>NC_140125.1:113080633-114302351 GCF_964035555.1 Netta rufina
GACATAATTCTTGATATCCAAACCAAATCCTTGGATGGCTTGGATTACCTTTATTAATACAGTCTTCTTTAAAATATGAAGACTTACCCTAAGTGTTTTTCCAGCTCCAGAGATAGGCTCCTGATGTAACATTTACTGCTATATGAGGACATGTCAGAAACAAAATTTTCAAGGAAGAAATCTCCTGATGTGGTCATTATTTACTTTTTCCTCACCTCAGGCAAGATGCTATGATGCCTACAGAGAAGCTATACAGATTTATCAGATGTAATTTTCAAGATGAAATTGCAGAGGTAGCCAACTCTGCTACCAGAGATTCTTATTTGAAATGGTGGTATATACAGTTGTTACAGGTGCTCCGTATGTTTATCTAGCTCACTTTTCTATCAGTGTTAAAATTCAAGAGCCATCATCAAAATAATTAATGACTTTGGGTGCACCAATTTTTAGATGTTTTGCTCACGGTAACTTGAAATGTCAGATGATGGGTAAATGGTTATTTTTTCCTAGTTGTACCTTAACAGATATTTACAGCAGTATGAGTTTTGTTGTGACATTAACAGTAGCTGCTGAAGGACATAAGTGTATTGTTTTATATGATTCTCCAGACCACACATGCTGAGGACTAATGAGTTTGCATCTCTTCTGAGAATTATTGGCAGAAGTGCACAATATAAGTACACCTTTAAAAGGAGCAAAGTAGGACAGCAGCCACTGCATTTTGAAGTGAAAATCACTGCAAATTAATGTTGTAAGGTCATTTACTTTACTCTTTCATTACTCTTATAGAGAGGAATAAAATGTTCACTATAGCACATGAGGAAGTGCTTGAATCCTGTCCCACAATAGCACAATAGACTGGTGAAAAATTGAAAATTGTGATAGCAAGTACTATTTCTCTTTTTTTTTTTTTTTTTTTTTTTTTTTTTTTTCATTATAAACTCAAGCACATTAATAATTAGCTCTTACTCGCAGTTCATAGCCAGTACCAAATTTTGCATTCACAGTTTTCTGTGAGTAAAACATCACATGCAATATTTTTCAGAGGACCAGAGGAACAAGTTTTTAAAAGTATTACCTTTCTAACCTTTGGTAAGACCACTTCATAGCCTCCTCCTTTAAGCAGAATTTTGCAGTCCACGTAAACTATTGTCATTACATGATCCTCTTATCCAACAATGGACTACAGATCAATATTTACTGAAAGGGCTACTTTTTGACATCAGAGGTGACAGAGGCAAAAATCTGTTTGCTACTGACAATTTACGCATGATTATTTTAACAGATAGATTTTTCTTTTTCAGCTCCTGCTCAGAATCTGTAAAGGAGACATATCACTTTTTTTTTTTTTCCCCCCTCTCATTTAATAAAAAGTTACAGTTCAGTTCAAAAGTGTCATTTTAATATTTCCACCCACTCTTGTTCAGTTTGGCTGCTATGGAAGAAGCAAAAGGTGTTGTGCATTCCTAAATAGGCACTGGAGAGCAGATGGACTCTAGCTAAAAAATTCTGAGTGAGAGAAATCAAAAGTGTTTCATTTCCATGTCTGCTCTATTGGCAATGCAAACTCTGGTTCTGCTCAGACGTGTGGATTCCAAGAGGCGTGGAGTGGGAGAATGGAGATCTCAGAAGTTTCTGTGAAGTTTTAGAAATGTAGTGAAAAATATGATGTATTGTGAAAATGTGGAAAGTGTGAGAAAAAAAAAAAAAAAGAGAGAAAAAAAAATCTCAAGAGTATAATTTTGCAATTACAGATCTAACTACACGTTTGATCTTGCTGCCTGCTTACTATCAGTATACTCCCAAATTTCCAAATACAGACATCTAGACAGGGAAATATCCCATGTCTAAAGCTGACATTATGGTTCACCTTTTCTAATCAAACGTATTCCCCGTATTCTTCCTCCCCTCACACCAGTCTTCTTGCAAGATATTGTCAGCTTAGTATTTGGCAGTGGAGTACTAAGGACTTGTATTTAAAAATTGTAGTAGGTTGTCACCTAAAGACCCAGATCAGAGCTTCATTGTGCTGCACTTGTAGAAACATAAAACAGAGGGACAGTAAATAAACAAAATGACTTATTGGGAAAGGAAGCTTTGGGGTTACATACAGGGCAGGAAGTATATCACAAGCCTCTACCTTACCCAGCAAGGAAGTACTAGCCTCCATCCCTCACAAATTAAGGTCAGTCATGAACATTATAATTACTCAGAAGCAAAATGCAAGGGTACTGAATTTAGTCCAGAAGGTCAGAAATTCTATCTCTGATCCTGTACCATCACCACTACATACACTAAAAGCTATTTTGTTTCCTGAGCATGCTTTCTTAAGGCCAAATTGCTAGTGGACAAATAAGGAAAGATATAACAGTTTTCCCTTCTCTTCCCTAAACATACTTCATGAATTAGGGTTGAAGTTGGTCCATCTGCAAGTGAGGTTATGAGGCCTGACTATTTTGTATCTGCAGACAGTGTCTATCACATGCAAGAGGTTAGGGAGAAAAAAAAAAGAAATTTTTAATGACTCATCAATGAATTTATAAAAACCAAGAGAAAAGCGATGGGGCTACATTTTTTTCATCAGTGTTTTCCAGTTAGCAGCTCTGATCTGGAAGGAGGCAGACCATCCTCATGCTACCATGAGGCTTGAAGGAATAAGACAAAAGTCATCCCTTGATTTATGTATCAAAGCAGACAGCATTATCAAGCACTGTTTTTATCAGAGACTTTGAGAAGGAAAAATAGGACTAACTTTGATCCCAGGAAATTAAAATCACATGCTAGGCAATACATGTCACCTGCCTGCTCCTAGGTGTGTGTTCATACGCTGAGATAAACATTTCTCACCATACACCCTTTATTGTTAGGTAATATAGATTTCTCATCTTAAAAATATTGCTATCAAGTATCTCATAACGCCTGTGCCATAGCAACCTGTTAGTGTGATTTACTTTGACAGGAGACAATGGATATTTTATTGTTTGACCCCTTCTGCTCTGGCAATGCGGGTTCTTATTTTTTTTTTTCCCTTGGGAGATGTTTTATTTAATATTACAGAGGGTGGTATTGAATTTTTACATCATTTTTTTCTCTTACTAAGGTACATTTAGAGTAAATGGTATAATGAAAATCCAGGATTTCACAGAAAGGCACCCACTTAAGCAACAACACCACATTCAGTGAAAATATCTGTCTCTAAAAAAATGTGTGCATTAAAAGCAGTTAAAGGGAACCTCTGTTTCTTTTACATGTTAGAAGAGTTATGGATGGAACCGAACACCATTAAGTTTACTGAGAAACCTTCAAATGGCTGAAATTGGGTTTATCTCACTTAAAAGGTCAATGTCATAGCTACTGAGATGATGACCATTCACACCATGGTCACCATTCTGGTAACAGTTCTATGCGTCAGATATATAGAAAGGTTATCTCAAGAATTTTTGTCTCTGTTAATGAGATTACCACAGCAAATTTGCAAAGGGGGTGGGAAAAAATAATAAATAAATAAATAAATAAATATATTTAAAAAGACAGAAACACTTTCTTGCCCCTAAACTCATAATAATAAGTTACTGTAGTGTGAGCTATGATTTAAACCATATTATGACCACCATAAGATAGTGGTCATAAGAGGTCTCTGGGAATCAGGCATAGAACCATAACATTCATTCACTAGCAGAATTACCATGTATGAACTGAGACCAAGCCCAAAGTCCATGCTTACCTTGAAGTAAACATGTCACTGATGTTTAATTTGTAACATTTGCTTAAGTTAAGCGACCTTTAAGAAGAGGCTGAGATGTCAGCAAGTCTGTGGGTCTCCACTAAGCTCACCATGTCTTCCAAAACCTTTTGAGCCTGGCCCAAATCCTCTGAAGAAGAGTAACTTATGCAATATTCATACGAATGTCAAAGTGAGAATCCTAAAGCAGAGTGTTCCTCTCTGATGGCAGCAAGAACTACTTACATTTGAAGGAAATCTAAATGATCAGTTACACTTTGAATAAGCATTCAGGAAACATGGGCTTCCAAAACTCCTCATCAAAAATCAAGTCAATAAAAGGCAACCTGTATTAATTGCTGAGGCAAATTATTTGCTGTACTCCAGAGACCACAGTCTGCATCACTGCAGCCAACACGACAAAGAAAAGTTTTAAGATGGGTTATAAAGGATAACAACAAAGCAGCTTTGTTCATTAAGCACTTTTCCCAAGCTGAAGAGGTGGCCAGGGACTGCTTCTTTGAAATCTAGCAAGCAGATGATTGTGAACAGCTATCAGAAGTGTTGACCCCTTGTTACTGAACAACAGGTAGCAACAGAAAAGATAAGCCAAGCAGCTTCCCTACAGCATTACTTTAATACTTGTTTGAATGTTCAAAACTATGTTTGAAACTATTAGAAAAGGTTAAAAAAGAAAAAAAAAAAAAAAAAAGAGTTAAAAAAAAAGAAGTGGTGAGATAGGTTCAAAATAGCAAATGAAGAGGGCTAGTTTGGAAGTAGTGTTCTGCCTTTTGCATTGTAATGGAAATGGATTCCCCAAATGAATACGTTTTTTATACTCAACCCAATGATGCTGCCACAATAAGCCTTTTGAAGAAAACCTTATGTACTTGTTCATCTTTTTTCCTCATAATAACATTTTTTAAATGTACAATGTGAAGCTGGAAACTAAAAAACTCAGAGTATTCCCTGCATAATTTTCCCAGATTCATCACCCAATATATATGAACCTGCCAAGTGAAACTTCAGCTGCGACTTTCTTTCTACTGGAGTTTCTGTCTTTCTACTGGACTCCTACTTACATTTTTAATCATACCTTGCATTCAATCTGAATCAATTCAAGATCATCAGGTTTCAGAGTTTCAGTTCAACACACAAAAAAATTAATAAATGGAAGAATTAATTCCAACACAGAGTATATCAATCAAATCCTCAACTTGGGAGCTACTAGCATACTACTGTGACTCTTTGTCTTTTTCTCTTGGGTCAAAAAGTCACCACCCTGCTACTATGGTAACAACCCAGAAAAAAAAAGTAGTCAGAAACCCCAGTGAAAGTGACAAGACAGATGCTATAATTTTGTTTGCAAACAGAAAGAGTTGAACTCTGCTCCATAGCCTCTTGTGATAGGGAAAAGGGAGGGGGAGAAGAAGAAAGGTTGGTTTGAACTAATTAATGTATTCTCTGGTTGTAAGTCATCTGATCTCTGAGAAGATGGTTTCATAAAGCAGAAAAACAGTTTGTGCTTATTGATTAAATCCCTTTATAGAAGGGAACAGATTGTTCAGGTGTGGGAGGGGAGGATGTGATACAGAGCACAGGAAGCGTCCCTCTCTCCTCTTTCTTGCTTTGCCCTTCCCTCCCCTGCCATATGCTGCAGCCCTCAGACACAGACACTAGCAAGATATATATGGTCCTGGTCAAAACATAACATTCCAATGCTGTGCCCAGCTTGTTTTGTTTATTTATGTGGATGTAGTCAGAATGAATCAGAATCCACTGATTCTGGCTGGAAATATTGTAAGAGTCACAGAGTGACAGAGTGGTTGAGATTGGAAGGGACCTCTGGAGATCATCTGGTCCAAACCCCTGACAAACAGGGTCACCATCCCGGTAGGTTTTGAATATCTCCAGAGAAGAAGACTCCACAAGTTCTCTGAGCAAACTGTTCCGGCGCTCCATCACCCTCACAGTGAAGAAGTTTTCCTCATATTCAGATGGAACTTGTGTTTCAGTTTGTGCCCATTGCTTCTTATCCGGTCTCTGGGAACCACTGAAAAGAGTCTTGCTGTATGCTTTTGATACCCTCCCTTAAGATATCTATATATGCTGATACCCCCTCTGTTTTCCTTTCTCCACTCTAAACAGGCTCAATTCTCTCAGGCTTTCTTTATAAGAGATGCTCCGGCCCCCTAATCACCTTCAAAGCCCTTCACTGGGCTCTCTCCAGTAGCTCCATATCTCTATTGTACTGGGGAGCCCACAGCTGGACACGCCAGTCCAGCTGAGGCCTCACCAGGGCTGAGTAGAGGGGGAGGATTATTTCCTCAACCCGCTGGCAATGCGGGCCACAAGGACACAATTGCTGGCTCATGATTAACTTGTTGTCCACCAAGACCCCCAAGTCCTTTTCCATAGAGATGACTTCCAGCAGGTCAACCCCCAGTCTATACTGGTGCACAGGGTTATTCCTGCTCAGGTGCAGGACCCTGCATTTGCCTTTGTTGATCTTGATGCGGTTCCTCTCCACCCAACTCTCCAGCCTGTCCAAGTGCTCTAAGTGCTAGGGCAGGTGCATACAAACTGTACTTGACATTGCTGGACATGAAGCATTGTGCAGACAGACTGCTTTGGGTGTTAGTCTATTATACATTCATTCACTTGGGGAAAAATAATGCCGTAGTAAAGACAATGTAGTAGCTTGTGCTGTTTCCTTAACTGCCCATTTCCCCATTTCCCATCTTCTTCTTCTTTTTTTTTTTTTCTTTCTTTTTATTTTTTTGATAATACAGCTCAGATTTTGGATATGACTTATTATCATTTCTTTCTCCAGTACGCATGTTTCAATGTAAGATACAAATTCCTTTGCTGCCAAATTAAAATCATTTTGAAAGTCATTTCAGACCTCCCAGCTGTCCTAATGCTTGAATATCCAATGCCAAGTTTCCTACACAGGTAATTAGGGATATTCTTGCCTTTCTTATGAGGCATGTACATTTAAAACATAATTCAATTCAAAAGACAGTACTTTTAAAAACTAGACCTGATAGAGATCTCCCCGATTTTATGTCTCATTTTTGGCTTACAAGTTAGACCAAGGTGTTAAACTTTGGTAAGTAAATATCTTTTCTTTCTGCATTATTTCCAGGGTTATTATTTATGTATATATGAAGATTTCACTAAAGCTATCTTTAGCTTTCTGAGTAAATACTGAAGAAGATGTATCTTCAATTTAAGGGTTCTGTGGCATCCTCACAAATACTTCACTGATATTTCTTATTCTCTCCACAAAAGGTATTGTAACAGAGCAACTCCACCTTTATGGCTCAGAAAAGGCATCTGGGAGTAATTCCCCCTGGAGCCCATCAGTGTCACTGTTGTTGTCACTCAGAGGAGGTCTTTGTGGAAGAGTGCAAGCACTTAGTCCTCTGGGGCCAGCATGTGTGTTTTCATTGTATTATTTGTTCCTGCTGGCTCAATGTAAAGAAGAAAACATTTTAAGTCATAAACCTTGCTAAATTGGAAACTATGTGCCAAACCCTGCTTTCAAATGCACGCTTGAATGACTTTCATTGGAACCTGTAGAGCACTGGATACCAACAGGAGCAGAATTATCTTCAAATACGATGGGAGTCATTTTTCTAAAGCTGCTGGAATTGCTCCAGCTCTGCTCCAACTGCCATCAGTACAAGTTACACTATATAATCTTTTTTAAGGATGAAGATTGCAACTCATATAAAAAACATTTTTGAAATCCATATTTAAAGTTTTTGTTTTGTTTTGTTTTATTAATTATGATGATAAATTTGAAGTCAAAATTGCTTCAATAAATGAATCGCTTCATTATTGCTTCATTATTGGGTTGGATACAGATTATACAAATGTCTTATAAATGAGGAACCTATCCAAGAACAGAACAATTTTTTAGAAAACATGTATTTTTCCACCCACCTCAGTATTTTTTCACCTCAGTAATTAAGGAGGCATCTTAATTATTCTGAAAACTTCTTAGGCACCTTAAAAGTTTAGCAACACCTTAGCTGAAGAATCCTTAGTTGTCACGTAACATGTTGAACAAGGCCAGACTTGGTAATCTAATCATAGGTTTTGACTATCTCTATTAAGTAAGATGGCTTTCATTATAAGATGTGGTGGTGTCGGTGTGTTGTGGAATAAATTAGCACATCTGCTTTGGAAGCAAGATTCCTGGAACAGGGGCTGCCTCACCCTGAATGGGTTTTCATTCATACTGTTCATTTGTGGTCAGGTGACCTAGAAGCAGATCACACAACAATCTACATGATTGCTCATCATTTTTCCTGTTGAAACTAGGTCAAAATCCAACTATGAGCACGAGTGTAGTGTCTTCAGAGAAAGAATGCAGCAACTTGGTTATCTATCTTAACCTTACAGATACAGGTTGAAACTAGAAAGGCAGCCTTTCCCTTTCCACATGTTTTCCCATGCTTATACATTACAAAGACCAAATTGTTTTGGTAAGTGCACATCCTTAGATGGTGATGGAGAAAGATTTCTCCACGTGCCTTGGGTAGGCTCATCTCATCTTTTGCCAATTATTATATAGACATCACTGCCTGTCCTAATGTGTTCCCTTCTAAATGTGTTCCCTTCTACTTCAGTCATAAGAAAGACACATTTTCAAGGAGACAGTTATTACAAGACAAGGAAAGCTTACCAGTCCTCCAGTTCATCCTAATATCATCTTCATAGTTAAAGAGCTATCAATGGTGCTTGCACATTATTTCTGATTTGAAATGGTCTGGCTTTACAATGTAGTTATCTTTGCTATGTCTTTCTCTTTTCAGATAAAGAGTCCCTTAAACCAGTTGATGACAGAATTAGGCACAAGCATCACAACATTTGACTACCACTCTTGTTCCTTAAATGCAAAACTCTGGGCTCCCCATAGAAAAATACAGAGAATAGATCATTCATTGAAATCCCAGATTAGCTGAGCATATACCACAAGTATTAAAAATGGCTGACATGCTAGATTATGGATGCGCTGCCTTATGTCACATCAAAGTAATCAGAGAACTAGTCTGTCATCTTGTAAATGACAAAAGAATTCTTTTTTTTTTTTTATATACAAAAAAAAAAAAGCAAACAACAAACAAAGGCATTATTTCATGTTTCCCCTGTCAATTTGGATAGTCTGCTTAAGCACTGCCTTTTAAAAGTAAAATATAATGCTGCAAGAAATGAGCATTTTATGCATATTATTATCATATTTATTTTTATATTCAGCTACTCCTACAGTATAACTCCGTGTGGTAAATAGCTCATGCTAATTACTTAAAAATCCATTAAATTTTAAGTCTCATAGCAGATGCAAACACCATTTCAAATGTTCTCATTGTGTTGCCTACATAATTCATGAACACTTATTAGGATGCAGACTCAAAGCGGGCATTTGGTGTGTGAGCTGCACTCTCCATTTTTGTGTGTTACTGAAAAAATAAAACGCACGTCTACAGAGCCTCACTACCAAGTCCTTCTGTTCAGTGGCTATGTTGACCTAAATTGAAGACTCAGAGGTCTTCAACAGTATAGCAACCTTAGGAGAAGCTGGATTTACATGGAACACAGGAGCATGAGTAGTTCAAGCTGTCACTAGCAGAGCCAGGGCTGGATGCCTGAACAAAATGGCTAGGAGGGATCTCAGGTTCCAGTCCCTCATACCAAACCTACGTACTGTTTTACAGAATCACAGAATTTCTAGGTTGGAAGAGACCTCAAGATCATCGAGTCCAACCTCTGACCTAACGCTAGCAGTCCCCACTAAACCATATCCCTAAGCTCTACATCTAAACGTCTTTTGAAGACTTCCAGGGATGGTGATTCCACCACTTCCCTGGGCAGCCTGTTCCAATGCCTCACAACCCTTTCAGTGAAGAAGTTCTTCCTAACATCTAACCTAAAACTCCCCTGGCTCGACTTAAGCCCATTCCCCCTCGTCCTGTCACCAGGCACGTGGGAGAACAGACCAACCCCCACCTCGCTACAGCTTCCCTTGAGGTACCTATAGAGAGCGATAAGGTCGCCCCTGAGCCTCCTCTTCTCCAGGCTGAACAAGCCCAGCTCCCTCAGCCGCTCCTCGTAGGACTTGTTCTCCAGGCCCCTCACCAGCTTTGTCGCCCTTCTCTGCACCCACTCAAGCACCTCCATGTCCTTCTTGTAGCGAGGGGCCCAAAACTGAACACAGTACTCGAGGTGCGGCCTCACCAGAGCTGAGTACAGGGGGACGATCACCTCCCTAGCCCTGCTGGTCACACTGTTTCTTATACAAGCCAGGATGCCGTTGGCCTTCTTGGCCACCTGAGCACACTGCTGGCTCATATTCAGCTGACTATCTACCATCACTCCCAGGTCCTTCTCTGCCTGGCAGCTCTCCAACCATTTCTCTCCCAGCCTGTAGCTCTGCTTGGGGTTATTGCGCCCCAGGTGCAGGACCCGGCACTTGGCCTTGTTGAACTTCATGCAGTTGACCTCAGCCCATCGGTGCAGCCTATCCAGATCCTCCTGCAGAGCTTTCCTGCAGAGCTTTTCCTCAAGCAGATCGACACACGCACCTAACTTGGTGTCATCTGCAAACTTACTGAGGGTGCACTCAATGCCCTCGTCCAGATCATCGATGAAGATATTAAAGAGGACCGACCCCAGCACCGAGCCCTGGGGGACGCCACTAGTGACTGGCCTCCAACTGGACTTGGCTCCATTCACCACGACTCTTTGGGCCCGGCTATCCAGCCAGTTTCTAACCCAACGAAGCGTGCGCCAGTCCAAGCCAAGAGCAGCCAGTTTCTTGAGGAGAATGCTGTGGGAGACGGTGTCAAAAGCCTTGCTGAAGTCAAGGTAGACCACATCCACAGCCTTTCCCTCATCCACCTAGCGCGTCACTTTGTCAAAGAAGGAGATCAGGTTCGTCAAGCAGGATCTGCCTTTCATAAACCCACGCTGACTAGGCCTGATCGCCTGCTTGCCCTGCAAGTGCTGCGTGAAAAAAAAGTGCTGCGTTTTATTCAATGACCCTTATAGAATCCATCTTCCTCTTGTTTCTGTGGTCTTAAAAATCATATTGAGTTCACCATCTCGTGGCAGCCCAACCTGACCAGGAAGCACAAAGGGTCGTATTGACCTTCTACCTCTACCTGATGTGAGCACAGGCACCATCCAGCTGAGTATGTAGCATTCATCAACTTTGGCTCTTGGTCCCAGAGGTCTTGGACACCCTCAAGAATTTAAATGGTGCTAGACACATGTGCTCAGGCACCAGGATAATTTCCTACATGTATGAAGATTATCCATTTACATCAAAATAGATACATTGGGTTCCTTTTAGAGATGAAATTACAGGCTGATTCATCCAACCTATGATAGTTAACCTGTCTAAGCATGAGATATAGTGCCTTTTAGAGGTGATTATTCTCTCTATTTATTGTGAAGCAAATTTAGAGTAACTGACCATAAGTAACCAACATTTATATTGCTTCAAGCAGTTAAGAGGCCTTAGGTCTACAGTGATCTGTAAGTAGTATCCTGAGTACCAAAATAAAATGTTCATACTGTGGTAAATAATTTTATTTTATTTTATTTTATTTTATTTTATTTTATTTTATTTTATTTTATTTTATTTTTTGAATGAACTAGTAATTCACCTTTATGTTCTCCATCTGTAAAATATTTATAGTAAGACTTCCATAACTTCGCAAAATGTCCTGATAATAAATGTATTAACAATTGTGAAGGTCTCTTTAACTGCAGAAATCGTAACTTGTAAGTACTTCAGGTAGTCACTTCTTCAAGCATAGCTGTACTTTAAGAACAGACCTCTGTATCTCAGTCAGCTTTTCTCTACCAAAGCCCATCAGATCTGAAGATCTGGTAGTTTTGTACTCATATTCAAAACTCCGCTTTTTTAACTCTAGTGTCTTTCAGGTAAATGGATACATGGTGTGCAAGGCCCAGACAGTCAGCATATTTCAGTGTTCTTTATACATATTTTAAAAGCTTTCATACAGTACTTTGGCTATTTCTAAGTTTTATGCTTCAATTCCCTATTCTATCCTGTAATATTTTATCTATCTTCTTCTCTGATCTTGCACTTTCATAGGAGTAGAAAACCTTTGGGAGAATGATCTAACATCTGATATCTTTTTTCTTTGTTTTTGTTGTTGTTGTTGTTTGTTTTGTTTTATTTATGTTTTTTTTTTCCCTCCAAAATACTCATTTAGTTGTATTCTTGCCATGTTATTTAATACCTTTTGTATATAACAAATACGTTGAGATTTTCTTATCAGAAAACCACAAGATCATACTTATTTTCAACTTTAACTCTTCAGTTTTAACCAAGAAGGAGATAAAAACATTACCAAATAGTCCTAATCTAGGTAAAAGGGGAATTGACAATAGAACATCACTGCTTTCTTTCTTCAGGCTTTATGAAAACCCCACTGTGTAAATACTTTAGGATCAGATTCTCCAGTCCTCCAATTTCATCACATTGAATACCATTTTTCATAGTCCTACTGAGCTTGGGGGTAAGCTGAAGGAAAGCAGATACTGAAAGAGAGATAGAGAACCTACAACTATGGTTAAGTAAAAGGAGGCTTTTCTTTAGAAACACTCGCTCCTTGCCAAACCTTATCCCACATTACCTCCACACTGATGAGTGCTGACCCCACTGGTGATTATTCCAGTTGTGTTTCTTCTGCTTTGTTCAAAGACCTTGATACATTCATGGGTATTTTAACTTTCAAAAATAAAAGAGCTTTTTATCACTTAGGTTTCTCATACTTAAATCTCACTATCTATAGAGATAGATTACATATAGATGTGCACACACACTCTCTGGTCGAATCTTACATGATAACAGTGATAGAAATTCAATGGCATTTCTTAGAAACCACCTGATAAACAAAACAGTTATTGTTTTTCTTAGCTTTTCCTCATATGTAAACATTTTTGTCTTCTATGAATGCTACCTTCTAATTCATGCATCCTTTATAACAGCCTTGTTTCCACTCTTTTAAACACAAATGAACATAAACAGAACACATATGCCACATTTTTCTGTACATCATATTTCTGGAACTGATACGGGTCTTTTTAGAGAAGTTTCTCAAATAATAAGTTGATAAGTAGTAAATTACTTCTCTGTTTTGATAACAGTTATACCCTGAAAAATCTACTGACTATAAAGTTTTAGGTGTTGAATGATTTTACACTATATGATTGAGTTTTTTAGATAACTATTGAATAATTAGAAAGGTTTTGCTGTTCACCAGTTTAATGCATTATCCATCTCCACAGAAGACATTCATTTGAGAAGATAAGCATCATATGGCTTAAGACTCAATACTTTATGATTGTGCTTTAGATCCAAAGATTCTTGGTGAATCACAAATGAAGACTAAGGTGATGCCACAATATTTTATTAAACATTACAAACTATTTCAGCTTTTATTTCATTTTTCACTTCTTCCTATCCTTTGGAGTCAAGATAACAAACCATCTTCATCTCCATTTGCCTCCAGCAAATCAGGGAATGGGAGCTCTACAAAGTGATGCATGATATCACATTCACATAATGCTACATTTTGTAATGTTGAATCATTGACAAAGGAATAGAGCAAAATGCTTATCTGTGAAAGCTCCATGGACTGCTATGAAAATTCATTTTAAATATTTTTCACATGGGTGATGAAAAACTCAGAAATTTTAACAGTAGAGCAATAAGTAATCCGTAAGCTATGTTTCCTGAAAAAAAATGTCTGGTTGTGAAGCTATTTTTATTGCATTTTTTTGGCATAAACATTTTTCAAAGAGATTTAGTAATATTTCCATGATTTGCACATTTTCCCTTATTCTACTTTCGATTTATGTTTCAGGAAACTTTCAACCAACTGAGTTTCTAGTGGTTTTACTAGTAGCATTTTTACTAATACTATAATTGGTAACACAAGTCAAATTATTCTGTAGTTACTAAAATCCATGGAGATATTTTTAACAAAACATTTCTCTTCCATCCTATTTCCATCTTTTCCTACTTTTCCCTTCATTTGAAAAATACAAGTTTGTGGATGATGAAATATTTTGATTTTAAAACATTTGATTTTCACTTGCTGCTTCTCCCTGCAGTTGCCAGATCCTTTCTTCTTTAGGAAGATGCTCGGGAAGACAAATCATTATTGCCTTGGGACAGAGCCCAGACCCCAGATCAAGTCTCTGATACTATCTAGCAAGTTCTATTGCTGAGTATTTCAGATGAAGGTGAGGTATACATTACCTGTCCAAGTGTGTCAATATTATTTAACTATAGGTTAGACATCATGACTATAAGTGGCAACGACATGCTCTTGGCCTTTCTGTACTTAAAAAGCTTTAAAATGAAATCTGTTCTAAAGACTTGTAGGGTTTTTTAGTATCTTCACTCAAAAATAATTTCTGCCTCTAACAGTATGGCCAGAATATCCTTCAAGATCCCTACCTTCCCACTATCACTTTTTTTTTTTTTTTCCTCATATGCTTGGGGGAAACACCTCACCATAGAAAAGTCAATAAAGCTGTCATCTGACCTTCCTTCCTTTTTCAGGAATTCTTTCCCCCAGATCTTTTAACCTGATTGTGACATTATCAACCATACATGGAAAAAGTATCATAGAATCATAGAATCATAGAATCATTGAACATCTTGGGTTGGAAGGAACCTTTAAAGTCATCTAACTCCAACCACCCTGCCATGGGCAGGGATGCCACCCTCTGGATCAGGTTGGCCAAGGCCTCATCCAGTCTGGCCTTGAACACCTTCAGGGATGGGGCATCCAGAGCTTCTCTTGGCAAGTATCCAAGTATTGTATCAATCCTTCATATCTCCAAAATACATTGATCTGAACATTATTCCTCAGCTTTCTGAAACAAGAATTAACTAACTCTCACATGCTTTAAGAGTAGTTTGATCATGAATCTTCATTTCTCGAAGGAACAATATTCTCTGCTGTAACACTCTTCACTACCTTCGCCTGTACCTACACCTCTGCTGCAAATGTACAGGGCAGTATTTTCACAAGTCTAAGATTTAGAGTTTAGACAGATAAAAAAATTACAGCAGTTACAGATTACCATTCTCCAAATCATATTCAGATAACAGGCACAGCTTCTTAAACTGCTTCTTATACCCTGTTGAAAGTCAGATTTTCAATTTATGCATAAGTGAAGCTCAGTAAGGTTGATAATTTAAAACTCTTTCACATGTATGGTTGATGTCCAATAGAGTTTACTGACCTTTATTTGCTGGATAAAGTCTTGAATAAAATAAAAGAAAGGAGGAAATTATAGTTAATGCAATGATATTCAATAAAAGGTTTTCTTTTTTCCATTGTCAATGGTTATTTCAGATGTACTAATAACCTCCTTCCCGAGGGCTCTGAAAACCATTTTTCCTTCTGAGATCATATCACACTCCAGAAAGCTTCTAGTTTAAATATTTTACTATGTTTAATCTGTCAAAACAGAATGCACTGATGTCATTCTTATCCACCCTGCACATTGTTTTTTTTCTCACTCATGGCACTTATAGTGTAACCAGCAGGACAAGGGAGGCGATCATCCCCCTGTGCTCTGCTCTGGTGAAGTGGCACCTCGAGTACTGTGGACCCCTCACTTCAAGAAAGACATTGAGGCCCTAGAGCATGTCCAGATTTGTATTTCCTAAAATCATCAGTTTTTCTTATTTGTATCTTCTGTACTGTTCATCCCTCACCTAGAGCTATGGGACTGGATCACATAAACTTGTTAATATTAAGTCATACCGAATGGAAAATATTATTATGCTTTGTGTAACTTCCTGTTTATTTAAAGTTGATCTGGATCTACTCCTGGACTCTGTAGGTACAATTCATCCCATTCTTAAATAGCTTTCTAAAATATACAAGATGAAAAACTCGCACTGTGCTGATTTTTTTTTTCCTTTGGTATGGCACCTACAGCAACTTTCTCAGGCACAGGCTTCTGTACTGAAGATGTCTTGAGTTAGTTGAGATTCATCCCACCGCTAAAGTTAGGTGGTATATATTTACCTTTCATGTGTAAGAAATATGTGTTTTTTATGACTGTAGCAAATACACTGTAGTTTCTTAAAATTTCTTTTGGGGATACTAAAAAAAATCTATAAGCATACCAAGAATGTCTTTGTCATAGCCAGACAAAGCAAAGTAAGAAAAAAGTGTCATGCTTTATAAAACTTTATAGAATATTAAAGCTTTTTAAAAGCCACAGCAGAACCTTTTTTTCAAAACATTTTAGCCCATGATGTTTCCATCTATCACTTAACATTGGTTTCATTTATTTCACAAGATTGTATTTATGTATGACTGTTTATCTATGTCAGTCAAAGCAATCCTATTGTGATAAGATGCAGGTTATTTGTACAAGATTAGCACCTGCTGTTACATCTTTTTACTGTAAAATGGAAAAAACAACATGCAATTTTTAAAAACAGTTGTGTAGCTTTTGTTTTGCCTTTCTCGGTGTAAATTATTTTCTGTCTCAATCACCTCTTGAAAAAGTCATTCCTGGGTTCTTTTAATTTTTTTTTTCTTCCTCTAGATGCAGTTTTTTACTTTGTCAGTGTGTCAGAATGGGTATACTGGAAAACAAACACATAACAACAGCAACAACAACAAAACAACTACAGAATAGTCAGGTGTTCACAGACTAATCACAAGGAGGAAAACCGTGGAAGGTGAATCATTGTTTGGTATAAATTGTCAAAACATCTGTAATTTTGATGGAATTACGTTTCTTTACAACTGCAGAGGATACAGCACTAAAGGTTTTTGTCTCTATTTGCACGACCTCAGTTCTCATTCTGTTTTAGGATACGGTTGGTCCTAATTTCTCTACATAAGTATCCAAAATTGAGTATTGAAATCAGTTAGAACTACAGGTTGCCATTAACTCTGATAATCAGGTCATTATAAGGAGTTCTGCAGGTTTGTTTTTTTTACTATGTTGGAGTAACTGTTACCTCTAGAGATATTTGCCTTTCCAGATACCCACCTACCACTTAAAGTATGTCTGGAAGACTTAATCTTGTAAAACAATGTTACATTGATAATGACGAAAATGTTCCTGCAAAATGCTAGAGGTCAATTGACATGGCACACTTCCAGCATTAAATTCCATCTAGATGCCTTTAATTAATTCACCAATCAATGGTGGGAAAATCTGGTCCTGTTACCTTGGTTCTCAGATCCTAATCAAACACTAATTAGCATTAGATCAACAGGCTACTGTAGAGAAAACACTCAGAGTCATCCTGCTTTGTGTGACGGGGAGAAGATACTGATAAAGCTATTTTAGTAACTAGTACTTTAATATCAATTACTATTTGGAAACTGTTTATTCAAGTTGAGTAAGAGGGTCATAATAGAGAAAGAGAGGTGTAATAGAGAAGATGTGAAAAGGGCTCACTCACTGGACCCCAGAAGTATCAGCACATTTATCAGTAGTAGGGACTGTTTATTTTAGATCTTATATAAAGGCTTAGGCAGGAGATAATTTCATTTGAAAATATTTTTCTCACCAAATTTTACAATTCCACCTCTTTTATTTTCTTACCCTTTATCTTGAGATTTAGTTCTCACCCACCTCAGAAGGAAAGAGCTGACGGCTTCAATATGTTTGTCTTGAGACTGGTTGTGTCTGAAGATTTTGTATAGAGGATAACTCACGTACCGGTGGCTATTTTTTTTTTTCCCAGACATTTAAATGTATGACTTTATTAAGCTTTAGTTCAAGCCAGACAGCCTGCTGATTAAAGGTATCTAACGGTGGAGAGCTGCAAATACAAAGTTCATAAAGATTTCAAAACTCTACCAAAATAAATGGCAGAATTAAAATCCATCTCAGTCCACAGGATGGATTAAGTCCTCTATGTCTTATTCTGGTAATTAAATACAGTTGATTGTTCATAACACCTTCTAAAACTTGCCCTTCAACTAGAGGTAAAAAGCTGGTAAGAAAAGCCATGTTTAATACATGTCACAAGCAGAAGTCATAGAATCAGAGTATCTTGAGTTGGAAGGGACCCACAAGGATTATTGAGTCCAAATCCTGGCTGCACACAGGACCACCCAAAATCAGACCATATGTCTGAGACTTTGTCCAAACACTTTTTGAATTCCACCAGGCGTGTTGCTGTCAAAACTTCCCTTGGAAACCTGTTCCAGCGCCAAACCACCCGCTCAGTAAAAAGTCTATTCCTGATACCCAGACTACCCTGATGCTGCTTCTTGCCATTCCCTCAGTTCCCATTGCTGGTTAATGGAGAGAAAAGAGCAGTGTCATCCTCTCTGCTATACTTCCCCTCATGAGGAACTGTGGGCCATGAAGCATGTGGGTCAATCCTCAGCTTCCTCTTCTCTACGCGAAACAAACCAAGTAATTCCATTGGGTTTATATGGCAAGGGCTGGGTAGTGGGGGGCTGTAGGAGTGGCCTGTGTGAGCAGAGCCCAGCAGGGCCCCAGGTCAGAACAGAGCCAGCTCAAGTGGGCTCCAAAAGGGGCCCACCACTGGCTGCAGCTGAGACAGTGAGTGACACTGGTTGGGCCTCTGGGAGAGCACATCTAAGAAAGGAAAAAAAAAAAAAAAAAAAAAGCTACACAACAGCAGCTGGGAGAAGGGAATGAGAAAATGTGAGAGAACCAGCCCTGCAGACCCCCAGGTCAGTGTAGAAGGAGGGCAGGAGGTGCAGCAGGCACACAGCAGAAGTTCCCCTGCAGCCTGTTCAGAGGCCCCTGGTGGAGCAGGCTGTCCCCCTGCAGCCCAGGGGTCCCACATGGAGCACATCTCCACACTGCATCCCAAGGAGGAGCCCCCGGTGGAGCAGGTGGATGTGGCCTGGAGGAGGCTGCGGCCCATGGAGAGCCCCCGCAGGAGCAGGCCCCGGGCCGGAGCTGCAGCCCGTGGAGAGGAGCCCACGCAGGAGCAGGGGGTCTGGGGGGAGCTGCCGCCCACCCGTGGGGGACCCGTGCTGGAGCAGTTTGCTCCTGGGGGATGGACCCCATGGTATGGAGCCGTGTGGGACCAGTTCTTGAAGAGCTGCTGCCTGTGGGCAGCCCCCGCAGGCTCAGTTTGGGAAGGACGGCATCCTGTGGAGCAGGGGCAGAGAGGGACCCTGAAGGAGCAGCAGAGATGAAGCGATAACGTAACATAACGTAATGTAACGTAAACATAAACGTAAAATAAAATAAATACAGCCCTCATCCCTGTTCCCCTGTGCTGGTCATGGGGAGGAGGTGGAAGGTTGTGGTTGGGGAGAAGCTGGTTTTAGTTTGTTTGTAGTTTCTCACTGTTCTAGTCCCCTAGTGATAAGCAATAAATTATATTACTCTCCCTATGCTGAGTCTGTTTTGCCTGTGATGATGATTGTTGAGTGACTCCCTGACATTATCACAACCCTTGAGCACTTTTCATCGTGTTATCTCCACGTTTTACTTTGAGAAGGTGGAGTGAGATTGTGTTTATGGTGGAGCTCAGCATATGGAGCAGGGTAAAGCTACCTCAGTTTCTCGTATTTCTTTCCTTTTAGACCCTTCACCATCTTTGTTGCTCTCATGTTCTTCTTATATTGCAATGCCCCAAACTGCATGTGCCTTACTAAGTGCCGAATAGAGTGGAACTGTCACTTCCCTTGACCAGCCAGCTATGCTGTGCTGGGTGCACCCCAGGATATGCTTGGCTCTTTTGGCTGCCAGGGCACACTGCTGACTATTCAACTTGCCAGTGACCAGAAGCCCCAGATCCCTTTCCGTAGAGCTTCCCTGCAGCCTCTTACCTCTCCCCTAGTCTGTACACATGTCCAATGTTGCCGTGTCCCAGGCGCAGAATCTCACAATTGCTCTTGTTGAACTTCGCATAATTGGTGATTGGCCTATATCTAATTTGCCAGTGTCTCTGCAAGGCCTCTTTACCCTTAAGACAGTCAACAGCTCTTCCTAACTTAGTATCATCTCCAATATTACTTAGTATGCATTTGAGTCCTGAATCCAGGTCATTTATGAAAATATGAGAACTGGTCCTAAAATGGAGTTCGTTAAACAAGACTATGCCCTCCTGAACCTGTTTTGGCTATGACCAATGACTGCATTGTCTTTCAAGTGTTTTTCGATGACTCCTAGAATAATTTTCTCCATAATTTTACTAGGCACTGGAGTGAGATTGCCAGGCTTGTAATTACAAATGTCTTCTTTCTTGCTCTTCTTGAAAATTGGGACAACATTTACCAGCTTCCAGTCATCTGGGACCTCTCCAGATTCCCAAGAGTTTTGAAAAATTACATTGCATCAACCAGCTCTTTCAGTACCCTAGTACTGAAGCCTACAACGTTCTGGATATAAACTGGATGTTCATGAGCTCCACCTACTGCCAAATTACTTTGTCCTTAAATACAATAACATTTCAGCCACTGGTGAATATAAGTAAGTACTACAGACTTCCTTGCAATTCAGTGGGTTATTATTTTCCCAGTTTTTGCGTGTTTTGCTTTAAGGGGAAAGTTTTTTAGGTGCAGATGTCCTGACTGAAAGATAAATAAATTATTGTGAAATAGAACTTCTGCTTTCCGATCAGACACCAAATTAAAAAATAATAATAATAAAAAAATCCATAGATAGTCTATCATTTCATTCATTTAAAGTTAAGTTGAATTCTTTGGAGACTATGTTTACTCATGTAATTACTGATGTAATACTGTGGGATAATGCCATACATCAAATGAGATGATCCTGTCAGATTAGAAACACTGAATAATAGCCATAAATGGTGTGGTAAAATGGGAGAAGGCAGAAGTGAAGACGGTTATAGAAATGCGATGACGAGGACTATGATTAATACCAAGGGCTGAAGCTGGACTACATGTTGGCTTTTTTGAGTTAATGGAACGAAGTCTTCTTTCTGATATATATATTTTTTTTCATATTTTGTGTTAGGCACAAAGGAGAAATTGCACAATACACTATACAATAAACAGAACTGTTATGGCCTGAAGTTTACTTTCAGAACACTAACACAAAGAATGTGTGAAGCTATTTCTTCTAAACATGTGTGACATCTTTAAAAGTCAGAATTGAATCAACCTATCTGTGGTAGAGATGGTGCATAAAAAGTGATAGTTGTCTCACTTTTCTCTTAAAGTTTCTATATTAAATGTCACATGGTGGAAATCAGAACATTTCCAATGATTTCAGCTTTTATAAAAACTAAATAAAAAACTTGCTTTTCTTTTTTTGCATGTTACCAAGATGCAGTGCATAATACAAAATTCTTGAGCAGAGAAAGCACTTAAAGATGCAAGAGAAAAGTACGTGTGGTGGAGAAGTTGAGGGACTGATTTGCTTTGAAAATGAAATAAGCCCTTTATTTCTGAAAATGTCCTTTGCAAATGTACAGAGCATATCACGTATCAATCATGTATCTAGACTCCACAGCAAAAAAAGAGTAATGACAATGAAGTAAAAATAAATAAATAAATAAAAAATCACAGTGACAGAGAAACCAATTAAAAATAAAATAAAATAAAATCTATATCTAAAAAAAAAGCTGTTCTTTGTTTCAGGAAGAAATTTTAACCTCAGAAGACAAAGTTTGTGATATCATGATATTGATTAGACAAATGATTTTTTTAATAATGAGAAACAGGCAAAATCCCTTAGGGAAGGAGCCAGTTTCTTTTATGTTTTATGAATTTAAAATTAGATATTTGTAAATAATCTCAATATATCTTTTGTCATGTCTAGCACATTATTGTTTGCAAGATGAAGCTAGTCTCTGTTTTTAATTAATCATTGATTTACCACCAGAAAGTCTGGATTTTTTTTAGAGGAGTAGAGACTTCCTACATATCCACTATCCCCTGGAGCTAAGATTAGAAGATGGATTTGGAAGGCTTGTAAGTACTTAGGTATGTATATGTTAGTGCCTCATGTCTCCTTTGAGAAATTGTGTCATTGTCATTGCATAACTCTTCTAGGTTTAGAACCAACAACTTCTGCATATTCAGTTGCACAGTGCACCTCTTTATGTGCTTTTGGTAGGCCACAAATGAAAAGTTTTAATGGCTTTTTTAAATGTGCTTCATGAACACCTTTATATGGTTGGTAAACTTGTTCCTGGCCTCCTAGGAAACTCCCATCAAATTTATCTTTCTCCTCCATTTCTATATATCAGTGATCTGGCGCATCAACAAACTGCTGGATCCTTTATGTAATCCATAATTCTTCACTTCAAAGTTCAGTACCAAATAAGAACTTACATTGTTTGGTGACCTTTTGTAAAAGCACTTCAGCACCAATTAAATGTTCCTTTCCTTTTGCACCACGAGAAGACCCAGACTGTCTGCTTGCCTTTCAAGTGTGGAGAAAAACAGTGCTGTTAAGAGCAGCAACAGCAGCCTCCTTATTCATTAGCAGCAACAGTAAGAAAAGTCAGAGAAGGCAAAGCAGCTGCTATAGCTGATACCAATGTGCCAATATTCCAGCAGGAGTATAATTTGATTTCCAACTGTGAAGTGACACACGCAGCACATAGCTGTAATTTTGATATTAGTGCATAAATAACACTGTGCTAAAACTCGACATTCATATTTTCACCTATTGCAATGAACAGGAAGCCAATTTCCTTCTCACAGTTTACTGTGCCATGGTGTACAAGTCGTAAAGGCTTTTAACTACTAAATAGACGTAATCAATGACATTTGTTCCTCTGTGTATTCTTTTTTGCTACATAAGAATAGCTAGTGGATACTGCTGGATTGACCCAGTTGCCTGGGTCATCCTACATCTTTGACTTCTCAGTGTGCTTTATCCACACCAATGTGTTAATTGAAAGGATGAACAAGAAATTATGAAAAACATCATATATTATTTATCATAGCATCTTTTAAAATACTTTAACAGTCAATCATGAGTGTGTCAGAATTAATATTTTCTTACAATAAGAAGAGGCAGTTAAAGCCCTCATGGTGCTTAGAAACCAACAAAATAAACAAATAAATTAACAGTTCCCTAGAAATCTGTTATTCTGTAACATGAGCATTGCATCATATCAGTTTGTATCCAGCCATCAGGCCACACAAAACACAATCCAATATGAAGCATGGACTTTTCTCTGCTTGAAACTGCTTCATCTCCACTGCAGCTAGACCTCAGCTGTGTAGCTTCTGCACATTTGTGTGCTTTCACATTGAAAAAGCAATTTTCTGTTAAGTTCATTTACATGCAAACTGCATATATCACCCACCTGGCTTAGGTCAGGGCATGTTACAGATTAAGTATAGCCAGAAAATATTTGTTCTGCATTGTTAAAATCTTGCCAATCCCAGTGATCCAACTTTGAAATTCGAACTTGGGAAACGGGTAAGTAGTTCTCTTTACATCAATTATCACTGCCAATCTCAAAGAGAATAACCTTCTCAGCCTTTTCCAGTGGTCACCATAAAACAATACTGTTTCATTACCTCTTTTTCAAATATGAAGGATTTTTGTTTGCTTGCTTATTTGTTTTCACAGTTACTGTTTTGTAACATCTATTACTGAGTAATAGGCACCTTGTTAAGATGATAATATTAGAGTCCATACAATGAGGTACTTATGTGAGCCACTTTCATTCTTTTTGTTTATGTCTATTCAACAGTAGCACATGCTAATGCAAAGATGTAACTCACACAGAAAATGATATGTTCCTATTCAGAACTAAATTCTTGCCTACATTATTGTTGTGCCATTTTAATAAAGTGGGCCCTGGGCATTTCTCAGGCTCTGAGAACAACTGATACAGTCTGCACTAGCTTGCATACGTTTTGCATGGTATTTTTTGAATGAAAACTAATTGGTGAAAATCATTCTAGAGAACATTCTAAAGTTTAAAATTCTGCTATGTAGTGCCAATAATTCTGCTCTGCTCTGCCTCGTGTAGTTTTCTAGTACAGATGGATGCTTTATGTCCCTAAGGCACAATGTGGAATATCAAGACGTTGAAGAGGAGAGCAGACTCTGTGATCCCAGAAAGGTGGAACTGGAGGTCTGGAGCCTATGTTTTAAGTGAGATGCAAAATTTTGCACATGGACAGAACAGGACCAACACCTTTTACCTAATCCTATAGGTAAAATGTGAAGTGGGAGATGTGTTTCCAGAGAATGATTTCTATTTCAATTTAGGTTAGCTAAGTCAAGTCCTTTATTTATCCTTTAGGTGGATTAACTATGTGATCCTAATATAAGATTTTTGATTAAATTAAGATGGAACAGCAGGAAGAAACAAACAGTTGAAATATAAACCTTTTGATGGAGAAGGAAACAAACATGCATTGATATAAGATGCGCTGTCCATAAATATAAGCTGGAAGAAGTGGCATCATAGGAGGCATAATGGGAAGTAGCATCACACACGTTCTTCATGCTAAGGTGAGTGTTTTATATATTGATAGCAAGGAGAGAGGCCTCTCAAGGATTCTGGAGGGAGAGGTGTCATACAAAGTTGGCACTGAACATTGGTCAGGCAAGTCCTTCATACACTCCTAACTTTGACAATTACTCTTATGAAAGAAAGCCTACTGCTGCTACAGAGCAGACTTTCTGAATATACAGTACAAGTAGATAATCTATACAAAGATAGAACAAATGCTGA
Organism: Netta rufina; assembly: GCF_964035555.1. Classification (NCBI taxonomy): domain Eukaryota; kingdom Metazoa; phylum Chordata; class Aves; order Anseriformes; family Anatidae; genus Netta; species Netta rufina. The sequence goes on from NC_140125.1 coordinate 113,105,062, forward strand.
AATGCCTGTTGGAAAGCATGCATTATGTCCACAAAACCAATTGAATCATCATCATGCCCTTCACAATCACATTTTCCCCTTGCTCCACAGCATATTGGTAAATCACGAGATTATTATGCTGCAAATAACCTATTCAAAAGAAAGCACACTGTACCTTGTCCTTACTATAAATGTGATTTTCTTTTTTTTATAAAGGCAGTAGCACAGAAATACACAGAGAGATAAACAAAGTAAGACAAGCAGGGATTTTTTCATATTATTTTTTTTAAGTACCACATACGAAGCCAGTTGAAGAGTTTTAACAGTGGATTTTATGATTAGATCAGAGGAAAGTTTTGTCCAGTCAAGAAGGAGATAAAATACAAAAATATCAGAAACACATAAATCAAATAAGCACAAATACATCAGAAAAATGTTATTTCAGGAGACAATATTGACTCTGACGGCTCTTTTTGAAGTAGAGAAAATGGAAAAAAAGAGCAATAGAAAGTCTTACCTAAAGTATGGAATACTGACATTCAAGTCCTGTGGGTTTTGAATAGCTCTATTATGTGTGGAAAACAATAAATTATAAATATGCAGAATAAAAATAAATTCCCAAACCTCAATATGTGTCAAAAAAGTAATTATTATTATTATCACATACATGCCTTGTATGAATTGGTTTTGGCAACTGATTATCAACTGTTAAAAATCACAAACCCTAAAATTTATACCCTTTTTAACAAGTTCCAATCTCAAAACAGGAATCCAGTAATGATTTTATCTGGCACTCTCTTGTGAAAGATGAGTTAATACCAAATTACTCTCATTCTAGGGATACAGAAAAAGCAGGAAAACAAAGTGATTTTTTCTAGCCTGTGCTTAAATCAGTATTGTAGCCCAGATTAATAAAATCCCATAGCTAAATATATGAAATGCCTTATGCACAGTAGAATTACTTGGACAGTAAATTCTTTGGGTCAGGTACCATTTTTAAATATGTGTTTGTACAACATAAAATATAGGTTTATATGGACTTGTAATTGGGACTTCTAGATACTACCACAATACAAATAGAAAATAGGTACAAAAGAGGCCCTAAATTTCAGTTATGATAGCATTAATTGATAAAACAAGAAATAAAAATTGATTCACGGAAATATTCCCAAAGTCTCCCTCAGAAATCAGAAATAGTTCTATGAATTCACTGAGAAAATTATATTTTAAAATGTAGCAAGGAAAATTAATGGTTTTGAAACTAGCAGCAGATAGCTTAGATCAATTCAGTCATGGCAAATCAACATTACTGAATTTTTCTTTCAGTTGAAGGCTACTTTATAGCCTACATATGTATACTTGTGTATACATTTATATATATACACACCAAATATTCTCTTGTCATAAAAGTACCTGTAGTTATTATATTTGTGATGGCTTTTACATTGTGGACCTAGTTGAGATATATTTTTAACAAACTACCAGTGTTCTACAGACCTTAGGTTTTCAAGATAACTGGAAAAAAAATAAAGGTTAAAATTATTCCTCAGTGATTCAGGCAGATTTTACTTTGATTTGCCACTAGGATCAGTTCCTTTAGAATGTCGTCCTCTTCAGAGAGATTTGTTTTGATCTGTTACTCTCACTTATTCTCTTTTCAGATATCCTATCCTCCTATCTAACTGGGTTAAAAAGGTAGGCATTCACCCTCTCTCTCTCTCTTAATCTCTCATGATTTCAGTTGTTCATTGTTTTATTTCTTTTGGCCATAAAATCTTATTTTTCTATAGTATTTTCTAACCTGGCTGAAATTTGTATTTGTCTCTATGAAGACACAGGGTTGGTTCATGAAAGCCTTTTGTTGCTATTACTGACAGGAAAGAGACAAAGAACCCACTTTTCATCTTTTTCAGGAGACCAGATATATAATCTAAGAAAATAATGCTTTCTTCAGATTTTTTTGGTTTTGGGAAAGTTCAAGACTGACTGCATATGATTGGTGCACTTGGAACAAGCCTGACAATTACTGAAAGTGACTCTTAAAATGCAGATGTGATGCTTTTGCAAATTTCATGCTTAGAAAACCTATAAATATGTCCTGAGACTGTATGCACTAATTGACAACCTGGAAAACCTTTCTCTGCAGACACATTCATTCCACCCCTCCGCCACTCCACAGTGCCTATGAAAATGGGACTGTCTGTGTGACTGAAGCTAAACATCAGCTCCTGCTTTGTTGGATGGAGACTGACATAAATACAAGGAGAACTCCATGGGACTGGTCTGCTTCTAGCCACATTAGCCAAATCAGCGTGTCTCGTCTACAGATCCATTTCATCCGCACATTTGGCCTAGTTCATTAACAATGTTTTCTTCATATATTCAAGTGGAACAAAAAATCTCAGAATCCATCTGCAGACACATTCTTACCCTTGCCCTTAATCATGATTAGGCCAATAGAGGCACAACTTTACATTTTTTCCACTTGTATTTTTGTTCCATAACAGCAGAGTTCTTAACAGCATGCAGAACACCGATATTAAACCAGTGCTTGATCCATAAAGCTTGCATTACAGAAGATGCCCATAGGAAGCTGTGATGCATTGAGATTGCATATTTAAGAATGCTGTAATTCTTATTAATGATCCTGAAAAGTTAGCTAGAGAGCTGACATGCAGTCTTTCTATGCTGGAAGTTAACTTTATTGTTCTTCATTTCAAATCCCATCTGTTTCCATAATGCTGCCTAATTCTGAAGTTACAACATTTATATTCAGTAGAACATAAATCAAAAAATTTCACTACTAAATCAAGTATTTGCACACATCTCTAATCCAAAACAACAAAACAATAATGATTACTTATTTTCTCCCATCACTTCAGCTAGAAATATGCAAATGAACTAAATGATTTCCAGTTTAGTGTTTGTTTGTTTTATCATTGCTGTTTTTTGTTGTTGATGTTGCTGTTGTTTTGGTTTTGGTATTTGATATTATTGTATTTACCTAAAGAGGGTCCTGAACCTATTCCTTTACCCTTATTCGTAGAGAAAGAGTGAGTAGAATCACTGTTCCTATTGTCTTTCCAAGCAGAGGTTGTTGGAAGAAGTCTCTCTGTATAAGTGGGAATGCAAGGATTTTATGTCATCTGTTTCTTTGATAAATAAGAGTGTTAAGAGGAAGTATAAAAAGAAATATTGTCCTTCAAGCAAATTCCGCCTCTGTCCCACTTTAAAGTCAAAACAAAAACAAGCTGGAAGGCTTTTATAATAGTTTAAGCAATAATCAAGGATTTGGATTGAATTATATTTTTTCCCTTTTATGAAAGTTCTAGCCATGTGTGGTTAAGAGATTGCCAAGAAACTTGGTGGATGTACTTCAGGTTCAGTATTATTTTTGTGTATTACAAGCTCCTGGCAATACAGAGCAGCTCCAAGTAGCAATCAGAACCACTGCTCAAAGGTGCCTCTTCTCTCGCCAGCTGTACAAGTGTTGGAACCAGAGAATGATGACCAGGCAAATAAAATAGTTCAAAGACACACACACTAATATTCATATATTCTCTACTGTAAATTGGAGCTAAGATTACATAGTTGGAACTCTATGCATGGGCAGCAGTGCTTTCAAGCAGCACTAGGTCATTTTATACATTCCCTAAAACTACCTGAAAGAAGGTTGCAGCTAGCGGGTTGTCAGTCTCTTTTCTCAAGTGACAAATGAGAGGGCCCAACAAAAGTATCTGAAGTTGCACCAGAGGAGGTTTAGATTGGACATGAGTAAGAATTTCTTCATGAACAGGGTTGTCCAGTGAAGACACAGAGAAGCTGCCCAGGGAAGTGGTAGAGTCCCTATACCTGGAAGTATTTAGGAGATGTGTGGATGTGCCACTAAAGGACATGGTATAGTGAAGTTGGACTTGATGATCTCGAAGGTCTTTTCCAACTTAACTTATTGTATGATTCTATGGTTTAATTCTGCTTGAATCTATGTCCTGTGCCTGACTTGTCCTAGGTGTTAGGCTTCTACTAGAGGGCTCTTTGAGAAAGAGGGCTTACAGATTCTGCTGTCTTTTATGTGTCTCTTAAGCAATGATACCCATTCTTTCACAGTGTGTCCCTCTCTAGAATACAAACATCAGGGCTATCTCTTGTGATAATGTGAATTCAGTTTGTTGACAAGTTATCATTCTGAAGACCTGGATTCAAATCAGTCACCTCAAAACATGTCAGTTTTTGGTACTTTATCTTTGTTGTGTCTAAGTCTTCAAGACTTAAAATCTGTTTTTAAGATTAAGCAAAAACACTAACATTAGTTGTTTTTGCTGTCAATTTTCTAATGAGCAAAACAGCTACAGAGGGAACCTATGCATCATTGCTTACATTCAGTATTTTACCAGCACTAAATACAGAGTTTGCAACCTCTTTTTAGTAAGCACTTTATTATTTTGACACCATTTTCTACAAGCTTACTAGATGACAGAAGATAAAGATTGTTGTCTTGTCATTCTATGGACTACTGTCAGATTTTATTTTTATTAGTCTACTATAGATGTGGCATGGGTGATCACCACTTTGTAAATCGTATCTTTTACTTAGGATTTCTCAAGTGAGAATAAAGATCAAGGACAAGTGTAAATATTTTCTCCAAACATCATGAAAATGTCTAATTTATTTTCCTGGACTTTTTTTTTTTTTAGTTCTTTGATTTTTTTTTCCAGCCTTAACAGAGTTAAGCATGTTGCTAACAACAATAACAGCTTTAACAATACTGCTACTATTGCAAATGAATCAGAGACTTTAAAGGATTTTGATTTTATAATGATCTTGGTATAGCATTCAAATGCATTTTCCTCATAACACAAAAATGTCATCGAATGCAGCTAAACAATATCCCATTTTTCCCCTTAATAGTCAGTAGAGGTCAAGGCTTACTTTTGATAGCGTTCTATGCAATAGAACCGGATTGAAATTGATGCTATATTATTTTTATGTTAATATAATTTAAGATACTTATATATATATTTATATTGTATGTTGCTCATAAACTCATTATTCAAATATGCTAGTGTGTCAGTAACCACCAAGTTTCAGACAGGTTTCAATTCAGTTTGTAAACTGAGTATTCAAAGGAAATGGTAGGGGCATGTTTAGGAGGTTGTAGTACATGATCTAGAAGCTGATTATTTTCAGGCTGAAGCAGAGAAGACTAAGGGGTAATCTAATAATTTGCTCCCATGACCTAATGATGGGCTGTAGAGGAGACAGCACGAGGCTCTTCTCAAAGGTGCACAATATATAGACAAGATGCTATGAGAAGAAGGGGCAAAAGGGGAAATTAGAGTTGGCCACAAGGAAAAAAATATCCCCAATGAGAACTGTTAATTACTGTCACATATAGCCCAAAGAGGCTCTTCTGAAATCTGCTCTCACACATTTCTAAAACTCTGCAAGACCTAATCTTATTTTGACATTCACCTTTCTTTGAACAGAGCATTGAAGTAGGAGACCTCTAGAGGCTTATTCTTTTTTCTTTTTTTTCTCTCTATGAATCCATGATATCTATGCTTCTGTGTGGCCATACATGCATATGCAGTAAGAATGTATAAATATATAATACAGCATATTTGTGTGTATATGTGAAACATGTATAAGTGTGTAGATACATACAAATAGCATATTTATCTTCAAAAGAAACACATACCATATTTACTACACACATACATGTATTTATATAACATATACATATGTTTATATATATAACATAAAAATATAAATATATACAATATTATATATACTATAGATATTATGTTCACAAACAAAAGCTATTTTAGCAACCCTTTTTAGAAGGCAATAGTATTTTATGTCCAGTTCCAGATGAATTTGTTTATCATAAATAATTTTGTATACATAAGTTAAAGACTTTTTTCATTGTTTGAGCATCCTTTTTTTAGTGCTGATGCATAAGTCACTTCTTTCCATTTTTTTTTCTATATTTATTTAAAAAAGGGACATGACTTTTATTTTCAGTGAAGTCTATGACAACACAGGCTTCATAGTCTCTCACTACTGTAGGTTTATTAACCAACTCCTTTGGTTTCCTATACCCCACATTAAGAACTGAATCCTGTGTCCACTGGACATCATTTATAGAGTCCTGTTCTAATGCAAACATTTTGCTTTGTAGTTATTTGTAATTTCTAGGAATTTTTGCATCCTTCCATTGCCTGCTGGGATGAGATTGCTGATTGCAGAACTTTACCTGTGATCTCTATGTGCACCTTGCTGTGTCAACTTCTCTCCAAGTTGTATTACACTTTACTTTGTTTCACAGTTTTGTGCTAGCTCAGCAATTCTCCCTCTTTCAGTGTTGCCTGGAACCTCTGGTCATGCTCTTGTACCACTTTTCAACCTCTACCGTGAAAAACATCATCTGTCTTGATCTCACTATCCTCTGTATCATCAAAAATTATTGCATTTCTGTGCAACATATTGTGTGCAGGAAAAAAAATGTGTGACCTTCTGAAATACACTACCTGGACAACGGGGTATCAAATATCTGTGACTGTGGGAAGAAAAAAAAAAAGAATTGTCCATCTTCCCTTCCTGCAGCAGGGATTGTTCTGTTTAAATTGTAGATGTTCATAAAGAACCATTTTATCTGTTTTTATTCCTCTTTCACAAATCTATTTATCTGCCCTTTGAGTCTTCATTTTAGCACAATAAGTTTTCTTTTAGGGTAATCTTGTCTTTTTTTTTACAGCTTGAAGGCTATGGTTTAGGAACAGGTAACTCTTGTAAGTAATTGCTGGGTGAGTGAGTTGGGTTGTAAGTATGGTGGATCTCTTACAATTAAATTGCACAGATAATAGCAGTAATTGCATTTACTTAGTTACAGTTTTGGGGCAGTTACATGAGTCTTCTATTCTAATTTGTTACCAAAGCCTGACTCTAATCTGTCATCTGCTCAGAAGCAGGTTCTGGAAATGTACCTAGATTCCAAACTTTGACCAGTAGCAGTGGACCAGGTGCCCAATACTCCTTCCTCACCAACTACACCTGTCTGTTTCTGAAATGTAATTATACTTCTAAAATAAATATACATCATCCAAAAATATAGGATTCTGAGTGTGTGCTTCTGAAAGCTTCTTTATATTACAAGTTTTAATCGAATTTTCCTCTTTTCTTTTGATCTTCCACTCTCCAACAAGTGTACACTCTGAGAACACAAAGGATTTGATATATTTTCCCCTACGTACAAGGTATTTTTGCTCTTGCTGCAGTTCCAAATTGTACTGTATTTTTCTCAGGTTCATATTTTACCCAAAGATATTATTTGACTTCTTGGAGAGATACTCACCACTTTGATACCTATGTTTTCTATGTTCACCTCTTATTACTGATGTTTGTTGGTTTATTTGTTTGTTTATTTATTTATTCCTGTGCTGCTATTGCAATTTCTGTGACATACTGGTTTACGAACCTTTGTATCTTAAAGTTAATAAATTCTGTTTGTTCTTTGACTGCTACTTCATCCATCTTTAGCTATAACCTCATTCTTCTATTAAAAAATCCTCAGAGCTAAATGTAGTACTGTCATTCCATTAGTCCACATTGTGTGTATTCTGACTGCTTTCTTACCCTTGTAATTGCAAAAATCCAATGCAGTTCCTTTTACTAAAGCACTGTATCATATTGCCTTATTTGCCAAAGTATATTCTGCCCTGTCTTTTGCTTTCAGTGGACTTCAACTTGGAGCATTTTGTGCCTTTCTTCATCAGATCTAAGTTTTAATTTGATCTGTGAGATTTCATTGCCTTAGTAAATTCTAATTGCATTTGTCAAGGATTAGTTTCAAGTGTATCTTTGGACATTTTTCATTCTAGATACCAATCACAGTTTGACATCTTATCAGAAATTTGTTTAGTTCTCCACAAATTGCAAGACTGGCTCTTGAACCACAAATTCTTTTGTGCTTTAGGACGTAAAAACAGACAAACAAATAAACAAACCAAAATAGGTCATATGTTTAGGGAGTTGTTTTGAAGTATCAAAATTCCTCCAAGTTCTGTAATATTTTCATTTTGCTTTGTAATAGAATTGTTCTGAAAATTACAAACACATCAGAGTAAGCTATTATACTAAATCGAATGAATCTCCCTTTAAGTTTTATGCATTATTGAAGTCTGCAAAAAGAAGCAGTGCGTTTATATTTTCCAGTTATCACAGACATATTTCCAAGGTTCTTTGTCTTCGTGATGTGGCAAAAACTGGCTTTGCTCAAAGTCAGACTTCCACCTAGTCATTACAAGGAAATGTGAACTTCTGCACAGCACAACATTCTCTTCCAACCAGCTTTAGTGGGCAATATTCTTCCCCACAGGCAAGCCATTTCCTTAAGGATGCCTAAATCTCAGTGACTGGAACTGCACCCTATAATTTTCAGCCCTAAATAATAAGGCTGGTACATAGGGAAAGAAAGTGCCTACAGAAGGAATCTGGAGAAGTCAAACAGCAGCACCTCTACCTTAAGCTAGGGAAGATAGGGAAGAGTGAAATGACACATAATAGATGCAGACCCTTACATAGTAATTCATACTTATAGGTTAAAACTCAATTTCATTTTCTCTACTGGAGCTCCATGGGATTATATAAGTATCAGCCATATTACCTGAGGGGGGAAATATATATATATACATATATATATATACACATATGTTTTATATATATATATATATATATGTGTGTGTGTATGTATGTTTTTTATATATATATATATATATATACACACCTTGTACAGAGAAGTACAGGTATAGTTTTGCTGCATTTGTGTACCATCAGGCTTTGGTACAGGATGTCCAGAGATTCTGTTCAGTGTCCATCACTGGAGATTTCCAAGGCTCAAATGGGTAAGGACATGGGAGTGATGGTTGATAGTCGGCTGAATATGAGCTAGCAGTGTGCTCATGTGGCCAAGAAGGCCAACAGCATCCTGGCTTGCATAAGAAACAGTGTGACCAGCAGGGCTAGGGAGGTGATTGTCCCCCTGTACTCAGCTCTGGTGAGGCCGCACCTCGAGTACTGTGTTCAGTTTTGGGCCCCTCGCTACAAGAAGGACATCGAGGTGCTTGAGCGGGTCCAGAGAAGGGCGACGAAGCTGGTGAGGGGCCTGGAGAACAAGTCCTACGAGGAGCGGCTGAGGGAGCTGGGCTTGTTCAGCCTGGAGAAGAGGAGGCTCAGGGGCGACCTTATCGCTCTCTATAGGTACCTCAAGGGAGGCTGTAGCAAGGTGGGGGTTGGCCTGTTCTCCCACGTGCCTGGTGACAGGACGAGGGGGAATGGGCTTAAGTTGCGCCAGGGGAGTTTTAGGTTGGATGTTAGGAAGAACTTCTTTACCGAAAGGGTTGTTAGACATTGGAACAGGCTGCCCAGGGAAGTGGTGGAGTCACCATCCCTGGAAGTCTTTAAGAGACATTTAGATGTAGAGCTCAGGGATATGGTTTAGTGGGGACTGCTAGCATTAGGTCAGAGGTTGGACTCGATGATCTTGAGGTCTCTTCCAACCTAGAAATTCTGTGAAATTCTGTGAAATAAAGGCATGAGAAACCTGGTCTGACCCCTCAGATGACCCTGCTTTGAATGTTGGACTAGAGACCTCCTGAGGACTCATCCTACCTGCTTTATTCTGTCATTATATGTTTCAATGATTTACTAATGACAGAATGTCCTAGGACAAGGGATGATTAAATTTCTCTCCTTCATTTACAATTCCCCCCACTTTTTGGAATATGCTCCAATGCCAAATGAAATGAGGATTAGAAACCTAGCTTGCAGCAGTGTTGGGAGGATAAATACATTAAAGATTAGTAAGTGCTCAGATACTGTGTTAATGGGGGCCCTATAAGTACCTCAGAGAGATCCAGAGCCTTAAATCACTATTAATGAATTGTATTGATTTACCTTTAATTTCTGAAATGAAGCTATTATAATAAAGCTTGGCTTTTGTTTGACCTTTATCCAATGTGGTAATTATAAACACTATTTTACAATTATTTTATTCTTGCTCCCAAAGGAAAATAGTACATGCTAATCTAGTCTGGGCTAAATGTTCCCTCTTCTGCTTCCTTTATCTTTTGGGGGTTTTCTTCTTAGGCGAATCATATCAAATTATTTTACAAAAAAAGAAATCAATTGATTGAATAATTAACAGAGTAATACTTAAATTTGGGACTGGATCTTGAGTATATTGAATTCATTTATATTTGTTCTAGCTGTGTCTAGGGTCAACAATAATTAATTGAAATGGAAAAGATAGCATGATGGGGAAAAATGGCAATAGCATGAAGAAAGTATGACTCCAGTTCTTGATTAGTTTGGATCCCTTTACGATCCTTCTGTAAGTTACTAAAGGATAACAACATAAAAGACCTTAAACACCAAGTCCAACTGATGAAGTCAGGTTTCTACAACCAACTCAAACTTCTACCTGACTGTGATATCCAGAAGACTTTTAGCACTGTGGATTTCACCCACAAATTAGCCTAGGTTCAGACCAACCCAAGTCCTGATAGTAAGGGGAAGGTCAAAGTGAAACTGAAAATGAAAAAAATAAATCAGGTCTACAGACAAAGCCTTCCTTCTGTAAAACTGCAAGTGCAGTCCAATCCAGCAGGCATTACCTGAATACTCCTAAGGCTTTAGAATGCCTTGCAAACACAAAATAAATATATAGAGGAAATAAATAAATAAATAATTAAAAGAATTAAAAGGAAAACAAGAGGAAGAAAGAATAGTGTTTCAAGTTGCTACCTCCCTAGTAGTTTCCCTATGCGATCAGGGATTAAAGCAATCACTGAAGATGTGATCTTCCTTGTCTGAAGTATTTCAGATTTTCTAACTCTCAGAGAGTACTCCAAAAATTTAAGTATTTATCCAGGCCTTGAAGCAGGGATGGATTTGACCTGTCAGTCTCGCTTGGAAGTCATTCCTTTTTATACAGAAGAATTAGTTATGGAAGGGGCCACAAAAAGCAAGCATAATTTCCTAGCATGGCAAGCTTAATGACGTAGATATGGCACGATGTAGTTTTGGTTGTGGAGACCTGGGTAATAATCCATTTTCTGAATGACAGTTAATTAATTTATCTGTTGACTCTCTTTTGTGAAATACACAAACAATGACCTTGGAAGAATGCTCTACTCCTTGCCTTTCTAATCTAGGAATTGTTTTTCTCCTCTTTGGAAAGAGCTCACTACCACTTTGGTAAAATGAATATAGATTTCAGACATGAAAAGGAACAGCTTCTCAAGGAGGAACAGTTTTCCTATTACTTTTTCTCCTTTCTAATTAAGTCATGACTTATTGTTTAGACCTTTCATTTAAATGGAACTTGTATCCTATCAGACAAATGGTAGTTATTGAATGTAGGTCTTCCACATATTCAGTGCATCATTAATCTGAAACATTGGATGAAGAGACAGGGAAAGCATCTCCACAAGATGGTTGATTGAAAGAATGATTTTCTCTAGCTTTTGAAAGAAAAAGCATAGGAAAGCTCAGGAAAACCTTGAGGGTTGTGAATCCATCTTTCAAAATAAACAACTCCACAGCTCAAGAATATGATTAAATCTCTAAGTCCCTTAAAAAATTAGCAAGTGTAACCAGCTCTTTTTTTAGGTAGAGATGTAGTTAAACATTAAGAGCATACATGAACAAATGGGTATTATTCCTCTGGTAATCCAGCACCAGCTCAGAACAGCCCTGCTCCACCCTGATATCTGTCACAGTTTCATGAAAGGAAGAGAGATTCTGCCAAAAACAACACAAGTCATTCACAAAGGCTGATCTGTAGGCAGTTCTGTGTCCCAAGGAATCCCAGTTAACCAGGCTAGTGTCAGACTACGAGGAGCATAACCCATATATTCACATGGATCACCCCTCTCCAGCACACTCTCTGCACTACTGTCCCAAAGCTGGAGGTCCCCCAGACAATGCCAGCTATAAGCTCTTATATAGCCCTTTTATACCTCCCTTTAGGCTGTATTAGAAACTCCAAATAAAGATTGGAAGGCCTAGACTAGTCAAGACATGCCAGTACCAAACCTGGTATGCAAAACCTGTAATAACACAGAGGACCTCATGCACAGCAAAACAGCTCCTTGCTGTGCTGCTTTTTGTCTATGGGATAACTGGGGTTTACTCAGCCACTCTGGTTATCTTGGCACTCATTTTCTGAAAATGTTGGACTCATTTGCTAAAAAAAAAAGTGAGGGAAGGCTTCAGAAATTTTCTACTCCTTACCATTTCTTATTGTCTACCTTTACTGTTGTGTTTTTGTTTGTTTGTTTTTCCCCATATTTTAAACTGTCCCTTGCTTCAAAGGTTGAATTTTGTGTCTCTTCCCTTCCTCACATTCACAGCAAGAAATCCAGCATAGTATTTTCATAACAAGGTATCTAGATCCTTTTAAAGTTTAGTTTCTCCTTCTGGATCCCTTTACTATCTCTAAAAAACCAGGAAATCAAACTATTATTATTTTGCCTTATTGTTGTGGTTTAATGCCAGCACGGAGCTCAGCCCCACACAGCGACCTGCTCACTTTCCGTCAGTGGGATGGGGAAGAGAATCAGAAGGGTAAAAGTGATAAAAACTGTGGGCTGAGATAAAATCAGCTTCATAGGTAAAGCAAAACCTGTGCGTGCAAGCAAAGCAAAACAAGTAATTCATTCACTACTTCCCATCAGCAGGCCGTTCAGCCATTTCCAGGAAAGCAGGGATCATTGCACATAAAGGTTTCTTGGGAAAGCAAGCGCCATAATCCCAAATATGCTCCCCTTCTCTTTATTTCCCCAAGCTTTGATTGCTGAGCACAACATCATACAGCATGAAATATCCTTTTGGTCTGCTTGGGTCAGCACTCCCAGCTGTGTCCCCTCCCAGCTCATGCAGTGGGAGAGAGATAAAACCCTCACATTGCACAAGCACTGTTCAGAAATAGCTAAAGCATAGGTGCATTATCAAGACTGCTTTGTTCAGAAATCCAAAACATAGCACCATACAGACTGCTGTGAATGAAATTAATGCTATCTCAGTCAAAATCAGTACAGTTATTTAGACTGTGAAATGTTTATATTTGAGATAAACCATTACTATGCATTTGTGCAGCCCCTTTTATAAGAAACTATACATATATTGGAGATCTTCACCAATATATTTATCTACTACTAGACCTAAAGATCCAAGCTCTTAATTTGCCTCATAGAGTGCTATACAGACTAACCTTATCTAAGGAAGTATTATTCTCCATGAGTTTGTTTCTGAATTTCTGACATACTGAGTTTGACTGACCTTCGTGACTCTAATGACGTAAGTGGGGATTGAAATCATTGAGCATTTTATTGGTTTAGATCCCTTCACTTCTTTAATCTCAGAAGATTACTTCCAGTCACACATGGTCAGCAGGGTACTAGCCTTTCTAACATACTCTTTTAGAACAGTTTCAAACATCTGACTTCTTCCAACCCTCTTATATCAATGAGATTTCTCTCTCCTGGTAAAAAGCAACAATTCAATAGGTCTTAATAACTTCAGTTTCTTGTCACACTCTTGTTTGTTTTTCAATGACAGTAAATTCTAGCATCATAGTTTATCATGTAATCCTGCACTATTCTTGTTAATTATACAGTGTTATGATCACTAGCTGAGAGTTGTAAAATAGATGAAATGAAGCAATGCCTCAAGCCCAGGCTACATTCCCTAGTTTTCCATTCATATAGCATTACCTAAATAATAAAAAATAAATAATAACAATTAAAACCAGCAGGTATCTCTTTGATGCCTGGTAGAAAGAAGTCTATCCCAGGTACTAAAAAGAATTTCTAATTATTTTAAAAGAAAACCACTACTTAGTTTCTAAGAAAGAAAGAAACAAAGAAAGAAAGACAAAAAAAAGGAAGAGAAAAAGAAAAAGAAAAAGAAAAAGAAAAACAGGGAAAAAATGAAAAAAATATATATTAAAAAAAAAAAAAAAGAAAGAAAACAAAGGGAAAAAAAAAAAGATAAAAAAAAAAAAAAAAGGAAAGAAAATCTGATCTCAGTGCAGGTTTTCCCGGTATAAATACATCCAAGTTGAACAAGGGTGCTAAAGCTTTCCTGTCACCAGCAGCACACCAATTGACCTTTTCAGGGGTTCCCCCAAATGGCAACTGGGGGTAACACAGCCTGGGCACTAGCAAGGTGCATGCATGGGACTTCAGGGGAATGACAAGTGGGAACCCTCAGGTCCACATGTGTTACCACACAAAGGGGTTTCTCTGCAAACCGGCATGTTCACTGAATTACAGAATAACAGAAACACAGAACTGATTCACAGATTGAGGGTTGCAGGAATGCATACTGGCACATGTACAGCTGGAGCACCTATGTATAGGGACTGCATCTCACAGGGGTGCTGGCAACCCACACAGCCTATGAGGTGTACATTGGGGGGAAGGGAGAGGCATGGAACCACAGTAATGTGTGTATAAGTGTGTGTCTTTGGGTGTGATTAGAACTTCTCACAATTTGTTTCTGAAGGTTGTTTAGAAATTTGTAGGTGTTCATTAACATTTTCTGTCTATTACCATAGTTTATTGGTTGTCTTGCTGATACAGATCCTGAATATATAGTTCACTGATTGCAAGTTAATTACATGCTGTTAATAAATCAATACACTGCTTCAATCCTATTCTGTCTTCAACTACATGAACTGAGCAGTTTTTCCCTGTGACAGGCATCACAGGGGTGTTTTATGTTTGTGTGTTTTTTTTTCCCCTTTTTTTCACTATTTTTTTTTCCCAGTAGAGGAAAAATTGAATTTGTCTTCACCCAGAGCTCATTAAAACCTGTGAGAAAAGCTAGAGGGGTGCCCAGCATAGACTGACATTGTGGACATGATTTATCAGCTTGGCCTCAAAACTCTGCAAACACACCTTCATGGCTCTGGGATGAGCTCTAAGCTCAGCCTTGAGCAAACCTGAACCTGTTCAAAATACCAGAAAAGTAAGACTACATTTTCTCATTCTCTGTCATATTGAAAAAAAATAAAAATCTGGAAGATGTCTATTATGTGGGTATCAATGCAAAGAAGAATAGAGGAATCAATGAGAATATATGCTCTGTCTTGCAATTGAAATGAGATCTAGACCATTTTTTGGCCAGAATTGAATTAGGTTAGAGAAATAGAGAATGAAAATTTTCATTTGGATTAGTCCAATGAAATTTACCTTGAAATACTTAGATAAGTGAATGAAAGTAGTTTCAGTGCTGTGTAGGCTACACTGGAACATCAGTCAAATCATATATTGCTCACAAAAAAAAAAAAAAAAAAAAAGTACTGTCCAGAATACATCTGGGCAGTGAACTACAGCTAATACATCAGAACCTTACATATGTATATAGTACAGTGTCTGTCAACCACCATCATCGCTTCCATTAAACAGGAAGGATATATCAAGCAGAACTCTGATGGGGCCTTTACTGGGTCTGCTGCTGCTGCTTGGTGTTTTAAGCTGTGACAGGAATGATGGAAGTGAACAGAGAGTGTGTTTATAATGTATATGGACACTATCTGACACCACTGGCTCATGTACAGCTTGTGATCCACTAAGTGGCCTTAAATCTTTTCCTAAAGAAATGGTTCTGACTCAGTACATTCCTTCCCTGTTTTACATACTAAAGAACCAGATTAGGATTTTCTTGAAAAGTCAGAGCAATGGTCTAAAATAAAGTTGAAAAAAGATGCATGACTTACTTAAGTGTGTAAAGAGCAATATCATTTGTATGATATGAAATTTTTTCTTTCATTTTCCTTAGCACTGCATACTGTGCTCAGTCTCAGCAAGCACACTGTGTTTCATTTTCTGAACTGCATTTCACAAATGCAGTGTGGACCAGTTTCAAAAGAATCTAAAGAAGACCAACTGGGAATTATCAGAGATCTAGAAAGCAAGAGAGTTTGAAACAATTGGAGTAGTTTAGTTTATAGAACAGAAGACTGAGAGGAGACATAATAATGTGAAAAGTAGCTGTAGAGAGTAAAGAAGCAGGCTGTTCACGTCCCCTGTGGTTACAGCAGGGGTAATGGGTTTAAGTTGGTTCAATAGAGATTCAGCTTCAACTGTAAGGAAAGAAAATCTATGAGTCCTGTCACCACATTTAGAGAGGCTGTGTTTTAAACAGAAACAGTTAATCTTGTGGGTAGCAGAAAAGATGAGATGATTTCTTTGTCTTCATTCAACCTCAGTTTTTTTTCTGACTATACAGTTCTTCTGGATCACATGTAAGTGGTGGAAAGCTCTCTGTGGTTTGTAGCGTTTCCCTTACAGGGACTGCATCTGCTGTTCCATCTACAGGAACATGATCTAGTGCTCTGATGACAAAAATCAGAATCACAGAGTCATTTTCCTTCACTCTTGTGCGAGGAATTCAATGCTCAGGTGTCATAGAATCATAGAATGGTTTGTGTTGGAAGGGATCTTAAAGGTCATCTAATTCCAACCCCCCTGCCATAGACAGGGATGCCACCCACTAGAACAGGTTGGCCAAGGCCCCATCCAGAACAGCTTTGAATACCTCCAGGGATGGGGCATCCACAGCTTCCCTGAGCAGCTGGTTCCAGGGCCTCACCACCCTTACAGTGAAGAATTTCCTCCTAATGTCTAATCTAATTATATCCTCTTTTAGTTGAAGACCACTCCCCCTTGTCGTATCATTATATACCCAAGTAAAGAGTCTTTTCCATCCATTTTATAAGGCTCCTTTATGTATTGAAAGACCGCAATCACAATGAGTTCTCCCTGGAGCCTTCTCTTCTCTAGGCTGAACATTCCCAGCTCTCTCAGCTTTTCTTTATAGAAGAGGTGCTCCAGCCCTCTGATCATCTCTGTAGCCCTCCTCTGGACTTGCTTTAACAGGTCCACATCTTTCTTGTGCTGGGGCCCCCCTGTGTCCACAGAGGCTTGTGGATACACACTGTGCCATAAGGGCACTGCCATGGGTTAGCAAGGGAATCACTCAGGCATAAATTGTGCCTGTGAAAACCAGAAGGATTAATTGAAAGGGAAACTCAGTTTCCTTAAAAGGTAGTGGAGGTGTCAGACCTATAGTCTGACAACAAAAATCAAGGAAATCATGTTTAGAAAGACATAAATTGAAAATGAAATGGCACTGTCTGAAATAACAGAAACAGAATTATTGTGAAAGAATTTGTATTCATGTGTGAATTACAGCTCTTTCGTTACAAAGTTAGTGCTGTAACCTACAAGATTGGAGGTTATAGCAGCTCACCATCTTATTATATGGAAGAGAACTGTATTTTATAATAGATAAAGAGCAAGCTGTTAAAAACTGAGGGTGTTAATAATAAGAAATTATATTTAATTTTGAGGAAAAATGTAGAAGCATAGAATACTAGCCCTTTAAATAAGGGAAAGCTAGGAATTGAGGAAAGGTGAATGGAAAAGCCTTGGTATTTTATCAGCTGAGACATACAGAATGGTATCACAAGGCTGGTTTCTAGCCTTGAATCCACATACAAATTGCCCTTTTATATTCAATATCATTCTGATGGTTTGTAGCATGCCATGTCTGGGTAAATTAGCTTTTCAAAAACATTACAGTACTGCTATTCAGTGCATAGTCTAACCATGTCACAAGGTGATGTACTGCACTTCCACTGTGTTATCTACTGATTTATGTCAGTGAATTATAAAGCATTTGATACTTTAATAGAATGGCATGTTTTGTTGTTTGCAAGAGTTGTGGATTTGCTGTAGAGTCATAGCAGTACATTTTACTGAAGTAGAGCATACGTAACGTTGTGGAAATGAACCTTGCAAATAAATATTCACTCATGCACAGAACAAGACCTTCCTTCTAGTCTCACAGAAAACAACTATAAGATTGCTTGATAATAACATGATAAAAAGGATCAGCTTCCACTAATACCAAGAACTAAGCTGATCCATATCCTCCAAAAACAAACTTTACTTTCTTCTGGTTTGTTGAATATCTGGTGACTCTCCTAAGGACTAATTTTAAGTATCTTCACAGTATTCTTCATTTCTGGAATAACAAATCTCTACATTCTGAAATATGTGGGATGCAATATTTAAATTTTTCACTGTTTAGACAAAGTAGTAAAACAGAATCACTGTTTCCCTTATAGCAGGCAATCCAACAGAAACAGATAAGATTAACTTAGTGGCATCCCCTAAATTACAGAGACATGTTCGGGATAAGCACCCCTTTACATAATTAGCCATACTTAACTCATCTCCATCCTCTTTCCACCAGTAGGAAAATTTATAATTACAGAGTAAGAATATCTTTTGATATGCTGATATATTCCCTTCTGTATCAGTAAATCACAGCACCATGGTATCTCTACTGGGTCAGGAAAGATGGAAGGTGAGGTGAACTGCTTTTAGCAATTAATAAAGATACAGATATCTTAACAAGTGATAGAAATAGTGACACGAAATTAAAGAAATTGACATTAACTAATCTTGCAGTGATTGCTTAACAGCAATCTTAACAGAGTTAAGATATCAAATTACCACTAATTTCAATCAGATAGGTTGAATACCCTGAGAGATACAGGTTTAGATATCTTAAATAAACCTGGGAATATGGATCATTTTTCATCTTTTTCTACATTCTTCCCCCAAATCTTCCTTTCTTATTTTCATACTCTGTCATAGCTCATATGTTCTAATTTATTTGGAGAAACAATATAATACAGAATCAGTAGGGTTTGGAAGGGGCCTCTGCAGAACACTTAGTCCAGCCAACTCCACTGCTCGGAGCAGGGTCATCTTGATTGGGTTGCCCAGGGCTGGTTCCTGTCAGGTTTTGAATATCTTCACAGATAGAGACTCAATATCTTCTCTTGTCAACCTGTTCCAGTGTCTGACCACCCTCACAGTAAAAAGCTTTCTCTTATATTTAAACTGAATTGCCTATATATCAGCTTGTGCTTATTGACTCTTGTCTTCCCGCTAGATACTTGTAAGAGGTTGCCTATTATTACTTTATTCTTCCCAATGAGACTTTTATTCACATTGATGAATTTTGTTCTCCAGGCTGTCTTAGGTTTTTGTTGTAGGTCAGAAGTTCCAGTCTCTTAATCATCATAGCCTTTTGCTGGACTCAATTCTGTGTGTCCATATCTTTATTGTACTGGGGAGCACAGCATTCCAGATGGGTTTCACCAAGACTCGGTAGATGGGAAAGACCACCTCCCTTGAGTTGTTATCAATACTTCATCAAATGTAGCCCATTAGGCTGTTGGCCTTCTTTGTCACAAGGGCACACTGATGGCACATGGTCAGCTTGTTGTCCACCAGGACCCCCCAGGTCCTTCTTTCCAGAGATGCTTTCCAGCAGGTTGGTCATCATCCTGCATAAGTATGGGGGACTGTTCTTCCCTAGTGGCTCCTATTTCAGACACTCCTCTAACTTTGTATTATCTGCAAATCTGCTGAAAGTACATTTTCCAGGTCATTAATGAAGAGGTTACATAGGAATGGATGCAGTACTGACACCCAAGAACACAACTAGCCACAATTCTCCAGCTGGAACTCATCCTGATGATCACAATGTTTTGATCCGGGAAATTCAGTGAATTTCCAGTGCAGCTCCCTGTCCACTTGTCTATCCTGTACTTCATTATCTTGTCTATGTGGATGTTACAAGAGGTAGTATTAGACAGTATTGAGGACCAGCTACTCCCTACAGAACAGGGAGCCAGAAACTGGATGTGGTAAGGCAACCAGAAAATCAGGGGTCTTACCAGCTGGGATGCCAGCCCCTGAAAATGTGAGCAGAGCAGACCCAGAGATTATGACCAGGTGCAACTCTGTGTCCTGATAATAATGAGAGTTTATGGTAATGCGGCAAGTTCAACATCAAGCCAAGAAATCAATCCACAGCTCACACCCCCAGAATAAATGAGCCAGGCCGTAGTAACAGGGATGGACCAATTCTAGGATATCAGCCCACAGCTATAGAAAGATATTCCTTCAACACAGCTCAGAAAGGAAAAGAAGTTCCTGGGGCTGAGATGAAAAGTGTGTGGTTGCAGGCTCCCGGTGGAGCTGGTCAGGGCCACTAAGGCCCATAAAATGCTCTCAGGGTGTGTCAAAAGCCTTGCTTAATTCATAATAACCAACATCCTTCCCTTGCCCAACCACCTATGGGCCAGAAGGCTATCAAGTATGATGATACCTTCTCAAATTCATGCCAATTTCTACTGATCACCTTGTATTTGGAAATCATTTCCAGGATGATTTATTCCATCACCTTCCCAGGAATTGGAAAGAAGACTTTGCAGTTTCAAGTGCTTTTGTCCACAGCTGGTACATATTACCAGAACAGAATATCAATGATACACACATCTACTACCCACCAGGCAAACATTTTCAACACTCTGTCATAGACAGAGAGACTGACAGACATAGGCCTGACAGGATTAATAGCTAAATGAGATTATATCTTTCAAATGGAAGATTCACTTTCAAATGGAAGAGTGTCTTTGTTGCAGAAGAAAAGTCCATAATGGCACCCTAAAATCCCCATCAGTCAGAATACACAACAGAGTGACAGAAATAAAGCTTTGGCTTCTAGTTTGGTATTGCCAAACAAGAAGTAAAAAACAAACAAATGAATAAACAAACAAACTTGCCTCCATCAAGGTTGTCCCTGAAATAAAAATAAAAACCTTTGTTAATATTTTATTTTCTAACTCATTTCTTGTGACACAGAATGATAAAAATGTTCATGCAAAAACCTTCCTAGTACCCTAACAATTAATTAGACCTATATAGGAGCAAAAAATAATTATTCACAAATAATGAATAAACTCAGTGAGCCAATAAATCAAAATAATATGCCTTTGCTAATCCAAACTTTACTCTTATACTCTGGGTAGAAGTGAGTGAAAAATTACCATTTAACAATGCAATTGTTAAATGTAATCTGTCCATTGTTTTGAATTCTACATACATTTATGGTCTTTGGTTCTTATTAGATTTGTGGTTATTTGAAATTATTTCACGGATAGTATATAGTTTCATTTTAAGGATAACATTCACAGAAACTTCTGGTTTAAGTCTTTCTCTGCAGGGCTGCTCTTAATGAATTCTTCACCCAGTCTGTACTCATGTCTGGGACTGCCCCGGCCCAGGTGCAGCATCTTGCACTTAGACTTGTTGAACCTTATTAGGTTCATGTGGGCCCAATTCTCAATCTTGTCCAGGTCCAGATCAGAATAACTGTAGTGTCTGTTTCCATGAGCACTCCAATGGGTATACTTTTAAAATATTTAAAAGTCAAAAACAACAGAAAGGCCATCAAATTAATTCATTATTTTCATTCAAATGTGCTTTGCAGTATTTGGCCTGCCCTGGCATTGTCACTGAGAACCAAATATTTTGTTTTGCCAAATACAATGAGAAACATAAATCTTGTTTGATTGTTGTCACCTCATCCCTGATATTAAATGAACAAATATTCAGATGTTTCTTTCCAAAGAAAGCATGATCTTGAGTTTTTATCTCAGGAATACCAGTTCTGACTCTGTCATAGCTATTGACATCTAAAGTCCTAGGTCAAGAACTTCAAAGTTATTTAAATCCCTGAATGTTGACAAAACCAACAGGAACAAGGTGTCCATGGTAATGTTCATGGCTATTGTCAGTAAAATGAAGGATAAATATCCTCCTCCCCCACTCCCCCTTAAAATCAAATTTCTTGTGCTGCTAATATTCTGTTGCTCTATCCTTAATAAGCCCTTTGGATAATTCTCTGTTATAAAGATAAAATGCAGTTCACCAAATACCACAATAATTAAACACAAGTATTTCTACAATCTTTCATGAGATTTTGACAGGACTCATCAATATTTGGTGTAGAATTACCTCACCATTGCTCTAATTAATTTACTGCATCATTCTGGAACAGTTCACTTTTAAAATAACAAAATACAGTTTTGACAATGTTATAAAATTTCAGGAAATTTCTAGAGCATGTCAGATAACTTTCTTTTGTGTGCACAGTCTATTGAGAGGCATTCTGTGGGTTTTGTTTATTTATTTATGTTTTTATTCCTTTTTAATAATTGTTATGCATTCTTTTTCCACTAACAATGAGTTCCATTTACAGCGTTGTGTATTTTCATGAAAACCCAACCAGATGTTCTTCATGAAAGTGGACAATTTTTCAGGAACATTTTAGTTTAACTGAAAAGCTATTTCACATTATTAAATGTGGAAAACCTTTCAGCTAGCGCTAGTTTTCACAGATTTCTAAAAGATTGAAGGATACTTTGCAGACCTCTTCCTGAGAGCCAAAGTGGGAATAACAGAGTTGATCTTTTATCTTCTTCTTGGCATTCTGTTGTAGGTATCATTAAGCATGACAGTTTTTAAAAGTCTTCTGTTTCAGAATACCCATTTACAGAACTCAGTATAAAACCCTGTCTCTCCTGTGAGAGCACAAAGCAGTTTAAAATGAAACCTGATTTAATATAATTGCCATGTTCCAGTCCCTTACCTCTCCACTTAAGAAAACAATTTTTATGAGTTTGTTATTTTCCTTTTTAAATACACTTTTCAGATAAAATGTAACAGCCAAAAATTTCTTCCTCCCTTGATAAAAATACAGTGAAAACAAGCTCCTTCTCACACTCACCCTCATTAAAGAAGACACAGAAGAAACACCTGTCCTCTCAGGTGAGTCAGAGAGAGCTCTGCCAAGGGTGACAGAATGAAAAATTTGAACTTCATGACAGTAGACAACACGTTGTCTTCTTTCAATTGTTTATGGCTTTCAAGTTCAGAGGCATAGATGTTCTGATAGTACAGTCAAATATGCCACCCTCAAGTCTTCTTTCTCAAAGAACACATTACAGCATGAGTCATTAAAGTTCCAACACCAAGCTCCAGGACAGAGAGGTAGGGGAAAGGCATTAACTGCTCCATCCTTAGATCTCTGAGAAAGATATTCTAACTCTCCTGTTAGGCTGCTGTGTTGCTACTAAAACAGGTTAAATGTGTTTCCCTTCTTCACGAGGTACCATAGGCAGTAGTAGTAATAACAAATGTATATATATCATCAGTAGCAAGAAAAGCATTAAGAGCAGTAGAAGTGTTGCTAGTGTTAGCAAATCCACAGTTCCCCAACATCTATTAGACACCCAACAAAAATACATCAAAGCCAATACTGTTCCAAATTCTCTGTTAATAAGTTGGAGCTTCTTCCTGCACCCCCTTCTGGCTTCACCCAATGAAATTATGAGAGTGGCATCTAAGGATTTACACACATATACAACATGTAATGGGCTCTATGCAGCCTGTGGATTTGAAGCCTTGACAGTTTACTGAAGACAGGTTTTCAAGCTCTGCATCTCTGCAAATTTGAGACGTAAATTTTAAAAATAGGAGATACTCACCTAAACCTCCTGCAGCCAAGGTTTTAAGAAAAGCATCACAAATGGTGAGGCTGACTATAAAACTGTAAGATTTGACAGCATCAGAAAAAAAAATCAGCATTGTCCTAATGATGCCAATGGAGTTATACTGATTTTGTGCAAGCTGAGAATCTCATCCACAGCTTCTGCTGCAAATAATTTATGGTCTAATTAAGAACTTACTGCTTTGTCAGCATTAAGTAACACAGCAGGTAGAGAACCAGAGTTTTAGAGAGGATATTTCCCTTGAATCTCTCTACCGACCAGTATTGCAAGCTAAATTGTTCTTACAACAACCTGGACAACAGCTTGTACAGCTGCAGATGTCACATAAATTAGGTCACTCCTTTAATCCTTTGAGGGTCTTTCTCTCAAATCTCTGTAATTACAGTCTAATTTGGCAATTTAGGAACCAGCACCAAGCCATGAAGTAGGTGTGTTTAACAATATGTGCAATCACAGCCTGGGGTAATTATGAACCATCTCTTCTTTTCTGCTGTGTGAAGTAAGAACTTTTCAAGTTAATGTCATAGACTACAACCAGTGCCCAGGAGAGACCATCCTCTAGATCAATAAATGATATTATCTGGTTCTGGAGTAGAAAGACCTTTGATACTTTAATGCCAAAACCTTAGTTTAATCATTACCTATGAATTTGGGCTCCCTGAATTTGTCCTGTGCCTCTAGACATGCAGCAGACAAGTACATCAGACCATGTCAGGCTCAGAAAGCCACCACTAGGCAACAACTAGCAGTAAATGAAGACATCTGAGTCAGTTCATCAGAGGAAAGGGATAAAAAACTTTTGAAGTTAATATTTGTCGGCTGAATATGAGCCAGCAGTGTGCTCAGGTGGCCAAGAAGGCCAACAGCATCCTGGCTTGTATCAGGAACAGTGTGACCAGCAGAGCTAGGGAGGTGATTGTCCCCCTGTACTCGGCTCTGGTGAGGCCGCACCTTGAGTACTGTGTTCAGTTTTGGGCCCCTCGCTACAAGAAGGACATCGAGGTGCTTGAGCGGGTGCAGAGAAGGGCGATGAAGCTGGTGAGGGGCCTGGAGAACAAGTCCTACGAGGAGTGGCTGAGGGAGCTGGGCTTGTTCAGCCTGGAGAAGAGGAGGCTCAGGGGTGACCTTATCGCTCTCTATAGGTACCTCAGGGGAGGCTGTAGCGAGGTGGGGGTTGGTTTGTTCTCCCACGTGCCTGGTGACAGGACGAGGGGGAATGGGCTTAAGTTGAGCCAGGGGAGTTTTAGGTTAGATGTTAGGAAGAACTTCTTCACTGAAAGGGTTGTGAGGCATTGGAACAGGCTGCCCAGGGAAGTGGTGGAGTCACCATCCCTGGAAGTCTTCAAAAGACGTTTAGATGTAGAGCTTAGGGATATGGTTTAGTGGGGACTGCTAGCGTTAGGTCAGAGGTTGGACTCGATGATCTTGAGGTCTCTTCCAACCTAGAAATTCTGTGATTCTGTGATTTAAATAGATGCTCAGATGAACATCTATGAAGGTTTCAGACTTCCATGAATTGCATGTAGAATGACCAGATATCAACATAGCCCAGGAAATATTGATAAAATATTTCCTGATAAAAAATTATGATAAAATATCATGTGATCTGTTTCTACTAACCAGACATTATTCTTCTCTAAGTACACTGTAGATTCTGAATTGTTGACATAGACTGCATAGACTTCAACATATATATTTTATTAAAGCAGCTGAAATGAAGCGCTGAGGAGTGCAACGTGCAAGTGCCTCAGAGACAGGGGGTACTAAGTGGCTGAAAGGGGATACAAGTTAGTGGGTGAAACAATAAATGAAATGTAGATCACAACAATGAAATTTATTTGGAAGAATATGAGCCATACTTTGATTTTCTAATAGCCAAGGAGCAATCAAAGCAGAAACAAAGTGTATGTAATATTATGCATAAGATTACACATTAAAATTACGAAGGAGTTTGTATGCAGTTGAGTAAAGCTCAAATTAGCCTACAGAAACATTTATGCCTTAATATATTTCAAGTTGGAATGGAACTGGGTTTTGCCCAGAAAGTAAGAAGAAGAGAGAGAGTAGAAAAAAAGTTAAATCTAGACTGTATGATACATGGCCAGAAACTAGAAACTATTAATCTTGTGTAAGTGTGTGGTGGTTTTACCGTGCTGGGCAGCTAAACCCCACAACTGCTCTCTCACTCCCCCTCCTTTAGATGAGGAGGGGGAGAAGTAAAGCAAAGAACAACTCACGGGTTGAGATAAGGATAATTTAATTAAAGGGAAATAATTATAATAATTAAATAAAGACTACCATGAACTAAACAATTTAACTAAAGGGAAATAAAAGGGAAAGGGGAAAAAGGGAGGAAAACAAACAAACAAAATAAATGAAAGCTATATGGAAGTGCAGAGGAAAGAAATTACTCTCTACTTCCCACAAATGAGCGATGATTGACCACGTCCTTGAAGCAAGGCCTCAACGCACGCAGCCGGTGTTCGAGAGGAGGACTGACGTCTTCTCAACGAGAGCCCACCCCTCCCCTCTTCTTCCTGTTTCCACCTTTTATTGCTGAGTGTGACACCACATGGTATGGAATATCCCTTTGATTGGTTTAGGTCAGCTGCCCTAGTGATGTTTCTCTCCTCACTTTTTTGCCCACCCCCTAGGAGGGTTAGAGAAAGGCCCAATGCTGTGTCACTGCTGCTCAGCAGTAGACACAACACTGGTATGATAACACTGCTGTTCCAGCTACAAGTACAGAGTACGGCACTGTATGGGCTGCTGCCGGGAAAGTTAACATTCCAGCCAGACCCAGTACAAAGTGTATGTACTAGATTCACTAGAGATGAACATAAAATAAGAATTGGCAGTTTTAAGTGCTAGGAGCTTTGCAGAAATTATGGGCTCCAAACAGAACAGATCCCATACTGTCAGAAGCGAAACTGTAGTAGAGAAGAAAGATTAAAAGATGTTATTAGACTTCTGAAAATCATTGATGTTCATGAAATGCATTGAAGTACATCAAATATGTGGCTTATATAAAAGAGAGGAAAAGAGTGCCTCCCTATGTAATTTGCTGTCATATAATTAATTTTATTAAAAATTAAATAAAAATTGGCAAGTAGGGTCTGGCAGGAACTGAAGAAACTGTGGGGTATGAAAAGTATAAGCATAAAACCAATTATTTACTGTACAATATAATCTCATAATACATTACCACAGCAGTACTGCATGCAGTGAATATAGTCACACTGAATATAGACATGTCAGAAAGCAACTTTGATGGGAATACTTGCAATACTGAAGAAGGTGATAAAATTCTGAATTCACTTATGACAGCCTAAGTTAGAGATACATTAGCAGTTATGTTCCCATTGAGATCTCAGGTAATAGGAAGAAATAACAATAATATATAGTTTTTATATGGGAAGATCCAAATGTCTTTGACTTTAGCAGAGCAAAGCAGTGAGCACGTATTTAACTTTGGAGTCAATGACTTCATAGGTATTTTGGTAGAGATGATTCTCACGTTCTATATAAAATAAGTTATAGATTAAAAAAAATATATTCATGAATTTGACTTATGCCTTTTCACTGAACTAGAGAAAATGTTTTAAAAGATCTTCTAACAGGGTTTCTTGGGTTTAAGTGATTTTACACCTGCATATCTTTTAGTGAGTAGATCAAATTACCACATTGTCTTAAAAGCAAAATGTTGTTCCATAGTTCTCTATAAACAATTGTGTTCCTAAACAGTTTTAAGTTGTGCCCAACAACAGGATGAGAGGCAACAGGCACAAACTGAAGCACAAGATGTTCCAGATGAATATGAGGGGCATTTCTTTACTGTGAGGGTGACAGAACACTGGACTAGGTTGCCCAGAGAGGTTGTGGAGTCTCCTTTTCTGGAGATGTGCTTTCTGCTCTAGGTGATACTGCTTGGGAGGGGGGTTGGACTAGGTGATCTTCAGAGGTCCCTTTCAACCTCGGCCATTCTGTGATTTGGTGATTCTGTAACATGTTAGAGATATCTATTTAATTGCTAGTCAGGTAGGTTAAGATGAAGCTTTTGGCTAAAAGAAATACACCAATTATTTTTTTTTTAGATCAACACATGCAAAAAATGTGTTATGTTGTTAAATTATTAGGATTTTTTTTTAATTTCTCCTGCAAAAGAATGTTCTGACATTCAAAGTTTATGAGGTACATGATCTTCTGCATTCACTAGGACCTGCAGATACACAGCATTATTCTACTGTTAAGAAGTCAAAATATGTATTCAGAATCCTAACTGAATTTATCCTTGCTTGAAATGTTGTTTATATATGTATGCTATAGACTGGAAACTATTCTCGAGTATTACTGTCTCTCACTGGTGAAGAATGATATAGGAAGCCATTGTGAAAATACATGTGAGAGAAAGTACTGATTAGAGCAGCTAACTCAAGGCTGAAACAGCTAAATTAACTAGATGAGTGCATAAATACCTAAGTCAGATAACAGGAAATGTTAATGCTGTGTCTGAAATTCTGTATCTTTACTATTTTTTATCTGAACTGGATTAATGTGAAAGATGATTCAAAAAACTCTGAGATCCTTTTCATATGACAGATCTCTCCACAAGACTTACAAAAGCCTGTTCTTTTTGTACCTTGTATACATCAGATGGAAAATGGTCAACTTCCCCTGAAACTGGAACATACTTCACATGGGATACCCAACAGCTGCAGAGTCAGAAAGCCCAGGGCATGGAGAATATGGAGCTTTAGATTTAAATTCCGTTCCCTAACTTCCGACTAACTTAATTTTTAACCACCATGTGTAAACTTCTCGTTAGTGATGTCAAACTGTTTCAGTTTTTCACATCGTACTCTTCACGTAATGTAGTTTTCCAATACCATAACTGGAAACCAGCTCTGAAAAAAACAACTGTAGTAGTGGACATGACAAGTAGCAAAACTATGGGAGTTGATGGAACCTTTATTTCACAAACCTTTAAAGTTCCAAAATTGAGTAAGTGACAGTGAGATTGAGTGCACCCTCAGCAAGTTTGCTGATAACACCAAGCCATGTGATGCGGTGAAGATGCTGGAGGAAAGGAATGTCATCCAGAGGTACCTTGACAGGCTTGAGAGGTGGGCTTGTGCCAGTCTCATGAGGTTCAACAAAAGCCAAGTGCAATGTCCTGCACCTGGGCCAGGGTGCTCCCAAGCACAAATGAATGGATTTAGAGCAGCCCTGAGGAGAAGGATCTGGGGATGTTGATTGATGAGAAGCTTAACATGATCTGGCAATGTGCACTTGCAGCCCAGAAAGCCAGCCACATCCTGGGCTGCATCCAAAGAAGTGTGGCCAGCAGGGTGATGGAGGTGATTCTCCCCCTCTACTCTGTTGTCATGAGACACCATCTGGAGTATTGTGTTCAGCTCTGAGTCCCCCAGCACAAGAAGGATGTGGAAGTATTACAATGAGTCCAGAGGAATAAATTCAAAAGAATAAATTCTTTACTCAGAGGGTGGTGAGACACTGGAGCAGGCTGCCCAGAGATTCTGTGGATGCCCCATCCTTGGAGGTGTACAAGGCCACGTTGGATATAGCTTTTGAGCAATCTGGTGGTAGGTGTCCCTGCCCATGGCAGGGGGTTGGAGTTAGATGATCTTTAAGGTCCCTTCCAACCCAAACCATTCTGTGATTCTATGAATAAGAGATATAAGGAAGCTAGTCAAGATTTTTAGACAGTCCTCCTGAATGTAACATCCAGTTCCTTAATATCTTAGCCACGCTGCATCTCCCATGATGGACTGTTGCCAGGTACCAAGCACTTAACTATGGTATTCCTAGAATAGAAGAGATCATGGTGGGGAAGGAAAGGCATATTGTGAGCCTCTGCAGAAGCATAATGAGTAGCATGCCCCAAAGTTTGTCCCAGAACATATGAAAAAAAAAAAAAAAAGAAAGATCTGGAACTTTCTTTAAGGATGTTTTACTGAAAACAGTGGCAATTGTGTTTAATTTTCAACGATAAAATTTGTCTTTACTCAAATTAAATCTACCAGAGTCATAGAGCTAGAATGGTGTATATTTATTACATAAATTCCAATAGCAATTCATATGAGATGAGAATTTATTCAAATATTATATTTACCAGTTCCAGAGCTTTTTCAGTATTTGAGCCTACAAGTTGTTTACCCATAATATAAGAAACCTCTTGAGATTATTTCAGTTGATTCTGTTTACAACAAAACCAGTTTCTTCTAGATTAACAAGTAATTTAATCAGTGTCTCCAAGCTTTTAGACTTAAAGATTTTAAAATCAATATTTAATAAAGATAATGTTTAGTATGCCCCATACAGAGTGGGTCTTGCTTGCCTTTTATCATAACAATATGCTGCTCTCCTCCATCTCCAATAGCTGCATTCAGAAAGGAAGTCACTTAACAGAGAAGTATTATGAATAACTGTCAGCTGGTTTTGGAAAACTAATTCAAGTGTGTGAAGAGACTTTTCCTCCCCTGAAGTGTAACCTTCCTCCTGCCCCACTTTTTCTTCTTGCAGAGAAGAAAATAGTTGTTTACTAAGTGAAGAAGAAATGTGTTTTTTGAGGGATTGAAGAGCCACATACCCAGACACAGAGAGGGAGAGTGTACCTATTGTGTTCAGTCAATCAGAGGAATAACATTCTTGTTGTTTCCCCTATGTCAACTAACCTGTATATAATATATATAAAAATACATATATGTATATATACATACCCTAAACCAAGTTGAAACAGAGGATAGAAGTTTTCAAACTCTGGACTCCAGGAGTATTCAAATCATGTATTCAGAACAGGGCATCTTCTTTACTTGCTGTCTTCCTATAGTAGGGAAAACACTGAAGAAAGCCATTTCCTCTCAAATTAACTGTTAAAAAAATAAAAATCTACTTTTGCAAGGTAATGTGCAATTTGAGAAAAGATTAAACATACAACAACAAAAAGCAGACCATTTGGGGATGATTTTTTTTATATATATATTTTGTCTAGAAACTCAAATACTTTGATTTAACATCAAATGAATTTGATTTTGAAAACCTAATTTTATGCATGTAAAATTAAGATCCTCACAGACTATCAGTCTAGATATTACCGTCAATAGTTACCTACCACTGCCTAGTCATTGACTTAATTTATATCATACATTATTGAATTTCCTGAATTCACTCCTAATTGAATGGAACATAGTTCAAATTGTGTAAAGATTTTTTTTTTAAGCTTATTTTTTCGTTAGAAATAATTTAATAGGAAAATTTCTTCCCAGACCTATTTAG
Organism: Netta rufina; assembly: GCF_964035555.1. Lineage (NCBI taxonomy): Eukaryota > Metazoa > Chordata > Aves > Anseriformes > Anatidae > Netta > Netta rufina. The sequence continues at coordinate 113,135,843 of NC_140125.1, forward strand.
GAGTACAGTACATGTATAAAGAAGGATTTTAAACTAAAGCTTTATCATCTATAAAATTTGGAATTTCTCACTAAGTAATTGTAAACTAGCATATCACTGCACAGCCTTTTATAAATGAACAGAAAAACCTCTGTGATGCCTACAAGACCAAGTATCTAATTTGTCAAGGAGTGTTTTAATTTAACTGGTCTTCTGGATGCTTGTCACTTCTATAATCTGGAGGCTAAAATTATGGTGATTCCGTTGCTGTGCTCATACAGCTAATGATAAATGATAAGTAAATTACCTATGTATTTTGTCAACAGGCATCTTGCTGAGGGTTTCCAGAAATTAGCAAAGCCTCATGTTAGTTTATTATCAATGCAAGGTTGTTTTCCTTATTTTTTGTTCCTCTTTCTCTATCCTTTCTCTCTCTCTCTCCCCCACCCCCAGGCAACTTTACATTATTTATTATTTCACCCTGTGAACTGGCATAATTGTGCATAGCATATTGAAATCATTTTTTTGTCCTCTTTTCCCCCACACTTTTCATTAATCTTCTCTCTCTTTTGTGTGATGCCTCAAAAATCATTTAGGGCAGAAACAGGAGAAGGGCTTTCTTTGCAAGATCTGGGGTAGAGCTACAGACTTTCTTCTATCCATAGACAGTGGTGTCGAATGTGTGCCCCTTATCAGGAATATAATATAATGAGTAAACAGCAGATGCACCATAGAAGGGGTATGAGAATCTTCGTATTTTTAGAAGAAGCAGCATATGAAGTTTTCTGTTTATGCCTATTTTAACCCCTGCTTTCGTATATCACTGCTATTATTGACAAAAGCTTCCTCTCTACTGTTCCAGTTAATGGAAGTAGCTGTCTTCAAAGATTCAGACAGTAAAACTAGAAGGGATTGTCTTGTCTATGCTTCTGTATGATACAGGCTGTTATAAAGACTGTGAATTAGTGCTTGTTTGAAGTACAGTGAATGTCTTAGGAACACAGCCACTATTGATTTTAAGATTTCTACTGATGGAAAATCTACACTAGCCATTGATAAGTTCTTCCTATATTAAACTTTTCTGTTTGTTAAATACATAGACTTTATTTCTAGCCTGAATTTGTATTTGGTCTTCTAGGCACTGTAACACTGTGTATGTGTTCATTTTGTACTGAGTCAGGGCACCTTATCCCCAAAGCACTGTCTGGGCAGCATGTTAAGTGCTTGCACTGTCTCTACAGCAAATAGGAGGAATTCTGTGTTTCTAAACAGAGAAACCAATGTCCTAAGCAAGTAACTTCCCAGGGCTAACCAAAGCAATTCAGCCATGAATTTCCAACAGTGCACAATATTTTCACACATAGAGCATTCATTCAGTGTACAGTAAATACAGTCTTTAAGTGCTTTCAGCATGAAAGTATTTGAGTTTTCCCTTCTTAAAACTCTTCCAGCTGGGAACATGGCCCAACAATGAGAATGCATGTAAGTAGATGGTTGTCGTGGTTTAACCCGACCGGCAGCTAAACACCACGCAGCCGTTCGCTCACCCTCCCCCCTCCCTCTCTGGGACGGGGGAGAGAAATGGAAAGTGAAGCCCGTGAGTTGAGATAAAGACAGTTTAATAAGACAGGAAAAAAAAATAACAAAAATAATAATAACAATAATAATAATGATGATACAATGGGGATAATACGAAAGTAATAATAGTATGTACAAACAAGTGATGCACAATGCAATTGCTCACCACCCGCTGACCGATGCCCAGCCTAACCCCGAGCAGTCCGGCCCCCTCCCCCCGGCTAGCCACCCCTATATATTGTTTAGCATGACGTCAGATGGTATGGAATACCCCTTTGGCTAGTTTGGGTCACCTGTCCTGGGTCTGTCCCCTCCCAGCTCTTACTGCACCCCCCAGCCTGCCTGTTGGCAGGACAGAGCAAAGGCTGAGATGTCCTTGGCTTAGTATAAGCACTGCTCTGCAACAATTAAAGCATCGGGGTGTTATCAGCACTCTTCTCATTCTAAGCCAAAACACAGCATTCCACCAGCTACTAGGAAGAAAATTAATTCTGTGCTAACTGAAACCAGGACATCTATCCACCCCTTATTCCATACCATTTATGTCATGCTCAGGTTACACTCTTTTCCATACATTCTAATTAGTCACCTATAGTAATCATGGTAGTGATAACATACAGTATAATATACTATTTAACATGGTGCAATTCAGTTCATGGGCTATTCTCACCCAGTATTAAATCTCCTTGAGGTACACACCGGACCTCTCCGTTCTTTTGCATCACCCACCAAGTATATCCAGGTCCCTGAGCGAAAACAATTCCACGAATAGGTTTGCCTTTTCCTGAGGCAGGAGTAGCCCAGACTGTTTTACCCAGCATATTTTTTACATGCACTACAGGAACTTTATCCCCATCTACAGTACGTAACAGGTTTGATTGGGCAGGTCCAGCTCGGTTGGTAGATCCCCTAGTATTGACTAACCAGGTGGCCTTTGCCAAATGCGTATCCCAGTTTTTGAACGTCCCAGCGCCCATTGCTTTCAAGGTAGTCTTTAACAGGCCATTGTATCGTTCAACTTTCCCGGAGGCTGGTGCATGATAGGGGATGTGATACACCCATTCAATACCATGTTCTTTGGCCCAAGTGTCTATAAGGTTGTTTCGGAAGTGAGTCCCATTATCTGATTCTATTCTTTCTGGGGTGCCATGTCGCCATAGGACTTGCTTTTCAAGGCCCAGGATGGTGTTCCGGGCGGTAGCATGAGGCACAGGATATGTTTCCAGCCATCCGGTGGTTGCTTCCACCATTGTAAGTACGTGGCGCTTGCCATTGCGAGTTTGAGGGAGTGTGATGTAATCAATCTGCCAGGCCTCTCCATATTTATATTTCAGCCATCGTCCTCCATACCAAAGAGGCTTTGACCGTTTGGCTTGCTTGATTGCAGCACATGTTTCACAGTCATGAATAACCTGTGCTATAGCGTCCATGGTCAAGTCCACCCCTCGATCACGAGCCCATCTGTATGTTGCATCTCTACCTTGATGGCCTGAGGTGTCATGGGCCCATCGGGCTATAAATAATTCACCTTTATGCTGCCAATCCAGGTCCACCTGAGCTACTTCAATCTTAGCAGCCTGATCCACCTGCTGGTTGTTTTGATGTTCTTCAGTAGCCCGATTCTTGGGCACATGAGCATCTACGTGGCGTACTTTCACAGCCAGGTTCTCTACCCGAGCAGCAATATCTTGCCACAATGCAGCAGCCCAGATAGGTTTGCCCCTACGCTGCCAGTTGTTTTGCTTCCATTGCTGTAACCATCCCCACAGGGCATTTGCTACCATCCATGAATCGGTGTAGAGATAGAGAACTGGCCATTTTTCTCGTTCAGCAATGTCTAAAGCCAGCTGAATGGCTTTCACTTCTGCAAACTGACTCGATTCACCTTCTCCCTCAGCAGCTTCTGCAACTCGTCGCGTAGGACTCCATACAGCAGCCTTCCATCTCCGATGCTTCCCCACAATACGACAGGACCCATCAGTGAACAGGGCATATTTCTTTTCATTCTCTGGCAACTGGTTGTACAGTGGGGCTTCTTCAGCACGACCCACCTCCTCCTCTGATGATATCCCAAAGTATTTGCCTTCTGGCCAGTCCATGATCACTTCCAATATTCCTGGGTGACTGGGGTTTCCTATTCGAGCCCGCTGAGTAATCAGTGCAACCCACTTGCTCCATGTAGCATCAGTTGCATGATGCGTAGAGGGGACCCTTCCCTTGAACATCCAGCCTAGTACCGGTAATCGGGGTGCTAGGAGGAGCTGCGCTTCAGTACCGACCACCTCCGAAGCAGATCGAACTCCTTCATATGCTGCCAATATCTCCTTTTCAGTTGGAGTATAGCGGGCCTCAGATCCTCTGTATCCCCGACTCCAAAACCCCAGAGGCCGACCTCGAGTTTCCCCAGGTTCTTTCTGCCAGAGGCTCCAGGTGGGGCCGTTCTCCCCGGCTGCAGTGTAGAGCACATTCTTTACATCTGGTCCTGTTCGAACTGGCCCAAGGGCTACTGCATGGACTATTTCCTGCTTGATTTGTTCAAAGGCTTGTCGTTGTTCAGGGCCCCATTCAAACTCATTCTTCTTGCGAGTTACTTGGTAGAGTGGGTTTACAATCAGACTGTAATTTGGGATGTGCATTCTCCAAAACCCCACAACACCTAGGAAAGTCTGTGTTTCTTTTTTGTTAGTTGGTGGAGACATAGCTGTTATTTTGTTGATCACATCCATTGGGATTTGACGACGTCCATCTTGCCATTTTATTCCTAAAAACTGGATCTCCCGTGCAGGTCCTTTGACTTTATTTTGTTTTATGGCAAAACCGGCTTTCAGAAGGATTTGGACTATTTTCTTCCCTTTCTCGAAAACTTCCTCTGCTGTGTCACCCCACACAATAATGTCATCGATGTACTGCAGGTGTTCAGGAGCTTCCCCCTGCTCTAGTGCAGACTGGATCAGCCCATGGCAAATGGTAGGGCTGTGTTTCCACCCCTGGGGCAGCCTATTCCAAGTATATTGGACTCCCCTCCAAGTGAAGGCAAATTGTGGCCTGCACTCTGCTGCTAGAGGGATGGAGAAAAATGCATTAGCGATATCAATTGTGGCGTACCACTTGGCTGCCTTCGATTCAAGTTCATACTGAAGTTCCAGCATGTCCGGCACTGCAGCACTCAGTGGTGGCGTGACTTCGTTCAAGCCGCGATAGTCCACTGTTAGTCTCCACTCGCCATTAGACTTTCGCACTGGCCATATGGGACTATTGAAAGGTGAATGAGTCTTGCTGATCACTCCTTGGCTCTCCAATTGACGAATTAGCTTATGGATGGGAATCAGGGAGTCTCGGTTGGTGCGATATTGCCGCCGGTGCACAGTTGTGGTAGCAATTGGCACTTGCTGTTCTTCGACCCTCAGCAACCCCACAACAGAGGGGTCCTCTGAGAGACCAGGCAAGGTAGATAATTGTTTAATGCCCTCTGTCTCTAAGGCAGCAATACCAAAAGCCCACCGGAACCCTTTTGGGTCCTTGCAGTATCCTCTTCTAAGATAGTCTATGCCAAGGATACATGGAGCATCCGGACCAGTCACAATGCGGTGCTTTTCCCACTCATTCCCAGTCAGACTCACTTCAGCCTCCAATACAGTCAACTGCTGAGATCCCCCTGTCACTCCACAAATATAGATGGGCTCTGGTCCTTTATAGCTTGATGGCATTATAGTACATTGTGCACCGGTGTCTACTAAAGCCTTATACTTCTGTGCGCGTGATGTGCCAGGCCATCGAATCCACACAGTCCAATAAACTCGATTGTCCCTTTCCTCCCCCTGGCTGGAGGCAGGGCCCCCCTAATCCTGGTCAGAATCTTCCTCGTTTCTGTGTTTGAAGGACTGTCTGCTGGAAGTTGGAGCAGCAAACTTTTCGGAGAATCCCTTTTTCCTGATTGTTTTCTTTTGCAACTCACGTACCCGTGCCTCTAGGGTCGCGGTAGATTTTCCATCCCACTTTCTCATGTCCTCTCCATGGTCTCGTAAGTAAAACCACAGGGTGGCACGGGGTGAGTACCCACCATATCGTCTTCCTTGTGTGGGTGAACGCCTACCCCTGACAGCTGAGACACTGCTTTGTACAGGTGCGAAGGAGAATAATCTCTCTTCAAGTTGGTGAACCTTTTCAGAAAGTTTCTCCCAAGTGTTCTCCTTTGGTCGGTGGGCACTGGTTGGTTCAGGTGGGGAGGACAATAGATTCTCTTCAAGTTGGTGAACCTTTTCAGAAAGTTTCTCCACAGCTGAGACGCAGGCCTGTAAGGAAGAGGAGAGACTTTCTTCGTACTGCCGGAGTTGTTTAGCCGCTTCACCCACTGTGGGTTCCTCATCCTCTTTCCAGGCCATTATTGCCAATGAGCTGGCATATGATGATGGTGCACTCCGTACAAACTTCCGCCACATGGGTCGTGTACACTTGACTTCATCTGGATCTGTGGATGTTTGATTGAGGTCTGGATCCTCATAAATCACTTCCCGTACGGCTAATTCCCTCAGGTACTGGATTCCCTTCTCCATAGTGGTCCACTTGCCTGGTAGACATAAAATATCTTCCTTGAAGGGATACCTTTCCCTCACAGCTGAGAGGAGACGCCTCCAGAGGCTGGTGGGTCGTGCTCCATCTGCAATTGCTTTGTCAATGCCGGCGTCTCGAGCAAGGGATCCCAGCCGCTTGGCTTCCCTGCCGTCTAATTCCACACAATTGGCTCCAGAGTCCCAGCACCGGAGCAGCCAGGTGACAAGCTGCTCACCTATACAGCGACCAAAATCTTTTCGCACATCTCGTAGCTCGCGCTCGTTTAGGCTTCGGGTAGTTACTGTTGCTCTTTCGGCATCCTCATCTTCCTCCTCCTGAATCCTTGACGGCCCAGCGTCGTCATCATCTTCGTCATCTCTATACTTAGTTTTGGCAGAAGCCTTACCTGGATTGGCAGAAGACTCTCTGCGTTCTAAACGACTTGAATTTCTGTACCATATTTTCACCTTCTCTACAGGGGCAGCTTGCACTGCTACTGCTCGTTTCTCTGACTTTGTTACAGGGTCTGCCACAGGGGTTGGAATGCCCTCTGCAGGGTCAACTTGCACTGCTACAGCTCGTTTCTCTGACACGGCCACAGGAGCTGGAGCGGCTACAGGAGCTGGAGCAGTTGCAGGAACCGGAGCTGTAGCGGCTACAGGAGCTGGAGCTGGAGCTGGAGCAGTTGCAGGAGCTGGGACTGGAGCAGCAGTAGGAGCTGGAGCTGGAGCGGCTTCAGGAGCTGGAGCTGGAGCGGCTTCAGAAGCTGGGACTGGAGCAGTTGCAGGAACTGGGACTGGAGTAGCGGCCGGAGCTGGAACTGGAGCGACTGCAGGAACTGGGACTGGAGCAGCTGCAGGAGCTGGAGCTGGAGCGGCTTCAGGAGCTGGAGCTGGAGCAGTTGCAGGAACTGGGACTGGAGTAGCGGCCGGAGCTGGAACTGGAGCGACTGCAGGAACTGGGACTGGAGCAGCTGCAGGAGCTGGGACTGGAGCGGCTGCAGGAGCTGGGACTGGAGCGGCTGCAGAATCCACCGTAGGGGTCACAGTGGCCGTTGGATCTGTCACAGGGTTTGGAGTGGCCGCAGGGTCTGTCACTAAGTTGACAGCAGTATCAATGGCAGCTCGATAGGCATGAGCCAGGCCCCAGCACGTTACAATGATTTGTGTTACTTTGGAACTGCCAGAATCATTACACCTTTTTTTCAAGCATTCTGCCAGTTTTTGAGGATTTTGCCATTGTTCAGGGGTGAATTTCCAACACACTGGGGGTGCCAACTGCTCTAGATGCCTGCCCATATCCACCCATACTCCCTGCCACCCACAACTATACTGCCTCCGGGCAGATCTCCGGATGAGCTTCATAAGTAGTTGTTTAACTTTAAGCAGAATCTGAAGTGCATTCATGAGGCAGAACAACAAGACTATGGTATTCTGAGTATTCCAGAAATATTCAATATCTTGGAGAGCTATTGTGACAAGCTCAGGGGATAAGAGGGTGGTGAAGGAGGAAGGCAGAGTGACCCAGGAGGATACAGGGGTGGTGAAGGAGAAAGGGAGAGTAAGCAAGTAAGGAAAAATATCCTCCCCTTTCCCCTCCACAGATTGACTCTCTAATGGAGAAAAACAATAGGTATAATTGCTAATAGTTCCCAAGATGCTGTTTCCAAAGTACAGAGTCCACGATGTTACTGAGTATAAATACCAAGTTAGAGTCATGACCAGATATCTTATCGTCTCATAAGCCATTGCTATAACACTTAGTACCATAATGGTCTGAAACCAGGGCCCGGAGAGGAGAAACAACACTACAGAGAGCAAATACGGAAAATAATGTACTATAATACTCAATTTGGAAAACAGGCGCAGCAGAGTTGTGATTAAAGCAATCAGCATCATGACAAGTGACTATTAAGCAGGTCTAATCCTTACACCAATTTTAGTTTAACACACTCTGATCAGATCTGCCGTTATCTCAACCTTTCGGGCCCCACGTTGGGCGCCAAAAAGACTGTCGTGGTTTAACCCGACCGGCAGCTAAACACCACGCAGCCGTTCGCTCACCCTCCCCCCTCCCTCTCTGGGACGGGGGAGAGAAATGGAAAGTGAAGCCCGTGAGTTGAGATAAAGACAGTTTAATAAGACAGGAAAAAAAAATAACAAAAATAATAATAACAATAATAATAATGATGATACAATGGGGATAATACGAAAGTAATAATAGTATGTACAAACAAGTGATGCACAATGCAATTGCTCACCACCCGCTGACCGATGCCCAGCCTAACCCCGAGCAGTCCGGCCCCCTCCCCCCGGCTAGCCACCCCTATATATTGTTTAGCATGACGTCAGATGGTATGGAATACCCCTTTGGCTAGTTTGGGTCACCTGTCCTGGGTCTGTCCCCTCCCAGCTCTTACTGCACCCCCCAGCCTGCCTGTTGGCAGGACAGAGCAAAGGCTGAGATGTCCTTGGCTTAGTATAAGCACTGCTCTGCAACAATTAAAGCATCGGGGTGTTATCAGCACTCTTCTCATTCTAAGCCAAAACACAGCATTCCACCAGCTACTAGGAAGAAAATTAATTCTGTGCTAACTGAAACCAGGACAATGGTACAACAAGAAGTTGTTCCACTTCATAGGGATAAATAAAAAAGCTGACCAATTTTACTGTATCATTAATTATTGTATTGTGTAACCAAAAGGCAAATTTATTCTATCTTTCTGCATTGCCAATGTGGGGGAAAAAATATAAATTGTTTTGCTGAATCTAATAATAAATCACATTTTTATTTTCCATATTAAAAATTATATGGAAAGGACAGAAAGTGTCAATTCACATAATTGACCCATGACTTGAAAACTTGGGTGCTCTGAAATTTACCTTTAAACCTAAGGAATTATTCTACTTGTACTGCATGTTCTTTCCATGAGGTCATTGAGGAATCCAACTTCGCTCCCTTGCAAGACATTTTATCCAGGCACTAACCTTCAAAACAGAGAAAGGTTAGCAAGAAAAGGTTAGTTCTTCCTTACAGTGGGAAGAACATTGATTTTTTTTTTTTTAATTCAAGTCATTCTCTGAAGCCACTTGTAGTCCCTTAACAAGCACTTCTGCCAGAAAATAAATAAATAAATAAATAAAATAAAATAAAGCCTTTGCAATACTTTCTTAAAGAGAAAAAAAAAAATAAAAAGAATGTGACTGTGTACCAGTCTAGCAAAAATTGTATCTTTGTTTCCAAGGAAGACTATAAATTTCTAGAGACCTTGAGCAAGCTAAGAAGTTAATAATATCTGTCATGGATGAAGAAGCTGTTGGAATTCACAGATATGAGCCTGGTGAAATCTGAAGTTGGAGGTAAGACTGTAATGGCTGATACTGTCTAGAGTACTGCTACTTTGTCAACCTCAACAAGATTGTAAGGACCCCAAGGCATCGTACTCTTCAGAGATCTATTCTCTATTATTTTGTTTGGAATTGAAAAATGATAATTATTTTTAAATGTTCGCTGTAAAATTTGTGACAACCTTGATTAGCAATTATTTTTCTGCACTGGAAAGTGTAAAAATTAGCTAGCAATATTTCATATACACTCAAGAGGTGATGATACCTGCTAGAAAAGAAAGTATATGAAAAAATCATGTAGACAACCAACAAAAAACAAATGAGTTACCATAAAATTAGATTAGATATTCCGTCTCATGTAAATAAACTGAATAAAGAGATAAAGCTGTTTACTTCTGTGCTAGTCTGTAGAATAATAGTCAGAAAAATTGTAAATTAAAACAAAACAAAACAAAACAAAACAAACAAACAAACAACAACAACAACAAAACAACAAAACAAAACAACCTTCTCTGACTGTTAGGTCATGCATCTGCAGCAAACTACTTTGTTCCCCAAAGAGAAATGTAATAATGTTATCACATTCATCTTCCCATCCATCTACTTATTACCTCATTAGTAGAAGTTCCTTGCTTTAAGCAGTTAGGTCTTCCTACTCTTTTTAATACATCCTTCTTCATTCCCCTTTTCAAATTTCTTCTTAAATTGATTTATAAATATATATATATTTAAATTTTAGAGTTGCAACATTTAGAAGACAAAGGGTTCATAAAAAAATGAGAGAGAAGGGCCATAAACTCTTATGATATGTAGCTAAGATCACTGATTCCCTCTCTGTTCCATATTCTATTTCTACTTCTCCAGACAAATATTAAAATGTGTTGTATGTTCTTGTCATTAATGATAACATTTGAAACCCTGCTTTGAAGCTCCATGACTGAAGTGTCCCAAAGACAGGAAGGTTGGAAGGTTTTTCCTTAACTGTCCAAGTTATTTGATTGGTTATGCACAAAGAACCACTGGCAATTAGCCTCTAAGTCTGCACCATAACAATCACTGCAACGTAATTCAGAATAGAACACTTTTTTTTACATTTATTAATTCATTTGAAAAACAGAGATATTAAGTTTCCATTGGAATTATCTCAGAATTCTTACATTTCATTTTTTCCATTTTTTTTTTCCCAAACCAGACCTGTGACAGACCAGAATATGCTTTTTCACATACCTGCTACCTTTTGTTCCTTTTATCTCAGCAGTTCTGAGAGGCAGAGATGGATTAAGAGAATTCTTAAGGTAATGGAAATATCTTATGGTGATAAAACTCACCTGAGAAAATAAACCAGGCTGAGAGTTTTGTCTGAGAGACTTGGGTATAGCATGACACTAACAGAATTATTTTGCCTTAAAAACTTTACCTGAATTGTATTATGTGGGCATAGCACCTTGGGTCAGCACTAGCTCAGGTATCTTTATATTAAAATGTGTAATGTAGGCATGCAGCAGACTCAACAGATATGAACTGAATACAGATTTTTACTATAATAAAGTTACCATTATAATACTGAAAATTTGAGACATTTTATCCCAAGTTCATCTCACATCAGATTCTTCTAGATGAAATATAATCCCCAGAAAGTACTGGTTTGTAATGGAAATGCTGACAGGCCCTTAGCTATAGAAGTTCTACCAGCTTTACTATGCTACAAGGTCCCTAAGTGAATTTTTATTCTCTAATTCGACGAGAGGATTTTGCTTCCAAATCACTTTAAAAATCCTCCAGCTGTGCTATTTCTTATTTATGATAGCTACATTACTTTTCAATTAAATTATTCCAATGTTCCTATATTTTCTATATTAAATTGTAGCTATATCTGCATTTTCAAACATACTGGGATCTGCCCACATTTTTGCCTTACAAGAATAGGACTTTCATATCATATTTAAGGCTAGTGGTGACATAAGCTTTAAAGTTACTGTTTTATTTCATCAGTTTTTCTCCTCAAAAACCTAAGTAGAACTTGTTATGTTCTCTCAGGGATGACAGCAAATATATTAAGATCCACCATTTTACATATTAGGCAAGAGAGACAGAGGAATTGTGTCAAAGTATGTTGCTGTCTTCTTGTTAAAGTGACTTTAAACAAATGTGTTTGTTTTATACATACCACCTCTTCTAAATGTTGAGGTAATTTGAGAAATAGTTACCTGAACAGAGGCATCTATTGCTCTCTTTCAAGTGTGATTCCCTGTTGTCTTGCAGATGCTGGTCCAGAATAATATGAGTTCTTGTAGATTTTATGTCATATGTGCTGACCCTGTGTAGATATCTCGGATCCTCCAGGGCATCCTAAATGACATTAATGACTATGCTGCTACTTAAAAGTGGCCCTGGGGCTATCTTTGAAGAGTAGATTCATCTTCTCTCTATGGAACAAGTCTGAAAATGCCTTAAGAAAGCTCCAGATTCCTCCAGAGCAAGGGAGCACATACTCTATGCTTCTCCAGTTATAGAGATTATTCTCTGAGATACTGAAAAACATTTGAAAGACAATGTAGTCATTGGTCATAACAGGTTCCTGAGGGAAAAGCACTGGTTAACTAACTTAATTTCCTTTTATGACAAAATTACCCATCTAGTTGACCTAGGAAAGCCAATAGATATGATATTTTCAGATTTCAACAAGAATTCCAATACTGTTTCTCACAGTATTCTTCTGGACAAATGTTCAGCATACAGCTAGACAAGTACATAATATGATGGGTTAAAAATTGGGTCAAAGGTCCAAAGTAAATGGTGTTAAATCAGGCTGGTGACCTACTGGGGTCACTAGTGGGGTTCCAATGTGGCTCTTTTAGGCCCAGTTCTCTGTTATTTTTGCAAATAAACTGGATGCAGGATTCAAATGCATACTAAGTAAGTTTGGAGATGATACTAAACTAGGAAGAGCTGTTGACTGTCTCGAGGGCAAAGAGGCCTTGCAGAAATACTTTGACAAGTTAGATATAGGCCAAACACCAATTATGCGAAGTTCAACAAGAGCAATTTCCGGATTCTGTGGCTGGGCCAGGGCAATATTGGACATGTGTGCAGACTAGGCGATAAGAAGCTGGAGAGCAGCCCCACGGAAAGGGATCTGGGGCTTCTGGTCAATGGCACATCAGCAGTGTGCGCTGGCAGCCAAAAGCGCCAAGCGTGTCCTGGGGTACATCCAGCACAGCAAAGCTAGCTGGTCAAGGGAAGTGAACAGTTTCACTCTGTTTAGCACTAGTAAGGCCTCACATGCAGTTTGGAGTGTTGCAATATAAGAACATATGAGAGTCCAAAGGAGAGCAACAAAGATGGTGAAGGGTCTAAAGTGCAAGACATAGGAGGAACAGCTGAGTTTACTTGGTTTGTTTAACTTACAGAACAGGAAACAGAGGAGTGACCTCACCGTGGCCCACACCTCCCTCATGAGGGGAAGTGGAGTGGAGGGGGAGGAACTAATCTCTTCTGGTGACCAGAGATCATAGAATCATAGAATCATAGAATCATAGAATATCCTGAGTTGGAAGGGACCCTTAAGGATCATCAAGTCCAACTCTTGACACCGCACAGGTCTACTCAAAAGTTCAGACATGTGACTAAGTGCACAGTCCAATCTCTTCTAAAATTCAGACAGGCTCGGTGCAGTGACCACTTCCCTGGGGAGCCTGTTCCAGTGTGCAACCACCCTCTCTGTGAAGAACCCCCTCCTGACGTCCAGCCTAAATTTCCCCTGCCTCAGCTTAACCCCGTTCCCGCGGGTCCTGTCACTGGTGTTAATGGAGAAAAGGTCTCCTGCCTCTCGACACCCCCTTACGAGGAAGTTGTAGACTGTTATGAGGTCTCCCCTCAGCTTCCTCTTCTCCAGGCTGGACAGGCCCAGTGACCTCAGCCGTTCCTCGTACGTCTTCCCCTCCAGGCCTTTCACCATCTTTGTAGCCCTCCTCTGGACACTCTCCAACAGTTTCATGTCCTTTTTATACTGTGGTGCCCAGAACTGCACACAGTACTCGAGGTGAGGCCGCACCAGCGCAGAGTAGAGCGGGACAATCACCTCCCTTGACCTACTAGCGATGCCGTGCTTGATGCAACCCAGGACACAGTTGGCCCTCCTGGCTGCCAGGGCACACTGCTGGCTCATATTCAACTTGCTGTCTACCACGACCCCCAGATCCCTCTCTTCTAGGCTGCTCTCCAGCGTCTCATCGCCCAGTCTGTACATGCAGCCAGGGTTTCCCCATCCCAGGTGCAGGACCCGGCACTTGCTCTTATTGAACTTCATGCGGTTGGTGATCGCCCAGCTCTCCAACCTATCCAGATCCCTCTGCAAGGCCTTTACACCCTCATTTGAGTCCACAACTCCTCCAAGTTTGGTGTCATCAGCAAACTTGCTCAAAATACCTTCTATTCCTACATCCAGATCGTTTATAAAAATATTGAAAAGTACCGGCCCTAAAATGGAGCCTTGAGGGACCCCACTGGTGACCGCCCGCCAGCCTGACGCAGCCCCATTTACCATAACCCTTTGGGCCCTGCCGTTAGCCAATTGCTCACCCATCATATGATGTTTTTATTTAGCTGTATGGTGGACATTTTGTCCAGTAGGATCCTATAGGAAACCGTGTCAAAAGCCTTGCTGAAGTCCAAAAAAATCACATCAGCTGGTTTCCCTTGGTCCACCATACGGGTGATCTTATCATAAAAGGAAATCAGGTTAGTTAGGCAGGACCTACCCTTCACAAACCCATGCTGGCTGGGACCAATGACTGCTTTGTCCCCCAGGTGCGCCTCAATAAGTTCAAGAACCATCTTCTCCATGATTTTACCAGGCACTGACATGAGACTGACAGGCCTGTAATTGCTAGGTTCTTCTTTCTGACCCTTCTTGAAAATCGGCACAACATTTGCCAGCTTCCAGTCTACCGGAACCACTCCAAATTCCCAGGATTGTTGAAAAATAATTGAGAGAGGTTCCGCAATGACGTCCGCCAGCTCTTTCAGCACCCGGGGATGAATCCCATCCGGACCCATGGACTTGTAGGGATCCAGGTGGAGTAGCAAATCCCGCACACGTTCAGGGTCGGTTGGGAGTTTGTCATCCCAACAGTTCCGGTCCTCCAGCTCAGGGCACCCTGGGTCCTGAAGCCCATCATTGGCATTGAAGACAGAGGCAAAGAAGGCGTTAAGCGTCTCTGCTTTGCCTATGTCATTGTCTGTGAGGAGACCTTCCCTATCAAGGAGTGGCCCTATGTATTCTTTAGTTCTCCTTTTTCCATTCACATATCTAAAAAAACCCTTTTTATTTTCTCTCACAGACACAGCCAGCTTCAACTCTAGGTGTGCTTTGGCCACACGAATTTTCTCCCTACAAACACGAACAGCATCCCTGTATTCTTTCCATGACACCTGGCCCTCCTTCCAGTAGCGAAACACTCTCTGTTTCCACCTAATCTCCATTAGAATGTTCCTGGTCAGCCACGCCGGCCTCCTGCCCCACCTGCCTGACTTGCGATATTTAGGAATAGAGATAGGACCTGAGGGAGCAGTCAAGGGAAATTCAGATTGGATATAATGAAAAGGCTTCTCACTGAGAGAGTGGTTGGGTGCCGGAACAGGTTCCCCAGGTAAGTTGTGACAGCAACAAGCTTGTTAGAGTTTCAATAAGCTTATGGATAATGCATTCAGACATGTACTTTGATTTTTAGTTTGTCCTGTGTGGAGGCGGGAGTTGAACTCAGTGATCCTTGTGTCTCCCTTCCAACTCAGGTTCTTATATAATTCTCTGACTCTGTACCACAGAGCGCACAGCTTCATAAACATACCACCAAGCATATTTGGACAACCTCTCCACAGCCAATCTTCAAGCTGTCTGCAGACAGCCATATACACAGAAGGTAAGCAACATGAAGACCATGGAGTGCCTGCCACTCCGGAGCAGGTACAAAAAAAAAACAACATTGATGATATCTAAAAGCATTTTTAGGCAGATGACTCTCCGTCTTGTTCACTATCCTTCTGGCCACATTTCCTTGGAGAGTGTTCTGAATACTATGTACTCTGTAGAAGTAGATTGTCACACCAAAGATAAAGAGCACACCATTGCCATTAAGTGACGCACGGAAAGGACTCCACAACCATAGAGTTGTAAAGTAGGTATAAGTTCAATTGGAAGTTGTTCTATTCCGTTTTGTGACATCAGGGCAGTTCTGTGATCAGACCGTGACTGTCATTAGCAGTATAGTTTTGGGGTGGTAGCTATGAGCTCAGATGTCATGAGACTAAGCATTTTGATGAGATTTCTGGGCCATTCCTTTGGATTTAAAATCTGGTTTACATACAACTATAATTTGAGTTATTTTTGCTTTCAGTCTATATCCAAAGCTAAAATTATAGGGAATATACTGTACAGTTAGCAAATTCACAGGAACATATATACCAGCGCTTAGAATTAAGATTAATTTTGGTGATTTAAAGCTAAATTTATCTCCTTAATTTAAGCAAGGAAGGGAGGATTTACTCAGAGATTAAAATGCTTATTTTAAAATGTCTGTATGTAGATTTCTACATGGACATTAAAGGCAAGATTCAGCTTAGAATCACAGAATCACAGAATCACAGAATATCCAAGTTGAAAGGAACCCACAAGGACCATCAAGACTAACTCCTGGGTCCCAAATGGACTACCCCCAAAAATAAACAAACAAACAAACAAACAAACAAACAAACAAACAGATCGTGTTTCTGAGAGCATTGTCCAAACGCTTCTTGAACTCTAGCAGGCTCGGTGCTGTGACCACAAGGTCACCTTCCACTAGACCACATTGGCCAAAGCCTTATCCTACCTGGCCTTGAACATTTCCAGGGAGGGGCCATCCACAACTTCTCTCTTCAACATGTTCCAGTGTCTCTCTACCCTGACAGTAAAGAATTTCCACCTAACATCTAATCTAAATCTCCCGTTTCAGTTTAAAGCTATTATTCCTTGTCTTATTGCTACCCTCCCTGACAAAGAGTCCTTCCCCAGCTTTCTTGTAGGCCCCCTTTAGGTATTGGGTAGCCACTACAAGGTCTTCCAGGAGCCTTTTCTTCTCTAGTCTAAATAGATGCAACTCTCAGCCCTGTCTTCATAGGAGAGGTTCTCCAGCTCTCTGATCATCCCTGTGGCCCTCTGGAATCACTTCAACGGATCCATGTCCTTGGGGGGACATGAGGGTCCCAGAGCTGAATGCTGTACTCTGGTTGGGGTGTCATGAGAGCAGAGTAGTGGAGGAGAGTCACCTCCCTTGACCTGCTGGCTGTGCTTTTGTTGCAGCCCAGGGTACGGTTGGCTTTCTGGGTTGGAAACAGACATTGCCAGCTCATGTTGTGTTACTCATCAACCAACATCCTCAAATCTTTCTCCTCAGGGCAGTTCTCAATCCTCTCATTGCTCAGCCTATATTCATATATGGGATTGCCCCAGCCCAGGTGCAAGACCTTGCACTTTGCCTTGTTGAAATGTATTAGGTTCACACAGGTCCACCTCTTCAGCCTGTCAAAGTCCCTCTGGATGGCAGCCCTTCTGTCCAGCATGTCTACCACACCTTGCAGCTTGGTGTCATCTGCACTCAACCTGACTCCATGTTGCCAACAAGCACGTTGAATAATACCAGTCCCAATGCAGACCCCAGAGTGGTACCACTCATCACTGGTCTCCACCTGGACATCAAGCCATTACATTGCATGTAATTCCATGCTAGGCAGTCACAGTTACTATAATACAATTTGAGATCCTTGCACTAGGACCTAATCATCTAAATCCACTTTGTAATGAAGAGGTGAATTATCATTTCTGGAGAGGAGTTAATTTAACCTACCACCTACCTCTGCTTCCTGTTTTAAAAGTAAAATACCTCCTTGAATATTACCTGAGTAGCTGAGAATCAAAAGTGTTCAAAATAGCTAAGATTAAGGTAAGATGTTTCGTTCTCTGACTTACATCTAAATCAGCACTTTTAAATTATGAGAAAAAGAGAAGCCTACATTGAATAAGGTCCTGGATTTAATTTTTAATTAGTAAGGAGTACGTAGTTGTCTTCATTAAATTGTTACCTCATTTCAGAGTTGTGGATTTACAAACAGTCAAACTTCAGGAGCTTTGAAACAGCCTCTAATCAAACCAAACCTAGAAATTCTGTGATTCTGTGATTCTGTGATACACAATTTGATGTAAAGCAAACATCACAAAGAGCTTACACTGACTTTGGGCCGTTGCCATGGTCTTTGCAGTTTCTGAAGCTGAAATCCAGACAGGAAGACAATCTTACAGGAAGACATTACACAGTGTACTGTTGAGCATACGTATCCCAGAAATGTCATAAACTTTAGACAATGTGCACAAGATGGCTTTAGACTAAAAAGTAGGACAGACTCATGGTATAAAGAAGAACAGAGGTCAGTCCTTTGTCTAGCTTCCTGTTTTCACTTTGTGGAAGTGTTACTACCTTTTTTGTCTCCTGTCTTCGACCTTTCAAAATAGCACACAGATGGTCCCCACCATCTCCAGCACCTTTTTATAGCATTTCCATAGGTGGATCATCAGCTCCTGTATGTTCTGTGTTTTCATTATGTTGCTGGATGATTCCAGACCTGCAGGATTCTGCTAATCTATATTATGGGGAGACTTTACTGACAGTGTGGGAAGGGAGCTCATACATCTGTAATTTCACTAGTGTCCTTTGTCTGAGAGTAGCATTAGTCCATAATGACAGTGTATTTTCTGTTAGCTTCAGTGACCTTTTCCCTGAAGGTCTTGCACAGCTGAGTATATTAAACACACTCTCACACATACAGTAGTTTGCTTTCTTCATCCATCTTGTCTCCTCTAGGGGGATTTTTTTTTCTTTTTGATATGTTGCTCACCTTGTTACCAGTCATCTTGTCAGCTATTTCCTCTGTGGTTTCAGACATTATATGCGTGGCTGCTTAAATCTTGTTTTCAGATTCTTTCTTTCCAGGCCTGAAATATTTTTTGTCAATTCAATAATATACTCCATTTCCTATATATAAAATTTTGAATTATTTTTTGCAGTATCTTCCCACCTCCTTTCAAACATTGCCTAGGCTTAAACATTGGAGGAGTGGTACTAAGAGTGCAGGTTGGAGTGCAGGGACAAAATTAGGAAGGCCAAAGCTCATCTGGAGCTCAATCTGGCTACTGCCGTTAAAGATAACAAAAAACGTTTCTATAAATACATCAACACAAAAAGGAGGACTAAGGAGAATCTCCATCCTTTACTGGATGCGGGGGGAAACTTAGTTACAAGAGATGAGGAAAAGGCGGAGGTGCTCAATGCCTTCTTTGCCTCAGTCTTTAGCGGCAATACCGGATGTTCTCTGGATACCCAGTACCCTGAGCTGGTGGAAGGGTGGGGAGCAGGATGTGGCCCTCATTATCCATGAAGAACTGGTTGGTGACCTGCTACGGCACTTAGATGTGCACAAGTCGATGGGGCCGGATGGGATCCACCCAAGGGTACTGAGGGAACTGGCAGAGGAGCTGGCCAAGCCACTATCCATCATTTATCAACAGTCCTGGCTATCAGGGGAGGTTCCAATCGACTGGTGGCTAGCAAACGTGACGCCCATCTACAAGAAGGGCCGGAGGGCAGACCCGGGAAACTACAGGCCTGTCAGTTTGACCTCAGTGCCAGGGAAGCTCATGGAGCAGATCCTCCTGAGAGTCATCATGCAGCACTTGCAGGGGAAGCAGGCGATCAGGCCCAGTCAGCATGGCTTTATGAAAGGCAGGTCATGCCTGACGAACCTGATCTCCTTCTATGACAGAGTGACGCGCTGGGTGGATGAGGGAAAGGCTGTGGATGTGGTCTACCTTGACTTCAGCAAGGCTTTTGACACCGTCTCCCACAGCATTCTCCTCAAGAAACTGGCTGCTCTTGGCTTGGACTGGCGCACGCTTCGCTGGGTTAGAAACTGGCTGGATAGCCGGGCCCAAAGAGTCGTGGTGAATGGAGCCAAGTCCAGTTGGAGGCCAGTCACTAGTGGCGTCCCCCAGGGCTCGGTGCTGGGGCCGGTCCTCTTTAATATCTTCATCGATGATCTGGACGAGGGCATCGAGTGCACCCTCAGTAAGTTCGCAGATGACACCAAGTTAGGTGCGTGTGTCGATCTGCTTGAGGGTAGGAAAGCTCTGCAGGAGGATCTGGATAGGCTGCACCGATGGGCTGAGGTCAACTGCATGAAGTTCAACAAGGCCAAGTGCCGGGTCCTGCACCTGGGGCGCAATAACCCCAAGCAGAGCTACAGGCTGGGAGAGGAATGGTTGGAGAGCTGCCAGGCAGAGAAGGACCTGGGAGTGATGGTGGATAGTCGGCTGAATATGAGCCAGCAGTGTGCTCAGGTAGCCAAGAAGGCCAACGGCATCCTGGCTTGTATCAGGAACAGCGTGACCAGCAGGGCTAGGGAGGTGATCGTCCCCCTGTACTCAGCTCTGGTGAGGCCGCACCTCGAGTACTGTGTTCAGTTTTGGGCCCCTCGCTACAAGAAGGACATCGAGGTCCTTGAGCGGGTGCAGAGAAGGGCGACGAAGCTGGTGAGGGGCCTGGAGAACAAGTCCTACGAGGAGCGGCTGAGGGAGCTGGGCTTGTTCAGCCTGGAGAAGAGGAGGCTCAGGGGTGACCTTATTGCTCTTTTTAGGTACCTCAAGGGAGGCTGTAGCGAGGTGGGGGTTGGCCTGTTCTCCCACGTGCCTGGTGACAGGACGAGGGGGAATGGGCTTAAGTTGAGCCAGGGGAGTTTTAGGTTAGATGTTAGGAAGAACTTCTTCACTGAAAGGGTTGTTAGACATTGGAACAGGCTGCCCAGGGAAGTGGTGGAGTCACCATCCCTGGAAGTCTTCAAAAGACGTTTAGATGTAGAGCTTAGGGATATGGTTTAGTGGAGGGCTGTTAGCGTTAGGTTGGAGGTTGGACTCGATGACCTTGAGGTCTCTTCCAACCTAGAAAAATTCTGTAATTCTGTGATTCTTGGAGGGTGAGAATTTACTGAAGGTAATAAAGTGAAAAATCAATAAGAATATGTGGGGCAGAAGACAGGTATGGCTGAACAGGAAAGTCCTCCTGGAACTTGTGCAGAAAAAGAAAATATGTGACCTCTGGAACCAAGATCAGGCTTCAAAGGGAGATTACAGAGCTGCAGTTCACATCTTCAGAGGGAAAACAAGAAAAGCCAAAACTCAACTTGAGTTCACACTGGCCATTGTGGTGTCAAACAGAAAAAAAAAAAAAAAAAAAAAAAAAAAAAAAAAAGCGTTTTTAAAGTATGTCAACAGCAGAAGAAAGTAGAAAAACAAACAAACAAACAAAATGGACTGGCACTTGATGAAAATATTCATCTAACAAGCAAGAATGAGGAAAAGGCAGAGGACTTTAATATTATTATTTTTTTACCCTCAGTTTTTAATAGTAATTATAGATCATGGGCTGCCCAGTCTTCTGAGTTAGAGGACCATGATTGGGAGAACAGTGACTTTCCATTTGTGGTCACCAAAATTGAAACAATTGTAAAATTGTTTGCATGTCTCTCTTGTACTTCGGAGACCAGAACTGGGCACAGTACTCCACAAGAGACCTCATTAGGGCTTAGTAGAGGGGAAGGATCAGCTTCCTCAACCTGCTGACAATGCTCTTCATAATACTACCCAGGATACGGTTGGCCTTCTTTGGCCACAAAGGCACATTGCTGGCTTACGGTCAATTTGTTGTCCACCAGGAGACCCCATTCCTTCTCCACAGAATTACTTTCTAGCAGGTCAGCCCCTAGCCAGTACTGGTGCATGGGTTTATTCCTCCCCAGGTGCAGAACCCTGCATTTGCCATTGTTGAATTTCAAGAGGTTCCTCTCTACTCATCTCTCCAGCCTGTTGAGATCCTTCTGAGTGGCAGCATAGTATTCTGGGGTATCAGCCACTCCTCACAATTTTGTATCATCAGCAAGCTTGCTGAGAAGGCACTTTATTCCTTCATCCAATTTACTGATGAATAAACTAAACAATACTGGACCCTGTACTGACCCTTGGGAGACATGACAAGCTACAGCTAGCTTCCAGCTAGACTGTGCCACCAATAACAGACCTCTAAGACTTTCCATTCAGCCTGCACTTCCTGATATTGCCTATGAGGATATCATAGGAGACAGTGTTAAAAACCTTGCTGCAGTCCAGGTAGACAGCGATATCCACTGCTTTCCCCTTATTTATCCAGCCAATTGTTCCACTGTAGCATGCAATCATGTTGGTTAAACATGATTTCCCTTTGTTGAATCCATGCTGACTTCTCCTAATAACCTTCTTGTCTTTCACATGCTTAGAAATGGCCTCCAGGATGAGCTGTTTCACCACCTTTCCAGGGATAGAGGTGATGATGACTGGTTTGTAGTTTTCTGGGTCCTCCTTCTTGTCCTTTTTGAAGGCTGGGGTGGTATGCTTTCCTCCAGTCCTCAGGCACCTCTCCTGATTGCCATGACCTCTGAAGATGATCAAGAGTGGCATAGCAATGGTGTTCACATCTCCCTCAGCAATCATGGGTGCAACCCATGGGCTTGTGGATATCAAGACTGCCTAACTGATTTCTAACCGATCCTCTTCAACCAAGGGAAGGTCTTCCTTTCTCCAGAATTTCTTCCTGGTCTCCTGGGTCAGGGATTCCTGAAGACTGTCCTTAACAGTGAGGACTAAAGCAAAGAAATAATTCAGTATTTCTGCCTTCTCTGCGTCCTCTGTCACCTGGGTCCCTGCCCCATTCAGTACCAGACCCACATTTTCTCTAGTTTTCCTTTTGTTATATTTGAAGAAGCCTTTCTTGTTGTCCTTGAGATCCCTAGCCAAGTTTAATTCCAGATAGGCCTTGGCCTTCCTCATCTCATTTTTGCATACTCTGACAATGTCTCTGTATTAATCACAAGTGGTCTGGTCTGTCCCTTCTTCCATCTCCTGTACACCTGCTGCTTGTGTTTGATTTTTTTTCAGGAGTTCTTTGTTTATCCATGCAGCTCACCTACACTCTTTGCTCAATTTCTTGTCAATAGGGATGCACCATTCTTGAGCTTGGAGGAAGTGGTCCTTGAATATTAATGAGCTCTCCTGGACCCCTCTTCTCTCCAGGACCCACACCCATGGGATTCTTCCAAGATGGTCCCCAAGGAAGCCAAAGTTAGCTGTTCAGAAACCCAAGGTAGCAATCTTATTTATTGCCCTACTTCCTCCTCACAGAATTCTGAATTCCATGATCTTGTGGTCACTATTGGTAAGGCTGTCCTCAGCCATCACATCTCCAATCAGTCCTTCCTTTTTTGATAGTGCAAGGTCCAACAGCCTTCCTTCCTTTGTTGGCTCCTCCATCACCTGTGTCAGAAAGTTATAAATTATTTCCAGGAATCTCCTGGATTATTTGTGCCTTGTTTGCCCTCCAGTAGATGTCACGGTCTTTGAAGTCTCCCTTGAGAATCAGGGTCTGTGACTGTGAGGCCACTTCCAGCTTCTCTGTAAAAGACCTCTTCTACTTCTCCTGATCAGGTAGCCTGTAGTAAAGACCCTCCGTTATGTCAGCTTCATTAGTCTGCCCTCCAGTTCTTACCCATAAGCTCTTGACATGCTCATATTCCTGGAGAATATTGAAAGTCATTTAAAGAACAAAGTTTTTATCAAGCATAGTTAACATGGATTAATGAAGAGTAAGTCTGCCTTAGTAATTTGATCTCTTTCTATCATAAGGTAACCTGCTGAGTAAGGGAAGGTGGTGGATGTAATGTCTGGATTTTAGTAAGGCCTTTGACACTGTCCCTCAGTGTCCTTCCAGACAAATTGTCCAGCTGTGACAGAAATAGGTACACAGTGCACTCGGTAATGAACTGGCTGAACAATAGAGCTCAACAGGTCACAGTGAATGGAGCTACCTCTGTCTGGCAGCCACTCAATAGTGGTTATAGAATCATTAAGGTTAGAAAAGACCTTTAAGATCATCTGGTCCAACCATCAGCCCATTACCAATGTCGCCCACTAAACCATGTCCCTAAGCACTATGTCCAACCTTTCCTTGAACATCCCCAGGGATGGTGACTCCACCACTTCCCTGGGCAACCTGTTCCAATGTTCCCCAGGCCTCAGTTTCAGGGACAGTTCTGTTCAACATTTTTAACAGTGATCTGGATGCAGGAGCTGAATGCTTCCTTAGCAAGTTTGCTGATGATACTAAACTGGGAGGTGCTGTTGACTCTCTAGAGGGACGAGAGGCCTTGCAGAACGATTTAGATACATTGGAGCATTGGGCAACCATCAACACCATGAAGTTCAACAAGGGTTAATGCCAAGTTCTTCACCTAGGAAGGAGTAACCCCAGACACAGGTACGGACTGAGAGACAAGTGGCTAGAGAACAGCTTAGAAGGTGGGTCCTGGGAGCTGCTGGTTGGCAGTAGTCTCAACACAAATCAGCAGTGCTTTGGCAGTGAATACAGCAAACTGGGTTTTGGGTTGAATTAAACACAGTATAGCCAGCTGGTCAAAAGAGGTGGTTCTTTCACTATATTTGGCATTGGTGAACACTTACCTTGAATAATGTATGCAGTTCTGGGCTCGACAATATAGAAACGATATTAACACATTTGAAAGTATCCAGAGGAAGGCAACAACACTGGTAAGAGAGCTGGAAGTCATGTCCTATGATGAGATGCTGAGGACACATTGGTTTTCTAGTTTGGAGAAAAGGAGGCTAGAATATAATCTCATTGCTCCCTAAAACTTCCTGAGGAGGGGCAATGGAGAGTAATGTGTCGGTCTGTTCTCCCTTGTAACTGAAGATAGAAAGCCTGGAGGTTAGGCAGCAGGGTTAGGACTGTCAAGGGGGCATCTTCAACTTGTTCAGGGAATTGCTATGCAGAATACTCTGGGAAGGCACCATGAATTGTGAAGGCAGCAAGGAGAACTGGCCTGGTCTTTTTTTTTTTTTTTTTTTTTTTTTTTGTGTGCGTGTGTGTGTGTGTGTGTTTCTTTTCTTTTTAGGACTAAAAAATCTTGTTTTGCAAATGGACTGAGAATTTTACCAGAAGTGATTATAACAAGAGGTGAAAAAAAAGGATAGGCATCAGAAAAGGGGTCTAAAAGTCCATTCTAGTAAAAGAGTTGGATTAGTGCCCTCTGTTTTGACATTCCCTCCCATTGCAACTCTGTAATAAAGCTGCACATAGGATCAGACAGAGTAATGGTCAAAGGGTGCCTCTGCATAGAAGGCTGAAAAGACAAAGAATGTAGGAAAAAGGGAAAATGGGGAGCTTTCATCGTGTCAAATATGGGCAGTACTCTTCCTCTGAAATGTTACAAGTTTTTATCTAGTGCTGCAACATGGTTGTGAGTTTTCTGTCCTTTATGCATTTAGTGAAAACTTGGTCTCTTTTCTCAGGAGACAGGATACAAGAAAATGTTTTCAAGTTGTGCCAGGGAAGGTTTAGATTGGACATTATGAAGAATTTCTTCTCAGAAAGACTGGTCAAGCATTGGAATGGACTTACCAGGCAAGTGGTGCAGTCCCCATGCATGGAGGTATATAGGGGATCTTGAAGGTCTTTTCCAACCTAGATAATGGTTCTACATTAATGAGGATCTCTCTATTGGCTTCACTGGCTTTGGTTTCAGATCACTGTATGTTAAGTATTCTATGTGATAAGACAGAGAATGAGCAATCAGGCAATGGGATTTTTTGAAACCCCATCTCAGCAAGATTGTGTTTGCCTAGACAGGTCTTGTTCTTTGTTTCCAAATGTAACATTTTCACCTCTGTAGTTTCTTTTTTCTTCCACATTTTGCAGTTCTGTCATAAAACTCCTAGGCAATACAAGGCAGTCTGGAATTAAGGTGTGAGTAATAGCAAGAGTATCCATTAGTCCATTAGAATGTTATTTTAACATCCAATATTCTATTAGGAAAAAGCTTTTTGATTCCTGCAAATTTTGAGGATTAATCAAGTTTTAGCTCGTCACCTGCACCATTAGCCTTAAGCACTATGAAAATCTTATGCATAAACTACTGAACATAGAACCAAATTAGTTAAAAGGACTTTTTTTTTTTTTTTTTTTTTTCTTTCCGATATCACATAATCACATGTAGGAAATTTGAATCTGCAGTTTTGAGATTTTCCACTGCTGTGATTCATGAGCAGATTGACCAGGATATACCTCTCTTCTATAATTACTGTCATCCTGTAAAGACTGTGCTGCATCAGAGGTTATTGCTTAAAAATATTTTCAGCAGGCCCAAGAGAAAGCTGGAAATGTGTAATCCCTCGTTTTCATGAAGACAAATTGCATTTTAAAATTCTCCTAATGAAGCAGCATTCATCAGCCCTCCTTCATCTATCTTTTCAGAGTGAGTTTCAGTGCACAGATAAGAAGATTAATGTCTCTGAACTTTCCAACACTTTTTTTTTGTGGCGTTATAGCAGCACCCCAGTGAGATGAATTAAATCAATATGGTTACTACTGAGTCCAGAAACATTTTTACATATTATGTTATTTGTCCCTTCTGCCTTTTTATTATAGGTCAGTAAAGATAAAATAGAACTGTTGTGAAGCTGATTTGAACTTTGAATCTCATTTCAATACTTATGATTCTTAATGAGTGGAATGAGTAGCACAAAGATTATACCAGTTCGTTATACCAGAGCATACGAGTTCTTTCAAGTTCATATGTCTGTGTGAATATGCAAGTATATATGAATATATGTATCTACGAGGCAAGTTTTGTTTGTTTTAAATGCTTAGGGAGTTTGCGTTCTTGGTAATTATTATTATTATTATTATTAATAATAATAATAAAATCACATGCTTTGTCCTCAGAATCTTACCACAGTATCTACAGTGCTGACTGTTATGCCACAAATGCCATCTTTCCAGTTCTCTGATTATACGACCTCAGAGAGCTGGGCTCCCAGAGTGTTTATTCAGGCTAGAAAATGCCATGATTACAGGTTTCAGCTGTTAAGGGCTGGAATGCACTCACTTGTTTTGACTAGTTTCTCATTCCATGTGCATTCCCGTGGAGGCAGTTGGTACAGTGTAAAAGGCTACCCAATGTAGATAAAATAATCTAGTAAATGTGCTTATCAGAAGTAAAGTTGATAGAAAGAGTTTCCAAAGAACAATATTAGGTTAAACTTATTTTCCAGAATAAGGCATTTCTAATCAGAAACTAAATTATATGTTATTCACTAAGACATCAGAAAAAAATAAGATAAAAATCATCACATTATTTGTTAGAAGAATCAAAAGTAATCAAATTAAAATCATACGTCATAGTATATTTACAAGAAGTATATTTACAAGAAAACACCCCTGGGAACTATTTTTTTTAGATCAAAATACTTTGCAGAATTTATTTGCAAAGAGTTCTCAATAATACACATAGCTGAGAAAATCACAATATATTTGAGACCCTAGTATTGCTAAAATGCAGGGAACAAAAACCAATATTGTGTGCAGACCAGAGCTGTGGAAAAATATGTCACATCATTCATATATGAAACCACTTCGAGCACTGTTATCAATACCATAATGGTCAATCAGTTTTTCATTCAGGCATTGAAAAATAAAGGTAATACCAAAAGAAAACAACAACACAAACAGCTAAGTAAAAATAGAATCAAGCCTTTGCTTTTTAACATACAGATTATATATATATACACAAACACACATATATATATGTACACACGTAAATGAATCAGGGCTCCAGCATGATGTGTCAAGACTATCAGTGACATATTACGGGATGGTTTTTTATCTGTAACTTGCCTCACTGGAAATGGCTGCTTGACATGCATATTATTTCAAGGAAGCATTCACATTTCACAAAATGCTGCTACTTCCTTCTCTCTCTCTTTTTTTTTTTTTTTTTTTTCCCTCATGGCAAACTAGCAGTCAAACATATTTTCTTATTCATATAACTAAATGAATCAGCTTATAGTTTGAATAGTTTTCAAAGACAGGTATAACACATTGCATCTTTAAGAACATTTTATAAAACCCATTTTAATACATATATTTGTACATAAAACAAAAGGTTAATTTCACACAAAAGTAATTATTAATATTCTTACTTTTGTGCAACAGTGCAACACAGACAGAAAAAAGTAATGTATTTTCATTATAATCTATTTGTTCTAGCAGAGCCGTTAATGGACCAAAACTTAACCACAGTACACACTGAACAGACTCACTCCCAAAAGTACTTAGATTTTGTACATATATACATACATGTATATATAGAGAGAGAGACAGAGAGATGTATACGTATTTATAAAACTTCCTGTGAATATACTGTGCTGTATTGTCTTCCCATTAGAAATATCTTAATAGTTTTTTCAGAATTCTTTATAGATGTAGATATTACTACTCCCATTTTGGAAGCAGGTATAATTTACATCATATAGTAGCATCAGGGATTAATAACTATTTATTTTAAAATGTTAAGAATTATTCACTTGCATTACAATGCTGCTTCAGATCTCCAGATTAAACAAGACCCAGTTCCCTCAGACTGTCCTCGCACAACAGGTGCTCCAGTCGTCTAATTACCTTCGTAGTCTTCCGCTGGACTTGCTCCAGGATCTTCCTCTTGTACTAGGGAGCCCAGAACTGGACACAATACTCCAAGTTTGGCTTCACCAGGGCTGAGCAGAAGGGCAAGGTCACCTCCCTTGACCTGCTGGCAATGCTCTTCTGAACGCCCAGGATACCATTGGCATTCTTGGCCACAAGGGCACATGGTCAGTCTGCTGCCCACCGGAACTCCCAGGTCCCTCTCTGCAGAGCTGGGTCACCCCCCAGCACCCTGTACTGTTGCTTGGCGTTATTCCTCCCTAGGTGCAGGATCCTGCCCTTGCCCTTGTTGAACTTCATGAGGTTCCTCTCAGCCCAACCCTTCAGCCTACTGAGGTCCCTCTGAATGGCATCACAGCCCTCTGGGGTATCAGCCCCTCCTCTGAGCTTTGTGATGTCAGCAAACTTGGTGAGGGTGCACTCTGTATTTCTAACCATTAGTGAGATGAAAGAACAAAGTCTCTCAATTACCTACCTCTAGCTAGTATGAAAAAAAAAAAAAAAAATCTATCTCCTTAACATTTTTTATGCATTCTGCATTCCAATTGCTAAGAAGACATAGAAGGAAAAAATATTTTTAGGCATTGACCATAAAGAATGGTGAACAAAACATATTTTTCCACAATCAGCCTTTTAAAAACACCACCCTGGGAATCTCTTTCGTACTTCACCTTTGCTTATGAAAAGAAGTGGAATTTTGCTGATAGCCATTTCACTGGTAGATAACACCATCCATGTTACCTTGAATTCAGTTCCTTCACATCACAAGAGAACATGCAAGAGTCCATTCCCTCCCTGGTTATTGCCTCTTACCTGTAAGAATGAGATAAGGGCATACACCTCTTTAAACAGACCAAGAGTGTTCTCAGGAAGAACTGGGAAAACACTCCTTTTGTTCTTAAAAATATCCTTTGCAAAGGTACGGAGTTCTGCATATTCAATAAATTTCTTTCAAATTATTTAAGTTTATATATCAGAATTTTGCCATTTGTTACCGTAAGTGGGATTCATCTCACTGAATTATTATATCTCTATTGTAGATATCTGTACACTGAATTAGCTCTCTAGATTTTCTTTGTAGTCTGGGGAGAGAAATGGACACAACTAGAATATAATTTGTATCCTCCTCCTTTTTATATCTAAACTAGATCAAGACAAATCACCATTTAGAAATGCCCAGTTTTCTCTGTTGATTAGAAAATGACCCTGGACTGGCTAGTTAAAACATAGATGTTTTAACCCATTGTAAGACCCATTGTGGACATGGGTCTTTTCTTCAATAACAGAGCTGTTGAGGGAAAAGAAAAGTTAAAAACTTTGGAACAAATAGAAGGACAAAGACAAATTGTAAGTACCACAACATTATCATCCCATCATTATATACACTACAGAGACACTAAGAAGACACAACAGACTTGAAAAACCAGAGTAATAAAACATAGCTGAGTCACAACTGGTATCAGGCAGAAAGAAGCAGCAGCAAACATAGAACAGAATAATAAAGAGAAGAGCAACAAAAATGAAGTAGGGTTGAATGTATAAAATAATTTATAAAATAAATTACCTTATTGTGCCATGCAAAAATTTTTCGTCTATTTGAAGTATGTTCTCCAATTTCAGAGGTTCCATAAGGAATATCTCAAAAGAGAGAAACATAGGCCTTTCCAAAGTGCTTTACACTCATTTATCACAGATATTTACCTCAGAATGGGATGAATTGGCATCTGAAGGTGCCAGTTCCTTTCACATTACTACTAGGGAAAGCTAGTATTTTATAATAATGTTTTAGAATATTATAAAATCTGTTTACAATAGAATAACTAGTTTATAACATATAGCATTATAACATTTTAGTCTTCAAAGAGAAATAGGCTAACTCCATTCTAATTATTGGGCAAAAACATCCAGGAGTTTTGTTAAAGGCTATCTTCCTTAAGGATCAACTAATTTTAGCTGTTTATTTTAATCATAAGCATTTTATAATATATAAATATAAATAAATAAATAGGGTGTAATGAAAATAATGTGGTAATATATTCCTTTAAAAAAAAAAAAAGGTGATATGGTCAAGTATATTTTCAGTCATTTTTTTCACTACACCTTAAGAAAGGAATAAAATAAAATATGGAAGATCAGAAATATGAAATTTCTGTTTCGTCCAATTTATTTTCTCCATGATAGAACATAGGCGTCATTTGGAGAAGGACAAAGAATCACACAATTCAGATTGGAAAGGACCTTAGGAGTATTCTAGTGCAACATCTTCAAACTAGGTTCAGCTGTGAGATAAGGATAAGGCTATGGAGGATAAGGCTATGGCCCAGCTGAAGTGCATCTACACCAATGCACGCAGCATGGGTAACAAACAGGAGGAGCTGGAAGCCATCGTGCGGCAGGCAGGCTACAACTTGGTTGCCATCACGGAGACGTGGTGGGACCAGTCTCATGACTGGAGTGCTACAATGCCTGGCTATAAGCTCTATAGAAGGGACAGGCAGCATAGAAGGGGTGGTGGTGTGGCTCTCTATATTAGAGAGTCTTTCGAGGTTGTAGAACTCGAGGTTGGGAATGACAAGGTCGAGTCCCTTTGGGTTAGGATCGGCAGGGACAACAAGGCTAGTGTCCTGGTCGGGGTCTGCTATAGACCGCCGAACCAGGATGAGGAGACGGATGAGGAATTCTACAGGCAGCTGACAGAGGTTGCAAAATTATCAGCTCTTGTACTCGCGGGGGACTTCAACTTCCCTGACATATCCTGGAAGCACAACACAGCCCTGAGAAAGCAGTCTAGGAG
The DNA here is from genome assembly GCF_964035555.1 of Netta rufina. Classification (NCBI taxonomy): domain Eukaryota; kingdom Metazoa; phylum Chordata; class Aves; order Anseriformes; family Anatidae; genus Netta; species Netta rufina. Next base: position 113,166,760 of record NC_140125.1, read on the forward strand.
GTTTCTGGAGAGCGTGGAAGATAGCTTCCTGACGCAGCTGGTTAGTGAACCTACCAGGGGTGGTGCCCCGCTAGACCTTCTCTTCACAAACAGAGAAGGACTGGTGGAGGACGTGATCGTCGGGAGCTGTCTTGGGCAGAGTGACCACGCAATGGTGGAGTTCACTATTCTTGGCGAGGCCAGGAAGGGGACCAGTAAAACCGCTGTATGGGACTTTCGGAGGGCTGACTTTGAGCTGCTCAGGACACTGGTTGGTAGAGTCCCTTGGGAGGTGGTTCTGAAGGGCAGAGGGGTCCAGGAAGGCTGGGCGCTCTTCAAGAGGGAAGTCTTAATGGCGCAGGAACGGTCTGTCCCCACGTGCCCAAAGACGAGCTGGCGGGGAAGAAGACCGGCCTGGCTCAACAGAGAATTGTGGCTTGATCTTAGGAGGAAAAAGAGGGTTTATAAGCTTTGGAAAAGTGGGCAGGCCACTAAGGAGGACTTTAAAGAAGTAGCGAGGCTGTGCAGGGACAAAATTAGGAAGGCCAAAGCTCATCTGGAGCTCAATCTGGCTACTGCCGTTAAAGATAACAAAAAACGTTTCTATAAATACATCAACACAAAAAGGAGGACTAAGGAGAATCTCCATCCTTTACTGGATGCGGGGGGAAACTTAGTTACAAGAGATGAGGAAAAGGCGGAGGTGCTCAATGCCTTCTTTGCCTCAGTCTTTAGCGGCAATACCGGTTGTTCTCTGGATACTCAGTACCCTGAGCTGGTGGAAGGGGATGGGGAGCAGGATGTGGCCCTCATTATCCATGAAGAACTGGTTGGTGACCTGCTACGGCACTTAGATGTGCACAAGTCGATGGGGCCGGATGGGATCCACCCAAGGGTACTGAGGGAACTGGCAGAGGAGCTGGCCAAGCCACTATCCATCATTTATCAACAGTCCTGGCTATCAGGGGAGGTTCCAATCGACTGGTGGCTAGCAAACGTGACGCCCATCTACAAGAAGGGCCGGAGGGCAGACCCGGGAAACTACAGGCCTGTCAGTTTGACCTCAGTACCAGGGAAGCTCATGGAGCAGATCCTCCTGAGAGTCATCATGCAGCACTTGCAGGGGAAGCAGGCGATCAGGCCCAGTCAGCATGGCTTTATGAAAGGCAGGTCATGCCTGACGAACCTGATCTCCTTCTATGACAGAGTGACGCGCTGGGTGGATGAGGGAAAGGCTGTGGATGTGGTCTACCTTGACTTCAGCAAGGCTTTTGACACCGTCTCCCACAGCATTCTCCTCAAGAAACTGGCTGCTCTTGGCTTGGACTGGCGCACGCTTCGCTGGGTTAGAAACTGGCTGGATAGCCGGGCCCAAAGAGTCGTGGTGAATGGAGCCAAGTCCAGTTGGAGGCCAGTCACTAGTGGCGTCCCCCAGGGCTCGGTGCTGGGGCCGGTCCTCTTTAATATCTTCATCGATGATCTGGACGAGGGCATCGAGTGCACCCTCAGTAAGTTCGCAGATGACACCAAGTTAGGTGCGTGTGTCGATCTGCTCAAGGGTAGGAAAGCTCTGCAGGAGGATCTGGATAGGCTGCACCGATGGGCTGAGGTCAACTGCATGAAGTTCAACAAGGCCAAGTGCCGGGTCCTGCACCTGGGGCGCAATAACCCCAAGCAGAGCTACAGACTGGGAGAGGAATGGTTGGAGAGCTGCCAGGCAGAGAAGGACCTGGGAGTGATGGTGGATAGTCGGCTGAATATGAGCCAGCAGTGTGCTCAGGTGGCCAAGAAGGCCAACGGCATCCTGGCTTGTATCAGGAACAGCGTGACCAGCAGGGCTAGGGAGGTGATCGTCCCCCTGTACTCAGCTCTGGTGAGGCCGCACCTCGAGTACTGTGTTCAGTTTTGGGCCCCTCGCTACAAGAAGGACATGGAGGTGCTTGAGCGGGTGCAGAGAAGGGCGACGAAGCTGGTGAGGGGCCTGGAGAACAAGTCCTACGAGGAGCGGCTGAGGGAGCTGGGCTTGTTCAGCCTGGAGAAGAGGAGGCTCAGGGGTGACCTTATCGCTCTTTTTAGGTACCTCAAGGGAGGCTGTAGCGAGGTGGGGGTTGGCCTGTTCTCCCACGTGCCTGGTGACAGGACGAGGGGGAATGGGCTTAAGTTGAGCCAGGGGAGTTTTAGGTTAGATGTTAGGAAGAACTTCTTCACTGAAAGGGTTGTTAGACATTGGAACAGGCTGCCCAGGGAAGTGGTGGAGTCACCATCCCTGGATGTCTTCAAAAGACGTTTAGATTCACAGAATTCACAGAATTCACAGAATTCACAGAATTCACAGAATTTCTAGGTTGGAAGAGACCTCAAGGTCATCGAGTCCAACCTCCAACCTAACGCTAACAGCCCTCCACTAAACCATATCCCTAAGCTCTACATCTAAACGTCTTTTGAAGACTTCCAGGGATGGTGACTCCACCACTTCCCTGGGCAGCCTGTTCCAATGTCTAACAACCCTTTCAGTGAAGAAGTTCTTCCTAACATCTAACCTAAAACTCCCCTGGCTCAACTTAAGCCCATTCCCCCTCGTCCTGTCACCAGGCACGTGGGAGAACAGGCCAACCCCCACCTCGCTACAGCCTCCCTTGAGGTACCTAAAAAGAGCGATAAGGTCACCCCTGAGCCTCCTCTTCTCCAGGCTGAACAAGCCCAGCTCCCTCAGCCGCTCCTCGTAGGACTTGTTCTCCAGGCCCCTCACCAGCTTCGTCGCCCTTCTCTGCACCCGCTCAAGCACCTCCATGTCCTTCTTGTAGCGAGGGGCCCAAAACTGAACACAGTACTCGAGGTGCGGCCTCACCAGAGCTGAGTACAGGGGGACGATCACCTCCCTAGCCCTGCTGGTCACGCTGTTCCTGATACAAGCCAGGATGCCGTTGGCCTTCTTGGCCACCTGAGCACACTGCTGGCTCATATTCAGCCGACTATCCACCATCACTCCCAGGTCCTTCTCTGCCTGGCAGCTCTCCAACCATTCCTCTCCCAGTCTGTAGCTCTGCTTGGGGTTATTGCGCCCCAGGTGCAGGACCCGGCACTTGGCCTTGTTGAACTTCATGCAGTTGACCTCAGCCCATCGGTGCAGCCTATCCAGATCCTCCTGCAGAGCTTTCCTACCCTTGAGCAGATCGACACACGCACCTAACTTGGTGTCATCTGCGAACTTACTGAGGGTGCACTCGATGCCCTCGTCCAGATCATCGATGAAGATATTAAAGAGGACCGGCCCCAGCACCGAGCCCTGGGGGACGCCACTAGTGACTGGCCTCCAACTGGACTTGGCTCCATTCACCACGACTCTTTGGGCCCGGCTATCCAGCCAGTTTCTAACCCAGCGAAGCGTGCGCCAGTCCAAGCCAAGAGCAGCCAGTTTCTTGAGGAGAATGCTGTGGGAGACGGTGTCAAAAGCCTTGCTGAAGTCAAGGTAGACCACATCCACAGCCTTTCCCTCATCCACCCAGCGCGTCACTCTGTCATAGAAGGAGATCAGGTTCGTCAGGCATGACCTGCCTTTCATAAAGCCATGCTGACTGGGCCTGATCGCCTGCTTCCCCTGCAATTGCTGCATGATGACTCTCAGGAGGATCTGCTCCATGAGCTTTCCTGGCACTGAGGTCAAACTGACAGGCCTGTAGTTTCCCGGGTCTGTCCTCCGGCCCTTCTTGTAGATGGGCGTCACGTTTGCTAGCCGCCAGTCGATTGGAACCTCCCCTGATAGCCAGGACTGTTGATAAATGATGGAAAGTGGCTTGGCCAGCTCCTCTGCCAGTTCCCTCAGTACCCTTGGGTGGATCCCATCCGGCCCCATCGACTTGTGCACATCTAAGTGCCGTAGCAGGTCACCAACCAGTTCTTCATGGATAATGAGGGCCACATCCTGCTCCCCATCGCCTTCCACCAGCTCAGGGTACTGGGTATCCAGAGAACATCCGGTATTGCCGCTAAAGACTGAGGCAAAGAAGGCATTGAGCACCTCCGCCTTTTCCTCATCTCTTGTAACTAAGTTTCCCCCCGCATCCAGTAAAGGATGGAGATTCTCCTTAGTCCTCCTTTTTGTGTTGATGTATTTATAGAAACGTTTTTTGTTATCTTTAACGGCAGTAGCCAGATTGAGCTCCAGATGAGCTTTGGCCTTCCTAATTTTGTCCCTGCACAGCCTCGCTACTTCTTTAAAGTCCTCCTTAGTGGCCTGCCCACTTTTCCAAAGCTTATAAACCCTCTTTTTCCTCCTAAGATCAAGCCACAATTCTCTGTTGAGCCAGGCCGGTCTTCTTCCCCGCCAGCTCGTCTTTGGGCACGTGGGGACAGACCGTTCCTGCGCCATTAAGACTTCCCTCTTGAAGAGCGCCCAGCCTTCCTGGACCCCTCTGCCCTTCAGAACCACCTCCCAAGGGACTCCACCAACTAGTGTCCTGAGCAGCTCAAAGTCAGCCCTTCGAAAGTCCAATACAGCGGTTTTACTGGTCCCCTTCCTGGCCTCGCCAAGAATAGTGAACTCCACCATTGCGTGGTCACTCTGCCCAAGACAGCTCCCGACGATCACGTCCTCCACCAGTCCTTCTCTGTTTGTGAAGAGAAGGTCTAGCGGGGCACCACCCCTGGTAGGTTCACTAACCAGCTGCGTCAGGAAGCTATCTTCCACGCTCTCCAGAAACCTCCTAGACTGCTTTCTCAGGGCTGTGTTGTGCTTCCAGGATATGTCAGGGAAGTTGAAGTCCCCCACGAGTACAAGAGCTGATGATTTAGCAACCTCTGTCAGCTGCCTGTAGAATTCCTCATCCGTCTCCTCATCCTGGTTCGGCGGTCTATAGCAGACCCCGACCAGGACACTAGCCTTGTTGTCCCTGCCGATCCTAACCCAAAGGGACTCGACCTTGTCATTCCCAACCTCGAGTTCTACAACCTCGAAAGACTCTCTAATATAGAGAGCCACACCACCACCCCTTCTGTGCTGCCTGTCCCTTCTATAGAGCTTATAGCCAGGCATTGCAGCACTCCAGTCATGAGACTGGTCCCACCACGTCTCCGTGATGGCAACCAAGTCGTAGCCTGCCTGCCGCACGATGGCTTCCAGCTCCTCCTGTTTGTTACCCATGCTGCGTGCATTGGTGTAGATGCACTTCAGCTGGGCCATAGCCTTATCCTCCAGCCTTGCCATTGTTCCCCCTGGCACAGCCCCAACAATCCTAGCCTCAGCCCCATCCCCCTTCCTACCTAGTTTAAAGCCCTCTCAATGAGCCCTGCCAGTTCCTGGCCCAGGATCCTTTTTCCCCTAAAAGATAGGGACCCGTCTGCGGCCATCAGGCCAGGTGCTGAGTAAAGTGCCCCATGATCAAAAAACCCAAGATTTCTGCGTTGGCACCAGTCCCGGAGCCACGTGTTTAACAGGTGAGCTTTCCGTGTCCTCTCTGAACCCCTCCCTGCCACCATAGGGATGGACGAAAACACCACCTGCACTCCCGCTCCATCCACTAACCGACCCAGTCCCCTAAAGTCCCTTTTGATAGCCTTGAGGCTTCTCTCTTCGATGTTATCACTGCCCGCCTGGACTATCAAAAGGGGGTAATAGTCAGAGGGGCGTACCAGGTTAGGAAGCTTCCTGGCAACGTCCCTGACCCTGGCGCCAGGGAGACAGCAGACTTCCCTACGGGTAGGGTCAGGCCGACAAATAGGGCCCTCTGTTCCCCTAAGAATTGAGTCACCAACAACAATCACCCTCCTGTCTTTCTTGGTGGAGGCAGTCCTGAGGCGCGGAGTCGACCTCCTCGCCCCAGGCATCCTCCTGGGAACATTTGCTACCTCTTCCTCACACACCGGCCTCTCAATCTCTAGGGCCTCAAACCTGTTGTGTAAGGGCACCTGGGAGGGTGGGGCCGGAAGGGGTGGGGATCGCCTGCGATGTCGAACAGGGACTTGTTTCCATTCCTCCTCAGCTCCCAGATCCCCTCCCTCTGCCCGACGGGGACAGGGCAGGGGGTCCGCCCCCATTTGAGGAGTCTCACCTCGGCACCTCCCCTTGAGGCCCTGCAGGGAGTTACTCCAGAAGTCTATCTCCCGCTCACACTCCCTGATGGCCCTCAACCTCTCCACCTCCTCCTTGAGCTCCGCCACCATGCGGACCAGGTCATCCACCTGCTCGCACCTCACGCACGCAGTTTCTCTGCCTCCCGCCGATGGCAGCAACAGGCTCAGACACTCCTTGCATCTGGTGACCTGAACTGCGGCATTTTTTAACGGGTAGTCGGTCTGCGTGTGTACCGACTTCCTGGAGAGCGCGCCGTGCCTGGTGGCGACCATTATCACCTAGCTACGGCTGTTGTTAACGAGGTGTTGTTTGTGTGTAGGGGGAGCGCTCCGCCCTTCCTGCGCGCCCTGCCTGCGCGAACTGCCGCGCTAACTGCCGCGCCACTCCCTTCTGACGCGCCACGCCCTGTTTGCCCGCCCTGTTCGCCGCGCTCCTGGTCGCTCGCGCTCCCTAGGGGCAGCTTTTGAACGGCTGGGGAGGGGGCGCTGCTGGCTCCGCCTTCGCCTCGTCAGCCTCCCTCACGAGGGCTGCCGGGTCCTGGCGGCTCCCTCCAGTAGGCTCGATGCCGGAAAAAATTAGCCCTGCCTGGCCCGATCCCCCGCTCCGCTGCAGAACGCGTCTGCCCCGGAGCCGATCGCCTCGGCAAATGGCAGTGAAATGGCGGTGGGTCCCGATTTAAATAGCCCGCCGCTGACGCTGCTGGCTCCGCCTTCGCCTCGTCAGCCTCCCTCACGAGGGCTGCCGGGTCCTGGCGGCTCCCTCCAGTAGGCTCGATGCCGGAAAAAATTAGCCCTGCCTGGCCCGATCCCCCGCTCCGCTGCAGAACGCGTCTGCCCCGGAGCCGATCGCCTCGGCAAATGGCAGTGAAATGGCGGTGGGTCCCGATTTAAATAGCCCGCCGCTGACGCTGCTGGCTCCGCCTTCGCCTCGTCAGCCTCCCTCACGAGGGCTGCCGGGTCCTGGCGGCTCCCTCCAGTAGGCTCGATGCCGGAAAAAATTAGCCCTGCCTGGCCCGATCCCCCGCTCCGCTGCAGAACGCGTCTGCCCCGGAGCCGATCGCCTCGGCAAATGGCAGTGAAATGGCGGTGGGTCCCGATTTAAATAGCCCGCCGCTGACGCTGCTGGCTCCGCCTTCGCCTCGTCAGCCTCCCTCACGAGGGCTGCCGGGTCCTGGCGGCTCCCTCCAGTAGGCTCGATGCCGGAAAAAATTAGCCCTGCCTGGCCCGATCCCCCGCTCCGCTGCAGAACGCGTCTGCCCCGGAGCCGATCGCCTCGGCAAATGGCAGTGAAATGGCGGTGGGTCCCGATTTAAATAGCCCGCCGCTGACGCTGCTGGCTCCGCCTTCGCCTCGTCAGCCTCCCTCACGAGGGCTGCCGGGTCCTGGCGGCTCCCTCCAGTAGGCTCGATGCCGGAAAAAATTAGCCCTGCCTGGCCCGATCCCCCGCTCCGCTGCAGAACGCGTCTGCCCCGGAGCCGATCGCCTCGGCAAATGGCAGTGAAATGGCGGTGGGTCCCGATTTAAATAGCCCGCCGCTGACGCTGCTGGCTCCGCCTTCGCCTCGTCAGCCTCCCTCACGAGGGCTGCCGGGTCCTGGCGGCTCCCTCCAGTAGGCTCGATGCCGGAAAAAATTAGCCCTGCCTGGCCCGATCCCCCGCTCCGCTGCAGAACGCGTCTGCCCCGGAGCCGATCGCCTCGGCAAATGGCAGTGAAATGGCGGTGGGTCCCGATTTAAATAGCCCGCCGCTGACGCTGCTGGCTCCGCCTTCGCCTCGTCAGCCTCCCTCACGAGGGCTGCCGGGTCCTGGCGGCTCCCTCCAGTAGGCTCGATGCCGGAAAAAATTAGCCCTGCCTGGCCCGATCCCCCGCTCCGCTGCAGAACGCGTCTGCCCCGGAGCCGATCGCCTCGGCAAATGGCAGTGAAATGGCGGTGGGTCCCGATTTAAATAGCCCGCCGCTGACGCTGCTGGCTCCGCCTTCGCCTCGTCAGCCTCCCTCACGAGGGCTGCCGGGTCCTGGCGGCTCCCTCCAGTAGGCTCGATGCCGGAAAAAATTAGCCCTGCCTGGCCCGATCCCCCGCTCCGCTGCAGGACGCGTCTGCCCCGGAGCCGATCGCCTCGGCAAATGGCAGTGAAATGGCGGTGGGTCCCGATTTAAATAGCCCGCCGCTGACGCTGCTGGCTCCGCCTTCGCCTCGTCAGCCTCCCTCACGAGGGCTGCCGGGTCCTGGCGGCTCCCTCCAGTAGGCTCGATGCCGGAAAAAATTAGCCCTGCCTGGCCCGATCCCCCGCTCCGCTGCAGAACGCGTCTGCCCCGGAGCCGATCGCCTCGGCAAATGGCAGTGAAATGGCGGTGGGTCCCGATTTAAATAGCCCGCCGCTGACGCTGCTGGCTCCGCCTTCGCCTCGTCAGCCTCCCTCACGAGGGCTGCCGGGTCCTGGCGGCTCCCTCCAGTAGGCTCGATGCCGGAAAAAATTAGCCCTGCCTGGCCCGATCCCCCGCTCCGCTGCAGAACGCGTCTGCCCCGGAGCCGATCGCCTCGGCAAATGGCAGTGAAATGGCGGTGGGTCCCGATTTAAATAGCCCGCCGCTGACGCTGCTGGCTCCGCCTTCGCCTCGTCAGCCTCCCTCACGAGGGCTGCCGGGTCCTGGCGGCTCCCTCCAGTAGGCTCGATGCCGGAAAAAATTAGCCCTGCCTGGCCCGATCCCCCGCTCCGCTGCAGAACGCGTCTGCCCCGGAGCCGATCGCCTCGGCAAATGGCAGTGAAATGGCGGTGGGTCCCGATTTAAATAGCCCGCCGCTGACGCTGCTGGCTCCGCCTTCGCCTCGTCAGCCTCCCTCACGAGGGCTGCCGGGTCCTGGCGGCTCCCTCCAGTAGGCTCGATGCCGGAAAAAATTAGCCCTGCCTGGCCCGATCCCCCGCTCCGCTGCAGAACGCGTCTGCCCCGGAGCCGATCGCCTCGGCAAATGGCTAATGATGTAGAGCTTAGGGATATGGTTTAGTGGAGGGCTGTTAGCGTTAGGTTGGAGGTTGGACTCGATGACCTTGAGGTCTCTTCCAACCTAGAAATTCTGTGATTCTGTGATTCTGATCAGACTGGGTTTCTCAGAACTTTCTCCCATAGCGTCCTAAATACCTCCAAGGATGGGCAGTGTATACCTCCCTCAGGAATTTTTCTGGACAACAAGTGGAATATTTGTAGAAGAAGGAGAGTTTATGTGCATGTGTGCATATCTTTCAAAGGTGAGAGATACCCATCTCAGTGAGTCATAGAATGCTCTCTTATCTCAGCAATCTGCTTCAGGGATCTGTCAGATTTCAAATTCAACATAGAAGTTAATAGAAACTATAGATATCTTGCCATAGAAATTGTATTAACTAATCTATATTACTTGAAATTATCATAAAGCAGATATAAAGAAATCAAAAGAATGATGTTTAATATTAAACGCTCAAAACAAACTAAATATCATATTGAGTCCCACATATTTAAATTATCAGGTCACTGAATTACTACACTATCATTTAAGAAGACAACTTTATTTGACTATCAGCTATAAAAACGATTGAATATTGTCAGTCTCAATTGTGAATAATATATCTTTATAGCATTTCCAGCAAAATGTCTGGCTGCAAGAGGGTCATATCGTTGCCAATTTCAAACGAATGCCAGATATGTAAGCTTGCCCATGTTATAACTGCTTGTGTTGTATGGGTCCTGTGTTACACATAGGAAGAAACAGTATCTGATCATAGAATTCCTTCTGTCTTGAAAATCTATGATTTTAAGATAATACTTCATCTTCTCCCTGACAGCATAGGGTTTCAATATAACATCCCAATACAAACATCCCAAGGTGACACAGATTGTTACATTTCAAATTAATATGACAAATTTACATTTACATATTTCATTTCAAATTCATATGACAAAAACAACATGAGCTCTCAAGATTAAATATACAACTTCTAACCCATAAAATATATGCATGTATGATCTTTTAGACAGGAACGTTTTTCACCCAGAGGTTGCATATGAGGAACTATCCTGTCAGTGCTGTGTTTAGATAAATTAATGAAATAAAATAAATAAACACTACTATGCATACACCTAACACTAATCACTTGTTGCATTTATGCAAGAATGCTAGTTGAGTACTTACCCTGATAAGGGAGAGTGAGAGGGTAAACAAAGCAGAGAGTATAGCACCAGTATGGCTGTTATGACAAAGATGTATCAATTATATTACACAGTGGATTCATTGGCTATTATGTTTAAGGGACGTCTTCTGTGGCTCAAGGAGGTTTAGTTGTGTACAAATGTCAAATATTAGATGTGTAATGCTGATGTCAAAACAAGTGGTTTCCCAGCTCCATGATAGCTGTTGCATTCACAAGTTATGATTCATCCTGTTCGTTCAATTTCTGAAGAGAGGTCTAGAATAGAAACTCTTTTCATAGAGAGGAATCAGCACAAAACCGTCAAGAGAAAACAGAGTCCAGTTATACTGTCTTTGTGTAAGAGAAAATTTTCCCCATGACAATAAGCAGAGGTTTAAAAATTCTATGAATCCACAGATAAAACTGTCAGCTGGGTATTTTGAGATATCTGAGGTGATAGATCAGTATACAAATATGAACCATATGATGATTTTTAAAAAATAATATCTCAGCAGAAATATAGAAATTAAATTATCTAGATTACATTAGCCAAATTCATTCAGTCATCCTCTGAGAGAGAGTTCCTGCTTTGCAGTTACCTTTAAATCCGCCTTTGTATTTGAGTATGTGGAAGCTCAAATTGTGTTTCAAAATGTAAAGCTGAAAAATGGCCAGAAATTTTGGATTTTAACTTGGCCAAAGTAAAAAGTATTTTCTTCCTAAAAGTCAAAAGTTGGAATGAGAGTTTTTATGTATGGACCTACATATGTTACACTATAAGGTATGTACTAGAATTCTTATACTGATTTTGTGTGAAAAGATTTTCATGGCTGTTTTGGCTGTTGCTTATATATATGCAAATCAGGAGCAACTCAAATGAACCAAAGTTATGCTTTATATACATGATTTATACCACTATAACTGAGATTAGAACTTGATCTAAGAATTAAAAAAGCACAAACCCATCCAACTGTCTGTAAAAAACAAAGGAGATAATACCAGCTAAAACCATTGTTCTTGAAAGTCTAAAATCATAATTGCTTTCTTTAGTAGGATGGTAAATTCCAGATTTGGCTAATTTCTTTTTTTCATATCTTCTTAATCTTAGCAATAACTTTTCATTTTTACAAAGCCTAATAGATGATTGATCTAATTTAAAGTTTATAAATTATGTAGTTATATATGACTAAATTACATTATATAAGTCTAATAGACTGGTGATCTTAGAGATTTAAGGAGTTGCTCAGTTCAGCACTTCATAGCTGATTTACATTCAGTGTTTATCTACTCTAAAGTTGTGTATTGTTAATACAAATTCTCCATGCAAATCACTAGTCCTAATGAAGTAGTAGAAGTGTTTCAATTGATTACCAATACACCTTTAAAAGAGAACAGAAATTAAGACACCTTAATGGAAGATGCATTTTTTTTTTTTTTTTAATTATTATTAGCATTAAGTTTCATGCTATTTGGGGTGCTCTTTCATCGCTCACTACCTTCAGGATTCTTGACTTTTTTGGGGGAGGGAGGAGAAATGTATCCATTTTTCTACAAAATGAGTAATTCCATTGACTTTCTAATGACTTCCCTTGAAGGACAGCAAAATCACCTTTGTATTTGAGGTAATTTGGCTTCATTGTCTGCTCTAAACTAAATCTTGCTTGAAATAATGCCATTATCTGCACAGCTATAAGACCTGCATACTTTTCCTTTCACCAATCAACCTGAAGCAAATGGTATTCCATGAATGCTCTTTTGATACACAAATGTGTGATCATGTGATTCAGAAACGTGCATTCCAAAATTATTTTTGTTCACTTGAACGTAAGCAACTGGAATTGTGACAAAACAATGAAGTTAAAACCCAATTTCTTATTAATATTGCCTCAGAACCCTTGAAAAGACATAATTAACAAGAGCTTCTTCTTTAACAGTCATTCAAAATAAGACACTTCACGTTATCTGTTGAACCTGTAAGACTATTTGATAAAAATAATAAGAAAAAAAAAAAAAGAAAAAAAAATTAGCTTAATAAAAATAACATTAAAAATGCAAAAATCAATACAAAGGTATAGTGTTGTTCTTCATCCATCTCTAGGGAAAGTATATGTTTAGATAAGAGAAATATATATATATGCATGTGTGTGTGTGTTAAGACAGGTTGAACATCAATACTAGCTCTCTAACTCTTCCCAAATTTTAAACCTTGTGATTTTAACCTCAATACCTGTAATAGTCATAGAAGATGCTATTAGGAATACAGTCAATCAACATCTCCACCTACAGTGGCTGAAACTGGCATTTCTGGATTTGAAATGTTTGAAATATAATATTATGAAGTCATATACATAAAGTAGTAGTATACTTGAAACAACCAGTGGAGTGAGACAAAATGTACTCCGTAGGATTAACAATAACAGTGGGAAATTGTAGCATTATGTTACATTAGTCTTTCCATTCAGTTCTTAGTTCTGGAACAGTGAATGAATTTCATAAAATTTTATAAAGTTTTACATTCCCTACCTTTGCAATTCTTCTTAAGAATTTGGGAGTTTTAATTTATTCTCCTTAATGTTCCCTCATATGATGGAAAAGAACAAAAACACTTTTTTTTTTTTTTTCCCCCACACAAAAATGCCTAAAGAGGGAACATCACCTTCAATTTATTTAGCACTATTCCTCATTTTCCTGGCTAAAATAATGTTGATTCCAAGGAAATAAATGTTGTGGTAATATCGTGCTGCCCAAATTGCTGATAAGCTGCCAACAGACTTGCCAGCCTTGAATATGCTAAAGTCTTGCACAGGGACCAAAGAAATCATTAGCTGAGTTTCTGAAAACATTATGTTATCATTTCTGATTTTTTGAACATTCACAGCACAGCATAATATCCAAACTTTTCTCCTTGGAGACTTACTGAAATAATAAATAATGAAAACTGCAAGTCTTATCTCATACCTTTCCTCCAAATAAGATACAAAGATGGAAAAACCTATTAATCGGAAGTGCTGCACCTATGGAGAAATGCTATTCACAGACTCTCTAGCTACATCTGTGTTAGTAAATTAAACTATGAACTGCTTCCTGGACCAGGTTCCCAATGACATTGTCCAGCCTCTGTGTGCTTTTAATCTCCTTTCAAAACTCACAGGACTCATAAAAGCTGCCTGTCAGGTACAACCCCTTGTTATGCTAGCTTCTGAGATGTACCCAGGAGTTCTACTGGAGAGAGGCAGCTAGTTCAGAGCAAAATAAATTAAGGACCTGTTTAGTATTATGAAAAATCAATTTCTAATGCCTGCCTTATTCCTTGGCACTTTTAATTTAGAAATATGAATGTTGCTTTTTGAGTCCAGAATGCTCAGGTTGCCACTTGTCAGAGAAACTGTGTAAAGTCACAGTATGGAGAATTTGGAGGTATTCTATTGGAGGGTCTCAGTGGCTGTGATATTTCCTTCAGTTTGGGTTCTGATGACATGGTTTCCAACTGAATTTCATCCATTACTGTGAAAGAAGCACTAACAGATTTTCCAACGGAAATAATAACAATTCAAAAAAATATATATTTTTGCAAGTTTCCCTTTTCAATGACTCCACTTCTAAGGGGTGAGTATACAAATGTGCTTATAAATATCTCAGTAAACCAATCACAGGGTCATAGCAGGTGTAGCTTGAAAATGTGGTCCTTTAAATATTGTTGGCACAAACACTAGAGCAGCTGTGATCCAGGCTAACGGTGTCTTAGGCAATCCTCATGCATGACCTGGGGGCTAGCCCTAGCCAGACACCATTCCCAACAGGATTGCCCAGTTCAAGATAGTCCCAGAACACCAGCCTACCGGGATTTCTAATTTACAGTTTAAGACTCTTGGAATGTTCAGAAGTTTAAGTATACAATGTAAAAGCATGACAAACCAAAATAACTTGGCTTACTTAGATGTCAGAGACCTTACCATCCTCTGCCCTGATTTATCCATTGATCCTTGACTTTCTTTGACAAATATCAAAGCTTTCTTAAATGGCCAGGATCTCCCCAGCTCATGGCATCTTTTCTTCCTAATATGGATATATGCTGTTTATTCAAGCTCCTTTGTCTCTTCTCTTTATAGTAATTACCTTTCCTTCAGTTCCCACTTGAACTCCGTCTTCTTTCTTATCCTCTGAAATTAATTACCCCTCCTTATAATTTTGAGGCCTTTTTGAAGGACTTATCAGACTCAGCACTATCAAAATCTGTTTCAGCTCATCCACTGCTAGTTTCCTTGTTTTTCTCTATTTAACTCAACTTTCTCAACTTCTTTAACTAACAACAATCACAAAAAAAAAAAAGCAACAAAATAATAGTAGTAGTAGTAGTAGTAATAATAATAATAATAATAATCCAACCTCAAATAAGAAACAATATTCCACTTTTTTTTCAGTGGAGCTTTGAAGTCATTATTGAGCACCTTCTGTTTTCATAACAATATTTGACTTTCAGAAAGCTATAATATTAAAAATGTTTTATTTTTAGAAACTGCCAATGGGTGATATGCCTTTCGGAAGCAAATATAGAAAAAAAAATAAAGAAAACAGAGTAATTCCTCGTATATTTGAATGTTACTAAATATCTTCTTCCTTTTGACCCAGAAAGTTAATATTTCCAGAATTAAAATAAATAGAACAGACTGAGCATCTTTCTATCTTTATAGGTCCTTATATTTAATAAATAACCAAATAAAATATATCAAACTAAAATTTAGCACCACTTTTAGCCAGATATGACTATGTCTGTCTCTGCCCAAGGAAAAATAATTTTAAGAACACCTAAGCTAACGCCTTTCTGAGGACAGAAACAAAAGTACAGTCCAAAGAAAACGTCTTAGTCTCCTGAAAATAAACATTTTCACCATTACTGCCAATAGGGGTTATAAATGCCAGATGGCACAGTTTTTCACTGTATTAAATAAAACACAGTTCTTCAGAATTTCAAATAGTATCCTTTAAATTCTGTTACCCTGTACATGTATTTTACAATGATGAAGATATACCTAATTGATTATGACTTAATTTCACTTGACCCTGGCAGAAATGGTGACTAGAGATACAATATAGCATTCAGAAGTCAAGACAGGGAAGGGTAGATATTAAAATAATAATGTTTTTGAGGAGATTAATTTGAAAGATAATAAAACTCCCTGATTAAACAAATTATATATAATTAACAAGCAAATATGACATATCTTGTGTCCTTACAAAAGGAGACAGCCTCATTTCCAAAAATGCCAGTCCAGCTGGAACATTTGGGATGTCTACAGACCACCCAGCACCTTGGTCAAAAACTGTCCATGTAGAAGAAAGAAAGCAAACAAACAAACAAAAAAAACCTTATGATATTCTACTCAATGCTTTAAAAGAAACAAATGCTCTGTTTTATTACCTCTGGGAAATGGGAATTAAATAGGATTAAATAGGAAAGGTCTGTGGTAGAGCAGAGAACTTTGATCAACCAATGAAAGCAGCTGGTGAGTGCATCCATCCACATCACTGTGCTGTGAAAGAAATTTGTAAAGTCAGCTCAAGGAGGAGTGTTGTCTTGAACCAGCAGGTTGGATTCTAAGGTCTTTCTTTCAGAGGCCATGCAGGACAAATGGAATAAGTCAGGCAATATGAGGCTTAACATCAGTCTGACTGGGTTTTTCAGTGATCTGTTCTAAATGTTGTAGTGTTAAGCATCAGAATTAACATCATGGATTTTAAATGGTTAGCCTGCTTACTGAGAATGCAGATGGCAGATGTAAAAAACTGAAAGGGACTCTGATTATGTTTTAGATAAAATTACAGTAGGAAAAAAAAAAAAAAGTGGGGAGGGAGTGGAGGTAGGGATTTTAATATTTTTATATTTTATTGTATTTCTACTGCAGAAAAGGAGGAAAAATAGAAGAGAAGGAATGGTTAATTAGATAGCATTTATTCAAGGAACATCTGAGGACTAGAAGTGGGGAATGGACATACTGTGGTTGCAGATGCTCTATGAGCATTTATAAAGTCCAGTATAGCTGAATAGTATAGCTATATCTATTAGAGTTAGAAAGTAGTGCTTAAACCCCACTAAGCACTTAGAATACTTCAGTCTGAGCACTATCTGCTTTCCAGAATTGCACTTCAATAAGTTGTTCTAGTTGAAGAAAAATCTAGAAAACATACCAAAAAGAAAACAGGAAAACAAACAAACAAACAAAACAACCAGCACCACCACCAATAACCTGTTTGCTCAATCTACAGAAAAAGAGGAGTGTGAAATGTATTACAGTCAGCTTTGTGATTAAAATCTATGGAAGATAAGACAAAGAGTACGGAAAAAATTCAGACCGGCTAACAGGAAAAAACATTACAATACTAATATTGGTTGCCTCATGAATATGTGGTATTTAGATCAAGTGTTTTTTTACTGGAAGCCAGAAAGCAGATATCAAAAAGAAATAGCAATAATTTATCTCACATTGGGTTCCTCTCTTCCCTGGATAATCCCCCGCTCCCCCCCATTTTTTTTTTTTTAAAGGATTCCATGGATTCCATGACTTGGGAAAGCTTTCCTAGAAATAATGGCACTTTATTGCTACCTACTTTTTCAGCATCTAAGTCTCGTTACATTTAATTCTATTTCTGAATTCATAAACCTAATTCTGAAGTTCCCATGAGAGCTATCTCCTGATTATTATTATTTTTTTTTTTCTGCAAATACCCTTTTATCAAAGGATTTTAACCAATATCACTGATTTTCTCATGAGATATCTGTAACTATACTTGCAGTAGAAACAAAATATTCTGAGGCAAGTGAGAATTAGGAAAGATCATTCTGAAATTCAGAAGTAGGGTTACAGTATCTGGTATTAGATACCAATTTCAGTATCTGTAGTAATTGAAAAAAGTGCACCTGACTGCAAGTACTGTAAGTGATATGTTTTTCTATGTAGGCTCTTATTTCATTTCCTTTTGTGTGTGTGTGTTTTTGATTGACTGTGTGTTTCATTGTTTACCTCAGCACAGAAGAACACTACTGCTATCTGGTAAAGAGTTCACTTTTGAGCTCATGTATGAACTGAATACATTCTCAATGCTTTCAGCTGAGTTCAATGAAAAGTATTATGCACCTGTGATGATACAATCTGATAATTCATGTAGCTCTTTGCTTCTTAGCTAGCTCATCAAAAGAGAATAATGCTTTTTTTTTTTTTTTTTTTTTTTTTTTTTTTTAATCCTTCCTTTTCTCAGCCTTTTACTTCAACTCCAATTTAGAATGTTAGTTCTAAAGGAAAACATACAGTTTTGAAATTCATGGCCATAAAGCAGGATTGAAGGGTATTTATGATGAAAACATTTAAGTGTGCATACGTATATATCAACATTGTGACTGAAAGACATTAACTTTTATCGTTGCTCCAGGCAAGTACTTACTGGGGCAACTCTTTTATCTCTCAGTTTAATAAACTTAATCTATAACCCATCAGTCATAATATTATATAGCACTGTTAGAAAGATATATGTATTGCTGTTAGTGTAAGTGAGGAAACTAAGGCACATAAGACAAAACTCTAACCCAAAATTATCCTCTGTTAAAAAATTGATTCAGTGATTCAAAGAGATTTGTAAGCCATCTCCATCAGAAAGTCAAAGATTTGTTAAGGTGGGAGAATCCTTGCTTATCCAAAGTTGTTATGACTGGACCTTTCCTTATGATAGTAACCAATCCCCAGTCTGTGGTAAATGTTAAAGTCCAAGACTAAGCAAATCCTCCATGTTGTCATAATATAATGACCTGTAATTGCCATTAAAAGCTAGAATATATTTGAACACCTGAGCGTTGTGCTAACTTGTAAAGAGCTTCATCTCATGCTCCAGCATCCACTTGTGAGGCAAAATGTTCTCCATCCTTACTCAGATTTACTTTCCTTTCACTGAACTGTATTCAAATATGTTGACATTTAAGCTCTAGTTTCAGTTGACTTCCTGAAACAATGTGTTTATCTCAGTGATAAAAATAGAGTTTGGAAAAGTTCATATAACATCTCCAAAATTTTCTATGGTAAATGTTGATATGTAACTGGGAAGTGTTAAATATCCATTAGGTCATAGAGGCTTTTTGGAAAACATGATGATCATAGAATCATATCTTAGATTGGAAGGGACCTAGTTCCAACCCCCTTGCCATGGGCAGGGACACCTCCCACCAGACCAGGTTGCCCAGGGCCTCATCCAACCTGTCCTTGAACACCTTCAGGGATGGGGCACCCACAGCTTCTCTAGGCAGCCTCTTCCTGTGTCTCGCCGCCCTCAGAGTAAATAATTTCTTCCCAATATCTAATCTAAATCTTCCTTCTTAGTTTAAAACCATTCCCCCTTGTCCTGTTGCTATCTGCCCATTTAAAAAGTTGCTCTCCACCTTTTTCATAAGCCCCCTTTAAGTATAAGCCTTTCTTCACAGGAGAAATGGGACATATTTTTTCTTTGAAGGGCATTCTCCAGGATAAGAGCATGGAAGTGCTCTTATTGTAGCTGCAACAGGAAGGCCTTGTCCACAGGCTCCCCTTGATCAGGTGGCCTGTAGTAGACCACAGCCATGAGGTGCCTAGTATCTAATCTATTAAGTAGTATACCATCTAGTATCATATCTATGATGTGATTTAGTATCTGAATTGGTATTTAGGATTCATGTATGCGTGTGTGTGTGTGTGTGTGTTATATTCCAGGCTGTAAGGCACCTCGTATTGCCCATGGTATCTATAAAGGTATCATGTGTTTTATGTGCTCAGTTGGCTGTAAATCTTGTTTTCAAGTTCACTGTCTATTGTGCATATGTAGATCTTACCATTTTGTGATAAATTCGTAGCTGACCTGTCAGAACATTTCAATAGCTTAGTCTGCTTCGGCACATTATTCTAGGAGTACCTAAGGTTTCAGGAAAACAGTGATTCATTGACTTCCGTGCATTCTCGGTTGATTAAGAATGCCTGGTAAATATTCATAGGATATATTTTTTTAATATACTGCATATTATGTGTTCTTTTCAGTTAATCATATTCAAACAATAATAAGGCAATTGCTTTTAATTTCCTTTTTTTTTTTTTCTTTTTTTTTTCTTTTATTTTTATTTTTTTCCAGTGGTTAATTGCCTGAAAACATTCAGCATGTGATAAAAATATAATGCATTCATTAATAAAGCCATCTCTCCATGATGAGATTGAGGTATCAGATCACATAGTGATTCCCTTCCCAGTTTTAAAGTCATACAGATGTTTTTTTTCCACAGGCTTGATTAGAGTGCCCCAAGGGATACTGTGCCTCAGAGGCAACACTGGGAGAGAGAGCAACCTTTTACTGCTTCTTGGCTTTTCTAAGGCATAAATTTGTTGCTTGTTGCCCACCGCAGCACCTAATTATGTCATGGCTGTGATTCATTTGTGGTAGAGAATAGATGTTAAGTCTTTCCTAATTCCTTGTCAAGCTTTTGAAGAGTAATAAGGTTTTTGATACCCAACATATACATAGTTAAAGCAGAGTATAAGAAACATTATATCCTCACTGTATGCCCACTGTAGCATTTTTTTTTCCAAATAATCCAACTGTAAATTTTCAGCAAATGAGACTGGAGAGTGGAGTCTCCATAACCACAATGAGTAGAGGAGATGATGTCCCACAAAGGTATTTGAATGGCAAGGAGACAGAAAGTTGGCTTTGAGGCAGAGATTGGGACTGATTTCACAAAGATGAGGTACAGAGAAGGTACAGGTATCAGGTACAGAAAATTACTTCAGATTACAGGATGGAACAAGTTCCTACTTCTGTGGATTGCACACATTCTTATCAACCAGAGAAATATTTCAGACAAAATATAAAGTAAGCATTGCGTCTTATGCAGGGATGGGTCACAAGACAGAAGACAAAAAGAAAAAGTTAAAATTAGAATATAGACACAAATATAAAACCATATAATTATAGAAAACATATAGAAAGGGACCTCTGGATGTAATTTAGCCCAATACTCCATTGAAAAGAGGGTGAATCTTCAGGTTGGATTTGATTGATCAGAACCTTGTCCACTCAGGTTTTTAACATTTCCAGGAATGGAGGTGGAACAATCTCTGTGGGCACATTGTTTTAATTCTTAACCATCCCACTGTGAAGAGCTGCTTATCTTGTTGCAATGTGCACCCGACATATCTGGTCCTTTCACTATGCAGATCTGAGGAAAGTCTGTCTCTCTATTCTTTGTAATTCACCATGAAAGACCACAGTAAGAATTCACATCATACTCTTTTCTGTAGATTTCATTTCTCCATGTTAGGGCACTCCATGAAATCATCAGTAAAGACACAAAACAGTATTGAATCCAGTACCAATCCATGAGGAACTATTAGCTTGATACCAGTTGGACTTTTTATTGCTGAGCTTGAAGGTTTGTCATTGGTTGCCTTTAATCATAAAACTTTTAGCAAAATTGTCTTGCAATTTTTCCACTCAACTTATTGTCTTTCTGTCTAAAACATAATTCATCATAATTTGTTATGGAATACTGGGTCAAAATACATGTTGACTGTTTCCAACCACCTTTTGTCTTTCACATGACTGGAAATAACTTCCATGAGCCATATACAAGATCAAACACTGCAAAGTGTTTAACCATCCTTGTGACCCTCCTCTGAACGCATTCTAATACATGCATGTCCTTCTTGTGTTGAGGGCCCCAGAGCTGAATGCAGTACTCTAGGTGGGGTCTCACAAGAGCAGAGCAGAGGAGGAGAATCATCTCCCTTGACCTGCTGGTCGCGCTTCTTTTGATGCAGCCCAGGATACAGCTGGATTTCTAGGCTGCAAGGGCACATTTCTAGCTCATGTTGAACTTCTCATCAACCAACACATGCATTGTGGTATTAGAAGAATTATCCATTGTATATGTCCAGTTTCAGTCTACCATTGCACTTCTGCTCTTCAATGTTAAGGCAGTATTTGAATCCAGTAGTAGATAAGCAAGTTGCACCAGCAAGAAAGCACTTTTATCCAAGAGTTTCCTTCCTCAATCCACCAAATAAAACAAGTTAAAATGGGATTAATTTTCTTAGGATTTTTTTTTTTTCTTAGATTTTTTTTTTTTTTTAGGATAGTCACAGTCCTCTCTGAAAATGATTTTAAGTGTAGATTAGGCTTTAGAAAAAGAATTGCTTGCTTGTATTGATAAAAAAAGAAGAGCCACACTTAATGCTAAAAAATGCTTTGAGAGCAGTTACAATCCTCACTCCTGAGAGATCAATGTGATCTTATCATAATGAAACCTTCCTGGGAACAATCTCTAACATATTTTCCTAAGTTTCTTAGCTGGCCTCTGCTAGAGAAAGAATATTGGATTAGGTACCTAATAAGGTTCCTATGTTCTTGTGCTCCACTAACTGGTAGGAAGCATGATTACCAGGGCGCTGCAGTTCTTGAGAGAAAAAGGACAGAAAAGGAAAGAAAAGTTCAAGGTCTTTGGACAACATAACCAGAGATCAGTATAGGCTTGGATCTGTGTGGCTGGGAAGGGGAAGGGGAAGGAATGGCTGGAAAGGGACCTGGGGGTCTTGGTGGACAAGCAGCTGAATGTGAGTCAGTAGTGTACTGCTGCAGTAGTGAAGGCAAACCAGATCCTGAGCTGCATCCACAGCAGCATTACTAGCAGAAATAGAGATGTGATCATCCCAGTCTTCTGACTTGTCAGGCTGTACTGTGTCCAGTTTTGGTCCCCACAATTCAAGTAAGATGTGGAGGGACTGGAGAGAGTCCAAAGGAGATCCACAAATATGGTCAATGACCTGAACAACTTACATTATGAGGAAAAACTGAAGGAGTTAGGTCTTTTCCCCTCCGGGGAAAAGAAAGCTCAGGGGATATGTCATCAATGTATTCCAGTACTTCAGGGGCAACTACAAAGAGGATGAAGGTTTTCTCTTCCCAATTTGCCACATGGACTAAACAAGGGTTAATGGGTACTGGGAAAGTTTTAGGCTTGATATAAGAAAGAGATTTTTTTTACAGTGAGAACAGTAAATCAGTGGAAAAACCTCCCCAGGCATGTGGTAGAATCCCCATCAAGATACAAGGACAAGGTTCTAGATAATCTCATCCAGACTCTCTTTCTCATGGAAGGTTGGACCAGATGATTTTTCAAAGTCTCTTCAAACCTTGGCTGTTCTATGATTCTGTCTTTCTTATATATTGATATTATTACTGACATGTTGATATATTGACCTTGCTTACAAATCATGAACTTGCATCTGTGTGTTCTGAAAAACATCACATTTATCAAGCATGTTTTTAGAAAGTGTTTTTTTTTTTTTTAATGGTTTACTCATGTTTTCACATCCTCAGAAATCCGTGTGCCCAAAAACATGAATTCTGAGAGAGAAAATAGATGTAATTAATGATATATATGTTAAATATTTTAAATCAAATACATTAGGAAATCTGTAAGTTCTTTTTCAACAATATAAAGCTTTGATTTCTGTCAATTAGCAATGCTAAAATAATATGACAAATAGCAAAATCATTGTATCTGCTTTAGAACCATGTGATAAGTTGTCAGAAAGCTCTCATAGGTTTTCAGACTGAAGCACAGTAAAAAAAATATATATCCCAAATATTTAAGCACAAAAATGTTGCCCATGAAATATTGAATTTTCATTTTAAGTATGCCACCAATTTTCAGTATTGCCTTGAGCAACTTACCTAAATGTCTCTGTTCAGTTTGATGTCTGAAAATGGAGATAGTAAAGTTTTATTTTCTTTTCTATGTAGGTATCTTTGATTAATTAGTTAATATTTGTAAAATTATCTGAAAATGTAAAGTGTTCTATAAGCATGATACATTGTTTAAGGAGAGATTGCCATGCATAAATGACAAATTTCTCTAGTTAGTAAATCTGCTAGAGGAAAAGATTAAATGCATAACTGAACAAATTCAGAGAGCAAGGTTAGATGTAATTGCAAGGAGGAAACTGGGCTATAGATAGGATTGACTGGTGGAGCATCACAGCTATCAATATCAGGCATATTTATGTCCTTTACATGTTATATACTGTGTAGATCTATCAAAGTGCCTTAGAAGGATGATGTGGCAGTAATACACAAAAATATTATTGAACCAAAATAAAAGTGGTGGCATTAAGTAGGAATAACAGTTGCATTGTGGAAGAATATTTTGAACCTATTTGAAAAACAGAAAGGTAAAGTACTGAGGTACATCAGGTTGCTAAAATCAAAACATAATGAATGAAGGGGCAGAGAGCAAATAAAGAAAATACCACCTCATGGTCATATGCTACAACATGCTGAAAAAAAAGAATCACTGAACTCTGGGAAACAAAACACTAAATCCTAATCTTTAGATAAATACACATACACAAACCAAACAAAACAATCAAGATAAATCTGGAGACAGAAAAAAGCAAAATAGTAAACCTTTCACCAAAGGAAAATGATGTGTATTTACAGTACATTGAAGATTTCATATAGCAGGAAAGAAAGAAAATTCAGACAATTTATGGACTGTTGCAAGATAAATAAATAAATTAATTAATAGATAAATAAAGGCTTCCTCATCACAGCAAAATATTTTCTTTTTTTACATTGCTGGGTGTAGAACTATTAGAATTGTTACCAAGGTTACTCTTTCTTTATTTCCCAACATAATGGAAAAAATATAATATTAAAGTATTTGGGGGAAAAAAAAAAAAGTCTGTAATTGTAATAGGTTGAATGAAAACATATTTTTTAAAACTTATTTTTGAATTAAAAAATCAATTTACTCACAGGAATTTAGAAATTTACAATTCTCCAATATAAAAGTCCATTATGGTTTGAAAAGTCAGCTAATTTATATCTATACATATTTTCAAATGGAAATATCAAACAGAAAAAACCTTCTCAAAATAGCTGAAATGAAGTTTTATGACAGATTATTTCTGTTTTTGTTGTTGTTGTTTGTTTGTTTGTTTGTTTTTTCCCAAACCACCTGAGATACATGCATTTTAATGTCATTTAGCAGAGAGAAAATAAGCACTTTGTCATTGCAAGTCTCTTGCAGTTGAGAATGATATTAGGGACTAAGTGAAGCTCATTAGCTGAGAAGATAATGTATTTATGGTAAGTCTCTTTCATCATGCAATTCACTTAATGTAAGAACACATACCACCACTAAATGACTCTTATGACCAATGTCACCTATGAAGACATTGACTGTGAACAAATCTGCCATCCTTCAGGTCCATCTTTGCACAGCTTTGCACAACTTTTATTTCTAATTATAGAATCATAGAATCGTTAGGGTTGGAAAAGACCTTCAAGATCATCTGGTTCAACCATCTGGAATAGTGTGAATACATCAAACAGCACACTCAGCTATACCCTAATCACTAGCTCCTTGGTTGGCCTCAGTATCCTATACACTGCAGTGTTTCTTCAGTGCCACCTTCACACTCACCTTCAGTTTCTACATCGTGCCACCTAAGAACAGATTAAGGACCTCCAGAGACATCTCCCCAGACAATGATATACTGACAAGGACCAAATACCACACTGCCCCATCAGCGTGGTCAGCTCTAAACATTTGTCTGGTGAAGAGCTTGGTCTTGTTCTTGGTCCCAAACTCCCATGATAAACCTTCCAAAGAGCTGGTCTTCTAGGTGTGAGGGACTTTGTTTCCATCAGTACTGGTGTCAACGTGCAAAACTGCCTTGTGAAATTAAGTACTGTCTTAGTCACTCACAATATCCAGCTACTGTAGAGAATGTTTCATTTCGTTACATATCTCAGATAGCTATGTATGCATATGAATTTACCATACTGGAAACTACTGACATATTCACTTGAGGACCGGTTTAAATGATTGTAAGATCACCAACATGAAGAGAAGAGATCTAAAAGTCAGAGATTCTACAGCTACCAGATATCTAACTGTATTGGTTTTTGATTCGTTCATCAGCCTTTTGACATTATGTGATCTTTCAGGAGGGAAACACATTAAATCCTGTTTATTTTTCCAACTTGTGTATGTGGACATATATATAGTATGTACATTCACTTTAAGGAGTAAAATAACAAGATTTTCTTCAGGTATTATGAAACAAACAAACAAACAAAAACAACAAAAAAGAAGACAACAAAACAACCTCAGGCATGCAAAATAACAAAAGAAGAAAACATACATGTAAGCTACTGATACTCCCTTTCTATCTCTCCCCATGTCAACTTTTGAGCATGTGTCTAGAATAAAGCATGCAGGGCCTCATAGTATTAGAAAAAAAATGACACATTGGAGGAAATTCAAGGAAAAACAACATAAATTATTAAGGGGCTGAAAGGATTGACTTACAGTGAAAGATTAAAAGAAATAAATATGTATAAGCTGCTAAGCAATGTCAGGGGGGTGGGGGGAGGTACACATTAACTATCTACATATATTTGAAGGCTATAAACATCAAGGATAGAGAGAAATTATTTAACGTGATTTTAGTGTATAAGAAAGTGTAAATAAGATGCACTTTAACATTGGTGAAATTATACCAGAAATTAAACAAGCATCCAAAACTGCACATTTTTTTCAAGTGTAGAAGAGTCTTCTAAGAGAGACATGGTTCTTCAGAATATCTAACAGCTTTCTTATTTGGCCGGAATGTGAGAAAGTTATATTTAAGATTTACAACATGAGAAATAGGAACTCAAGCTTTCCAAATTGCCAGTGAATTTTAACATTGGTGGAGCTTTTTTTGGTGTTGGTCTCTCTTTACCTTGTTCTCTCATGAGATTCAGATGGTCTTTTGATTCAGAATGAAAATAAATGCTGAAATCTCTGGTGTTTTTGTTTTTGTTGTTGATGATTTTTTGTTTGTTTTATGTTTGTTGTTGTTGTTGTTCATTTGTTTGTTTTTACAAAATTGAGTTGTTTTCTGTTTAGGCCTGTACTAGATAATTTACCATAGGAAATGATCTTGCCCTGACAAGGAAAGATGAGATGATCTAATAGGCTTATTTCATCTGTAATACCTATATTTATGTGACATTTTTTTTCAGGAAAACAAAGGCTTCACACTCAGACAGTGATCAAAAAGCTCACAAAATAAAGCACAGAGATAGAATGCCAAAATAGCCTGACAACACCAGACTTTCAAGCAGTTCTTGTCTCTGCATCTTCTACTCCTATTTGGAAAATGCTCTAATTCCTTTAAACTATGGGATTGCTTGTAAATCACACAGAAAATATGTTTGTTTGTTTGTTTTTATTTTTTATTTTTTTAGCTAGAAATGATATAAGTAAGGTTGTTCAAAATCTAAACTTGAGTCATTTCATGTAATTTTATATTTCATCAGTAAAGAAGAATATGTGGAGTCATGCAGGTATTGGGACCAGCAGTGAAGTAACTTTTTAGGTGACTGAGAAAAAACTGTGACAAGGAATGGATTGGAAGTTCGCTTTTTATTGTATAAATGTAGGTTGCCTGCTAGCTTGAGAAATCTGAAAGAACGATTGCTAGCAATAGTTCATCATTCACTTCATAAATATAATTTCTTTAGATCAGGACTTTTAGCAATTGCTGGTGGAAGATTTACTTTCAAGCAGTATTAATAGCTTCTATTATTTTT
The DNA here is from genome assembly GCF_964035555.1 of Netta rufina. Classification (NCBI taxonomy): domain Eukaryota; kingdom Metazoa; phylum Chordata; class Aves; order Anseriformes; family Anatidae; genus Netta; species Netta rufina. Next base: position 113,193,621 of record NC_140125.1, read on the forward strand.
GCTTACGAAAGAGAATTACTGGAAAATAATAGGTATAGCATGTCAAAGACTTATATGACAAATATTTAACAGAGTTCTTCCCTTAGTTTATTTTCCACCAGTTACTAAATACAAGAGTATGGTCATTCCATTCTCGTTCTCCTAACCTCAAAGGCAAATGGATGGTCTCAATGTGAATTTATAAAAATATACCACATTTTTGTCAGAAAGAATGTATGTTGAACCTGCCAAGGAAATCAATGTCTGTGTAAGCTCTAAAGAATGTGAGCTGTTATTTACCTGATATTCTAAATACATGGAAGAGTTTGGAATGTTCAGTGTAACTCTCAAATGTTGGCTGTCATGGCTTAATCCACTAAATCTCAAACCATATATGAAACCCTGCAAGACTAACAGACAGCATATCATTTGCTAGCTAGTTATCTTTAACATAGCCAAACAGCAGGTCCAGGCCACATATCAGAGTAATCAGCTGCTGAAAAGTACTTCAAGCTATTCTAACTTCGGAATCAAAATTGAAACATAATCTTCTAAGGAAGGTTAGGAAGACTCTAAGGAATCTTCTAAATTCGGTTTTGCTTGGAAGATGAAGGGAGGAACACGTCTCTGACTTGTTATAGAATCATAGAATATCCCGAGTTGGAAGGGACCCATAAGGATCATCAAGTTCAAGTCCTGGCACCGCACAGGTCTACCCAAAGGTTTAGACCATGTGACTAAGTGCACAGTCCAATCGCTTTTTAAATACAGACAGGCTTGGTGTAGTAACTACATTGCTGGGGAGCCTGTTCCAGTGTGCAAACACCCTCTCGGTGAAGAACCTCTTCCTGATGTCCAGCCTAAACTTCCCCTGCCTCAGCTTAACACCATTCCCACAGGTCCTATCACTGGTGTTTACAGAGAATAGGTCTCCTGCCTCTTCACTCCCCCTTGCGAGGAAGTTGTAGACTGCGATGAGGTCCCCCCTCAGCCTCCTCTTTTCCAGGCTGAACAGGCCCAGTGACCTCAGCCACTCCTCATATGTCTTCCCCTCTAGGCCCTTCACCATCTTCATCGCCCTTCTCTGGATACTGTCCAACAGTTTAATGTCTTTTTTGTACTGTGGTGCCCAGAACTGCACACAGTACTCGAGGTGAGGCCACACCAGCGCAGAGTAGAAAGGGAAAATACTGAAAATCTTTTTCACCATGAGGACAGTCAAGGTGTGGAACAAATTGTCCAGAGACGTTTTCAGGACCCAAGTAGAGAAAGCTCTGAACAACCTGCTCTGACCTCCAGCTGACCATGATTTGAGCAGCAGGCTGAACTAGGTACCTCCAGAGGTCCTTTCCTACCTGAATTATCCTGTGGTTCTGTAGGGGTCACTAAGTCTGACAGCCTAATAGAGGTAAGGCTGCTACAGCTTCATATCCCTGATGGCCAGCCACTAGAAAAGCTGGGCATGTACTCCCAACAGGCACACAAACAGACACAAGTATACAACACACAAAAAGATACATAGTCAGCTACACAGATCAGCACAGACAGAAACACAAACAACGTTCATGGTAGAATCAAAAACACCAACAGCCTCATGCTGTTCTCTCTGTCTCATCAGGCTGAAAGGCCATTTGTGGAAAATATATTGACATATATAGACATATATGCAATGTGGATCCTTCCAGGGGCTGGCTTTGGATATAATTTGTGTTGCAATTCAATAGTCTGAAATATTTTGCATCAAACTACAACTTGATAGAAATGTGTACTTGAATTTTGGATCCAAAGATTACAGAATCACAGAATAATTTAGGTTAGAAGGAACCTCTAGAGGTTATCTTTTCCAAAGCTGCTGCTCAAGCAGGGACACCCAGAGCAATGTCCATGCAGCTTTTGAAGATCTCCAAGGCGGCAGACTCCACAGCCTCTCTGGATAATCTACAGCAGTGTTCAGCCACCTGCACAGTAAAGAAGCATTTTCTGATGTTCAGAAGGAACATTATGTTTTACAGTTTGTGCCCCTTCCCTCTTGTCCTCACACTGGGCACCACTGAAAAGAGCCTGGCTCCATCGTTTTTGCACCATCCCTTCAGGTATTTTTAGACATTGATAAGATCCCCTCCCTCCAAGCCTCGTCTTCTATAGGCTGAACAATCCCAACTCTCTCACCTCTTCCTCATAGGAGAGGTGCTCCAGTCTCTCCATCACCTTTGCGAACCTTTGTTGGACAGGTAGAGCATTAGGGAGCCTCTTACCCTGAAAATTAGTTTATAAATCCTGGAGCCATGAGAAGTGAAAGATAGCACAAGTTTAGGGTGGTTATATGCATTGGATTTTTTCTTCATTTTAAACACAAACCTGTATGGTGTTGAATTCTTTCTCTTTCCTTAAAGTGCCTCCAGCAGACATTCAAATTACTCTGTAGTCATTGCTTCAGAAGTATCCAAAGCTTTTTATTTAATTTTCAAAGCAAATTTGGATCTGATCCAGACAGTTACTTAACAGAAATATCCAATTCCTGAAGGTATTTTTCTTTAAACCACACCAAGATACTTCTCTAAATGATTGCTTCAGGTTCAAAAGGCCCTGGTGAGTAGATTCCACATTCCTTTAAGTATGAATCAACATTGCTAATTACTGTAGTTTTCTCACAAGTCTCACAATTGTTGGTAATGTCTTTAAAGATATTCTGGAGACAAACAATAATATGATACAGCGGAATATATTTTACTTAAGTGAATTTTGTAGCCTCAATTTTATAATTTTGCTTGAAAATGTGTCTTAGTTTTGGCTGGGATAGAGTTAATTTTCTGCATAGTGGATAGTATATTCCATGTTTCAGATTTAGGAGAAAAATAATGCTGACAACACACCAATGTTTTAGTTATTGCAGAACAGTGCTTACACTAAACCAAGGACTTTTCAGCTTCTCACACTGCTCTGCCAGCGAGGAGGCTGGGGGGTGCATAATAAGCTGGGAGGGGACACAGCCAGGGTAGCTGAAACAAACTAGCCAAAGGGATGTCCCATACTGTGCAACAATAAAAACTTGGAAGGCTGGTGAGGGAAGGGGGGACTACTGCTCGGGGACTGTGTAGGTATTGGCTTGTGTGTGGTGAGCAATTGCATTGTGTATTACTTGTTTTATATACATATATAATTATCATTATTATTATTTTCTCTTCAGTTTCTATCATATTAAACTCTTTATCTCAACCCATGAGTTTTGACTTTTTTTCCTTTCAGCCCTCTCTCCCATCCTACTTGGGCTGGGAATAGTGGGTGGGAAGAGAGCAGACAGATGTATGGTGTTTAGCGGCCTGCCAGGTTAAACCTCAACAAAATGTAATTAGTAGGTGACTTTCAACAAGTTTAGAGCACATATGTGGAATTGTATACATATATTTCTCTGTGTGTGCTTACATTTTATAATTAACTAATCAGTTTTGAACTTCTAAATTTTCAATACTGTTTATGCAGTGTATGCTTTCCTAAAATAATACATTATCTTACAATTGTACAGTATTTTTCATCACTAAAAATCAACAGAGGCCCCTTTCTCAGTTACTCAGAAGCCTCTTTCCATTTCAAGTCAGTATGATAGACCATTTGGTGCACACAACTTGATTTTATTTTCAGTTTCAGACCCTTTTAAACTGCCACAGATATATAATCTAGCCTTTGTGTGACCAGAAATCACAGACGGGATTCTCATTAGAAGAATAACTTGCAATTGCTGATCACTATATGGGACTTAACAATGTTGCATGACCCTTAGGACAGCAAGGAAAGGGATATTAGAATCATAGAATGGTTTGCATTGGAAGGGACCCAAAGATCATCTACTTCCACCTCCCTTGTTGTGGGCAGGGACACCTCCCACTAGATCAGCTTCTTCAAAGCCCAATCCAACCTGGCCTTAAACACTTCCAGGGATGGGGCATCTACAACTTCTCTGGGAAAACTTCTTCCAGTGCCTCACTACCCTCACAGTAAAGAAGGATAGGACAATGGGTAGTGGCTTTAAACTAAAAGAGGGTAGGTTTAGATTAGATATTAGGAAGAAATTCTTTACTCTGGGGGTAGTGAGACACTGGAACAGGCTGCCTAGAGAAGCTGTGGATGCCTCATCCCTGGAAGTGTTCAAGGCCAGGTGGGATGGGACTTTGGGCAGCCTAATCTAGTGGGAGGTGTCCCTGCTTATGGAAGTGGGGTTGAATCTAGCTGATCTTTTGTTCCCTTCCAACCCAAACCATTCTATGATTCTGGGATTCTATGAAGATTCTGTATCTTCCTTAGGCACACATCCAGGCCAAAAAGAATAGAGCACACAACAAAATAATCAGGTCAGAAGTACATAAGATGTACGATTTCCACCTCCATCTAAGGAAGTGACCTCCCTACCACTAATCATCTTTTACACAAGTCCTCTTCTGTTAGTGATAAACTGTTGTTAGTATTAAAAAAAAAAAAAAAAAAAAAAAAAAAAAAAAAAAAACACAGCTGAGTAAATCTCAACAAGAGTGACAACCAGGTTTAAAATTTCAGGGAGTCTAAAATAAGCACTAAAGTCAAATATTGTTGTTTTGGATTCAGACTCATAAATGTGGGATCATAATATGGAACACCAAAACATTAAACACTTTTTATATCTCAGTGCTACATCATACTACATATAGTTTGTAGTCAAATGCCACCTTGCAAATCAACACCTCTTCTTGCAGACCTTCTTTTAAAAGACTCCTGCCTTTGTACTATACTAATCACACCCAACTTCACATCAGTTACTGGAATTGAGATGTCTACTGGTCTTCATAAGTAGATTTTTTTTTTTTTGTTGTTATTCTAAAATCTCAAATGCATCATTAAAATTCTGCTGTGATAGGAAAAGCCTCTAGCAAAAGTTTGTCAGCCTACTATCACATTTATGTTTTAGGGTGGTATTGAAGAAAACTTTCTTGATTATAGTAAGATAAATTCTCCAGACAATTTATGTTAATTTTTTTTAATGGAAGGGAAATTTGGAACACAGTGATTATTAAAACAGGGAAACTCATCCAGCCTCTTATTAGATTAGATAAGGAAGTCATTTTGCTTAGAGCAACAAATTTGAAATCTCTTAATTTTCTTTCCCGTTCATGTGACTCTAGCATTTTAGATAAAACAAGCAGTTAAAGCAGATGATGAGTATCAGCTCTCAAGTTAATACAAAGTAAATTGAATTCTGAAGTATCTCTTCTCTCCCTAACTTTGCTGCAGGTGCTAGGGTTCACTTTGTGAACAGCTTCACTTATTTAGCAACATTTCTAAGGTCCCAGAGTCAGTTAGAGGGAGATAAACTTAAATAAATGACTTTCAGCTTGACAGATTTTCCACCTCAAACAAGCCTGAAGTACACTTCAAATTCACATATTGTTTTTAGTGAAAATTCACATTATAAATCACCATTACCATTTTTCTTCCCCAGAAGCTATTTCCTATTCTCAACCACTTGGTTAATTGTTATACATACTCCAGGAAGCCTCATAGTAAAAAGAACTTAATAAAATCTTGCTGGAGACAAGTGAAAGGCTTTAGCTGACATATGCAGGTTTTCCATCAGGCCCTCCTTGAACACCTCAGAACCATGGTCAGCACAGCTAGATTCTGCTCTGTGCATAGAAATGTGGCAAAAAACACTTGGTGTGGGGATTATAAAGCTGGGTTTACTCTGTTCAGTGAAATCACTTAAAGTGATAAATTCAAATTAACACACAAAGACATTTCTTCTGTTAAGGGCTCACCGAAAAACACTTTTGTATCTCTCTCTATTTCTATATTTAAGAGGAAGAGTTGAAAATGTTGCTATTTGAAGAGCACTTGAACGAAAGTCTTCAGAACATTGTGTATGGTGGACTGACTCCAGCTGGCAGCTAAGCCCCCACTCTGTTGCTCACTCACACTCCACCCAAAATGAAGGGGGAGAAAATTGGAAAAAGCAATAGTTATAAAACTCATGTGTTAGGGTCAAGATAGTTTAGTAAGTGAAGCAAAACTGAGCATGCAAGCAAAGCAAAATAAGGAGTTGTTGACTACTTCCTTTTAACAAGCAGAGAGAGGTCCAGATGCTTCCTGGAAAGCAGGTCCTCACAGGTGTAATGGTTATTTGGGAAAATAAGCACCATTATCCCCCAAATACCTCTTCTTCCTCCTTTCCCTGAGCTTTTATTGCTCAGCATGATGTCATATGGTGTGGAATATCACTTTGGTCAGTTGAGGTCAGCTGTCTTGGCTGTGTCTTCTCCCAAATTCTTGTGCACCCCCTGCTTCCTTGCTGGGGGAGATGGTGCAGAGTAGGAAAAAGAGAAAAACTTGGCACTGTGGAAGTGTTTCTCAGCAATAACCAAAACACTGGTGTGTTATCAAAACTGTTTTCATCACATATTCAACACACAGTGCTGTATAGGCTGCTATGAAGAAAATTAACTCCATCCCAGACAGACACAGCACATTAGTTTACAATAGAGTTAGGAAATTAAAACCAGTAAGGGCTCAGACTTGCATTCAGGAGCTTGATTTTGTGTTGTTAAATTATTCAGGTCGGTACTAGGTTTGCCAGCTGAAACTGCTTCTCAGTATTTGGCCATGGCTTGGAAATGAGTATAATCCAGGTATTGGTGTCAAAAGGCAGTGTGGATGCTACTACTCTGTTTTGGAGAGAAAGAGATTGTATTACTACATGTAAGGGTGTGTAGAAGAGTGTATACTTCTTTAATGGTACGTGGTCAAGGACCCTTTCCAAGGCAACAAAACATTAATAAGAAATGGGTGCAGTGATAGGAACCAAGGCTGGTCAGTCACACTAATTTATGAAGAACAGGTGAAAATGTAGGAATGTTTATTCCAGCAGGGTTATCTGATTGAGGATTCCTACGCTGGGAGAAAGACACCAGAAACAAACCTTCCAGTCACACTAACTGGTGGGCTAACAAGCTACGGATGCTGCTTCCAGTAAGCATGAACCTTGCAACTGATTAAATACTGAACCAAGGGGCCCTTAACTGGGAGGCTGCAGGAAACTGTAGAGTTTTGCAAACCTATGTGAGATGTGCAAGGGGAAGAGGAAGCTGGAAGAACTATGAGAGGATAGGTATAAACGGGTTGATGGGGGGAAAATGGGGCCAGTCAGTGTGCTTCTCTGGCTAAGTTGCAGTTAGTCTTGTCTTATGTTTCCTCATTAAATCTTTTCTTAATTTTCTTAACTCCCTCTGCCTGTGTACTTACATGCTCTCCCTTCTTTGTGTGTATGCTGCAAGGACTATGTGCCAGGCACTGGCAATAGCTGATAATGGGCAAGTAGAAGTTGGTGTAGGTCCCCAAACTGTGGTGCCAGTTACTGGAGTGGGGGTCCTGACACCAGTAGTTAGAAGGTCTATAGCTCTGGATCTGAAATGGTCCTACAGACTCTGAGCCTTTGAGTAACATTTATTCCCAAATCAACTACTGGGGAGGGACTGGTGTGAGTGAAGTAGGTGTGGACTCTGTACCAGCTGCTGGAGCAAGTCCACGGGTCACAGCCCACATACATGGTGGCAGCAGCTTGGGGGCTGGGGGGAAGGGGTGTTGTCTGTGTGTGGGTTATGGGTGTGTATTCATCAGAAAATTTTAAGCTGGACTACCTGGTGAGCAGCAGAGTCCTTGGATCTGAGGTATCAGGTAGGCAGGATGTCTGCTCTGGTACACCCAGGGGGACTTGAGAATGTGATGTGCTTGAAAGATGAGTGTGTGTGTGCTGTGTGTTTGCAGTGAACTGCAAACTGGACTAGCTGGGGAGTAGGTGACCTGTGAAGTGGGTAAGAGTGCTGCCATTCAGTGAGACCCGGACAGGCTGGAGAGATGAGTCGGAAGAAACCAAATGAGGGTTTAACAAGAGCAAGTATAGAGTCCTCCACCTGGGAAGGAAAAACCACATGTATCAGTACAGGCTGCAGGATGACCTGCTGGAGAGGAGCTTTGAGGAGAAGGACGTGGGGGTCCTGGTGGATGAGAGGTTGACCAAGAGCCAGTAGTGTGTCCTCATGGCCAAGAGGACCAATGGCATCCTGGCGTGCATTAAAGGGAGTGTGGCCAGCAGGTCAAGGGAGGTGATTCTTCTGGATGATTTTCTGGATGGACAGAGAGGTTGTGCTGGTATTTGAGGGATCCACGAGTGTGTGTGTCCCTGCACTAGTGAACTTCTGTCTCTACCGGCAAGAGAACAGGAAGGGGTGTCAGCTGTTTTTCTTATGGGACTCATATAGGTAAGTGTTGCTGGAAGCAGCCTTTGGCCAGGGCAGCCTCTGTTATCAGTAGTGTCAAGAACTCTACTGGGTCCCAGCAGCCAGACAGGAGCAGTCCTGGGCTGGAGCAGCTGGAGAAGACAGCTGCAATCTTAGCTCTTCCCCTCATTTAACATCACACGTGGCCACAGGGCCAGCTAGTAGACTCCATTTCTGATTTTTTTGGTGTGTTTTTTTAGTATAAAGAAAAGTTCATTAGATATCCTCTCTTTTATACATATATTATCCTGTAAATATTTGTATTCCAATTAAAACAAACAAACAAACAAAAAACAACAACAACAACAACAAAACACATTTTTGTAAATAATAATAATAATAATAAAGGAAGACATAAACCATTTAGACCAAACTTTACTGGCTGTGTACAGAAAGCTACTTTTAATTACCTTTTTTCACCATCATATGGTAATTGTATTTGCATTTACAATCAGGTTTGAAAAGGGCATTGTCACATATCCTTGTCCATCTTGTTTGATTAATTGCCTCACTGTCAAGATGTTAACCAAGAATTTTTGTATTCAGTTTTCCTGTCACTGATCTGATACTCCATGACAAATTCTGTTAAGTTAGCATTTTTTCATATAGTGTTTCAGTGATGTTACTAAGGAAGTAATATCAGATACCTTACATCTCATGATGTAAGGTAAGTTATGTCTTAGATCAGCTGATTCAGCTAGGAAAAAATAGGCCAATATTTGAACACATGGATGTGTGTGACCTATAACTCCCTGTCTCATTAGCACATTTTGCTTGCTTAAGTTCAGGTGATCCTTTTGTACTGTTATCTCTCCCCATTCTTTTCAAAGTGAAAAAACAAAACAATTATCCTAGATTAATATATACATGAAATCCAGATTGGATTTGACATCAAATGTGAGAGAATGACTTTATTTAACCCTTCACCCCCCCCACCCCCCCAAAAAAAAAAAAAAAGTCCTCTTGTAGGACACAACATTTTCTTCAGATACTGTTATTCTATTAGCCTTTCTAACTGACACTTTTTCTTTTATTATTTGCTTGTTACGAAGATAGTATTACTTTTTCCATATCTCATGTTATAGACAAGCCCTATATTGTTCTAAGCTTTGTATAAGAAGAGCAAAAAAAAAAAAAAAAAAAAAAGTTCTCCATCCTGAAATCATTAAAACCTGAATGTTCACACATAAGTATGAATACAGAGCTTTACATGCTAAAAACTTTTGTATTTTGTGTGAAGTTTTCTTCTGTTTTGTATTCCTGAAAAGACAGAATCAATTACAAACTTCTTTGTTAATCCCTTAAGTAATATGTGAAGCATGCTAAAGATTTTAAAGATGAAACCTTGGGATCAGCACTGATGAAAACACTACTAAACTAATAACAGTAATGGAAAGATGCCTCGGCATTGATGCTGAGGAGATAATCTCCCTGTTTTTCAGTTTTTAATCATTTAACATGGTCGGGGAAATGCTCTGCCCAGAATACAAATACTTAATGTTTAGCCTTCAGTCTGGAGGATGAGAGTTTGATACAAGTTCACTGCCATTTCCCATCTGTCCTTTGCTGTGGGATTTGAGTTTCTATTCTGCATGAAAGCCATTACAGTTAAAAAGGTGTACATTTGTGTAGACTTCCTTGCACTTTCCCTTAGCACATTGAATGTATGAGAATCATAAAATATCCCCAGTTGGGAGGGATTCACAAAGATCGAGTCCCCAAAGGACCACCTAAAAAATCAGACAATATATCCAAGAGAATATTCTTGATATGCTTCTTGAACTCCGACAGGTTCAGTGCTGTCACCACTACAACGGGGAGCCAGTTCCAGTGCCCAACCACCTCCTCAGTGAAAAAGCTTTTCCTGATATCCAACCTGAATAGCCCCCGTTGCAGCTTCAAGCCATTTCCTCAGGTCCTATTGCTGGTCAGCAGTGAGAAGAAATCAGCACCTGCCCCTCCACTCCCCCTTGTGAGGAAGCTGTAGATTGTGATGAGGTCTCCCCTCAGTCTTCTCCAGACTGAACAAATGAAGTGACTTGAGCTGCTCTTCATACATCTTCCACTCCAGACCCTTCACCATCTTTGTAGTCCTCCTTAGGACACTCTCTAACAGTTTTATATGTTTCTTATACTGTGGGTCCCAAAACTGCATACAATAATAAAGGTGAGGCTGTAATAAATAATAAGGTGAGGCTGCAATGAATAAAGGCACCAGTACAGAGTAGAGCAGGACAATCAATTCCCTCAACCAGATAGTAATGTTGTGCTTGAGGCACCCCAGGATACAATTGGCCCTCCTGGCTGCCAAGGCACATTTCTGGCTCATGTTCAGCTTGAAGGCTAACATGCCTTCAAGCCTTTAAAGGCTGTGGATGTGGTCTACCTTGACTTCAGCAAGGCTTTTGACACCGTCTCCCACAGCATTCTCCTCAAGAAACTGGCTGCTCTTGGCTTGGACTGGCGCACGCTTCGCTGGGTTAGAAACTGGCTGGATAGCCGGGCCCAAAGAGTCGTGGTGAATGGAGCCAAGTCCAGTTGGAGGCCAGTCACTAGTGGTGTCCCCCAGGGCTCGGTGCTGGGGCCGGTCCTCTTTAATATCTTCATCGATGATCTGGACGAGGGCATCGAGTGCACCCTCAGTAAGTTCGCAGATGACACCAAGTTAGGTGCGTGTGTCGATCTGCTCGAGGGTAGGAAAGCTCTGCAGGAGGATCTGGATAGGCTGCACCGATGGGCTGAGGTCAACTGCATGAAGTTCAACAAGGCCAAGTGCCGGGTCCTGCACCTGGGGCGCAATAACCCCAAGCAGAGCTACAGACTGGGAGAGGAATGGTTGGAGAGCTGCCAGGCAGAGAAGGACCTGGGAGTGATGGTGGATAGTCGGCTGAATATGAGCCAGCAGTGTGCTCAGGTGGCCAAGAAGGCCAACGGCATCCTGGCTTGTATCAGGAACAGCGTGACCAGCAGGGCGAGGGAGGTGATCGTCCCCCTGTACTCAGCTCTGGTGAGGCCGCACCTCGAGTACTGTGTTCAGTTTTGGGCCCCTCGCTACAAGAAGGACATCGAGGTGCTTGAGCGGGTGCAGAGAAGGGCGACGAAGCTGGTGAGGGGCCTGGAGAACAAGTCCTACAAGGAGCGGCTGAGGGAGCTGGGCTTGTTCAGCCTGGAGAAGAGGAGGCTCAGGGGTGACCTTATCGCTCTTTTTAGGTACCTCAAGGGAGGCTGTAGCGAGGTGGGGGTTGGCCTGTTCTCCCACGTGCCTGGTGACAGGACGAGGGGGAATGGGCTTAAGTTGAGCCAGGGGAGTTTTAGGTTAGATGTTAGGAAGAACTTCTTCACTGAAAGGGTTGTTAGACATTGGAACAGGCTGCCCAGGGAAGTGGTGGAGTCACCATCCCTGGAAGTCTTCAAAAGACGTTTAGATGTAGAGCTTAGGGATATGGTTTAGTGGAGGGCTGTTAGCGTTAGGTTGGAGGTTGGACTCGATGACCTTGAGGTCTCTTCCAACCTAGAAATTCTGTGTGATTCTGTGATTGCTGAACCTTTTTTAACCACAGTTCAAATATTGATTTACTGTTTTGGTTTGGTCTATACTGTTTACATATTTCTATACACCACAAAATCTGTCACTGTTGGGATCTCTTTGGTCCCTAATATATAGCCACATTTTGAAGTGAGAAACATTTCAATAGTTCTCTTAAAATATACGTGTATAGAACTCAGACAATATTAATATGTAGAGATATTTTGAGCCAAATTCTGTCCTGCAAAGATATTTATGAAATCAAAGTTGCCTCAGGCTCCATTTTCTGTTTATATACAAACTTCACTAAATAGTATTAATCATAGAATCACTTAGGTTGGAAAAGACCTCTAAGATCATCAAGTCCAACCACATCATCAGTGATTTAAGATGTGAAACGTTCAGGAGAAAAAGGGAAGTTCCATATATCAGCATCTTTCTCCCATAACTTCAGCTATACGTTTAAGACTGTCAATTCACATTTCTGTGACGTTTCTGCAGTGCTAAACAACACGTTATAAAATAATATCAGTAAACAGGGTTAAATTTGGAAGTAAAAAGAAAATCAAGTAAATGAAATGCAATAATATTGTTGATAAAGGAACAAAATTATCATGCAGTGAAATAACAATTTTCCTGGATAATAAATCATTAAAAAGCTAATGCATATTAACTCTAAAAATAAAATAAAATAAAATAAAATAAAATAAAATAAAATAAAATAAAATAAAATAAAATAAAATAAAATAAAATAAAATAAAATAAAATAAATAAAATAAAATAAAAAGTCATATCTATATCAAGAAGACCAACTTTTAATGAAAACCAAAGATAATTATGCTTTATACTTCTCTTTGTTGAATTCCATAAAAGAAAGTACTGGCCCACTTTTTTAGCCTGTCAAAGTTCCTTTGGGGAAGGGTGCACTCTGTACCATCATCCAGGTCACTAATTATAAGATTGCACAGGATTAGCTGCATTATCAACCTCCTAGTACACCACTAGTGACTGGTCTCCAACTTCACTTTTGACTGCAGATCACAATCCTTTGGGCCTCGAAGTTCAGACAGTTTTCAGTCAATCTCACTTGCCATTATCTGCATTGTATATGGTCAGTTTGTGCACAAGAATGTTTTAGGAGAGCCTTATTAAGGTAAAAAATAACACATCCACTGCTCTCCATGTATAAACCAAGACAGTAATCTCATCATAGATGACTAAAAGGTAGGTCAGGCATTAAAAATACTTGTTAATTACTCCCAATCACCTTCTTGTCTTTCATGTATTTGGAAATGGTTCTCTGAGTAATTAGATGTTTTCCCGGATAATTAAAACATAACAAAAAGTTACATGTGGAAAGAGAACATGAAGGCAGAGAAACTGCAAGCCAGATAGATGTAGGACATTCCAATATTTCAGCCATTTCTTATCATCATCTATCTATACTGTTTTCCTATCAGACCTGACTTTACATCTACCTTTCAAGATCTATTTGTAAATATAAACCCTTTAGAAAACAGACAAATAGCACCTGTGCTAAATTAATATAAATACTTTCAAAGCCAGTTCCAAGAGGGATACTGAGTTTGCCCTACAAATTAAAAAAAAATAAAAAAAATAAAAAAATATCCCCACCAGATGTCCAAATATTGCTCCTTTAACACATTGTTTCCATACTGTCCAAGATGTTTATTTTCCCATAGGTACATTAAAGGAAGTAGGAATCTGGCTACTGCTGGATCTGAATTCAAATGGATGTTCATTAGAGATGTCAAAATATTCACATAATACTTTTTTCATAAACTACTTGTTTTTGTTGCTGTTGTTATTATAATTACTATTATTGACATGCCACCAAAAATGCTATAAATAATCTTCCAACATTGAAAACATCTGTTCTGGGAATCTCTTAACACCTCCCATCACAAGACTCCCAGAACAATTTAAATACTGATAAACTTCAGAAGAACATTCAAACCTTTAGGTGTAAAGCTGATGTATACTTCAATTAAATACTTCTATTTAAAATTTATTTTTATTATACAGCTCCTGGAATAAGACAAGTATACCAACACTGAAGGTATATTTGAAAGGCTCTGGTACACTCTTCATGTCTGATACTGAATTGCAACAAGCTCAACCAACTTCAGCTGAAATCAATAGGATAGTAGAAGAATCATCAATCTACTCTTTACTTCTTTAATCCAGACCAAAATTTAGACAGATCACCTATGGTGACAATGCATACTAACACAGGTATTATTAGTGTCTGGAAACTGGAAAGCCAGGGAGAACTTTTCTTGCGTGCGGGGGACTCTAGTAAAAAATGGTGACTTTAGTTTCGGTGTAGACCTCAAGGGAACAAATGTAATCTGCAGTGGATAACCTGAGATGGAAGAATCTTTCAGGTATGAGGAATTCACCATGTGATTTCATCTAAAAAGTCTCAGTGGTTCATGCTCTCACTGCATGTAATAGGCAAAGGAAGGGGTATTCTGCAGCCTTCCCTTGTGTCTTGATTTAACGGAATACAATATATTTCATTTTATGGTGATCAGAAATTATAGGGCTTCTTCCAGAAAAAGGTATTTTTCCTTTCTTACCTAAAAATGCTTTGTGTGTATAACTTCCAAGGATCACATCCAAAAGGACTACAGGATATGAGGGTAGGAAGGAGAAGGATAATCAAAGAAAAAAAAGAGAATGAGGCAGTGCTCTGTATGTATTCATATGGCTTTCCCTTAACAAACCCAACTGTTGATTTTCTTTGTTCACACATCTGCTGTGATGCCTGTGAAGTTTGATTTTTGTCTTAAGAAGTTAATGTTTCATGACTGATGTCTTCAGCAGAATGTGTGGTGACTGATGTGCAAGGATGGCCTGAGGCCTGACATATCTTTATACTGACAATCAATGCCAGACATTGCATGGTGATTAAAAGGAATAAAACTGTGTTTATTCTAGATCTTAAATACATCATTAAAAAGTAGTCTTCTAAAGCTACTTAGTAAGATGGAGATTTGGCCATCTAATGGATAATGAGTTGTTCCCCAGTTTTACTGTCCATTATCACATGGTCAACATATATGGCATCTCAGAAAATTATTTTTAAAAAAATACAATAATTATTTTTACTTTTAATTCAGAGGATATATTTTGATTAGCCTTTATGATTAAGGTCAAAATTTGCAATGTATATTTATGACTATTTCTGTTCCCAAAGTACTATTTTTATACTTGTGTAGTAGTTAACATTCTTTTAAATAGACTGGTTTTGTCTTTAAACTATTTGATGTTGCTCTCAAGTTAGAATGATGAGGTAGAAAACAAATTCATCACGACTAGCAGACTCAAAAGGAAAGTGAAACACTGAGCACAGCCTGTGTTATGTAGCTGTAAGGGTTTGACTTAAACCAAACCAGAAAGCAAATGACAATCTATTCCTGCTGGAAATAAAACCCTAGCATCTATTTTCATATTTCTATGATTCTAATCATAATAAGCATGGTACTTGTATATGTAGTTACAACTTGAGAGATCAGGTTGAAATACTACCCCTGGATCACAGATCTGAAACTAGCAATGCATTTTTTAATTTATTTTTTTTTCCCACTGTTTTCATAACAAGAGAAGTGACATCAAAAGCTTAGTGATATGGTTTAGTGGAGGACTTTTTAGCGTTAGGTCAGAGGTTGGACTAGGTGATCTTGGAGGTCTCTTCCAACCTAGATGATTCTGTGAGCACTCCCCATGCAAAAAATGGGATTCCCAGTCAGAAAGGTGTTGCAGTTTCTATGACTTTTCCAACACACGTTATTTTGGAATCATGGGGAAGATCACATAGTCTTTAACACCTTGCTGGCCTCTGTCCTTGGTAGAGTACATGCAGACCTGAAACCATATGTTCAGCAATTGTAAACTCAAGAGATTCTAATGTCTTCAAGGGAATTTGTTAACCAGCTGAAGATGTGCCCACCATATTTTTTCTTGTTCTTGTTCTTGTTCTTGTTCTTGTTCTTGTTCTTGTTCTTGTTCTTGTTCTTGTTCTTGTTCTTGTTCTTGTTCTTGTTCTTGTTCTTGTTCTTGTTCTTGTTCTTGTTCTTGTTCTTGTTCTTGTTCCTTTTCATTTTCCTTTTCCTTTTTTTTTTTTTCCTTAAACTAAGAATATATATAATATATATAAATATATATATATATATGGAGAATCCTATCCCCCATTTCTTTATGTAGTACTGACATTCAGTTCTACACCACTGAAAACTAATATCAGAGGTATGGAATACTTTACAATACTACAAAGAAGCTAAATTTTAGGTGTGACAAACGTCTAGGCTACCAAGCTGTGTATGCACAACATTAAGAATAGTGGAATAAGAATCCAAAGGAAAAAGAAAATCCAAAGGACAGCCAAAGCCCTACTGGAATTAAATTTTGGTAGGGAAATCAACGGCAACAAGAAGGAGAAACCTTTCAGTATCTAAAGAGGGGCTACAGGAAAGCTGGGGAGGGAGTTTATGTCAGGAGGTGTAGTGATAGGTCAAGGAGTAATAGCTTTAAGCTAAAAAGGGTAGATTTAGATTAGATATTTGGAATAATTTTTTTACTCTGAGGGCAGTGAGGCACAGGAACAGGTTGCTCAGAGAAGCTGTGGATACTCCATCCCTGGAGGTGTTCAAGGCCAGGTTGGATGGGGCTTTGAGCAACCTGGGCTAGTAAAAATTGTCCCTACCCATGGCAGGGCAGTTGGAATTAGATCTTTAAGGTCCCTTCCAACCCAAACGATTCCATGAATCTGTGATTCTTTGAATCAAACTAAACAAGAAAAATGCTAGGAATAGAAATGGCTTCTGACTCCTGTGGTTCCAGGAGATATTGCAACTGTGATTAAAGAAATCAAAGACTTTAAAGAGCTTCCTAAAAAATAAATAAAAGAAAAACAACTCAGAATGATGAAGGAATATCAATGAAGGAAATGTGTGAAAAGCAGATAAGGAAAAGGCAACAGCAACACAAAATTATTGGCAATAAGCTAAATCATGAACAAAGGTTATATTTGTACCCCCCACTCTTCCCCTACCCCAAAAGGTAGCCACTGAAGAGACACTGAAGTTAGAAGCCTTACAGAGCGTATGTAGAGTAGTGAAAGAAAAACAGCTCACATCATAAAAGAGATGCATCTGTCCTCTGGTGGATATCAATTAAGCCACATATTTTGTGTGACACTCCATTTCTTGGTCCTGATTCACTCACAGGAATTCAGAAAACTGCCAAGACTGTTCTCTACAAATCAACAAATCTCTTTTTACATCACTTACTGTTTCTTTTTTTTTTTTTCCCTTATTAATTATTAATTGGAATAGACCTTAGATAAGTGAAATTGTGTCCTTGCATCTCTCTCTATTGAGTATGGGAAATGATTGGTGTATTTAAACCTTGAGGTTAGGCACCTGAATAACAGTTCTAAATTTTTATGACCCTGGCTTTTGGTGCGCTTTCCACAGATCACATTGATTTTGCATTCACAGACTAAAGGACAGAAGCATTGTGATTGAAAAAGAAAAGGTAATTATTATGACGGTGAAGAAAACCATGTCTTAAGTTATACAGGTAATCTTTCCCCTTCTATTTAGAGAAGTAGATAGACTCAGTTTATATTTTTATACCTGCACATCAGTGTGTGTTTATGAATGAAATATTAAATTTCTATGAACAAGTCACTGGTACTGTTGTGGTCTCTGTGCAATGGCAGATAATAATATTTACCTTTTTTACAAAGCAAAACATATTAAACATGCTGTCGAATCTAGTGTGTATAGCATTCTGCTTCAAACACTAATACTGAGAATGTAGTTTATTTATTTTTGAAGCCATAATAGCTTGCCAGAGTGACAGATGAGTTTGGTGGTTTGGATACTTACCTAAAGCTTGGACACGTACTTGAATTTCATCCAAAGAATGAAAATTTTAAAATTGAAGCATTTAGCTAGAAATGTTTTATAAACATGTTCTCTTGCAGTACATCAAGTATTTTTTTGCACTCAATCTAGTATAAAATATATAGAGAGCAATGCAAACTCCATTCATCTCTAGCTGAGGATTTTGGTGCAGGGTCTGTAGCACCACTCTACTCTGGAGAAGACTATGCTGTGTATAAATGTTTTGTGCTGGGTCCAGCATTACCCTGAAGTGGAATCTAAGCAGAAAATATTAGGCTAACTTCAAATATCCTTAATCTGTAAAATCAATTCTGTCCTAAGAGAAGGAGAAGGTGGACTTAGCATGTGTTCCCCACAGGTGAACACAGTTTTTGGTCTTTTCAGAACAGATTTTATTTCTGTTTAAATAATGAAGCAAAACAATTTTAAAGTTAAGACAATGCCAGAAACTATGCTTCTGCTGAAGTAAATGACAATTTTTCTGTCAGGGGGCAGGATTTCCCAAGTAACGTTCTTTTTTACATACAAATTAGAGTTCTTAATAATGGCTTAAAGTGATTGTTTTCAAAATACATAACAAAATATATTGCAGGCAAATCTTTGTATACTGGATCGACTTTATTATAAATTAATTATCATTTTGTTTCCTAATCTTCCCAGATGGCAAACAGGAATAGATAAGAGAAATTAATAATATTGGAAATCATTCTTCATTACATTGGTGTATCTTCACTGGATTAAAGACAAGTATCTTGGTATTAAAATACTGTTGTGAAATGCAGAATCAAGCCCTTTGAAAAAAAAAAAAAAAAAAAGAAAAAAAGAATCCCAGAACTTTAATCATAGTGCAGCTTTACCAGTGACCCCCCTGATGATAGACATCCTCTTTGGTTTTGCTCAGGATTTAATTGTTGAATACCCTCATAATCTTCTCAATGCCTTTTCTTTTAAGCAGTGCCATTTGCCCTGAATAGAACTGTTTATTGTCATCTGCTAGTAAGAGTAAAAAGTAGCACTTGCAGATGCTTTACATTTTCTAACCTTGTGCTGTTTTGGATATAATGGTCTACAGACATAATCAAGTCAAGTATTGTAGGGCAACGTAATCCTTAATATAAAGTTGTTGTGGCTGGAAAGAATAGTGTGAGTGTTGTGGTCTGGAGTTCCTTGTACAACATCTTAACTGATTCACTACTCTGTTCTCAGTGTTGTCATCACTACATTTAGAAGTAAAGCCAAAACATGTATCTCCTTTTACAGCTTCCCACATGTATGTTTCTGGAGAGTGATGTGCTGGAGAGGCAGACACCATTGTTAACTTAACCCAGATAACAGATGTAATGACAAAGGATAAGGAACTCAGGGCCTGGTGTTGCAAACATCTGCAAACCAAGGGAGAAGTAGCCTATGAGATCCCCTGAGCCAAATGAACAAAAAACTTTGTAGAGACACTAGGTCTTTTCTCCACATCTGACCTAATAGAAGCATTTCACTTTCAAAGCACTGTAAAAGCATGAATCAATGTTTTAATAAAACAATAAATCAGTGTTATCTTGGACCTCCTTCAATGCTTCACAGCTTGGTAGTAAAAAAAAAAGTGTAGTTAGGAAAAGACATCTCCTCCCTTCACCACTCTAGTCTTAAACTATTTCCAAATTATAATACCAGCATTCCCAAATGTATGTAGCTTGTTAATTCAGTCATAAGTCTTCCCCTATCAGTATACTGAGATCACAATGGATTGTTGGCTGCATGGATATTGTCATTCTCATCTCTATAATCCCTAATCAAGAATGCTTAAATTCCTTAGTCCTTTAATACCTGAAATCATATTTTTCAGGAGTAGAGAGCAGAGGAAGAGTTCTGTCTCAAACACACATCACTTTCAATGACAATGAAATACACATACGACCTTGAAAGTTATGGGTACTAAAGTAGGAGAGGCTTATAGCTAGAGCACAGTCACATCGTTCTGTCCTGGAAAGCAAGCAAGCAAGCAAACAAACAAATAAAAACAGCCAAACAAACAAACAAAAAATCTCTACATACAAGTGAAGTTTTGCAAGGGATCTGTAAGGTAGAATAAATGTTTCTAGAGTTAGATCTCACTTAAGATACAAATTAATTTGTAGATCCATTGTTTCTGTTGCTTGAACTTTAGTCCATCTTGGTTTTGCTTTTAAGAACTATTAGTACTACATCTGTCACAAGTGAAAATAATTCTAATTCTTTAGAATTAGAATAATTATTTAATGAAATTTTCTCAGACTAACTACAGTAACAGTTAGGTTTCTTTCTCAGATTAAATACAGTTCCTTTTAGAATTTCAAGATTTCCCCAAATTGTAATGTTTTAGTATCATCTGCAAAAATATAATGTTAATTTGGTCACAAGTTTTATATTTTCATTTTATATATGAGATAATCTTTTTTTCCTTTGTATTGGAAGAGAATATGCCAGATTTAAATACTGACTGAACTTTCAAGAGTCTAATAATAACCAGATTCACATAAGAAATAAGTATTCACTAACTCACTGTTAGGGTGAACCCATTTTCTAAAACAATATGTCTTCAGAATAAGCAAAGTTGTCAGCAGCACTTTGCCAGATGTAATGTTGGAATATCTGGCTTCCATTTTATTTCTTTATAAAAACTATAATTTTCATGGGATCCAAGTTTACTACTGGCTAAATTACTTTTACAGACAGCAGCTGGAGTAACTCAGCTGTGTGCCCAGGGTGGCTGGAGAGTCAAGAAGGAAGGAATGCTTCCCAAAGCTAAGGAATGATAATAGAACCTCTGTGTATCTCCCTTTGACTCCTGAGGACAAATAAGCTTCTGAGACCAGGACATCTCCATGTCAAATAGGTCTAATCTAATTCTGAAGAAGATCTCCACAACAGGTGGGCTTCAGTTCCTGTAATCCTATTCTGTTAAGTATTAATAACTCATCTGCAGCTTGTCTTCTTAGTTCCCCCAACACTTGGGTGGTCATTCATCATTGTATGTGCTACTGCCAACATCCCAGAGGCAAGAGGGAAGCAGAACTGGTCAAACAGCAGCAAGCGCTAAGCTGTGATAGATCGGAGAAGAGGGAGGTGAGAAAGGAGGGATGTTGTCCCTCAGGTCATTAAATTGAATTTAATTCAATTCCGTGGCCCCTGCTGCTTGTAACAGACCTTTCCTGCTACATAATGCAAGTTACCTCATATAGCATATTAAGAACATGTGAATTATCTGTTTGTAAATCACACAGTCATGCTTAAATCTTTGCCCAAAATAGGCCTCTTAAAAAGTGAATAATAACCAAGTAGACACCAGGAGAAATATGCCTTAATTATTTTAGTTCATCTATTACCACTCTAGATCTCTCTATGAAAGCCAGATGCAGAGGCAATAAATTGGAACCTACGCTGTTCAATAACCTCTGCATATCACTTCCCATTAAGATATGAAAGCCTTAGCTATCTACATACGTCAGAATCTAGTAGTCAATGCAACTTTTAATTGATGCTTAATATTCACAAATTCTTGCATTAGCATGCAGGATCATAACTACTTCTCCCCTCCCTTCCCCTTCCCCCTTTTCTTTTTATTTATTTTTTCAGATTTCTTCTGAATGCAAACAGTCTCTTTGCACAGGATGTAAATTATTATTACAATGAAAGCAGCCAGAAGGACAGAAGCTTGGAAATGATTTCTCCTCTGAGCAGTAGGAGATTGTTTGGGTCCTGCTGTTTTGAAAACCTTCTTCCCCCCACGCAGGCTACCCTGCAAAGAGAAAGCTGTTTGAATATTTTGGCAATCAGAGAAGGCCCCAACATAAATTATAGATACAAAAACTCAAAAGATACTCTAACAAATAGAATACTATGGAATCCATTTTTCAGCCACCATATGGTGTCAACAGAATGCCACTTTGTTTCTTCGGGGTAACAGATCATAATTAAAAAAATAAAAAATAAACAGGCTCTCTTTTATTTATTTATTTATTTATTTTGGTGGGTAGAGAATCTACAGTCATCATATTGAAAAAATAAATGATAAACTGGCCTATCATTTTACCATCTTCTTCTAAATACTGTAAACAGTATTTAGCTGTTTTTGTTTTCAGGCAAGACCAATAAATAAAATCTCCCTGAAGTTCAGATGCATCCATTTCCCAGTATATTATTAAATGTGAGAGAATTTGTTCAAACTCTTTTATAATGTTAGACTAGTTGCAGGTAATTTACAAATATTTTTAAAAAGCTACATCTTGTTTCCTTCTTTGCTGTGTTGTCTATTCCCTTGTATCCTGGGAATATTGTAATCAAAGATGAGACCATTTTGTGTTTGGTTGATTGCATTTTTTTTGTGTGTGTGTGTGCATTTATGGAACACCAGCATGGAATGAGAAGTGCAATTGCCTCCCTACTCAGAGAAGTTCTTATTTGCATTGGTAGGGATTCATTAATAATATCATCATCATAACAAAACAAAACCAAAAAATTATGCAACTTTCATAATTTTTCATCCCTTTTAAGCATACCCTAAATTAAATTATGTCTTCGCTATACGGACTTTTTAAATTTTTTTTATTTGAGTTTGATTTGAAACATCGTGGTGACAATTAGCCCTACCAGAGTGCAAGGTCACAAACAGAACAGTCTGAAGCTGCTGCAGACTTCTTTTTTTTATTATTATTATTTCTTTTTTTGAATGGAGTTAATGATCCAGAGAGGTACTGATCCATTAGACTGGAGCATAAAGTTGTTCTTCTTGGACTTTATTTTTGTCTTTCCTATCCCAAAGTAAATGTACATCCAGAGAACTCTTCTCCTGTCTGTGTTCTTAGACTCTATCTTTTCCTTCAATTCTGCCACATTTTATACCCTCTCCCCCCCCAAAAAAAATAAAAAAAAAAAAAGTCATACACAGAGATGCAGAAAGCCATGCCCACAAGATGTAAAACACTGCCCTAGATTTTGTTTACAATCATAGTTATTTGGCTCTCTGTGGAAAAAAAAAAAAAAAAAAAGGATTTGTCAATAGGCCTGTGTGTCCTTTTCCTCCTTCAGTGGAGGAAAGCACAGTAAGTATTGCTTTCACCATTTCCAAGCTAATAGTAGAAAATCATAAAGTATGTAGAACAAATTCTCACTTTTTTCATGTTAGTTTAACCTAAGTGGAGATTTCTACAATGGTAAAACAACGTTAAAACCCATCTATATAACTAAAGATAACACTCTTTCAAACAGCAAAGCTCAAAAATCAACTTTACAGAATTAAAGAAATCAGAATGAAATAGACAAACTTTATTCTAATCCAGTATTTTACAAGTTAGTAATGGAATAGACCTACTAATCCATTCTCCCACAACTATTTTTTTCTGGAATATTTTGTCCAATGTGTTTTCAGATCCAGTTGTTAAAACTGACCATGTGCAATTTCCTGTAGGAGATGTACTATCAGCCAAAGACATATCACAGCCAGGAAAAATCTTGTTACTTTTCTTTTGATTAATAGGATTATATTTATTTATTTATTTATTTATTTATTTATTTATTTTATTTTTTCCCAAAAATAACCCTCTGTGAGTCTTCATTGTTAGGGTAGATATTCTTGTAGTAGTAGTAGTAGTAGCAGCAGCAATAGTAGTTTAATTGGAGTTTAGTCAAACATGCTAGTTAAAGCACCAGTCTTTTTCTTCACTAAATATTCTGTTTGTGAAATTCTCGGACTCCAGTCATGCTTGTCTGGCTGCAGATAAAAGGAACCATTTATCTCTGATTGGTTAAATATGGGTGAAAATCAACATCTGTTGCTTTTTATTATTTGTATAACACTAACACCATGAGAGAGAGCTTGCAAACAGTGTCATCGTTTCTTTGACTGCATAGGACGGCAATGAGAAGTAACGGAGACCTGACAGTAGGGAAAGACAAGGAAAGAGAGTGCTGCAGTGCATATGTATAAATATGTATCAGTTAAGGAATCAGAGATGTCTGTGATGGGAGTGCTTAGAAGATTGATTAATCAGTCCAGTTTAAATCAAAGCCTTGTTGAATTAATTAATTCATTAACAGCACACACAATAATTGTTAGTCCTTACACTTTATTAATCATTAACACTATATATACAAAACTATCTGTCTTTACCACTTATAACCTGAGTTACAGATGAGTGCACAATACTATAGCCATACAGTTCATGCTGATGGCTCCTGATGGTCTTGATAGCTGAGATCAAGATTCAGAGATTACTGATGAGAGAAGTCAGAACTGAGTCAGGCCTATTGCTTTCTTCTACTGACGCTTCATGTTATTGTCCACCTCCCAGAAGGAGTAGACTCATCTGCTTCTTCTGCTCCTGTTAGTGCTTATCTTGTTCCAGCTGCCTTCCCTGTATTGGTCAGAATGTTCTGTTTGCAGTTACTTGAGCACTTTCTTGTCCTTTGTCTAACAAATTTTCATCAGTTGTCTGTCTCCTACCAGAGACAGCAGCTACATTCATCTTTGCCCTTTTGATTTGTATACTGCTTAAATAATTATGTAAAATGTTTATATATTGTGTCTGTCAATGCCACCACAATGCTATAAAATACTTATATACTGGTTTTAGTTACACAGTTTTAGTAAATTTATCTTGAAGTTCAAAGAAAACTAATATTGATTATATCCTGATTGTGCACTTAACAATTTCTACATGTCCCAGGCATCTGCTTTGGCTACAAAAGTAATGCAGTTTCTCTCATTCTCAAAGCAAGATAGGAAGTATTGTTATCTAACCTAAGATTCCCTAATTAGGAGGTCCAGAAAAGATATAAGCAAAGACCAAACTCAAATTTACATGCTCACTGCAAGGCCTGAGATACAATCTTAACTTCCTCAATCCTTTTCCATTGGGCTAAGAGCAGTCTGGAACCAGCCACTCCCCATTAGCAGCAGAGAAAGCCATCATAGTTTTTCTACAAAGGAAGCTCAGTGAAGAGAATAAAGTTATGTGAGATGAATTCACATCATGTAGGGTCTTAACCATATTCTTCTTTTTTTTTTTTTCCTTATTTTTAATGGAACTGAGTGAACTTTGAAGCAGAAGCAATTATTTCTTAAACAATAATAACTGTATTACAAAGCTTCAGAAAGCTCAAGGCATGATTTTTTTTAGAAGATGTACAATGCTATAAATATTGCTTTTAGTTTACTGTTTCATATCTAATAAAAATCCCTGTGTCTTATCTAGCAATTTATGATGTGAAGGGGGAAAGAAAAAGGTCTTTATGTGGCTACACCACTCTTTAAAGTAATTTTTATGGTGCTATCAGAAAGTTACTATTATCCATTCTACCAACAGAAAAATGAATCATGAATAATAGGTAAACACCTTTGTGCTGTTTACAGGGTTTCAGACTTTAAAGTTTACATCCTGGTAAGCCACTATATCAATTTAATTAGGTGCTTTTAGTAATTTACCCAACTAAGTTGTTTGGTGATAAGTCCTTAGTCCTCGATCTTCTTCTGATTAGAAAGATGATTAATCTTCAATTGCTTAAGAAGCCTTCAGCAACAAAGTATCCAACCAGAGTTTTTGCTAATGTTCCACTTTCCATTAATATTCTGAGCATGGAAGCTAGATGGAGAAATGCTGCCTGACATTTTGTTTGTTGGAATATATTCAGTATTCCGTAAGTGCAAAATTTCCTTATATCATGCTTCAAGGGTGGGCAGTTTTATGTTATTCCCAGTTTTGATGATATGCCAGTTGGTGCAGCTCAGTGCATTTTGGAGCACTGTAATATTGGAGTTCATGGAACAACTGGTTTTCATTTGAGGTTCTCTTTTCTCATAGCCTGTTGCTTTCTCCTTGATATGCTGAAGTTCAACCTTTATGTGAAATTATCCTTTTGCCCTTATAAATAATTGCCCTTATAAGTAATATCATCCCCAAACCTTATCACAAAAATATCTGCATTAAAAAAAAAAAAAAAAAAAAAAAAGTCTTTAAATACTTTCTCTTCTCTTGCTCTCCTTGGAATAATAAAAACTACTTTTCCACCCTCTGCTCTCTTTGTTTCTTAATGTAGGCATTAAACAGTGGTTTAGCTACCTGTGGGTGAACAAGGCTTTCTGGCCTTGTTTGAAACTCCTTCATGATCACAGCATGTTCACTGGTACCAGTGGTGTATTTGCATGTAAGGTAAATGTGCCATATATCACAAATATGGACCAGTGTTGTGTGTAGCACTTTGCAACACAGCATAGAAGATCCCTGCTCTGAGAGATCTGAGGCTCTAACAACACATGAATATAAATGATGCTGGGGGAGGAGAATGGATACCTTCACCTATCTTCTTCACTGTCAGTCAGAAAGTAATATCTGAGAGTTAAGGTCTCTGCATTTTAAAAATAACAGGAGAAAGAATGCAGCTAAATACCAGGCATCATGCTTCTGTCACTTTTCTCAGGGCAGGAAAAATCTCCAGGAGCTTCCTCATTTGAGTTATACTCAGGTCCAGTAATTTTAAATCATAAAAGTTTATAATATATGTTTATACACTGACTCTTATTTCATGCACTACATTTTAGCTGAACCAGATTAATTTAACCCATGTTTGTAGCTGGCCATATTTTAGACTGCCTTCAGTATGCTACTTTACCAGATTTAAGTCAGCAGTGAATCAAAAGCCAACTTTGGTCTGGCATTACTTAGCTTGCCCTCAGGTTAGTGGCACTGCTTAGAAATGTGTCTTAAAAAAGTTTCCTAAAATGCTAGCTTGAGCATTTTTTAACTTCTATCCTTTGTATAATAATGCTCTAGGCTTAAAACAGTAATTACATAGAGTAGAAATACCTGCTGTCATGCTCATTTTCTGCACATGTGCAATACAGGAAGCTCTGTGGACCCAATTGGAATTGTAATTTGTTATTTATTTGGTGGCTCTTAGCCCTATCACTCACTGTGTACACTCCCCCCTTTCCTCCTTTTAAATTATTTTCCCTTTTTCCTTAGTCCCATAAGTTCCCTGTGATCTCCCTTTCCATTCCTTCTTTTTTTTTTTTTTTCTAATCTCTTATTTCTTTTACTCCACAGTTAAAACTTGTCTTTCAGCTTTACTGTTACATTTCCTGCCCTTATTTTTAGCCAGGTTTTGCAGCTGGCACAAACCTGATGTTTCCAGAATGACAAATTGTCCAGAAAAATGTCTCTTCCTCCAGCTGTACTTCTGTTAACTAAGGAAATATGAGAGGGAATAAGGTATGCCATAAAATTTGAAGGCTATTTCAGAATAATCCATAGTTTTCTTTATCTAATCCAGAAGATATTGCAGCTGTAGAAGACAGACAACTGTGATTTCAGAATACAGTAAGTATAATATTAACATAACGTCTTTGCTAAGCCTCGCCAAATAATTCCTCATTATATTTTTCTCTCATTTACTGCATTTATCATGGCATTCAGAGCATGACAGAGGATTTGACTGATTTTACATCAGCAAATCCATTGGGATCAAGACATTGCTATCCACTGTTTTGCTAGTGTCAAACAGGTCATGGTGAGTTAAACTACCTGAGCAAAGTCTCTTCCATCACCTTGGTCTATGCTGTTTCTGGTAAAGGCAACCATATATAGAATAGGCTTTAATTAGGAAAACTTCTCAGAAATGTTTTGCTTTCTGTACCTCAGCTGAGGGCATGCTCACAAGGATATAAAAACTACTGACTGTGCATTAATCAAATAATTTATTTCAGTAAAGAATACATTTATTTATATACAGATACATATAAATACCATCATTAGTGCTTCTGTATGAACACACATCACAGTCCCAGAATCAGTGAATCACAGTGTAATCCAGCTTCAAAGAGACTGAGGAGTCTCTAGTCCAACCTCCTGCTCTAAGAGCATCAGACATAAGGTCAGAGCAGATATTTTTTTCCTTTATACTGCAGACCCCATGGATGAAGACTGTACAGTCTCTCTGGGCAACTTGTTCCACCGCCTGACAGTCTTGTCAAAAATAAATAAATAAATAGATGAGGTGGAAAAGATGAAAAGTTTTTCCTTATATCAAATTTGAACTTCTTTCAGCTTGTTTGTCTCTCATCGTCACATCGTGCCCCCTTGTGAAGAGCCTGGATCCATCTGTTGCTTTTTCCAGAGATTTTTTCCCCATCTCTATTCTCTGTAGGAGTAAGGAGCTGTTTTTTCCCAACTGCAGATCCTCTGCAGTCATCTTTGGGTCTTGTCCCATAATAGGGAGGAATATTTTTTGTTGCCACCACAAACAGAATCATGGTATGTTTTGATGACTGTTCTTGCCTTTTTTGTAACCCAGTTACAAAACGTATTGATAGATTTTGCAAGACACATCATGAATGATAACTCAAATTTCTTGTGGTTCTCTCTCTGGGACTTTACATAAATTTTTTTTATATTTCTAATTTGCATGTGTTTGTCATGTTCAGTGAGCAAATTGTCTTTCTCTTATCTTTTCCATAGTACCATGCTCATCTTTTTCTAGTCTACAGAATTGATTTTAGAATATGTGCTTTTATTCTCTTTCAGAACCAAAACAACTCTTCAGAGTCATCTCTTCTTCTGATTTCAACAATCTCTAATATGAAAGAGGAAAGGGTTTACCAGCATTTCAAATATTACCACATTTTAAAAAATACTTATTACTTTAAATCTTGCTTTTCCCTTCACAAGTTGTCCAAGTTAATTTCTACAGACAGATAAATGTTATGGTAAGAAGTGTCTCTGTTCCTTCAAATCTTTCTGCCAGCCTAGTCAATAGGCAAAAAGATTGTCCAAAGGATTCTGTAACTGTTTAGTCTGTGATTTCAGTTGTGGTCAGTGCAACCATAATATACTGACCACTGATATTAGGCAGAAACAACAATTATTATTATTATTATTAATTATTATTTCCTATAACATATTCCTGTTCCATACAATACCTTTTTTTTTTTTTTTAATTTTTATTATTTTATTTTTTTAATTTTTGTTTTGGAAAAGCAGAACAAAACAAAACAAAAAAACTGCTGTCAAATTGAAAGGACTTCTACTCCATGTTATTTCTCTTCTTTGATGTACATCACTTCTGTTTTCAGAGTTAGGGACATCTAAATGTAACACTCAGTTTTGTCTCTTGATAACATCTCTTTTACAGAAACAATTTTACCAACTCTGATCTTCAGCTAAACAAGATGTTCACCAGTTCTAGTGGAATTTCTGGTTCTTCATAGCAGGTTCATCTTTGGCACTTTCACTGTTCTTAATCAGATTGAATAAGATCTGGTGTTTGTTGTTGTTGTTGTTGTTTGTTTGTTTGCTTGCTTGCTTGTTTGTTTTTCCCTAGCATAATTCAGTTAGAAGGGACCTACAAAGATCATCGAGTTGAACTGCCTGACCACTTCAGGGCTAACCAAGAGTTCAAGTATGTTATTGAGAGCACTATTCAAATATCTCTTGAACGCTGACAGGCAGGGGGCACAAATCACCTCCCTAGCAAGCTTGTTCCAGTGTTTGAACACCCTCATGGAAAAAAAAAAAAAAATCTTCCCTGATTTTGCCAGAACCTCCCCAGCACATCTTTGTGTGCCGGGGACATACTTCATGTGTGTCCTATCATTGGTTACTAAACAGAAGAGATGAGCACCTCCCCCTCCACTGCCCCTCCTCAGGAAGTTGTAGAGAGCAATGAGCTCTCTCTCACTCTTCTTTTCTCCAGGCTGGACCCACATGTCCTCAGCCTCTACGGACTAGGACATGCTTTCCTGCTCTCATACCAGCTTGGTTGCCCTTCTCTGGATACTTTCAAGTAAGTTTATGTCCTTTTTATATTGCCAAGTCCAAAACTACACACAATATTCAAAATGAGGCTGCACCAATGCTACATATATTGGGAGAATCAACTCTTTTCACTGACTGTCTGTGATGTGTTTAATGCAACCCAGAGTTTTACCCTCTTGGCTTCCAGGATCGTGCTGAACCTGCTGTCAGTCAGCACCCCCAGGGCCCTTCCTGCAGGGCTGCTCTCCATCCACTCAACTCCCAGTCTGGGCCTGTGTCCGGCATTACTCCATTTCAGGTGCAGAACCCAATATTTACCTATGTTGAACATCTGTGTTGAACTACTATGATGAATGATGCCCAATGCTTTAGTGTGTCTAATCCTTTTGCAAGGCCTCTCATTCATCTAGAGAGTCTACAGCATGTCTCAGTTTAGTATCATCAGCAACCTTGCTAAGGTTCAGATCATTGATAAAAAATGTTGAACAGGACTGGCCCAAGGAACTGAGCCCTGGGAAATACCACTAGTGAGTGGCTGCCAGCCAGATGTTGCTCTGCTCACTGTGACCCTTTGAGCTCTACCATTCGGCCAGTTCATCAGTGAGCATAGTATGTGCCTGCTGATCTCACAGTTGGACAGTTTGTCTGGAAGGACACTGTGAGGAACAGTATCAAAGGCCTTACTAAAATCCAGAAATGTTATAGCCACTGCCTTCCCTTCATCTACCAGTAATGCTGTTCAGTTGTAATTATGATTATCATTGGTACTGCCATGTGTTTACCTATCCTACTTTTCTTGCCCCATTATCTAGAATATCTCTCTTGCACAGGAAACATATAGGAGCATTCTCTTGAAGTGTTTCTTTCTAATGAGTGTTGAAGTGCCTGTTTTAATCCAATCCAGCCTAGCAGGATCCAGTGTAACATCAGATATCCTGCATATATCTTGCCATTAAGAACTCATACACAGCTTGTCAAAACGAGGTTGGCAGATGGATATTCAATATGTTGTCTGCCTCATAGTCAAAGGGCCAAAAACATTGCACCACAAAGATGCTTTTTGAAGTTACCACCTAGAAAGAAAAGCTTCTCTTAAACCCTCCAGTCCTACTACAAACATCAGCTGGACCAACTGGATAGTCCCTCCATCACTTCAGTGACATACAGAACTGTAGGCACCGGAAAACTATTTTTTTTCTTTTAATTGAGTTTTAATGTTTGAGGAAAATTTTCCTTGCATCTCGGTGCCTTTTATATCTCATCAGTCTGTCTGATAATAAATATTTCTACACTCTTACTGTAGTGTTTGAGAAATACTGAGAAATACTTTTTCTTTTTTTCTTCCTCTGTCTGAGTAATGCAGTGGAGGTGTGTTTCATTGTTAATTTTGGAATTTATGTGTACTTCTGGTCCCATCAAGCTACACCTTATCACTTTTTTTTATCACTTATCACTTTTTCCTTTTTTGTACTTTGAATAATCTCTGGGATAATTTTATCTTTCTCAGCTGACTAAGGAGACAATTAAGGAAGCCGACTTCTAGTTCTATAGAAGGTGACCTAACATACAAATCAATAGATCAATGTCCTGGAAAAGAAGCAAATGAGGATTAGAACCAATCTTAAACTGTAATGGCCCTAACACCAGATTTCCAATGTCTATTACAATTTACTTCACAGTCTATGAAGTGAGCATAGTGCTATGATTAGTGTGCCATCCCATCACTTTGGTGTAGGGGTAGGGAAGGGAAAATACAAGTTTTTTTCTTGATAAAAAACTGTTCTTAAAAAAAAAAAAAAAAAAAAAGTAAATGCTTAAGGCCAGATCCTGTTCTGTAAAGGGTTCCCTGAGGATCTCCCTGCCTGTGGTAAATTACATTATTGTGTGGTGAGCCATAAAGGAGCAAAGGGGTGAAGAACAGTGATTGCTGCTCATTGTTTGTCTCACTTTTCCTTGTACCACCGACAAGAGTTAGGAGACAGACTCTACAATTCAAGAGAATTGTTAAATTATTGTATTGCCTGTAGAGTTTGTTTGCTGCACCAGGTAATTTGTAGAATCAATGCTAATAAATAAAACTCTGCTCCTTGATTACTGTTACTTATGTGAGAGTTCACTCTCAATTTAAAAGGAAATAAAGACGTGGGCATAGACAAAAAGGTCAGTCCACCAATTTTATTTAAAATAGTGCAACAAGACTTTGCAACCAGGAGAACTGCTGCAAGACAGCAACAGACAATTACTCTGCCAAACAAAAGAGAAGAAAGGAAGAAAGTCAATTTGTTTATTACAGGATGTGACCATCCTGTAATAAAAGTCCTTTTCCAGCAATAGCTTATTTTGATTGAGCCCTGTGATAAAACATAGAACCTATTATAACAGAAAAAATGTCAAATTAGAACCCGTCCGTTTGTAGTGAAATATTATTATTATATTTTGGTAAATTGCAAGTACCTAACTTTTTTTTTTTTTTTTTTTCCTCATAATTTAAAACCATCAAAATAAAAATATTAGTTTAAAATGTTCTGTTTCTCAGTTTAAAAGGAAGTGAGTTTTTCTGGTTTTGGTCTTCCTATTGCCTTGCCTGTTCTGCTGCAAGTGGACAAGTGGTGCCTACCTGCTAGCCCGGGTTAGTCCACAACACATTTCCTGAGAACAGGCTCTGATACAGCAAATCTGCCTTTGGATGTAGCATGAGTCATCTTTCTTGTTATTCATGTACATAAATCTATATTTGTTCCTTGATAATCTTCTACTGATAAGTTTTTGTTTAGAAGAGTTGTTCTGACTATTCATCACTAAGTTATTCTTGCACAAATATTTTCAGAAAAAAAAAGCATAGGATCAATTAGATCAATTATAATAATTAATTGGAAAAGAAAAGAAAAACAAGTGATTTTAGAATGTAGTGAGGCATATTTTAGGTGCGTATGAGGAAAGTTTTTGTTGCAGGATGGAGTTTACTGTTAATAAGGAAATCTGTCTGAATGTCAACATCTCTTCATACTTTTAATGATGCATTTTAATGGTAAATATGAAATGCATAAACCAGCCTGCTATCACACCCAGTCAGTAACGCACAGCTACAGTACTGGTGGAAGGTTCTCTATGCTGAGACAATGTTTGTTTTTGTTTGTTTGTTTTTTTGTTTTTTCTTTTAGGGTGGATTGATCTATTGCAGTTGGCTAGTTTTCTCACATGACCTTGGACTCATCAAATACCTATCTATAAAA
This sequence comes from Netta rufina, assembly GCF_964035555.1. Lineage (NCBI taxonomy): Eukaryota > Metazoa > Chordata > Aves > Anseriformes > Anatidae > Netta > Netta rufina. The sequence continues at coordinate 113,226,372 of NC_140125.1, forward strand.
TCCATACTTTAGGAATTCTTTAATAATATTGTGAGGAAAGATTGTGAAGTGCAGAGATACAGAGATGGAAGTTATATACCTTCTAAAGTGATTGTTTTTCTTTTTTTTTTTTTCCCTGAACTATGCTGCATTAATTTCTAGGGCATTATTTTGTTGAAGTCACTGGGAGTTTTGCTTGCACAGACTCTAGATGACTAAGTAGGCTCTGTGAGTGATGAGGGACTGTTTGGAAATTAGTTCTGAGCCATGTCATTATGCTGAATATCATCCAAACTCAAGGCTACATCTGACTCACTAGATTTGTGGAATGTTTTTTTTTTTTTGCCAAGGTACAATGCAGCATTTACATTCAAGCCAACTCTGGCTGTCACTCTACTTTAACCACATCGTATCATGTTATTTTATTTTGAGAAAATATAGTACAATTGTTCAGATATTCAAGGTCTTAATAAGCAACCAATTCAGTACAAACCATTAAAATGTGTACAGTATAATGCAGGGACATGACATTGGTGGAATGTTTCCTTTTAAATCATTAACTGTCCATTAGTGAGACAGTTTAATTATAGCCTTAAAAGGCTAAGCTATTGCTAAGAACTGGTAAAGAGTAACAGTCATACAGAAGTGGATCTAAAACACAATATTTGCAAGAGATTTGGGGTTCAGATAATACACTGATCTGATCCTCAAGTTTCTCAATATTTTCCTTCAAAAAGACACTGTCAGCCTACCATCACCTGATTCAGTTGCTATCACCTGATGCTAAAAGGTTCAATATGTGGGGGATTGTCATCTAGCAAACTAGGAGAAAAAGAAGATTGATATTTAAATCAGCTTCTACTCAGTGCTTGTGAGACCCATCTGAAGCTCTAGGTCCAGTTCTGGACTCCCCAGTACAAGAGAGACATATTGGAGCAAGTCTAGGAAATGGCCACAATGATAAATAATGGCTTAGAACATCTGACAGAAAAAAGCTGAGACTCTTCAGAGAGGAAAAGAGAAGGCTCAAAGGCTCAAGGATGACCTTATTAATGTAGATAAATACCTGGGAAGCAGGGTACAGAAGATAAAGGATGGCTCAGTGGTACTGACTGAAAGGACAAGAAGCAGTAAGTACAAAATGAGTACAAGGAATTCTGTTTACTCATATGTAAAAATACATTTTTTTTTTTTACTTTGAAAGTAGTCAAATGCTGTAACAGGCTGCCCAGAAATGTTATGGTGTTTCCATTCTTGAAGATATTCAAAACTGACTGGACATTGAGGCCATACTTGGAGTATTGTGTCTAGTTCTGGGCTCCCCAGTACAAGAGGGACGTAGAACTGCTGGAGCTAGTCCTGAGGAGGGCTATGAAGCTGATTGGCTATGAAGATGATTGGAGGACTGGAGCACTTTTTGTACCAGGACAGAATGAGATAACTGGGTCAGTTTAGCCTGGAAAAGAAAAGTATGAGCGTAGACCACATTAATGTATATAAATATCTGAGAGGAAGGTGTAAAGAGGATGATGACAGTCTCTTTTCAGTTGTGCATAGTGACAGGACAAGAATCAGTGGGAACAAACTGAAGCACAGAAGATTCTGGCTGAATATGAGAGGGCACTTCTTTACTGTCAGGGTGACAGAGCACATAAACAGGTTGCCCAGAGAAGTTGTGGAGTCTCCTTCTCTGGAGATATTCAAAACCCACCTGGATGCCATCCTGCAATCCGCTCTAGGCAACACTGCTTGGCAGGAGGATTGGACTAGATGATCTCCAGAGGTCCCCAACCTCAGCCATTCTGTGATTCAGTGATTTTGTGGGCAACCTTTTCTATCTGACCCTGCTCTGAGCAGAGATGTTGGACTGTATGGCATCCACAGGTGCCTTCCATCCTCAGGGATTCCGTAGTTCTGTGATTATTAAAGGAATAACAACATGTAGTGTCTGTGTAGCCACTTCCTAGCTGTACTATAGAAGTGCCTTCCCCATTTCTCTCTCCTGTGTATATCTATTTAATCACTACTTACAACATTAATGAAACCTACTAAGAACCTAGATAACAGCCAAAAGAGCTGTGAGCTATGATTTCAGTTCCTATTGCTTAACAGCTCCTGTTGCTGGCACAATGGGGATTGTTGTGGTTCTGCTCGAGTGGGCAGCCAAGCTCCACCACAGCCGCTCTCTCACTCCGCCTCCTCAAAGAGGAATGGGGAGAAAATATGATGAAAAGGGCTCAAAGGTTGAGATAAGGATGAGAAGATCATGCAGTAATTACTGTAACGGGCAAAACAGACTCTGCATAGGGAGATAGTAAGATTTATTGCTCATTACTAACAAGCTGGAGAAGTGAGAAACAAAGGAAAGAAACCAAAAGCACCTTCACCCCTCATCCACCGTCTTCCACCTCCTCCCCCCGAGCGGTGCAGGGGAACGGGGGAATGGGGGTTATGGTCAGTCTATAGAGCTTCTTCTCTGCCGCTCCTTCTTGGTCACTCTCATCCCCTGTGCTGTGGGGTCCCACCCATGGGATATAGTCCTTGATGAACTGATCCGGCATGGGCTTCCCACAGGCAGCGGCTCATCCAGAGCTGCTCCAGATATGGGTCCGTACCACGGGGTCCATCCCTCAGGAGAAAACTGCTCCAACCTGGCTCCCCCACGGGCAGCAGCTCCTGCCAGGTCACCTGTTCCTGCGTGGTCTCCTCTGCACGGGCTACAGATCTGGCCCAAAATCTGCTCCGGCAGGGGTCTTCCACAGGCGGCAGCCTCCATTGGTGCAGGGCCACCTGCTCCACCATGGTCTCCTCCACGGGTTGCAGCGTGGAACCCTGCTTCACCATGGTACTCCATGGGCTGCAGGGGGACATCCTGCTTCACCATGGTCCTCACCACAGGTTGCAGGGGACTTCTGCTCTGGCGCCCGGAGCATCTCTACCCCTCCTTCTTCACTGACCTTGGTGCCTGCAAGGCTGTTCCTCACTCCTCTCACTCTCCCAGCTGCTGTGTGGCGCAGCGTTTTTTTTCCCTGTCTTAAATATGCTCTCACAGAGGCGCAAAACAACATCACTTATTGTCTCAGCTCTGGAAAACAGTGGGGCCCTTCCCAAACATGGGGCAGCTTCTAGATCCTTCTCACAGAAACCACCCCTATGGCCCCCTGCTACCAAAACCTTGCCACGTAAACCCACTACAGGGATATACCCATTAACTGAAGTAGGATGTCCAATTCTGATGAGGAGGAAGTAATGCTTCTTGTTCTCTCTTTCACAAAAGAGCACTGATTTATGTCAATTGTGCTGGTGGCTTTTGCAGTACAGATACCTGTCTGTGCTGTGCCAGAGATATCAACTCAGTTTAATTACATTTTCTCTAGGGGGAGCTTGGCAGAGCCAAATGTAATTACCCAACTAGGAATTCTGTAAGAGCATCAAAATTCACATTCTCTAATTTGGTTAAAAGTACCATAGGATGTTAATGAAACCAAGTGGTTGGGGAATTCTATTTCACCTTTCATCTAAAACATAGTACTTCATGCTGAGCTAAGTGTACCAATTTAGTGAGGAAAGTGTTAACTAATGAACAACTAGCACCATTTCATTTATTTTTTTTGTCTCAGTCCAGCATCTTCTTGACCCATCCATGAGAAGTACATGTTTAAAGCAAAAGGATCAAGCTTCACATTTAAAAGAATCTGTAAACCAATATAGTCATGACAACTATAAGATGTGTTTTTGTTTTGTTTTGTTTTGTTTTTAATTTTTGGTTGGTTGCTTGCTTGCTTTTTTGCTGTTGTTGTTGTTGTGATTGTCATATTAGGTGGCAAAACTCTGCTCCTTTTTAAATTTTTTTTTGAATCTCCCATGAAATTACTTCACACATGAATGGGTGTCATGGAGTTAGAATGTAGGAATTATATATATATATATATATATATATACATATATATATATATGTATATGTATATATGCTTCCCTGATATAAGAGTAAAGTTAGTATTTTTCAATATTCATTGATATGCCTATCTACAACTAGCTTGGGCTGCTGTTAGAGTTGCAATGTAATTTACTTAGGAATATGATTTTGTTTATGTAACTGTATTTGTTATGTGATATGTAAACTAGGTAAGGTACATGCCAGAGCAATTTTGTCTCTTAATACCAATACAAGGTGTCCCTAGAGATCAGGAGAATCATGTTCAGCAAGGAGTTCAGTCTCAAGCAGACCAGAAACTGTTGAAGAAAAACAAACAAACCAAAAAGCGCCATACAAACAAAAACTATGGAAATGTCTAGTTGCTCATGTCTCTTTGTGCTCTCTACTTGAGATTATAAATTCAATGAAAACTTCAAAGGAACACTTGAATTAGCAGTCCAAACTTCTGTTAGCAGAGCTGAGGTTGCTAGGATGAATTGGTAACTTCCTATTTTTGATTTGTAGAACTGTCTTGCCACAGCAAACTGGTGGACTACCCCTACAAAGTCAGATCAGATAAGACTGTGTCATGGCTTTGGCAGATTGGAACCACATAACCAGAGTAAAATTTCTCTTGTCAAATTTCACCTCAACTAAAGATAATATGTTTAGCCTATGAAATCTGAGGGACAGGAAAAAAACTATTTTATACTCATGTTTCTTAGACTATCAAATTTGAAACATCTGGTTGCATACAGCCCTGCACTGGCTCTTCTCCACAGAGCCACACTATTAATGTTTTTTTAGGTTCCTCTTACTTTCCCAAATAATGCATGCTTCATCTTCCAGATTAAAAAGTGTCAGCAACGGAGGAGGAAACTACAATGTTGTTTATTATGGTGGGAAAGAGCATCCTATTTTTGGCTGCTAATTCCAGAAATGAAAATGAGCATAGTTTAGGTTAAGGTCAAGTCAAATGTTTTGCTTAGCTGGAACAGAGCCCATTGTCAGCACTGCACCTTGCAGCAGCAGGAAGAGTAAATTGTTGTCTCCAGATATCAACCTGGTTCTTAGAAACAGTTCAGAAGAGATTTTCAGAAAAGTAAAAATTTTTCTGAGGACAATGGCTCCAGTCTATAAAGGAACCTCAATATAAGACAGGAAGACCTGCAGCTTTCTTCTCCTTCTCCCTATACTAGGTGAACATCCACAGGGTCATTGCATTCAGTGATCATCCTGCATTCAGCAGGATCTAGGTCCTTGTTAATTAGCACATAAAGCCATAAGGGACAGATGTATTATTTTTTTCCCTGTATCACCTGATCTTTCACAAGGGATCCAAATATTCTTTAACCTTAGAATGTTCTTGAAGTGCATGAGTTAGACGTTTTACTGGAGTTCAAAAATTTTCAGTGTAAGTGGGGTACTGATTGTAATCAATTACTATTAATTCCTATATTAATACTAGGAAGGGCAAAAGGAAAATGCACTTTTCTAATAATTCTTTTAAACTTAATTAGTTATACCTGTACAGGCAAATATTGAAGCTTTAATGGAGTTTTTGACAGATTCCTCCAAGCTGCAAAGCAATTTAGAAGGGAGAAAGGGAAAAGAGAGACAGGGGAAATAAGAGAAACCATTTCTGAGCAATAGACTTACACAATATGTCTGGCAAAGAGATTATCAATAAACAGAAGGTATTTTAATACTAAAAAAAAAAAAAAAAGTCAAAAAATGCAGTTTATTTTGCTGATAAGTAGCAGTACTCCATCTCTTTCCCCTCTAACTTATATGTGTATTGTCAGCAGCTGAAGTCTTCAGTCCTTTATATTCAAATGAATGTAAAATTCCCACCAAAATGTTTATTCAAATAGGAATCGTAGCGACTTTCTGCCTCTCACAGGCAGAATGAAACAGAAAGATAAATGACTTTCTCACGTTACTTCAGTGTCACTGTTATCAGATATTGTGTGATGTTCCCTCATTATGTCAGTACGCGATTGAAGCAATGCATAATTTCCAAACCAGAAGTAAAATAGCAAACATTTCTCAAGATATTTTCAGTGTTTTAAGATTTAGACAAAGAGAAAAAAGCACCTATCCCTAGCCATTAAATGTCCCTAGACATTAAAATTCTGAACATGTACATAGACTTGAGGTACCTAAGCAGACAAGCAGTCAAATTTTCTATTAAGATCTGGTTCTTTTTGTGCATCTCAAGTCATATAAAAGGGACAGTTATTGAAAGCAAACAGCCAGAGAGGGATACCATTGCTGAGAACAGGGAACAGGGAAATTGTGAGCTCTACTCTAAAAAATACTCACGTTAGAAGGGGAGGGTGAAAAGGAAACAGAACAATACAAATTTAGGAGAAGACCTCTGAAGTAGATGATGTTTTTAATTTTTATATTGTAAGAAATTAAATGAGATATAGGGAATGTGTGAAATTATATATGACAAGCAATTCTTGCATCTCTGTTTATGTTGTTTCTGAAGAACAGACAGGTGCTTCATCTTCTAGATTTTTCAGAAGGCTATATATACTTAGGTAGCTGGTAGAAATATAGTTCATTTAATTTAGATTCATACGTACATTTTAGGTCTCTAGTGAGTCACTGTTCCTGAAACCTACATACCTTTGAAAGTCAGAGGAGAAAGTAAATGCCTTTGAGGACACCAGAGGAAGAGCCTGTTTTTCTGCATTTGAATTTAAGCAAAACATTTATTTAACATGCCTACCAATATTCCTCCTACACTTTCATCTTTTGTTGCTGTTAAGCACATTTGGCTTTTTGTCCTTGTGTCTTTGTATATGTGCACTTATTTGTAGCTAAGAACCTGAATGGAAATCTTATATTGTAGGCTGTGTTTCAGTTGTCATGCTATTTCACATGGTTTGAGATCTCTCCCCAGTGCCTCAGTCATAGAGATCTCATGAGTAGCAGAATTCAGCTCTTGAATGAACTTGTGTGAAGCTGACTTCTTGCAAAATAGAAAACTTCACTTGTACCTTTACCTGCACCCAAAACAATCAAGATATAAACAATATCTCTAAAATCTGACTTCAGAAGGCACAATTCTCTCCATTTAACTAGAGACAAGGCAGATGAGAATGAAGAGATGAATTTGCCAAGCTCTTACCTCATAAACGAGCTAGACACTATACTTAAAGAAATCATCTTCTAGGTGTCCAGAAGTGACAGTTTATGGAGCTAGATTAAATTACAGACATTTCACCTGCTGTTCTCCCACAACCACTTCAAGGATGCATATACTGACATAGCAAAGTGCCTCCCTAGTAAATGATGCTGAAGTGGCAGTGGAGTGGGAATTCAGATGTCACAAAAGAACATTGCTTGATATTACATAGATCAGGAGCTCATGAACTCACTTCATACCAGAAAAAAATCATTATTTTTAATGTTTTTCTTATCTGTCTTTTGAGAAAACAAAGTGCATAACGCTCTATGTTTCTGCACGTGATGAAACTCCCAATATTGTTCTAAAGCGAAGAGATGGGGAAAATTAGACCAATTAGAGTAGTAGATTAGTTCAGATAAATAACTTTAACCTAATGTTATCCCCCAGAACTTGTGCATTGATGAAGTCTTAACTTAGGAGCCTGATTACCTGAATTCTTTCTATAGATGTGCAAACAGATAGATACTTCTAGAGTAACATTTCATCCACAGGATGTGACATGCACACTTCAAAACACATTTCATACATAAGATGTGAAATGCCTTTGTAAGTGTTATAAGTGCCCCTGTAAAGACAGCCTGGCTTAGTTTTTCTGGGGGGGGGGACTGGCTTAGTTTTTTTTTTTTTTTTTCCTTTTTTTTTTTTTTTTTTTTCAGGTGACTAATAAGTCTTGGTTAAAAATGCAGTCTTGGCTTTAAAGTTAGCTATCTTTCACTTTCCCCCCCATTTTTACGTTTATCTATTTATTTATTTATTTACTGCTTTACCAATTTCTAATCTTTAAATTAAGTCTGTGAATATTCTGGCATCTAAATAGTATGACTTGAGAGGGATTTCAGAATTCCCAAAAAACAAAGAAAGTACTTACAACTGTAAATGTCTCTGTTACATTGCTCCTTATCTGTTTTGTTTTCTCTATTTATTTTTTATTTTTTTATTTTCTTTTTTTTATTTTCTTTTTTTTTATTTTTCCTCTGAAAAGCTACATAAATCATAGTAGATCAGGTCTAAACTTCTGGAGAAAAGAACAACTAAAAATGGTATGTGTGTTAGTCCATCACATTTCATAATTTATTTATTTTGAAACTTTTATGCCATCAAACATTCCAGGTCCTTAAATAATTTTGAATAGCCTTTACATCTCTTGGACAACCCTTTCCAAAATTATTGATTCTCCTCAAGTAGACTAAAAACTATTAACAAAAAGGCCTTCTAGAATGCTAATGCTTTCTATTGACCACATTGCATGGGAAAATATCAAAAACAGCCTCTTCAACAATTTTGTCATATCATAGCCCAGGCTGTACGAGGAGAGTATATTCAGAAATGGAATTAAAAATTCATTCATTTAAATTTGAAGATATTAAAGATTTGAAAAAATCGAGACTTTTTGGAAAGTAGATGATTTGTCATGCTTCAAAATATACAGAAACTCATAATTAATAGTGATAAGGAATAAAATTCTTTGAAGATGTGGTGAGCAATTTGAATTTTCTGATGTTTCTCTGAAGTCTGTAATGAGGCTGGCAAGCCACATGTCTAAAAGACTATTAGCCCAAACTTGTATATGTTCTTTTAAGTCCCAAAACTTCTATTTCTAACTTGAGAGAAACTGAGAAGAAAAATGTGGTATATCTGTCTTAGCCGTATCCCTGAACAGGATATCCACTACATCAGACAGCAAAAGGAGATCAAAATTCAAATATGTCTCCTAGTGTCTCTGCTTTACAAGTAACTTTTAAAGTGGTAACAGTTAATTCTTACATCTGACAGTCTTCGTGGACTTTCATTTTCCCTACAATCTCATACTTCAGACTAATTCAATTTATCTTGTCTATTTTACTCAAACAACTGAAACAGATCTATGGTAAATTAATGTGCGATAGATAATTTGGAATGCAGTGCAAGAATTCAGTGCACACCAACACAACTGTATTACCTAAGGATATAAGATTTTAATTTAAAAAGTTAAAGGTCCATAAATCACATTCTATCTACACTTGTCAACGTTTCTGACAACCTATTTTAACATCTAGAATTATTTCCTTCTTTATCACGTAAGAGAGGGCTTAGTTTAACTCCACTTCATCCTAAAAAGTAAAGAGGGAGCCAAAAGTAATTGGGGAGGGGGCGGGGAGAGGGGAGGGGAATAGAGAGGGCGGGGGGGGGGGGGGGGGAGAAGAAAGTTGAGGAAAAGAAAAAGTAGCATGATGTACTCAATGAAGATATTCCCAAAATATGGTCAAGGTAGTCTTTGGTGAAAGAGATACAACTGATTAGATGAGTGAGGAATAACAGAATAACGTATTTGAAGTACTCTTTTATTACTTAACTTATATAGGTGAGTCTGAGATATATGGGAGACAGAATTGATATCGTATGGGGGTCTGTATGGCAGAAGATAGTTGGTAACATCTACTGTGTCTCTGACAACCTAAGTTTAGGAAGCCTGCCCAAAAGGTAAATTGGTCACCTCATTCCACCTTGGATGTGTAAACAGAGGTTACAAATGACTATAGCAGACTGAATATGTATGGGCATGTAAATTAGCATTTATTCTGACCCAAATCTGGAAAGTAGTCGACATTTATTACCTTGTCCTCCTTCCAGTCTCAAAGGCTTGCCTACTGCAGGCTTCTTGTTGCCGTGACTATCTTGACTATATCTCTAACAGCAGTAGAATATAACTAGTTCAAAGCAGTCTTGCAGATGTCTCCAATACATGATAGTTGAACAAACAGCTTTAGTATAAACATAATCTAGCAAACTACTACAAAAAGTAGGAGAAGAGAAGAGAAGAGAAGAGAAGAGAAGAGAAGAGAAGAGAAGAGAAGAGAAGAGAAGAGAAGAGAAGAGAAGAGAAGAGAAGAGAAGAGAAGAGAAGAGAAGAGAAGAGAAGAGAAGAGAAGAGAAGAGAAGAGAAGAGAGGAGAATGATCTTTCAGTTTTTGGACTATGTTGTTCCTTTTTTGTATTAAACACTCCATCTGTAACTAAAAACCCTCTATCCCCGTAAGCCAACCTTTCCTGCACAGCCCACCTGGGCTTACTTCTTGGCTTTGTCCCCAGCTTTGGGAATAATAAGCAAAGCAGCTGCACTCTGCTGCTGCTCCATACTTTTACATTCTATTTTGGTGTCCTCTTACAGAGGAGTTTTTGCAGGCATTCCCCTCTGATACTATTCTTTCTGGGATTTTGGATATTAAAGAAGTGGGAGCAAGGATACAAATGTCAGAAAATTAGAGGTACTTTTGTATTCAATGTCTCCAAATGCAGTAAAGTGCTGGAAGCTAAGTAGCTAACTAACCAAAGATGCAAACACAATGCAGTTAATATACCAAGATTTAACAATACATATATCAAAATGAATGCCAAAGGCAATAAAAATAACTAAATTAGTCATGTTGTTAACCTACCATTTATATGAACTGCTGTTCATTATATTTTGAAAAGCAAAGTATAATTAGACCAAGTGCATGATGGTAAGTACTTTTTCCACAAAGCATACCCTTTCTCATGAATTATTTTCCACTGAATTCTTTTTATGATGGGATTTATCCCACCTTATTTCAGCTTTTTGTTACTGGGCAGCTAATTTTACCCAGATGATTTTTTCCACCAATTTAGGATGTTATGAATTGGCATTGTGCCATTATGCTGCTAAAATCTCTTCAAAGATTTTGAATGGAGAGAAATTAAGTTAATTTAATCTCTCACATTCACAAAAAAAAAAAAAAAATGTGGGTTGTGTGGGGGTGAGGGGTGAGCATCAAACTTTTCTGTGTTGTTACTTAGGCTTTTTGTTACTTTGGGGAAAAGCTGAAGAGGGTAAGGAAGCTGATAATTGTCACTGTGATTGGTGATCTGCTTCTGTGTAATCTTCCTGAAGACACTTTATTTTAATTGAAGTGGACAGGAATTTTGTTTTCTTCTTCAGTATGCAAGCCCATGTCCAACACAAAACCATCTTTGAGAAATTCAGAAAGTCTACTCACTGATGTTTTTCCAGTAGTTCACATATTATAAATGTGTTTCTTTTGAATTGAAGTCTGTTTAGTTAGACTTTCAAAGCACTGGCTTTTGTTATCACTTCTACATTTAAAAGATCTTAAACATCTTGAAAGCATATACACAGTGTGATCAAGCCACCTCTCAGGATTCTTATAGATAATTTAAATAGACTGAGCATTTCAGCAGGTCTGTAACTGTTTTTGTCCAGCTCCTGAGTGTCTTATGGGATTCTTTTCAGAATGTTCTTCTTTTTTTTTTTTTTAGTAGACTTTTTGAAACAAGAGCATCATAACTGTCCACAGGTTTCTAGCTTTACTGCAGTAAAGTCTTCTACATAAAGACCTTTAAAACAACTTTGAGAAACAACTTCAGCTGACAAAATGGCTAGCATTATATAAATATTTCAAAGGTGGATTTGTTGTTGTTTGTTTGCTTGGTTTTGTTTGTTTGTTTCTACCTTTTGAACATTTTCTGTTTATCAAGCAATCTATATAAATTCCTTCTTTGATTCTTTTTCGTTACTAAAAAAATACATTACCTAAACGTCTTTGCTTCAATGGTTGTCTCACTCATAATAGTGAAATTTCTCTCAACATTTAAATTCCTTAAATTCCTTTTTTTTTTTTTTTTTTAATCAGCTTTGTTATTACAGTAATGAACTGTTCTCTTAGTTGGGCTGAATATCTCACAATAATTTTCCATATAATTTTCCAATAACAAATGGACTTCAAAGTTTGTGTAAATATATGGTTCTTGACGTAGGAGACTCTCCATGATGGGTCTATTCCAGTGCTTTTTGTGGACCTTTTGCTAGGTCTTACTGACTCTTGGTAACCTGGTCTTCACATTTTGTATGTGTGAAAGCTGTTTGATTTTGATATTTGATTTCTGAATTGATGACAAGATTACTTTATTATTACTTTTATTCTATTTCGTGGCAGAAGGTATGAAAAAAAGATATTGCATAGTGAATCCTGCACCCAGTTCAGAATGTTGTCAGATTTAATGATGTTCACTTGCTCAGACCACTTGAAGTCACCTAATCCTCGTTCACCTTTGTGGGATAATGTGCCCTCCAATATGTTGCAGTAAACGTTACAATAATTCATGAGTCAATGGCCCACATCAGGATGAAAGTGTCTCACTGAAAAGTAGTTCAGTAAACATGAGTAGACATGTTTCTCATTAGCATCCCTTGCAGTATTTGAAAAAAAAGGTAACAACATATACATTGATGTAATTCAGATCACCTTCTTCCTGATCCTGTTTTAGAAGAGAATAAATAATTGTCCCAAGACACCTGACTTGTCTTTAGTAAGAGGCTCACTGATCATCCTACACTAGACACCTGGCTTTTATATTGCTAACTCCATCCCTGACTGAGATTCATAGTTGTCAACTTCAAGTAAGATTTCAGCTTAGCAAACGATCCACATATTTCATCCTGGAATTACTTTTTCTCATTCTGAAACAGACACCTTTTTTTTTTTTTTTTTAATAAGATTTTTCCTGTTATGCTAATTAATGCAATTACCATTCCCATCCTGACTCGTAACATCAAAGCATGGAGTCAAATAGTCTACAGAAGAGTTCATTGAGAAGTACTAACCAATCTCTTCTTTTCATTTATTCAGTGTCAGTGAACACCTCTTTGGTTATGCTATCTGTCTGGTCACAGATCATGTAGTTAAATGTAAGAGATCTCATTCACAATCCAAAAGAAAACCAAGGTTAAATAAGCATTCTTCTCTCTGAACTGTCATCTGTATAAGTTGTAGTCTGTCTAAGAAAAATGACAATAAATTATTGCTATATAAAACACTTTGGATATTCAGTACATAGCTATCTTAATAATTTCAATAAAACCGTTGGTGTCCTTTGCACTCCAGTACAACTACATGCATTTGAACTTCCCTAGGCACGCTATGTCTTCACAGGCTAATTTATTTTTATGAACATCCCAGGGACACTGCAGACATTTTCCTGAACTTTGGTAACATAACTTGCTATCAGCCTGGTGCATTAATGAAAATGGTTCTACCTTTCAGATATGCTACTCATATTTAATTTAAAAACCACAATTAATATACGCAGTGTTATTGTGGCTCTCTTTTGTAAGGCAGTAAATGCCAGCTTGGGAATTATTAACTGTTGAAAGCAGTAGACATTCAATAAAGTATACTGCCGACATGTGAACATTGCAAGAACATTATCAAACTTTTGGGTGAGATGTGAAACTTAAATTCTGAGATTAGAAAAGATCCTGAGACATGGTTTTGTTGTGTTTTGTTGTTGGTGGTGGGTTTGTTTGTTTTTGTGTGTGTGTTTGGGTTGATATGTGGTGGGGTTGTTTTTTTTTCTTGTTTGTTTCCATAGAAGAGGGAATCATCTAGGGACATGTATACATCAAGCACAATTTACATGGCAAAATACCACAGCCACATCAAAATGCCATGGCCACCCCTCTCTACTATCTTCTACTAGAATTTACAAGTTCCTGCCATTTGAAATAGAGTGAGGCCTTTGTTAGCAGCAGCACTCGAAAAATGTGCAGTCATCACTATCAGATAGTTATCACAGAGCACTTGGGTGTTCCAACACTCCATCCACTAGAAGCCAATACACATAAACATAACATAAACATAAACACTAGCTAGTAGATTATATTATATCAAGCCCAGTTTGGAAACTTGCTTTCTTCCTTAATTCCTGCTGTGTTTTTAGCATCAGAATCTCCAGGTTTTGTTTGGTTTTGCTTTGTTTTCTGAAAATCTAGTATTGTTATTGGGTTTATATTTTTTTAAATAGATGAGAATCATTTGTAATAAAATAAACTATATAAAAATGACATTCTGGGATAAATGTTTCTCTCTGTGCTTTGCTTATGATAGGTTGAAAATGATATTAAAAAAAAAAAAAGACTGGTTCATATTACAAAATGTAAGATGTTAAAGGTTCATTTTTCTGGAAGATAATATTTTATTGCATATAATTATTTGGTTATTTTTAAAATGGCATTTATCTGCAGATTGAATGAACAACTGAAAATAAAATGCTTAGGAAAAGGAAATGCTCAGGAAAAGAACTAAAATAAGTTTTTTCTTCTTCTAAAAGTGCTCAACACATGTGAACAAAAGCTAAGTCTCCAAAATCAATAGTTGTCACTGCCTACAGTATTTTTTTTAATTTAATCTTACAATTTGAACAAGCAATAATAAGTTTAAAAAATCCACTGTTTAGAGCTCAATATGAAAGCCATTAGTCTTCTAATGAAAAATATTTATCAAGTTAATAATGCTGGCCAACAACAAACTCCTGCACAACTGTCTCATTGGTTTGAAGCTTTTAGTTTACTATCAAAGTTAAGTAAAGCTTATTATTATTATTATTATTATTATTATTATGCAAAACCAGTTTTTTGATCCAAATATATGTTTAATTTTTTGTATTAGGCATCTATTTCCCTGAACATTTCATGATTCAATTGAGAATTGGAAAGATCTGGTCTAGAGTAGTTGAATGACTCTCCCACACTGCACTACAGCTAGTGTCAGTGCCCTTGGTTACCATGGTTTACCCTATAGAGTAGTTCAAAAAGGCATAACAGTATTTCATCAGTACCCATGTCCATTCATGAGTAGTTTTTTCTGACAAACTGAGTTGTTTTCTCTCTAAAAATATTTATTGTCATACATACTAACAAAAAAAAAAAAAAAAAAGTTTTGCAGGAAAAGGCACTGCTGATCTGCTGGCACAAGCTGTTGAGACCAGAATCTCCTTCTTCATCATCATAATGCCATCTGCCACAGACAGAAAGTAGGAGATTAAAATTGAGGAAGAAGGAAGAGAACAAAACCAACAGGAAGATGCCCATTAATTCTGTGGTGATGTCCATTCAACCTTCTCTAGTACTGTTATGGAAAACAGACAGACTTCACAAACCAGTGTGTGCCTCGGAAAAGAGCTGCGTTCATTTTTTTCCTTTAATAACACTACAGTTGATCCAAGTGTATTTTTGAAGACTGAGAAGCTCTGAAGATATTGCAAAAATGTATCTAATAACTACACTGTGAAGTAATGAACACTATGTGTTCAGTGTTTCCAATAGTAAAGGACATTATGGAAATATCACTCAGGGCAGGAAGAATACCAAGAAAACATCAAAATAAACTAAGTAAGAATTGTCTCACATGTCTACTAAGAAAATAAAAGACTTCCATTTTTATTACTATATTAGCTGCCTGAGTCTATAATACTGAAAAAACAAATGTGGATTCTGTTTATATAAGTTAATGTTCATGGAAAAATGAAAACTACTTTGATCTTTTTGCATTACAGTGACACAGGTTTCAACTGAAATGGATCCTCAATGTACTAAAGTATTACAGAAATTCTCAGTCCCTTAGAATTTACATCATACACAGAAAACAGATCATGGAAGAGTTAAAATGAAGCGTTTATTTGTTGTTTTTTTTTTTTGTTTTCTCCCTATATACATTCTTTGTGGTTTTATGCAGGGAAGCAGCAGAAAGAAGTAATAGAACTTCCAGTCTTTTCTTACAAGTGCCCATTTAAAAAAGGAGAGTATAATAAGGTTGGTGTTCTCAGTGCTGCTCTAATATGTAAAGAAAACTGTATTTTAAAATCCCTCCTTGAGCTCTGAGAGCAGGGTTACCTCCAAACTGGGAAACTGGGCTATGAAACACAAATGGAAGGAAATGCATTTCAACAAGAAGGAATAATTCATCCAGCAAATTAGTACCTAACTCAGACCTCTGTATTTCATTGGGCAGCAATTCACTTGAGGAAATCATTTTGGTAGGTTCAGTAATCTGCGTAAACCAGATACGGAGCCACGGCATCTAACACAGGAGTCTCTGGGAACCTGGAACATATATACTCTGGTGCCAGCCGTGGTGGTGGATGAAGGTATGGGCATGGTCCTGGACAACAATAACATGCATGAGGTCACACGGAAGAACTGCAGCAGATTTAGGCAAATTGTATTCTCTGCAAACAAATATTTCCATCCATTTAGGATGATAGTGCTGGGTGAAAAATAGTGACTTTTCAAATGTACATGTTCTGTCCTTTCCAAGAAGTCTGCTAGCTCCTGTACCACATTAGACAGCAGCACAAACTAGAAAAGGGCCAGGGAGAAAAAGCTAACTTTTTGAAAAGCTATCATAACATCATATATACTAAGAATGGAAGGTCATAAAGCAATATAACTGCCAATACTGGAGTGCTCCCAGAAGTACCATTCCTGGTGTTATTTTGACACGTGTTTCTGATCACTACACTATTGCATGTTTGAATAGATTTCAGTCACTGAAAGTTTGGCTTGATATTCAGCTTGAAGCTTCTTTTTCCTTTTCTTCATGCCACTATCTCTATATTCTATTAAGATTCTTTAAAGTAAATCTTGTTCAGCACTGGCTGTGGTCTGTGCTGTATAAAACAGGTAGGCTGTAGTAGAAAACACTGAGAGGAAAATGCTGAATTATATTACTGATTTATTGTTTGATATTTGTCCTATGTATGTGCTTATACCCACTTTGCAGATTTTGCCATTTTAGTTTTGTGTCCCCTACTCACACATCCCCTACTCATTCTTTCTCTCCTTTTAATTATCAAATTTGTGTCTTTTTTAATCTCATGACACTCAAACCAATGAGAAAACTATGTAGTTTATTTTTTTCCTTTTTTCCCCTGCTCTATGACACTGAAGACAAAATATAAAATCTCACCACATTCAACAAAATGAGAGTTTTTTGATTTTTCTGTAACCAAGATACCAACTGTTCGTCATATCTTTCAGTTTCTGCCCAACATGGTATATGTGTGAGGTGAGTTACTTTTCATACATATGTAATTCAACATTATTTTATGGACCTTTAAGAACAAACCCTGCAGGCTGCAGCCATGTGCACATTTACATCATGTTATTCAGTAATTTCTAATGCCATAGGAAAAGTCATACCCCTAGCCAAGTTGCTTTCATTCAATATCTGTGACTAATATATCTCTAAAATGACTTATTCATATAGCTTGAATCTTTCTCACACTCCTTTGTAAGATTTTCTACCTAAATCATTAATATCTCTTTAACATTTCTTATTTATTGCAGAAAAGTAAAAAAACATGCAATGCTAATCTAAAAGGCTAGATGACTATCTTTCAAAACTATAGCCCTAATCGATTTATATGTGTTCAAAATTGAGAATGGGCACCTTAAAAGGTTGCTTAATATTCATAGCCATGTACTTGTCAATTTTTTTATTTTTTTATTTTTTTAATGAAAAATCACAGAAACATGCTATGAAACGTTTATTACTTACTGTGGGCAGGGGTTTCTAAATTTATATATTCTGCATCTGAGCTACTTCTCTGGATTCTCTTTAGTATCAATAAAGAAAAATTGACTTTTGGGAGTATTCCTTTCCTAAACTTGACACCTAGTAAGATTAAGTGGATCATGTCTTAAAATGCTTGTTTCTCCATTAATTCTAAGAGAAGCTTGGAGCAAGTTCTACAGTTGAAGACACCTGTTCTGAAGACATCAATATTATGATAGGCGATTCACAAACAATATAAGTGTGGGCTGCATGTGTGAACACTTGTACATGTGTAGATTCACGTGTGTGATCCTCTTATTTCAGTTGAAGGGTAGCGATGAGATAATGGGATATAAATTCAGTTCAACTCTCTGAATTATATAAACATAAATATATAGCTATATATAACTGTAACTGATTCCTTATTTTACCTTCTTCCTGGAGTAGATAGGACAATACTTACCTTTATAAATAAGATTTTCTTAGGGATCTGATTCATAATATGTGCAAAATGCTTTTAGAATTTAGACAGAAAGTTTAGATGCTATTACAGCATCAATTTTTACTTTCCCTTTTCTGACTTCCCATTCAAGTGCCTCTGCCAAGCTCAGCTTAAAAATAATTTTAAAAAGGAACTAAATTTTCACTGAAGTGAATTAATCCTGGACTTTAGGTGGTAACAATGTCTACAGAATGTGCTGTTTTGGATAAGGCTAAGAGTAAAGAGAGATGCATTAATGAAAGGAAAACAACTTTTCGTGTTCGCTGAACAACAATATACGCAGTAGGCTTTCCTTTGTGTTTGATTATAAACTTTTTGAGAAGATAAACCCTTCTGGCAATACATCAAACCCTCCTGCTTAGTTTCAGTCTAACAGCTCCAAACCAAGTACTTCTTTATAACTTCCCTCAACAGTGCTATTTAGAATGTCCTTAGGTTTTCCTCCAGGCAATGGCAGCTACAGTATGTGCTGAAGGATTTGTCACTGCAGATATTAATACACCATCAAATAAAGAAATTCTTTTTAACTCTGTGTCAAATGCAAAATTATCATCACTAATACAAGAACTTAACAGTGTTCTTTTTTATTATTTTTATTTTATTTTTTTAGCTAATGCATTCATTAATGTAGCTCTCATCAAACTTGAGGGAGACTGTAGCAGACAAACTATAATGACCTTGGACTGATTCAGCATTGAGTGTTTTAATTTGAATACATAACATTGTCTGGGAATACATATTCAACGAAGGACAATATGAACTGCAGAAAAAAAATCTTTTTTGCTCTCTCTCTCTTTTTTTTTTTTTTTAATTTTTTTTTTTTACACAATTAGGTTGCAAGTCCTAACTAGTATTCTAATTCCTATATTAATTATAGCAATCAAAATAATGTTTTAACACCAGGATTTAACATCATAGAGAATGATTCAAATACAGAAAATAATAACCATAATTTCAATTAAAAAATTGACAGTAGTCTCTGAATACTACATCAAAATGACTTCTCTGTGTTGGGGTCTTTCTATAAGTGTACATAGATGAAACTTTTCTGAAATCAGTATATTTAATTACTTCTTGCATTAAGTTCTCAAAATATATTTAAAATATAATTTAATTTAACCTTCCAATTCTTATCTGGGTGAAAGGCAAATTATAGAATGACAGAATCATGGAACACAGAATCATATTCACTGAATCACAGAGTGGTTAAGGTTGAAAGCAGCCCCTGAAAGTCATCTGGTCCAACCAACCCTGCTCAAGCAGGAATACCCAGAACAGGGTGTCCAGGTCAATGTCCAGGTGGCTTTTGAAGATCTCAAAAATGCTGAAAATGCTGAGTAGAGGGGATTGATCTAATTTACCTAAATTGTAGTTTTATTCACTTCTTTGTGCTACCTACTTTTAGTATACTAAAATAAAAAGATTTAAGTGATTTGGTATTTTGGACAAATCAGAAACTGAGTCACAAGATTTTCTTAAAAAATAAAACTTCTGCCATGCATATAGAATATTTTCTCTTGTTTTTATTGTAGTTTGATCATTTTTATTATTATTATTATTATTTTCAAAATGTCAGCCTAATCTTGCCTCTAATAAGCAGCCAGCCATGCAAAGCTTTTTTTTTTTTTTTTTTTTCCATTATTTTGTTATAGGAAATGATATGTGCTCCCTCCTAACACTGCATTCACAAGCAACCTGTAACAGCTTGGAAAACAGGTTTAAGCTTTAAGCTTTGTGGGTAGTAGTAGAACAGGATCAGAATTTAGGCTCCTCTCCTCCAAATTAGAAGCCAAGAGGGTTCCTGTCCTTATGAAACATACAGAATATCCACTGCAGATGTCTATAAACCTCAGTATCTTGTCTGTGTGGCTAAGCCACACAGTGTGCACTGAAAGGATGGCTAAGTGCTGTGTGATGTCTGATCTAACAGGCTGGAAATTCCTGGATCACATTTCCTCCAAAGACTCTGCCCCTCATCTCCAAGGTAATTTTGAGCAAGCCATTTCATTTTCATTCTCTGTAAGACAGAGATAATGACAATTATCTTCTTGTATAAAAACTCTAATATCTAAGGACACAAAGCCTAGCATAAGATGTTATTAATAACATAACTGATTGAAGTTGAGCTACCAGGTCTACCCAGACTGCCACCAGCACCAAAAAGCCCTCTGAACCTTCTCCCATGCACAGGCACTAAATCACTCCTCATAGTTTGGCTGTTTTTTGATGGACACAAATTGAGGAATGTGCCAGCTGACCGAAATTGTTGCTTATAGAACTTTGTTATAATTATGTCTGAAAAAGAATTTATTAGAATCCTACCTTTTCAGAAAGTAAGAAATTCCTTGAACATCCTACTTTTGGTTTGAAATGTACTTCATTCGTCTGGAAAGTAAAAGTAAAATCCTTTCAACGGCTTTGGAGTTCTAGAGAAGTGAATGTAATATAGATTTTTTTAAACTCTCTTAAAATGCACATTAAAAATACCAAAAAGATTTAAACACACTTTTCTGATGAACTTCTCTTATGTAAGATCTATGTAGATCTGTGTTACACTAGAGGCTTAAAACATAAAAATATGATCATAATTGCACAACACCTCCAAACTACTTCCAATTTTTAATTTAAATTTTATTTTATTTTATTTTATTTTATTTTATTTTATTTTATTTTATTTTATTTATTTTATTTTATTTTATTTTATTATTTTATTTTTTTACCAGACATGAAGAACCTTCTTGTACTCAGTATGAAAAGACTTAGATCCCAATTAGTATCAGGCACTGAAATCTTACATTTGAGTTGACCGCAGAACAAGAACATTTTAACTGAAAAAAAACTCCAAATGATTTTTCTATAATGTATTTGAAGAAGCACTATTGTGATTCTTCTAAAAAGTTCTTCTTTTATTCTTCTTTTTTTCCCTCCAAATATTTTAATTAAAAGTATTATTGAAATGTTATTCTAAATTCCTATTAAGCCAAAACCCATTTCCAAACATATTTTTATAAGATTAATATATCTTTATAAGATTACTTAATGATTTCTTTTTTTAATTATTTTTTTAAATGTTCTCAAATACTAATCTTTTTAAAAATAAAATTGTTTAGTAGGAAAAATCTAATTTTATTGCTAAACATAAAACACTTTCAGTTTTGTCAACCTGCATCTAACTTTCTTTTAATCTATGTATATATTTTTAATCTATGTGTATATTTGGTTGTAATGAGGACATAAACTCTTCATAATGTGTGCTGTAGTTTTGGAATACTGACAATGTTGTTTATAATTACTGATGTATTTCTTGTTTCGGTTGTACAAATTCTTCCATGGTGTAATATCACCGATACAGCTGTGAAATTTATTTATTTTGTTTTATTTGTTTGTTTACTTTTGTTGTTGTTATTGTTTTTAAGTAACAGTGCTACCACAGCAATCAACAAATGTACAGTTCTGCTAAAGGCATACACGTTCCAATTTCACTTGAACACACAAAATAACACTCTTCTCTTTCATTCACAACAACTGTAATCCTGACCCCAACACCACAAACCCAATAAAAAAAAAAAAAAAAAAAAAGAAGAAAAAAAAAAGTAAAAAGAAGTGAAGATAGAGTTAAGAGGTAAAATTCAACTATCCCAGTTCAACTCTTTTACCTTTTGGGAAAGAATAAAAAATAAAATGTGGGGAGAGGGGTAGCAGCAGCAACAACAGAGAACTAGAATATTATCTGTTCATTTTAAAAACTGGACTCTTCAGAGCTGTAATAGATTTTCTGTACTCCCGGTTGTTTTTCAGCTTCAGCAAATACATCTTCTTTTCCTGTTTCCATTAAGTAATGGAAATTACCTTACAATCACTGCACAGTAAGAAACAACCTTATGGAAAGGAAATAGGCCTGGAAGCAGGTACATGGCATTTCCAGTCTCTTTTCAGAATAAAACATACATTGGTCTGAGGGACAGAGATTTTGTCTAGGCTGAGCTTGAGGAACAGGGTTTCATCATTGCTTTAGCCAATGATTTATGTTATCATTAAATTTGTCCTTTCCCTTGGGATTCACACTTTCTTTGTCTTGTGTTTTGGTGAGGCCAGGTCTTAAGGCAAGAGGCACCATCAAACTCAACATTTGCTCACTATTTAACACACTAATGTTTCAATCTCAAATATTCTGTAGATTGTATATTTGTCCTGGAGTCAAATATTTTATTATGTTTGGTCTTGACACATTGTACAGTCTGTATGTTGAACAGAACTATGATCCAGGTATTCTTCAGGTTCATTATTTTCAGGATAGTCAGTACCTGTACTTAGGTACTCAGTGGTGGCAGGTATGAATACATTATAAATGGAAACATTTTGATCTAAGTGCACCCCCTCACTTTCTAAAATACTGCATTTTTGGTTCACGGACAAACTTCCAATTGTAACAAAACATATATATTTGAGCAGGCTGCACAAGGAGCCTAAAGCCT
This sequence comes from Netta rufina, assembly GCF_964035555.1. Classification (NCBI taxonomy): domain Eukaryota; kingdom Metazoa; phylum Chordata; class Aves; order Anseriformes; family Anatidae; genus Netta; species Netta rufina. The sequence continues at coordinate 113,248,794 of NC_140125.1, forward strand.
ACAGAATTTGCTCAAATTCCAATGTGAAATACCATAGCTTTGTAAATCTTACAATCTCTTTCTTCACAATTTCTGAGAGAGCCAAGCCATAGTAGATGTACACTGGTGAAAGGAGCAAGTTTTTGGATGGGACCATGAAGAGTAAGTGTTCAGATACTATTGTGATGGACAGCAATTTTAACCTCATGAGCATGAAGTTAGCAGAAATGTCAATATGATCTCCATAAAACAGAGTGCCGTTAGTGTTCTCATGTAGGAAAAGGGAAATGAGTTTTTTTAAATAATCATAAATAATAAAAAATGGTTGCCCTATAATATTTTTCTTAAATTAACAAGAATTTGAACCCACTATAAACTGCTGAAGAAAACCTGTCCAGTCTTGAGGGATGGGGTTTTTGATCAGGATAGATCAAGTGTGTAAACGATTTTCAAATGTGTAATTTATTTCCTGTTTTGAAAGAAATTGCTTAGCCTTGAAAGGTTTGTCAGGAGCATTATCATGTTTTTAAGAGTGTTCAGGGAGTTGAGCAGGAAGAAAGCAATATATTCTTAGCAGATCACTTCTAAACTAAAATACAATTTCATAAAATATTCAGCATCTTTGTGGGCTTATAGTTATACTTATAGGAACCCATTCTCCTAAGATAGGGAACTGAATCTGTTGCATATATAATGGCACCATAGATAATCATAATCGTAATTGAGGGCAGAATCCATACTTCCTTGCATGAAGCTCTTCTGAGGAACAAACACGCAAGTAGCTCTGCGGCATGTCAGAGTTATTATTTGAATTTATGAGTAAGTCACCAAACTGCAGTGCAGTTTCCTTATAGGCCAGAAAAAAACATCTTTGGCAGCTCTAAGGAGGATCTTTGAGTCACAGAGGCCTTCATTTTGGCTATGAATATTACTACAACACTGGCTCCTAGTTGTTTTGCTAACAACTTTATGGAAACACTCTGAAATAGTCCCTGGTGCCTACGTTGTCTGGATATGTTGCTTATAAAGCCTTAAAAGCTCCATTTTCTTTCTGCCCAAAGAAAGAACTGAGCCTTGAAAGAAATAAAAATGAAAAGAATATCTGTGAGGAGAAAAAAAAATGACCAAATATATTTTTGTCGAATGCTTGGCAAATGTGAACAACTGCTCATCAGATTGGAGGCAAGGGAGTCCAGCCAGCTCTGTGCTAGACTATGACCAGATGTACAGCTATGGGTGAATCACATCCATTCTGTTTCCTTTTCTAGTCTTTCATTTATTGATTTTTGGTCAGATCCAGCCTTCATAAGTGAAATGCCCAACCTGTGCTTTTTAAAAGACATTTTAATGAAAAATTCCTCCATAGACATGCTGAGTGCAATGTTGCCCTTTTGTTTCTAGATCCGGGTCTTGGCCTTTATTGCCTGGATAGGGACAGCAATATAATGTCAACTATCAGCAACCTCTGCTAGGCATTTCCCTTAAGGGATACAATAGCTATACATAAAAGAAGACACAGACAAAGGAGTGACATACAGACTGTACTGATGCTCAAGGCTCTGGTGTAAGTCCAAGTCCAAATTAAACTAAGTCACTCAGTCAGGTGTATCTGAGCAGTCAATGGAAGAGCTTGAGGCCCACAAAGGCTTCCAAGTGGAGAAGAAAACATCTCCCAGTTTCTTCATGGTATTTTCCTCTTCTCACTGAATGTGTGAGGAAGTCAGTTATTTTCTTTAGTGCCTCACTGTATGTTTGAAATGTACATCTAATAATAATAATAATAATAATAATAATAATAATAATAATAATAAAGCAGCTCTGGTTTCATCTGGTCCTGTAGATGTTAATGTAATACAGATAATAATAAATACAAGATTAAGATTCTCAGAAGAGCTTATGAAAACAGGTGGTAAAACTTATGTAAAGGGAGTCAAATAATGCAGACTTAAAATCCTTGAGGGAAATGCTTCAGAATGAAGTAAGTAGAGAAATAGAGATGGTAGGGGAAAAATAAATAAATAAGGAAAAAACAAACAAACAAAAAAACAAACAGCTAATTTTACAAATGGATAATATTTGGAGATATGAACTGTTACACAGACTTCTTCCTGAAAAATCTCTTCCAATTAAGAATATAAATCACAAATAAATGTTCTTGATGTATCAGTAATTCAATCAGAAACCACCACTTTAAAAAAATATAAATAAATAGGAGGGTTAGACTAAATATTTGAAGGTATGGTCACGTGGAAATGGAGGTTTGTTTCTGAAGGCAATAGCAGAGTAACATATGGAGCAACATACAGTGAAGCATTTAGCTACAACATGGTATTTTTTGAAAACAGTGTGTTAAATTTTAAAGTAAAAAAAAAAAAAAAAAAGCAAATTGACAGGATAATTTATTGTTAATGCAAGAAACTCATTTGAAACCCATCCATGAGTGTGTGAATGTGGGTGCATATAGCCACTTAATAATGAGAAATGCTAATAATCTGTAGTTAAATTGATGAGGAAGATAGACGTAAGAAGAAACCTAGAAATCCTCTAGGAAAGTTTATAGCTATTTTTCATCCGTACACTGGAAATTTTACAAGCTGTTTTATACAACTCTCTGTATCACGTAAACATGACCATCTGCCAAAGATAACCTGCTTTTCTTAAAAATTTCCATATTAGCTTAAGATGTAGGAGCACAAAACTTACCCAGAATGCAAAATCTCTTTCCTAGGAGAGAAAAACTATATATATGGATGAATGTAGGTGCATACACAGAAGTAGACATTAATTATTATCATACTTCTATATGTATATGTATTTGCTATTATACAGGCATACTTATACATATACATACTTATACAGTCGTGTCATGTATCTTCTGAATCTTTATAAAGTTTATTCCCAGGGAGGGCACAAGGCGATCAAGAGACATATGTAGGAAGTAAAATTGCACAAAGGAGACAGACGTCATTAATCCATCGATTGTACTGCCTGGGTCTGTCTTTCTATGCATTGCTAACTCCCTGGCAGGCTTTAGCCAGGTAGTGTAGGAAGTGCTAATGTGATCTGACTCAAGATCAATACTAACATGATCTTAGATGCACTGTTTGTGCTTGCCAGGGTACTAGTTTGGAGACAGTACTGGATTATGTTTTACACCTTTTTAGCATCTAACAAGCATTCTGGGCCTCTAACAGAAACCAAACACAATTAAGTATCAGAAGCCAGAGAACAGATGGAGGACTTGATGGTGGCGTGAGTGAACCTTTGAACTCTAGGATAACAGTCTAAAACTTGCTTAAATCAACCATGACAGATGACTAAATTCTTCACTGACTTTTTACCCTTTATAGCCTCATGCAATCAAGCAGGCTTGCAGGAATTTAGGCAAATTTAAAATTTGGTCTTGAAACTGAAAATCAATTGAAAATGTGCTCCTATGATCAGGTTAGACATGTAGACACACAGCAAGTGGTACCATTTGTGCTTGTTAGCAACCTCTCCAAGGATGCTGTGAATGCAGCCTTCACCTTCCCCATCTACAGAGAGACCTACCCAGTTGGTGTCACAGCCCATCAGAAGACAGCATGGGTTGGGACTGCTCCCATCCATTCCCTGTGAGAACTGTGGATAAAGACAGGTCTGCTGCCTCCAAAAGTGAATGCAGTTCCCTCCAAATTTGACAAATCCATCTGGGGAAAATTAAAAAACAAAGCCAAAACAAAACAAAAACAACAACATAAGAGTCTAAACCAACTTATAATCATTTAGTACCTTTAATATCCATTCACTGCAGAGATCAGAGATTGAGTTACAGTTCCCATTCCAGCTACAGGATGCCATACAGACTCTATAGTACGTAATAATTTCAGATATCAAATTTATACAGAGACATTAAACTCCCTAAAGCATTTTATATGTGAGTCATAAACACATATTATATCATTCACTAGCAAAATAAAGACACCCATTCACCTGAAATACTAACCTTACTCCAAGTATGTTATTCTACTGAGAAAAAGTTAAGCAAAATAGTAGGGAAACTTTTGGAAGAAAGGGCATGAAAAATGTAATTCACAAACCATAAAGATAGCGGGGCCTTGCTTGTTTCCTTCCGATAATATGGGAAAGACTCATCTCCAATGAAAAAAAAAACACATCAAACTTTATAGCCTCTCTGACATGATTATGTGTTTTTCTTGTGTGTATTTCTCAATTCTATCTCTGATTTGTAAATTACTCCAGGTAGGACACTTTCATCAGCTCAGACACTTGAGAAAATCTCTCATGATCACTTTTCCTATTGATTTCTCTGGAGAGTGGGTGTTCAAAGTCTGTGGACAGAAGTCCTCTCTCAGAACCAGCTAGGCTATTTAAGATGCCTCCATCCCCACTGAGATTCTGGTGAAATCTGCCTTCCCAGTTGGCTGAGCTCAGCTTGAGCAGATCAGAGAGTTGATGCAGGAAATGCTTTGCTAGCACTGCTCTTTGGGATGACAACCAGCTGGGAAGAAGTTTTCACTGACTATGCTGCTAGCAAAGTGGATATCAATTCACCACCAAGGGACTCCCCCAAAGACACAAACCGATTATCTTGTGTGCTGTGACATAAGACAGGCAGATTATTATCCAGAAGGAAAAACAAACAAACAAACAAACAAACAAATAAATAAATAAATAATAAAAGCTTTGAATTAGACACTAGAAGTACTACACTGACAAAAGGATATGTGAAAGTTGTTTCCAACTGTTTGCTTGACACTGCATAGCTATGTATATTTCTTCTGTTTATTCCTCTGTTATGACTTTCTTTTCTTATTTTTTCCCTAATTATTTTTTGTCTAAAGAGCTTGTTATTAGAAAGGCTAGGGAATGAGCATGAAACATTGATGGGTCTTATTTTTAATGTGAATAAGCAAATGCTGTACATAATCCACATAGTTCTGGAGCTTTTGGATAACAAGTTTGCACAGCACAAGCAAGGCAGCCTACTTTCTCTATAGAGCTCAGGAAGGCGAAGGTCAGACAAATCAGAATATGGAACATTTGGTTCCTCATTGGCCTCCCTGGTGCTTTTTCCTCTCAGTGCATTTCATTTTCTTGGCAAATGTCTGTGACATATCAGTAAGTCATTTTAACACTTCTTCATGCCCTACTATTTCAGTTTCAAGATCATTAATAAAACAGCAGCTTGGAAGGTGGCACAACAAGAATTCTAGTATGCTAGCAGGTAGGGTGGCTGTCTGATTTTTTTTCCCAGCTATTAGCATAGCCAGACCTCAGCCTCATAAATAAACAGCACATAGTCTACAGAGAGTTTCATATGAAAAATTATGCACAGTGTGCTTTTCACTGACTGGCTATGTGCTATAGAACCATCTATTAGAGAAACTTTACCCTGGAAATTCAGGCCTTATAATATTAAAGTTTTAAAATGAAACCCCCTCAGGCTAGCCCAGCATAAACAATTAGTTGCTCCCTGTTAAGCTCCATATCCATAACAGACCATTTTGAATGTTTCATAAGGTACACTAAGGGACATCATTAGTATGTGAATTTCTTTTACTAAGATCACAATGAGGGCTTTAGGAAGAGAACACACATATCCAGGGAAGATTGACAGACTGAACGTCACAAGCTGCTCGTGCTGAGTCGATTTAGAATCATGTGAAAGCATTTGAGCCATTTAACTCTATTTCTTTTGATCCTCAAATCTCTGCCTTCACATAATCTTATAAGTACAGTTTTCTAAACCCAATTTAATATCCTACCTTGATATTCCCCACTGGGTCTCTGGATTATTTCTTTAACTGTTTTGTCTTCTTTTATATTTTCCTTTTTAAACTTTTATGAGTTTTTTATTCTAATATAAAAGCATTTTTGCCTTTTAACTTATTTTCTTCTGACACAGTTCAGGGGCACCCACCATTCAGTATATTTCCTCATTTATCTTTATAGGCAAGTCTAATGCTGTTTCTGATCAGCTTCATTGACTGCTGCATCCATGATACTCTACTTGAAATAGCATGAAATTCACACCACCTCCTCGTTGATTCTGAGCTCAGAATCCAACTCTGAAACTCAAAATCTAAGAAGATTTTTGTTCTCTTTATCCACACAAAGAAATCTTAGGAAATCTTTACCCACAGATAAACCCTGGACTAACCAAAATCAGTGGCTAAAATTCTAATAATATATTGGAAATAAGATCTGGCAAAGGAAAAATAAATTGAACGTTTGTTGCAATTAGGTTAAATTAACATCATAGCAGGACTAATCATTTTACTTTTGGTCTGTCCCTCACTAGAAAGCATTGTATTGGAAACAGAAGAACTCAAATACTAAAGGTTAGCCAGTTTCCTAAATAAACATTTATAAATGTCATGAGAAAAAGCAGCTAGCGATTCTTCAAAGGACAAAACTGTTCTGGGAGTATAAAACATGCCCAGTCTTACTCCGTGTGGACTCAAATTATCATCAAATCTATGTGTAATATTTGAGGGCCATAACATTCAATAAGGAATGACTCCACCCAAAATCTTTGTTATTTTTTATATCAGTGCATTTTTTATAACAAGAGAAAATAACAAGTTATTTTTTATAACAAGGGGAACAAAGTAGTTTATCAGTAACTGCATCTAACTTTTTCAAAGAAATCAGTATGTGATGAAATCTGATGCAATTTACTAGTGCTAACCATAGATGGAAAGCTCCAATGAGGTACTGCAGAACAAAATGCAAAATGTGAAGCCTCAGTCAGATGTATTTTTCTCTTGTGCTTATTCATCACTAACACTTACTTTAATGATTTTGCGTTTATCTACACCATGAGCAGAACTGTAATAACAATCTCAATAGTAATTTGCAGCCTTTCCAATTTTCGGCTGAAGCTTTGTATGGACACTCTTATTTCAACTTAAGAGTGTCTTTATATAAATTTAGAAAAATTGGAAAGAAATCAACTTTAAGCTATATCAAAGTAGAGCACTTAGACTGAAATAATAGTGTCAGCACAGAGATTTAACAGAGATTTAAACCAAAATAATGAAGGGTGTGAATAATAGCTGATATGTTTATTTGGATTCCATTCCATGCACAGCATTTTATAGCAGAAGCAGCAGGTAAAGGTTGTTTTTAAGATAACTGCACCAATAGCAGAAAATCAAAAATAGAATAGTTTTTTTTTTTTTTTTTTTTTGTAGATCCTGATACTGCAGTTTTGTTTTCTGTTTGTTTGTTTTGCAGAGGGGCAGGTAACATTTTTCCATAGCCCAAACTGATCACTGGATCAACAGAGAAAACTAGAAAGATGAGAAGGCCTGAGGGTCTGAACTGGACAAGGAACATTCCCGGTGTGCAGCGCCAGAGATGCAGTGCAAACTTATGTGAGGGATGCAAATAGTTTATTTAGACACAGTTCCTATTAAGGTTTTGTGGTGGTCTTACTCAGGTAGGCAGCCAAACTCCAGCACAACTGCTCTCTCACTCCCCCTCTCCTCAAAGAGGAAGGGGGAGAAAATACAACACAGAGAACTCAAGGTTTGGGATGACAAAGGTTCAATTAAAGGGAAAGGGAATGGGGAGAAAATGAAACAAAAGGAACAATAAGTCTGCATGGAAGCACAGAGAGAGGGTAAAAATAATATTCTCTACTTCCCATCAATGAGCGATGTTTGGCCACGTCCTGGGAAGCAGGGCCTCAAAACGTGTAGTGGTTGTTCACGAGGAACAGCCCCCTCCCCTACGACAGCCTTCCTTTTTACTGCTGAGTGTGACATCAGGTATTATGGAATATCCCTTTGATTGGTTTAGGTCAGCTGCCCTGGCAATGTCCCCTCCCCATCACTTGCCCACCCCCAGCCTGCTGGCTCTTGGGGGCTAGGAAGGTGTCCTGATGCTGTGCCAGCACTAGACACAACACTGGAGTGATATCAGTGCTGTTCCAGTTACGAATGCAGAGCACAGCACTGTGTGGGCTGCTGCAGGAAAAGGTGACTCCATCCAGACAGACCCAACACAGGTTCCTATACTCTTCCTGAAAAGTAACTGCAAAATGTATCAATCCATATATAAATAGATAGGTAGGTAGGTAGGTAGGTAGGTAGGTAGGTAGGTAGGTAGGTAGAGATAGAGATATATGTTCTGGCTCTGTCCTGAGAAGTCCAGTATGAAGCAAATGTTTAGTTCAATTATATTTGAAAGGATTGTTCTCTTGTTTGTAGTTATGTCTGTGATTCTGATTCATTGAATCAGGGCCAGGAAAATCAGCATCTTTAAGAACTGATCCCTGATTAAGATGATAAAGTAAAAGCTAAGATCAGGCAGTCTTAGTCTGGTTATTGATCTTACTGATGCTTATTTACTCTCATTTTCAGGTAAAGTTTATTTTTTCTTTTGTTTTGTTCTGTATTGGTTTTAATTTGAGAGCTTATTAAACAAATGAATACATTTCAGGTTCTCTATTAATTATTTTCAATGCAGCAATTTCAAAAATAGCTTTGTAATCTTAGAGTGCACTTTATAAATTATGCCACACAGCTTCCATACTATAGAAAATGTTGGGAACACCAGGGTGCATATTTTTATTGCTCTGTATGCGTTGACAAAAAAATGACATTTCTCCTAAGGGAGTGCTTCAGCCAGGGCTACCACAACGTTAAATGAGGCCACAAATTCATAATTTATTACTCCAGCTTAAGGCAAATACTTCAGTTTCTAACATCAATCTGTGATAGTAAAAGTTAAAATTGTCTTTTAGTCAGTAAAGATAAAGCTTATGAAAAACAGCTTTTTCTGTTTTACATTTATCGCTTTGTCAAGTTTCATCATTATTTTCTTTTAAAAGTGAATGCTACTGAACTATTAAGTTCAAAGACAACACTGGTTTAAATCTCAACTAGTGAGTATTAATAAAGTGAAGCCATCTGTAAACTGTGTTGCATGATTTATTTTACAGACATAAAAATTAACACACAATGGTTTGCTAGGATAAAATCTGCCTTTTAACTGAGTGGCAGATGTCTAGTTAATTATTTTGAAAATTATATAAAATTGTTGGAATTTTGGTCCTTGGGATCGATTATATTTCAAAGAAAAAAAAAAGGAAAAAAAAAACAAACAAGTATTGAACACAACTTCTGGCATCATCTGTGTCATTTGTGTACAAACAAGATTTTGGTATGGTAAGAAGAGCATTTAAAATGTCTCAATGGAAACAACCTAATTGAAGGTTGAGAACTGTAGAAAACAAGGGAAAACAGTTCGGATCAGTAGAAAATAAGCATGGAGGCAGAATATAAAATATCACTTCATGACTTCCAAGATCTTTGCTGCCTACTAATATGCAAACTCTGAATGGTCCAAAACAGGACACATAATATAGAGCAGAATGTTCTCAATATGAAAATTCAAATAAAGACTACACTTATGCTGAGCATCTAGATGGCTCCAAGTCTTTCCAGCTCTGATAGCAAAGCTTTTTTTTTCTTGTAAGACCTTTCCATGGAGTGCTTTTTGCTTTTCTGGTAGAATCAGAATAAAGAGAAAAATAAAAGTGGAAAGAAAAATGAAAAATCTAAGGTTAGTTGCCATTTTTAAACTAATACCTGCTTTCCAAATATGTTTCCTAAGAACATATTCCCCTACAGGGCAAGACAAAGGCAACAGGCTGCTGAAGAGCAACATTTCACTGGGACTAAGCTGGATGTAAGAGGGGAAAGAAGAATAGTGAAGAAATGAAATCTGCTTAAAATCCAATATCAGGAAATGAAGGTCTAAAATGCTGCCTTGAGATACTGGAACCTGGAAGAAAGCACCTAGATCATTGAAGACAGTTCCTTGCCATCACATACGTTTATTACATCATCCAAGTTGGGACAGGTAATGGCTGTAGCTTTAAACAAAGATATTTGTCTATGGTCTGTTACTTCAAACACAGAGAGATAGAAAACTGTAGTGAGGAAGCAATCAGAAATCATATAGATCTTGGAGCTTAAAGGTCCAAAAACATGCACTCCAAGCACACCTCAGCCCACTAAAACCTAGTGCAGCAACTTGTATGTAACTCCTGGGCATTAGCAAAGAGATCACAGCAGTGCAAATAGCAGACAATCAATGAAGGCAAAAGATAAGGAGGAGCAAGACTATTGCTCATATGCAATTCTTGCAGAAACCAATATCAGGAGACAACCCCAGTTAAACCCCTGATGCATCTTTTATACTATTAGAGCACTAGCTATTATCTGTGGCAACTGCTCAGTTCTGGGAAACAACTGTTCAGCACTTTAATAATGCCTGCAATAGAGAAAAATCTAGTGCTTATCAGCATGTATATATCATATAACACAGTAAATATATACATGTATATATATGGTAAATATATATATGTAAATATAGGTAAAGTGCAGTACGTGAGAGGTGGGGTTTTTTGTTTGTTTGTTTTGTTTGGTTTTTTTGTTTTTGTCTAGTTGTGGGGAAACCTCATTATAATAAAGAGTAATGGCAAGGAACAAGGTAAGTATTTGACTTCCTTCGGAGGATTTTTTTTTTTTTTAGATAAAAAGAGGTAGACCTAAGTAAAAACAGGAATACCTTTCCTTGACAAAATTCCATCATTCCAGCACTTACAGCTTTTTGTTCATTTTTGCCTGAAAGATGATGACAAGGAAAAATACAGAAAATCTTAGCAAAACATCTGTACAATGTGAAGTATTTTGTTTTCTAGTGAGATATTTCCTATGAGCCAACTCAGCTTCAAACATCACCGTCTGTGACTTTGCATAGTCCACAGGGAGTTGTGGTTCAAAAGTCTTTTGCCCCAGTTCTTGGCTGTGAACCATGCAACCTAGTTCTGTTGTCAGCTCAGAGACAGCAGAGGTTTCCCACACTGAAAAGCTACCTAGACCTGCCTGACTGTCTATATTTTTGCCTATATCTCTATACATGACAGTTTTCAACTGTATCATTATATCTAAATTAAAATAAGGTTGTCCACAAATGTGTTCCCACAAATGAGAAAAAGCTATTTATGCGATATCAGCTGAACAAGGCTATCAGCTTCAGACTGAATTTTAATCTGTTTCACATTCTCAAGCAAAATTTTTCTGAAGATATTTGACAAAACTCTGAATTGACTGAGATACCACATCGTGGACATTTGTGACAGTTTATATATCTTTCAAATTTTCTGGCTTTTTTTTTTAATCCACAAAATTACAACTATATTTAAAATGCCATTAAATCTAGCCAATGTTTTCTGAGTTAAGCCCTTTCTCATTATCAATTACCCTTTCTTTAAAAATAATTAAAAAAAAAAAAAAAAAAAAAAAAACCTTTACAACAAAACTATTTTCATTTAAAAATTAGTAAGGCTGTTATCAAAACATTCCATTTCTTGACAGCCATGTTCACAAAAAAAAAAAAAAAAAGGTAACATGAAGAGCCAAATTGATCACTCAATATTTCAAAAGGCTAAACAATGACAATATATATGTCACTCAGTCATTTCCCATTTATTAATTATAATGACAAAGCCTCAGCAGAGGATGAGAAAGAGGAAACTTTTGATTAACTGTTAAACAAAGAGCTGCTAAAGGTCTTTGTTTCCTAATAATTTCAACTCTCATTTTAATTTGAGCCAATCTAACCTCTCATCTTACTGAAAACAGAAGATATAATATTCTTTTACAGGGAGCAGCTCAATACCATTCTTAGAGACAAACAAATAGACATAGAGAGAATGCTAAGTAAATGCTCAACTGGACTGGGTCTGTCTGGGATGAAGTTAATTTTTTTCATAAAAGGTCGTATGGTGCTGTGTTTTGGATTTGTGACCAAAACAGTGTTGATAGCAAAGCAAAGTTTCAGCTGTTGCTGAACAGTGCTTAAGCAGTGTCAAATCCTCTTCCGTTTCTCACACTGCCCCACCAGTGAGGAGGCTGGAAGTGCACAAGTGAGGACATCTGACCTCAATTAATCAAAGGGCTATTCCATGTCATATAATGTCAAGTTCAGCAATAAAAGCTGGGGAAAAGAAGAAATTGGGGGGTGGTGGTGGGGGTGGTGGTGGTGGTGGTGGTGGTGATGATGATGATGATGATGGTGGTGATGATGGTGATGGTGATGGTGATGGTGATGGTGGTGGTGGTGGTGGTGGTGGTGGTGGTACAGGGAGGCAGGGAACAGACATTTAGGGTTGATTCCTTACCTTTACATTTAATGAAGTCCTGCTTTGCTAATGAAGCCTTGCTCTCCTACCAGCTTTGTTGACCTTCTCTGCGCACATTCACAGAATCATGCAAATTGGTTAAGTTTGTAAGCAATCTTCCAAAATCATCTGGTCCAACCACCCTTCTCAAGTACAGCAGGGTGCTGAGGCCCATGTCCAGGTAGCTTTTGAAGATCTCCAAGGAGAAAAACTCTTCAACGTCTCTGGGAAACCTCTGCCTTTTTTTTTTTTTTTTTAAGGTATTTCACCCCTGTGAAATACCTTCCTGATGGTCAGACAGAACCTTCAGTATTCTATTTTTTGCCCAGGGAAGGAAAGGGAAGGGAAAGGAAGGGAAGGGAAAACAACTCTATTTATTTTTCTGTTTTAAGGTATTTCACATTAACATCAGAGCTGTCATTTAGTCAGACTCGAGGGATGGTGCTGAAAAATTAGGTAGTCAAGATAGGATTTGGATTACTGGGAGGAAATGTGGCCATTGGTGGCAGTCCAGATTCCTACTCTGCAGTGTTCTGTCAAAAATACATAAATAAATAAATAAATAGACAAATAGATAAATTTTAGATAGTTTAGTATGCATATATGGAGACAGCTCCAGGATAACATGAACAAACCTTTGCTTTAGGATAGATTTTCTGCCTCAACTAGGACTTGACTTTACTGCAAACATAGCTCAAATAAATATCCCTAAGGAAGCTAGGAAAAAGAAGCTTTTATAGTTAAAGTCTTATATTTCTTTATCATGATTTTAAAATGCCACTTTTATCAAGCAGGGTACTGTTTCTTCCTCAGTAATTTGGAAAGGACAGTAATGATTCATAAAACAAGCTGCTACTAATACTCTGGAGAGCATAGACATATTAGTTTCACATTTTTTTCTATATGACGCAGATAAGACTCTACCTTCTATAGAATCAGAAGTTTAATATTAAAGTTGCCAGTAATTTTGTGGTGGCAATTAAACTGTGATGCAGGTTTTGTTAACTCAGTCTTCCTACTTTTATTTGCTTACATATGATAATGATGGTTGATGAAAACAAATCTGGAAAAAGATGACTCTGTCTGAATGAAAAAGTGCAGCTAGTTTTGTATGTTTAACCCATTGTAATCATGATAGATATTTCAAAATGGGATCAGACTAAATGTTTTTAAATTGGTCATCAATTTTCTGTTAATGTGTTTTATGTGTTTTTCAGTTTACAAAAAAATAGTGTTCTGCAAATTCCTTTTTATTTATTTATTTGTTTGTTTATTTTGAAGGAGGGAGAGAATGTCAGATGTACTTTTCATAGAAATTCAAAAACATTTTTAAAATACTTTGTGAGAAATCAATTTATATTTTCATTTGGAGTTCCACTGTAGGAGGAAAAAAAAAAAAAAGAGGAGGTAGGAGAGGGATGTATGAGATTTCATCTCTGTAGCGTATGTATTAATCTCATTATTTTAATCATACATGTATGAATATATAAGATATCAGTGATTGTTTGGTTAAGAAAGAAACTTTTTCAGACTTTCAACAAATATCTCATGACTTCTGAGAGATGAAAGGACAGGTAACACATAGCAGTGAATGTGCTGTAAATCCAGGCCCTCTTGCCTTGTGGTGTGTTCATATAGCTCTGCCATCTGTCTTAGTATGAGGCACTTTTGCATTGATGTAATGACATCCATAAAGGGAGTTGTTTCCCTATAACTACATAATTAGAAAAAATCACACTGTTAATCAATGTTGTTATACTAATACATAACCAATGTGTGAGCAGGGTCTGATGAAGTATGAAGCTACATTTAGATGTGCTTTTTGGTCACAAATTAATCAAAATAAGATAGTCATTTCTATCTTGTTCTTGCTGCTCAATAGCTTCCTCAGAAAAATCATATCACATATCATATCAGCTAGAAAAACTCCAGGAGTGGTTACCCATCGTTAAAATGACAAAGTAAAAACACAGTTACACTGTGACATTTGTATCAACAGTGATTGCTGTTTCAACCATTTTTACATAATCCATTTGGGACCATAGTTTTGCTGGCAGGTCTAAGTGAGCAGCAATCCACAGGTAGGGCAGTGATCTCAGTCTAGCTCAGATGAGACTCCTGCAGCATGTCTGACTGTGGCCTGAGTGCGTGTTTGTTCTTCAGCTACTGACTTAGGTGAAAATTTTTAAGAATTATTCAGCTTCCTTCAAACTAAACAGGTGAGATCCCAGTAACTCTGGAATAACTGGGAATTAAAACAGCACCCAAGCATGAAATCTTGGGTACGTGTAAGAATTGCACCTCTTATGGACAACTGTTAAAATATTCCATAAACATCTACTTTTCCCAAGGTTTTCCAGGTTTTCAAGGCTGGCCAAAGGGATGTCCCACACCATATGGCATCATGCTCAGCAATAAAAGCTGGGGAAAGAAGGCAGAAGAGGGGGACATTCAGAGTGATGGCTTTTGTCTTCCCAAGAAACCATTATGCATGGTGAGCCCTGCTTTCCTGGAAGTGTCTGAACACCTGCCTGACAATGGGAAGTAGCAAATGAACCCTTGTTTTGTTTTGCTTGCATGTGTGGCTTTTGTTTTACATAATAAACTGTCTTTGTCTCAACCCAGGAGTTCTTGCACTTCTACCTTTCCAATTTTCTCCCTCATCCCACATGGGGAGAGTGACTGAGTAGCTGTGTGGAGCTGCGAGGTTAAACCACAACAACTTTATAGCAACTTCTTCATTATTTTGGACTTTGCCTATCACTGCAAGGCTTTGACGAGAAGCTGCTCTAGAAACTGAGTGTTCTTCCGTTCAGTATTTTTTTCTCTTCATTATTGATCTTTTTCTGGTTTCTCTGCATGTTTGTTGGTCTTTTTCTTTATTCTCTTTGACAGACTGCAGCTGTTTTTCCAGTGCATTTATTTAGCTTTCTTTCACCTTCCTGTCTGTTCTTCATCCCCACTCTCCTGATCACAGTAAAGCTTGACTCAAATGCGCAACAGGTGAGAGGGTTCAAAATCACAAAAACTTGCCTGCTCATCCATATTTAGAAGAGACACTGAAGTAGTTGAAGCAGACACCTTCAGAAGGAAATGTTTTAAAAGTGTCCATTAATTAGACTGATAGATATGCCAAGTATAAGACTGCGTAATGTTGATAAAATTATACTGCATTATATTCCTGGGCTCTTAAATTCAACTCACACTTCCTTGACATGGCCTGACATTTCAAAAACCAGAAATATTCTGCACATTTTCTAAACATCCAGTTCTTAAACGTGGCTTCCCTTTGTAAATCTTTCTTTTCCTGATGCTTTGTACGCCTTTGTAAAGATTTCATTAAAAGAAATAAACATACTTAAAAAAAAAAGACAAAAAAAAGGAAAGAAAAAAAAAAAAGCTGTCTATTCATTTCCTTATTACAGCATTCAAGCTCTTTGTGGCACTGTGCCTAGTTTATATTACCAATACTAGGTTTTTGCAAATGAAACTCTTTCAATTAGTGTTTCAGGAAGCAATTAAATTGTCTAAAATGTATTAATGAATACATTGAAATCTGGAAGAGTACCCTTTTTCTAATACTTCCATTATTAATGCACCATCTGTTTTGTTTTGTTCCCTCACTAGTGTACAGTTTCAGTAACCTCATGTCCACAGAAGACAGTATTCTCAAAAAGCAAAGCCAAGAAATTTAAGCTGATAATCAGTCTTAATTATACAGTATACATTCCAAATAATTTTACAGATACAATAATCAAGGATGATTTTT
The DNA here is from genome assembly GCF_964035555.1 of Netta rufina. Classification (NCBI taxonomy): domain Eukaryota; kingdom Metazoa; phylum Chordata; class Aves; order Anseriformes; family Anatidae; genus Netta; species Netta rufina. Next base: position 113,264,744 of record NC_140125.1, read on the forward strand.
TTTCTTCTCTTTTATTTAGATGTTCTGTGCAGCAAAGAAACTCTCTGAATAACTGTGGGTTTGATCTTCTCTTTCTTTCAACAATAAAGACAATTAAATATTTGGCTTCAGTATGTCAAGTTATTGCTATAGCAGGCAAAGAAGCTCACTTTTGCACAAGGACACATAAAATAATGAGGGGTAGGGGCAGTAGAGCTTTCATTAGAGAAACGAATACAGGCATCTGATGCATTTGGGGTATTATTTGTGTGGACTATTTGAAAGAGTTTGAGCTAATTGAGATAGTGCCATGTGCATCACCATCTGTAGAGAGCATCCATAAAATATCCTGAGGTGATAACTTAAAAAGATGTATGAAAACTATTAATTTATTCAGGTTTTTGGAAGTATTGCTTTCTGTGTTTTAAGGGTAGGGATCATCTCATTTGACCTTAATCCATTATAAAGCATCAAATAGTTTCAAATCTTCTCTAAATAGGAGAGATCATTTGATCATTGATCAGTTCTGGCTCCTTAGGAAACAAGGTGCAAGGTGAGATACAGCTACATTGGTTGCTGTTACAGTGAGGGACAGAGCAGTTATCACCCTTTCATCACAACTTTAATATCCTGCAGTGGCAAAACTGGAAGCTTTGTTTAGTTCTGGAGGTCCTAGGATATTCTGAATCATCTTTCCCAGCTCAGTTAGGAGTACAAACATGTATTAAACCAGAAAACTGCAAAATATTCTGATAATATATTTTTACCAATAACTAGACAATATTTAGTCAATGGTGAATCTCTCTTATGATATGTATGGGCACTTCTGCATGATTTCTGCATGGAGTATAAGGCATTTCAGCCATTAGGGTGAAACCTGTTAAAAAATAAAATAAAAAAAATAATAATAAATTAAAAAAAAAAAAAAACATGAATGCAGTTGCAGTTGATGGCAAAGGACTTGTGGGATTGTGGTGAGATTTCTTTGGAAGCAGCTAGACCTTTAGACATGAAATAGCCAAAATCTGAAAATCTGGATAGCTTCTGACAACCAGCTTCAAAGTGCATTTCAGACCCAAGGTTTCAGAATGGCCAGAGGTGATGTGCATCAGGAAGGTTTGGCACTGAAAATACTTGGAGTTGGTAACCACATTTGGTTGTTTGGGTTTAGTGTCAGCAGGGTAAAGGTAGGAGAAGAATGAAGAAGTTTGTCATGTTTATGTGCTTCAGTTGTTTCTCAAGCTCACATTTGAAAGTTTAGTTCCTTTTTTATTAGATTTCTATGCAAATAGTAACTAGTCCCGGGGCTGTGTAACTTAATAAGAGTGGGAAATGGATTTTTACACTGCAAGAATTTTTTAGATATGTAACATTTTACTATACTTCACTGGTTAAACTGCCAGCTGGAAGACAATCTCTCTTCCCAGGAATAAAGACAGCAACATATAGATCACATGTGAGCAGATGAAAAGAGTCAGCTATGAATGTGAGGATTTTTTTTTATATTGCAGATATGTGACTGAAACAGCGCAGACAACTGAAGAGTACACATCCAAGGTCCTCAGGCTCCACAGGCTGAACTTCAGTGGCTTGCATGTGATCATTTGAAAATTATTTTGGGTATGTCCACCTGATCTGCAGCAAGGTCCAAGTCCTCTGAGAAACCTGTGCTCTGTTAATTTGTGTGAGCTTGAAAAATAAAAATACATTATTATTAATAATAAAAAAATGTATTTGTGCTCATGTTAAAGAGTTTTTTATTACCAGAGCAGTGTGAAAGGAGTATAAAGGAGACTTAGTCCTTAAATTTTAAACATTATATAAAAATTTAAATTAGTCTCTATTCTTCAGATTGTTGTCATTATGGAAAGGTCAGAGATGATGAATTGTTTGTTGCTGCTGCAGATATAATGTACTGTACAGTTCTATTATTTGCTGTGGAGGAAAACATGATTTATTGGATAGTGTCAGAAAATATTTGCTTCAGGCCTGCAGTATATGAAATATATAGCCTGTATTCAGCCATGATGCTTAAGGGAACTACTGTACAATTCTCTGAGGCTAAAATGAGATCTTTCCACTAGTCTAAAGCATTATTTAGTGATTCGGCAGGAACACTATGTCTTCAAAATAGATTTTACAGCTACACATCAAATGCTCTAATTAATAAAAAATATATCAAACAAACAGCCATGCACTAAGTGGCATTTCAAACTCTACTACTGACCTTTACAGATGCTTGAGGGGGCATTCTGTATGTTGCAACAACAGATAGTCATATGATGGGAGACACAGTTACGAAGTTAACAAAAAACAATGGTTGCAAATAATAGAAATAAAAACACAAATAAAACAGTATTCTTAAGTATTCAGAAGCATATACTTAATTATTTTAGATTTAATTTTTCTCTATTGCCAAATACAAATTAAAAGCAGAGATAAACAAAATATTTATAAACAGAAATAAATTAACACTAACACCATTTCTGTGAATGTGCTTTTTCTGAAAATTGGCTTTTCTAGCAAACAAGTCACTGAAAACTTCATAACCTGTGTTAGCTATGCATTTTAATCCTTAAACTCATCATTTCATTTCATATCATTCATGTTTCAGCAATGTTCAAGCAATGTCCTTTTCAAAATATTGTGTACCACAAGACCTTTTGTGAGCAATGGAATATGCAACCATTTTGAAAATGGACAATTTTTTCATGATATTCTCTCAAATAGGTTTCATTCTTCAGTCTCTGCTGCCAAATTCACATTCATGTAAAAAGTAGAAGAATAGAGTTATAATTAGCCCTACACGGTTATTTTCAAAGAGTATCCAGTACATCATATCTGCTCAACAGGGGAGCCTCAAAGAGCGTGGGGAGATGGTGTGAAGAGAAATATAAGGAACACAAGAAGCTGGGAAAACTGTTATGTGCATGCACACCCACCAAAGAGAGATCTTTCCTGGGGTGTCTTTTGAGAATTATGACATCAAATTCTAAAGTACTTTACAAAAATGTGGCAAATTCATCTCAGCTGGTAGCTCTGTTAATGTCAGTGGAGTTACAGCAGGAATGAATTTCTTCCAATGAGAACATCACAAGGAGTACACTACTGTTAGACTGCTACGTTGGTTATTAACTCACTTTCCTCTCAGCACTAAAGAGTAGAGCTAAGGCTTCATGGATCTATTTTTAAACTATGTAAAGTATTTGCCTCACAGATCAAAGAAATATGAAACCAAACTTACCATAGAACAGAGTGGTAGAAAATGGGCTAGAGTGAAAGAAATGTCTTTGAAATATTCTAGGGACCCAGCATGAAATCTGGTTAAAGTTGTATAGCTTTCCATTTGAAAGGTCATGTTCAGAATTGGCTTATAACTTTACGAAAGGGTTACTTTTCAAGCTGAAATTGTCCATAGTTAGTCTCAGTCAGAGACTTTTTCTTAATAATGAGCAAAGAAAGGGCAGTGATTTTAAAGTTTTCACTTTTGATTAATCGTCTTCAGTGCATACTAGAGCAGAGACCAGGCAGCTCGTGTGTAACAGTATGATGAAGGTGAAATATCTGGTTCAAGCAGATGAGAAACTTGTTTCCTTCAGTGCAGAAGTGACTTGGAAAGCAACAAATGGATTATGATTGGCACTGGGTCTGGAGAAGGGGAGAATGGTGGGCAAATTTATGAACCTTTTTGTTTGTTTGTTTTGTTTTCCTTTTGTTTTTCAGAAAGTTTACTTGATGTCCCACTTGTCTTTTAACTCATGGAGACCTCTGACCAGTAACATGTGGTGTGGAGCACACAGAAACAGTAGGCCTGGGCTGGATGGGGCATAAGGCCCATCTATGCTTTCTGCCTGCTCTCAGGATCACACTTACACAAAGTAACATCTCAGGTCCACACACACAGAGGGGTTGTTTTGGTCCTGTTGGGTGGTTCTGTATCTCTGATATGCCAATTTTATTTGGAAACAGCCTCAGCTGGGAGTACAGAGCTAATTCAGGAGCTAATAGCTACCCTGATATCTGTTTGCCATAAAGTGGGTGTTTCTACGCTTAGCTCTAAGGCAAGTGGCAAAAAGACACATAACTAGTGAGGGTCACAGAAGCTTGTGCTAGATCATGAGACATTCATTCAGGGGGAATAAAGCCAGATGATGAATGTGGGAAAATAACCTTCTCCCCTAGGTCCATGAAGAATCTGATGAGAATGGGTGTCTTTAGGATACCAACCAAGGCAGCCCTATGTGAAGATCAGTATCTATGCAATAGTTTATGTATTCACTTGATGGAGATGTGTTTTCAGCAGCTGTTAGATTTAGTACAAATAGAGAAAGGAGTTCAGATGCAGTCTGGCCCTACGTCTTCACAGAGAACATCTTCCTTCCCTCCTCAGCTTCCCCCTTCTCTAATGATGGGCACAAATATTGTACCTGTTCCCATGGCTGCCGTCTGGTTTCTGACATCATTCTTGCAGTGACTGGAGACACGAGTGGTTTGTGTGCTCACAGTGGAACTGAAGACAGGCTTTGCCAATGAGCTGGACACCTCCTTCATGGCTTCACCATGGATAAAGCCCATCCTGTTCACATTCCACTGCAGATATGTCAGGCTAAACCTCCCTGTTCTTTTTCTGCTTAGTTTTGTCCTGAATTACCCAATTTTTTGTTCCATCCATCTGAGCAGACAGAGAAAAGCCTACATGGGTGCCTCCTCAACATTGCCATTTCTCCTAGCACCACTGGGCCCTCCTCCTCTCCTTGCTGTAGTCTTTTTGTGTGGAATAAGATACAGCAGTAAACAGACTAAGCTTTTTCTGTTCAAACACACTAATGACACACCAATCAATATAACCTTATTCATTTATTAGAAACTGAGAAAATGCTTGTTTACCTTTTGAGACCAGACAACTGCAGGTGGTGGGTTTTTTGTTTTGTTTAGTGTATAAGACACTATCAATCAGAATATTTAGTCAAAAGTTAGAATGCTTATTGTGAACATTTGCTGAGATTTGTGGTTTTACTTGGCTAATCTAAAGCAAAAATTATTAAAGTTGGGTCAATAATATGGATTGCTCCCTTCTTTTACATCTTGCTCCAAGAAGTACAAATGAATTTATTTATATCCATTTGTAATATAGATTTCTATATCCATTTCTAATATACTAATGTCTGTTCTTGTGGGAATTCATCTTATAGGTCTTTCTCTGTCACATTTATTGTCATTAAATATGACAAATAATTTTGATACATAATTTAATGTGTGTATCCTGTAAAACAGCTTAATAAAATAAATTTTTAAGACCTATTCAGAGCTTTAAAAACATTCAGAAAGCAAATATATTATAGGTTTTTGACTCATCTTGGGAAATACACATTCATATTTCTCAACAGTATATTCAAACCCTTCTGCAATATATCAAAAATGGATTTTCCTCCCCTATAACTTTCTAGTTTTTTATGGAAACATGTTTGTCTGTATTAGACCTTCACACATTTTTAATCATAACCTACCTACATACTGTGTTTTGTTTCTGACCACAAACAGGAGCCCCATACTTCCTTTCTTGAAGCAAAATAATTTCTAACTAGCATTTAATGTATACAATTTCTTTTGAATAAGTTTATTGCTACTTGCTTTTATATTACTGTTCAATTATAAAACACTCCAAATGCATTATGAAAACTTTGAAGGTACATAAAATAAAAGATCATTTGCAAGGAGAACATGTACAAAAGGTCACATTTGATACTTAGATACAATTGATGCTTTCCTGCCTACCAACTACTCCTCTTCTGAGCCATGGTGTTGTATTGATAAGCACACTTATCTTTCTCTGTGGTAAAAACGTGCAGCTTTCTAGAATCAGTCAAGTACTACAAAAACTAGTGGGGTCTCCCCAGAGGCATGTCCTCATGTCTAGTTGTTCATATTTGTGTTTTTCAGCTGTCTCACACAAGCATAGCGTCCACATTCGGGCACATTCATCACTTCAGCATTAGGAGGCTTATCACTTGCTGTCATAAGGTGATCCACTGACAGATGCTCTGGCATTTTCATCACCCTCGACACTGTTTCCATTATATCTTGTATAGGTTCTCTGAAAGGATATGACAAGCACATGTGGAGACAAATTCTTTGAAACACTGAATAAATCCCAGTCTTTCTTTTCAAAGAATATCAAATATTTCTAACGTATATGAAAATGTGTTCTGTTTTTTGAAGATTTTTTGAGTAGGATTTGGGAGTGTGGTGGGGAATAGATTGCAGTGGTAGTCTTATCCATATGAATACAATAATTACAGTTGCTCCAGAGTATTTTAATTCTTCACACCATATTAAAACTCACCAATCCCAAAGCACTTTAAAACATATGCTCTGAATTTAAAAGATGCATCTCTTTTTCATGTGATTAAACCAAGTCATATGGAGCTGAAGTATGACATGTCCAAAATCCTACCATAAATTGGAAAGACCCTTTTAGGATTTCCATAGTACAGTATATTACATCACTAATAAATGTACATGTATGTGCTGGTTCTATTTGTCCTTGGAGCACTGGCAGGCAGTCTGGAATGGTCTGTAGATGGAAATTCTGAAAAACAATAGTGTGGCTTTAGAAATGATACTACTGCTAATCTCCTTCAAAATAACCTTTCTTGTTGAAAGCTACCAGAAAATAAATAAATAAATAAACAAACAAACAAATAAATAAATAAATAGATAAATGAATAAAAGATGCTTTTTTTCTTCTTTTTTTTTTTTTCTTTTTTTTTTCCCAGTAACCTCAACTATTTACAGTATCTCTATTATTTTCTCTTCTGTAGAGAAGGCATACAGAAAAGTATTTATTGTACTGTCTGTCTTAACTACAGGGCTGCAGGTTTAATATCTCGTCACTTCACAAGCCTCATGTTTACAACATATGTGAGGTAGTAAAGTTCCATTTGTAGATGTTACCATATATTTTTTTAAGGCTGGAAGTGTTTAGAAATTCCATGAAATTCTACTGTATATATTACAGAGTAATTTTTTTTCCCTTTGTGTACAAGAGCAACAACAATTATGTCAACAGAAATAATCACTGAAAACCAGAATATAACACAATAATATGTTTCTGTAGAAGTGAGTCTGATATGTTCATAAACCATAATAACCATTTCTCACTCCACACTGTGTTGAAAGGGAGGTTGTTTTTATGCTAGGGCATTGCTGTTGCCCCTCAGTGTGAGGATGCTTGGTGAACACAATCTTCAGGCAATATAGGATAGCGATGTCAACACCTGCATGATTAGCCAGCATATGAAAAGAGAACAATGTTCATGAGCTGTAAGACAGGAGAGCAGCTGCTTGGATGGAAGTGAAAAATATGTCTTTTCTAATTAGGGCAGAGTCAAATGATTTGAAAAGGTTCAAAACTACTTTTGCACTTACAGCTAGTCACTGATCAACTGAGTATATATGGGATGTCTGATGGCCTTTTAGTTCAGTTTGGGATATATAACAGTATTTATTATGCATAAACATTTTTTCTTAATATTGTTTCACACTGTAGAAACTGGCCAAAAAAAAAAAAAAAAAAAAAAAAGTTCTGACAGAAGAGCTCAAAGGAAATATTTGTCTTTTTTTCCCTTAAATAAAATAAAATAAAATAAAATAAAATAAAATAAAATAAAATAAATCTTGTGGGTAACTTATTTATTTATTTATTTATTTGTAACAGGTACTGTGTGTGACAAGATATTTTTATCTTGGGGGGGGGCTGGATACTTTATTTGTTTTATCTGTGTTTTGCCTTTTTGAGTTTTCAGACAGTTGCCATTTATTATTTTGAAAACTTGTGGAAATAAACACTTTCACACAATTCATGGAGAGCATAACCAGTGCTTCTGCATGCCCCTTTCTGTCGCATTTCTCAAAGACTCCACAGGGTAGGCAAGAACCCAACTTCTGAAATTTAGATTTATCACCAAGATGCCTGATCAATAGATCTTTGATCTCAGTAGGACTCTTCCACTGGGAGCTGGACTAGGTGCAGATTTATTAAGAACAAAGCAGCCTGTGTGTGGCTGTTCCCAGGTGACTTTCTGAGCACTGCACATTTGTAGGGATTAGTTTACAGGCTAGCTAGCTCAACAGATTTTATTTTATTTTTTTTGTTTTCCTCCATGATTATTTCAATGTATCAAGGCATAAAACCAAAACAGTCCAGATATGTTGGATTACGTATTCTCTTCTGCTGGTACTCTCTTGTTTCTCTAGTGTATTTTCTAGGCTAGTTGTATTTGTTTACTTGTATGGTTTTATAGAATTCCGCTCTAACATTTAAATTGAACCAGCAAGGTACATTTATTCAAAAGACTGTTCTGTGAAAAAGAGTGCTCAGATAAACTAAATATTTTAGGTAAAAATTACTCTTTTTAATTATATCCTCTCTGTTAGACCTGAGAGGCACATATATATATATATATTTAATATTCATAAAAACGAGGAGCTTGTTGAAGAATACTGTTAGTACTGTTGCTCCCTGCATTCAGAAAAAAAAAAAAAAAAAAAAAAAAAAAAGAACACAATAGATTCTAGTCTTTAGCATAACTAAATTATACAAGCCTAGTGAGCAGTGATATAAATAACAGCACTGATGTCTTCGAGCATCAACTGATGTTTGCTAGACTTGACAGGTTCTAGTAATTGAAGAACCTGTGATTGACTTAGTGCTGCCTGTGCCACTGTATGCTACTGCAGAAAGAAGTTTTTCTGTGTCTGTGATGAGGGTCAGGGGAGTCTAACTCAAAAGAATAAAAATGGTTTTCTTTTGTTAATCTCAAATGTCAGAACCGTAGAGACTTTAATCTTTGCTTTTTTTAAGGCCCATCTAATACTGATTTTTTTTTCCCAAAACTGCAAATGAAACAAAGAGAGATAATTGGGTTTCTACTGATAGCTGTTTCTCTGCCTATTGACTGATAGCTGATGGCTACTCTTGGATCTCCAGTGCTCTGTGGGATCTGAAAAGTTTACACAGCACATGGTTAGCTACCATGATGCTTGTTCATCCCTAGAGAACTTTTTCTGTAAACCTTTGTAATTGGCTGCACAGGCATGATTCAGAGTATTTGGCACAAAGCAGCATTTAAAGGACTCATTTGACTTTATAATGTCTAATTTGTGCATGTTTTTATCAGAGGTAGTGGGTTTGACACGAGCACAGGGGCAAAATAAGACATAAATTAGGACAGTGACTTCTCATAATACTCCAAAATTCCCTTTACTGTTCCATTTTTTCCGACACATCAGCCCTCCCAGATGCAATGAGAGTGAAGAACCAGCTATGTCTGTCAGCAACAGTGTCTTAAAACCCTGTTAAATGTTCTCAAACAGGAAAGTTTTAATGCTTATAACTGGCAGAGCAGGGGAGGAGAGCTGTGTGACCTCCTTCTGTCTGCTGCTCCTCTGATACTAATTTCAGTCTGCTGACTGATTGGCAAGCCACAAACCTGTTAGCAAGAGATTTTTTAGCTCTGGGATCTGAGAAAGGGTTGTTTAATAGTGTCCAGGTCTGAAAATGAATTCCATCAAAGTTCTTGGAGGGTTTGGCTTCAACATTCATTTCAATCTTTTCCGTCAGTGGACATTTTCAGGAACAGATTACACAACAGTGTTTCAGGAATAGTTAAGGTATAGAGAAGCTTGTTTCTGAGCACTGGGTTGGAATAGGTAATGTCTTCATATGTCTTCCACATTTGCTTTGTAGGTTTGTGATGGTAAGCAGACCTAAGCCACAAGGTTCTGATACAGATTCAAAAAGTAATGATGCTTTGGGCTAAAGGGTAAGGAATAAATCAGGTCTTGCGGTCCCATTACATTGTGTAAAATCAGTCTTGGTAAAGAATATCCCTACTAATGGATTGAAGCATTTAGTCTAGGCCTGCTGGACCTAGATAAAACCTTTTCCTTCTTTTTAATGTCTTAGCCTATCAAATAAATAATCCTAAATGTTTCGTAATGTCTATATTTCTGCTCTCTCCAGTTCCTGGCCTGGTCTGAGAAGCCAAAAATGGGCTTCTCATGGGATCCTCTCTATATTAACATCTTCATGATATGGGAGACCCAAAAATATTATGATCAGAATCTCTCCATGCTGTAGCTGCTGGCCAGGCTCTCCCTGCTGTGGCTGCTGAAGAGGTTCATGTCCAGTTTTCCACAGGACTATTCTCTGAGGGAAGGCCACGACAATGGCATTCGTATGCCTACAGATCTTGTTTTGTATTCTCAGAACACAATACATGTTTAGATTTTTTTTTTTTTTTTGCATTAAGCCATTTAATAGGCATAGCTTTTTCTACATTCAACAGCTGACATTTATCTCAACAGTATACAAAGACGAACTAGAGAAAGTAAGTGAAAAAGAAAGACGGAATTCTTGTTCATAAATTTTACTTATTTTTAATTTTATAGGGTGTGCATGTAGGATGTCCATCTACCATGTGAACAGATGCTTTAGAAATACAATAATAAAAACCACTGTTAACATAATTCAGCTGTGTCTCATTACTGTGAGCACTAAAAAGAATGGGCTAACAAAAGACTGGATTATATTGATTTATGATTGTCCTCTCTTAACTGAACTTTCCTTTGAGAAAGTGCTCAGGCAGGGTTAAATAGCTTAAGTGTTTACCCAAAAGAAGAAATAACTGGAGGAGATAAAGCAGTTGTTTTCCTTCCCTACAGTGTGTCTTTCTCTACTAAAGTTTTAGAGTGATTACTCTAATTGGGACTGTTAACAGGAGAATGAGATGCCAGCTGTTGGAGAGGGGGATAATGGAAAAGGCTTTGTAAAAAGGAAGTTTGCAAGATCAAGCTTTTTGGAGAGGACAAATTATAGTTTATCTGAAGAGAGACTCCAGTATAATGTCTGGCTGAAGTAAAGATATAAAGAGATAACTGGCCTTTTTTTCTTTCTCTCTTTCTCTCTTTCTCTTTCTCTTTCTCTTTTTTTTTTTTTCTTTTTTTTTTTTCTTTTTCTTTTTTCCTTTTGCGTTACACTTTAACCTTTAACTTGCAAGGATGTAACAAACCTGTTTCTTGGCAGAACAAGGCCTCCACTGGGGACATTTTGAGGAACGAGCACAAAGTGTGATATGCTTGCCCATCCTGGAGGAGAACTTGCAAATGCCTGCGCCCCCAGCAGCTGGAGAGCTAGTAAGAATGCGTGGAGGATAACAGTGGCACCTTCCCTGTCAGCACAGGCAAAACCATTTCAGAAAGCTCTCAGTGAGTGTAAACTCTTTCCTCCTGTTTTGTTTTCCTTACCACTGTGAATGTGAACAGTGTATGTCATCCCTTATGCTTTCTAAAGGCACGATGAGTGTGGCAGTCCATATTTCTTCCTTGTTGTATGTTTCCAGTGTGTGCTGAGACCAGGCTGAATGAAGGAGGGCAGAAGGGGTGAAGAGAGCTGAGGAATAGCAGAACGAAGCAGTTTATACAACAGATAAAAAGCCAAATAAAGTGTGTGCAGACTCAATAAATCTGCAGTGGTATTGCTCATGTTGCCAGCATATCTGAGGGCAATACAGGGGTTGCAAAGGAATGAAGAGAAGTCCATTGGTTATTCTTTCCACAATATCTCTTGGGAACAACTGGTCTGATACTGTGCCTCTTTCACTCATCTCTGTTGTGACAGCATTCTCAGTCTGGGAGCTGAAGACTAAAATGTTACAGACATCCCCACTGTGGCTAGTGCAGAAACACTGGTGAAGTTATCCAATTCAGATACATTCTGAAGTGCTGGAGGTGAAATAAGTCCCTCCCCTGAGAATATCTTTATTTTTGAAAACACTGTAGAGGACCCAGCACAATTCTTTATGTGTTATTCTTTGTATAACCATGACCATCCTAAACATCATGTCAGAATATTTAGAATTCTTTAAGTCACTCTTTGAATTAAAACTTTATTTTGGTAACCAAACAGTGATGAGGATTGTACTAATTCTTGAAGAAAAACGGGAAAATATGTCCAGACATAACTGAATGGACTTTGTTTCTGTTATATTTCCATCTCAAATAATTGTCAGAATCATCTCACAACATTTCAGATGTCCTTGGATACCTTAAAGTCCAGATGGAGCTATTAGATATCATGCACAATCTACAGGAAACATGTGACCTCCTGGAGACACCTAGAGACTCCACAGGATATTGGAAATGGTTGTAGTCACCCATGTGTGTACAAATAAATCAAATTCATTTTGTCTCATTTAATGCAAAATTAATCACTTTTTATGCTCTACTAACTGTATTGACAAGGTGCTTGGTTCAATTACATTAGTGTAGGCATTTGTCTTCTTGGAGGCCCTAGACTATCTCACATGACCCCCAGCTCCCTTTATGAATGGCTTAGCTCTCCCCCAGCTCCTGTGCTGTAGCCATCATCTCCATGTGTAAGACTCAGAAGTACTGACTACAAAGGGAGATTAGACACCTAGCACACGTTTAGAAGCCTTATGTAGTTATTTGCATTTTGGTACATTAGTCTTAGAATGAGTTTTGTGATGCCAAGTACAGAGCTGCAGACACTGACTTCACCCTAGATGCTCAAGACATTTTATTGACCTTGTTTCAAATGGGGATGTCTGTTTGAAAGATGATATGCCTGTAAAAGGAATGAGATGATGCCCATTGACCCATCATCATGAGAGATTAAGTAGGGAGTAGGTGGTCAGTTGGCCATTAGTTCATGATCACTCTGTATTCATGGATTGAAAGATTCATGATTAAAGTCATTTTGTGGAAAAAGAAAAAAAAAAAAAAGGTAATACAAGCTGCATATAAAATCTTTAATTCCATTTGGATGTAGTTGTGGGATGTAGGATGGAATGCACATATTTGTCACACCCACAGGGAAGGAGACCTAACTTCTAGCTTACCCTAAGAATAAAATAAAGGACTGCCTAGCACTGGATCTAAGGAAACAATCTCATTATTATATAATTGCATGGACACACAGGAAAAGGTTCTCAATATCTGAAGGGCTGCCTATTCAACTAATAAATCTGATGCAAAGCAAATGGTGGAAGTTGCAGCAAACCAAGTATAGAAGTTCTTAAAAATGCTGCTAGGTATGTCACAATTTCCATTAAAAAAAAATCCATTGCAACCAAGGATTTGAAAACATCCTCATAACAATCAATTCTGCACAACACAACTTAACAAGGAAGTGTGAAGCAGACAGAAAATATTTTATTCATTTCCCTAAATTGAACCTTAACTAAGTCATTTTGATCTACTTCTGATAAAAAGTATGAAGGGACATGCAATGATGCAATGTTTTCTTATTTATTTATTTATTTATTTATTTATTTATTTATTTATTTTTTCTTTCAGATATTTTCCAGTTCAAATTATTCATCCTTACTAGTTTGTTTTTTTATTATTTATTTTTTAAAGAACTGTGAAAAAAATTCAGTCAGTATGATTCTTATTACACAGTGGTTGCCCACCCCAAAGAGCCTATAAATTTAGTTTGTAATCATACTGATTCTCTACACACATAAAATTATAGACAGTGCTGGAGACACTGCTTATTATTAAGGTTTCTCAGTACTTTACATGTAAACTTCCTTTTTGTAGTGGCTGATAATTTTATCAAAATATAACGTGTAAATAAAATTTTATATGCATTTTAGCTGTTCTGGCTTAAATTCTTCTAGGAATGTTTAAGCCAAGAGAAGGAGTGGATACAAGATATATTGTTTGTGTACAAAAAAAAAAAAATGCTTGTTCTCATTTTTTTTTTAAACTAGTTTAGTGTTTTCCATTCAGCACTTATTCTTTTTGCAGTGACCATGGTATCAGAACTCCATCTTCTACCACCACAACAGAAAGCCACAGGTCAACAGTCAGCTTGGGGAACAAAATGTGTGCGTTCACTTCAGACTTACTGAAGCTTCCTCACAAATAACTCTGATGGCTCTGAACATGTTCTGGGTAGGGATTCAATGAAATTATGGCAATTTTCCCTCTAAAGTCAGCCAGAGGAAATGAAATGGCTGCAGGGTTATTGTCTCTTATGAGTCTTCAATGATTCTTCAGCTGCACAAACTAGAAAACACAAAGGATGGCAACTGGACCACAGTAAAAGTGGAATAAGGCAGAGAGTGTAGAGTGAGACAAAGAATCAGTCTGAGGACACTATAATTTGAGGATTCAGAATTGGAAAGAGGGAGACAGATATAGAAACAGTGGAGATAACATACACGAGTGGAAAATGTGATATAAAAGTAAAAGAGAGGAGAAAGAGAGACTGAAAGAGTATCTGAGAGAGGGAAAGTAAAACTGGCCAGACAGTACAACTAAGAAAATGGGATAGGTGTGGGGGAGGCAGGACTGGAAATTGCTGGGATGGAGTTTTATAGTAAATGTCATCCCCCAAGAAGGTGACAAGGTATTGTTGCAGAATCAATCACTCTAAATTTAGAAATGCCAGAATTCAGGTTACTTAGTTGACATAAAAAGAGGCTGTTAAGAGCATATCTTATTTTATATTTCATTTTATTTAAAAAATAATAATCAGGGCTTTTATGTATCATAGAGAGAACCAAAATAATGATTTTCAAAAAGTTATTCGATACTGCATCTTGCTGTCAGTAGAATTAGAATTGTACCACCTCTTCTACCATATGAATATCAAACACAATAGTTAACATTTTCAGATTGATCAGATACTATAGAGACATGCGTGAAAGATAAACAAGGAAATTGATCATTCTGTTTCTAAAGAGCAGATTTGACATACAAAATTGATTTAATTGGATCCAGAACATGTAGGCTTCTGAAAACCTTGCTCAGAACTTGATGGTATCTTTATACTTGATGATTTTATACTTGATGGTATCTTTAGGAATCTAAATGCCATGGAATTATCTGGCTAGATTTGTACTTTTTACAGTACAAATCTAGGTATTGTACCTTCTAAACTCACATTTGAGTTCACTTTCCAAGGAAACTACTTGCTATACATCAGTGAACATAGCAAAGCAGGCAGTGGGAGCTAAGACTCATAAAAACATACACAAAGGTACCAACATGACAATACAAACTCATCCTCAGTGCCTCAGATAAGTAGGACATTGCAGCTTTTTATCTGCTGTGATGATAAGTATCCTCTGAGGCACCTAACGTCCTGGGAGCAAGATAAATATTGTAGGGAGATGTAACATAATTTAATACTAGCATCACTGAATAAGAAATTAACAGTCTGAGAACAGAGACAAACCCACATATTTCATCTGCTAATGGAGGTTCTTATTCTACACTCATTACCACAGCTGACTGACACAGAGAGGATTTCATTATCAATCAACTTTGTGAATAATCTTCATCCTCACTCCCCAATTTGCTGAAGAATTACTTTGTTTGAAAGAAAATAATTGAATTATTATTATTAATGAAATAAAGTTCAATTACAAAAATAAATAAATAAATAAAAGCAATTCCCGCTGTATTAAACATGAAGTACTAGCATACCTACTGTTATGGTTTAACCTCAGCAGGTAGCTGAACCCCACACAGCTACTCACTCACTCTCCCAAGATGTGGCGGGGGAGAGAACTGGAAAGGTAAAAGTGAGAACTGATAGGCTGAGATAAAGACTGTTATTAAGTAAAGCAAAAGCCATGTAAGCAAATCAAAACAAGGAATTCATTCATTACTTCCAATCAGCAGGCAGGTGTTAGCCACTTCCAGGAAAGCAGGGCTCATCATATATAATGTTTTCCTGGGAAAGTCTAGGCCAGCTGTCCTGGCTGTGTCCTCCCCCAGCTCCTGGCACATCCCTAGCCTCCCCACCAGCAGGGCAGCACAAGAAGCTGAAAAGTCCCTGGCTATGAGTAAGCACTGCTCTGCAGTAACTAAAATTTTGTTGTGTTATCACCATTATTTTCATCAAGTATGCCAAATGCAGCATCATATAAGCCTCTGTGAAGAAAATTAACTTTGATGTTACATTAAACAATGACATCTATCCACATAGTCTGAATTTTGGGATCTGGGTAATATGCAACAGGTGAATCAACAAAGAAAAAGGTACAGAAGGCAACAAGAAGGGTTTGAAGAAAGTTAACAACAAATACAGATGTGAATGTGTAATATACAAACAACTGCAAACAGCAAATACCTTTGGGAATTTTGCAATTTCCTCATAGATAATTAGTGTAAAAAGGGAGGAGGGAAGTGATACAGAGATTGTCCATATCATTCCTATTTGCCATTTTCTGGAGGTAAAAAAAATAAAAAGTAAATCGATCACAGTTTAATTCATCTCACACTCTTCTCATTATAGTGTCTAGTGCCAGAGGAGGTCAACAAGCCATATACTATATAGTCCATTCTCCAGCCTACCATTTACCATCAGACTTTACCTACGTTCCCTTGTACTGAGCTCAGCAATGTTCTCTCAGTAAAAGGACAGCTTTTTTATGATATTTAAAAGTGTCATCCTAATATGAAGACTTGAAGAGACACAGACTTCACCAATTCCCTTGGTAATTTTTACCACTACTTAAGAGAGGTTTACCTAATGCCAAAGCTGAAATTATCAAATATTTGCTTCCACTTCTACTGCTTTTTATTTATTTTAAAGTATTTGGTATTTTCCATCTATTGAAAATATTTCTATAAAATGTTTCTTGTCACACTCTTTTTGGTCATCATTCTGATAAACTAAATAGATTGAAAAAAGATTTTCTTTTGTATTTCTTCCAACTCAAAAATAAATAGTTCTTTCTGAAACCTCTGCCATTTTCAACATCCCTTTTAAACCAGAAAACACCTAGGACAGGATTCTGTTCCAGCTTAAAATACCTTTAGCTTGACTCACATTTTTTAACATCTAGAACTGTCTGTGATATCCACAGGCATCTGAGACATGACACACTGCTGGCAGAGGGCTTACAAAAGACCCACAACACTTTTGACAGGAAATTAAAGACCAGTTAGGATATAGTAGAACATCCCAGATGACAATAGTCACTAATGTTTAGGCAAATGAATCAAACCATAAACTCCAGATTTAGTCACCTTAATTCAGGTGTATTTTAAACATTTTATGTGTCATGTCTAAACTTACTTTACAATCAACAAAAATCTGGTCAATATAGTCAGTGAGATAAACCACTCAGATTATTGACTGTGTAGAATAAGGTTTCAAATGCCTAGCTCACACACACATTTCTGTCACTAGCTCACACAGTAATTTATGGCCACTTAGGTAACTTCATGGGGTGTCTAGCTGCTATACCAGGCAGGCATTAGGCTACATAATCCTGTATCAGCTGTGTATGAAAGTCATGGATACCCTAAGACATCTCAAGTAGCTCTACGGAGATATTTTTCATCAACAGATTGAGGTCTTTCCTTCTGAGTATGAAAACACACCTATAATCCTATAAATACACCTATAATCCAGTCCTCGTTACATCTGTGCTACATAAGTCTCTGAACACATCCCTCCTTAAACTGCTTCTACTTGTGCTCCAGAAATTACTGGCACTCTTTTCGCCACAGTACTCCACTGAGATAAAACACATGTCCCCTGTAGTCCAAAATCCCTTTCAGGGAATGGTTGGAAATGACTTCAACTCACAGAGGGGCCAGGTTCCTTTTATAGTCACTGGAGAGAAAATACCATTTCCATAGCATGATGCATCTGGCTGTTTTAGAGATCTACCTTGAGATGAGACAAATCACACCAAAGTGTTTCTTCACAGCAACACAAAAGAGAAACCATATGATTATCCTATATGTAAATATCTAATGTTTAGAGATCTAAAATTTTATGAGTTTAATGTGACTTTTCTGTCTAAGATATGGCTTTGCCTTAGAGAAGTAAACACACTTCTGGTCAAAAATGTTGTGTAAGGCAATGTTATACTTTCTCTACAACTTTAATTGCTGAGGCTCTTTAATTTCTTTCAGCACTGCATCACTATTTAAGTGAACAAAGTATTGGGTGAAATTTGCCCAAATGCTACGTTGGAGAGGAAATCACTTTGCCAATTCTCCCAGAGGAACAGAAAGGAAGAAAGAAAAATTTGCTTTTACCATCGGAAAGAAACTTTCTCCTCTGTGGTGTGAACATATGCAGCTGACCTTGAAGAATGAATGCTCCTAAGTCTGGCAATCACATTTGCAGTCCCTGCAAAAGCCCGAAGGGTTTCTAGCACTGGAATCACCTGGAATTATCCCTTTACTTGACAGCACTTTGCTGTATACTTCTTAGGTTAAAGGGCAGTGTTGAACAGCAGCATGCTCTCTGACATTTGGAAGGCTGTTCTCCCTTCACTGTACATCTGTAACCCTTATTAATGTCAGTGGAAGGGTAAGGATGTAAAACTGGACACATCAGAAAGGACTACTGGGGCCAACTTTCAAAAAGAGGAGGTACTAGAAGGCAAGATTCACTCACACGAGCAAGAGGAATTTTTGGAGATGAATATTTGTTACCCATTATATGCCTATTTGCATGCTGATCTGTTTATAAGCCTGTAAAATGCCAAGCTGATTTGATACCAAATACAACTGAGAGCACACAGCAGCTTGCAGAATTGAACCATTTGTGTTTTCTGAGTGTGTGTCTGCTACAAAATATATTTCTGAAATCATGATCTTGTTTGTTTTTTAGAAACCACGTGTGGAAAAAATAAAATAAAATTTAAAGTATTTTTCTTACCTGCTGAGACTAACTTGCTGTCTAAACCTGGCGGATATTATTGTCAACATGCAAACAGACACATAACATTCATAAAAACAAGGTTAGAAAGTGTTCAAGGAAAACTGAGCTTTTAATCATGTTATGCTCACTGGAGTTTTGCCCCTTAACATCTTCAGCACATTCCAAAGTATAAATGCTCTGGCATCTATAGATTGGGCCAGTTATAAATCAAGCAGGCAAACATTTAATCTCACACTTGTAGGTTCAGAAGACAGCTTCCTTTCTCTGCTGCTGTCAGTGAGGCTGTTCCCGCTGCCACCACAGCAGCTGCTGCCATCACTATTTCTGCTTCTGCTGTTACTGCTTTGACTATGCCCCGTGTTGCTGCCTCAGTGCAGTGCTCCCAACAGTGAAAGATGTGGCAGTGTGATGATAGCAGCCACAGAAAGAGCATCAGAAGGAACTGTGACAGTGGAGGAGGCAGGAACATGCAGTTCCCATCAGGAGGGGAGAGCAAATCCTATGGGTACATCTGACATTCTGGGTGATGAAGTAAAAATCTGATTATAAAGAGCTGCTGTGAGTTAGTCCGGTACATGAAAAGAGAGAGACTTGTCCTGTATTTTTTGGAGGGTGGAAATGAGGAGTTTAAAATTCAAGCACTTCAACAGGTATCTTTTTATTAGTATATTCTAACAACTATTTTCTGATTTCTGAGAGTTACATTTCCTGCTACTATTTCAAAATATCCAACAGTTCATAATCAGATTAATATAGTACCTAGCCAGATATGATATGAAAATAAAAATATGTTTATGCAGGGCAAGGATCCTAGCTCTCAATTATTTTAATCAAACCTATGTGGTCACATAAGTGGTATCTAAATTTTTCTGTCAAGAAAGCTGAAGAAGAACAAGGTATAGCCACATGCAAATGAACAGATTATTATTTGGAGACAACATAATATTTGCGGACCTCTGGTCTTACTTCCTTTCCACCCCCTCCCCCCCCCCCTCCCAACCCTCCCTAAATTCACTCCCCCCTAAACTTTCTACAGCTGGAATTTGAGGATATTAGACTAAATTTCCTCCAGGATATCCTGACATCTGGCAGCTTGGTTGGAACACCAGCTCCAGGAATATGAGGAATTCATGGCCTGTCTTGTGCATGCACACTGCAAATTTAGAGAACATATGCAGATAGAAAGCCTTTGGCCTCTGATACAAGGTATTCTGCTCCTAATATTCAGCAAATCTGATGTCTTTAGAACATGTCAGATTTACAATGCCTGCAAGATCATCAGTGCAGTGAATGTGTAGTTGGCTCAATGAATACTAGAAGCATTCTGCTTATTCCAAATGTGCACATATTTCTGCCTGGTAAATCCAATGCAAAAATTTGGCAGCCTTTGATTGAGGAATTGATTGTCAAATCATTTTGTAGTCACATTTTTCAGGATGAGGATTCCACAAATACTCCAATTTACACTGCTCTCTTTTGCACCTCAATCTCTGAATTTCAAAGTTGTTCCAATAAGATTAAGACGATGAAGAACCCTAGATATGACAGCGCATTGTCTTGTTTGCCTATAAGGACCTGGAAGAAATCCTAATCTATAGAATACAGTTGAGTCAAGCAATAGCTAAACTTTCCTTTTCACAGGAATGCCAATGGATGCAAAGTAACACTGTTTTTCCAACTCAGAAGCAGTGAACTGAGCACTTATGATAGACCTCTACTTGAACTGAGCCCTGTGACCAAGCAGGATTGCCAGCTCAGGTACAGCACTATGTGAGGGTGGCTCAATGTTTGTATAGAAAGCCCAAAGGACAAAAAAGTGTGGTCACGTCGGTTATAGTCATAGACCGTGGAGACATAGGCACATAGTGCAGCTTTCACTTCCTTCTTCTAGTTTTCGCCTCTAAAATGCGTATGGATCCATTATCTCAGCCTATGCACTTACAACCAAGGAAAGCCTGCACATTATCAGCCCAAGTTAGCTTTAGCTGTCATGCTGTCTGACAGAGTTTATTGCAGCGTGTGGTTATTCCTGCTTCCTGCAGCTGGGTTTTACTGTGCAAGGGGGCTGAATAGCACTTGGGTTGTGTCTGAAACTGAATGCTTGGCACACCAACAGCCTTTAACGATGTCTGCAATTGTCCATGGATCTGAGACCCACTAGCAGGAAGCTATTAGCACCCTTCAACAGAACAGTATTTCTACTTGTACAAAGAGGTCACATCAGTTTATAAGCCTTCTACAACAATAAGAGTCTCAATTGCTCACAGATGTTGTTCTTGACTGGGAATAATAGCCATTGAATTAGCTGCAGAACATTAGAGATCTATTTAGTTACAAAGAGGTCAATTCAGTTGCTCACAGATGGGTGTCCAGCATCATGTGAGATGCTGTAGTGCTACACACTGCTTCCATTTACCACACCAAGAGGTCATAAGGTTTCCTATAAGTCCTGTGTGATATCTGCTGGCCCTATGTTAATGTCTAACATAGTCCACAACACATCAAATGATACTGGACTCCTATGTGCCAGCAGAAGAGGCACATAAACACCTCCAAAACACTATATGAAGATTTTAAATTGCTTGTGTGAAAAGTGTCTATATGTTGTTGATCTAAATATATAAAATGTAAGGATTTTGCTACTGTCATGAAATACCCACAAATGTGGTCATTGCTAACACTAATATAATGTTCCTTGGGCCCTCCTGTTCAGCTTCTTTCCCTCTTTCCAAGTATATAGAAATTACTACCACTAGTTCAAATACAACAACCACTGGGCATAAACACTTCCATGCACTGCCTCAAAGCTCGTATTTATTTATTTATTTATTTATTTATTTATTTATTTATTTTAATTTACCCTTCCTAGAAGCAATAGAGCAGCATCCAAATTGTCTACAAGGCATGCTAGGTTCTTGCAGCAGAGAAAATAAGAGTAGCTGAACAATCTCCCTTTAATCTGCAGTTAGCAGAATCCTCTTTCCCTCTTGTTCTCCTCCAATTGGACAGGGGCACCTGCTGTCAAAATCCAGTAAATCAGCCAAGTTCCTAGAAAACAATCTTTACTATAGGTCTCTGTGCTCATAAGAAGTTCAGTATGTCTGTATAGCCTATTTATGTGCTCTCAGTGAGCTCCTGCTGGTTCTCAAACAGACTTTAAAGTGTCCTGCCATGTCATTTGACCACCACATTAATGACCTCAGCAGCTACTGATAATTAATGAAATCACACAGAGTAAGATTCATCTCATCTATTTTTGGCCATTTAAAATTAAGCTTCTCAGTTAAGATCCTGTCTTGGTAGTCTATATGTTTAGTCTACATATATGAACCTCCAAAAGATAACTCATGCCACTTAACATCAATGTAAAATGACATGCCCTCTGGACAACCTCCTCTTTCTCCTTTGACTATTTAGCAAACTAGCCTAGACAATAGAATTTTAGAAAGTTTAAGTTAAAAGATGTCGTGGTTTAACCCGGCCGGCAGCTAAACACCACGCAGCAGTTCACTCACCCTCCCCCTCCCTCTCTGGGATGGGGGAAAGAAATGGAAAGTGAAGCCCGTGAGTTGAGATAAAGACAGCTTAATAAGACAGGAAAATAATAATAACAATAACAATAACAATAATAATAATAATAATAATGCAATGGTGATAATAGTACTACTAATAATAATATGTACAAACAAGTGATGCACAATGCAATTGCTCACCACCCGCTGACCACCAGCCTAACCCTGAGCAGTCCGGCCCCCTCCCCTGGCTAGCCACCCCTATATATTGTTTAGCATGATGTCAGATGGTATGGAATACCCCTTTGGCTAGTTTGGGTCACCTGTCCTGGGTCTGTCCCCTCCCAGCTCTTACTGCAACCCCAGCCTGCCTGTTGGCAGGACAGAGCAAAAGGCTGAGATGTCCTTGGCTTGGTGTAAGCACTGCTCTGCAACAATTAAAACATCGGGGTGTTATCAGCACTCTTTTCATCCCAAGCCAAAACACAGCATTCCACCAGCTACTAGGAAGAAAATTCTGTTCTAACTGAAACCAGGACAAAAGAGAAGAAACTCACTTAGTTTGACAGTGTTTGAAATTTTGGTCCAGTTGGCCAAGTTTGTTAGCTTACTAAACTCCCAATCAGAAAGAGATTATAGGTATGATTTATCTCATTTGACTTTAGATAACTAACAGTCAAAGCAGATCACTTCCTCTTGCCATCAAAAATATAAATGAATGCCCAAATCACCCTCGGGGGGATGACTGGTTTTTGTGCATCAGCTAAAGAAAGCCACAGATGACATACTTACATGTTTCTTTTACCTAACATTTAACAAACCAGTCCTTGCTTTTGTGAATTCCCCATTGTTTCTTCTCTTGTTTACACTATAAATTGTCTCAATGCGTTTTTATAGTTAAACTAATACCTTTGTGTTATATTTATCTGTGTTTGCACTGTTACCAATTACACCAATTACCTTCCCCCCCCCTCCCCCCCCGTATATTTTCTTATTATAGGACCAAATTCCTTATTCGTCACTAAAAGGTCCACTGTTGATTTGTTATACTTCATTTGTTTACATCAACAACCAGCTTGGTTGTTGTTCAAAATGCTTTTAGTACTAGCAGCAGGACGTTTCCTTTTGAAGAACAATGCCCAAATAATGAGAACCTTGATTAATTCAATCATTTATACGTGTTCAGCTTCTAATTTATCTCACTCTTCTCAGCACCACTATGAGGTTGAATGTTCCTACACACTCATAAGCTACATGACCAAAGACTGAACAAGCTCCAGTTTCTAAAGTTTTTTATTATTGCTATTGTTATTTGCATTTGTTTGTTTGTTTGTTATGTTATAAAGCTGTATATCCTAGAATAGGAAAGTAGATATTCCAAATGAATTAACAAATGAGAAACATGGAAGGTAGAGTCATGTCATTTCTAAATGGTACGTTGTTCACTGTCACCATTTCTGGAACAACAAGCCTGATTTGAAAGCAAATGTCTTCCATCCTTCTTCAATGAAAGAAAATCAATTTGTCCATGTCCACTCCTAATTAATTGTTCTCAGGAGGTACTGGAACCTAATCCATTGTGAGGTTCAGTTTACTTTTCCTTTCTTTTTATTTTTATTTATTTATTTTTTTCCTACTCTGTTCTTAGCTGTAAGGCTGCAGAACTAAGGCAATGTACAAAATACATCAGTGTTGCTATTAACCAGCAATCCCATTGTTCAGGAGTCTTAGATACTTCCAGCATGTTAGGAATAAAACTCCAGCCATTACCATCCCTGGTGTATTTTGTCCATATGTCACCTTCTTTTTGAATTTCAGCTCACGGGGGATTTCTTACCATAACTGGCCACTGCTGCCAAAACTGAAGCATTTGAGTTTAAATATAATGTACTTGGACTGTAAAGAAATATGCAGGAGACAGATGGCAGGAGATGAGATTTTATTATTGTGCGGCTTCTCCCTTCAGACTAAATCCCAGGATACATCCTGTTGAATTTACACTGCCAGTTGTGGTTAGAAAGAAGGAACAACCACTAGATGGCACATTGAAGGAGATAGCTTTCCATATTACAAAACATATGGCACTTCCAGATACTGACCCATACAATGAAGAAAATGTGTTACAAACAGACAATTCAAAAGTTGAAACATCTTGCTAGTCGTGAGAGAAAGAAGATTAAAAGAAGACCAGGCTCACATGTCCTATTACAGGGCAGGCTAGAGAGAAAAGTACTGTCATTGGTATTGGTTTTCATTCTGTCTGTAAATCAGAACTTTGGAAATGCATGCTGCTGTTTGTACAGAGAGTGTGTCTGCAGAGAAAGGAGGGAACACACAATGGAACATCTGCTCTGAGAAACAGGTTGAAAATAGCCATGTAATAGCACAACAGAAACATCTGTGTCATACGCAGTCTACCATGAGCAGAGCATCAGGAGGGTTAAGGACACAAACAAGTCTATGAGCATTAGATTCAGAAGAGGCTCACTGCTAGTCAGGAAATGCTCCACTGATCCCTTTTTCTTATTGCAATCCCATCATAATTTAAAGGAGTACAGAAAGAGATGGGGACTTGTAAGACATGGGCAGATGTTACAAGAAGGGCTGCATTACATATCAGATTGTCCAAGGAACTGTTAAGAAACTGCTGAACAAGAGTCACAATTAAGAGACAAGCAGAAAACTAAATATAATATTAATCAGAATGGCTGTGCCATGCATTAACTAATATTTCTTTATTTTTATTTTATTTTTTGAAGAGAGTAGTAATGGACTATATTTCAAATGGAGCAATATACCATATCTGTCCAAACTGTAATGCACTGATGAAATTCTAGTTCAAATGCAGTGAGGAACTCTGTGAGAATCAAGCTTTCCCCGTGCAATTTTCATTTTAGCCATCAGGAAGCAAACTTGCTTCTTGTTTTCCAGGCTTCAGCATGGTTCCTGTTACTATCCTTATAATCTATTTTTCCTTAAATAAAGAAAGGAAAGGATCTAGCTCACTACACTTTCAAAGGCTCCTGCAAAAAATACCCTCATTTGCATGTAGGTGGAGGAGCCAATGTGAATATATTACTTATATGCATTAAAAAAAAAAAAAAAAAAAAAGTACTTTTGCATTATTTCTGACCTTCATATGTATAATCCTCCTTGGAAATATGCAAATACTGACTATGCAAATTCATCATTTTTTTCTGCACATATCCTTAGTACAACCCACCCATTTCTCAAACCATAGAAAATTAGATGTTCAGTGTAAAATACAATATTATTCTGGGAGATTTCTAAAGTATGTCAGTGCAGGGGGGATTCCAGCAAATTTGTTGCACCTATGAACTGACATTTTATAGGCTTTCCTAGTTCACCAGAGACATTTTTATTATGTTACTATAAGATATAATTATTTGCTAAATGGTAAAATCATTTTTTTAATATTTTAATAGATAAAGTCATCACTTTGTAAACTGGTTGCTTAAAAAAAAAAAAAAAAGTGGATCTATAAGAGACAGAAAATAATATATTGCCTTGAAACAACTAAAAAAAAAGTAGTGCTTGTTTCAGTCTGACAGTTGGTCTTGTTGTCTTTGGTGAAGGGAAGAGGGTATGACATGGAAAAAGCACTGTAGACCACCGCCATTCAAAGTGGTTGATGACACCATTATAACAAAATTACCAGCCACCAGTATAGTTTAAAAAAAAAAAAAAAAAGTCTGTTTTAAAACAGAATCAACATGTGGACTGCCTGTTCTTCCAAAATGGTTTGACATCCTTCCCTACTTACAAGGTTAGACTTACCTTAAATAGTAATGCAGTCAGTGGGCAACATTGCCAGCTATGTGTCAGGAATGGCTAGTAAGGAGGAAAAGATTTCCTTATGTGCTCATATCAGAGAACTCATCAAAAAATGGCTGTGAAAAAGCTGAAAAATTTCTGGGTGTGAAAGAACTGGTCACCAGAAGCTTTGCCAGCAAGACTGCTGTCATTTTTTTCACACTTCCTTTCATACTGATCACAATCTTCCTCCTCCGCCTCCTCTTCGTCAGGACAGTAAGTCTTGGATGGGCTCCCAGATTTAACATCAGGGAAAGAAAAAGGACCAAATGTCTGAAGAAATCCTAAGGGTTTTGACCAACCATTAGGAAAAGCAAATGTTTTCTGCTTAGAGACCAAGCTTTTGCAAATACCTGTCACCAACCAAGGAAAATGAAATTATTATGTCTTAATTCCTTAATCTGTTTTGTTGTTTGTTTGTTTTTTTTTTTCCTAGTGTCCACAAATTGACCAGAGTCCTCTATGAGCAAATAAACAGCTCTAGGGAATTTACAGCTAAATGTAGGGGAAGGAAGGTATTACAAAAAAAAAATAATATATATATATATATATATATATATATAAAGATACTGAGAAAAAGTAGAGGGAAGATAAATGAGTAACAGTATCTCTCAAACACTTTTGCAAAGCCTTATGTTTTTCATTGCACATAGAATAGAAGGATTACAGAAAGAAATTAAGATAGCAGTAGCAAAGGTAGATTGGAACAAAAAGGAAGGGGGGGAGAGACAGGCCCATATACGAGGCAGATGAACGAAGTAAGACGGACAGTATAAATATGAACATTTGGAGGATGAAAGCAATGGAAGAGCTAAAAGATCCAAAAGCAATAACCAATTGATTAAAGCAGCCAACAAAGCAGAGGCTGATGAAAATGATAAAAGCCAGAGTTATTTTCTGATACCAGGTTGACTGGTGCTTGTTTACTGGAGCAAAGGTATACCTCACATGCTTAACATGTGCAGGACAATAAGGATTCACCCTGAATAACCCAAAAGGCCTGAGGATGGATAAACAACTGACTGGCAAGGAAATGAGCGTAGCTTTACTGAAGTCAGGCAAACTCAGATGGGAAATGTGGCATTAATTTTAAGCATATGGCATGAATGATAAACCACTGGAACAAACTATTGAGAGAGGAGGTGGACTCACCATCTGTTGATACTTTCAAAAATAAGATTGCATATCTTTCTGGAAAATAAATATTTTATACAAGCACATGTTACTGAGTTCAAAACAGAAGCAGCTGCAGGAAATTTAAAGTCTGTGAAAATATACATCATCAGAAGAGTTGAACTAATGGTCTCTCTATCCTATAAATCTGTAAAGCTTTCCCAGGAGCAACTTTGGAGTAGTAAAGTGGTATCAAATGGCAGAGGAAAAATAAGCCATTGATACCAATATGCAGAGTGATACAAAACAGACCATAATAGTTAAATCTCATTTATGTGTGTGTGTTTACATGTTTAAATAAAAGATAAATAAGAAAAAATGAAAACCATATTTGAGGTTCTCTGCAAACTCAAAAATCTGTGCTGTGCTGTCATGATCTCTGCAGTAAAATGACTGTGATACTGTCAGTTAGGAGGTGCTACTGTAAATTATGAAGTGACAGATTAAAATGAAGTAGTGAAATATATCTGAATCATAGTCCCGCATATTTCTGCTTGGATTAGGATTTAGCTCCTGATAGTTTGTATCCTTTGATAATTAAAATCAAATATTCACAGATGGAAAGCTTCTTTATACACTTGACCCATGTTACTCTAGTTGAAATCAAGACTAACCCATTGCAACTACCAAGCTGAAATCTGTTTTCCCTTTGTCACAGAATGCTACAACTTCTGTAACAGCCCATGACAGCAAAATGTCATCCTTCAAAAATAATACAGGCTTTTCTCCCCAGTCACTATATTTTATGAAAGCTATGGTTCCAGAAACCCAAATCGTGAGACAGCAATCACAGTAATAAAATAAAATAAAATAAAATAAAATAAAATAAAATAAAATAAAATAAAATAAAATAAAATAAAATAAAATAAAATAAAATAAAATAAAATAAAATAAAATAAAGAAGTCAAAAAAAAGTTATTCCCATTTTTATTTTTTCTCTATATCACTCAAGTCTCCATAGTCTCAAAAAAAGAATTTTTCCTGTGCCATGAGAAATTTTATCAAAGGCAGACACCTACAGTGTAATGGCTTGTATCTGAGCTTGGCACTCCACCTCTATTTAGACACAGCAGAAAGAGATAAACACTTCTAGGATATGATTCTTCCTGTTTTATAGTCATTGTCTAAAAGAAGGCAGATGAAAGTGGATTTCATTTAAGAGGAAGACAAGAGTAGAAAATGCAGCATGGACTTCTAAAATTATGTGAAATGAATCCCACTCTACCTGTCTCTTTCTGAAACAGAAGAGATCTGGGATATTTCAGAAGTTTTCTTATCCTCTTATATAAATGGTGATATATGGCATATTTATGTGTGACACTACATCTTTAGCTTGGATTGACTAGCTCATTTGGATTAAAGCATTGACAAAAAATCTTTACAGTTTTCACTCTAGAAAATGTCTTGAGTTGCTGCCTATAATCTCCTAGAAACTTTTGGTAGGATGCAACAGCCTAAGTGAAGGGACATTTTAGCTACCTTGGGATAACCAAGACATCTTCATAGATGGGAGATACAAGATAGGGCCTGCAGCCTTCAAGTAACCCTCCAGATAAAAGTCAAGGTCACTGCATCTTGAAGGGCTATGAAATCCTACCTTCTTGTTGCCCCTTCAGTTTCAGTCCTTTTGGTTTAAGCAACCCAGACTGAGACATTACTTTCTTTTGCTGTATAGACTCAGAATCATGGAATTATATGGAATTACGGTTTGAGTTGGAAGGGACTTTACAGATCATCTAGCTCCATCTGTCCTATCATGGACAGCAATATCTTCCATTATACCTGGTTGTTCCAAGTCCCTTCCAATCCAGGGATGGGACAGCCTCTCTGGGCAGCCTGTCACATTATGTTATCATTACCTAGGATTCTGAAACAGGTAATCAAATGTTATCTATCAACATTGGTGGTTAATGAATGCTTACCCTAGAGGATTCTAACAAAAACTTTGCACTTCACTTATTTTTGTGATCCTGTTCCACTTTCATTCCCTGTCTTTACTTCAAGGGATATGGAAAAGCATTTCAATGTACATGATTATACTACTAAGTCGTACTTTTCCACATATTTCTCATACATACATATATATTAAGGAACAACAAAAACAAATGCCACCTTTGTTTTCCTCTGTGGAAATTTTGACACAGACAGACCTGCCTAATTTAACCCAGCATTATATGTAAATGAGTATTTCACATTACACCAGTCTTTTGTTCTTGTTTATTTTAAAATCTTAACATTTACAAATTTGTTACATAGAACATTTATTTTATATTAAATTTAATTAATAGGAACTATTCACAGTCATTTGAAATGCACTCCACGTTGATTGAAATAATTAGTGTAGGGCTACTCAATATTTACTTAAGATATGAATCTAAAGGGATTTGATAAAATTAATTAGCAGGAACTAATTATAGTTAGGATATGAGTTAGGGTTTAATAAATATAATTACAGAGTACAAATGATGGATTCTTAATTAATAGATACTAGTTGCCAAACATTGAAGAGAGATTATCATATTTCTGTGCAGGGCATGCTATTCAGCACACCTTCAGTTGCAGTGGAAATAGTGACATTTAAAGTATTCAAGAAGGAGTTAGTGAGGGAGTTAAAAACAGATAAACTGGTTCATTTCAATTTTGCCTTGAAAGTATCAGATCAGTTAAGAAAACATTGTCATCTAAAAATGGATACATTCCTGCTTGTCATCTATAGGCATATGGCACAATGGCTATGGGACAGAATTTTAGAGGTATTTAGGCATTTAATAATAGTGATAGGTTCCTGGTGGGATTTTCAGTATTACTTAGCTGTTTTTGAATATTCGGTTTGGCACCTGTTCTCTTCTTTTATGTGTCTAGCTCTCTCTAAAAATAAAGCCTTCACTTTATCTATGCCTTGCTACCCTGCCTAAAAATGAGGATAATAATGCTCCCCTACTTTAGAGAAAGGTATTGTGGGTATAATTTCTTCAAAGACCGTGAAGTAATCAACTACTATAGTATTAGTGGCTGTATAAATATTATGATAAATTGATAGAAGAATTGCTCTCTATTTTGAGGCAGAAAGCTTGCCGAGTTTTAAATTAACTTTCTGCATTTGCATTCTCCATCCAGTTAGGGTTCATTAAATCCTAGGGCTTCTTAATATATGTCTACATCACAATCCCCAAACATGACTACTCTATCATGGACTGGTATTTGACCTGTATGCTAGCACACCAGAGGAAGGGTGAGAGTACACATATTTCTATTGCTCAAAATTTTGAAGAAGAGGTTGATAAAAATCACAGCTATTGACCAACCAGTGGGGGAAGATATTCAGTTTCATTTGGATGAAGAGAAAACTAGTCTATGGCATCTTTTATTTTCTTTTAGCCAACCCAAAAGATTGATTTAAAGTACCAGTTTGGCCTTAATCAAAAACATCCTAACTCACAAGAAACAAAATTTATGACTTAGCCTGAGAGTCATGATGTTCTGAAAGGACACAAAATTTCATATCTACACTGTAAATTCTGTTAAGAACAGAAATTTCTGTTAGCTGTGTATTTTCCTTTTAAGTATTCAGGAGAAGACTGATGCCAAGATTGGGTAGTTTGCCCTAGCAGATTTCCTCCACTCACCTCACCCTGAAATTCTGTGAATAACTCTTAAACAAGTATACTGGACTAGATGCTCTCAAGAGGTCCTTTCCAACATAAAAGTTGCTGAGATTCTATGAGCAACTGTTACCTCGAACTGAAAAGTACAGCTGCACCTCTTTCTAGGACAGGAAGCACATTAAATTTGAGGCACCTTGCTCCACCCACCACCACTTCCACATACACAGTTAGCGCATTTCAGATCACAACTATGTACCCAAAGTGTAAAAGTTGTTATATATTCTGATTCCAAGTATTCGGGCTCTAACCCAGGAAATGTAATTATTTGACCCAATAGGTAAATTCTTGGCTTCTAGTTAGACTCCCACCTTCTCATAGAAATATTTGGTTTGGTTGGAATGGGCCTTGGATACCTTATAATTTGACAACATATATATATTTCTAACAGTTTGGCATTACTCCGCTGCCATCAGCTGAATATCCAGCTGGTGCAGAACACTTTCCTCATAGCAGCTCATTGAACCAGGGGATTATCTTTTTGCCAAGTATCCTGTAGTGAGAGTCAGTCAAGAAATGTGTGAGATCAGGCCAAAGAAGTGAATGTATTGAATCATAATATCACCCAGGCATTGTTCCCCAGTCAAGTCACCTTATACCTGCTGTTTAATGCTTATTCAAAAATTAATTTATTAGATAGAATTCATTTTCTTCTTCACTCTTTTAAATATCACTATAAAGAGTGGTGAAAGTTTTAAAATTCACTCAGTGCAAACAAGCAAACAAACAGGAAAAAAAAAAAAAAAAAAAAAAACTTCACCTTTCCTCTCCCTAAATTCAATATAAAATTACTAAAAAATAAAAAAAATCAACATTTTGTACTCTCCATAAGTTTTAAAGAGTATTAAGTCCACCAATTTTATTAGAGATGCTTTAATTACTTTAAAACTATTTAGTTACTTTTAAAAACTATTACATTATTTTATGTGTCACTCATAATAGCAATAAGAATATGAAATAATGTCTTTCCATTTATCAGTGTCTTAATGACTTACTACTGGGTTCCTAACAGAGCCAATGGCAAAATTCCCAGAAGTGCTCCAAAGGCCAAATTACAGCAGACTTTGATGAGCAAAAGCAAGAAGGTGATCAGATACTTTCCTCTTTCCAAACTGTATCTGACTCAGACTGAGAAACAGCATGATCTGGTCCCCCCATGGCCTGTGAGATAAGTGTGCATAGACTGATGTCAGGAAGCCACTCTTCCAGAAATAATGGAGGGAAAACTGGTAATCAGCAACATGTTGGCCACCACACTCCAATTTAAACATCAGAAATTGCTTCTTTTGGGACTATAATTCTGACTGCAACCCATAAACCAGTAAGAATTATGTTCTTGCATAAAGCTTCACCTTTTAATAGTTAGATGGTCATCTCTCATGAGGGGCTACAGTTTGCAGCTTTACAGGATCTAGAGCACAGGAATACAAAAGAGTGTTCCTTACTGACAGTGATGGGGACAGATGGGGAGAAAGAGAGGGCTGAAGATTGAACAGAAAGGAGCAAGTTTTTAACAGAGATATAGTGCAGGTTTAAAAGCTGACTCCCCCATTTTTTGTGTATCTTAATAAAAATTATGGTTTAAAATTGAATGAGATGCATGCATGCACAAAGGACAGGAAATGAAACACACAGCATTTAAAATGGATAGATAGCAGAACACATAATTTATTTACATTATTTTTTTCCTTTGTCCCCTTAAACGAACTGTTACAGCAGCAGGGGAGGGAGAGAAATCCTTCATATGTTTGTACTGAAAGGAATTTTAAAGACATAAAGACAGACTGGGAATAGCTGCCAAACTGTGGCTATAAACTGCAGCTCTTCCTTTGCATGCTTTCTCTTCTAAAGCTCACCTTGAAGGCAACAGTAATAGACTCTCATGCAATTTCTACCTTGCTCCTTCACTCTAAGCAGTGCTGACAGACACATCACTGCAAGTTTGTCTCTTTATCCAACAGCAGTACACACCTTAAAGGAGACCTCACAAGTCTGAAGAGTGAAAAAGCCTTCTCCACCCACCCATCTACTTTCTCCTGTCATTATCACACGATAGGTTATTGTTTTTCAGCATGGCTTCTCTCCATTGCTTTGACACAGTGATCTCACACCTAAATATATAGTAAAAAGATAATTGTCACTGTGGGACAAACATGTCAGATAATGCATGGTTCATCTTTATTGGTGAAATTTTAGTAACGTGAATATAGTGTTTCTCTCTGTGGATCATACACATGCACTTCAGCAAAACTCACAGCACATTCAAACCAAATGCTGAAATAATCAGCTGAAAACCAGGCCAGCCATAAATGCAAGCAAGGAAAACCTGAGTGACCAACTGACTAAAAAAAAAAAAAAAAGACTGTGGTCAAGACATCCCAGTTTATAGAATCATAGAATATCCTGAGTTGGAAGGGACCCTTAAGGATCATCAAGTCCAACTCTTATCCTATTGTCTCATCTACAGACTTTTATTCATAACCACTAGGAAATTACTTAACTGCTCCTTTCCCCTATTCTGTACAAATAAATTGGGTTGTTCAAGGAAAGGTTGGACCTGGCACTTAGGGACGTGGTTCCGTGGGTGACATTGGTAGTAGGGTAATGGTTGGACCAGATGATCTTGAAGGTCTTTTCTAACCTTAATGATTTTATGATTCTATGTGTAATTGTAACATTTCCAGAACAGGTTTATGGACATACTGCAGCACAAACTTAACTGAGATGATCCAGTTTGAATTAGCTACACTCACAGTTTCTGAAAGGATTCATCTTACAGTATGGCAGTGACTCCTCAAAAATTCCTGTTAGAAATCTTGTAAGAAGTGGTGCAATCTCAGATCAACTGCAAAGGTGAGGTCCTGCTGGGGAAAAGCAAGTGCTGTTTCCCACCTCCTCCTGCCCCCCTCACCTCCTTTTACTGGGAGCTGGCCTGTTAGAGAAGGTATCAGAGGGGACCTGTGAGCTCCTGAAAACAGGAGGCCCTGCCCTTCCAGGTCACTGATATGAGGGGTTCAGAGTGACACAGCCACCATCACCACCCCCAGCTACTTAAGAAAAATCACTGAATCTGATTAAGAAGATTTAAATTGATATCACTGTTATTTCTTTTGTTATTTAGGAAAAGCTCATTTTGCAACATGCTATGCCTGTGTTTCTGAACTTGTTAAAATAATGAATGAATATCCAGTCACTTCTGAAATGAGTGGGTACATTATCTAATTTCCCATCTCTTCTGATCATACCTCCTTTTATATTAACACAACCTGTCTTTGAATCTCTTCTGGCCTGTGCTTCCAAGCCCATGAGAGAATTTGCAGCCATTACTTCCACAGTCCTCTCCATGCACTTGCCGTCACATTGATCAGCAGCTGCCAGAAATTTTGTCTACTATTGATGAAGACATCACATCTTCCTGTCTATACCTCTGTCACTTCTTTACAAGTACACTGCTAAACTGGCCATATCCACATTGAGATTAACAGCTTAGTGGGAATGGACATTTCATCTAGAAAATAAGGATGGTCAGAGTTTCAGTCAAAAGTCTGTCCTGCATTTGGCAGTAGAGCAGACTAGGATGCTCAAGGTGTACCAGTTCTTACAGCTGCAAAAATGATGTGAAAAGGTAGATGCCTGTTTCCCTGTTCTTCATGCTTCTCCGTGTTTCTGACTAGACAGATTAAAGGTGTTTCTTTTTAAGAACCTGGAGAAAAGCTTGAATTTGTCTATGTGGAAGGGTAGAAAGAGGTAATAATTGTGCTCCTACACTAACTCAGATTTTCCTTAGAAGTTATTAAAACCATAATAACAAGTTTTGATAGGACTTTAAATCATAATTCCTCAGTTCAGAGTCTTCGACTACTTTGAGAAAAAAAGAAATGTGTCCAAGAGAAAACTGTCTACTAGCTGTCTTTCGTCTGGATCCTGGCTTCTTGGTGAAAGCAACTGGCACTGGACATGGCCAGAGGTAGTTTGCTGAAAGGTCCCCCTCTATGCTGATGTTTTTTACCATTCAGCAAATAGTTCTGCCCCCACCTGCAGGTCAGTGAAATACTGTAATGATCCAATATCAAGAGGAAGATTATTATAAGGACTCACGTTATTAGTCTGGTTGTATACCTTGAAAATGCAGAGACAGATAACTCATCTCTCTCCATAACACAGGTCAGTTCTAGAGGTATCTAATACTACTCCTTTTGCTTTTTAGTTTCTGTCAAGGAAGCATTTTTACTTTTAAAAGTGTTTATGGAGAATTGGACATTTCTAAACCAATTGAGCTTTGAAGTGGAATTTCCCCACTTTTTTATTTGGTCTGAAAGGACATTTTTTCAGTCTAATACATATAAATAAAAAGGAACAAAAAATAAAAATAAACAAAAAAAATTATCTGTTACAAAAGCAGGAAACCCTCTGACTTTTGCATATGGACAGATCTCTTCTACTTTTCAAGTAGCTAAATCATTCTGAAACTGCTGCTTTTAATCCTTGACTTGCATTCATCTTTATCCTGAGGATAAAAGGCCATTGCCATTATGAAGATTTCTTTTTTCTCCCATCAGTAATATGATGTAGTATAAAATGCAGCTAATCTCTCTAAACATTAACTGTCTTTTCCCTTAAGGAAAATTCTCTGGATTTAGATGCATTCAAAAACTCTGAGATGGCTTTCTCAATCTCTGTTATCAACTTCTGAAAATTGTGTGGTTTTGTTTGTTTGTTTGTTTACAATTGCAATAGAAGGCAAAAAAAACTGTTTTTGAATTCTCCAGGTTTTGGTCTTAAAGTCCTACTCACAAGAGGGACTGTTTTTTCATGATGTTCCTTGGCTTCATAGGGAAAGTCTTTATTCAAGTGTCTCTGTTGGGAAACAAAATTTATGTTATTCATGCTATGCTTAAGTATAGAAATTCCTGAGCTGAACCACTGAAGTCAGGAACAGTGA
The DNA here is from genome assembly GCF_964035555.1 of Netta rufina. Taxonomy (NCBI): domain Eukaryota; kingdom Metazoa; phylum Chordata; class Aves; order Anseriformes; family Anatidae; genus Netta; species Netta rufina. Next base: position 113,300,573 of record NC_140125.1, read on the forward strand.
GAACAGTGGCTTCAGCTGAAAGAACACAGAATCTTCAGACAGAGCTGAACAACTAGAGGTGTCACAAGGTCTTGCAAATTTAATGTAAGTTTCATAGTAATTGTTTTTTTTTTTTTTTTTTTTTTTTTTTTAATTAAAACCTCCATTCCTGTAGAAATTAGGTATGTGGAATTTCACCTTCCTTCTTATTGTGTGTGTTTGTGTTTAAGTTTCTATTCTCTAGCTGCAGAGAGGCTTGCAAGTATTGCTCTGCAATGCATATGCTAGACAAAAAAAATAGGTAATAAGATGCTTTATTTTATAATATGATTCCATGGTTCCTGATTCACATTTTCTGGATGCTGAGGTTACATTCAGGTTGCATTGGATTTTCATTTATATTTGAATATCAGGTTTGTTGTCAACACTGTGCTTCAGTTGGTCTTCTGCTGAAGGGTAATAAGTAAATTATTATGGTCTTGAACACACACCGAAGCCATTTACTCACAAGACTTGTGTTCAGGGAAAATATAAAAGTATGAGAATCATTTCTTGCCCTGCCAGTTAGAAGCCCCAGGCAATATGATACTTGAGGGGAAAAAAAAATAATAAAATAAATGAGAGAGAGAGAGAGCGAGAGAGAGAACACAAATAGCTAAATGAAGCAGCAAGACAACATATGCACCAAGTCCTTCTTAGTCTTCATTTTGCAGTTATCTTCATTATCACTCTCCTACTATGACAAAACCACAGTCACTCAAATAACTGAGAAAATGAAATCTCAGATTTCATTTAGCACTCAAGAAGGGCACGTACATTTTTCATTTCAAATTAAGGAATTCTACAGAGTTGCAAGCAGCAATACCAGCCTATAGGTAATAAATCTGTGGTGAGATCCTCATTAGCATACTAAATTTAGGTGTCCACCTGTGTGTGACAGTTTCATTTCTACAGCCTGATGACACGCATATACTGCCTTTTTCAAACTATCTATTTTATTCAAGACACCCACAAATGGGCTGGTACATCTGACAAAGGACCTGCTGGAGGAGATCTACATCCTTCTGAGGCAGCAGTCAGCTGCCATGGGATACTGTAGACCATCTCAAATGGTATTAGACAACTATGTTTAGGAAAATGAATCAAGCTATCTTTATATAAGCTCTCATTATTCTTAATGGAGATGCAATCAATACAATCTGTAAAGACCAGAGAACTGAAGAGACTCTATGGTCTGTATTGACTAGGTCTTCATTGATTGTAATAGGATCATAGACATCTACTGTAACAGTGGACATCTATGCTAGATAACTAAATTTTCAATTCTTAATCTTAAACTGAATCAGCACCCTAACATCTTCATTTAGTTCAAAGAGTAGAAATAAATGTTTCCTGAAAGTTGGAAGCAATTCCAAATTAAGCAATCAATGAGAAAATGTCACTGCGCAGTGAGAATGTGATTAGATTTTTAGTAGAATTTAATGAAAGTAGGGAAGAACATAAGAACAGTCTCACTTGGTCAATTCCAAGGTCCATACAGTCTAATATCCTGTCTCCCATAAGCAGATAGCAAGAGAAATATAACAGGGTAAACCTGGTTTTACCAGGATTCTCGGTATTTTTATAGTCACAACTCCATTCTAAATATGCCTGGTCTTTTAAAGACCTCCAGGGATGGTGTCTCAACCACTTCCCTGGGCAGTCCATTCCAATGCCTCACAACCCTCTCAGTAAAGCAGTTCTTCCTAAAATCCAACCTAAAACACCCCTGGTGCAACTTTAGCCTGTTCCCCCTTGTCCTGTCACCAGGCACATGGGAGAATAGACCAACCCCCACCTCGCTACAGCCTCCTATAATGTACTTATAACGAGTGATAAGGTCGCCCCTGAGCCTCCTTTTCTCCAGGTTGAACAAACCCAGCTCCCTCAGCCGCTACTCATAAGACTTGTTCTCCAGACCCCTCACCAGCTTTGTCGCCCTTCTCTGGACTTGCTTGAGCACCTCAATGTCCTTCTTGTAGTGAGGGGCCCAAAACTGAACACAGTACTTGAGGTGCAGCCTCACTGGAGCCAAGTATAGGCTTTTTTTTTAGGCTGGATAATTTATACAAAAACAATATATCATGATACACCAAAATATGTATTACAAAATTCACCCCTAAATAGCACTGATATGATTAGTAAAACAGAATTGTGGCTGTAGAAGAAAGCTTGAGTTTTGTATTTTCAGTGTCTTCCCAGAATCATGCTAATCTGCAAAATCAATCTTCCACTTTAAAATATATTCTTTCCCTTCCTCCTCTCCTCCTTCTTTTTAGTTGAAAACTTTCAGAAATCAGTCTTGTCACATATTGACAATGACGAGACGAGGAGCTGACCTATTCACCTCAATGAGCTGAGGACTTCAGAGTGTAACTGCAATCACTGAAGCCTGATCAGGTTATGGGAGAGATTGGATGTCTGTGCCAGTGGCAACAGGGGGCTGGAACAGATGATAAACAAACAAACAAACAAATAAATCCTTCTTATTTCAGTGAAACATGTTTAAGCAAAGGACATTTTCTACACTTTATTATTTTTACTCTTTTTTTTTTTTTTTTTTTTTTTAATTGTCTCTTTTTGAACAGAAAAGTACAGGGCAGGCAAAATGCTTTGCTTCACAAGATTTTATAGACGCAAACTTCAAACCTAAATAAGAGGTAAAAAATAGGAGAGACAAAAAGTTGGGTTTTATCTATTCTATGGTTATACTAATAAAGCAACATGCTTCTGACATTCAAGTATCATGCCATAGAATGATTCATTTCCATATTAATTAACTCTCTTAGCCTACCAAATACCTTGAAAATATCTATTCTGAGTTGTCCCTGGCTCATGTTGACTTGTGCTGTGCCTTAGAACTGTTTGGAAAAATGCTGGCTGCAAAAACCAAAATATATCAGAGATTACTGCAATATTTTAATGATATAGAAAATGAAATTCCAAGACCTGTCCCTTGACCACAGGCCATATAGGCTATACAGTCTGTATACACAGTGCAAACAACACATATCTAAGTGTGTCTTAGTCATCTAAGACACCTATCACATATCAACATGGTATCAACAGATGACACAGCACAAGACCAGCTATGAACTTCACCATCAATTCTGAATCTTGTTACCAGGTATTTTTTGATTAAAGCCTGAAAAACAGTGGTCTTGCAAACTTCCCAGCTAACTCAATAGTCCCTATGTAACTGGTAATTAAAACACAACTATGTAGGCATGAACATATATCACTTTTTATTCCTATTTATGTTCTTGTTATAAAACAAATGCCAATGAAACAGCAACTGGGGAATTTTAGTGCGAACACTGAAACTTTAACTTATCTGTTTGATATATTTTTGCCATTTTAATTGTAAAGCCTTAAACAACATTGACAAAACTTCTGCATCGATTATATTCCTATACTAAATTCTTCATTACTGTAGAAACACAGAATCATAGGCATAGAATGGTTTGGGTTGGAAGGTACCTTAAAGATCATCTAACTCCAACTTCCCTGCCATGGGCAGGGACACCTTCCACCAGACCAGGTTGCTCAAAGCCCCATCCAATCTGGCCTTGAACACTTCCTGGGATGGGGTATCCACCACTTATTTGAGCAACCTGTTCCAGTGCATCATTGCCCTCATGGTGAAGAATTTCTTCAACATATCTAATCTAAATGTATCCTCTTTTAGTTTAAATTTCTTGTCCTATCACTACACTCCCTGACAAAGGGTTCCTCCCCAGCTTTCCTGGAGGTACCCTTTAGATACTGAAAGACTGCTATAAAGTCTCCCCAGAGCCTTCTCTTTTCCAGGATGAACAATTCCAACTCCCTCAGCCTGTCTCCATATGAGAGGTGCTCACGTCCTCTGAATATCATCATGGCCCTCCTCTGGACTCACTGTAATAGGTCTGTGTCCTTCTTATGTTGGTGGCCATAGAGCTGAACACAGTACTCCAGGTGAGGTCTCATAAGGGCAGAGCAGAGTGGAAGAATCACCTTCCTTGACCTGATGGCCATATTTCTTTTGATGCAGCCCAGGATATGGTTGGATTTCTGTGTTGAAAGCACTGCGTGAATTTCTGAATGTTCACAAGAATCAATCATAATTACACATGGCCCATCACAGTTGAAATCAAAACAATGGATTGATTAATGCTATGAAGTGCATTGCATCTAACAATTTCTGTGAGTCAGTCAACTGAAAATTAGACCTGTATATTAGCATTTTAGTTATTTAACTATTACATGATGGTAAGCAAATCTCCAGAAGTCCTCTGCATGTAGGTTCACATTGTCATAAGATTAAATAATTTCAGACATATCTCCCCCAAATTCCAAGGAATTATAACAATAAAAAGCACAAGGCTACGCTGTCTTTTCATTAGAACTTATAAATAAATAAATAAATAAATAAGTCTATACATTTTTAAATTCTGAGTTTTAATTCCATGTAAATTGAATAAAGGACAAATTTTGTGAATAGAATGGAATGATTTTACTTTATCTGACCCACTATTATGCAGTTTTGAAGTAAGATCAAAAGACTATCAGCTGTGATGTAGGTATTTAAAAGAACATCTAAATTAAGAAAAACAACAATAACAGCAACAATAACCATTTAACTACTGAAAAAAAATAAGACTAAGCTTCAGGTTTGTCTAAAATCTATCATCAGTAGTAGAAATGCTGTAGGGATTTTGTACCTTTAGTACAGTTCTTACTAACATATGATTTCTTAGAGAAGCTGCTTGGATTCCTAGTCCTACACCCTAACACAGAAAGACAATAAGTGGTACACAACCTGAAGTAGCTGTCATCAGATGCTGAGTTAACCATGTGCCCAGTGTTACGATATTAAAATATCCAAAGAAAAAATCACTATTACAGGTAAATTAGGGAGGAGAATGGGGAAAGATTAAGCTCTCCAATTTTATCCTGGAGATGGAACCAGGTGCAGAGTTCTAGCTCTTTGCCAATAATTGAACAATTTAAAAATGCACATTATTTACAATTCTGCCCAATTGCTCTATCCATCAGGCCTGCTTAGAGGTATGTTTATCCCATTCCAGGGAGCTATTCATTTCTCCCATACTGCTGTATAGACTGTTTATATCAAGTCACCCTTCTTCCTTTTTCCACAAGTTATTTAAATTTTCAAAATCTTAGTTTTCTGTAGTTCTATGTTGTCTGTAAATGTTTTAGCGAAGCCTGTTTGTAATCTCAGGTAGAAGAAAGTCGTTAGAATAAATGTCTTCCATATTCATTCAAGGTGTTGCCATTCTTGATTAGACTCCCATTAGTGTTTTGATAGTACTTCTCTCACACTGACCTTCAAACCATGCAAACCGTACACATTACCCTTGTGACAAATGCCTCTCCTAGGTGTTAAAGATCAGAACATTGTAAATGCCCCATTTTAAAACAAGAAGATGAGATGGTTATGAAATGGGTTAAGTTATGTGAAAATTTCTTTCTTTACTCTTTCTTCCTCCTAGTTCCCCTTCTATTTTTTACAGTATGGACAGACCAGAAAATTTCCTTTTTCCTCATCAAAAAGTAGCCTGTTGTCCACTTTGGATTTTATAGTCCTGCACCACTGGACAAAGGTAGAAACACAGACTGAAATGTGTTTTCCCACAAAGCGCCTTTCTATACCACAAGACTCCTCAACTCTCACTCAAGGAGATCATTTCAAGGCAGGAAATACATTTAATTCAGATATAGAAGTTTTTCTCTCCTTGTGTCTCTGATGAGATGTTCAAATCACTCCATTTTGTTGTCAGATTTGTGACATACAGACCTATCTTTGAGCAATGAGGCTAAAGCCAATATCTCATTTCACATAAGCTAGTGAGCAGTCATCACATGGTAATGCTTTCCAGTCACTATGGGTGCAATGGCTGTAAGCTTTCATCTATAAATTCTTTTTTAGTTGCTCATTTCTGTCAAGCTGGTCTAATCTACTTACACCTGGCACATTAATTCTTATCTTTTCCCTGCAACATTGTAATTATATGTTATTTCCAGCAATAATTAATTCTCTCTCAGGCGGGCTTTTTATAGCTTATAAGTCAAAGTGGGCTGCACCATACTAAATAATTAATTCAGACTGTGTTTTATGTCATGACATACACACAACCCCCGGGTGTAATTGTTACTGAATTCTTTTGAGAAGAAAGTCCTTGGCTTCCAGGGGCTGTACAGACTAGAAAGCACAAATTATAATGGTTATTTCTCTCAGACCAACAGTAGGTGTGATCAGTTCTTTCTATAAACAACCTATTTATGGCAGTTATTTTCAGAAAATCTTGCTACAGTATTAACCTACAGAAACATCCAGTTGTAGGCCATATGAATGATTCTAGAGTGCACATGACTCTCTTCAGAGAAGCTTACAACAGATCATAAACTTGTCTACAGTTGCATATAACTCTTTGGTTTCTTAACTATACACAATTAAGGGAGTCATATGACAAAAAAAAAAAAAAAAAAAAAAAAGTTGCTATAAGGTTGTGGCTCTGAGGCATTGACAAGCTCTGTTCATAGAAAACTCAATCATTAAACAAAAGTTGATACCAAGGTGTGGTATTTTATCCAGAGGAAGTGCCTCAGATACTTCACTAATCTGGAAATATAGCAAAGAAAAGAAAAAAAGAGGAGAAGGAGAAGGAGAAGGAGAAGGAGAAGGAGAAGGAGAAGGAGAAGGAGAAGGAGAAGGAGAAGGAGAAGGAGAAGGAGAAGGAGAAGGAGAAGGAGAAGGAGAAGGAGAAGGAGAAGGAGAAGGAGAAGGAGAAGGAGAAGGAGAAGGAGAAGGAGAAGGAGAAGGAGAAGGAGAAGGAAATAAAAGTCTGGAAGTTGCAGCATGCCTAAAGGGGTTTTCTGGAGTCCAATGAAATAATGCTTGAAAAGTGAATAAATAAAAACAAATCAATAATATGAAAACTATAATTGCTACTTATGAGCTATAAAGAATACAAATAATAATAAATATATCTATATATACATATAGATACATAAAAGACTTATAACACACACCTCCATATCAGCAGAAGGTTACCAAATGCACAAGTTAGAGAAAGATCAGGGTATGGCATTGTATAAAAATGAACAAACAAACAACAAAACAAAACAAAACAAAACAAAATAGAAGCAATTTATATTGCTTGTGTATAATGAAACATCAGAAAAGAACGTTTGAGAGATGTTATTTCAGCATACCTTAAGGCAATAGCTCCAAAATTTACTTCGTTTTTATATTATCTCTGATGCTGGTGAGAGCAGTAGTAGTAGTAATACCAGATCCCACCGTCTCTTTTGTCCACACAGAGACTTTCCACTATTTCAGGAGTGGTCTCATTCCAGCTAGAGTACATTTACTAGTAGCACCACATGTACCATCTTCAAAGGATTACTCATCAGTAAGGTTAAACAAAATACTGTAAATTTGTTTCTTTGGCATTATGTAATCAACAGGGAACACTAACCCAGAGAAAAATACTATTCAGTTTAACTGATATGAAAATAAACAAATAAATAAATAAAAATACCATAAGCCATTTTATAAATAGCAAGAATTCAAATACGTATATATCCTGCTCAATGACCTAAATAGCCTAGACAAACCGAAGTCTTGAATCAAACTGGCCTTAAACCTCTTTTCTTTCAGGTAATATTTTGTCCTATTGATTTGTCCTGTTTTCTGATTCTAGTTATACTGGATTGGAAAGCTCAAAAGAAGCCTGTAATAGTGACAGAACTATAAGTCTAGGTTTTCTCTGAGGGCTAATTTATATGCGGTCATTCTTTCTTTTTGTATGAGAGAATGTTTTTATGAAGCTAAATCAATAATAGGCAAACATGATTCACCCTAAGATAACCAATGGAATAGGTTTCCCAGAGATGTAGTGGAGTCTTCCTCCTTGGAGATCTTCAAAAGCCATGTGGACATGGTCTTGGGCAAGCAGCTTTAGGTGAATCATAGAGCCACAGAATCATAGAATATCCTGAGTTGGAAGGGACCCACAAGGATCCTTGAGTCCAACTCCTAGGTGTCCCACATTTTTGCTGCTTGGGATTGCCCTGGACCAAATGCAGGACCTTGTACTTGGCCTTGTTGAACCCTATGAGGCTCACACAGGCCCACCTCCCAAGAGTGTCAAAGGTCTCTCAAAGTGTCAAAGGGATGGCATCACTTCCCTCCAGCATGTTGACTGCACCACACAACTTGGTGTCATCGGCAAGCCTGCTGAGGGTGCACTTAATTTCACTGTCCATGTCACTGACAAAGATATTAAACAGTGCTGGTCCCAGTACTGACCCCCGAGGAACAACACTCATCACTGACCTCCACCTGGACAATGAGCCATTAAATGCAACTCTTTGAGTGTGACTATCCAGCCATTTCCTTACCCATCGAGTGATCCATCCATCAAAACCATTTCTCACCAATTTGGAGACAAGGATATCATGGAGTACAGTGTCAATTGCTTTGCATAAGTCCAAGGAGATGATTTCAGCTGCTTTTCCCCTGATCACCAATGCTTTAACCTAAGTGTAGAAGGCCATCAGATTTGTTAGGCAAGGCCACCAGATTTGTCAGGCAAATTTGTCATGTCCTTTTCAATTCTCTGCTCTTTAGATAATGACTGTCAGTGATGGTGGATGAAACTTGAATGAGGTTTGGGAAGGAACTGGTCCTTACAGTGGTTTTCCTTTATTTCTCCAAAGGGGTTACAGATACCACAATCTTCTGGCACAGCCCAGAACTATTAGACCACTGGATGACACCACATCTGCTGCTGTCCTCTCAGTCTAATAAAAAGGGGAAAGGAGGATAAGATTGTTTCAGACTGCTTGGAAATATCTGCAACAGATTTGAATCTCATTAAATGAGGAAAGAACCAGCCAATGGAAGTCTAGAGCCAAGGACAGACTCTGCTGTAATGAGACAAGGGCAGAAATGCTCTGTGAATGCAATCAATCATAATGGCAGGTTGTCTTTACGCCCCCTCCCAGGGAAATTGTCTTAACTTCTCAAACTTCACAAGGTGGCATCCTTTCCTGGAGTTATCAAGGCAAGGTGTTCCTTTGCTATTCGTATTTGCCACATAAAGTTCCATTCATCAGATATCTCTGAGAACTGCATGTGAGTTAAGAAACTGACAACTAACAATAACCTTCAGCAATATGAATGCAAAGAGGCCCAGAGCAGCTCTGAAGTCTCTCAATATGCAAAGAATTGGTAATACTTCTTTTTTCTTTTATAGCTGTGTTATATGGGTGAGGTTTAAGCAGTATGAAAATATCAATCACTTCTGCAACATCTTGGTAATAAAAAGTGCGTGACTTTTTTTTTTTTTTTTTCTGCTCTGTCTCTCACAGAGCTTGGTAGATAGCAAGAGTTTTGCATTTGTGTCATCTCAGGAAAAAGGAAAGAAAAAATACTGAAGTTTTGGTCCTCCCTGTGTTAGATTTTTTTTTTCCTAGCTCAGTTGAAATGTAAAGGGTTACACTTGGTCAAGAACGAGGAAAGTATTTGAACATAAAAGAAAGAACACATACTTTTCACCTTCTGAATGATAGGATTCTTAAGAATTGGCAAAAAGCCAGAACTATGTCGAGTTCTTATCTAAATATGAAAATTTCCTGACAGCTCCATTATGCATAATTTTTGACATCCCATGAGGGTCTTGGTTCCTATAAAGAACACATTTTCTGTCTCCCTTCCCTCAAAGGAGGAAGGTAAGTACAGCTTCTGAAAAAGACTATGAGAGCAAGCTTAAATTCCTTGCATTTTGCAAACTGTCTCACAAGGTCATTAGGGCTGTTATAGTTGTTTGTTCATTGTGTTATTTATACCATGGCATCTGGCCACATTAAAAGCATTAAAATAAAATATCTGTCCGTAAGGTAGCTATAATTGCCATCTTCCTATTAACCACGTCTACTTATCATACAGGAAGAAGAAAGCTGCAACATTTAACTTGGCCATGCTGATTTGAGGGGACGGGTTGAGACTCATCTCACTTTCTGGAAAACAATAAGCCTCTGCCATAACCAACACCCAGAAGTGAAGTCCTGGAAATGCCTTCAGTCAAAATTTTAAAGCTGAAGGTTTCTGCAAATACCAAAATATTTTGATGAGCTTTATTATGATGATGGTAACAGACAGTCCTTTGAGACACAAATATACATTGCATGAGCTGTGCAGAGAAGAGAGCTTAGTATTTACTACTCACAGTGGCATTAAGGAAACTTGAATGTCATGAACACCAGTAATTTGCAGGAAATGTTTATGAATTTTTAGATATTCAGGTTGCTTCAGATCCGCAAGCAAGTCCTTGAAAGTTAGGAAATGACAGATTTATTAATGTCTTTGAAACACAATATCCATCTTATGCTATGTGTGAAGGAGATGGTATGAAAACCTGGGGAGAAAAAAATATAAATAAATAAAAGAAAAATATGCTGGTGTAACTAAAGATGCTATTATAATTCATATATACAACCTGGCCAAAATAAGGTTGATCTAGAAACAATAACACAGGAATTTACTAATTTTTAAGGTTTCAAGTCTAAATCCCACATTTTTGCTGTCTTAAGGCATTTTATATATTTAGATGTAAAACTGACCTTCTTTGAAACATACTTTCAAGGTCCTGGCTTCTAATTTTAAAATAAAATAGAGAAATTTCACCTGCATTTTTAAAACAATGACATGGAGATGAAATGCAATTTCCTTAAATGTCAAGATTTCCAAATCTGATTGGGAGTGCATTGCACATACTTTTCATTTCTTTCTTACTATAAATAACTGATTTACTAATGACAAATATTAGGAGACCTGAAGGTCATAAAATACAGCAATTTCCTGTTACTTAGAAGTCTCTGAAGCAGAAAGAATTGTAGAACTGTGAAGAGTGCAGAATCTACCCCTTTTAAGCGTTGCTTGATGTGGTCCTCGTGTATTGTTGTGAATGCTGCTTCCTGAAATGAAATTCTCTTATTTGGTATCAAAGACAGTAAAAATAAGTCGATGTCAGAAAGGATGGGGAACAGTTAAAATCATACAGACGCCATCAGCATGACTCATCTGGCTAAGTTTGAATGCCTACAATGAAGATATTTGCATTGATGATGGCAGTGACTATGCTGCTTTCATAGCTGATGGAGAGAAATTGCTACATTTAAAACTCAGTTAATCTCTTCCTAATATAGGAAAGCAGATCAAATGAAGAAAGCTCTGAAAGTGTTGATTCCACTCCATCAGCTATAGGAGGAGTATAGACATCCATTTAGTTGTAGACATCTTCTTTGCAGGTATGCAAAGTTAGGGGAGATGAATACTACCCCTAAGTGGTTGTCTTTCCAGTATTTTCACTATGCTAATTAGGAACTAGAATTTATTCTTCAAACTCCAAATGTTCCATATTATCTGCTGTCATCTGGATTGGCATGGACTTTTCAGCATGACTGTTTACTTAGTGATTTGTCTGCATTGTTTCATTCTGCTTCCACAACCGATTTATTTTTTTTTTTTTTTCACACAAGGGAATAATGGATGATATACTGCCTGCGTTTTGAGACTATATGATTATCCTGAAGAATATTCTTTGAAAAGTCTTTGTCATTGCCTACACACTCCTTAAATAAAAGGTTATCTGTATAGTTCTGTAGTAAATTTTTCATGGTATCAGGAATCACCATTTTGGCTACAATGGGGCAAAACTTGAATCTAGAAATAATTTCATATTGATGTGAAGAAGTGAAGGAGTGTAGAGGTTTAAATTTTTAACCCTTGTTCATTGAATGGAGTGCATTTCCAGGACTTCACTTCTGGATGTTGGTTATGGCAGAGGCTTATTGTTTTTCAGAAAGTGAGATGAGTCTCAACCCGTCCCCTCAAATCAGCATGGCCAAGTTAAATGTTGCAGCTTTCTTCTTCCTGTATGATAAGTAGGGGAGGTTAATAGGAAGATGGCAATATTCCACTGCATCCAAGAAGAAGGTTTGAGTGCAGGTAGCTTTAACAGTTATAGTAACAACATTAATATCAGCTGCCCAAACCTGATTACGTTCATGCATTCATGCTAGGGACTTTACTTAAGAAAACAGATTAAAGGTAGTTTAAGAACAACTATGAAGACTCTGAACCTAGAGTCACTGGCCACTCAGCATGGATATTCCTTTATTAAAACTTGATTTTCATCACCTCACTAGCCAAATGATCAATACAGAGCCCAAGAGGCAGAGTGGCACATTATAGGCTCAGGGTAGAGATGTATTTGGAAAAGTTGCCTCAGTTAAAGGTGCCTTTCCACAAATTGGCAATGCTGCCATCAGTCAAATGGTATTACATGGTTGATATATCCAGATGTGACATACCATTGCAAAATACCATCAGCTCAGGATACGGATGCTGTTTTCTGAAAACTGTGATTATAATTGCTGAAAACAAAAGGACTTTTTGTATTTTTTTCCATCTTTTTAAAAGTTTTTCAACCCATTTACCAAGTGTCAGGACCCATGAAATAGAATGATGTAGGGTGCTCAAGTTAAGATGCTGGAGCAGAAATAGGAAAAAAAAATGGGTAATTTCCCATTACCTGCTAGTATCAAATACTTGAAATCTGGCTGCTCTGCTTGAATCACAATAAAGCCATTTTTTCCCTTGTGAGAAGCAACAGAATCTTAACCAGGTTCATTATCTCCACTTCTCTGCTGCTTTATTTTTGATATTATTAACCAGTGCATTACTGGAATCTGGTGTTTGTTACCAATATGAAAGCAGAAGAAATAAATTAGCAAGATTTTTGTCATTAGATCTTAAAAAGTATTAACACCTTCAAATCTTGTATCCTACTGGATACATTGCTATCCTGTCTTTAGTTGGTATCTATTATAGTGTTTTTTTTTTTTTATTTTGTATGTTTGTTGTTGTTTGTTTGTTTGTTTTAATAGATGGGAAAATATAGCAATAGCAAAACAAGTTACCCCAGGTTAGTTGTATATCTTTTGCACAGAGTAGCAATTAGTTCAGGGTTCTAGTTTCCCTCTGCAGATCTTTAGCCTCTACACCATCCATTTCCCTTACAGATCCCACTCCTCACCTCCCTTTCTGCTAAACTTTTACTGCTCTGGACCTTTTGAAGACCTTCTCTTTGACAGTGGGGAGTTTCAGCCTTCTTTTAACAGGTACATGAGAGGGATTATGAAAGGGGCTCTCTTGCAGGTTTTGATGCTGTATAGTTGTCGATATATTTCTGTCTTTTGTCAGACAATTTTACTTTTAAGCATATGCTGACGGGAAAGTGTTATCTATCCCTAAGAACACAATGACCTGGATCTCTTTTCATCTTACCTGTTGAAGTCTTCATACAAGAGTATCAAGACTGGAAGAGCAGCAAGCTAGTCTGGACAGTTTGGGGAGATAGTTAAGAGACAGGAAAACTTGAGGGACTTAATCTTTCTTACTTATTTCTTATTTAGCTGTAAATACACAAGGATCCACACCAGTAGCTCACTAGCTAAAAAGGGAAAAGAAGAAAAAAAAAAAAAAGAGAGAGAGAGAGAGAGAGATGGTTATAAAAGCAGGCTCATCTGTTTCCTTTTCTTGAGTTCATGTATTCTGCACAAGCTCCCCAGGTTCCTCAGCTGAGATGCACATAATGGTTCAGCTCAAAATTTTTCCAAGTTATATTTCAATGAAGACACTGAAGGAAATTCTAGCTGACCAGGGGACTCCTTTGTGACTTTACATACTTTCAGGGTTAGACAGCCACTGACTAATGCAAGAAGTTGAATTTGTTTCAACCTGACTGAATTTTCAGATAAATGCCAAAGTCCCTCCAGGTTAGGCAAAACATTTCTGGTATCTAAGCTCTTTTCTATTTCTTTCTTTTTTGACTCTATATTGTTAAGACAGTGAATGATCCAAAGTCCAGAAATTCTGATGGTAGTCTTTCTATTGATGTAAAAGACTTCCAGGGCACATCATGAGACTCAGGAACAAAGTTCTTTTGTCCTGCATTCCAGTCCCCAGTGCACAATTGACTTGTTTGATGGGATTTGCTTTATCTACCTCTAGAGGCCTGAAAGTGAGCTTAGTATCATCACCCTTGACTCCATTTATAATCACTTTCAGAGAATAATTATTTCAACTGTCTTACATACCTATTCTAGGCTAAGATGACTTATCCTGTGGAAGTGCATATCTCAGTCATCAATTAAACAGAAGACATGAACGATGAGTTTTTACATTTGCAACCAGTGTTTTGTTGTTATTGCTGTTTGGTTTTCTTTTTAACTATGCCTAATTCTTTTACTTCTGTTACTTTATGTGACTAAGAGATAATCACAAAGACCCACCCCACTGAGAATGGAAAAACAGGCACATGAAAATCTGCAATCAGTGAAAAAGGAGCACTCTGAATTACTCCTAAAGACCACTGAAGGAACACAGATTATTGTCCCTGGTCTGAAACCCACCAAGATGACACAAAGGGCACAAACTGAAGCACAGGAAGTTCCATCTGAATATGAGGGGGCATTTCTTTACTGTGAGGGTGACAGAGTACTGGAACAGGTTGCTCAGAGGGTTTGTAGATTCTCCTTCTCTGGAGATATTCAAAACCCACCTGAATGCCATCCTGAACAACATGATCTTGGTGATCCAGCTTGGCGGGGGGTTAGACTAGATGGTCTTCAAAGGTCCCTTCCAACATCAACTATTCTGTGATTCTGAGTTTCTGTGATGTCTCTTTCTGCTGAGTGATTTGCAAAACAGAAGAGATGGTTGTCTACAGGAGTGTAGAAATAAGTATGGCATGTGGGGGAAGAGAACTTTTGGTTTGTGGGGTGTTTAAGGGGATGAGAAGGTGCAAAACTTTTTAGGGGGCTTATAGGGGAAGGACCAAAGGTGTAAAAATGAGGGGTCAAGGGACATCATGGAGGAACAAGTGTGGGAAAATGGGGCATAAATGGGAGTTTGGTTTTGGTACAGTGTGCTGAGTGGACCCAGTTCTTGACCACCCAACACTACCATTTATTCTTACTAAATTCTACTTCTGTCTTCTATTTGTGTGTCCACTCTTGTAAATGTGTGTGAATGGGTGAGAGCTGCCAGTTGAACATGTCAGCAGCATAAGTGATCTGAGGAACATAAACCTTGGAGTCTTGAGGATTCAGGTTCAAGCAGCAGGAATAGTTTGAGGTTTGGGAACCAGTGGCAGGATAGACTGATCATCTGAGGTCAGCTTCTCAAGTGACCCATATTGTGCTTATCTATATCCTGCCAGCAGACTACAGCCCTGATCAGCTTGAAAAGAAAAGCAGTATGGGGAACCTCTGCTACATATGCACATATGAGTGCTGAGTATGATTATGCAGGTGCCAGTAAAGACTCTGTTTCCTCTCTGTGCTGATGTGTGTGGCCATTTTTTATGTTGTGCATGTGTATGTCTGTGTGTGTGTATGTTCCATACGCCTTGCTATCTGGAGATGTGGATGGAAATGCAGCAGCTTTGTGACTATCAGGTCAGGAAAGAGGAATCTCCCCAGGGTCTGTAACTACTTGATGAAGCTACATCTAACAGTCCCACCTGGGCATCTAGAGCCACTTGGGCTGCCAAAGGATGTATATAGGGCATTTCTAATAGCAGCAAATGCACATATAGACTCAAGTGCTTGATGATGAATCTAAATTCCATCCTGGCTTTTGACAAAATTAATCCAAATCTTTGTCATTAGCTGATTTCTGTGTCTTTCTATTCACCTGCATTTGCAATATGTTTGCAAGCCCAAAGGAAATGTTCTGTTCTCCCCACATGAAAACATAGATCATTGTCATCATTCTTCCCATCTTCCCCAAATTAATGCCAATTTTATACTGTTTATCACACAGGAGTGTCTGTGGTTTGTTGTTGTTGTTGTTTGTCTTTTGTTTGTTTGTTTGTTTGTTTGTTTGTTTTTTCCAGAAAACATACTTCTAACCTTCCCTGAACACTGCAGCTGCTGGAAATACCTTGGGAAGGCAGTGATAGCAAAATGCTGGCTCAGCACTCAGGACAAGCGAAGTTATGAAAGGCTCACTAGATTTTACAATAATTTGTTGCACTACAACAATATATTCTTTTAACCTTTTAACTTCTAAATCCTCTTTGAAATCCGACTATATGACAAAAAGTCATTAAACAGCAGAGCTATTTAAATAAGTCTAAATTCCACACTCTTCTTCCAGCTCTGATCCAGAAAGGAGCACCAGTCTTTTTACAAATCCTGGCATGGGAAGTTGCTAATCCCTGAATTGAGCAGCCAGAGACATCATCTGATTCCACAGAGGTTTAGCTACCAAAACGCTCCCCTTCTTCTACCTCTCTGCCCCACTCCCTGCCCATGTTCTTTGCAGGCTCATTATTTACAAAATTATAATTGCCCAGGTAATGCAATAATAACTTCAGTGAAAAATGCGGGTGGTTTTCCACTGATGACTGTGAGAATACAAAATGATACTGAACCCACTCATCAGGTGAAGCTTTGCTGAGTTAGATGCATGTAAGGGTGATGTTGAAAAAAGAGGGGAGATCACTTGCTGTTCAGTTGCTCACACTCAATTTTATATGATGTAATGAGTCTCTTCTTATGGGTAGAATATGTATATCTTTTCTTACCATCCAAATGCCAACAGCATTGATTACAGGCTCGCTTTTAAAATTATTTTTTTCCCAAAATCAAAGTAAATAAATATTTTGTTTACATTTTTTTTAGCCATAAGTATGCTTTTGATCCATTTTTAGACTTCCTCTGAACCCTGCTTTTCTCAGCACTATCCATTAGCCAAAGTTTAACATTCTGGAACTTCCATCCTGACTTGAAAGCCATATGTTAAATTATACAGCTGAATTCCATCAGTCAATTTCTCCTTTGCTGTCAACAGAGCAGCTACATTTTTTATTGTCTGAACAAGCTCATCCCATATAACAGGCTGCAAAAACATCAGAATAAAAAAAAAAAAAAAAAGGATCAACAGATCAACATAGGACAATATTTACTACTCAGGCCTACATTTAAAAGAGAAAGACATGAGGATTTTTGTGTGTGTACATTTTTAAAAAAAAAAAAAAAAAAAGATGAATTTTCTCTTTTGCATATAAGTCATAAATATACTTATTTAACTTCTGAAAGATGAGGATCATCCAGAACAAATTTGTGTGTGTGAATAAAAAGTGTGCAAAGCTGCCTGTATAGCACAGGTTATCTGACCTATCAAACTCTTAAAATAAAAACTAATGAAGTAATGGCAGAAACAAACAAACAAACAAACAAACAAAAAAAAAAACATTACACATCAAACAATTGAGGAGTCTTTACCTCTACAGAAAATGATTGTAAACTGTATGTTAATATTATACGGATGATAGTTATGCACAGCTATGTGTATTTATAATATGCTAAAACTATTGCTATGGTAATTTTTTCTAGACTAGGTCTACATGACCTAGCATTCATGTTATCTTAACTGCCGCTAAGGCAGGAATAAAATCCTTATAAAAAACACTATGGTTAGCTCACTTTAAGAAAGGAATTCAATCAGCAACTCAGTGGAATTACTTATGTTTTGACTAAGGTATTTGGTCCTTTTATTGAACATTCCACTTTCAATGCATACATCCCATGGATATGAAATGATGGATCTCTTTGGATTTTAAACCAGCAGTACTTTATATCATTAATAAATATTCATTTTTCTGCTATCCCTCCAGTGGTATTTCATCATCAATCATGGCTGAAATCACAGCTGTGAGAGCTGTTTATGCTTTACTGTTCTCCTCTACATGATTTGGCAGATACTTATGAAATTATTGGAGTGAGAAGTAGAGGGGGGTGGAGGAATAGAGAGGGGGGATGCTTTAAAAAAAAAAATAAAAAAAATCTTTGTGTCCGTATTTATTCCCAGAGCAGTACTGTTTTGTTTTGTTTTCCAAAGTACACATAAATCACTTCATTGGTCTCAACTGTCCTGTGAAAATAAAAATGATCCCAAACTGTTCAAGAATTACTCAGGGACTATTCAGTGTTCGATATGTCAGAGAAGCAAAGACAGACGCTCAGGAAGAGGAAGATTACAATCAATGAAGAAAAATCAATAGCGTGTAGAAGTTATCCTGCTGCCAGCATTGTCAGGAAAAGGCTTCTCCATTCCCCAGTCTCATTACATGTAGAAGATTATTAGAATCTGAGCAGCCAAAGTGAAACCATAATCATCTCCCTTTTGCTTTTTTTATGTTCTTAGTTTAAATCAACATTTCACTTTGACTTAATAAACAAAACTACCTGTTTTCTAACCAGTGTAGCATTTTATATATTTGCTTTACCTGACACAGTAAATGAAAAGAGATGAGATTAAAAATACCTTAAAGCTCAAGCTGGAGAAGCTTGAACAATAACTGGAACATTTGGCTTCACTATTTTCTGTTTGCTTGTTTTTTCTTTCTTCCATCTGTGTGTTTTTCTGTTTCTCTGGCCATACAAGTGCATCCTGGCTGATAAGCTCTACTTGTAAATGAGATGGTCATTTCTTGATTCTCCTCTGAAAAATCAATTAACCAGCCAATCAAATTACCATATTTTATAGGGGGAAAAAGAAAAAAAAAAAAGCATGGTTTTATTGTATCAATTGATAGAAAATTATAACTGCATAGTTAACATCAGTGTCTTTCTTGCCTTGATTCAAAAAAGTATCATTACTTTGGAAAACAATTTAACATATGCAAGCAAAGTTATTGTAGTCATGACAGATAACTATTTAAATGTCTTCCTGAGCTTCCTGAGACATGTATGAATATAAAAAAATATATATATACATGTATAAAATAGAACAGTTTTTTCTTTATTATATTGTGCATTTCAATAAAATAAATGCAGATAGTGACATATAGCAGACATTCTACATTAAAAAAAATCATCTTCAGAAATATATGTCAAGATTAATTCCATAACCCTTCACTTCCCAAGACCTTCTAAATTATGGTGACAACTGTTAGCAAACACAGATGTCCAAACTCATAAACTTTGCAGTTATAAGAGCTAGGACTGCTTGTGAATGCAGGTGTTTGTTTCATTTACGAATATGCCAAATTTATGTACAAAATAGGGGCATTTTTCAGACAGTGTTTCATAGAATTATTTCCAGATACCATGTTATTATCATCACCATCATCATCACTGAGCCTGTTTCTTAATATGGTACATCAGATAATGGAAGTTCACAGATGAAATAAATTGTCAAAAAAAAAAAAAAAAAAAAAAAAAGCTTCATTCTGACACACTATTTGAGTGCTTGGGTTTGTTTTTCCCAGATTTTGGATTATTTATTTTTTATTTTTTTTGGCACTATATATGTTAGAATAGTTAGTGACTGAAAAATAAGAATCATTTTTTATGTTTTCTTGATTAATATTGTGATTTGGAATATCCATCAATACTACAGGAAGCACCTGTAAGCACCTTTGAAGGACCTTGCTCCTGCCCTGAAGAATGTGAAGTCTGAAGCATCTACTTCAATTTTTACTATCAGGAATCCGAAGGGCTTACATGGAAAGTTTTTAGTAGTGGGGGAGCTGCAGGGGTGGCATCTGTAAGAAGAGTGTAGAAGCTATCTCATGTTAGATAAGGGCCAGTTTTAACAGTCTCCAAAAGGGACCCACCACTGCACAGACCTGAGACAATAAGCTCAATTGTTTGTGCTTCTGTGAGAACGTATTTAAGGAAGGGGAAAAGTACTGCTGTGCCAGAGTAGCTCGGAGAGTCAGGAGTTAGAACCAGCCATGTAGCCCCCCAGGGCAGTGAAGAAGGAGGGCAGAAGGTGCACCAGGCATGCAGCAGCAGTTTCCCTGTGGCCTGTGGAGAGGCCCCTGGTGGAGCAGGCTGTCCCCCTGCAGCCCATGGGTCCCACATGGAGCAGATCTCCACGCTGCAGCCCGTGGAGGAGCCCCCGGTGGAGCAGGTGGATGTGGCCTGGAGGAGGCTGCGGCCCATGGAGAGCCCCCGCAGGAGCAGGCCCCGGGCCAGAGCTGCAGCCCGTGGAGAGGAGCCCATGTGGGAACAGGGAGTCTGGGGGGAGCTGCCAACCGTGGGGGACCCATGCTGGAGCAGTTTGCTCCTGAGGGATGGACCCTGTGATACGGAGCTGTGTGGGAGTGGTTCTTGAATAGCTGCTGCCTGTTGGCAGCTCCTGCAGGCTCAATTTGGGAAGGACGGCATCCCATGGGAGGGACTCTGCGTGGAGCAGGGGCAGGGAGGGATCGTGAAGGAACGGTGGAAACGAACAGGGACTGACCACAGCCCCATTGCCCGTTCCTCTGTGCTGCTCACGGGGAGGAGGTGGAAGATGGTGGATGGGGGGAAGGTTTTTTGTTTGTTTGTTTTTAGTTTTTCACTGCTTTAGCTTGTTAGTAATAGCTAATAAATTAAATCTATCTCTTTATGCCAAGTCTGTTTTGCCCATGACAATAATTGTTAAGTGATTTCTCTGTCCTTCTTTGAGGAGGGGCAGTGACAGAGTGGTTGTGGTGGAGCTTGGCTGTCCACCTGAGTAAAACCACCACAGAATGATACAAAAGAACTATCCTTTTTTGTCTTATCTAGAACCAGTGAAAACAGAACAAAACATAGAATTATAGAAGAGCTTAGGTTGGAAGGAACTTCAAATATCATCCAATTCCAATACCCCAGCCATGGTCAGGGACACCACATACTAGATCAGATTGCTCAGGGCCTCATCTAATCTGAACACCTCCAGGGATGGTGCATCTACAGCTTCTCTGGGAAAATCCAAAGAGCATAGTCTTCCATGCTTGTGGAATACCACTGAGTATCTGATCTGATGCTAGTCCTAGAGGTAATAACAAAAGTAGGAGATGAACGCTGAACCTGGAGCGTATAGCATTCACTTCTGCTTCTACTGTAATGAAAAAAAATCATTTCTTTCCAGGGAGGAAATGATAAATAGCACTAAATTTCACTTTTTCAACATGATCTTTCAAGTTTCATGCTAGGTAACTTGTTACATTTGAGAGCTCTGTTAGCCAAAAAGTTAATTCTTCAGAAGTGGAATTCTCCAGCAGTTTTTGAAGTACTTGACTAGGATCTGGAAGTGACTGGTTTCTCTTGCCTGGCAAGAGTATTCTTTAAGTTACAACAGAAAATTCTGAACATAGGACTTTAGGCCCAAATGTTATTTTTCACTTTTATAAAAGAAGCCTCTGAAATACAGTACCATAATAAATTCTCTTTATAAATATTCTTTAAAAACAAAAATGAATAAACTGAGTTGTTTCTCATATGAACAGAAACTCAGCCATAAGAAATGTAAATATGTAAAATACTAAAAATAAAACTGTATAGGTTTACCCTGGAAGAGTTGTGAACCAAGCAGGCAAAGGAATAGCAAAGTGCCAGCTTCCATGAAGCACTAATTATGTATGTTACCAATTTGTTTTAGGTCCATGTAGCCACCTATCAAGGGATGCAGTAGATACCATTTCTATCCCTTTTTCTATCCTTTTATCATATGGATAATCCTATAGAGGAAATTAAGAGGAACAGACAAAAGTGTGTGTGTGTATATATATATATATATATATATATATATATATATATATTTTATGAACTATGCCTGGGGTTAAACTGGGGTTAAATGAACTATGCCTGCAGTTCCAGATATTTTGTCCATATCTCTGCTGATTGTAAAAACAGCATATGGACACCATATTAGCTACAGTTCACACTGTGTTTAGGTATGAAGGTATATATGAAGGTATCATTATTTAGATAGGTGAATCCAGATATTATTTATTCACCAATTTGACCAAGTAAGGTCTGGCCAGAACTGAGGACTATAATTATTCATCATAAAATGCTGTGATGTTTCAGACAGTTTTTAGTAAAGGTTGTTAAAATTTATATCATAATGACTAACAGAGATGCATTTTCTTCTTTATTTTTTTTAGTCGACTAATAGACTAATGTACAATGAAAACCATTCACCTCGTCTACTAAGAGCTGTGGATCAAATGCATACTTATTGAATTTCATTGGAAATTTTATATTGCCTCCCTTAATTAAAGGCTCTCTACATGAAAATCTAAGACTAACTCTGAAAAGATGAATGTATGTATATCTGACCTACTCATATATTTTTCTTGTATGAAAAAAAGGTATACAAAACTCTTTATCCAGTGATAGATTTAAAATAACATTTAAAAGCAATGATATGCAATGTGCAGGATTCTCAAAAGAATCCATGCATCCACTCCAATTAAAATTGGTAAGAGTCAAATATTTTAAAAATGTTCTCAGACATCCACCCAAGTCTATAATTCTTCAAAAGACTAATTGCCTGTAAGGTCCTACAGATTTGTTTGGAAGAAAGGCAATGCATACTCCCAAATGCAAATAAATAACATCCCTTACCTTTAAATATTCCTTTGCCACTTCTTCCTTCAAAATTTCTCCATTTATCTATTTTCAAAATCCCTCAAAATATATCAGTTCAGAACTAAGCATAGGGAAAATGTTTTCCCTTCAGTTTACTGTATATTCACACTAGAAATATAAAATATTTCTCATATGCTCTTTGCATAATTGCTCTATATAATCAAGTGTTGCAGTAGAAAAATCCCTGTTCATTAGTAGCGAATATTATACACACATACTCATGCACATACATACACACACCTCATTTAATCATATTAGCAATAAAGTTAAATCAAGTAAATATCTGCAAACTGTACAGGATTTAAACCAAACTGAGGATGTGTGTTTCTTGAAATTACGTAATGACAGTAGCTTTTAAAACCATCTCCTGGGCACTGTTTTCATGAATACAATTTTGAAGGAATGTATATGTCACATCTTTCATGAGAACAATTGCTTTTTATTGCTTTTGCCATAAATATAATAAAGAAAGGACTAGAATACAGTGGGATGGAGAATTCCCATACTAGGAAAATAATTTGCAATATTTTTATACCTGATTTTGGTTTTATTGTCAGAATGGACAATAACAGTTAAAAGAATTATTTGTGGCATGTCTGAATACCATAAATATTGACAAGTTATTTTAGATTTAACCTAGTAGAATGATTCATAGAGAACATTTAAATTATTATTGCACATGCATTATTTAAGCAATGATATTTAAAAATCTAGTGAAACTAACTCATTCTGAACTTTAACATTGTTAGTGTCAATTTTTTTAAATCAATCCCAGTATGAAAGCACTGCATGCAAGGATTTCCAAATGATATGGCTGTTTAAATTTCAGTCCAAGCATTGCTATATGACCTTCATCTGCAATATAACTGAATTCAGATACAGTCTTGGAAATTATTGCTCACTTATTCTTTTAAAGTGAGGAAAACGTTCTTTTCATATTTTCTTTTTATTTTACAACACATGAAAATTCCAGTTCTGAAACTTTTGGAGGCTGATCTTGAATTAGATTAATTATGAAGCAAACGCAAAGAAGGAAGCACTCGGATGACATGCTCTTGTTCTTTGCTGTTTAGCAGGTGGGCAGTCACATCTGGATCCAATCGCAATTCTTCAGCTATCATCATCTTTTAGACAACTGCCAAGCCTGCAAGTCACCAATAATTAATGTAACCAAGGTGAAGCCTTTTGGCCAGTTGTTCAATAAAGCAAGTACAGCAGAAATAAGACAAAAATGGATGACCTCAAGGTTAAGAATGCTCGTGATAATAGAAAGAAGACTTCCTGTATTGAAGGGCATATTGTAATTTTTCTAATCCTTTGTAGTATTACCTCCTTCATATTAATTTAATTTCTGGCTTATCTTGATTCATCTTTGGGCATTTGTTTCATTACAGGCTCTGTATTATAACAGGGAAATCGTTTCATTGGCATGTAACATGAGGAATACCTATCATTGCATGCATTCAAATGATTTTCCTTTATGGCAATGATATCTCTTCCAACCTAGAAATTCTGTGATTCTGTGATTCTGTGATATCATGTGGTTCCTTCTAATGATTTTACAGCGGTAGAAGGAGAACCTGATAAACACATAAAGACACTAAAGTACAGTTGCTGATGACATTTTTTCTTCATCTGAAAGGTACAGTACACTGTACACTGATTTATGTCAGCAACACTTCATTCAATTCACCTGCTCCTTCAATGTGTTAATAATGCCCTTTGGTTAAACATGCTTAAAGCTAGTACGCATACAACACTATGACTACTGTTCTCCCAGGGTTCCTCAGAGAACTTCTAGACTACAAGAAGTAGTCTAGCACTGTATTGCCTAATACCTTATTAAGATAAACCAATAAGATATAGTTGTGGTGTTCTCAAACTCTTTGTCCAAAAAGTAGGCGAGAAGGCGTTTTATTATTTTTTGGCAAAGCCAGTTGTAGCTGTAGATAGTTTACAAATAGCACTCTGAATTGATTTACCATTCTACAGAATGCGTCATTTAAATGGGGTCTTCCGTAAAACTGGAGCCTGTATACCTTGAAAGCTTTGTCTTGTCATTGCTATTATTATCATTACCCATCATAGGTTTACTGCTGCTTGAATGGGTCATGTGAAAATTAAGCTTTTGAAGTAGTACTGTGAATGTAATCAGAGTTGTCTCTTTCCAGAATTCCAAAAAGAAACCTTCATGATGTTGTGGAATTAGTTCTTAATTTTGACTCAAAGATTTTTGGAATGATTTTTGCTGGTATCTCAA
Source organism: Netta rufina (assembly GCF_964035555.1). Classification (NCBI taxonomy): domain Eukaryota; kingdom Metazoa; phylum Chordata; class Aves; order Anseriformes; family Anatidae; genus Netta; species Netta rufina. The sequence goes on from NC_140125.1 coordinate 113,325,345, forward strand.
CATGACTGAGGGCAAAGCAGCTTAATAAACTATAGCTTTCTTTATAGTTTCTACTGAATATAATTTTTGCTTTGAAGGAGCAGCAAAGATCATATATGTAGGGCTAGATTCGCAACAACTAAATAGGCTGAAAGAAATTTTGCTACTGTAGTTATGATTAATTATCCACATCTGTTCATATTTCTCCCAGTACTACCTATCATGATATATATCACAGAATCACAGAATCACAGAATTTCTAGGTTGGAAGAGAATCACAGAATCACAGAATTTCTAGGTTGGAAGAGACCTCAAGATCATCGAGTCCAACCTCTGACCTAACGCTAACAGTCCCCACTAAACCATATCACAGAATCACAGAATCACAGAATTTCTAGGTTGGAAGAGACCTCAGGATCATCGAGTCCAACCTCTGACCTAACGCTAACAATCCCCACTAAACCATATCCCTAAGCTCTACATCTAAACGTCTTTTAAAGACTTCCAGGGATGGTGACTCCACCACTTCCCTGGGCAGCCTGTTCCAATGTCTAACAAACCTTTCAGTAAAGAAGTTCTTCCTAACATCCAACCTCCCCTGGCGCAACTTAAGCCCATTCCCCCTCGTCCTGTCACCAGGCACGTGGGAGAATAGACCAACCCCCACCTTGCTACAGCCTCCTTTAAGGTATCTGTAAAGAGCAATAATGTCACCCCTGAGCCTCCTTTTCTCCAGGCTGAACAAGCCCAGCTCCCTCAGCTGCTCCTCGTAGGACTTGTTCTCCAGGCCCCTCACCAGCTTCGTCGCCCTTCTCTGGGCTCACTCGAACACCTCGATGTCCTTCTTGTAGTGAGGGGCCCAAATATAAGAAAATATAAGAAAATATTTTTATATATAAAAAAATATAAACAAAATAAAATAAAAATTCTGTCCTTTCCTGGATTTCCAGTGTTGTTGCTGTTGCAGTTTTTTCATGGAGATAATATTTTCTGCTTTTGCCAAAGAAGGGAAAAAATATATTATTCAGGCATGGCTAAGGATAAAATAAAATGCATTTTTTAAAAAGGGTATTAGGTTGGTAAGTTGAAAACAAGAATGATAAAATATTCACTCATAATTCATTAGGAATTCATTAGGAAAACAAATTATAATAATGAAGCATTACCTGAATTATTTGAAATAAATATATTAAAAAAAAAAAAAAAGGAAAGCAATAACAAGCAAACAAACATCAACAACATTACACACACACACACACACACAACGTAGAAACAAAAAAGATAAAAAAAAAAGTTGGAATTTCTGTAATGGAAATTAGAAATAGGAAAGACCAAAAAGGAATGTTATTTTTTATTGTTAATGTTTCCTTCACTTCCTTAACATTTTATTGTTAGAAATCACTTAAAATTTAACTTCCTTAAATAATGCTTATCATCTCACCAAGACAGTGACACTTTTTTCAGTTCTTCTATTTGCATGGATTTTTTTTTGGTGGTGGTGGTGTTGGTTTTGTTGCTGTTGTTGTTGTTATTTTTGTTTTATGAGAATTTCATAAAAAGCTGATAGTTCTATAATGCCAATTGCAGACATTTGAATAATCCATATATATTGCAGAGGTAAATAATATGGATTTGTTTTATGAATATCCATTTCTACTGCATATATACTACTTCTGCTATACACTACTTCTCTCTTCCCTTTCAACTGAAGGTTTTCCAAGATGCGATGTCCATTTTTCTACCTTTCAAGCACTGTGTCTTTGACGGCATATAGATATTCATGGAAATAATGAAGCTAAAAAAAAAAAAAAAGATTATTCAGTGTTGACAATTTTAAATTTAATAGGCCAAGTGATAAGTAAAAACAAAATACCAACCTATGCCCTTACCACTGACAGTCAAAGAAATGAAGGGAAAGGACATGCAATCTGGTAAAAATTAAAGTTATGGAAACCCAGAAAGAACTTTAAATCCAGCCCTCAGGGTCTTCCCAAGAGAATGATGAAGCAGTAAAATGCATACATTTGAAAAATAAATAGCTTAACATTATTGTTGGGATTGGTCCACACAGTAAATCAGTATATTGTAATAACAGTTAAAATAATAGTGAGCAGAGATGGAACACTGCTATGGGTGGTCTGATGGTCTGGTGATTTGGAATATTCAGTAATGTACGCCTTCCCTTCCTCCGCCAAAAAAAAATAAATAAATAAATAAACTTTTGTGGAGTAAACAAAAGACAATGATCTTTAAGAAGCAAAAAGGTGTTTAAATAAGGAATATGGATTGAATACAGAAGCTCTGGCTCAGTTGTGGGCAGTTAATGGCTGAAGAGATTTATAAAATGGGATTTGTAATCAACAGATAGAGGAAAATGGAGGATTGCTAAGAACAAAGCCTAGAATTGTTTGTCTTTCTTGTCTGGTTTATTTGCTGTTTTTGCTCTCTACAGTACATGTGCTTCACTGTCTCATAAAATCCTCTCATGCACTTAAATAAACTGTACTTTATTGTCCTGCAACAGACACTTGTGCTGATGCTATTACTCCAAACGAAATCAATGGCAAAGCTACCATCAGCTCAATAGGAAAAGAACCTATCCCACTCCCATAAAACACAGTGAAAGAATTAGCACAGAGTCTGATCAATGCCTTTTCAAATCAGAACTTAGTGTAGCACTCAATAAGTTTCCTGACCCGAGCAGTTTGCGAAGCACAGTTTAGAAAAAAAAAAAAAAAAAAAAAGAAAAAAAAAAAGGAAAAAAAAAGAAAAGAAAAAAAGAAAAAGAAAAAGAAAGAGAAAGAAAAAGAAAAATGCATATAGATTCTTTGGGCAGGCAGATGATGGACACATGTTACAGGACTTGTTTAAGTCCCAAGTCCCAAGGCTCAATTCCACCCTGAATAAACTCAGCACCTGGTAATGTGTCAGTGATTTGTTTATTTTTCTGTCCCTGCTTGGAAACTTCTGTCATATGGCAATTCTAATCCTGAGAAATCTAGAGCAGAGGATGATGCTCAGTGGGTTTATTTACATATCAGTACCCCAGAATTCTCATCCAGCTCACAGATTCCTCAGCAGTGCTGTGTCTGATCTGGAAACAACCCAAAAGTTACAGTATTTTCTCTTTATAGGATATGATTCATCATAGCTGTCCAATTGTTTTTTCAACTAGAACTGAAATTTATTATATGATTTTGTGGCCCATAGCCCTTCGTAAGAGGACATCAATATATTGAATAGTTAAACACTGAAGAACATTGATGTATTTGGTCTTTTGTATCTTTGTTTTACTAATAATATAGATGAGTGACTGTTTAGTCTCTTGAGATCAGAAAAGGCCCACTTGTGCATTCAGTGTCCAAAAATACTATGAAAGAATGGAGTACGAAAATGCCATTGTAGCAGCAGTAATGTCTTTCTGTTTCTGTCCAAGCTAAAGATAAAATAGGTCCATTTGGAATCAAGTCCAAGACTGGAAAGGAGAGACCTGGAGCACACAGTCTATGGCTGAGCCAACATAAGTTAAGCCATTTGTTCCAGTAGGCAAAAAAAAGAAAAACCTTTTCCAGGAAAGGTGCTCAGCACTAACTTGAAAACTGGGAACAAGGGAAATACGAATGACTTAGAGTTTTTATTCTCATACAGCTCTGCAGATTCAGGCAGACACAGAGAATGGTCTGAACATAAAATTCAAATTTATTTCCATCAAGAAAACAAAATGTTAAATTTGACTCAAAACTTTTGCTGTGATCCAAATTTCTGATTTTCCTTTTTTCCCTGAGCTTCTTAACCTATGAAAGGGTTGACAAAAAAAAGAAAAAAAAAAAAAAAAAAAAAAAAAAAAGCTTGACATACTTTCTGAGCTGAGCTTCAAACTACTAGATGACTACTGTTTTAACATAGAGTAGGGAACAAGAACAACTCAAGAAATGCTATGTCAACATCAGATATTCACATAATCAAGCTGTGAAATGATAAAATTCCATTTCTGTTCTTGGGTTTGTTTTTAATTGGGGCACTACTGAGGAGTGTTCAAAATAATGCTGGAAAAAAAAAATTAAATTAGGAAGTAGCTCTTACAAAGGATTGTTGTCTACAGGCAGGATAAAATATGGCATTGTCCTTGTACAATCCCCTGTCTTGGCCAAATTCTAATTTGAGAAACTGCATTCTGCTTACCAAAATTTTCTCAACAGTTTGAATGAATATCATAGTAAGCAATATCATCCATGATAAGGGATCTCATAAATAACACAGTCCTTTTCCTTTCTTTAAAGCAGTGCTTACTGTTCCCCAATAGGAACAGTAGTTACCAGCCCTTGAGAGATGCTAGGCAGTACAGGTCAGCGGGAATAACAAGCACTGAACTCATCCCAGGAAAGGTTCGACTGAAGCACATTTTTTTTATTTTTTTATTTTTATTTTTTTCCCAGTGAAGGCTACATATCATCTTACATAAAGGAAGATAAATTATTCTTGTTAAAACAGGGCTTTTACAATTACAACAAAAAATACAGAACACTGTGTGGGTACTCTATCCTTAGGCCAACCAACCAGCAGAACAAATAAGCCATTTAAATAGCAGTCTTTACTGGATGTCTAGTTGATAGATACACATAGCAAATAGAAGTTGTATGAACAAAATGTTCTGTCCATGGAAGAGTATGTGCATCAGTAATCTGTGACATGGAACACTGTACCACTTAGAATTAATCTGCAGAAATATCTATGAAATGTCATTGTACAGTGTTGCATACATATTAATTTGTCTTTCAGACTTTATCTCCTACACACACATGAATCCATGCATACACACATATACACATGCACAAATGCTTCCTCTATTTCTTATATTTCAAAAAGGCTCTTTGAATGGAGGACCATGTAAAATCCTTTCTTTGGAGAAAACATATTGAAATGGTAAAGCACCAAAGAAGGATTTCTTTCAAATATATTTTTTTACTTAATTTCAGGTACCTGAAGGATGCTGCATGAACAGAGGTGGTGACGTAATGGAGGAGACTTTCACTGTCTTCTCTGTGGGCTAAATAAAACAGTCAGTCACTGCATACACTGCATGGGTAGCTGGTGGGAAACAACAACAACAACAACAACAAACAAACAGTGACAGGCTGATGCCTCCATATTGATTTCCAGGTTCTGGATCCCCTTAAAGATCTGTCAGTATGGTTCTGGCAAATCTGTATTGACAGATTATGCCAGGGATGTGCTTGTGATGTATGTAGTAAGGGGTTGCATTAAAATATATATATATATATATATATATATGTAGTTTCTTCGATAATTCTTCAAAGAACTCCTTGACAAGTCTTCCACTCTTCCTACCTTTTTCTACAATGCCATTCTGCCTGGCATTTGATGGACTGGTTCCATCACAACTCCTTATACCTTTTCAGGAGCCTTCCCAAGACACATATTCAAAGCAGTGAAGATCTATATTTAACCTTTTTTTCCATGGAAACTGTCTCATGTTGATGATGATTGCCTCTGGCTAGAAAAGCTCAGTTGACACCACAATCAAATCTGCAAGTGCTAAGCAAGAACAGAAACCAAATTCACTGACCACATTTTACTCTGTTATACAACAGGCTTCTCTCTCACCTACATATGAAAAAACAGAAGACTTGATACTTTCCAGTTTATACGGGGACAGAATGAATTTCAACTTACCTGATTACAGACACCCAGAAGATGGATGTCTAATACTTCCTAGTCACAGTAGACTACTTGATAGCAAGAAACTATTTGGAAGAATCACAGAATCACAGAATCACAGAATTTCTAGGTTGGAAGAGACCTCAAGGTCATCGAGTCCAACCTCTGACCTAACGCTAACAGCCCTCCACTAAACCATATCCCTAAGCTCTACATCTAAACGTCTTTTGAAGACTTCCAGGGATGGTGACTCCACCACTTCCCTGGGCAGCCTGTTCCAATGTCTAACAACCCTTTCAGTGAAGAAGTTCTTCCTAACATCTAACCTAAAACTCCCCTGGCTCAACTTAAGCCCATTCCCCCTCGTCCTGTCACCAGGCACGTGGGAGAACAGGCCAACCCCCACCTCGCTACAGCCTCCCTTGAGGTACCTAAAAAGAGCGATAAGGTCACCCCTGAGCCTCCTCTTCTCCAGGCTGAACAAGCCCAGCTCCCTCAGCCGCTCCTCGTAGGACTTGTTCTCCAGGCCCCTCACCAGCTTCGTCGCCCTTCTCTGCACCCGCTCAAGCACCTCGATGTCTTTCTTGTAGCGAGGGGCCCAAAACTGAACACAGTACTCGAGGTGCGGCCTCACCAGAGCTGAGTACAGGGGGACGATCACCTCCCTAGCCCTGCTGGTCACGCTGTTCCTGATACAAGCCAGGATGCCGTTGGCCTTCTTGGCTACCTGAGCACACTGCTGGCTCATATTCAGCCGACTATCCACCATCACTCCCAGGTCCTTCTCTGCCTGGCAGCTCTCCAACCATTCCTCTCCCAGCCTGTAGCTCTGCTTGGGGTTATTGCGCCCCAGGTGCAGGACCCGGCACTTGGCCTTGTTGAACTTCATGCAGTTGACCTCAGCCCATCGGTGCAGCCTATCCAGATCCTCCTGCAGAACTTTCCTACCCTCAAGCAGATCGACACACGCACCTAACTTGGTGTCATCTGCGAACTTACTGAGGGTGCACTCGATGCCCTCGTCCAGATCATCGATGAAGATATTAAAGAGGACCGGCCCCAGCACTGAGCCCTGGGGGACGCCACTAGTGACTGGCCTCCAACTGGACTTGGCTCCATTCACCACGACTCTTTGGGCCCGGCTATCCAGCCAGTTTCTAACCCAGTGAAGCGTGCGCCAGTCCAAGCCAAGAGCAGCCAGTTTCTTGAGGAGAATGCTGTGGGAGACGGTGTCAAAAGCCTTGCTGAAGTCAAGGTAGACCACATCCACAGCCTTTCCCTCATCCACCCAGCGCGTCACTCTGTCATAGAAGGAGATCAGGTTCGTCAGGCATGACCTGCCTTTCATAAAGCCATGCTGACTGGGCCTGATCGCCTGCTTCCCCTGCAAGTGCTGCATGATGACTCTCAGGAGGATCTGCTCCATGAGCTTCCCTGGTACTGAGGTCAAACTGACAGGCCTGTAGTTTCCCGGGTCTGCCCTCCGGCCCTTCTTGTAGATGGGCGTCACATTTGCTAGCCGCCAGTCGATTGGAACCTCCCCTGATAGCCAGGACTGTTGATAAATGATGGACAGTGGCTTGGCCAGCTCCTCTGCCAGTTCCCTCAGTACCCTTGGGTGGATCCCATCCGGCCCCATCGACTTGTGCACATCTAAGTGCCGTAGCAGGTCACCAACCAGTTCTTCATGGATAATGAGGGCCACATCCTGCTCCCCATCCCCTTCCACCAGCTCAGGGTACTGAGTATCCAGAGAACATCCGGTATTGCCGCTAAAGACTGAGGCAAAGAAGGCATTGAGCACCTCCGCCTTTTCCTCATCTCTTGTAACTAAGTTTCCCCCCGCATCCAGTAAAGGATGGAGACTGAACAGATGGTAACCCTTTAATAAACAATAGGAAAAAAAAATAAAGTGGGATGAAAAAGTAAATTTATAAGTTTACTGGCTTTTCTAAAGGTCAAAAAAAAAAAACCCTGAATTTTTCATTCAAGCTCAAACTAAGAGTTTTGAGATTTTGGGGCAACTGGAACATGAATTAATTATATAATATATGTTAATATAAAAAAGTAATATATTCATTTTTTAAAGGAGATGGTCTAAAATGAAAGATTAAAATAAGGAAATTGATTAAACCAAAAATATCCAGAAAAAGAAAAAAATTATTTAGAACATTTTAAAAATATAATTAAATTTTGTCAGATATTTTAGTAGCTTTATGTCACTTTGTTCATTTTAAATGTTATTTAAAATAAATTCATTGAAATCTATGTGAAACTGATTTTGAATTATGCTTCTACAGGTAGATCGTGTTATTTCTGTATTATTCAAATTTAGCTTTTTTCATCTTAGGGATGATATAATGAATTGCTAAAGATGGACAGAGAATGGAACCTATAATGTGACATAATAAGACCACAATTTAGCAGTTTAGACTTGTGTAAGTCTTGCTGATTTGATCAAATCTTCTCTATTATATCACATTAGTATCTCATTTCTGGCAGATGGATGGTTAGAAGGAAAGATGAGGATGGAATCAAGTAAAAGAAGAGTGGTGTTGCTTGAATGACTTGAACAGCACAAGAGGAAAGCATGGATGTGGGAAAAGAACCAGGGAAGAATATCTGTAAACCAAGATGATATTCAACAGTGAATTGACAACCTTCACCCTTTCATAGTATACTGTTAAAGATGCAATAAAACAGAGCTTCACACATTATCCTAAGGAATATGGAGAATCAGAAAATAAATGAATAATTTAAACATAAATGAAAAAGGATGAAGGGTTTTTCTCCTTGTGTTTTAGGAAAATGATATGTGATATCATTTACCTACTATATGTGATACATGTGATAGCCTCCTTTCAGCATTGATTTTCCTTAGTGGGGGAAATATCAATTAAAATAAAAACAGAAATTCTGTTCTAACATACACGTGAATAACATGTGAATAACAGTCACAAAAACTAATGTGGGTTTCCTGAAACCAGTTAAATACCTCAGTGGTCACATAAGAATGTTGTTTATATTGAAATCTTTACTTTTTGTTTTAGGTAAGTTTTTGTTTTAGGTAAGAAAACCTACATTAAATAAATAAATAAATAAACCCTATGTAAATATATATTTATATATATATAGTTTTGTAGTGTGGGATTTATTGCTTCATGTCATCTAGACAGGAAAAAGTTGGTAAAAGCAATCTGTTTTTAAAAATGACCATTTTTCTTCAGTGGCTACTGATAGACTCTGGAGTTTCCAGCTCAGATGGACTTCTGGCACTGGAGATAGTTGAAGTTTTTTGAGATTGCTGTGGGTATAAAGCTGCCTGTACCTTCAGTAAAGACAAACATCTTCAGATTCTTCTTTCTATCTTGGGCTCCTATCAGGATGACATGTCAAAATTACCTTGCAAATGCCTTATTTCTATCCATTAGCCACTGAAAGATCTTATATATAAAGTCCGGGCTAGGCAGTAATTTTTCAGACAGAGATAATTCTCCTCTTTAAACAGGAGTTTCCAGATATTTAAATCTTTCAGTAGTATCTGAGGCATCTGCATGGAGCTGGCAGATCTGATAAGAGACCTGTGTACACCTGGAATGGCAGGTGAATCAATACACTGGTGCCTAAGTTTAAGGAAGTGTGTGAATCTCCTCATATGTATACATGATATAAATTGTCAGTAAAACAGTTACATCCCCAAGTTTTATTTTATGTGCACATGCTCATTGCTGATATTTCGAAATCATGTATTTACAATGTCTTTCTTAAGGTGAAATTCCTTTAAGGATGTGAAATATGAAACTTGCATACATGTCTATCAATACAATTTTGCATCCTTACACTTAAACATAACCCAATAAATATTAACAGTACTATTAGTAATATGTTTAATTTTTCTGGTATTCTCCTGAAAATAATAATAATAATAATAACCACTATAAAGTCTGGAGTGTGGCAATAAAAGCTAATAATTCTAAGTAGTAAACCCATCCTGTGAAAAGTCTGGAAAGTCAGAACCATGTGTTTTGCTGATGTCCAGTCCAGTCCAGGTTTTTCCTAAGTTTAGAATTCAATATTCAGATGGCTTCAAGTGGATCAGTAAGAAAGACACTCAAGGCTCAATGTGGTTCTCCCTCCATATTCCTTTTCCTAGGTACCTACCTGCATGCTGCAATTTCTTGGTAGGTTGCTTTCCCTTCCCATCTCCTATCAGAGCTTTTGCTTCAGACTGTTTTCTTCATCCAGTCCCTAGATAGCTGAGAATTTTTGAAACTACTGTGACCTTTAGAGCCTCTGCCTCATAGTATCCAATATTAGAATGAATTTCAAAGGTAGAATAAAATCTAGAAAACAGGATATAAAGTCATAAAAATCAAAAGGTATTCAAAAGTGGAGAATAAAATATATAGAAAAAGGTACTGCTGAATAGGTACAGTTTTATTGAACTGGAGACTGTGGGGCTGTATCAATAACCTTCATTGAAGACCTTGACACCTGCAGTTAATCATCTGTTGTTCATTAGGTGTACACTGAGATACAGGACTTAAAACAAGCCACTAAGACCTATGGTCATAGTGGTATGAAGAATCTCCCAAATGCTTTTTGCTTTATGTTAGTCACCCTCGCCTCCCATTGATTGATAGTTGAAGACTTTCAACAGTCTAAACAAAGAGTTCAGAAGTTTTAAAATGTTCAGGTCTTTTTCAAGGTAAAATGTCACCTCTATTTATCACTAAAAAATAAATTTTTATCTGTTGGTGAGATCAACACCCAGTCAACAACTGGAACTCAAAAAGCAAGAAAAGCAAAAAGCCAGAAACAAAAATAGCAACAACAAAAATATCACCTGGGAAAACATACAGAGGTAAACTGTAAAGATAAGGTACATTAGAATCATAGAATCATTAAGGTTGGAAAAAACCTCCAGGATCATCTGGTCCAACCATCTTCCAACCACCACAATCACCACTAAACCATGTCCCTAAGCAGTACATCCAACCTTTCCTTGAAAACCCCCAGGGATGGTGACTCCACCACCTCTCTGGGCAACCCATCCCAATGCTTAACTACTCTTTTGAAAAAGAAATTTCTCCAAATTTTCAACATAAGTGTTATTTTTTATTAATTAGCAATTAATGTGAATAAATGAATAATGCTAAAATCCCTTTGGTCAAGAGAAGGCAAATCACCCTAAAGAGAACATTTGGCCCATTTAGTTTTGTTACCTTTCATTAAAATGTAAAATCTTTATAAAAATGAAAAATACAAATGTAGAATATTATATTTCATGAAAACATAACAAAAATGAGTATATCCAGTTGGGTCAGATTTAGTATAAAACATAGTTCATTGACATTTTCATAAACTTTGCCTATCTTGTTTGAATCTTTGATTACTTATTTCATTATAATACTATGTTAATGATTAATCTTAGCAACTATATAATAAATAGATACTGAAAAATGAAAGAACATTGTATTCTGACTAAATTGTGTTCTGTTCCTTGTAAATTTAATTAAAATCATCAAGAGTATGTACATAACAAAGACATTACTTTACAGGCGGCTTGAATACATCCATAGACAAAAATCTTCTTGGGAATCAGAAATTTTTTAGGGGTTTTGTTTGTTTGTTTGTTTTGTTATTGTTGTTGTTGTTTTTATTTTTCCTAGCTGCCAGCTTAATTCTTCTTTGACTTCATAGAAATTGAACAATCATGGGCTAATTACAAGTTAATATTTATACAAATTTCAGTTTATGTATGTCAGAAATATCTTTGTGGAATTACAGTGAAGATGTCTGTCACCTCTGTGTAGAAAGATCAGCAATACCTATAGATCTTGGGAGCATTTTTATTGACAATGGTATTCCCAAAAGCACTGTAACATTCCCAGATTATTCATCATTTCAAATGCAAGGAAAAAGTATTTTCTTGAAATATTCATCATTTTGGTGTGCACAATGGTAACGTACAGACCGGCAATATTATCTGAAGGAGACTGAATGAGGAAGATTCAACAGGTGTATTTCAGGCAAAGAGACTAGAGATTTCATGTCTCAAGGATGTCACTATTTTTAAGCCAGATACAAAATATGACAGAAAGAAACTTCAGGGAATATTAATCTACAAAAATGTCAGGTGCTTATCAAAGAAATCCCATGTTTTCTCCCAGGTACACAAAGTCTTTAATTCTTACGAAATCACATTATGCCATTTAGGTTCTATTCTTCATTTTAACATATTCATACCCCACCCATTTCAGACACCATTACTAGAAATTTAGCTTACAAGCTCTAATGAGTTTCCTGGAGAACTCTGTGTGATATACAATGTCTCCTAGCTCCAGCACTGAATAAGCATATTTACCAAGACTGTTTCAGAGAAAATAATGACCCAATTAGAACTTTGCTTGAGGAAAGAGAGAAAAAAAAAAAAAAAAAAAAAAAAAGTAAGAGAATTTAGGTTCTTAGCACACTTCTACTGAAAGAAAAACAGTGGATGAAATATTAGTGTTCAAAGAAACTTACAGGAAATGCAAACTCTGTAGCAGCAAATATAAAGTAATGAAATCCAACGAGAGAAAACATTTCTGCTGCACTAAAGCAGGTATTTTATTATTATTATTATTTTATTATTTTTAACACAATATTTACACAACTGAAGAGTTTTTGTGCCAAAACGGAATCTCAGCCTTGCTCAGCAGTTGAGCTCCAATGGAGGATATCCAGAAAGCTTTCGATAATCAGACATTTCATTAATCAGACACTGAACACACTGAAGCTAAGACTACAGCAGTGAGAGTTCTTCAAAAACAGCGAGGAACATCCCTGCCAAATGCCAGAAGTTTGAGTTTGGGGAAGAAGGTAAAAAAGAGCAAAGTTGGCAATATCTGTGCACTAGTTCTACCAGCAATGCTCAACTTGATTTGCTACTTGCAAACAAGAAAAAGCCATCATGTGCACGATTACAGATGAAAGCTTTGCATGCCTGAGTTTGGCCTGAGTATGCCTTATGGCACCTGCAAGAAGAGGTTAGTAGATATCAGCTTGTTTAGCCTTTTGAGGAGAAGCAGCAAAAAAGTGGTCTTTTTGGGTGCCATTTTTCATAACCTACATTTGCTGATGGACTGCAGCTCTGGTATTTCTAAACATCAAGATCCTATGGCTTTATGTACTCGGAGATTTGAAAAGGCCATTTTATGAAATTCCCAGAAGATACCCACTTTCACTGAAACAGCCTGGGGAGGTTGCTGTGCACATTAATGGCATATATTTATTCTGCCTCACTTTCATTTTGCTGCGGCTAGAATGCACAGTCTATTTGCTAGCTACATATTTGAAAAAAAAAAAAAAAAAAAAAAAGGTTTTTGTGTGTGTGTTTTGCTGTTGCTTGCGTGTGTGTGTGTGTTTTATCCCAACAGAGGCAGGGAGGCAGGTAGTATGAGAAGTACAGAGGATTATGTTGTTTCAAGTAGCTTCAGTGTACAGTTTTTGCTTGAGATAGAGTTAATAGTCTTCATAGCAACTGGTATGGTACTATGTTTTGGATATGTGGCCAAAACAGTGTTGACAACACACTGATGTCTTAGTTATTGCTGAACAGTGCTTGCACAGTGCGAGGCCTTCTCTGTTTCTTATGTTGTCCCAGCAGTGAGGAGGCTGGGGACACAAAAAGTTGGGAGGGGAAACAGCTGGGACAGCTGACCCCCACTGACCAAAGAGATATTCCATACCATATAATGCACGTCAGTAAAAGTTTGCAGAAAGAACAAGGAGGTGGGAACATTCAGAGTGATGGTATTTGTCTTCCCAATAAATGTAATGGTCCCTGCTTTCCTGGAAATGGCTGAACACTTGCCTGTTGATGGGAAGTAGTGAATGAATTCCTTGTTTTGCTTTGCTTTTGCATTTACACAGGTTTTGCTTTACCTGTCAAGCTCTCTTTATTTTAACCGATGAGTTTTCTTGATTTTACCCTTTTGATTCTCTCAACCATCTTTGGGGGTATTGACTGAGCAGCTGACTACCAGGGTTAACCCAAAACAATCAATAACTCAGGATACAGAAATATTCCTTGTATTCTCTGATTTTATTATGTAATGTGGAGGTAGTATTTGAGACTGACACTCAAAAATTTCTGATGTTATCTGTTAAAAGTAATGGCAAAGCAAAGATACTCTCTGCGGGCCAAAAACAAAAGCATGACACTTTCTTCAATTGGCTCAGGACAAAACAGCAGCTTATTACCAGTACTTGATTTCTGTTATGGCACATTTTTGTAAAGAAATGTCAGTACAAAAGTGCATTTTGGATATGTTCATCATTCAAAACTGTGACATCTGAGTGTTTAATCTGAAACCCAGTTGCCAGTCTCTGATGAATATGAGTTTAGGAATCAGCATTAATGTTTACCACACATTTAAAGAAATATGTGTGGCAGGATATTTGATGAAAGGTTGATTCATCTTTTACAGCAATTGCAAGATAAGACATCTTTTATTGTGGTGCACAAAGTTCAAAGCTTCAGTTACATTATACACCTTCATGTTAAGTGTTTTATGATCCAACTATGAATTGATACAATTAAACAAATGTATTCCACTTTTTTTTTTTTTTTTAATGATCTAAATATAGAGAACACTTCAATAATTTTACTTGTAAGAGTATTCATCATCTGTTTGAACCCAAAGATCTCTCTTGTTGGGACTTGTAAGGAAAGAAAAAAAGTTCATCTTCCACCCAAAGAAGAGAAAATTTTGCCAACTAAAATTTCAAAAGCCCTATTGTCAGCGTACAGTGTTGGTTGACTGAGATTCCTCTGCCCAAAAAGTACTATATAAAAAGTACTAAACCATAGAAATAGCTCATATTTGGTGAAGGTATGTGCCTGTCTGTGAAAAAGGGGTAAGAAAAGCAGAGCGATTTGTAGCAGGACATCATCAGGAGAATTTGAGCATTATATGTTATATATTATATGTTAAAAGAGTAGTAACACTCTTGCTTAGCATTTTTCTTTTGTTTCTGGCAAGATAAAAATTACACCAGTGAACCAGACTTGCCAGTCACTAAGAATAGGAAATATTCTACCTAATATTAGCCACCTGGAAGTTCAATGACTAATTTAAACCTGTCTTTTATTTATTTTTTTTTTTTTCCTCCTTGACAAGGTGGCAAAGTAGGATGAATTTCCTCTGAAGTATGCCTTCCTCCTTTAACAAAATGGACCCCAGAAGAACAGTTTAGACTGCAGCCTTTTAGATAGAGTGTATGAACCTGAGAACACAAGAACAACATCAGCAGGGCATACTGTGACCACTATTTGCTCTTCAAATTAACCAATAGCAAATTACAGAGAATACAAAATGCATTTGCAATGACATCTACTCACAGTATTCCCTACTTCCGGTGATTTGTAGCTCAGGGAATTCATGATGCAGAGACAATATCTTTGCATTTAATAGCCCAAGATGGATTTCTTTTCCGTGAAGCTGGGTAAGACAAATACTACTGTGGGTTCACACAAGAGAAAGCAACATTTTCTCCTAGGTATTACCAGGAAAGATAGTCACCAAATTTGTCATGTTTATTTCTGTCCTTCTGTGATTCTAAATACTTACAAGCTTGTGTTTAGCCTGACTGCAACCCACTCTTTTTCACAGATGTAATGGCATGTCTTTCGGTAATGTAAAAGTACAGGTGCAAATAGTTTATTCTTCCTTTTTTTTTTTTTTTTTTTTTTTTTTTTTCCTGATGAAAACAAAACCACATTGCATCTTATTTTCTTTCTTAGGACATTATTTCGCAACATTCTAGACTGGATGCCTTAATCTCTGAATAAACACCTAATCTCTGCCATATTTTCTTTTCTACAAATCATTTGGGTCTCTTTTCAGGCCTCACACAATCAAAATCATCTTAAATGGAATTTAAGCACATTAGATGTAGCAGTTCTGCTCCCTTAGTGTCAAAGACAACCTGGCTGTAGTGCTACTTACCATCCATCTTGGATTATGTTTCCTGGGACATTTAAACCTCAACTCCTATCCCCAGTTTGACTTGTAGTGATGCCTATATTGTAATGCAACATAACAACCCCTGGAAAGAACCCAAACTGTACCTAATTCTGCACAAATTGTCTTTAATACAGAGAAAGAGCATTGAGTTAAGCTCAGGCAAGCAAAGGATCTTCCATATAATTTTCCATATAATTTTCACAAGAAATGTGAATGCTAAACTCTAGTCCTTTCTCAGCCTCTAGGGGCTCTTATCTCCCAAGACTAATCTCAAACATATGTTTGGCTTCTTGTTGAAAATGGTTCATGGGAAAGAAAAGACGGTAAGTAAAAGAAGCAACTGTGGGGACCCTGATTCTGCAAAGCAGTGTAAAGGACACTTAGCTGAAACTTTTAATTTCTGGTATAGCAACATTTAACTTGGGCAGCTAGAGAAGGTAATCAGGATATGATTTATGGATACCTGCATTCTATATAAAGGTAATATGCAATTATTCAAATCACAGTGAAACTTAATATTTTCCAGGACTCACTAAATTTTATTCCACCAGAACCAAAGATGTTCCTTGTCTTCTTTGCCCTCTCATACATATGTACATATGTAGGTGATCAGGTAGGTATGTAGATGAGTAAAAAAACACTGCACTGACAATATGAAAAGGACACAAAGCCAAGTACCCTGAAAATATAACTCTGCATTTCTAAGATCAGTCATCCAACATAGTTATGATTTTAGTGTGTCTTGTTGTTGATTTATTTTTCATAGGTTAAATAATGATCTTATTCACTGTATAAGGCAGATGGTAATCAAAGCACAAAATGGATGGTGAAAAGAACTGTTCGTTGAAGAACAGCTCCAGTAGACTTACTAGAGTTAGCTTCTTCCAGGGAGGCATTAATCAGTTGATAAAATCATGAACCAAGATTATAAAACACTTTGTGTGCTAGCTATTATGCCTGTAATGTTTCATGCACATCTCTGACATAACATAAATAAAAAATAGATATTACATATGCCACCTTATCAGAAGACAAACCTGAATTTTGTGGAAGGCCAGTCTAAAGGTCAAATAAATAAATCTTCTCTGAGATGTCATTTTTTCCCATCAAGAGGGAAATACTAATAATGTGTGGAAATAATTTGAAAATGTTCTGTGATTTCTGAATAGAGCTTCAACAGTTTGATATAAACAAAAGTTCAATGTATTCTAATGTGTAGCATCTTAAATGAGAATTTTATGAACATTACGGTTTCCCAAGAAAAGAAATGTGAAAAGGGGAAGTTGGAGACATTTAAATATCAAAAGATATAGTGAAGAAGCTATACCAGCCACCAGGATATGACTATATACAGCATCCTGGAGTGATTATCCCTCTAGAGCTTTTTATTTGTCCATTTTCCATAGAGAGGGCTGTCTGTTTATGATGGAAATTCAGCCTATTGACTATAGTAAGTAATTGATGAAGCACTTGAAGAGTAGTGTCTTATTATCACTCAGAATACATTTTAGGAAACCACTTGCCAAATCTTTCTCTACTATTTGTATATTTAGATCAGTGAATTCATAGATTTTAAAATTATTTTAATGAATCTTTCTGAAGTTCACAATCTTTTTCTGGTTGCCAAGAAGTTGTGTGAAGAAAGTATATAAAATATTGCACATTTACTCTCTAAGTATAGTAAAGAAGGGTCATTCACTAATGTCTGAACAACTAAAGGGTTTTTTGTTTTGTTTTGTATTGTTTTGTTTTGCTTCTTCTCCAGAGAGAAACATTCTGCATTTGGCTTCTTACTCCTTTTCTAATAAATATATCCTGTATATTTAGTTGATTAATATCTCTGCATATAGAGAGAGATACATAAACAGCGAGACAGATATATAGATCTTTTTATGTAAAAGACAATACCAACTGAAACTTCCTCTGGCAGACAATAATGTGAGAAAAGACGTGTCAAAACTCTCTTCTCTGGCTGTTGAATTCTTGGCTAGGTAACAGATGTACTGATTATTTTCTAGTTCATCACCCACAGTTATCTACATCTTGCCTTGAACTTCTTCTCCACTTGTTTGTTGTATCCTCACATTGTCCCTAGATTTGTAGTTAGAGCAATTATTTCAGAAGCAGAGTATTTCACTGTTATTTGAGAAGGGTGTTTTCTTTTGTTGTTGTTGTTGTTTCAAAAGCTACCTTAATTCAGAAAATAAATAAAGTCAGTAGCTCCTCAAATTCTTTTGGTTTATTTGTTTATAATTTTATATCACTTTTCTCACTGGAATTCTTAATAATGTAGTAAGCAACATGGCTATGTACATTTTCTTCTGTCCTTTCATCCTTTCCTGGAGGAGATGTGCAAAGTTGTTTGTTTTGGTAAGGTTTTCTTAAAAGTTCTGAAATGATCTATGTTAGTATTCCATTTCATATAAGACATGCATAAAATACTATTCGAAGAATTCATATGTATTTTCGTATGAAATTTTCATATAATTTCTTGGAATTATTAGAACAAGTCCAGAGGAGGGCCATAAGAATGATCAAGGGGGTGAAGGTGAAGCACCTCTCCTGCAAAAACAGGCTGAGGGAGTTGGGGTTGTTCAGTCTGGAGAAGGAAGGTTCTGGTAAGACCTTGTAGCAACCTTCTAGTACCTAAACGGGGCCTAAAGGAAAGCTAGGGAGGGACTCCTTGTCAGGAAGTGTAGAGACAGGACAAGGAGTAATGGCTTTAAACTAAGAAAGGGTAGGTTTAGATTAGTTATAAGGAATAAATTCTTTACTGTGAGGGTGGTGAGGCACTGGAACAGGTTGTCCAGAGAAGCTGTGGATGCCCGATGCCCCATCCCTGGAAGTGTTCAAGGCCAGGTTGGATGGGGCTTTGAAAAACCTGGTCTGGTGAGAGGCATCCCTGCCCATAGTAGGGGGGTTGGAATTAAATGATTTTTAAGGTTCCTTCCAACCCAAACCATTCTATGATTCTATGATGTTACTGTGCATTTTCATTAGAGACAAAAAGCACTTGTACTTACAACAGATACTGATGAGTTTGTAATCCCTAGTTCCTGGGGAAGAGCTGTTGTCCATTTGCTTGTTTTTCTGTTTATTTTACTCCCCAGAACTAGAAGACTGAGTTTAAACAACAAAGTGATCCATTCTTCCAGAGGATTAGATATGTAATGATATGTAAAGATTCCCATCCACAACTTTAATGTAGTCTTAAAATACTCACAAATTTACCTGAAGATGAGAACAAAAACTCCTCTTTACTTGAGGTGAATGGCACATATGTTTGTGAGGATGACAGCCTGAGCTGATGAGAAGACAGACTGCAGTATTGGCAACTGCAGCCTCTTGTTGCAGGCTCTGTGTCCTGTTATCCTAACTTGTCATGGTCAAGATGAAAAGTAACTAAAGATGTGACCAGCTGATAACAAGTACCACAAACAGACACTAGAGTTACCTAGCAACTGAAGGGAAAAAGTTTTTCTTTTGCTAGGTTAGATTTTAAGTAGAGCACTCAGAGGTTATGGATTAATGAGTTGGTGAATTGGTGGTATCTCCAAACAAAAATCTACAAAAGGCAAAACAGACATAAACTTTCCTGAATGTTTTCTTCTCTCTACTGGCATCACTGACACATTACTTCAGTTTTTAGTATTTATTACTTGATGATGTCTTTTAAACATGACAATATTCTGGAGGTAGGAACATTGCTACAATGATGGACAAGTAAATGTATTCATCAGCTGCATATTAATACATATCTTTGAACAGTTCATTTAACAGCTACATGCTTATCTAGGGGATAGTGGGGACAATAGATCATTATAGGACTTCTAGATTAGTCAGATTAGTATCTAGCCTTGGCAAACTGAGGTTATATGCTGGACCACATACACACCTGCAGTGCATTGTAAATTACTGCTTTTGATTTCTTCTGTTCTCCCAGAGGAATGGGCCTGGGAGGGATCTAGATAATTGCATCCTGCCAGTCTTATCTTGTAACCTCATCACATAATCCTGTTATCAGGTTCCCTCTGAAAATGGTTTCTCGCTTCAACTACTTTTATGAGATGGCTGCTCGGGAATCACATTGGTGGCTAGGAACACTTTAATATCTAGCTTAATTTGCTCGTGGCAAGTTTATACATTTTTGTTGTTGTGGCAATATGGGTTTATATAGACCTTTCACTTTTTAATGTCTACCATAACCCCATGTTTAACAATCAATGCCTTTATCTTTGTTTTCAATTTGGATAAATGCCTTTTCTTGTCAGCTCAAATGTTCGTTGCTGTCACTCAGTCATCCTTCAGTTATTTCTCCTATCCAACATAAGTTCCTTGCATCTGAACCTCTAAGAAAGTTCATTGGTTCATTGGCACAGCCCTTCTGTTTCCCAGTGTACCTTTCATATTCCATGCCACCATCCCTCAAAAAGGAATCACCACCTTCTGTTGAGTACCATTGCCTGCTGTTTTCCTCCAAGTCTTGAAATAAGAGATTAGTGCCGATATCTGTTCAAATAAACAGTGTAAAGTATTTATAGGTGAGCAGAGCTTGGCCTTCATCAGTTTTATTTTTTAGGACCTTCTAGAAAACATATCTTTTCAGCTGTCTACTGCACACCAGAAGTATATAGGGAATACAATTTTTGTGTAATTTTACCCTTGGTGCAGGAAATCTAACAGGTTGAAAACCAATCAGACAAGAGCAGATTGTTCCATTTAAGAATCTCTTACCATGTAGTTCAAGCACCTTATACCACACTGAGTTTTGTTGACACTGATGTAAATCTGCTGCTTTCCCTAAGCCCCACAGGGATGACTGTTATTTCATTGCTTTCACTGGAAATTTATGAACCACAGATAAACAAGGCCTTGGATGTTAGAGCAGATTCAAGATTTCCCCACTATGAGAATAGTTGTAATATACTGGGTCAGCTTTCTGCTATACTGACACTAAAACTGGAACTAAAATTTACTACACTCAAAGACTTCACATTAAGGCACCACAGAGTGTGAAATCAGAATATGGGTCCACTGTATGCAACCAACAGTTGGGACACGCACCCCCCCCCTCCTCACTTTCCCTCTACCCC
The DNA here is from genome assembly GCF_964035555.1 of Netta rufina. NCBI lineage: Eukaryota > Metazoa > Chordata > Aves > Anseriformes > Anatidae > Netta > Netta rufina. The sequence goes on from NC_140125.1 coordinate 113,346,109, forward strand.
CACTCCTCTCCCACCCATCCAAATAGCAAAGGAGACCTTTTCATCAATGGATAACTTGCAATTATGTAAACTTTGTCTTTACACCAGCAGGTGTCCCTAGCTCCAATCTTTTCTGGTGATGTAGGAGACTAATGCACTGTGTGGAAGAAGTGGGGCAAGCTGCTAATCAGAGGAACCCCTTAAGGCATCTGCCACCTGCTGCCTCCTCCAAGGAGCTCCTCTGATTACTTGTCTACTAATGCATTCACCTCCTGCATACACATTATGATTGAAGCTAATGAGACTACTTGCATGGCCACGGAAGGCAGAACTTGGCCCAGAGTTTACTACCACATAGTGTTCTGTTGTGGGCATTATACTAGCACGCACTGACTACCTTCTCTAATCTGATTCCTTAAATTTGGTTTGGAGTAGAGCAAGGGGTTTTTTGACCTCACTGACCTAACACCCACATATGGCACGGTAATGGGTCTGCTGGGCTTCCTCCTGTTGCTGCAGGGCTTGCTTCCTTGAAAAAAAAACTTTGGTTTTCCATAGTAATCAGGTCTACACTGTGGATATAATGTACCTGTTTACTATCATTACCTATTTATTAATCAGATTAATCCACCTCTACATGCTTAGCATGACTGGAAAATTTTTAATCATAACAGCAAATGTTTTTCAGAAAACTATTAGTTAGACTGCATTTTTAAGTAACATGAAAAGAATATTTTATTCTTTATGACTTTTTTTTTTTCCAGACAATAATGGCCTATTTTTAGGCCAGTGCTGAAAGCAAACTAAAGTGGGAAGATATGCTGTTGGAATATTTCTCTGTCTAAATAACATTACAGGGATCCAGAGGAATAATAACCTAGGAAATCAATCGGCAAATTTTATAAAAAGTGATTCTCATAAAAGTTCTTCAGAAAATGTATGAGCCTAGTCTTCCTCTCCTTTACAAGCATTCAGCGTTAAGAGTTAACAAATTTTCAGCTGAAGGAGTACAAGCAAGTAACTTGGAGGGAATGCAGTCATTTAAAAATAAATAAATAAACAAACAAATAAATAAATAAATAAATCTGTACCACTTTGCCATGTGCAGAGATAGGGGTAGCTTTTCCTGTCCCGTGGTGCCAGCCATTAGTGGCATTAATGAAGAAATCAAAAAGTTAATAGCAAGAAAGTTTAAGCTAAAATAAGAGCTAGTGGAACCAAAATGTCTAACCTGTAATGAAAGCAAAACATTATTCTGTTGGATATGTCAGAGTAACATTTTATTACCCAGTCTCACTTTGGACCTCAAACAAGAAAAGGAAAATGCAAAAGAATTCAACAATATCTGTAATTAGGACAATTCTGACATACAGCAATGGTTCCTCCTTTTCTCACTCCTGCAGTTTCTTGGTAATGCTTACTTCTTGGTAATGCTTACCTCTCTCCCAGTTAGCATTAACCATAGAAGAGTCTTTTCTCTGACTTGCTCACATTGTTTGGCATGATAACAATTGTTAATCTAATAAAACAAGGCTATCCTCCCACATACACACAAAAATGTACCTAATATGAATAGGAGAAAAGTGGAAGAGAAGAAATGTAGAAAATAGACAAATATGAAGACGTAAATTCAAGTCACTTGTGGAATTTGTCTCACACTTTCTGACACTGTGATGAGATCTGATTCTCAATAACCTCTTACCTCTAGATATTTCTGCCGCTGACACAGATTACAGCAGCTTTGCCAGCATCTAACCTATTTTGATTTTGTATTAATGAATTTTGCTCATGGTAGAATATGTTTTAATATGGCATATTTACTGTTAAATCTTTTCTTGTGACAGAAGATGTCTTCTTAGCCAAACATCCATTAGAATGAATCTAGATTTTCAAAGAAAAACTGAGTTTTCTTCATTCAAGTGTTTTCTACATCTAAGGATGAGTTGCCAAAATTAAAAAGACAGCTAGGAAAGTTTTTTTTCTTTGTTTGTTTGTTTGTTTGTTTGTTTTTTTAATTAACCTTTCCTTTTGCTCTGAAAAAAAAAATAAATAAAAAAAGGAAAGAAAAAGAAAAAGGAAAATGTGAAAAAAATAAATAAATAAAACAAAAAATGAAAAGAGAAAGAAGATAATAAGGAAAAAAATAAAAAAATAAATAAAAAAAAAAAAAGGAAAAAGAGAAAATGAAAAAAGAGACGGAAAGGAACTTTTAAATTTTAATTTTAATTAAAATATGTAATAGGACAAACCAGTTCAACAAAATCTTTCTCTGCCATACACCACCCTCCATAAACATAACTCTTTCACAATATTTGGTATTTGGTATTTTTCTTATGAACCTCAGAACCAAGAAATGAGACAATATCACCTTTCATTTTCATATTTTGTCAAATGTCTGAGCTTTTTTCATGTAACATAATACTAGAAAATATGAAGCAATACACATAAGTGCTCCGTAGCTTTTACATTTTAGGGTGTGTTTGTTTGGCTTGGTTTGGTTTTAATCTTTTAAGGTTTGTCCTTCTGGTTTGGTGTGTTTTTCTTGTGGACAGCTTTGAAATGATGACATTTCAAACAGGAGAAAAACCTTCTCATATACTTTATTACTATAAGTAATAAAGCCATTAGAGGGAATGATAAGTGGGAGATATCATATTTGTCTTTTTTTCACACAGGGAAATTTTCATCAGAGATCATAAACATGATAATTTAGGCAAGCTAAATGTCTTAGCACGACCATGTGGAACATAAAAGAATGGGAACAGTGAGGATAGAGGTCTGAGGTCTGAGGTCTGAGGTCTGAATATAGAGGTCTGAGGACAAAGCCAAGTGGCTCAGCCACGACGGGGGAACACGAAAGAAGAAAAGTCCTCCTTTGTATTTTCTTCTTAATCAAGTCCTTGTCCCACTGCTTCCATGAGCTATGGTGCTCAGGTGGAACAGCAGTGTAGTGATGATGCAGCTGTGTACACCTGGGACAGCCGCTTTGGCTCCCATCCTAACTGTTTCAGTGCTGTTCTGCAGACACCAGATGTGTTGCTGTTTCCACGGGAGGAGGGTAATCACCAGCAGCTGTTTCAAGCACAGGGAGGCAGACATTTGTTTATTGGTGCTAGTCCATAGGCGTTATAATAACTTGTTGGACATATTATATTTTTTTCCTGCAGAAACAGAGTGGAGAATAGACTTATCATTTCCATAATGAGCAACAGACTTTCTAAAGCAGAAGCAGAAGCACTGCATGTTGCATGCTCTCAAGGAGCAATTGCTTTCCTTCAGGCTGTGGCATGAATAACCCATCGCAGTTGATAGGGGTCCCCTCCTGATACTCATACAAAAAAGAAAGGACATAGATCTCAGTGGCAAAACTTCAGGGAGAAGTTCAGGGCCTGAAGTTTAAGAAAGAACAAAGGGGATAAAGATGTAGTTGGACTAAAATATTTTAACTAGCCTTCATTTCCTAGTTCAATTACAGAGCAATTTTCACTGTGGTTCTCTGACCCGTTGTACACTTAAGTCAATTTTTATCCTAAATCTTGGCTTGAATAAGTGAATCTTCTCAAAGAAAAGAGTTGTTTCTATTCAAGTTTGCTTCAGAAACTTCTGCAAGGTACTGCTTCTTTCTCAGTTTTATTTCCAAGACTTCCATGGTATTTTCAGATATTCCTAGTGAAAAGAAACAAGAGACACAGGGACTTGGATAGATATTCAGTTGCCTAAATCAGAATCCCGGTGTTCACTGGGAGAGCCTGTGAGATTTTTTTTCTTCAGTCACTGAGGTTCTTTTTAAGGACGTCTTCAAATTCTAAAACCTGAGCCCATTCCAGATACTGATAGGAAGAAAGTTTTCCTAGGGTAATACTTTACTAGGGTAATACTGGAAATACCTCTTAATCACCATCTGTCTCACCTGTATGAACAGTTCTGAACAGACAGGTAGAAGATAAAATACAAAAACACTTTTTTACAAGAAAACTTTCAGTATCTTTATTATTATTATTATTATTTTGATCTGACAGGAAACGACTGAAGAATAAGACAGAAGAAACTTTGACATAAAATGAGAAATAAGGTCCTCTTTTAGCCTTTGGCCAAAAGCAAGTCTTTAAAGTCAGTTCATAATTGCACTGGCAACCAGTGGAGACTCTTTTGTATGTCAATACCAATGAGCGATTGTCAATATCTCTGATCAGCAACATTTTGCATCATTTGTAACTTGTATACTGAGTCTAAAGGGAGACTTCTAAGTAAATCATTACAACACATTGTAAATGCAGGAACCAGTTTCTCTTAAAATGCCTTAGTAACACTTCATTAATTATATTGAACCTGCAGCCCGAAATTCTTCTCGCTTATATTCATCACTTACCACGACCAGTTGTCTATATATCGTCTAAGACACTACTATATCACGCTGAATAGGCAAATTATACCCCACGGATCTTAGTAAATGGATAGAGAGCCACAGTTCTCGCTGCCATCAGTAGTTCAGACACATCTGAATGTGGCATCTGACAGAAATAGGAACCAAGCAAGGTATGTTAGCAAATAGTTTGGTTAATAAGGATAGCCACATTTTCTTTTCAGGCATTTCCCACTGGTTGACTCTAAATCTCCTGTATTTACTTTCACAATTGTTCACTAAGCGATTCTTTGTATCTTATTTGCAATCAGGTTTTGTGAGAGCGGGAGCTCACTCGGGAGCTGAGCAGCTCAGGAGCTGTGTGGCTTTGTTCAGATGGCGCCAGCAGATCACATGGCACCGTACCTTTGTTTACTCAGTCAGAATCAAGTTACTGACCTTTGGTTACTCAGGGTTATGGTATCCTGTTTGCTCCTGCTGCAGACGCTTGGGAAACACTTAAAAACACAAATGAGCAGATGGACAGATTTGACTCTGGAGAAAAATAGTCCCCAAAAGTGCACAGAAAATAACTCTTTGCTTATAGAGATTTATCTTCACAAACACTTGCACAGAAGTTAGCCTGCCTGTATGGATGCTGCGTTCACCTCACTTTGTTTTCTGAACTCGACCCAACTAAGTTGGTGTAAAAAGATTAGGAAAGGAAGACAGCAGACTGGTGTGGCAATTTTTGACCAGCAAAAGTTTTCTGCTGGGTATTACAGGAGTATATAACTGGACCCAGTGCGACTTCCCCTGTTCCGTGGGGCAGAGACTCCCAGGCGAGTCAGTCAGCTCCCTCCAGATCTGAGCTTGAGCATGGACAGACCTCCCAGAAGCATGCTGGGGACAGTCAGGGGACCTTAACTGGACCTTGGCACCTTCTCCCATGAGAATACCATGGCATCAGAATGTCCTCAGGCCTGGACCTGTTGCAGCTCTGAACTAGGCAGCAGGAAAGGATTCTGGACTGAAACTGTAGGAAGTGCAGGAGGACTCTAAACAGACACAGAGCTGCAGCCACAAGGAATAGCTTCCAGGATCAGAGTCCAATTATGTAAAATAAAATGACAGAACACATTATCATTTTCATTACACAAGCCTCATATATTATTCTTCATATAGTAGCATGAGTAGAGCTTTCAAACCACTTTTCTTTTAATCTCCATTCTTCTTTCTTCATCATCACATTTGCCTGTGTTTTCCTAATACCTGCACCAGCATTAGTCACAACTGGCAGGAGCCCATAGAGAGCTTTAGAGAACATTAGTTTTTGCCCTCTGTGCATACATTAGTGTTGCCCTTTAAAGACGCAGCCCTTTGTCCTTGTAATGAAGAATAAAACTCATTTCCAAGCATCCCAATAAGATTATCTCAAATAATAGCAATTCAATTAGCTCAGGCAGTTTGAAGTCTCACTTAGACTCCCAGGTGGTATCCCCCATCATTAAATACACTGCTTTAAAATACTTTCAAATACCTGTCTAATGTTTAGAGTCAAACACACTTCTAAGCTAGCAGGTAATATCCAGCCCCTAATATCTAGTGCATTTAAAGGAGGAAATGGAGATGAAGAATATTTCCATCCCCACTTGGCATGCTTTGCCTCATATCTTGGGAACACCTCAGCCTGGTCAGCTCATTCAGATCCCCCCTGTCACCTTAACTAAAGATTTTGAGCCTCTTTCTACTAAACTAGAAATCTAAAAGCATGTTCAGATTGACAGTGAATTACAGAGCCCTTTTCTCCTTCGTGTTTCACTGTCCCCTTGACACTTTCAGTACCTTTTCTTCTTTTACTGTTTAATGTAAGGCTTCTATTGAGATGAGCTATAATTACGTAGGCAGCTGCCCTATCCTGCCATGGCCTTCAGGCATCTTTCCTGGCTGCCACAGATATCTCCTTTAGTTCCCACTGCTAACTTCCCTTCAGAAACTGTTTTCTCTATCTGGCTTTAAATATAACTAACTACTTTCATGCTCTAAATACTCAAAAACTGCTGTTCTTGCCTCCAGCTTCCAACTTGATTTTCTTTTACACTTTTGTACCCTCTTGGGAAATTTTACTGGTTCCAAAAATCATGAATTTCAATTTACCATAGTTTAAGCCTTCTTTTAAACATATTCACTGTAGTAAAAAAATAAATAAATAAAAATAAACACTTTAGTAGTAGATCATGTTATCACCCACTTATGAGAGAGAATTGAGGAAAGAATTAGTTGTACTTGAAGTCAGGCTCTTAATACATGTCAAAAAAGCGCATTTTTTTCCTGTCTCACAGCCCTAGGCAAAGGAGATTTAAAGAGGGCACAGAAAGTGCTGACCTGTTTTGTCTTGCATGTCTCTTGTTCAATTTGGCTATGTAGTCTGAAAGCATGATCAATGTTGAGAGAACATTGCAAACATGAAGAAACCACTATAATGATATTATTTTCTAGCAGTGGTATTCCCATTGTTTGTTAAGGCAGTCAGATATAAAGATATATGGAGAAGTCCTAAAAGAACTCTAATTCCACACAGCTAGCCTTTGATTAATTGGAAATACCTTCCGCAACCCAAAAAGGGCAAATTAGAAAAGTCTTGATTAAATATATATGAAGAAAATAGATATTGTCTAAAAATTGACTATTCAATTTTCATTCTTACTTTTTTTTTAAAAAAAAAAAAAAAAAGGGAAAGAGAAGAAAGAAATAGAGAACAAGCATGGACTATTTCAATAAAAATGATTAAAGAACAGAAATGTTACCAGCAACCAGCTAAATAAATACATACATAAATAATAAGTAATGAAGATATTAGAAACCCTAAAAACAGGTGCTAACTGTGATACAATCAATAGTGCACACTTACAACCTTGGAGACAGAGAGAAATGATGAAGAAAAAGCTTTCAAATTCAGCAAGATTTGGATATCTTGGACAATTGAAACTGTGGGGGACAAAAGTACTTCACTATGAAATAATTATTATTGAGCCAAGGGAAAATCTGTAATATATTGGGAAAAATGGTTTGATAGTTCAGTTCAATGACAAAAATTGTATTTGGGACTATATGGGAAACTAATGGGAAACCTCCCACATCAGAACTGGAAAAAAAAATAAAAATAAATAGAAAGCTAAATGGTATAAATAGTTATAGTATAATAAATAGTCTTTATTACCAAAAAGTGCAAAACAAAAGTGCTGATGAAGATAGTGATGGACAGCATCAGCCTGAAATACTATGTTCATTCTCAGTTAAAGATGTAAATAGTACTACTACAAGAAAAGTGCAGGAAAAGTTGGTATCTGGTCTAAAACTTCCATTATCTGAATAGTTGGGAGGCACTAGTGGGGAAAATTATTCTATTCTATTCTATTCTATTCTATTCTATTCTATTCTATTCTATTCTATTCTATTCTATTCACTAAATTTGAAAAAGACATCTTATAGAATCATAGAATCATAGAGTATCCTGAGTTGGAAGGGACCCATAAGGATCATCAAGTTCAACTCCTGGCACCGCACAGTTCTGCCCAAAAGTTTAGACCATGTGACTAAGTGCACAGTCCAATCGCTTCTTAAATTAAGACAGGCTTGGTGCAGTGCCTACTTCACTGGGGAGCCTGTTCCAGTGTGCAACCACCCTCTCGGTGAAGAACCTCTTCCTGATGTCCAGCCTAAACTTCCCCTGCCTCAGTTTAACACCATTCCCGTGGGTCCTATCACTGTTTTATACAGAGAATAGGTCACCTGCCTCTCCGCTCCCACTTGTGAGGAAGTTGTAGACCACGATGAGGTCCCCCCTCAGCCTCCTCTTTTCCAAGCTGAACAGACCCAGTGACCTCAGCTGCTCCTCATATGTCTTCCCCTCTAGGCCCATCTTCGTCACCCTCTTCACCATCTTCGTCGCCCTATGAAGTCACATTATACAAGTGACATCTTATACAAAGTCACATTATACATGATCATATTATGCATGCAGGAGATAATGCTCTACTAAAATGCCAATGAAACCTGCACACATATCATTAAAAAATATGTAGCCCTTCTTAACTCTTCTGTCTGTTTATTTTTATTCTCAACCTACTCAAAAATTATGAATTAACTTCCAGGGCTTAAATCCATGGTTTCCAATCATTAGTTGATTTAAAAACAAAAATAATATATATATATAATAAATAAATAAACAGAAAAACAATGTAGTATCTTCTTGAATCTAATTGGCTATATATTAGGCTACATATTGGTATACGTAGGGAATGAATGAGAGGTTTGGTATAGATATGCTATTGAAAATTGTTAGCTCTCCACTGAAACCAAGGGGATTACCCTATATCATTTTGATTTCAGAGATGACTCCTTTTCTCTCTGCTGCTGCTGATGCTGGCATGCCAAAATACATGTGGCATAATGTTGTGAGACACGGCCAAGGGGGATTGCTTTCTCCTCACAGCAGGTATGACACAGTGGTGGCCGTTACCTTGCTCCTGCTGTTTGTGCTTGCTGTGATCCCACTGCATTTCAGCCCCTGCACCTGATGAAATTCACTGTTATTCAGTCATTTATCTTCAGCTTCACAAACCAATCCATTATGGAATGTTACTTTGTAAACTGATAAAGAGTTGTCAGAGAAGTACGGCTTTTCATCATCTTCATAATCAGACCTTTAGGTCTGCAGCTATATGTTCAGAAACACAATTGGTACTGCTTTGTCAGTTATACTGAGAGTGACACGGACTTGGAGAGGGTGACTTTTATTTATGAATCCTAATTCCTTGTACTGGACACTTCATGCTGTGATTGCTTCCATATTTATGGGAAATAAATCTAGACTCTGCTACTTGTTTACTCTTGTACTCTCTTTTTATAACTTGGTATACTGTTTTTAATTAGATCAACCTCAATTCTTTCATTGCTTGCTAATACTATCATTTGAACAGCATAGTTTTGCTGGACCTTGAGATAACCACTGCCAATTTATCGTAACCACCTTGTTTTGACCTATTTATCCACAACCTCACAAATCATTCACTCAGTCTCTAATTAGTTCACATATAATCATTCAAATGCATTACAGTTAGCTGTATTTTGCAGGTAGGTGATGGAATGGTCTGGTTTAACCAGCCAGCTTGTTTCTCATCACACCAGGCTAGATAAATGAGCTGTCTGTATACATGTAAATAGGAGATCAAATGATGCCAGTAACTGACACTTAGAAATGCATAGGGTTTTATGCAACCAGGAAAACTTAATTATGTGCCAAATATGATTTCTGTTTTTAGTTAGAGACATCCTACTCTGTGATGCAAGTGGCTGTATGACAGGGATGAATATTGAGGCATACATCAGGTGTCCCTTGCAAAAGGCAAATTAGGATACAGGACATACATGTAGGATGTAGGAGCAGTTGACGTAGGACATTCTGTAGCATTATGATGCTAGTGGGACCTGTGCTTTCTAATGTACCTACTGGTTTCCATATCATGCTACTATGTGTCCCTCAGTTCCTAGCCCCACACACCCCACGCACTTTACCAGCAGAATTCCAGTGCAGAAGAAAGGCAACAATGCTAATGCATGAGGATGCCTGGAAAGCCAGAAATCTGAGCTTTCTCTTCACCTTCTGTGACTTCAAAAGTCTTTCTATAATGGAAGATTTAAGTGGGTTTATTTTCACTATTATTTAATTTACCTCTAATTGAATATGAAAACACACATATGCAAGATGTGCAACTAATTACAGTTCTTGGTATGTGATTGACTTAAGCTAGTTCTCTTGTAATGACAGAACTCTTCACTAGCAATACCGTACAACTAGAGCTATGGTTACAGTTAATTTTTCATCTTGACGACCAAACCAAAGCTTCAAAAATTTATGTTCTATCAAAGTTAAGCTACATTTTCTGTGGCCTTGATAAATCAAAACACCCTAAAGAAATATTTGAAAGGAACTTTATGTTTACATCAGCAGCTATTAAACACTCACATTTTGTTGTTGTTCTTCAATCTCAATGCCTCCTTGTACCTCATTCCTCATCAAAGTGATAGAGATACTAATTTTCTATTAACATTTTAATTTCACTGGCATCAAATATTATTTATATATTTACACCAGTAAATTCAACAGTGTATGGATACCTTCTCTGACCCTGAGTTCAAATGGTACAACATGTTCCCATCATACAGATGAACTTTCTTACCTGCCAAAATAAGGATCCACCAAGTCCCTACTGAAGACAGTCCATGGGATAACTCATGAAGAATGTTCAGACAGTCTCAGGGAGATTATAGGTTACTGACATTTTTTATTTATTTTTTTTTTTTTCCAGGGATCATGTTAACAATTCAGTTCTCTTGGTCACAACCTTACTTGGTCTTCTTTAATTTGATAATCTGGGGACAGCCTATGTGAATACATCTTCTGAAGTTTATGTGATTTTTAGCTATCAATCGATGACCTGAAAAGATGTTTATTTTCTTATCAAATATGAAATATTCATATATTTCTGTGTTTGGCTCATGTAAGGAGAAAGCCCATTGAAAATCACCCCTTTCAGTATGCAACCCTCTCAAGCATTTTTAAAAAAGGTCTTCCTAAGTACTGTTGTCTGTCTGAAATATTTTCTGTTTCTGCTGAAAAGTGGATCCATTCTAAAAAGCAGCTCCAGATGCTTACTACGTAGGTGGGGAAGGATCTTCAATCTTGTTCTTAATTACTGTGGCTCAAATTGATTTGACCTGAACTCTCCCTGCCTTTCAAGTAGAGAAGGATCCACAGGCAAGCTCCCTAGCTTTTTGAACTAACATGCTGGCTGACAAATAAGTAATTGTAAAGAGCTGATTTATTGCCCAGCCAGTCACAGCTGGATTTTAAATATTAATTTTTAATGTAAGAAACAATTTCCATTTCTTTCACCCATAAAATCCAATAAATTAATCCAAGCACTTACAAATAATTGATATTTCACAATGGAGAAATGTTTATTTTATTTTATTTTATTATTTTTTATTTTATTTTATTATTATTATTTTTTTTATATATTTTATTTTTTTTACCACTTACAAATGTGCCCCTTTTAAAACCAAATGCTTTAAAGAGAAGATGTTTGTGAATTTTAAGGCTACAAATTTAGGCTACGAATTTTAAGGCTCAGGGTTCTGCTGACAACAAAATAAGCCATAAGCAAGAGTATTTTATGATGCTACTATGATCCCAAAATATAGCCTTGTCCAAGTTTTATTTTTACCTTATATAACACATGGATCCTACTACAAATTAGAGGCTGCCATCTTCCCAATTCCTTCCTGTAACTTCCTCACTTTCCAGTTCCCTTATTCTTCTGAAATGTTACCAGAGTAAAAAAGAATAATAATGAAGGGATCCTGGATGCTTGTAGGAATGGCTCGACTTTTTACCTCTAGGAACTTTCTTTACATGAAGAAAAAATATTATTATCAACTGCTAAATGCAAGGGGAAAACAAAATAAAACAAACAAAACTCAAAGACTAATACATCTCTAGAACAGGTTACTCTGGAATTATATGCAATCTTCTCTTCTGAATACCTTTAGTAACATCTGGAAACATGTAAAGAAGCATCTGTTCAGAATAGCTTAATTCTTCTTGATCTTGATTAATAAGTGGACCTATGTCTCTCCCACACTTATGTTTTAGGATTGTATCACAAAAATATTTATCTTAACCTCATTATCAGTTGACAGATGCTCAAATGACAAATTCCCTATTAAAATCCTTAAGGAGTCTCTTCTCCAAGGCAGTAAACAACTTACTGCACCTGTACTAGTAAACAAACCAGGTTAGGGACAATTCTCTAAAACAGATCAACAGGCATGACATGACACACCCCACCTTCCTACAGCCAAACTTTCCACCTGGCCACAGAGAGGCTATAATCCAAGTAAATACTGGCTTGTGCTAAACCCCTACAGTGCTTAGGTAGTGTTTGGGACAGTGCTACATGGGAAGGGAAGGGAAGGGAAGGGAAGGGAAGGGAAGGGAAGGGAAGGGAAGGGAAGGGAAGGGAAGGGAAGGGAAGGGAAGGGAAGGGAAGGGAAGGGAAGGGAAGGGAAGGGAAGGGAAGGGAAGGGAAGGGAAGGGAAGGGAAGGGAAGGGAAGGGAAGGGAAGGGAAGGGAAGGGAAGGGAAGGGAAGGGAAGGGAAGGAGAAGGGAAGGGAAGGAGAAGGGAAGGGACTCAATAACACAAGTGGTGGGAAAAAAAAAAATCCTTTCACGGTATTTCCTTTTTCTGTGATTTTCATTTCCTGATGACAGTTTGTATTACAGCAGTTCCTTAAGATTGCAGCTAAATGCATAACCTTCTCTGTACACAGATGCAGAGATGGCAGGGCCCAAAAAGTACATATTACCTAAACCTACAGGGCAGGCAAAGGCCTATAATTAGCATTTCTATTTTCACATGAGTAAAATAGTTTATTCCCCAAGATCAAAGAGTCCATGATGAACTAGGAATGAAGTGCAAATCTTTTGAGCCTCAGCACAGTGCCTTCACAAATATGCCTTGTCCCCACAGAGAAGAAACTTACAAAACCTTTGAGAATATTACCAGCACATGTGAAATCTTTTTAGTCCTGACTTCATTGCTTCTCTGTAAGCCCCTGCAATGTATTTGACTGATAGTGGCTGGGGAGCCTGCGGAGGCAAGACTATATTAATGGCTAGAGAAACAGGCTCAATTTACCATTTACTTGTCCACACCCCACCCTGCTGTTTGCTGATTGTCATATATTTAAGTATAGAATCTTAACTGGTTTAAATCATCCCAGTTCCATCAATTTGTGTGGTGTTATACACCCGTTGAGGATCTGCCTGCCACATCTTAGGTCAAATCGCTGATCCTTGATTGGTTTCCCTTGGCACCACTGATGAACATATAAGTAATAATAACAATAATAATGCACCCAAATCATCTTCTGATTCCATAGGGGTTTTCTCATTTACTCTAATAAATCTTTGATGCTGAGCAGTGCCATATGAATATCAACTGGGTAAGCAAGGAATCGTGTCTAGAGGGATTCAAGAGTGGAAACTATGCACAGTGGTACTCTTGCTATTATTACTAAAGTGATCGGGATTCAGAAGAGTTGTGAGAATTCTTTTGCCATGTCAGCCATCAAAGAGAGGCACCAGAGAGATGAAAGTTACAAAGTGTAAAACCCTGCCTGTCGCCTTCGGCATGTTTTTGTTTAGTTCCATTCATATCTACATTTGATTTTTAATAGTTTATTTCTGTTATTATGAGTGAAAAATAAAAAGGACTATTAAAGAACAAATTGTGTGCGGGATGTTTCTGGCACTTTGAACCAAATAATGCTAGCTGCAGATTTGACTTGCTTTTATTTCATGTTAAAATACAATAAATAAATAAATAAATAAATAAATAATAAAGAGAGAGAGACAGAGGACTAACTTTCACTTTTCTGTTTGTTTGTTTTTTCTTACTATATTAGAAAACAAAACCAAAAACAATTGCAAACAAACAAACAAACAAAAATAAACCAAGCTAGCAGCAGAGGCAAAAGCATCCCCCTAGACCCTAAAGAGTGGAAAGCTATTTTTAGCTCCCTCAAGGAAAATTGTATAAATACTACCCACTGCAGCAAAACATGAATTTAATAAACTCCAGTATCATCACTGGAAGCAAAAACATTTAATTTAAAATCTAGGCAGTGACCTTGAATTTAACAAAGAGGGATGATTTGGAGAAATTAATAAAAAGGTAAATAATTGTAGGAAAAAAGAAAAAAAAAAAAAATTGTAGCCAAATCCTCAGCCAGAGAATTCAAAATTCAGTAACACTGCAAAGCTTTAAACTACTGGGAAACAAAGCCAAACTTTGGACTTATGGAAAAGTTTCTTTCTATTCCACATTTTCTTTGAAAATTATGAATAAAAATAGCTTTATATATAAATAGAAGTATCTACTGACCCACAAAACCCAACTCTAAGAGAATGAAGGCACTAAAACTGTTGCTTTTGCAATTTTTGGACAACAGTATCTTCATCATAATTAGGGTATGATTTCTGTTCCTTTCACAGCAACAAGCCCTATGAAAAAGAAACCCATAACACAGGGTTCTATGAGATACCAGACCCCAACCAAGGGCTAATACAAGGCAGTCCCCACTGCCCTCAGTCCTGCTGTTGAGAGGATTTATGAATTTTCTTCTACCATTTTCCTTCTCATATGTTTCTTAGGAGGATTATTAAGGATTTCATCAAGAAATATTGCTTTCTTGGCTTGGTTCTCCGAGGTTGTTGATATCTGGAACCTTTTTCCTTATAACAAATTACTTTAAAGGATCTACTGGAGAAAAGGACAGACATGTAGTAAATATGAATATGTACATCACAGCTTGTACAGCATGTAGATACCATGCACACACATAGCCTGCAGGGCAAATGGTTTGATTAAGTAGATGAGAGTGGTGCCCAAACGAGATATTTTAGGACTCAAATCTCTACCAACTCCTGGCATGTGGTCTCTCACCTTCTTGCATTCCCTGAGGCGTTCTCCAGCCAAGAGTATTTCCCTCACCCCAGTCAGCCTGGAACTTCAGGTCCTTCTTCAGGGCAGCAGCAGCAAGGAAAGGTTGGACTTATATTTTCTTTCAAGACCATTTGCAAAAGATGTTTCTCATCCCTTACCCGGGGTGACCTCCGAATGCACAGTTCTGTAAAATCTTAAATCTACTTTTCTTTGTATATCCTTTGTTTACTAGGCAGAAGGTAATCAGTGTATCTGTCATTTAATTTTATTTGTGTTGTTATTTGTTTGCTTGTTTGGTTGGTTTGGTTTGTTTTTTCTATGAAATAACTTCTTCAGATCTTACCTGAAAGTTAGGTGCTTTCCCATAACATTCTAATCTTCATGTGTCCCAGCCTCTTTATTTTTTCTGGAAAACAGATCAAAAATTGTTTGTACAAGCTGAATTGACCACAAACCTTGGATAACTTTTTCTGTTTATTGATACTCTACTTTGTTAACTGTTCTTAGGCTTATCCAACTCAGGCCTACTACAGCGTTCCTTCTCACTTCCCTGCGTAGGAACCCTGCCTTGTATCACTTCTTTGTGACAATAAGTACTTATCCTATTCCAGAGAGTCACACAAATTATTATTTTTGAACACTTCTATAAAACAATATTGTGGTTTGCTAACACTGACAGTGTTCCTTTGAGACCTCCACAGTTTGTTTTCTGCTCTAGTAGCTTTCATCCTTCCAGATTGTTGTCTTTCACTGGTGCTGAGTTGTTACAACCAGAAACATATTATGTTTCATATTATCCCTTTTTCTGTATGATTTCTGCAAAGCAGTGGGAGCAGATACTCTCACAACAGACTGCTGTGTTAAGTGCTGGGCTCAGTTAATGCAATACTCTGCCACATTTCTGCTGCCATTCCTCCTCTAGGACCAGAGTAATTATCAATTAACTTTATGACATTATGTTATGTTATTCTCACCAAAACTTTCAGACATCTCAAAGTCAATCTTCTAGTCTAAGCTGGTCATGAGGTCTTTACCCATATTCAAAAACACCTTTAGATATTTATTTACTGTGTATCTTATATGCTTAAATTAGGACAGGCTGAATCACCTGCAATCCATTTTTCAACACTCACTTTAGAGGGCACCTAGGACAGCCTTCACCCATTCCCAACCTCTGAATGACTAAATTTAGGTAAGATGAATGTGATCTCTGGTACTCCATGAATTAGTCCTTGGCCAGAGTGTGGAACATATTTTGTGAGACATACTCATACAGAGTGCTAGGACACCTGTGCCTGGTAGTCAGGTACTTATAACTGGGATAGGTGAATGGAATGGATTTATGCTAGCCTCAAAAGAGCTGCATAACTAAAGAGTTTCTGAATTACTTTTTTTTTTTTTTTTTTTCTGGAGTTTTTGTTGCTGTTGCAGTTATCTTGAAGACATGACTTGTTATTTCTCATCAGTCTGTCCTTTAATATGTTTCAGCCTTCTGATGATAGCTACACAAAGCACAATGTACAGTCTAGCACACATATGGGAAGCAGTGCTGGGTCATCCCAGGCTATTATGGTCTGTGTCTCAGCAGAGCTAATTAGTCCTTCTGTGACTGGAGCACCATGTCACAGCAACTTTACTGCTGGTATCTTTACTATCTCATTCTGATATAGCTCTAGTGTCCCTGCATGGAAATACATTGTGGCATGTAGACCTGTTGTCAATGCCAGTACCTAATAGGATTTAACTACTCCAAATGCAATTGCCTGAACATAATGTCTGCATTCCATTTTTTTGAGCCAACTTCACGTCTGTCCTGGGCCTCCAACATCTAATAGCAGGATAAATCACCAGAATAGAATTGCATTTTCATTTTAAGCTAGAAACCTACAGTACTGCATGCACAACATAACGTGGTTGCATGCAAACTGCTTAGATCATGAAAATCCTCACTGAGGACACACAAGGGGTCAATAGTTTCAGCAGACAAAAGCACTATACCACACTGAAGTTGCAGTACAGGTTTCAGAGCAAAATCAGCTGGTATGTATTCAACCCTTTTGGTAAAACATTTTTGTAATTCCCTAAAGTGGTTTAATAAACTTTGATACATGTTTTCTTTGCATAGTCTGATGTGTTTGCTGCTACTGTAGTAGATTATTTTATGACCACCATCAACAACAACAATTACAACAAAGGCAAAGAAAGAGGTATTTGTCTGGATTACCTTTCAAATTTTAGAACAAACATTTTCTCAGCAAACCATTTCAGATATCCTCCAAACACCACAGCCTTTTTACAAGTTCAGACTTCCAATTAAGATCATGCTAGGAATGCAATCAAGGATCTCAGCACTCAGAAGTTAATTATCTCCTCAGGCTAAGTCATAAACATACTTGTTTTGTTTTTGTCCACTTCATCTAATGATATAATGTATTTGGAAGATACAGATTTTGTCAGTTGTTATCAAGAGGGCCTATGGTGAGGCTGTGGGAGCTTTTGTCGCTACTGAAATGCAGCAAAAGCTAAACTGTTTCTGTGAATTAACAACACTGGGTACTATCTGTCCAAAATTACCCACAGACTGCCACACCACATAAAGCTCAAAGATTGTTACGGATCTTCTCTGCATGCTCAGCCAACTTATTCATCCCCAAAATTGGCTGGATTTGAGCCATACATCTACACATGCTCAGTATAAATGCTGTAAGAGAGATGACTTAGACTGACCTCATGGAAAGCTGAACAAGGTTGAAGATAAATAATTGATTAATTCTTTCCATCCCAGATCAAATGGCTGTCTGATTCACAAGGGCCAAAAGTCCTTTCTGGCCATCCAAAAGCAATGGCAGTGCTTGAAACTTCCAAGTTATTCCAACTCAAAATTGGATTAACTGCCTCAGAGTCTTCTAATTGACAGATGGTTCTGCTAATGCCCACCTGGGAAAATGTGTGATTTGGGTGGCCCATATACATATAATGTGTTCTGTTGCCAGAAGGTAATGGTTGAGAGTGATGTATCTACTGTCAACATTTCTGTGTTTCAGTTGCATTTAACTCTAAGAATTGTTGTGGACGGATGTTACGCATCACCTTCTAAATTCATTTTAATTCCTGAGAATTAATCACAAAAGTAACATAGAGATTTAAGATACAGTTTTCAGGAAGGATATTTAGCCTTTCAGCTCCCACTTTCTAAAAGTGCACATAAACTCTATTTGGTCATTTGTTATAGCTACATTTTCAGCTCCATGCTGGTCTGATTCTGGTCATAAGATCAAACTTACTCACAAGCAGCATCATAAATCTTCACCAAAAAGTAAAAAATAAAAAGTCCTTTAAGCAGCCATAAGCATAAAGTGTGGAGCCTTCTGGAGTTGGAGACTGATATTTGAGGTTTACTATCCAATCCGCAGGCATAGGAGCAAACCCAGACCCTACTGAGCAGACCAAAACTGCACAGGCTCTGCATTAGCAACAGGGGTGGGATGAGTGAATCCTGGTAAGACCACATCCAAACAGCAGAAACTGAACTCTGTTCTTCCAGGGCACAACATGATTTAGCTGAAATTTAGCGACAACTTGTTCTGTAGCCAAGCTATAAGCAGCAACACGGGCTAGTCATAGGAGATAGTGTGCTCATGAGTCCTCTCTTAACTTTGTACTGCAGGCATATCCTTCTGGTCTTGACTAACTTAGCAGGTAACTTATTTCAATAGTAGGACAAATAATATGATAGAAACTGTGCTTAGGAGCAATATTAGCAGCCAGCACAACACAAACTTTAATTGCATCTGAAAAAGCTTCGGGTAAAACATAACTGGCTAGCTAGTGAATATTCTCCCAGTGACCAGCATCCATAAAAGAGTGAACTGATGACAAATAAATAATTATCATTATTTCTTGTTTTCTGCTAACACCGCAAGTGCCCTTCAGCACTGCTTGCTCACCGTTGTAGTCTGCCAGTGCTCAGATAATCAGTGCTTCGTTATGGCACACTAGATAGTACTTGTTACTCACTGTTTTGCATGGCAAATTTCTATGGGGGAAAAGCATTCCTCATGAAGATCTAGCAAGAGATCATATTTTACATTCACCTTTTCATATGCTCTTTGTGGTCTAGCACTTTATATCCATCAGTTACTGTATCCTGAAAATCTGCCAGAAAAGATCCCACTTGATTTTGTAAACTGAGACTGATATACATTTACATAACCATTCAGTACCAGTAAATAAAATACAATATCTGGGAATGTGATGTAGCAATAGAGTTTGTAACAGCTTCAAAATTAAGGAAACCATTGGGGGAGAGCTTGTGAAGGTCTGTGCTCTACTCTAATTGTTAGTCCATGTGGTCCCACTCAATGCACAGAGAAAAATGAATACACTGCTGTTATAAACAACCATGACCATACTGAGAAGTCACACCCACAAATGCCAGCAGTGACTTTGGGCCAGCTTGTCTACACACTTTGTGTTCCTGCTCTAAGACTTTTTGCAGCAGCCAACTTTATCAAGATTCATCTTATTGCCCTTTGTCTTCTGGATATTTAAGGGGTATGGTCTAGATCTAGCATAAGCAGATATTTTCTGTCCTAGGTCTAAAAGATAATTTTTCAGGTGTTATTGTGAATCTGGTTGTCTGTTTTCTGTGCAAGAGAGGGTTAAGATCCTGGACTGATAGCCACATCAAACAGCGCCCTAGAGTTGACATAGCTGGGAAGTGTCAAGTAGAAGAGTGCCTGAAAATCTTTCTCTAACTTGAACATAAAGGTGGACTCTGCAGCAAGACATCTCTGTGAAATATCGCTAAAGCAGACTGTTCTTGCTTATCTCAAAAGGAGATGGGGACTAAATTCACAAGGAAATACCTTTTGCTTGGTAGTTGGACACTATTGGTAAGGAGTACTTTGTGGGTGAAAGGGGAGGCCCAGATTTAAGAGATGTTCTGAACCCTTCATCTCCAACATCCAAGAGAGAGGTGTAATTATGGGTAATACTTAGAGTAGGTAAACCTACTCTACCTTTCTAGCAGAAGAAAGTCAATTTGCAATCAAGAAAACAAACTCAGAGGATTAGAAGGGTAGTATGAAAAAAAGAGAACCTACTTTTATAGTATTTAAGGTATTTAGACATTTTCTCATTAAACTTTAGAAATAATCAAAAAACAAACATTTGAGAGATTTCCACTTCTCTAAAGACAACACAAACAATTGGTTCATTATATAAAGGCACATGATAATACCACCTCCACAGCCTCAGCTGAATTCAGTGTAGTCCAAATGAACACAGTAAAAAATAGCATAAGGATGTCTTTTTCCTGGATCCCAGAAAGCTAAGGAAGAAACTTGCAGTGGGACCACTCCAAGAACTTGCAACGAGGGAGTGCATGAATTATTTTCGTAAACATCAGTGTCTAAATTTTACATAGAAACAATTTTAGATTTCTTTCTGTTTTCTTTGTTGTTCTGATCCCCTATCCAGTGCACTTAAATGAATGCAGCATTCCTTGTATTAACAGCAGTACTTTCCTGGTGTAACATGGAAATCTTTTATACTTTTTGTGTGTGTATGTGTTTATGCTTACTGCCAGAAAATTCACATTTGGATTACAAATGGGTAGATAAAGTTGCCAAACCCTTCTATGATGAACTATTGTCCAAATCTCTCATGTTTGTTGTTGTTGTTGTTCTTGTTGTTTTTTGAGGAGGAGGAGGATGGGGGAAGGGAAAATCTCATCTTATGCCCCACAGCTTTTCCAAGGCCAGAGGGAAAAATGTGAGTCACAATTCCCCAATCCAAAGGGCAAAGACTGTTTCAGTAAAAAAGTTGTTTGTGAGGCCTGAGAAAAGAATAATAACCCCAATGTGTAAGTGCAGATTTTATTTTGGTATGGAATATATTTATGTATTTACTTTGGCTGTCTCAGAGAAAAATTTCTGAAGCATGCTGGAATTCTGTAAAGATGCAAGAGTGGCTTTCATGTTTGCAGTGTTAAGCTGCCAACAAGCAGAAGCAATGTAAGCAATTGCATTGGTCTCTGAAATCTTTTATTCTTTTCCTGTACTCTCAATGATGTCCCAAGAATGCTCCAAATGACTTTCACTTGCAGCACTGGAAAATTTACCACCATTCAACCACTTGAATTAAAGAAGAGTGCCTCTTAACTGGTAGCAAACCTAACTTTGCTGTTGTCTTTTTCCACAAGACAACAAACCCATTACATATCACACAGTACTTTAACTAAGCACTTGATTCTGCCCATCAAAACTCAAACAGCAGCAGCAAAATAATGTATATTTAGAAAGTACACACAAATACAGAAACACATATATATATGCCTGGCACACTATGTGAGATAACACATTATTTACAATGATTTTAGTACATTCTTCACAAATAGATTTTGTCAATGAACCAGAAGAAAATATCATTGTAAAAATCTTTGTTGATTATGGAAAGAGCTGAGGAGTGACTAAATAACAATAGATGGGCATCACTACTCTGAGTCAATAATGTTATAGGTCTGATGTGGACAAACAACATGTACTGTACTACAGCAAAGCATAATCCATCTGGGACCTCAAAGTGAGGACTGCACATGTGAACAGTGAGACCACACCTTGAAAGAACACTGATTGCCATAAGGTCATGACTAGTACATGGAAGTAACAAAATAGACACAACACTGATGAAAGGCATACCAACACCTGCCAGCTGCTCTCGTCTGTCCAAAATTCTCATCCAAGACCTGAAAATACATTCTTCTACTGCAGATTTTTAAAAATGCAGTCTACACTCATTTAGTGAAAGAGAATGTAAAGAACCAAGTGTGTCATGATGTAAAAATATTGACACAAGAAGATAACTGATATATGTCTATCCTTTTAATGCTGTATTTTTTAAGACCAAAGATAATCCATAATCTGTAGGCTGAAGCAAGAAACAATTAATGAAAAGTAAGTTTCATATTTTTAATAATAAGAGAATTAAAATCTGGAGCAATTTACCAATGAATTTTCCATATTCAGGAGTCCTTTGAAGAAGGCAAGATATCTTTTCAGAAGTTATGAATTTGGTATTACATTACTTGTTCTGATAAAAAGTAATGTGTGCATTTCTGCGGCTGTTGTTATGCAGGTGATCAGAAAGGTCTCTTTTCCCTTAGAATTGATTGATGCATTACTCACAGGCTGGTTCTTAAGTATCTTGGGTCTTTTAATGAAATTCTTCTGATCACAGAACTGCATTAACACAAAGCAAAACACACAGAAAGATTTGGATTTCTTTACACTAGCCTTAATAAGCCATTGGTATCAGTGTCTGTTCTTCCAGTCATTTGATGGTTATCATTGGGTTTTCAAAGCCATGTCAGTTTTAGGCACCCAGATATCATTGACTTTCAACTTACACTGTCTGCATTGCTTACAGACCTCATCAACATGAAATGAACCTCTGACTGGACCATGGCTGTTCTTTTCAAGAGTTAACTTCAGCAAATTGGTTACATAATTAGAGATACAACTTGCCTCATTACAAACAAGCAATGAAAACTTTAATCCTCATTCATCCACAGAATCAAAGTGTGGAAGCTCTAAATCTTGTCTGAAATGGCAGATTAGAACAAACCTTGACACTGCTAAATGGAGACAGGGAACTATTTCGGAAGACTTGTAAGATAAATTGATCATGCATGACTCCATTTCTGCCTTAGGGGCAATGTTGATGAGCACTGAAAATGCTGCTGTACAGAAAAGAAAAAAAAAAAAAAAAGAGAGACAGAGAGAGAGAAATAGATATTTCTCTGCATTAATTTATTCTAGACTTCCTATAATTAGAAGAAATTATTGTTGTGTGATATTCATTCATCTCATTAGGCAGTTTAAGAAGAAACAAATTCATCCTTTCTGAAGAGAATCATATTTTTCTGAAGGTGGTAAAAATTTCTCAGGCTCCATTATAAGAATTAAAGTGTTTATAATCTTTGTTCTCAAAGCAGCTAACAGTCTGTTATGAAACATAAAAAAATGCAGTTATGGGGCTTTGGATTCTTTCAGTCTTTACACAAAAGATATGTTTTTCTGACGTAAAATTTTTCTCCTATATATCTTGCCTAGTGACCAGGAGGGGGAAAAATGAACCTTACTCCCTACTGTTAGAGGATACCACCGCCAATCCACATGGTACATACTGAAAAAACAGTAGGGATAGTTGATTCAAGAGTTTCAGTCTAGATATAAAATAATTCTGTCAGAGACAGAAGCTGACCCTTAAGGTGATACAGGAAGAAAGGTATTTTTTTCTTTCTCTCCCTCATATACCTCAGAATTCAGTCTCTATAGCCTTAGATGCTTATTTGTTGTAAATCAGTTACAACAGTTCCTAAACTAAGTCAAACTAAGCTAGAATTACAGTCTACCATATGTAATAGATGGATTGTTTTTAAATTTACTGATCTGTGGGAAAGAGTAGTTGTCCATACTGGTTTTATGTGGTAAGGGTTTGGTAGCAGGGGGGCCGGTGGAGTAGCGTCTGTGAGCAGAGCCCAGCAGCTGCCCCATGTCAGATCACAGCCAGCTCCAGCCAGCTCCTAAGGGACCTGCCACGGCCCAGTGCCAAGCCAATAAGTAAAGTAATTTGTGCCTCTATAAGAGCAGATTTAAGTAAGATGAAAAACATAAATAAATAAAAATAAACAATAACAAAAAAAAATGCTGTGCACCAGTAGCTGGGCAAGCAAGGAGTCACAACCAGCTCTGCAGACCCCCAGGGCAGTGCAGCAAGAGGGCCGGAGGAGCACCAGGCACACAGCAGAAGTTCCCCTGTGACCTGTGGAGTGGCCCCTGGTGGAGCAGGCTGTCCCCCTGCAGCCCGTGGGTCCCACATGGAGCAGATCTCCACGCTGCAGCCCGTGGAGGAGCCCCTGGTGGAGCAGGTGGATGTGGCCTAGAGCAGGCTGCGGCCCATGGAGAGCCCCCACAGGAGCAGGCCCCGGGCCAGAGCTGCAGCCCTTGGAGAGCCCACGCAGGAGCAGGGGCCTGGGGGGAGCTGCCGCCCACCCGTGGGGTACCTGTGCTGGAGCAGTTTGCTCCTGGGGGATGGACCCTGTGGTACGGAGCCGTGTTGTAGTGGTTCTTGAAGAGCTGCTGCCTGTGGGCAGCCCCTGCAGGCTCAATTTGGGAAGGACGGCATCCCGTGGGAGGGACCCCGCGTGGAGCAGGGGCAGAGAGGGATCCTGAAGGAGCGGCAGAGACAAAGTGTCAGGGACTGACCGCAGCCCCATTGCCTGTTCCCCTGCACTGCTCAGGGGAAGGAGGTAAAAGAGAATAGTTGGGGGAAAGGTGTTTTTAGTTTCTTTTTAGTTTCTCATTGTTATGCTCTGCTAGTGATAAGCAATAAATCATATCACTCTCCCTATGCTAAGTCTGTTTTGCTCGTGACGGTAATTGTTGAGTGATCTCCCTGTCTTTACCTCAACCCATGAGTCTTTTCCATTGTATTTTCTCCCCTTTTTATTTGAGGAAGTGGAGTGAGAATGTGGTTGTGGTGGAGTTCAGCTGCCCAGTTGGGTGAAACCACCACAGTGTCCTGCAGAACTATAGTATCCATGACAATAAACAACTAATCATTCAAGGGAAGTCTGGAGTTCCTGAGGGGTTGGTCAGCTCCAGGCAGCTAAGACAGAAAAGCCCTTCTTCAGGTTAAACATCTGTGCTCTTCAGTCCCTCCAAAGAACAACCTTTTATAGATGGCTCATTTCCTTTTCACCCTTCTGGAGGAGGTGGATGGAGTGGTAGGATCCTGTCTTAAAATCCCCCCATGAGAAATGCTTCTAAATTTCTATGTCTGTTCAGAAAAACCTTCACCTTGATCTACCGGCTTGCCCTGCTTTGCTATAAAGTAGGATCAAGACACTTTTCTAAGATTTTAAATGTCTCCTACGAGCTGTGAAAGCAGGGTGTTGTGTTTTCTTATGATTTGCTTTGGTGCTTTTTATTCTGAATAAACAGAAAAGCTAAGATTATGTTTCAGCTGAACTGTGAAGTACATTTTCATAATCTAGGGAAAAAAAAAAAAAAAAGGAAAAAAAAGTCCCTCTCCCTCTCCCTTTCCCTTCCCTTCCTTTTTTTTTTTTTTTTTTTTTTTTTTTTATGTACTATTATGTTCCCCCTTTCTTTTGTTCTTTTGATGAGATGTGAGTGCAAAGTCAGGCTGATGGTTGCATCAAAAGTACAGGCCCTCCGCCTCACAGCAAATCTCTATTTCAGTATGTCTGTGTGCTTGTTTGTGTGTGTACACTAGAGGCTATTTTTACTCAAAATCATAGAATATCTTGAGTTGGGAGCAACCCACAAGGGTCATTGAGTCCAACTCCTGGCTCCACACAGGACCACCCGAAACCAGACCCTATGTCTGAGAGCGTTGTCCTAACACTTCTTGAACTCCAGCAGTCTCAGTGCTGTGACCACTGCCCCGGGGACCTGTCTCAATGCCTGACCATCCTCTGTGTGTAGAACCTTTCCCTAACACCCAGCCCGACCCTCCCCTGTCCTAACTCCATGCTATTCCCTCTGGTCCTGTCCAGAGAGCAGAGCTCAGCGCCTGCCCCTCTGCTCCCCTCGTGAGGGAGCTGCAGGCCGCCATGAGGCCTCCCTTCAAGCCTGCTCTGCTCCAGGCTGAGGAAAGTGAGGGACTGCAGCCGCTCCTCATACATTTTCCCCTCAAGGCCCCTCATCATTTTTGTTGTCCTTCGTTGGACACTCTCTAACAGCCTTACCTCTTTCTTTATGGTGCCCAAAAAACTTCATGCAGTGCTCTAGGTGAGGCTGCACCAGCGCAGAGCAGAGCGGGACAATCCCTCCCATCAACCAGCTAGCAATGCCATGCCTGATGTACCCCAGGGTATGGTGAGCTCTCCTGGCTTCCAGAGCGCATTGTTGATTCATAATCTGGTTTGGAGCTGCCAGGAGCTACTCCATGACATCACCATCCTTCCTGGTCTGGTGCAAGAACCCTCCTCCAGGATGGCACAGACATGACACTCAGCCGGCAAGGAAGAGAGAGCCAGGGAGGCAAGCGTGGACCCCTGTCTGTGTGTGTGTGAACACATTTGACATGTGTTTGAAAGGATTTCCTTTTTTTGGATACACTTGGAAGGTTCTTATTTTCTTTGCAGCTTCTTTAAATCTTCAATAACTTTCTACTTTTGTTTTCTCTTTTTTTTTTTTTTTTTTTTTTGAA
This sequence comes from Netta rufina, assembly GCF_964035555.1. Taxonomy (NCBI): domain Eukaryota; kingdom Metazoa; phylum Chordata; class Aves; order Anseriformes; family Anatidae; genus Netta; species Netta rufina. Next base: position 113,372,239 of record NC_140125.1, read on the forward strand.
AACTGTATTATTGCCTTCAGCCAGAGTCACTATGAAAAATTATCACAAAGACATCTGTTTTTACATCATATTGCATCAGTTTTTGGTGATGGGGAGGATTTTCACATAGCAGTAGTCATGTGTATCAAAATGAGGAGAAGGTTTACAACAGAATACAACTTTCAAATCTAGCTGAGAGATTTAATGTCACAGACAGGCTTAAAACAACAACAACAACAAAACCGAAATTGGAAGCAGGAAAACAGGAAATCCAAAGTGGAAATATGTGCTCATTTTGAATGGCTTGGGGAAATAATCATATACTCTTGTAGACCTTTTCTCCCCAGAAACCTTAAAAAAACTATCGATATTTCTCTATGAGACATAGCTTGGTTCATCTTCAGGTTATTGGGCCTAATGCAGAAACTATGAAGTGAAATTAATGGTTCAGTGTTTTGCAGGCTGACAGACTAAATGGTCACAGTCGTCTTTTTAGCATCTCCAGAGCTGATTTGAAAATGGAAATTGGGGTCTGGGTTTGGTTTGGGGGGATTTTTAGGTTAACACACAAATATATTGCTTTTCATTCTCGTTTTTTACCATAACTACATCTCAGTTCTCTGCTGAGTTGTTTGTTTGTTTGTCTGTTTGTTTGTTTCTTAAATAAAACATTTCACTCTAAAATCAGATTTATTTTATAATTTCAATTTTTATTTGCAGTATGAACATTTTGATTCGTTCTCCTATGTTTTTGCACTACATGTTCTATTTCTCCATTTCAAAAACTCTAAAAAACATTTTTAGTAAAAAATAAAAATGAGTAACTATAATATTAAAAAATAATAATAATAATAGTAACTATGTTATCCAAATGCTGTTCTCCAGCAACACAAATAGAAATAATCTTTGTCTCAAGGTCAGTGCAAACTAAAAGCCAAAGAAGTAAGTTTGTGTCTTTTCAAAGCAAATCCAGGGTTAGATTCTAGCTTGGTTTCTAGCACATTAGTCAGCAGGAAATAGAAGCTGTTGCACCCTAATGCAAGTCACAGCCAAAGCAGTTCATGAGTTCAATGAAAGTTTAGAAAACATGGTAAGCAACAGTGCAGTGTGAAGTAGGGACAGCCTAAGGACATAAATAGAGAAGCCTGATTAGACAAGAAAAACACAGCTCAAGCAGAATAAAATTCCAGCAGTAACATAAAAGGAAAGTGGTGGTGGTGGGGGGTGTTTGTTTGTTTGTTGTTGTTTTTAGAAGTACCTGATTTCTAGCTTATGCCTAGACGTGTATAACCAGACAGGAAACCTGCCTGAAGCTCTACTTCTGAAAAAAGAACTTCAAAGTTTAGAGAAAGTAAGTTGGTAGTAAGTAATTGTTTACCAGAAGTAGACTGAATATTAGATGCAAGTGTAAGCCACAATTAACCCAGGAAGAGATTTTGTGGGTGTGAGCATGTGCACCTTCTATTTATTTCCCCATTTCCCCATTTTATTTTGATTTATTCTGTTACTATGTGGTTTTGTAATATTTTCTGCATCTTCCTGACCTTCTCTTCTATGTATTTTTTTTTCTTTTCTTAAATCTACCTTTCTCTCTTCCTTTCTCTCTTTGTGTTTAAAACATTGTGATCACTAATATCAGACGTTGCATTATAGGTGTTTAATTTAAATTTTGCTTTAAATCCTTAAAAAAACTGTGATAGAGTGAGAATGTGCATGCGAGACAGAATGCAGAATAACTGGGGATGTGACAACTTAGATAATTAATTAGTCCTTTTCATGTCAACAGGGGGGTGCACATATTTTGATTTTGTGCATATATTCTCATTCACACTCCTTTTTTTTTTTTTTTTTTTTATGCCTAGAAATGTGAAGCCTTTATTTTCATCCTGGATTCAATAAAGTGTCTGGTCTGATTACATGGATTGAATGACGTGTGTTAGCACCCTGCTTATTAACCACTCTTCATCTGCAGCAGGTCTGTGTTAGACACCTGTCTCAATTTTCCTATCACATGCCTTCTGTGCGGCACTGTCATAAGAACAGCAGACAGACACCAACCCATATTTTTCAGAGGTCTTTATTATAGGAATTATATGTAGACAAAAGACAATGCATTGGCTTTTATTCTTACTCAGTTCTTTGTTTCCTGTGTGATTAAAAATACCCATGAATCTCTTAAATCAAAGTTTCACTTTTCAGACCAGTTCTTGCAACTTTGAAGATACCAATAAGGTGACCAACACTGAAATTATTCCCAGTGCACATTCCTGGATGATATAAAGCCTCAGCAGGCAACAGAACTAACTTGTTCACTATGCTACAGTTCTAAAAATTCCTTACCCGTGCTTAGAAAGCACTCCTGTTACACCATCAGATAGCATGTTTAGAAATCATAATGATTTGAGCAAAAGGAGTTTAGGAGCAAATAAAAGGAAAATGTAGTTTAATGGCTGGATGTGGATTTGGGTCTTGGGAAACTTGAGTACGGTGTCTTGCTGTCAGCATCACGGGGTAAGATTTAGTTCATCTATTTCTATCATGTAAAAGTTTTTTTCAAAGAAGACAGTACCTGCAGAGTATTATTTGCCTTATCATAAATAAGATCCCATCACCTTCAATGTTCCTTGTCTTGTCATTCCACAGAGATTAGACTAAATCACATGATTAATAACCTTTTTAAAATGATCTCATTTCCCTGTTTTCCACGACTGCCTGTAGAACTTAGCATGTCATTCCCACCCCCAATCTGTCTCCAAAACCTCTGGCATATCCCTTTTCAGTCTTCTCCAATGAGCCTCTAAATCCTAATTCCCCTTGCTTGGGACAAGTTTGTTTATTATAGTTGTTTATTATAGTTTTATAATAAACACCAATGCACTGTAGGACATGGAACAAAATTGCACTTTATCATTTTTTTCCTGATGTTTTCCATTACATACCTTTCCTTTTCATTCTTCTTTTGGATTTCAATTACTGACTCTTCTGGAGCCATTGCTTTCTCTTTCAATGACCCTATGTAAACCAACAGTAATGAGACAAAGCCACAGGGCTCCTGGAGCCTACCTGCCCCTCACACCACCAGAGGTAGAAACATTTTTCATATTGTTTAATATCTCCTTGCCTTTATAGGGCTCTCACTCATATCTATGTTTTCTTAGCTCTCCTGAAATCCCTGTCTATCTCTATTTTTTCTCCTAATAGAGACATACAGGGTTTGTGTATTTATCTGTATTATTTAAATCCCTTTTCTCTCAGGATAGTTCCAAGATGAATAATTAAAAAAAAAATAAATAAAAAAAAGAAAAGAAAAAGTCTCTCACAGAAAGTTTATTCACATCCACATACAGATTCTTCATAAAATTTCCAGAATTACCTGGAAACACTTTCCAAACACTTTATCATGTTAAGAATGCTGTAAAGGGTGGAGAGAGCAAGTTTTGGGGTCATATCTCCCTTTCCTCCATCTGATAATTGAAAGGACATCTGAGTGACATGGACATATTCCTGCCTGTGCAAATCATTTGTAGCAGACTTAAATGATTTTTATTCCCACAGCTATGCGATAAAGTAGATAAGGAATGTGTCCATTTCAGAGAGGATATACTGAGGAACATATCAGACTTCTGACTTGTCTGGTATTATACAGTTTGTGGATGTGCCAGGAATTGAGTATAGTTCCTCAGCCCTACCCTGGTTCTCTAGAGTATCACCCAGATTATTGGCTCAGCTCTCCATCAGTTGAAGCACTGAATCACCAAACAGGAGTTATTTCTTTGTTTAGCCTCTTTCTCCAACAATTTATAATTGCAACAAGATGGACTTGGATTTTTTTTTTATTGTTTTGGTGTTTTTTGTTTTGTTTTTAGTGTAAAAGGGAAATGCTCTGTGGTAGGTTGATTTTAAATTCCATGGAGTCCACAAAACCTTCAGGCTAACACAGTTCTGAGGTATTTATAACATGGTATTGATGTTGTGAAGTACTTCACCTCCACCCCTGTCTGCCTTGAGACATCTTGTTTTCAGAGGAAAGTGAATACAAGTTCAAGGTTACAGGAGAACATTTCCCTGGCTTGTCAACTCCTCCTCTTTCAGCTTGACTGGAGAGCTGCTTCATGCTCTCATACTTTATTCTTGTGATCAAACTGCAGGAGGCAAATGAGAGCCATGAGGGTTGTGGCATTTGTGGTTTATTTTAACAGTGGTTTATTCTCAGGGAAAAACAAAAACAAAACCAAAAAACAAACAACCAAAAAAAAAAAACCACCCTGTAGTTTGCAAATGGAAAAAGGATATGGGCTGTGTCATGTTGGTTTGCTTTAAAGATGGGTTGTAGCTATTCGTCCTTTCCTTCTCTTGTGGCAGGTTTCTCCTTAGGTTTGACGACAAGTGACATTATTAGTGCTGATGGCCAGGCCTTGAACTCACTGTGTTGATTGCCTGAATGTTTCTGTTTCTCAGTGTAATGAAAGAACAATCAGTGCCTCTGTGATATCCTCATGTGGCACTAACTGCTATTAGAATTTATAATCATTTGTTTATAAGTATTTATTATATGTTCTGACAAGAGGCTTTACAGACTCCAACTGAGACTGAAACACTGTAGTATGAAGCATTGTATAGATTCACAGGAACATACTAAGAACTTACAATCAATATAAATGAACAGGAATGGAGAAAAGGAACATGAAGTAGAAAATAGCCTTCTCTAGCAGTTATTTCAGCAGCTACCACGCAGCGCCTCAGTCCCTACACATTTGATCACACTTCCTGTCTCATTACTACAGTTAAAATTTACTGTTCTTCATGTTGGTTTTTCAGCTAGAAACATAATAACACGTAACTTTGGGCAACAAAGGCTCTCTGAATACCAAAAATCACAAAAATGTAAAAGGAGGAGGAGGTAAGGAGTGAATAATTGTTTTGCATGTTAGGTGCCTCCCCGCCTCCTATTTATAAACAGTCCCCCCAACCAAGGGTAAAAACATGTATCTTCTTATAAGAAGAAATACTGAGATCAGATTGCTTTTTCTTTTATTTTCTATAGAAAGCTTTAGTCCCTTAAAACTATGTTAGTGAGAAAACTATCATGAACATTTTGGGAGAATAACCATATGATGCTGGAAGGAGACTGAGGGAGTGACATTCAGTTGTCTGAACAGGCATCTCTGATTCCTGTCAGACCCCTTGAGATGGTGTGTGAGAAAACTGCACCAGGCTGGTTGACATTATGTAGGACCTAGGGGAGCCTATGAACAGAAGCCAGTTGGAATTTCATATGGCAGAAAAATAAAATAAAATAAAATAAAATAAAATAAAATAAAATAAAATAAAATAAAATAAAATAAAATAAAATAAAATAAAATAAAATAAAATAAAATAAAATAAAATAAAATACATTGGATGTGTATCTACAGTGTCACTCCTGAACCCTCACTGGATGGAGGACAGCATCATGAGTGGCACCAGGCAACAGGGACCTGATCTCAGCATTCTGAGGTGTTAGCTGGCCCACATCACATATCACCTGGGCAGAATAAAGCCAAAAGGTTTTCATCTGCCTGGTGTATTTTCACCACTCCCGAGTGTGGAGGAGTAGGTGCAGGGAGGTTGCTTTAAGCATTTACCCTAAAACATTTGTTCTGTCTTTCAGTCCTATGTTTTGGTGGAACAGAAGAAAGATATTCTCTCCCTGTAAGAATCTGGACATATTTTTCTAGCTGTAAAGCCCACTGGTTAAAAATAAATAAATAAATAAATAAATAAATAAATAAATAAAAATAAAAAGAACAAAACAAGGACATGCTGATGAAAATGAGAAAAGTTGTGTCTTTTTTATTCAGCCTAACAAATGAAGAAGAATTTGTGCCAGGGAATGTGGTCTATACCTCTAAGTTAATTAGCGGTAAATGCGTATTTAGTTAGTGGGAGGGGTGGAAATCAAGAACCTTGTTATTTCTGTTTCTCAGTTCCTGTGCATTTAAATTCACAATTACACTTCTAGAGGAAGCTGCCTCTCCAGCAGAGAGGTCTGTACTGATCAAGGGAGCTGCCTGTTTCAGATACACTTAAGAAGGTATCTGTTGCCAAGGGGCCTCAGAGTTGTAACTGTTCACTGTTCTCATTTTCTCTTCTGCCAATTATCTAAACACTTTTCCCATTCACTTCATAATAATGATAATAATACCTTCATTAGATAATCTCAAGGCAATTTCTACTATGAAGCAAATTGGGGTTATTTCACCCTATCGACAAGTAGCAGAAGGGGTCACTTAGCCTTTGGCTGAAGCTAAATGCCCAAGCAAAATAGCCAGATTTCACCAGTTTCTCTACTGTGAAAAACATGGGATAAAAATGTGCTGCTGCTACCATTGTAAGGAAGGCAGTTTCTTGAATATCTGTGGCTTTTTTTGTGCCTGAAGGAACCAAAGATTCTTCCAGACTGATGGGAATCATCCTTGGCTAACTCTGTATTGTTTGTGCCCTTGGCCAAGCCATGAGGGTGAGAAACCTTAAATACGACAATGTTGCAAGGACATAACATCACGAAGAGAGCTTGATTGTTCCTTTTCATCACTTCTCAGCTGCACAGCTACAGATCATTTTCTGAGCAAGGCATCAGCCTGTCCTTAATGCATCACTGAATTCATCAAAGTCTTCTTTTGTGAGAGCCCTTTAATATTCCCAAACCCTGAACTTGTGATGCTGTGATTGAAGGTGGCTGGAGCAACAATGAACCTTTGTGGCCAATAGGGAAGACATCACCAGTGACTGCTGTATCAAATTCCAGGTAGATGGTGCAGTGCAGAAATAACCTACTCTAAGCCAGCAATCATGCACAGCTTGCTGCTATTCATGACAGTGCTGTAAGATATGCAAAATATAATTCCACCTTATTGTGATTGTAGATGAGTTTCAAATGCAGTCTTGCAAAAAATGCACAGAAAAACTGAAAACAGAGTCATTGGTCTAAACTTAACTGTAGTAATGACACCATAGTTCTATTTTTATGCCAGAGTAGATGTTTACAGCATTATAAGAGTGACTTAATGCGACATTCTCAGTTCTTTTCCCTGAGATCCTTATTACTGAAGCCATAATGATCTGAAGGTACAGGACAAGTTTTGCAAAGGGAGGTTATATCTTATATTAAGCCAATACAGGCAGGGAAAAAATAGTCAAGGTTTTGGCAGCAGAGTTTGTGCTCCTTACATCTAGTCTATTTTCTCCAACGGTTGGTTTAATAAAATTTGTTACCTATCTCTGCAAACCTTGGCTTACTACAGGATTCAGATCAGGAAACAGTCACACTATCCAGAGACATCCACCTCCCAGTGTCCTTACAACATACAGAACATGGTCCACAGTAATAAGCCAATGAGTCCTTGAGAAAAAAGCCACATTTTAATTTGTGCCTTGAATTTGTGCTGCAGATTGCTAGACATATGGAGCTCATTAAAGGCGTTCAAAGATAACAGAGCCATTGTCATTGGACTCTTGTTTCAAGTGCATATGGTTGCTCATGTACATGACAGTAGCAAAATATACAGCTTATCTCTGTCTCTTCTAGCACCTGAACAACTGAAATTGTTATAGACAGAAATATTTTATGGTTCTTCTCCAGTTGCACCCTTCTACCACTACACTTGGGTCAAAGATCAAGAGAAGATGGTTACACTCAGAAAATGTCAGAGACAAGATTTGTAAGAACTCCTCTGTTCCACAGGGTGTAATGGGTCCTGGTTACACACAGAAACTGCATCATGTGCAAGAACCCTATCAGCTGATGGAAAAGTGGAGAAGTGAGCATGATTTAGGACTAGAACACTTGCCTTTAAAATATCATGAGTTCTTAATCTGCCATGCATAAAGTCAAGTTTTAAAAAATAGTTGGCTTTCACATTGTGAGTGTTTAGTAGCTAACCTCCCTGAGCATGCCTAAAATGAGCACTATAAAGACATACTTCAAATGACAGATATGACATGTTCTTAACATTCTTTCCATGGCATTGTTAATCTTGACTCATGACACCCTTAATTTTGACTACCCTGTATACTATTGTGAGGATTCAGTGAATTTTACATCAGAAAAAAAAATCAAGTCTTCCTTCCTCCCTCCCTCCCTCCCTCCCTCCCTCCCTCCCTCCCTCCCTCCCTCCCTCCCTCCCTCCCTTCCTTCCTTCCTTCCTTCCTTCCTTCCTTCCTTCCTTCCTTCCTTCCTTCCTTCCCTCCTTCCTTCCTTCCTTCCTTCCTTCCTTCCTTCCTTCCTTCCTTCCTTCCTTCCTTCCTTCCTTCCTTCTTTCCCTTCTCCTTCCCTCCCTTCCTCTTTCCGTCCCTTCCACCTTCCTTCCCTCCCTTCTTCCCTCCCTCCCTCCCTTCTTTATTTTTTTTTTATTTTCTTTATTTCTTTCCACCTCTCCTTCTGCAGATTGTTGTTGCTTTTATTTAATTTCTAGAAGAACTTGGCCAATAAATCTGAAAGGAACAGGGTGTGGAAAGTAAAATTAAACCAATCTAGCAGAGAAAGTCATAACAGGAATCAGTGGCTGGGAGTTAAAGCCAGACAAATTCAAATGAGAAATAAAGCACTGTGTGTGTGGTTAGCCATTGGAACAAGCTGTAAAGAGTACCAGATTTACATCTCTTGTTTCCTTTATGGAAAACGTGTTTTGGAAGGTACTTTCTACTCATGTCTCCTGGATTCGATGGCGAAATGCTTGGCTGAAATCTAACTGTAAAACGTAAGAGGTCAGACCAAGGCCCTTTTTGACCTTCAAATATATGAAGAAATGTTCATAGGTCTTCTGATGCTCTTCTTTTCCTATGCATTCTCTTTTCTTTGGATTGTTGAAGTTTTACTCCAATTTCACTAGTTTGTCATTGTTAGGTGCCAATAGGCACCAGAAAGAATGATGCAGATGTGTATCCAGGCAGAACAAGCTTACAACTCCTTGCTTGCACCCAAGACTCAAACCATTCAAGTTTATTTCTCCACTGAACTCTCTCTATTCCTGTGTGTCCAGAAACTCAAGCCACCAAAGAAGCAGGAAGACACGTTTATCATCCAGCCTCACTATATGCCATTCTGCAAGTCATAAAATCGTTAGATGAATGAAAACCTACGCTCTTCCTATTCAAAAACTGGAGGAGAAACTGGCAGCGTTACAGGGGTCTAATTAATGAACAGACATAAATAAATGTGTTCTGTTAGCATCATGCTTAGATAGTATTATGCCGCTTTCTTCTGTTCTGCTTGACAAGGGCTAGTTGCAGAAATATTAAGTCTCAATAAATCTAGTGAGTACAGACAGCTGGGAGGTGGGGGGAGGGATACATTGCTACATTTGGAGCATTTTTTTAGGAGTGATTATGAGAATCCCAGTCTGAAGGGAAGATTACTGATCTTCTCTTTCACAAACAACAAAAAGAGAAGCAACTCAGATCAGACCACAGAAGAAGCCCTAAGCATCTCCTGGGTTTTCTGCACAAATACTGACTCAAAATCATGTTCACATCTGCAGTAGGAGATACAATCTGTAGAAAGAGGGGGAAGAAGGGCAGAAGGGGCATTTCAAGACCTTTGAAATGAAGACGGCAATAAACTGTAGTTAGGGGAGACATAACTAACCTGAAATCCCAGACCTTGCCAAAAAAGGGATACAAACCAGTGCATAGTGTCTGTTTGTGCTTCATCACTACGGTGAACTTGCCTTTTCTTCCTAGTTAAACTACCACACCATTTGATAACCCATGAATGGTTATCAGATGATAACCATTATCAGCCACTGAGTCACAGCTCACATTTGAAAAGCCTTGAAGAATATGAAACAGTTCTAATGCAGACCAATAACAATAATAACTGATGTTTCATGCTAAATGCAGATAAAGAAAGAGTAGGTTACTTTATCTTCTAATATCTGATTGGTGGTTCACCAGTCCAAGTCACTGCATTTTCCAGCTCCTACTCTGTACCTGAATAATCTAAGCTCTTTTCTGTAAATAATTTTGTAGACCGGAGTCTTCTGCCATGCCCACTCCCTTGCTGCTGCAGTGGCCCTGTTATTAACTGTCTTGGACCTGACTTTTGTCTCATCAGCAGGAACTGCTGAATTATCACTGGCAGGTGCCATGAATGGTGAGCACGATCCCAGACATTGCAAGGGTATTCTAGAGAAGGAAACCCTCTGGCAATGACACTACACAAAGCAGGAGCTCTGGTTATGTCTTGGACACACATATATCACTGTGGAGCAGTTTTATTAAGACTGCAGTGCAGCAGCTGCTGTGACAGAAATGGAACTGATGATTAAGTCTCAGCATTATCTCAAGGACTAGCCAGGATGAAAGGGTTACTCCTACTCCCATGCTCATAGACCAAGGTGCCACCAGGAGACGTGGTCATATATGAACAGTGTAAATCATAGCATGGCAACAATTGCTTCCATTGCCAGTTAGTGCTTTACACCCAATGTTTGCAAATAGCATTTTCCCAGACTTTACCTGCAGTTTCCATGTCACCTGTCAATTGTACCAACAGAGCAGCTAGTGAGGCACCAGAACAGGAAAGAAGAGTGAAGCAAGAGCTGACTCCTACCATTAGAGAAACACATCACTGTGAGTCTACTTGAAGTTGAACCTGTGAGGAAACACTGCCAAAGGACCTGACCTAAGAGCAGACTAATGACCACAAGTAGGAACAGTGACTGCCAGGAGATGCTAATCACACCTCTTGCCATTTTGAGGGCAGCAACAGTGAGCAAAAACTAGTCATTCACCAAACACATTGTTAGAAAGCAGAAGTTTTAACAGGGAAGAATAGAAGGGTTCTCACATGAATACCAGAAAACAGGCTAAAAGTAATACTGATATGCCAATGCAGAGCTCATGGGTACACTTGAAATGCTGAAGAACCTCAAAGGTTTTCAGGACACAGATCATAATCGTCTTCAAGCTTCTTTATGTGAGGCTGACATCCTCCTTGACACCATACAATTCATGGATTATACCTTACTCCCCCGTGTTGTTTTTACTACATGGAAAAGCACAGTGAATAAGTCTGAAACATATTATTCTCCATTTTATGACTGAGGGTATCTCAAGCAGAGTAGGTATAGAGCAGCTCTTACCCTATGCTGAGTAGGCCCAGGTCATTACAGATCAAGAAGTCTCTTTGATTTGCCCTAACCTACTGTTGCCCAGCACCCATATCACCTCTGTGGTTGTCAGGTGGGTTGTCCCAGGTTAGTTCAGGATGGAGTCTTTTTCCACTCTGTTTCAATGCTCACTTCCCTAATATATCAGTTTTGCTTCCTGTTTTTTAGGAAAATAATTGCTTTCCCCAATGCTCAAAACAGCTGCCTGAAATATATATTGATTTTCAGCTATGGCCCCTTCCTTATTTTGCTGATAAACTCTAGTCTGAAAAATATATTTATTCTCAGATTTGTAGAACTCAATTATTCCCTTTGGGATCTTAGATTGTGCACAACTGCCTATAAAATATTCCCCATTGCTTTGCAAAAGATATTTTCCCCATTTGGGCTCTTAAACACTGATTCTAGGAATCAGGTAGATGCTGTCATTCAAAACTCCATTGTTTGTGGCCAATATATGACCTCATTTTTACCGCCTCTTCCCCAGCACTGCAGGGCAGCAGGCAGTTACACAAGAAAGCTGTTTAGCTGGGCTGCAAATCTGCCAAAAGAACTGTTTTCACAGTTCCTTTCAAAGGATTTCAACCCATAACAAAGGAAACATCAGCTCTTTGTGACTTGGTAATGGAAGAATCTCCAGGAGTGGAGAAATGCAGCACCAATGTGAGGAAAAGGAGACTGTATTGCAGCAGCTGGATGGGTAGACCCCATGTTTTGCTCTGACTCAGACTCCCAAGCTAATTTACACAAACAAGCACCCAACAGGATCTCCATAAATAGTTACCTGAATAGATAATCGACTACACCATAACAACAGACATTGTCAAATGAAGGCTTCGGTCTCAGAAGGAAGAAAGCCACATAGCACAGTACATAAACAGCACCTATTTTCCCTATTTCAGTGTGTGGATCCAATATCATTACCAAAATTATTATCGAAACAAAATGAAGTAAGTTGTGAGATGCTGTAGCAGATTCCACATATTCCGATGTCCCTGAATCAAGACAAGCTTTCTGAAAGTTAAACTTTAGACCAGCACAGGTTGTCAGTATCCTTACAGGGTTGACAAGGCCAAATTCTGTCAAGTTCAGGATTTCAGAAGGTCAAGCTAGATGGTCAAAATCTCTCTCACAGCTTTGAAATCTCTTTTTTTCTGAGTATGAGAAAAGAGATTTGCTATTTTTTTAAACTCTTTTCAATAATTAATTCCAGTTCGCTTCTATCAAAATAACATAAAGGCACTCTGAGGAAAAAATGAGGGGGAAGGGAAATTAAAGGGCTTTTATCAGGGCATTCTTGCTTTTCTGTTGTGAGACTTTTTAGCAGGAATCTCAGCAGTCACTCAAAGAGACTTGAAGAACTGTTTTTATGTCCTGTCTGGTGTCTTCTATAGGCAATATAATTAATAATAATAATAATAATTATTATTATTATTATTATTATTATTATTATTATTATTATTATTATTATTATTATTATTATTATTATTTTAGAAATGCACTTTCCCTGTTACGCATTTGTGCCCAAAGCTTGTGCTGGCTTGCTGGGCTACCTGCTGAACATGGCAGCAGAGCTGTGTGCATCAGAGAAAGCCCTATTCACATCAGTCACAGCCCTCCCATTGAGTTCAGTAGGTTGGGAGCTTGCCTACCCTTCTCTCAGCAATGTTGTTTTCCACCTCTCCTCCTTGCCCCTGGCCACATGAAGAGGGGAGAGAAAAACAAATAAGGAATCATTAAAAATAAATAAATAAATGAAATTCTAACATCTAATAATTCAAAAACAAAAGTTGGTAAACTTGGGAAGTATGCCTTGTTCCTAGCGATGAAATTTTTTTTTGCCCCAGAGATACAAGTAAAAAGGACCAAACATCTTAAAAGGCATAGATAAAAAATTTCCATATCATTAAATTATCATGACACTATTACACAAATTATCAAATGCTTATGGAAACAGTAGTACCGCTACTACTAATAAAATGTATTTTAATTTCTGGGTGATCAAATGTCTCCAAACAATTCTATGTTTATGTCTCTAAGGCAATGGATCTACATATATACATATATATATATATATAAATTCTCACAAGGGCTAAACCCTTAATAAATCAAACTGAATTACTCCAGGAATTAATTTGGCACAGATAACACTATCTGCACTGGGATTTTCAAAAAGACCTGTCAATAATTATGATGCTAAGATCTTACTTAATCACCCTAAGAAGAGGTAGAAAACTGAAAAATATTTCTTGATTCCCAATCACGATTTTAGCATTTAAGTTTATATATATATATATAAACTTAATATATAAGTTTATATATATAAATATAAATATATATATATTATATTGTATTATAATATAATATAATATAATATATATATTATATATATATATTATATATATAATATATATATATTATATATATTATATTATATAGTTTATAAATATATATATATATATATATATAGTGTGTGTGTGTGTGTGTGTATTAAATAGACACTTAAAGAGCATGCCTATTGCATGGCTAGCATTTTAATTTATACAGCCTAAACAACTAGAAGTTTAAAGGAACAAAATATCCACAGGTAAGTTTTGCCCTGAAGACTGGCCAAGAAGCATATACCATATGCAGTTGGTAAAATTTCTGGTTAGGCTTATATTCAGTTTGTTTACAAAAATTATATGCAATTAGGGTTTCTCGACATTAGGAACACTTTTGATACTTGTTGAACAAGAAACAAGGCAGTTGTCCTCTTCAATACAAAGTAAAAAAGGGAGAGTAGATGGCAGTACGACCCAGCAGAAAAGGTGAAAGAACTGAAATGTAGCAGTGCCATTTTCCGGAAGCCTCTTCAACATTTATCAGGTTCTCCACACTTGTCTCAGTCTTCTCTCAGCAAGTTTTCAATCATTTTATGCAGCAATCTCCTGCCCAGCTCATTCTCAGGTGTCTCCCAGGCACCAACATTTATCCACATCAGACATCCTCATAACCTCTTTATACCCATCCTCCAGCTCAGAACAAAGTGTCTCTACATTCCTCATTGGCCACTTGCTGTGCAGTTCCATAGTTAATCCTCACCCCCACTGGCTGTAGTGGCCAGTATTTGTATTTTAGTGTGTGAGTGTGCATATTCATTTAGTAGGCAGCATAGTTACTCAAGGCACAGCACCATGCACGTTTGCTACTAGCAGATCTGATGTAGCATTGTGTTGGCTCTACTGTTAGGTGTATGGTTGCTCATGAGATTAAAACAGTACTCCTGCTCCTTCATGGACTTCACTGCAGTGAGAATTCTGGCAGCCTGCTCTAACTAATTCCTTGCTTGTTTGTGTTTTTATTATTTGGTTTCCCTTTTAGACGCTGTTTTAAAAGTAGACTACTGAACAATTCCACACCAAACTGCTCAAACATAAAAATAAAATAATAAAATAAAATAAAATAAAATAAAATAAAATAAAATAAAATAAAATAAAATAAAATAAAATAAAATAAAATAAAATAAAATAAAATAATCTTGACCTTGGATAGGAAAGTGAAAGGCCCAACAGTGAGATTTGAGAGGTGCTTATCAAGAACTTCCTTTCTATCTGTCAGAGCACCAAGAGAGTCAAAATGAGAGTCTGAATTTGTAAGGAAATGATTACCTAGGTATCCTCACCTTTTGCCAAGGAGGTCTCCCATTTAAATAGAGAACAAGCCCAAAACTTCTCAACATTTTTGGACAAGTACATTTGTAGTGTGTTTAAGTGACAAGGTTTGGGTTGTAGGACTGCTGCAGGGGATGGCCTCTATAAGAAGAGTCCAGAAGCTGCCCCCTGTTAGATAAGGGCCATGTTCAGACAGCTACAAAGGGACCTGCTGCTGCCTAGAGCTGAGCTAATAAGTGATGTTGTTTGCACCTCTGTGAGAGCAGATTTAAGGAAGGGGAAAAAATAAAATGCTGTGCTTCAGTAGCTGGGAAAGCAAGGAGTCACAACCAACCTTGCAGACCCCCAGGGCAGTGAAGAAAGAGGGCAGGAGGAGCTCCAGGCACACAGTGGAAGTTTCCCTACCGTCTGAGAGGTCCCTGGTGGAGCAGGCTGTCCCCCTGCAGCCCATGGGTCCCACATGGAGCAGATCTCCACGCTGCAGCCCGTGGAGGAGCCCCTGGTGGAGCAGGTGGATGTGGCCTGGAGGAGGCTGCGGCCCATGGACAGCCCCCGCAGGAGCGGGCCCCGGGCTGGAGCTGCAGCCCGTGGAGAGGAGCCCATGCAGGAGCAGGGGGTCTGGGGGGAGCTGCTGCCCACCTGTGGGGGACCCATGCTGGGGCAGTTTGCTCCTGGGTGATGGACCCCGTGGTACAGGCCCGTGTTGGAGTGGTTCTTGAAGAGCTGCTACCTGTTAGCAGCCCCAGCAGGATCAGTTTGGGAAGGAGGGCATCCCGTGCGAGGGACCCCACGTGGAGCAGGGGCAGAGAGGGACCCTGAAGGAGTGGCAGAGGCAAAGTTTTATGGACTGACTGCAATCTCTATTCCCCCATTCCTCTGTGTCCCTCATGGGGAGGAGGTAGAAGAGCGTGGATGGGGGAAAGGTGCTTTAGTTTGTTTTTTAGTTTCTCACTGATCTAGCTTGTTAGTAATAAGTAATAAATTTCATTACTCTCCCCTATTCTGAGTTTGTTTTGCCTGTGACAGTAATTACTGAGTGATTTCCCTGTCCATATCTCAATCCTTGAGCCCTTTTTATCATATTTTCTTCCCCTTTCCCTTTGAGGAAGGGGAGTGAGAGTGGTTGTGGTAGAGCTCAGCTGTCCAGCTGGGTAAAACCACCACAACATTCAACTTGACATGTCCAAGTCATCAGTGGTAACTATCTGCTCTTTAACAAGCTTTTTGAACTAAGTTGTTATGTCAAATGTACTTTGCCTACAATTTTACAACCAGTGCAGCCCAGATGGGGGTTTGGGGTTGGCAACTATGCCACTGACAAACTTAAAATAGCATGTCTATTGGTTGGCACCTCACCAACCACACCAACTAAAAGTATGTCCTGCAACTTTAACCCTAAACACTTGAACAGCACTGTGTTAACAACAACACTACAGTTGGAAGCAAAGATGTTAGTGGATGTTAAGAGTAACACTTCAGTCTGGCCCATGTTGGTCACGTTGTGCCTTCTGCTTCCTAATCCTGCACAGCCAAGGAAGTCATGTTAGTTGTGTTATGTACACATACCCAATGGAAAATCAGAAAGGAGCATCTTTAAAATCAGTATTCCTGATGCAATAGTTGTAGCAGTGTTACTGAAAGAGATTATCACTGTTCCACTAGGCTGGTGGCTGTCATGCTAAAGAAAAGGTGTGAGTGACTGTTCACTGCAGCTTGAGCTTCCATGCTTTGTTATTCAGCTGGGGATTTCTTAGGCGGGGAGCAATTAACTCTGTCCCTTTGAAAACCAAAGATGCTAGAGTAATTCTCTCATGAAGTACATAGGTTTGGTTTAGCAGCCAACAGTAGAGCTGAGCCCGTCAAGCATCCTTGAATCTCCACAGCAACATGATTTATCCCAGACAAACCATAGTCAGAATAAGTGATTTTGCAAATCAGTTTTTAGAAAAGTGTTATTTCTGGTAGCACAACTTAAGAGTACACATTTGCATATGCATTGTCTACTGGTCAATGAACTGATAACACAATTGTTATGTGATCAAATGCCTTTAACAGAACAGTAAGGCTTTTCTATGTGAGCATCAAAGCATCCACTACCAATTATAGGATTTCCAAAGTACCCTTGATGAATTGGATAGATTAGGGAACCTATTTTTTTTGAAACTCTTATAAAGGAAGCAGTGATAGTTTTTTGGATGTGTTCATCACCTCCTTTTTGATGCCACTAGATGCTGGGCTCACTTATATCAATAGCTGTTAGAACCTATCATATCCAAAAAGCCCGTGACCTGTTGTAGAGTGTAAAAAGGAAATCAAATCTTCTTACGTGTGATTTGGTCTGAATAATTGTAGCATTTGCTGAGAGAAATAGTTTGCATCAAATATGTGCTACAAAGGGGGGAATATTCTGATACAATCAAACCAATGTTTCATGGTCTTAGACCAGAATTGAGCAACATGTGGTTCTTGAGCCATATGCACCTCTTGAGCTGTTCAAGGAAGGATTCCATGCCAGGGCTAAATCACATCTCAGGAAGAGGACTAATGGTCCATGCTGGCATAGTGACTGTGGGTATAATCAGAATCTCCTGCTAATAGCAAGTATCAAGCCAGAAGGGGCTAATGAAGCTGATATCACTGGGTGACCTTGAGACGCTATATGCATAGCCCCACCAATTCCCAAAATAGGGCCCATGATGAGCCGTTGTCATCTTCTGTCTGTGAATTGCTCTTCAATCATCTCTCCCATTGATTCACCATGTGTCCTATGGTTTAGAGCCATATGAAAACACACAGGATTGGCCACCTCTGTGCTGTAACCAGTATTTGATATTTTAAGTGGAGAAGAGGTTTTAAAAATCAATCTGTAACAAAGATAGATAATTATGTAAAATGCAAAATTATTATTATTATTATTATTATTATTATTATTATTATTATTATTATTATTATTATTATTATTAATAATCCTCATCCAGTTCTCAGTGCTGGAGTTTTAAAGCATAATGTTTGATTATCTTGTATAATTATTAACTGTCATTGAGTCATGATTGCTTGGTAAATATTTTTGATTTTAATTTTAAAAGGAATGTAACTTTTTATGGCAGCTGAAACTGTATTTTTAAATTCTTGTGGCTCTTCAGAATCAGAAGATTCTCAGCAGTGAGAGGGAAAGAATAGTACACAGGGATTTAGGTAGATTATGACATTTATCACCACAAGTGATGTTACTGAAGAACTGTGTTCACCCATGATTTATTAACTCTCCTTACTTTCATTAAAACAAACCTTATGAGAGACATAGTAATCTGCATTGTGAATATAGACCCAAGTGACGGTGAATTCTCCACAAACAGGTGGAAAGACAAGGGGGATTGTACAGAAGGTTTCACATCTCTCTTCATTTCAGTGCAGAAGACTGTCAGACTTCACTAGCCAAGAAGATATTTAAAATAACCCAGTGGCAAAACTATTAAGAAAATGGCCATTCTTCGGAATCAAATTTTTGTTTGTTCTGAAGCTCCAGAAGTGTTATTTTCTAAGAACATTTGAGGGAATATATTTTAACAGGGTTGAAAGGTAACGTTTTGACTTTCAGTTTTGAAGCAGAATTATGTTTTTTTTTTTTGTTTTGTTTTGTTTTTGTTTTGTTTTGTTTTGTTTTGTTTTGTTTTACTTTAGTGTGTATCTTATTATGATATGATATTGCAATTCCTGTAGATACTGGCGGGGGGGGGGGGGGGCTGAGGGGGGAGGAAGGGGGGGGAAGGCAAAATATAGTCACCTTAGTAAGGCAAGAATGGTTTGACCTTATAAATGTATTTTTTCCCCAAAACTTCACTTTTTGAAAGATTTCATGTTTGTTGGGCTTCAAAGCCTTTTTTTTCAAAACATTCAGAAGTTTTTCTATAGCACAGAAATTCCACATTTCAACCATCTTTGGAGTCTAGTCAATGAGTACCACTCCCTATAACCATTAGCAATGTTAATCTTGTTAATCTGCTTTACTCCCTGGTTCTAACACAGTCTCAACTGATTATATACAGATGGGGCTACCCTGTAGTCTCCTTACCTTCAGGAATGCGGAGTTCTTTCTCAGGCATTACATTCAATCCTGATACTCTGCAGCCTTGCAATAAAGGATACTGATTTCAAGACTTCCAAACTGATTGTTTTTTTGAATCCATGCTATAATTTTAATAATCCATACATCTTCAAGAAAGGCAGCTAAACAGAATTTAGGTTTAAAATTAATCTTTTAAAATCTGGGGTACTTTCCCCATGATAACAAAATTAAAAAGAACAAAAATCCAAACATAAGCATCAGAAAAGCTGCACAGCATCAGGGACATATTTTCTGCAAATCTGTACTTGTAATTTGTCTTTTGTGCAGCAGGGAGTTGCCACTGCCATGCTGTGGTCTCAGGTGCTCATGTGGTTCTATGTATGCGGTTGCTTTTTGTGCTGTTGATCAAAATGTTTCCATTGTGATGGTCCTCATTTTATCTACTCAGGAATTTATTACACATAAGATTTGCTGAGGCCCTGATCCTGGAAAAAAAAAAAAAAAAAGTATACAGAAAAGCTGCTGAGGCCACACAGACCCCCTATCAATTTTCTGCAGTTGCATAAAGTAGTGCTACACTTACTGTAGCCTTTCATGACGTTATGTGTGCACATCACAACCTATCCAGTTGTTCTCAGTTACTAAATCAAAGCTTTATTATCTGTTGCTTCTTGCTTTAATTGGAAGAGTGACTCCAAAAATATTACAGTGAAAAAAAAAGACACCAAAAATGTGGTATCGATATGTTGTTTCTAAATAAAATTCACATATCTCAAAACATGGTTCAAAGTTCTACGGGGCCTGATAAAGATAACAAGAATTTGCCAGAATTTCACCCAGGGAAAGATAATTTACACTTACACAAAATAAAGTTCCAGACCTGTTGTTTGTGATACCCTTTATCAAGTACTGTAATTTGTAAGTGAATCAGCCTAAAATTTGGGAGGCCATTGGAAATTTCTAGCTATATTATTATTCCAGAAATGTTATATTCTGTATGATATGTTAGTATCACTAGATAGCCTGTGTAGACCAAGCTGGCCCAGGTCTCATTGATTTTAATAACACTGTGCCATTTTACATTAGCTGAGAAACTGAGCCAGAGGCTATGATTTTTCTCACACTTTTTTTTTCTTTCTTCTTAATAAACAACAGGAAAGGATAATATCCTAGTCCTTTGCACAGAAGAGCAAAGCTGAGGGCTGTTAAGCATATTTGCTACAGAAAAACAACCAAAGACCATGTGAAAAAATAATGTGGCTGTTTCTGACACATTTAGTAATGACATATTTTATCATAGCAGACATGGTATCATTTAAACATTGAAAAGCTATGATAATATTTATATTATGCTCAAGGTGCAGCAAGGGGCAACAAAACCATGATTAAAATGCAACAAAAACATAATTAAAAAACATTCTTGATAAAATTCAAACAAATAAAACTAGTCACCAAAAGAGAAGGGAGGAAAAGGATCAGCCAAGGCTGGAACAGGCAATAATTGGGAGGTCTCTCAGAGACCAGTGTATTCAAGGGAAAGAAAATCAAAGAAGCCCATCATGACACTGAAGAGGAGGAAAGAAAATCTCTCCTCTTGAGCTCTCCT
This sequence comes from Netta rufina, assembly GCF_964035555.1. NCBI lineage: Eukaryota > Metazoa > Chordata > Aves > Anseriformes > Anatidae > Netta > Netta rufina. The sequence goes on from NC_140125.1 coordinate 113,392,693, forward strand.
GCTTAAAGTGGGTAGAGACAGAGCTTAATAGGATAATTAAAAGTAGTGCTGCAGGGGGCACAGATGTGCAGCCTTTAAGAAGCAAGCGCAGCAGCCTGTGACTGTCCTTCAGTGAGCACCCACCATCCCTAGGGACATGGCTTTCCATGTGCATGAGCTCTGCTGATCAGAGGGGTCCAATCTCCTTTCCATCAGCAGCCAGGTGATGCTGAGTGTTCATACATGAGTATATATGCACTGCAAGCAGCTATGAGAGTAATGAGGCATGACACCATCTCTCTGGGTCCTCCAGAGTCTTCCAGCTGCTGTCTAAGTAACACAGCCAAGTCAAAGGTCTCCCCTCCAGCCACACAGCTAAAATCTTCTGCTTCTAAAATCCTCTGCAGAGTTCATCTCCTACAACATGCTTGATTTTCGTTTACTGTCAACAGCTTTGTCCTACTGAAAATGGTTCTAAAGATCAACACAAAGATCATTTTCAAAGTCCCTCAGATTTATCTGTAGTCCATCCATTCCTGCATCCCATTGTTTTCTTCTTCCTTCACTGTTGCATGCAATAGCACCTAATGGTTTGCATTTTCAAAGCCCTCTTGTCTCCTGGCCATCACTATAACGTGACAAAATGTCATTTTTGATCAGTTCATCATGCTGGTCTCCATTGTCTACTTGGGCTGGATTTTAAGTATGCTTTTTCATTCCTTTCATGCTTAGGAGGAATTCCCTATGAACAGAGCTGTTTCATTACCCTGCTTCAAATCTCTGCTTATATCTCTCTTTTGCTCTGATCCCTATGAAAACATTTGCAATAATTAAGATTCTGATATGCCAAACCCCCTGTCTATGACACTAACTTGTATTTTTTATTTTTTTTTTCTGCTTGCTCATCTTTCACATTTTTCATCTGATATATGTCTTATAAGCCTTGAGAACAAAGATTTAATTTTCTTCTTTGTTTGTACAGCTCATAGTACAGTAATAGCTAGGTCCTTGTCTGGTCCAAGTCTAGAGCTTTTAGGTATTACTGTAGCAGAAATCATAATAACAGAAATAATATAATAATAAAGAAAACCTACCTGGAGGTCAAAATTTGACCAAAATGTGTGAAACTGCCTCTGGTGGTCTACGTTCAAGGAGCTGTTTATAGAAAGGATACTTTCAGGAAGGTAATTGTGAAACAATCAGGAAAATTACTGACTGAAAATTGTAGCCAATGGACAAGTCTATCGTTTAAGTCTGTGACCACAAACCACCATCTGTGAAGTAGAAATAACCCAAACTGACCAGCAAGATCAATCAGAGATAGAAGGAAGTAACTCTTCTTGCATTAGTCTTATTTATAAATATTAAATAAGTCACTTGTGATTTGAAGGTTTGGTATGCTGCCCATACTATCTACCCTATCTAACTGTCCATAATATCCTGCAAAATTACCTGAAAAGGACTTAATCCTGCAAGATGACATATCTTCTGAACACAATCCAATGGGCTACAAAGCCATGTTAAATTTAAAGTTTAAATTTAGTTAAATTTGAAGTTAAAATTTTTAACTGATTAACTGAATTCAGTGTTACTGAAACTTCCTTTACTTCCTTTTTTTTTTTTTTTTTTTTCCCCACTGGAAAAAAAAGCACACTTAGAGAGTTCTGGAATTTTCTCTGGGTTATGTCCTAGACAGTGGGTAAGCAGAGTTTTTTATACATATTCACCCTGAAATATAGCTATCTTCTGATTCTTTATGTGCTTATATTTACATTTTGCTTATGTCAGTGTATGCTTTACAGGAGTGTTTCAGGGTCAGGGCATCCAAACCATTATTTTTTCTGCTACCCACTGTGACATTACTGAGAAGATTCTATGATTCTGTGATTGGATGATGCCTGTGAAGACATCTCCAGTAGTTTCCTTTCCATTAAGTCAGTAAAAAAAAAGACAAAACATTCTAGCTTTGATTTGTATTTGAACTATTTCATACAGCTCTCTCACTCATAACATCCCTGTTTATCCTCAGTACACACTGGAGAGTGTGAAGCTAGATCTATAGATTAAACATGCTATCCATCAGCTGCCTGTAGTTGCAGATAATTATTTCAACTGCCATTTAAAAAAAAAAAAAAAATCAGAATGGTGCCAAATTGAAAAATCTGTTCCTCACTTCTCCTGGTGTATGAGGTCCCTTGTTGGGTTATTGAAATTGCTAGGCTGTTCTCGTAGCCAAGGAAAAGAGAGAAGACAGATGGAGCCATGCATTTTTGTAAAAACTCTTAAGAACTGTCCTCGTGACAACCCCTTCTCTGTCTCCAAGGCAGTGGGTAAATCTTGTTATGTGTCCTGCTCTATAGTAAAGATATTCTGAGCAATGCCTGACAATTCTGGCATGTTTTCTGTAGGGATTTACTTGTACTGCATCGTTAAGGAAATATATTTTTCATATGATCAACTCAACGTTCCCCTCCCCCAAAAGAAAACAAAACCTTCAAAATAATTATATATAAATGTACGTAGATGCATATATGTTATACTTACATAAATGTTAATGTCCTAGTGGAAGATTAAACTAAGAAATTATTTGAAAAAAAAAAAAAAAAAAAAAAGGATGCCTGCATTTTAATTGTTGTGGTAATGTATTTAAATTGTGCATGGACTAAAAACCCTGAGGCAATGCAGATCACTTTCTAATATGTCCCGGGTGTTAGAAATGCAATGCACTTAATTTCACACAGAAGCAAATCCCATTCAGAAGACCTATACAAGAAGCAAGGCTGCTTCAACTCTGCATTTTAAATTATCTAAACATTTTCCTTTGCTTTGCCTCTGCTGAAAAGAAAAAAAAAAAAAAAAAAAAAAAAAAAAGTGCCCAGTGTAAAGCCATTTCAGCACTGCCCTTCTTGTTTTCAAGTTCATTTATTTTACTCTACCTTTCTGACTTCCTATTAACCTATTGTTCTGTCTGCTCCCCAGTGTCTCAAAATCTTATTTTCCCCTGTATATGACATTGATAACTGTGTAAATATTTTGTGTGTATATGAATGAGTGCATGGGGAGGAAATGGAGAAAATAAATAAGTAAATAAATAAATAAATAAATAAACACGGCATTTCACATAGCCTGTCTCTGTATCTAGAAAGATAACACACACACAGCTTTCAAGCCAATGCAAATGTTGTATGACCATTTCTGTAACACCTCCCAATAAATGCTTTACAAATATGAATGAATTCATAACACTGATGAAAGGCAGAGAAGTATAAATATCCTTACAGAGAGATGGGAGATGGCTTTATTTTAAGAGGTATTGAACATGCATAGCTGTCTTTGACTTCAAGACAAAAATGGAAGATGTTCATCACTTCGGCAAAGAGGATTCAAATCCTTGGCCCCTTCTGTCTGAGATTTAAGTGTCTAATTTTCTCCAGCTCAAGTGCAATATAGGCACTTGAAGTAAAAATCTCTGGAAAAGTTATTTGCCTAAGTTTTATAGAAGATTGGATGAGATGATCATAAAAGTGATCCACACTTAATATCTATGAACTTTGAAGATAGTGGCTTAGGTGATATTTCCACAGTAAATCTTCAGTAAGATCAGGAATAGAACCCAGGTTCTCTGACCACCATTATTTTTTTGTGCTGCTATCGCAAATTTGTGCTTGTCCTTTTCAAGTAGGTCAAAAAGTCTAGAATTAATAAAACAAGGATTTGATAAAACAAGCAGATTCATTACCTTGTCAACATTATCCACATTAACTTTTACGAAGTTTTTATAGTAGCAAATTACACAATTCAATCATGAAGTCATGAACTGTATCCTTTGTTTAAAATTAATCCTTTTCAGTCCTTTATTAGTCCAGTTTACTGTGCTATATCACAACACAATGCCCTGCTTTTCAGAGAGGGAGGACGGAACTGATTATACAACTGCATTAGAACATACTGTCCCTGGGAATCAAATTTGCTGAGTAAGTTATAAATGTGAATTTTTCTCCTTTTGAGTGTTATTTGGCAGAGAGCTGAAAGAAGACAAATCAAACCAAAACAAAACAAAACACAACAAAACCCCACTTCTTATGTGTTTGTCTCCATAATATTTCAGAAAAAAAAATCCACATTAGTGTTCAGTCTTCTATTATTTTCTCATGTATGATGTAAGATCTAAATATAGACTATTATTTAATAAAATGATAATAAATCAATCCTAAAACTGTTAAAGGAATAGAATATTAAGGTGAAATAATTAAAAGATGTTTGTTATCTATGCATGACAAAGACAAAAAAAATGAGTATCAATCATGGGAAAAACGATTGTACTCTTTCTTTTATCTCAGAAGCTCTATGGTCACTTGGTAAGGAATGGTTTATGCTTTCTCCTTTAGTTTGATTTATAAGCAAGTCATTGTTCAATCTAATTGTGTCCAATATATCACTGGAACACATTGCATCTTGGCATTTCACCATTTATAGCTTCATAGAAAAATTGATATTAATAAAAGGCTCTTTTTCCCTTCCTACTACCCTCCCCACAAAGAAGTCTATGAAATCAGATCATTCCATGTACATCAATGAATCAATAAGTACAATAAATCTATGTAATTTATTAAAAGTTACAATATTCTGGACTACTACATAGATTTATCCAAATGAGCTCTTATCACCTTAGGTCTGTACATAAAAAGATTTTTGGAATCCTCACAAAAATAGAATTCCAATACCTAGTTTTAAAGTCTATTAATAAAAAAAAGTTAGGCAGTTCCAACGCAGTTTATGACCCAGTTGGTAAAAAAACTGTAACACACAGGCATAATGCAGCCTAGACAATACCCTAAGGACTCTGTTATGGTGGGAAACATCCTGAAACAACATGAGAAAAAGTGGAAAACAAAGGAAAATGAAGTTTCTTGGGCCAGTGATACATCATAGGTTTATGCTCTCATCTACATGTATGTAAATTATTTTGTTGATGGTGCTTTTGCTCAGCTGTGGACTGTCACCTTCTTTGGAGGAAGTGCTTCTCTCAAGTCATCATGGACCCATGGACCCATGCAGACCTAGGGTACCCTGTCCTCTCTTATTTGTTTGTGTAAAAATGTCTCCAGAGGAAAAAAATAAATATATATATATATATATATATATATAAATTAAAATAAATAAAAAGGAGATAGCAGAGAGGAGTAGATTGTGAGTCTGGCACACCATGGCTGTGGCAATCCTCCAGTTCCCTCTCTCTCTGATGTCACCAGGACCTCAGACCACACTGCAGGAAGTAACACCTCTCTCTCAGTTCACATACTCAAGGCAGAAGCCCATTTCAGAATACACATTAAAGACATGTTTGGCTTCCAATGTTTTTTTGCAGAATAGTCCCAAAAAGTGTTGGCTCAATCCTTTGAGAAAGTGAGCATCCTTGTGCTTTGCATTTCAGGGATGGTGGGTAGTCAGCCCCATCCAGTTGCTGAGTCTAAGTTAAAATAAGGAGAACATCCAGCTGTGCCTCTTTCCAGTATTCATGGGAAATTTAATCTACTTTTGTGAATTCCTTAATATTTATAATCCATTCATTGAAGATTTACTGGGTGGGATTTGCCTGCTGTGGGAGGTGAAAGAAAAACCAAGGAAATGATTCAGTATCCTCTCAGCATCATAACCCTTCAGACTAGGATGCAGTTGAATTTCTGAACGACCTATTTATCAGTAAGGTGTCAGTAGGAATTGATGAAACCTTAAAAGCCACAGTTAAGCAGCATGCAGCATAAGGATGGAGAGCAGAAGAAGCTGTGTGCATTGTGCTATTAAGAAGAAAGCATGCTACTAGCAGTAGTCATCCTTTTTAATTCAGATAACACCTGTGAGGAATATTTAAATCACATTTAGTCTGAGATTAAAAAAAAGAAAAAAAATTTTTGACTTAATAAGAAGGCACCATGAGACACCATGGTGAGAACAGACCAAAATAGATTTGTGACACAAAACCCTTTTTGAAGCATCGCTCTATGCAGTGGTATATTATCAACAGAGCAGATGAATAACTAAAATCCAATCTTGCTGGTTCCATTGAAAATCTAGGTTGATTTTGTTACATTAAAGACTATTATTATGGCAGCAAAGATCTAATTTTTACCTCACTATTAAAATTCATTGTAATAATTACTATGGTCCCATCAATGATAATGAATGTTGTCTGCATGTGTGCACTCATGCACGCCCAAAGTGATATGCAATTTTTAACACACATAGTGGAGTCCAACCCTTCTCCCCCTCCTACACAGCCCTATGTAACTATCAGCTTTTGCTTCCCACTCCTCCTTTCTTTAGAGATAGAGATGGCTTGAATTTCCCCACAGTTTATCCTGAATGCATTAAGGTTGGTATATATTGTACAGACACAGAATCACCCCACAGCCATGAGCTGTGTTGGTTAGGAAAGCAGTGTAAATGTGCAAAGAATTGAGTCTTGTTATCAATGTCTTATTTCATGTGTCATCACATAATGAATGTGCAATCTGCTATACTATGTAAGCACGGGGTTTTAAAGGAATTTACAGTACATGGAGTGAGGTTTAAAGTTGTTATCAATAAGTGCTCCATCTGAAACAGCACTTTGTAACAGCAGCTACAACAGTGTATATACACATCAGACATACACATAAAAATGCATACATATGTCATAAATGTATACATACACACATACAGAATTTCACACCATTGACATTTAAATACTTCTCTTTTCCAGGGCTCCTTCTGTAATATGAGTGATTTTCTTACGCATATTATTAATGAGCTTAATCCTGTAATTACTGCAGTTACATGCAGAGCTCTGAGAACCTGGGAAAACTTGCTTGGCAAGCAGACTCCCAAAAACGAATCAGCTCTCCAGATTGAATGAACTCCATGAGACCAGGGTGGTGAGCATCGCTGGATTAATCCAGAGGGGAAATTGCAAGTAGCAAGAAGGAAAAGAAACCACTCACCGAAGGAAAGAATTTAAAAATCAGAGCAAAGAGAAGAAAAACAAACATGTTTTGTCTTAATTCTTCTGTTGGCTTTCTCCCTGGCAGACCCCCTGCCCCTGTCCTTATTCAAGCTAGTTATATGTGGCAGGAGCACTACAGATGGAGCCGTAATAGCACACATGCAGTGTTATCTGCTTAAAAGGAGAGAACATCCTACAGGGCAGAACTGTTCTCACAGGGTAGAAGGAGAAACTTGCGAGGTAATTATTGAAATAAATACAGAACTCAGGAGTTCCTTGCAGGAATAGCTCATTTTTCAGTGGGTTATACAGCACAATACAAGACATTTGGTATCAGCTGCTTACACAGAGGCTGGGGAGACAGCAGTGCCAGGCTATTGGCAGGTAGAGGCAAGTGTGGATTTAAAATAAAAACTACAACAGAAGACAACTGAAAACAGGATGATAGATCAGGAGAATTTTGTCAGCTGATCATAAACTTCCAGCATCACAGGAGTCAGGCCCTGAGTCAATTGTTTGGCCTTTCTGCTTTTCTTGTCTTTCCTGCTTTGAAGTCACTATCCTGCTCAATAACTAAGATTTGACAGAGAGAGAGAGAAGAAAGGCAAATTGTTGCTTTGGAGCCATCAAAAGAGGTAGGTAAAGATCAACGTATAGATTACTAAACATGTTCCAATGATGGTCAAACCCTGGACCAGGGAAAGTGACCTACAGAAGACCTACTTTTATAGCTATCTTTTAAGATCTCTGAGAAATGTCACAGACACATCGAGCCACAGATCACAGATAGAAAATCATTCTTGTTTTCTGACTGTGCATGAATCCATGCTACATGGCTAAGTTAGTCCACTATAGCCTAGATCAGTGTTTCTGCTAAAAGATCATGTAACATTTCAAAATCTTTCTTAAAAAAAAAAAAAAATTTTTTTTGAAAAAAATCTTAAAAAAAAAGAAAAAAAAAAGAAAAAAAAAAGAAAAAAAAAAAAAGATAACCAAAACCAAACCAGGCTCATAAATCATCTTATCTGGTTATCCATTAGTCCAATTCTTATTTTACTGCTTTCTGCATCCTCATTCATGGCTTCAATCTTCTTCCTCTTAGTTTGTTAGCTTACTCACCCAGAAATTTGGGAATATTTTTATATGGGGCACAAGATAAGGTTTTACTGTTTTTCAGAACACAAATTGAGAAACACTGATAAAGTCAGATGCTGGAGAACAAAGGATTCTCATCTCCATAAAGAAGAGAATCATCCAGGTGAGAAAAAACTTAAGGAAGACTTTCATGTCTGGAACATGGTGTGGAAAACTTGCAGTACCTAGTAAAAATAAAAGATACCCTAAGACATGGCAGTTGTCCAATAGCAAGCACTTTTGGTCCATTGTTCATGTTCTGGAGTGTCAGAAAAGATAGATCAGGTGACTACTCCCACCAGAAATGTGCTAGCAGAGTAGAAAAAGTCATCTTCCACCTGGATCAGCTCCTGAGTGTTTGATAGTGTTTGACCTCCATGCAAGGTCCCTAGAGTAATGTGCTTGCAGAATATAGTTGGAGGAAATCCATCAACTTGTGTTTCTGTTCAAATACAAGAGGTAAAGAGGTGAGGCAGTTATAACCAAAATAAAGAAGGAAGACAGTCCTTGGTAAATGGGGTGATAGGAAGTGCATTCTCTTGCAGTGGTTAAGTTTTATTCTGAAAATATATTTATTCTTCACACAGTATTCTATTTTTGTGGTAAAGGGAATATGGTCTGAAAATCTTCTGGAGTTATCTAAGGGTTTCTTCCCAATAGGCTATTTTCTTCAAAAAGTTTCTGCTTATCACTATCTAGTCTATTATGAAGGTACATATTTCTTCTTCAGAGCAATTTTATGGGCTTCCGAAATAAAGGAAAAACATTCTGCTCTGAATTTCTCCTTGTACAATTTTCAGGTGTTCAACACAATGGAGCTGTTTAGTGCCTCCACATCTTCAGGTTATTTAGGGAAATGCAGATGGGAATCACATAATGACCACTCTTTCCTTTGTGCATATTCTTGCTGAAACTCTGGAGGATTTGTCCATCACAGGCAGAGCAATAAATGAAGGAAGAGGGTTATTCTGACTGTGCCCCACTGGACATACTTGTTCTTTCCCCATTCTAGGGAGGAGTCAAGTCCATTAATAGCTTTAATGCCGATGATTGTGAGATCTTCTGCTAATCATGTAATTCCTTTGATTCCCTTAAACATAGATATATTCTTTGCTGAATTTTGTATGAGACTGTCAGATATTGATGTCCATATTAAACATTTAGGTCATGACTGTCAACGTGGGTTAATTTCTAGATATACCCTTGAAAGGTGTCATTAAACACATAAAAATACTCGTGATCGTGGCAAACCTTTCAATTGAATACTTACCAGAAATTTGTTAAGACTTTTGACACTAAAAACAAAAACAAACAAACAAACAAAAAGAAAACACCTTACACTGGAGTACCCACTTCTCACACTACCTCTTTTTGCTGCACTTTTAAAATGAAGCACTCAGGGAAAATGCTCTTCTTGAGAGATAAGCTACATTGAATTGTCTTGCATTAACCACAGAGTAAGAGAACATGCAGCCGCTGTGACCACAGTAGGTCAGTGCCTTGGCTCTGAAACAAGTGCCATCAACCTAGCTTTTCCACTTCTATCGCGCTCCCCAGAATCCTATCACAAACAGAAGTCTTGTGGTTTTCAGGAATTTTCATGTGAGAAGAGATACACACCAATTTTGAAGAGCAGTCTACAGTAAAACATTTGTTCCATATGACATAAAGGATGAGCAAGCACACAGCATTTAGAAAGCAAATATCTTGAAGAATAAGAAGTCCCCAAATCAGTTTTGTTTTTGTTTTTGTTTTTGTTTTTGTTTTTCCTTAAAGTCTATATATTCATATATATGGCATTTAATCCATCTTGAAATAGTTCCCCTAATCTGGAAAAAATAACCCAAAATTAAGACCAGTTCCATGGTTTACAAAACAAACAAGCAAACAAACAAAAAACATTGCAGCCACTGCCACCATAACATAGCAGAATAACAAACACTTATAACAACAAAAATCTAAAAGCAGATTTCCAACTACCATTGTCTTTATCTCAGCCTGAGGTTTTGGTGCCTTCACAGGAGAGCCATTGTCTTCTGTCATTTATTTCCTTTTCACATTTCCTCTGGCTTTGCTTTACCAAGAAAAAAAAAACGTAAGTATCAGTTATTAATGTGTTGATAACTGCCATTTGCAAGTCCCTAATGTTTTGGGTTGCTGAATCCAGCAGCACCCAGAGAGGCAAGAATGCCACAGCTCCAATCCCCAAGGTCCAACCATTGTTGAGACTCAGCATGTATTCACAGTAGGCACATGCACACAAACATACATATTCAAAGAAGAGATAGGTATACATCCAACTGGCCACCCAGATCAACACATACAGACACATTCTGCTCACAGAAACACCACCAATGGCCTTGTCCTGTCTGAGAAGGATTAAGGTCTTTTAGTGGAAATAAATATTACAAATTAATTTAAAATAAATAATTATTGAAATATACTTATATTTATACATTATTTTATTTTCATTATATTTTTATATAAAACCACCTGTGCAATATGGATCCCTCCAGCAGCCAGGCTCAGTAGCTCAGTAGCTCCCACTGAATCCCAGTCTCTCCAGTTACAGACAATTAGATATATGATCTCTGAGGCCATAGCCCCAGTCCAGCTGTTGGTACACATTCCTTTGAATATACCAACACACACATACAGGCACACACTGTGGATCTCTCCAATAGCTGAGCTTTGACACACATTCATTCTCATAGCTGCTCCTGGGTCCTTGCTCTCCCCATTTGCCTCCCATACAATGGTACATGCATACACACACACATCCACTCACAGACACATATATACATTTCTTAGGCAAACCCCAGGCCCTAGGGTCTCCAACAGTTCAGAATCACTCCAACAGCTCCTGTGGTCCCACCCATGGAGACCTCTCCCCGGCTCCCAGGCCACTTCACTGGCTGCTCTGTCTTGGTGTTTGTTAGTGCTTACACACTGACACAAGTGCCCCTGCTCACTCCAGGTGCTGACACAAATTCACACACTCCAGTCCCTCTGGTTGTTGGCACCAAGACCCCCATATGCACACATGAACACAGAGCAGAGTCCTTCACACGGGAGAAGAATTAGGAATATAATTCAGTGACACAGGACAGATGACCCTGGGCAGGCTCAGGACATAGCCAAATAGACATAAATACAAGCAAACTGTTTAGATGGTCACTGGGCCCTTTTATGACCTTATCCTTTATTTATTATTTTCCCACATTTGTTCCTCCCAAGACCACTTCCCTCCATTTCCCTGCTGTAGACATTTCATAATAAAACTAGTGCAATGCTGCATCCCATAATGTGTTCCACACCTCCAAGGCAGCAATCCCCCTTGGTATGTAAGACAATACTCTTTAATCCTAGCATTGTGTCCCCTGCAGCCCACAGGGCCAAGGTTCCCCTGGAAAACAGCCTTTTGAGGATTCAGGTAAGGGACTTATTTTTTGAGTTAAGTATATTAAGGTTCCTCCCCTCCCTGTTGCACCACTGCACTCTTTTGTTCTTTGTGGAGATGGGCCTTTGATGGGCTGATACCTGCCGTGATGGGTCTGAGAGTGACCAGGGCAGCATGTTATTGGGCTTCCCCATCTGCCAATGCCTCTCTGTGCTCCTCTGTGTATGTGTGAAGATGAATTTTTTGTCACATAGCAATGTCATGCTATTTCATAGCTCTCGTTGATGAAACACAAGCAATATGATACTAATAGCACTTGAGCAATATTAATTTTAGATGGTGGTATTTTAATGACAAAGGCTTAGATACTGCTTAGGAGCAACATCTGGATTGATAATGATTCTTCTGTGAAATCTCATTTGCATACACAGCAACAAACTGTGATGGTGCACAGCTGGATCACATGAGGATGGGCAATATTGCAGTCCCACCCAAGAATCTGTTCATAGGAAATATCTGATTTTAGAGGAAGCTATCATCACTGTACACAGCATAACTTGGAAATGTAGCTTTCTAAACACTGTTTTACTTTCTTAACTTATTCTGAAACCCAAAATATTTTTCAGAGGTAGTCCATTTTTTTCAAGCATAGTATCCTTAGGAAAAAAAAAAATCAAACTGAATCAACATTTCAGCATTGTACAGTGAGACTGAAAAGCAGCAGAAGAGCATATCCTTCATGAGCAGCTACCCTTGCTTTCACCTCCCCCTTTTGGGGTTTGGTGTATCAGAAAAGTCCCTGTAATGTGTTTCTAACATATCTTTTTCCATGCACACAACCACTTAGCTGATCTCAGCACTCACACATTTATATATGTATAAATAAATTAGAGTATTATGTATGAACAAAACTTCCTCCAAACAGAAATACCATTAAAGGTTTCTGTGAGGCTTCAATAGGGCTTCATGATTCTACCATGAATCTGATGCTGAGTTGTTCTGAAGACAGTTTTTCACTTAGTTATGGTCAGTAGAAAGACGGAGTGCTAAATAAATCTCTTTTACTACATCACAGGCAGTGTTTTACTGCATCATAGGTCTTGCTATTATAAAAATATGTTATTGAACTTATTCCCAGTGACTATACCAGTGGAAGAAAAATATATCTGTTGGAGACAAGATATTGATAAGTAGTGGCAGATGACAGCAAAACCACTAATCACACAACCAACCTTGCTCAATTACAAGACTTACTAAAGGAGACAGGGGTGTGGGATACCATGTCTTCCCCAACCTCAATAAAGCTAAGCAGCAACAGCAAACATTGAACCTGTCTCAGAGTGCCAAAATGTGATTGATATTCTTTCAACTGATGAACGTACAGGAAACACAGGTCTAGGTACATATATATTTATTTTGGCATACAATATATTTCATATAATACTTATTAGAAAAGAGACATCAATTTCTATAATTTTCTAATTCATACATTATCTCCAGTTACAAAAAAGAGATTAGAATCTTGATTATTCTCTTTTGGAACAGACTGTTTTTAATGGTTTTCTTTAGCCTTTTAAGTACGAGAGAGTACTTCATTTTCTAAGGTGCTTTGTGTTATTACAGATATTCTTTACAAACAATACATTTAAATTTATATCTAGTATTTCAAGCCTATAGTATCCCAATTCATATAATGATCAGTGGTACATAGACCAGAGGAAGTATTAAAATTCACAGCTGGTAATTCTGTAAAACCATGAATACCAGAAAGGTCTGCCACTTCCAAGAAGTTACTTGCCATCCTTTTTTTTTTTTTTTTTTCTCTCTTGAAAGCAATTCATAAATGTTTTTCTCAGCTACTATTCTCATTAATCAATTAGATGCTTAATAATAAAAATCTGTAATTACTGTCTATGGCATCGCAATTATTAGAATAAAAACTCTCAGATTCATTCTTAGTGAATGCCAGCAATTGGAAAAGAAGGTTTACAGAGATCAGGGATGTTGTTCAGACATCACAGTTACAAACACTGTAAGATGACCTAAAATGTTAGACTATAAATAGCCTTTATTATAACCACAAACATTTCACCCTGGTTAGAGCTTGTAGTACTGACTTTCACAATTTAATTTATCATACTTTGCTGAAAGAGTGATATAATGGAAGTTTGTTAGACTCATATTCTTTCAGAAGTAGCTCTCAAAAGCTATTTATTATTATGTAAACACAGACTCAACTCTCCTAATTAGTGATGACAGTACCTGAAAAGGTTCAGGTTCAATTTCAATTAGGATCTAAAATCAAGTGTTAATTCTAACTGCTTAAAACTTCAAATTGGAAAGAAATACAATGTGGAAGATTGCTGGTGGTGAGATTTTTCACACTTCTGCTTCTGTCCATGGCCAAAATTAACATTAAAACAGCTTTTCACATAGTATTTTGGCACTCCCAGCTCTGATTGCAAGCAAAATATTGAAAGTAAAACTTAATTTTTAAAACATTACAGAACTTTAAATAACATTTGGTTCTTACAAACTAATGTAAATTTAAGGCTTTTCCCTTTCTATTTTTCCTTTCAATTTCCTTTTATAGTTCTTTCCCTTTCTTTTTTTTTTTTTTTTCTCTTGCTGTCTTTCTCTCTTTCACCACTTCCCTTCTGAAAAAGTGTTCTTATTCCTTTAGCTCTTCTAATATATATATATTTTTTTATATATATATATAATATATACATGTATATATATTTATCTAGGGTATTACTGTAAAACAGTTCTTCAAGGTATGTAAAGAAGTGTCTGAGATAAAATATGTGAATGATCACATTGATCTCAAAATATATTCAAATCTTTAAAAAATAGTAGGCACCCTAGTGAACAGGGCCTTAGTTTGACTCTGCAATGAATCCTGTTATTCCTTTTTAACTATTGCTCCAGTAGCAATACCTCCATTTTCTAGTGTCACTTGACTGGCCTAGCACTTGCCTAAGATTTTTTTTTTTTTGCCCTAGATATCCTTCTAATCTTTCTTGTGCCTCCAACTTGGACAAACTTTATATTTTTGTCAGATGAGGAGATAAGGACCTACCTTGGTACACACTGATAGAGTTTACTGAGCCAATGTAAATGCTTGGGAAAGTTTGTATGAAATTTCTGCAGCTGCCTTCAGGAAAAAATTGCAAGGCTACTTCTAATAGAATAATGGTGTGATCTGAAAAGTAAATCTGATTTTCCCTAGAACAGCACAGGAGACATTCATATACACTGCCCTGCCTGGTGGAGGTAATAACTTTTAGGAGGAGGGCAGCTGAAGATTGAGATTTCTACAAACAGTAGGTTTGATTCTGGAAGAGAGTATCTGTCCACATCCCTTCTTTTTATTATAGTGACAAGACTAGGTGTCCTGGCCTCAGAAGGATGCGGTAAGAACATATTAAGAAGATAACATTTTGTGACACTATAGAAACCACATGGTTACCTAAGATAGTGAATGATTTCAGTGATATTGTCCATAACTATTAACCACATTTAAATGTATAATATAGGAAGTCTTGATATGCTCTAAAATTCTGTGTGGAAAATGCAATAATTCAAATTGAAACACAGGAACCTTGGAAATTACTGGGTTTTGTTGTTATTGTTGTTTTAACAACATGGTTTTTGTTAGAATATAATAACGTGGGAAAAAAAAGTACCAGACTGACATATCTGGAAATCTGTCAAAAAAAAAAAAAAAAAAAAAAAAAAGCAAAACAAAACAAAACAAAAACAACAACAACAACAACAACAACAAAAAGCACAGGGATCAGGAATAAAAGCTTCAACAACAATGTTCCTAAACTCTGATCTGAAGGGACTACCATCTTCCCATTAGAGTCCTTGGCTGGTGACAAGGGTGCCAATTACTACTTCCAAGAGCAATTGTGATTTTTCTGACGTAGATGCCTCACCGCTAAAACTGGAACCATGAAAATTATTTCCAACAGCCCATTGAAGAGCCATCAGAAGGTTACAACTTTTAGTCACATGGGCTTAGCATGGCATTGTGCTGACAATGCAGAAATAAAAGACTATGTCATATTACCAATCCCAGAGCAATCCAGCTTCCCACACATTGTATTTCTAGGGAAGACATACCTTGCAGAAATTAAGTCAGAAGTCATAAAAAAGAATGTGACTGAAACTCTCTTTCTTAGATTATCTCATTCAATCCTCCTTGTAATTAGTTTTAAACACTTATAAATACTGTGACAATGTAAGGAAGGTTAAAGAATGGCAGAGATGTAAAATCTCTGTGGATCCATTTTACTATATTTTTGCATGTGATCGAAAGGTATTGTTCTAATAGCTTTATGTTGGAAAATAACATGAAACAGATAGATAACTGTAGTGGGTTTATGTGGGAAGGTTTTGGTAGCAGGGAGCCATAGGGGTGGTTTCTGTGAGAAAGATCTAGAAGCTGCCCCATGTTTGGGAAGGGCCCCATTGTTTTCCAGAGCTGAGCCAATAAGCAATGTTGTTTTGCGCCTCTGTGAGAGCATATTTAAGACAGGGAAAAAACGCTGCACCAGACAGCAGCCGGGAGTGAGAGAACAGCCTTGCAGGTGCCAAGGTCAGTGTAGAGGGAGGGGGAGAGGTGCTCCAGGAGCTGGAGCAGAAGTCCCCTGTGGCCTGTGATGAGGACCATGGTGAAGCAGGATGTCCCCCTGCAGTCCATGGAGTACCACGGTGGAGCAGGGTTCCATGCTGCAGCCCGTGGAGGAGACCACGGTGGAGCAGGTGGCCCTGCACCGACGGAGGCTGCCACCTGTGGAAGACCCCTGCCGGAGCAGATTCCGGGCCGGACCTGTAGCCCGTGGAGAGGAGCCCACGCAGGAGCAGGTGACCTGGCAGGAGCTGCTGCCCGTAGGGGACCCAGGTTGGAGCAGTTTTCTCCTGAGGGATGGACCCCGTGGTACGGACCCATATCTGGAGCAGTTCTGGAAGAGCTGCTGCCTGTGGGAAGCCCACGCCGGATCAGTTCATCAAGGACTGCATCCCGTGGGTGGGACCCCACAGCACAGGGGACGAGAGTGACCGAGAAGGAGCGGCAGAGAAGAAGTGCTGTAGACTGACCATAACCCCCATTCCCCCGTTCCCCTGCGCCGCTCAGGGGGAGGAGGTGGAAGAGGGTGGATGGGGGGTGAAGGTGCTTTTGGTTTGTTTTTTCCTTTGTTTTCTCACTTCTCTCGCTTGTTAGTAATAGGCAATAAATCTTACTATCTCCTTATGCCGAGTCTGTTTTGCCCGTTACAATAACTACTGAGTGATTTTCTCGTCCTTATCTCAACCCTTGAGCCCTTTTCACATATTTTCTCCCCATTCCTCTTTGAGGAGGGGGAGTGAGAGAGCGGCTGTGGTGGAGCTCGGCTGCCCACTCGAGCGGAACCACAACAATAACTTTAATTCAATTCCTAATCAAATGGCCACACACCCCAAAATATATTATCAACATGCAATTTCTTCCTTTTTATGCAAACCAGTGAAACTATGTCTTCAGGAAAGACAAATTAGGCACCAGCCATGGGGATCATCCAGCTAAAAAAATGTCAAGGCCCATCTACCTTACAACATAGGAAGTATTGTACTATTTCTAGTTTAAAATAAAATAAAATAAAATAGTTTATCAAAAAATATTTTTTCCGGGTATTACACTCAAAACCTTTTCATGAAAAATGAATTATCTTCTACATATACATATGTATGCATATACATATGTATAGTTACATGTACATATTTGTGTATGTTTTATAGCTAGATGAGATAAGGAGAAAAGTGATGCACCTTATATATCATTCATATACATGTATATATAGAGAGATACTTCAAACTGTTAGTGATTTCATAAACATCTCTGCCATTAGTTAGAGGAAGACAACCATCCATATATCTTAACAGGAATATAACTCCAACACTACAGTGACAAGCAGCATAAAACCTTGAAGCATCTTTGAGGATGGCTTCTTTTTGGTTTTGTGGGTTTTTGTTTGTTTGTTTGTTTGTTTTGTTTTGTTTTTGTTGTTTTGAACACATCCCTCTCACAAAAATACACAGTGAGTAGCAGTGAAAAATACTGTAATTATTTTTTTTAATCTTTCCCTACCATCTTTCAGCCAGACTATATATATTTATATATATATTTAGCAGATAAGCTGCACTATATGATACCATTCAGCATTTACATTTTCAGGTTGCTTTTTTTCCCAGGGTATAACCAATTACAGTATGAAGAATGCCTGTTCATTGCTGTACATCACTTTCAGATGTCTCAAGCAACTGAAGCATAAGAAATGTACTCACCTAAAGTAAAAAAAGGTTTCTAGGTCATAGAGATTTAGGAACATAAATACAAGCAGTTGAAAAGAATAAAGGTGTTCATGCCCAGGAATTTGGAAATAGAAAAGGAAAGAGCACATTTTCAAACAACTCAGTCTGTCAGACAATTTCTGGAAGTCAGACAATTACCATTTGATTGTACAATAGAGCCCACAGCTGAATGAGTATATTCATTAGAACAATTTCACTGCTGCCCTGGCACACAACCTGATCCTGAGATTCTCATAGCTGATAGGACAAATACAGTTAAATTACACTTCACTCAAAGAAACTAAGCCATCAAAGCCATTTTTTTTTTAACAACAAACTAGCATTAAAAAGATCAAAAAGTATTTGTACTTGTTGAAAAATGCACTCTTCCTTCTTTTGACCAAATATATCCTTTAGCAAGAAACGAATAAACTCAGCATTCAGGTTTACAATCACTGTGGAGCATATCCTTTTCAGTATTAGCTCCTGGTTCACAATCAAACGCATACCCCAAATTTTTTGTGACTAGGAAGATCTCCACTAAGGAATTTTGTTTATGTAGGCTCAAATGCAATACTAAAGGACAAACATCAGGTCCCAGCAGAAAGTCTATCAGATAAGGACTGAAGTAAGCAGCAGAAAGTTTGGTCTGAGGGGCTAAATCCACAACACTGCCTCATGCAGAACAGCTTTTGTAATTCTGACATCTTAGCAATTTAGGTTTGAGGCTGGTACCAGTGATCACGCATGTCCTAACCTCCTCTGTCGGACTCTATTATTCTATCAAAGACTGATTTTCTTTGGCTTGGAGAATGAATCACACTGGCTGTCAGATTGCCACCCCCAATCAATCCAAGCTGTAAAGGAAATGGGATGTTTAATATTTATACCTCTATTACTTCACAAGGGGGGTTAAGAGAATCAAAATCAGAAGAATATCACAGCACTCATTTCAAAAAACATTTCTTGCACAGAATTGATCGTTAAAATAGGTTGACCTTTTAAAGAAGCAGACACATTAATAATGGGCTAGACTACCGGGCATCTTTTCCCATTGCCTTGAGTGTCTATATGCCATCAAGCAAGGGTATATGCACCACTAATGGTTCTCCAGCTGCCACAGAACAATATGCACTAAATAGCTGACCACCAGCCTTCTTTTTAGAGGAGAAAAAGAAAAATGCTTCCCAGCAAAATACCTCCCCATGCTCATGAAGACCACTTGGCCTAGAACCAGGAATGACAGCCAGCTTCTCAGCTTAGCATAGTTCTCTGTCTTTGCTGCCAGTTTCCAAACAGTTGAAATCTAGGGACTTGATTTAGTGTTCATACAAACTGTGACAAAGACATGAAAAACCTTGTGCAGTTCATGTACAGCTGAGGCACAGGTACAAGAGAGGTCATTCTTCATAAACATTGACCACTTGCATCACTGCAGCAGGAATATGATACCTGAGAAAGTAAGGACCGGTAAAGCTTCCCATCTGACAATAAATACTCATGTATAAGTTTGTGCATCTATTATAGCATCAGCATTCACCATAGCATCAGGACCTTTGGACATTAAAATGATCTGAAAAAGAAAACACATAAATGAAGAGATATCATTTAAAATTTTCTATGACAATTTAAACATTTACAATTTACTACAGGCAAGGCTTTTTAAGATTAAGCCACAACATTTTTCATGATTGAAGATGAGACTCAAATGGAGCCAATTCTCTTGCTATATTTTAATTTTTTAGATTTTTTTTTTTTTTTGGGGGGGGGGAGGGGGCAGGGGGAGGCACCATTTTTATCTGGATAAGCAAATGCATTATTTTTTTTTTTTCCCCTTGGAAAAAGTCACGGACTACAAACAACTGGTTTTGAAGCAGGTTTTTCTTTTGCTCCGTCAGATATTTTGTCAAGTTAGTTTATCCCTGAAGAGGGGTCTGTCTGCGTTACTCACCTCTAGGCACATAATTTAGAGCACTGTGTGTCAGATGGACAAATAATAAAGTCATTAGGGGCAAACTTTGAAATATATTTGATTTATGCAAACAAATTGAGGCTTGTGACTGCAGTTTTTCTCACTTTCACTTGCTGCTAACACACCAATATGCAAAGGAACACAGTGCAATGTTTTGGGTACAGGATAGACAGTCTGAAATGCATCCCCATATGTACTAGAAGATCTTTGCAGATGTCTGTATCTTTTCTATTTACATGACAGATTGCAGAGACTCCTAAGAGACGGTTACACTCATTTTCATGTATTCTTCACAACTTTTTTTTTTTTCATTTGTATTCTATTTATTTTTAAAATTTTATGTTTACATTAGTAGCCCTTCGAAAGCATACCTGTGCACTGCTGTGAGAAGATCCTGCATCCTGCACAGGCTGTTGCTCAGGCCAAGCAGGGTTAACCCTACTGAGTAGTTTTTTCAGTGGACTCTCACTGCAATGCCTTATTTTTACAGATATGTTTACCCTTTCTGAGAAAAGGATGTATTATTCCCATTTCAGAGGAGAAAAGTTGAGTCATGGGATTGCTTCCTTAAATTACATGGAAAGTCTGCGGCTGAAAGAACTCATGGCTCCTGAAACCCTTCCCACATGGATATCTCTGCTATCTATACATGAATTGGTTCCTTGATCCCATCCTCCCTCCCAGCACCATTCTCTCCAAAAAGAGGAGAGCAACAGCAGCACCTAAAAGAAAGCAAGGAAAAGGAGCTTAAAAAGTCTAAAATGGTTCAGCACTTGTACTAGACCCACCTATTTGCCTGTGTAGAGTTCCTCCTGTCTTGTCCACTTAGGCAACCACTGCCCTTCACTTTTTGTGCTCCCACAGTTTAAGGCAGGCCCTTAAGCCTGCCATCTCTGATACAAGATCCTGCAAAGTGCAGATTTTTTAACTTGAAAATCTAGATTGTGTCCAATCTAGAAGTTTCACTTCATCCCCAAGTGTTCCTTTACTATTGAAAAAATAAAAATAAAAAATAATAAAAAAGTACAAATAAAAATAGAAAAAAAAAAATTAAGTGCTTTTTCATTCTCAAGCATTTGATACTAAAGTCAGACTACCCACTTTGGAAAAAATCAAAACAATTTACAGGGTGTGGTGTGTGTTTTGGGGAAGGGAGATCTTTGCTTTTCAAAATTTATCAGCTGTACTTTTTTTGAGGTTGTTCAGTAAATTTAACTATGTCTCATTCAGTGAATGAACATCAGAATAATGTTGCCCAGCTCTGTCATTTCTAGCTTCTCTACTCTGCTTAGCTTTCAAATTCAAATCCAAATTGCATTTTTCTCCCAGTAGCCATCCCTTAGGAGAACTCCCCTAATGCTTTCTATTTAGACATCCTTAATGTATAACATGAAGGCTCTGCTCTGCCTTCTCCTCCCCACTTAAGCAATCCTCTATAATGCCCCAAATAAAAAGCAGAAAGAGAGCATAAGGTTAAACTGTAAATTAATAGATCAAAGGATAAGAATCCTAATTCTGAAATAAACTGACTATGGAAAAGGATTAAAACAGAGAGAGAGGATTATAGTACAATAATTGCGACAGAAGACTGTGGATGAATTGGATAGAAAACAGGGGGTAGGCTTTATTCTCTATTTCTGAGAGAGAAAAATGAATAGAGGATCTGAAAGATAATTAAAAATCCAAGTGGACTTAAGCAGGAGAGGAAGCTGAAATCTCACAAGAAGATGCTGCAATGAATTCCCTGCTGTGCCTGCCCAGAACCCATATCAGCTTCCTTCAGGAGAGATATCTACCCTTGCTTTGCATTCCGGAGAAGAAGATAATCATCGGAAGAGTGCAAGATTTGAGCTAATTTCAGCTTTACCGCCATCTGCCACTAAGTCTCCAGAGAAGACCTAGACTCTGAGATATCAAGGAGGAGAGGACATGGAGAATTATTTCCAACAAGTTTCTATTCAGCCACTATCAACCCTGCAACATAATAATAGTTCAGTGCTATATGTTTTAAAAGTAACATGTATTTCCACACACTCTTCTGGGAAGAGGAGAAAGACTTGGGGTATAAACATGAACATGGCATAATGGAAGGCTTTTATAGGCAGTCTATATAGCCAAATCAAGTGGTGTTTTAATAATGAAAAAGTTGATAATGGATTCCAAAAGAGTGGAGGTGTAGGGATTGTCTTGAAACTTGACCTATATTAATTGCTGCAAAGCTTATTTATGTGTTCACACTACATAATAGGAGCTTCTGCCAGCAATTTCCCTAGCGTAAAACAGAATGTGCAAATAAGACAGCTTTCAGGGAAAAACATGAACTGAGCATCTCTTCTATCTGAATCTTCTCTTGAACGTTAAAGGAACAGAGAATTCACTGCATGGGTATGCAGGACTTTCTGCTGAGCAGTTTCATGAAAAAATAACATTCAGAAGTAAGAGATGTTTGGAGAATTGACCCCAATAAGGCTAGAAGCTTGATCTGTATCTCATTGATTTAATATTGCCAGCTTACAGCATAGCAGCATTACATACTTTATATCACTTCAGCTCTATAGGAAGCACTCATAAAGTTGGATCCATGCAAGAGAGAAGGCTTCATGCTTTTTTCTTCAGTTAATTTGATATTTAATTGAGATTTTCACAGGCCTTCCTCACACACACACACACACAAACAAACAAACAAAAAAACAAAAGACAAAAAACAAAAAAAAAGGTATCTAAATCCCATAGCTGTCTCTGAGAAAATGAAAATGAAAAAAAAAAAAAAAAAAAAAAGTTTCAGTTTTAGCTTTCTTAGCAGGGTTCTGCTTATTCCTAACAGAAACAATAATCCTTTGGTATGTTTGAATCTGCTCGCTATGGGAATGATGATGATGTCTCAAGCAGAGATCACTTTAGCTGACACAGGAATTGCTGGAAAGACATACACAGTATTGTGCATTTATGTAAACTTTGTTTGCAGTGAAAAAGAGCGAATAGTAACACTACAAATAGATGTATAAAATACCGGGAGACTTTCTAGCAACTTATGCAGCTTTATAAAGGGGAGGCATTGTATTATACTTTAATTTTCAAGCCTCATATTATTTAATCAGTAACCATAATTTTCATTCACATAATGTGTATATAAAAAACATGATTTCCCATTTCTTATTATCTTTAATAAATGGAAAAAACGTTTGCTTGCCCCCAAAGAGTAATCAACACTGTGTTAATAAGCTCAGGCCTGGGAACACTTTTTCAATAAGAAAAACATTACACATTATAAAATCAATAATGCTGCCTGACAAATGAGGCTGTGCATAAATTTTTGACATGAAATCATAGACTGAAGCCTACATTTAAATTTGGCAATGCTTTCAAAGTCTCACGCTTTATGATAGCTATTCTGGAGAGTGAGCTGTACTGAAACTAATCACATAATTTAAAGGATACATTTGGTCTAGTACCGCAATAAAAATACATTACATCATGATAAAAGGCATCCCAATTGAACCTGCAGTGGAAATCTGTGAACACAGGGATAGGATGAGTTCCATGTGGGACTACTGGGCTGCTGTTTATAAACCATGTAAATAAAACATTTAGCACTGTTCTAGCAGTCTTCATCTTCACAGTGTTCCATAAATATTAACTAATTAATCCTCAGGACAGCTGGAATATAGCTGAGAATTGGAGCCAGGTGAGGAACTGGTAGCAAATCACCAATTTGACAAATGCAGTTCTTTTCTTTGTTTGTAACTTATCTGCTGACAAACGCTGCTTACCATGAATTTGCCTGCCATAGAAAATGGGCTGGGAAATGCTCATTGCAAAATCAATTTCACTCTGTGGGTGTCTCACTGAAGGATTCACTGTCACGGATCCCAAGAGCCTTCCAGCCCCTCCTAGGTAAGACTGCAGGCAGATTGCCAGCCTGCTGTCAATAAGCTACCTCCAGAAACAGAGCCCACACAGGTGTGCAGGCTCAGAGCTGAGCCCAGGGCCACATACCATGTTGAAGAGTCTCTTCCGTATCCATACCAAGCCTCTGCAGGCCACTGCCCCAGCCCATGTCAGGCCTTTATGAAGCAGCTAGAGCTAGGTCTAGCAGGGCCTGGGCACAGCAAAAGAATTACACAACACTTCATATTATTTAATTGTCAGCATCGTTCCTGATATGTTTTTCCTTTGGCTGGACACTGCACAAGCACAGTTCAAGGATTCACGAAGCCCTGTGAATGCCCCCAGATCTAAGCTTGGCTACAACTGGCCTGTTTTAGAGGGGTAAGAGAATCTAGCTGTGTGCATGCAAACTGAGTTTTACCATCTTTAGCCTTTTTTATCTAGCAGTGCAGATATAGCCTGAGTTTCCAGAACAAGGCTGCGCTGCTCTGACCTGATATGATCTGCATCAATGCAGCAATACCAGTTTTTGCCAGCTGAGGGTTGGAGAGTCTGGTCTGTTCATTCTCCTTTATTTAGGAAGGGGAGACCATACTAGTGTCATTTTATCTTTCCAGTCATTTTACTTCTTCAGCACACTTGAAACCCAGCAGACACAAGGAGCAGAGACTAGTCTGAGGACTCTGCAGAGCACAATCCCACATCTGTGGTGGATTGGTTTTAGTTCACAGTTAGAAATCCCATAGGAACTTCAGCTCCTCCACAGGAGCATATAAAAGTTAACATCTTCAGCAGCAGTACAGAATTTCCACCACACTCCAGCATAGATGTAATTTGTGATTTTTTTTTTTCCCTATAAAAGCCGTTTAACTGAAAGACATAGATTGCTACAGAGTCAGTGACATGGGCAGAGGAAAACAAAATGCACAATCTAACAAATAACAGATTAGCATTCACTGAAAACTCAAAACACAGGAAACATCTTCAAAACTGCATCTCTTTTCGTATCTTCCTCTCATAGAAAAGTAAGGAATTTCTAAATCAAAACAAAATTGCTGAAATTAAAACAAAAAGGCAGATTTGTGCTTCATTTTAAGCAATTTACTGTTGAAGAATGGAATACAGTCAAGCAACATGGTTTAGCATTTACTATTTGTTTTCCTTTTTAATGACTGGATAATTTTATCATTATTAAAATAATTTGACAATATGCCAGCAAGAATGGGAAAAATAAAATAACATGTTTGGGGATTGCAACGTATTGCAGTAATAATAGAAAAGCAAAATTTCCCTCAATAAGATTTCCTAGACAATCTAAGTCCTTCTGTGGATTAATAGCAAGAGATAGAAATAAGTGTTCAATGGTTTAGCATTTGCCAGAGGAGTTCTGCAAGTATCATTGCAGAGACTTCGTACCAAGTCCTGTGTGCATAACATAACCCTGTAGGCAGTGTCTGTTCTCATTTCCCAGTGTCTTGATTAACCTCATTAGTGAAATATAAGTCTGTGACCTGCTTGATCAGGATGATCTCAGCAGGTAAGGAATATGACAGTAACTGTAGCACTGCCAGATAAGTATTATCACTTAGCTTTTGCCTTACATTATATTACCCCTGATTTCATTTCTATGAAAACTTTTCTGCATAACAATGACAAGTCAATACCTTGGATGCTACCTTGTGGTATACAAGCGTCCTGATTCAGTCAAGCCTCCTATTTTCCTCTGTGGTGGAATCATCACCAGCCTTCACCGGTCTCTTGTCCTCAGCTTGTCCTGACTGTGATATGTAGTTCCTCCCTCCCAACAACATTTAGCTCTGACCCTCATCATTTTCCTCAGCTACCCTTGTGCTCCTACCTGGTGATGGTGTCATTCAAATTGTTCTTAAATATTTAGGAAATGAGAAAGAGATGATATATAAAAACTCACAGATATCACAAAATTATTAAAAGTAGTCAATCTGGAGCTTACAGTGAACAGTTACAGTAAACAGAGGAACTTCATGACACTGAGTGCCTGAATGAAAGCAGCAATGCTAAAATTTAGCATTAATAAGTAGAAGGTGGTACACACAGAGAAAAAAATAACCTGTGTGCACAATGGTAATCCCTTAATGATCTCTCTTTCCTCTATGGTAATAGCTCCTTTAGATGTAACTGTTGCTTTGCATGGGTAATTATGGAAGGCTCTGTGACAACATTGGCTCATTGCACAAAAGTCATCTGAAATAAAGGCCAAGCAGGGTATTGGGGATTGTCAGTAATAGAAGAGAAAACTAAAATTATTTTTATGTCACCATAAATATTCATGACACTTTCTGTTTTTAACTAGTATCCTCAGCTTCAGAGACCTGAAGAAGATTTTTGTCCTTGCTGCTGACCCTATTTTCTGTTTCCAGGTCCTTCAGAACACTGTGGATTCACCTGTCCTTTGGAAGACCTGCTGCAGGTCTTCCCAGCATGAGCCAAGAAGCGACATGGTGCAAACGAAGTGTCTCTACAGACTGATCAACCTCATCATAGCCTCATGAAAGGGAGGCTTCATCCCCCACTCCTCCATCATATCATGGCTGTGTCTAGCACGTAGTTTTGATCCCCCATCTCAATACTGCTTCATGCAGTATTTATGCAAGAAGCTACTAAAACTCTGGGAGTGTTTAACCAGTTACTGTAGAGATCTATGAAATGAAAAGTAGGGTGAAGAAGGAATGATCAGTCACTTTTTGTTCAGAAGACAATAATAAAGAGGCATGAAATGTAACCATTAGACAGCAAAACTGAGGAGCTCACTCTCACAGGATGTTATGGAGTCCAGAGGTAACAAATTAATGTTTATTCACTATATCAGTGGCTGTAAAATATAATGATCCCAATACAGCTTCAGTCTGGGAAACCTCTACACTACTACTTAAAGTCACACAGTATGAGGAAAGTATATACCTTCTTTCTTATACTTGTATTCTGACTGTTGTTGGGTACAATGGTAGATAGACCTTTGTTATGACCAGTATATCTTTTAGGATCTACCATCTCTGGATACAAAGGTACATTGTAAGAACACAAGTGAAAAGAGGCAATCCACTTAAAAAAAATATATGCTTGGCACTACACTGTGAATGTTCAGCTTGCTAGATAACAATTCATCTTAATTTCTCCTACAATATTGGGTGGATATCAAAGAAATTGTTTATTACCAAAAATATTACATTTAATTCAAACCAAAATATAGGTTCTGCTTTAGATCTAAACAGTCTTAAACATGTACGTACAGCTACTTTCACTCAGCAGAGTTTGGATAATCTCAAACACCTCTACAGAACCTGAATGAACTTTATCAGCTTCATTGCTCTGTTGGAGATAATATATGTTTGAATATGACAGTCTTGACTGTTCCCAGTCAGGGATATTCTTTAGTTTCCCCTAAAATAGCTGATTAAAGCAGTATTTCTACCACTCTTTCTCAGGTGAACTGAGTCAGCAGCCAGAAATACAGGATTGGACATGGGGTGGAGAAAACAGGTCCCAGCCTGGGATTTTGTTGTTAAAATTGATAAATATTAATTATATCCAACTAACTTAAGAAGCCAAAGAAATTTTTTGGATAGTAAGACCACTGGGGCATGTGCAATTATTATTTATCCATTCACACAACTCCAGTTTTTGGCTTTTTTTTTTTTTTTTTTTTGTGTGTGTGTGTCTGTGTGGTGGAGTTGTAGGTGTTTTGTTGTTGTTGTTGTTTTGTATTTTAATCTCTTTGGCCTTGAATACAATTATCATACTTAAAGAAAATGTATAAAATTCTACTTTTATGTATGAAGGCCTGCAATCTGACTCTCACTAATATTATATATTTTATGCTGAAGAATTGCTCAATGGAACAAAACTTAGCAAACTATACCAAAATATAAAGATAAGTTTCAAAACTGGTCCATAAATATCAAAAGTGAATTACACACAAAGAGGAGTAGGAAGTGGAGTTGACAAACTCATGAGAATAAATTAAGTCAGAGAAAGTTCCAATACACTAACAGGAAGCCATATAGTCTGTGGGAAGGTTTTCCCAAAAGGACATCTTGAAACATGAAAAATCATTGTAACAGTAAACTGTAGGATACTATGCCTATAATAGACAATGGATGGCTAGATGGCACAATTTGCTATGTAAAACAGAAAGTCCCTGGTTCTTAATAGCAGCTGCTTGGAAAATAAAAAGGGACTCATTTTAGCATAGTCTGAAAGTATTTCTTGAAGCATTTGTTGTTTGCAGTGTCAGAAAGTCTCTTTGAACAAAGCTAGAAGCTGCAATGAAACCTTTAGTGGGGCTGGCAAACAACACTGAAGTAAGGAAGGAAAGGTCACAGCATAGGCCTTATTTAGGTTTGGACTATGAAGAAAGAAAAGGGCTTTTCTACTCTTGGAATTATTCAGACACCTATTTCTGCAAAACACTACAAGCCAGTATTTATTTTGAAATGTCTTTCACAGTTTTTCAGATGGAAAAGTAGAATGTCCACAGATGGATTTGTTAAAGAAGAGTAGAGCACTGTTATTCCAGCATAAGAGTACATGGGGTCACTCAGGAGTAGCTGTTTCATTTTAAATTCACAGCCCACCTTCACTTGAATTAACTTGCAACTGTAGACAAGTCCTAAAAGAAATATTGATGAAATGCCAAAGAAATAGAAATATCCCATAGTCAATTGATTCATTCAAGTTTTTAGATGCAGATTTTTAAAGTTTTTTTTTTTTTTTTTCTAAAAGGTTTCTTTAAAATTTATTACATTGTAACACATATGCAGTAATGTCTTCTAAGATCAGATACACCAATTTAAATAATTTCCATGCTGCATAAATACCAGATTGTTTTTCAAGACAGATGGCATGGCAGGTTATAAGATGCTTGTGAAGGGTTGCAGGGGCTATAGGTTAGACCTTAGCAAAGGATGGAGAAATGTACTGAGCAGGAACCAAGATGGAGGCTAGAAAACAGCATGTACTTTGGGTGATGAAAGGGGAGGATGTGCTAATGAGGGATGGTGTTTCAGTGGAGCTCAAGGTAGAAAATTTGAGGGTTTGAGTGAAAAAAAAAAAAAAGAGAGAGAGAGAGAGAGAGAAATTACCAATATTACCATTAACAGGTTGGTAGAACTACAGTTTTAGATACTGAGATTTCAGGCAGCCCGCAAATGTTTTTTAAACCAGAAAGGAAGTACAGAAGTACCTTGAGTAAGTTCTCATTTACTTCCTGGGATATGCCTTAGAAAACAATCCATTCTTGGTTAAGAAATTACCATTCCAGCCCTAGTTAGGTTTTTCAACCAAAAGGGGTTCTGCACTTAAGTTTGATATATGCTTTTAAAAGCAATAACAATTAAGTGTTGGAATAACATCACAAGAGTCTCTTGTTTATATACTTGAGAATCGTATTAGCCAGACTGTGATGAACTGATTATCCACAGAAATCTTCCAGCCTTTTCAGAGTTTGTGTGCCCCAAGGTAGGCTCTAACTTCATAAGGACAATCAGCATTCTTTGCAAGGAAAAGTTTACAGTAAAAACAAACTGTTTTTTTTAACTACCTGATACAGATGAAAAAGTGAAGACACACTCAGCCAGTAAGACAGTTTGGCTGTCTTAATTTTTAACCTAATTCTTTTGTCTGCTAGAGGATATTACATCTTCTTCTTTCACAAAAGTCTTTAACCTTTGAGCATACAAAAGTAGTATTAATGTAAACCCTTTCTTCTTAGATGTAGGACATTTGGTCATAAACTTGATTTATCTTCAGCTCATCAAACATTTGCGGTCATACTGGAAAACTGAATTATGCTCATCACTGGTAAATTCTACTTTGATCTTCATATCGTGTGTAAATTTTATCAGTGATAAACTTGTACTCCTTTCTAGATCTTGAAAAAGTGTTAAATTACATGTGGCCGGGAAACAAGTATATTGAAAATGTTTACCTTAGGATGACAGTACGCTTTCAATTAGATCTTGTCATCCATCAAAAAAAAAAAAAAAAAAAAAGTTACAATCCATTTAATGTATGCTATGTGCATTTTATATCTTTTTAGTTCCTTAATCAAAGTGTTATGCACTAGCAAGTCAAATAACTTGCAGAGTACATCAATACTCTCACTTTAAAAACTAGCTTGTAATCTGAAAAAAGATATCAAGTTAGTTTGACAGGATCTATTTTCCATAAACTCATGTTGATTGGCATTAATTCCATCCTTCAGCTTTTTATTAACATCTTATATCAGATGTTCCCTTATTTCACCAAGGATCAATGTCTAACTAACAGGCCTATAATTACTTGGGTTGTCGCATTTACCATTTTTAAATATTGCCACAATATTAGTTTTCTACTGGTCTCAATTAAGTGTCTTCTCTTCTTCATATGCATATCTATCTAGCTCAATATCTATCTTCCATCCCAGTGATCTGACACTCTAACAGATAATGCAAAATCAGAAATTCACATTAAAAATGACAGCATGAGATCAAAAGAACGAGATGTCTTAAATGAAGTTTCATCTCTCCCTACCCAACTTCATCCTCTCTCCCAAAGCTTCTTCCTTTCTACAACTGAAAAAGGCTGAAAAAAAGCAGTGTTCCTTGTAAGGTGGCCAGGCAGTAGCCTCTGAGGAGAAGCTGACTAAAACAACAAAAATACCAGAGACAGCTCTGAGTTGTATTGATTAATGCACTACTGGAAGGCACCCAGTGAGTTAGGAAGGCATACAAACCCAGCTAGAATAGAAAAATCTAGCTCTGGCTGATTTCTATGACAGGAGACAAAGTGCTTGGTATTTAGAGGAAAGGTGGAAAGTTGCAGCTGTGTATGAAAGAGACAAAAGCCTAGATTCAGGTGTCCTACATTTCAACCAAGGCCCAGCCCCTGCTGTTTTCTATTGACTGTGCGTCTCTGAAGGTCTCCAGCCAGACAATAGGAATGGGGACATAAATAGAATTTAGGCCACATTAATTTTCATCAAAGATCTGTCATGTATGTGTGTGTGAGAGTAAGAGAAAGAGGAAGAGGCTTATGCAAAAGAATTCATATGAAAAAATATCTTTTTTTTTTAATTTCTTTCCATGAAGGGAGTGGTCAGTCACTAGCATAAATGCTCGGGGGGCTGTGGGATTTCCATCCTTAGAGATATTCA
Source organism: Netta rufina (assembly GCF_964035555.1). Lineage (NCBI taxonomy): Eukaryota > Metazoa > Chordata > Aves > Anseriformes > Anatidae > Netta > Netta rufina. The sequence goes on from NC_140125.1 coordinate 113,423,558, forward strand.
AACCTTACCTGGTCAGAGTCCTGAGAAATCTCATCTAACTTTGAAGTGAACTGTGATTTGAGCAGGAGGTTGGGTTGGGTGACTTCCTGAAGACTTTTCCAACCTAAATTATTCTACTAGTCTAATTTTTAAATTTGTATTATAGAAAGAGCAGAATGCAAAAATATGATTATCAGGACAATAAGATAGAAACAGGTTATAAACATTGAGACACAAATTTATAAGTGCAGGCATAACTATTTTTTTGGTGATCTGATTACTATTCTTTTCAAAAGAAATCTGTGGAAAGAGCCAATGCTAACAGTACTGGTTCAGAAACAGCAAATCAATCAAAACTGTCAACTAGATTTTGATGCAACAGCACAGGAACAGATCAACAAGCAGAGGGAAATGATCCTCAGATGCACTTTGTGGAGATTTGAAGGTGAAGACAACTGAACACAATATGAAGATCAGGAATTATACATATATATATTTATTGTTTTTAAAACATTTGCAATGTTTTCAAAAACTCAGTGCTTAAAAGCAAAAGTTAAATTCTAAGTAAATAGCCTAAATAAAATAAAAAAGAAATCCTAGGGGAAAAAAAATCTATAATTTTGTAACAGAAGTTTTTTCCTGTGCCTCTCAAGAAAAGGTTATAACCCACTATCAGAAACAGCATACTGCTCTAATCCCATATATCAGTCTTTGCAATTCTACACAGTCAGTCTCAAAGAAATGCTGTTTGTTAGCTAATATCTGAATAATGCTCAGAAAATTAAAATGGCTGCGTAAGACATAAGGGTATTTTAGGGTCATCATGATTTTCTTCCATTTAACATCACAAACTGAGTTCAATATGTAATTGTTGTAGTTGACCCTCTTTAAAATATGTATGTATTAAATATTATGTTGTAAGTTTCCAAAGAGTGATTTCATTTCTGATATAAAACATGAATAATTTCATAAGCATAAGGCATTACGTTTTTACTAAACTTTTTAAATTCTAATATTTTACGGTTTTTGATTAACATGGAAAAACTCTACTTGCTTAAGAATCTGATTTTGTTGTTCTTTTCAAAACTGTACCTCAGAAAATATTTACTAGGCTCTACCCAGTTTAAGTTTGCATTTTCTAAAGATTTTCCATGGTTTACATTCCTTAGTGCAAGATGGACTGGATCAATTCATGGTAAAAATGTAAAAGAAAGAAAAAAATAAAAAAGACACAGAAGGCTGCAATCAAGCAGAATGTGTGTATGAAAGTTGGAACATTTGTTCTGGCATAACAGGTTTCTTAGAGAAAGACACACAAGGAGTGATTTCTTTTTACTCAGTCATAGTTTTGGATTCTAAAGTTAATTGCAATCAGAAGGCAAATCAGAAGGTATTGAATACTCCACAGCATATGATAATTTAGCAGAAACAGCATGCAACCTCACAGAATTCACCAAAAGCCCAAGGAGAGCCTAAAGTGTAAGTCTGTCATTTTCTGAATGCATACGCCGTACAAAGAATGAGCAGCAGAAACATCACTACCGACATTTGGGGAAAAAAAAAAAAAAAAAAAAAAAAAAAAAAAAGGAAAAGGCATTACCAGGCACAAGAGTCTCAATGTCATCCAAGTACATAAGTGTTGGAAAAAAATTCAGGTTCTGCATCTAGGATTCATACCCTTGCCAATGGCAGTAAGAATTCCAAATTTAAATTCTACCTCACACTGTTCTGGCTGTTATGAATGAAAATTTAGATGCCACACTCACTACATGAACTCATTACAGTTTCTGTTCCTACACCAGAAAGCCAAATTTTAGACATCTTAGTATTCCATGTTTCAATGCCCAAGTCCCTTCCTGTATCCTGCTTTCACAGTATTCCTGTAACTTGGTAGTAGTTTGAAAGGGATGATGGTAGCATCAGTCTAGATTCACACCTGAGAGTGAAGCAAATGGATGGCTTTTGCAATTTGTCATAAAATCCAGTCATAACAAAGCACTCAACATTTTTAACTGTTGTTTTATTTGGTCTTGAAAATAACATCATAATAACATCAAAATACAAGATTTAACATCAAAATAAAAGTTTTGCCATCATAGTAGTTTATTCTGAGTATTTTGATATGCATCCAGTTATTCTAAGCCAATTCTGACATCTCAGGGATGCTCAGCGTGACATCAAAGTTGGTAGACTTAATGCATCATTGAAGTCCTTCAACTGTGCTCTCAGTAACTGGGACAAAACAACACAGATAATCTTCCTGCAACATCAAAGCTGCAAATATCATAATATCCTACATAAATGCAATAGAAACATTTGTTTTCTCCCTTGATTGTGAAGTTTCTAAGTGTTTCTTCTTCAGTTGTTTTTGTTTCATTTAAAACTTAAACTTTAAAAGACCTACTAGTTCTAACTGCTGTCAGCAGATTATTTTTCCTTAGCTTTATCACAATGAGCATAATAATTGGAAAAGGGATGTCTTCCAAAGTAATGTTGAAAGAAAAAAATAAATAAAAATAAATAAATTAAAAAATCATGCTGTGAACTTACTGGGAGAAAGATTTAGGGGCCTTGTAGGAAATCTTGAAAGCATAGGTTGTATGAAGACAAACAGATGGAAAGAGGGAAAAATCTAAACATGGTGAACAGGTTAAATCAAGGTGAATCCAAGTGTCTAGAAGAAAAGTTAGATATACATCTAGTTTCATGCTGTACTGAGAACTTTCAGCAGAACCTCATGGATGATATTCAGGATGTGCTAAGCAAATAATGTGTCCTTGTGGGTGAGAAGGGGAACTCACCTAAGTTACAAATAAATGGTAAGCCAGGATGCCGTTGGCCTTCTTGTCCACCTGGGCACACTGCGATAAGGTGATCATCAACCAGCACCCCCAGATCTTTTTTCTCTGCACAGCTTTCAAGCCACTCTGCCCCAAAACTGTAGTGTTGCATGGGGTTGTTGTGGCCAAAGTGCAGCACCCGGTGCTTAGCCATGTTGAACCTCATCCCATTGGCCTCTGCCAATCGATCCAACATATCCAGATCCCTCTGCAGGGCCTCCCTACCCTCCGGAAGATCAAAACTTCCCCCCAGCTTCGTGTCATCTAAAAACTTGTTCTGGGCACACTCAATTCCCTCGTCCAAATCATCAATAAAGATATTAAAGAGAATTGGCCACCACACTGGCCTCTGGGGAACATAATATCTTCATGTCATGAAATGGCTAAGCATGCTCTAGTCTCTAGGAAATCATGAAGGTTTTCCTCATGTATGCGTAAAGCTGGGCAAGTTTGAAAACTGAAACTGACAACAGAAAACCTGACAGACTCGGTCTCATTTCAGTTAACACCCAAGCAAATGTTCTACGAATGCTCAAGGATCTGTTTTCAATCGAAGGAAGGAAGGATGAATGGCAGAGAGAGAGAAAGAAGTAAGTGGGATTTGGGGACAGGGTGAACTATCCATGTAAAGAAACAGATATTGGGAGGGCTGAAGAGGGCTGCCAGCCAAAAGTCACCTTGAGAGGAAGAATTAGAGCCCTTCAGATTAGGAGCTGTTGTGAGAAGCAGACAGCCCAAAGACTAGGACTGCTAGGAGTTGAGTCCATGCTTAGGAAACAATGAGGAAATCTGGGTTAAGAGAATAACAAAAGAATAAACACAAAACAGAAAGAAAAAAAAAAAAAAAAACTTCCTAACTGACAGGAGCAGTCAGCCAGGCATGATAACCTGAGGAACGCATTCTCCACTGTACACCTGGTAGTCAAAATCCCAGTTGTCAACACCAAGAAGCTGGCTTGAATGTGCTATAGTTTCCCTCTGATCTGACATGTCCTTTCTATGAAATTCATAACCTAGATGGGGGGATGGGAAAGCAAGAGTGGAAAGCAAACCCTCACTATGAGCTGAGACGCATGGTAGTGCCAATAAGCACTTCTAGACCCATCAAATTACAAGTGTCTTTCAATAAAGCAGGGAACCCAAGATGTGAGGCTGTGGGAAGTGGAAAGGCAAGTATTGAGAAGCAAGGACATGCGAATTTGGACTGCTTGGGTAAAGGGAACCAGGACTGATGTGTTTAGATTAAGACTTAGACACTGTGCCTAAGTATTCCCCAGTGAAGTTCAGAGGCTGTTCATAAGCTAACAAAGCAGTACTGTACACAATGGAAGGTTCAGGACAGTGGAATAAAACGGGAAGGGAATGAGACTGGAAGAACAAAAGATGAAAAGCTGTTTTTTTGTTTGTTTGTTTGTTTGTTTGTTTTTATTGTTGTTGTTTTGTTTTGTTTTTTACTGCTTTCCCTTAGGAAGCGAAGAAAGTCTGCAACGTATGCTAGCAGGGTCTGGCCCTGTTGTAAAACAGACATGTCCCAGCATCATGTCTGCTTGCTTCACTCCCACTTGTATGCAGGTACACGTGCAGACCTTCTCCAGTGGAACTGTTGTCTTGCTCACGGCAGAGAACAGATGATGCCCAAATTGTTCCTATTTTATCTCCACTTATTGTTCAGTACATGGATTGTGGCAATTATATTTGAATGTTTGACTTCACAAATTAAACAGTGGTCTTAAGAACAGTTCAGGGTATTTTTCTATAGCACAAAATAATAAGCCAGTAAAGACTCCAATTTATCATTTTTACCCTTCCATGGAGAGAAAAATGGTATTGTAAAAAGAAACAAATAAGGGCAGAAAAGATCCACTGAAAACAACACAAGATTCTCACTTGCTGGAGATACAGTATGGTCAGACTAAAAGGCTTTAATCTGCTTTGCAGGTCAGTATGACGAAGTATGCACAACAAAGTCCACTGACGATGTTTGGTGGCTGAGATGAGTCAGGCCTGAGAGATTTCATATCAACTTCCCCTACCCAAAAGGTAAAAGCTCTGCTGAGTAAACACATATTTGTTTGCAGCATGCAACCATTATAGTCATGGACATATATGAACTCTCTCTTTTGCCTGTTTTTACATATTCTGAAGCCTTCTTAGGAACAATACAAAAATAGTAAGTAAAATTGCTTTAAATAGTCTTTCATCCATAACATACAGACATCTGGGTCCTTTGGTTCCAGAAAGAATCTCATACACTATGCTGAATGTGTATTGTGCACTTCCATTAATTTAATGTGTAGAACTATAATGAGCAACAAGCAAATAAAAAGTTAAAAAAAAAAAAAAAAAGACAAAACCAAACCAAACCAAGCCAAAACAACAACAACAACAACAATAAAAAAAAAAAAAAAAAAAGACATGATTTACCAGGAACAAAAAACTTCAAATTAAGCCCTACAAAAAAGGACTAGAAAGAAATTCACCATTTTCCTCCTGTTCCATATTTTCTCTTCTATAATGTGTCAAATCAGGTACCTGAAAATAAATCCAGGGTACTGTATACTTTTTGTGTGTACACTTCCCAATATCTTAGAGAAATACTGGAGTATTTTACACCTTAATGTGTCTCGGTTTGCATTTCCTTAACTAATCCTGGCATTCACACTTGTATTTATTATAAATCAGTTTATATATCCCTAGTTAATATTTGCTTAGGGCTTATGTTGATTTCACAATACATGCAATTTTCTGGCTCCATCTTTATCTTCAAGGATTAGATTGAATTGAGCAGCCCTGTAGTAATTTAGTTTTATCTTGTGCCTTACAGTTTTATGTTCATGTAATAGCACTTCCCTTCTCTATTTTATTTAATTAAATATATCTTATTTCACTATGACAACATTTTTATTTTTGAGTTTATTTGCTAAGCAGCTGCCATTGTGGCAAGACTTTGTAGTGAAAGAACACTTATTTTAAAGAAATTTAGAACAGAAATTGCCAAGTGTAGATGGAGGAAGGGATTTAAACTTGGCATAAGAGTGCTCTGAGATTAAATTTGAATTGCTCTGGCTTCTCTGTCTGGGATCTGCAGTTAAATAGCTATATTTGTATTACCTTTTTTTTTTTTTTTTTTTTTTTCTTGATAAAGAAATTTCCTTCTGAAAACAAATATAGCTTTGCCAAGTTAGACTGAAAGATTTGTGATGATTTTTTGTCTTTGGCTTCACTTACATTAAAATAGCAGGTAAATGCTAATTATTTTTTCAACTCCATCATTTTAGCACTACACAGTTAATTTTGATGCTGATGAGGGCAAGGCTAATTGACAGCATATCCATAATAAAAAGCAATGGGTCTGAACATAAGGATTCAGAGTTTCCCCACCTCTTTTAGCTTAAATGGGAAAACTGTTTTGATAAAACCAAATGTTGTGCAGGTGCATTGAGTCCCTGCTGCACAGGATGTTAAATGGGTTTGATCCTAAATTGACTAGTATGTGCAAAGTGGATGTATTTACTCACAGCGTTGGCAGCTTCTTTGGTAAATAGTCTGGCACATTACAGAGTAAGCATGTCTAGCTTCAAGTCTTTTTTTGACCTGCAGCTGTGTGTGCTTATCTCCATTCTTAACGGAAAGCACAAATAAAACGGATATTAAATTTCTAAAAGAGTAGCTTGGGTTCATCTCATCACTTTTCTATGTGAAGTGCCTTTTCTTCTTGGGTAGCTTCTTCTGAAGTCGTGCTGAATTAGGGCCCTCTGTTAAACAAAAGTCTTCTTATAGCTGGGAAACCCCTTGTACTACCTCCTCCTACTTGACTTCTTGACACCTTTTCTACTTGTGCTTCCCATACACCAGACACCCACTTTCTATCTTCAGATGGCTTTCATAGGCGATACTTTTTCCATATGATCTCAGTACCAATTGTCCATACCTGTCTCTTATCAATTCCCTCACTTATCGTACACATCTAAATTAAACTCTCTGATCATAGGAGGAACCTGGTCTTTGTAGGTTTTACAAGTTGTCTCTCATTCTGGTCACATGGAGTTTTATTCAGCTTCATTCTGCTCTTCCATTGGCACAAAGTAACTGCGATCCCTGACTTCACAGCACCACATCCACCACCTAGGTACTGCAAAAGTCTACCCTCGTTCAGCTCATCTTTCGTGTAGCTAAGGAACTTGACAGCCTAGTGCCTATTTCTGTTCTAAGGCAGATCAGCTTTACTTAAACCCATCCATTCCTGAAAGACCCCTGATTTCATAAGAAATTCTTTTGATGCAGAAATGTTAATATATAACTATGGAAACATATCACAGAAGTGTAAAATAACATGGAAAATACATAAATAATATGGAAAAAATGAACAAGAAATTATCATTTTACCTTGTGTTCTCAACATGAACTAGGGAACATAAACTGAAATTTGGAGTCTTCCAGTTAAAAACAGAGTTATTTCTTCATTCAATATACAATTAAGTTGTAAAACTTTTTGTAATGAAAAGTTATGGTTGAAGAAAATTTACATCCGTTCATAAAATAAGTGGACAAATCACCTAAGGCTGCACAAGATCTCAAGATCTCACCATCTTTATCTCAGGATGTTTCTGATTTACAAATTACTATGGACTGGGAGAGCTTCTTGGAAATCACCAGTGCACACTAACCCTGATCTTTTTATATCCCCTAGGCAGCCACCATCAGTGATTGCCAGAGACCTAGATTTACCTCTGGCTTAGGTGAATTTTTTGTACTACCCAACGCCGTCATTCTTTTGTCCTAACTGCTATACAAACAGCTGGCAAGCCCACTAGTGTTAGTGTTGATTTTTTATTTAAACTTTGAAAGAAGAAAAGGAAGACACAAACAAAAAGATTTAGGAAAACAGTAGGTTTGGAAAATATGTCCTATATGTATTTAATCAAGAACAAAAAATAAATAGTAATAATAATAAATGGAGGAGGAAGATAGATAATTTTATTATAGTATATCACTATTCAGAATTAGCAAAGATTTTTTATCATATGGAGAAGAATTCATTCATCATTTGTTATTCATCAAAACAAATTCTAACTAATTAGTGATAGCTGATGATAGATAATCTAATAGTAAGGCCCATAAATTAGTCATAACAGCTTTTTTTTTTTTTTAAGAATACATTTTTTTTTAATACAAAGTCCATGCAACACAAAATTACTGGGTTCAGCAAAGAAGGCACAGAATGATATTTTCATAAATTATCTTCATGCTATTTTATCCACAAACGTTCACTTTCTCTACAGAAGTTACCTATTCATGCTCCCCATGTTCCAAGGACCCCATCACCCAACCAGCTGCATCCTTTTGTTTTTAATTAAACAAGTCCTCTCCCCAGTACTCCATGATGTTTTTAACTACTCAGAGGCCCTTGAGAGCAGTTTTCAGCTCCGTGCACTCTCTGGCATCTTATGATATGCTGCCAATAGGAGCTGATCCCCCAGATTTCTTCTCTGTTAAAGTTTAAAGCCAAATACACAAGTGCAGTCCTACCTTTACAATCCCCCTGAGGCAAGCCAAAAAAAATGACCATTCTCCATAAAGAGACAGTACCTGTTTTTATAATCCTGTCCTAATGCTACGCAGAAGTTCAAAACAAATGATTATAGAGATGTCTTTTGAGCTAAAAGTAAAATTCCTCTACAATACTCACATCAGTCACAGAACAGAAAGCAAGTCATTAGTTTCCAACAGCTTTATAGATAAAAATCTTTTTTTTACAAGGTGTGACTACAGGAAATATACAAATAATTTTGGAAATTACAAAAATATTTAGTGCTGGAATATATTTTATCCAAATTTCCCCACTACCACGTGAAGAAGGAATAGTAGTGCATATCAGAAGGCAAGATGAATTTGACACTGCTTTCATAGAAAAGGCAATGCAAACACCATACAGATGCATATAATGCATTTGCTTACATACAGGACAAGCTGGAACATGTCCTGAAGAGAATGCAAAGTCCTGAGGTGTGAACAGTGTAAAAGATATAAGGTGGAATGCAGAATATGTATCTTTCATAGCTTCCTATTTTAGACGTATATTAGGTTAACTCTATAAAGCTTTTAAAGATATTTATAATGGTGGCTACCTGTTTTTTTAACAAGTCAGTACTTTTTCCCTGTTGCAAAGGAGTATATTTTCGTGCTAAGCTTACTTATCTCATGATTTGGCCCTGTTTTTAAGCATAAAATATTTGTGAGAAGAACATATTTTCTTTTGGGTTCCCATTCTTTCAAAGCAATGCCCAGCAGCAGAATAATCACAATATTATGTCTAACAATAATCATATGCAGTCATTTCCAATCACAGTGGCTACATGTAGAAGCAGCCACAGACTGTTGGAAATGTAAGCAAATGTCAAACCATATTAAGCTGTCTAGAAAGAAAAAGGAAGAGGTTCACAGCTTGATGAGGAAAATTAAAACCTTGCTGAACTATGCTGAACACCTGAAAATATCAAAGAACAAAAGATAAATGGGGAAAAGCCTGAAGAAGTTATGAAATGTAGAAAAGAATAAAGTTCAGTAGAGTAATAAATGATATGAAATAGCAAAGAAAGTAAAGATAAACAATCTATAACTACTTAAAAGGTCATGGCCTACAACAAGCTGCTAGTATGGCTCTAATAACTGGGAACCTGAAATATTGTGTTCACTTTTTAATACTTCAGTCTAAGCTAGACAAAAACAGACCAGAGGGATTTGGGGGTACAGTCCAATTCCTAAAATAGATTTATGGACCAGTTGCAGCATATAAATTCAAGGGAGAGGTTCAGATGACCCTTAGTCAGTAGTGGTCTGCTGTGGAGTCAGTGAAGAGCTGGTATATAAGTAGGAAATTATAGCTTTTTATTTCAGGTTTTATACTGTTTGCTCTCTACCATCCCTGGTAGAGAAGAAGCCTGTGTCCGTCAGCCTTATATAGTGGGAAGTCCAAGACAGACATCCTATTCTCAAATAAGATGCTATAATATACACACAAGTCCAGTTGTGGTTATCTAGGATAGACAGTTTATGTTCAGACCTTTGAAGAAAGAAAGCAATTTCCCTCTGGGTCAACGGGTGAACTCTGTATTACATTGTATTGAATATCTATGCATTGCCTGGACACCAGGAGACATGACACTAGAACAGATAAATGCAAAATCTGTGCTAACTGGCATGCACATAATTTTGAGTTCAGGGCTTTGGAGGAGGGAGTGGAATAGATGTAAAGCACATTGCCTGGCTCAGTCTGCTGTAACAGACCATGCTCAGTGAGGTCCATGCCAACCATAGGAAGCAGACAGCACCAACAGCACAGGGTATTCCACGTACACTTCTGGTCTCTTCTTGCAGGCTGGAAATGGCATACCGCTCAAGAGACAACTTCCACCTATTCTAAGATCTTTTAAATCATTATCCATTTTATATTATTATCACTGTATGTGAAATTTAGACCTCAGATAAAATGTGTAAATTCAAAATGTCACCCCAAAAGAGCAGAGTCATATATACCTATTTTAAAAGCATGAAAATAACATGAAACAAAAGATGGATAGGAGAAAAAAAAAAAATAGAAGTTATACCAGACCATTTAGTTTAGAATAGAGTCCTCACATTAAGAAAGAAAACTGAGCTAAGTGTCAGGGAAATTTTTGTGTTTTTAAGACACATTAAAGTGACTCTAAAGGAAACATTTGGGATGCTAAAAACCAGATTGAACAATGAAGAAATATATTTCATAGAATAATCCTGCAGTTGCAGGGCAATGAACTGGATGACATAATAGCTATTTTCCATTCCTTGTATCTGTGATTCTATGATTCTAAATATATATTCAGAATCCAACAAGAAGGAAGTGAGACAGTAGATGCATTGAAGAACATAAGTGGAAAGTTAGTGACAGATGAGGTTGATTCTGCTGCAGGCCTAAATTAATTCCTCACCTCATTATTCATGGGGGACCAGGGATGGGGATTGAGAGGGGTGGAGGCATGGGGGCAGTGTAAGGTACTATCTCTGGGAGCAAGAAATTCTCCTGAAGGGGAAAGGAAAACGTTAAAAGCCTTTGCTATTGCACTGGAGAAGATAATAAGGCAATTAGTACTGTTACATTTGACAAAGCACCAGGCTCAGATGAATTGTATCCCAGAATCCTGAAGGAAGTAGCAAAGGAAATAAGAAAGCCTTCAGCAAAGGTTTTTGACAGGCCACAGAGGAGGGTAGTTGTACCCAAAGACTTAAGGGGTAATAAAATTATTCCCAGAATCAAGAAAGAAACATGGGAAGATTCAGGGGACAAACCCTCTAAGTCTCATTTCAGCTGAGAGAAAGATATTGGAAATATTGTTAAGGGACCATGCTGAAGCCATTTTAATATATAATTTAATGCAAGTAACAGGGAAAATGTTGAAAAATCTGCACATCTTTTTAGCGTGTTATTGGAGTAGTAGAGCACAATGAAAAGACTGATCCCATTCATATACTTTTCAAGGTGGTATAAAAGGGAGGAGAAGCCCCTGAATAAACTATGACGTGAATTAGTTGGAGTAAATATCTTCAACTCATCTGGCCATTGCCTTAAACGTTACCAAAACAGAGCTGATTTAGGAGTTCAACATTACAGAAAAAATATGTAAGAGCTAAAAGAAATGCAGTAATGCATCCTAGTGGTTAAAGAAGTTTGAAGAATTCAGTCACTGTGGTTACAGCTACATTACAATCACATATAGATAGATCCACCCATAACAGTTTTAAACTATCTAAGCTAAGTACTACTACCAGTGCAGTCAGGCAGCACCAACTCATGCTGCAAAGCCTGACTGACACCCACAGTTTCAGCATGGTCCTTCCCATAATCAACTTTATCACAACTGCATTACCACAACCAGGATTTACTAGTTTAAAGCTAGCTGAGGTGAGCCTATAAAAACAGTGATATCCATAGACATATTCCTAGACAACCAGTCCTCAGTCTTTTCAGTTTGATGAATCCATCTCTGAAGCTTAAAAAACAACAACAACAAAACACACCACACTCCTTAAATCCTTTGTCTGCAGATGTAAACTTGTAAAGCAGAAATCATGAGAGCTGTATTCCCAAAAACATAAATAAAGCATTAGGACTGGATCGTGAACCTACCACCTCTAGTCTTTCATTCTCTGTAGGTTGTGACTGTGCCCATATTCCTTCAGGAATATGTTGGTTTTTGTTGATGGTGTTTTTTTGTTTGTTTGTCTTCATCCTGTAACACCATTACTTGTCTCCCTTTTCCTTTTCCTTTTTCTTACTTACTTCCAGTTTGCCCTTCAGGAATCCCCTGGAAACCTAGATTTAATCCCTGACTGAATCTGTAACCATGGACAAGTCATAAAAATTCAGGCCTCTGGGAAGCTAAATCTATTATTCTTTTGTTACACTGTGTTATAACCTTCTGTATATGGAGAATGTTATTACTTCTCTTGCTAAGGTTTCATGTTTTAAGCCATCAGGTAGCATATGTAGTGTTTTAACTGTTGTAAAGAGGAATTATAAAGAAAATAGTCTTTAACATAGCTTAAAAATTTCCGGGGAAAAAAAAAAAAAGAGAGAGAGAGAGAGATTAGATTGGAGATTGGCATCTCTATCCACTAAAGGCAATAGGAGTTCTATCTTTCCAAAAAGTATAGGATGTCAGGTCAGGAGGTAAAAGTGGACAAAGAGGATTTCTTCTGCTGTCACTCTTTTTAATCCAACCTCCTTTGCCCTCTCCTACCCCCACAAAAAATATAATTAAAAAAAAAAAAAAGTTTAACTACCCAAAACAGGGATATCCCATTTCTGCAGTTTAAAAGGCCAAGACATTATGTGTGGGATGTCTGTGTGTATGTGTGGGAACAAGTAAATTTCACTTTACTTATTTTAAATCTCACCATGACATGCATGTAAAGTTGTGAAGTTAGAGGTATCATTGTTATTAAAGGATTTTTCTCATAGTCTGATCAGCATTTTTCCTCCTTCACATCTTTGAAGGTTTTTTGTTGTTGTTGTTGTTGTTGTTTTTTTAATTCATCTCTCAGCTCTTCCCTCCTCCCCTACCCAGTTTTTCTGGTTGGTTGTCAGGCTTTTGTTTGCTTGGTTTTCAAATAGCTGCCAGACATTTTAGCAGAGGGCTGACACTAAGGTCTGCAAAAAGCAATTTTATTTTGTTTATATGACTGTAAACACCTGTTCCAGATGGACAATTTAGGGGATTGTTTGGGATTTGGCTTTTGTGGCACTTTGCCCTGAACAGAGCAGAGTATTTCCAAGAACAGTCTGAGCTATGTCTTTTCATCCATACACACAAAAGGCTACCTCCTGAAGGTAACGCTGAAGTCTACAGGGTCCCACTGGTGTAACTAAAAACATCATTTGTCCCAGAGCTTTTTTCATATTCACAGGGACAGATTCTGCCTGTGGATGTATATATGCCACTTTCAATGACACCAGCTGAAGTTGCGCTGAAAAAAAAAAAAAAAAAAATAAAAAGGAAAAATAAAAAGAGAGACAAGGAGATAGAGAAACAGACATTCCCTAGTGCTCTTGTGAGCTTTCTGCTTTATAGTACAACCTGTGCAGAAGGATTGAAAGGATATAATATGTAGCATGCAGCGGGATGACTAGGGGGCATGAAACCATCTGCAAATGTTTGAAAGATGTTTGCGTTCCCCTTAGGCGTGAAAGAAATTACTTCCTATGTTACCAGAGAATTTTCCAAGAAATAGTGGGTCAAAGTTAAAAAAGAGAAACTTAAAATACATTTCAGGGAAATGTTTCTGACAGTGAAATTGTCTGCATTTTTAAAGCAAGCACAAAATCAGAGTGTAGGCAATGAAATACATAAAACTTTTTTTTTTTTTTTGCCTAATCTCTCCAGGGCAATCCAAGTGATCTAGAGTCTTATGTCTCCTGAGAAGAGAGTCAGGAACCACAGGAAAATGGGTTTCATGCTCTTTGTTGTTGGTTTTGTTTTTGTTTTTGTTTTTTTCCTGGGTGGTCTAATATGAGATGAACATTCTAGAAGCCTCAGAGCTCCTTTAGTTGATGTCCTTCTAGCCTCATGACTTTTGGAGTCTTACGGAGACTTATGGAGAAGATGATTCTTGAAGTTATTGAGGTGCACCTGGGGGACAATGCAGTCATTGGTCCCAGCCAACATGGGTTCATGAGGTAATGCCTAACAAAGTTGATTTCCTTTTATGATAAAAACACCCTTCTAGTTGACCAAGGGAAACCAGTTGATGTGATCTTTTTGGACTTCAGCAAGGCTTTTGACATGGTTTCCCATAGGATCCTACTGGACAAAATGTCCAGCATACAACTTAACAAAAATATCATACAACGGGTGAGCAATTGGTTGACGGGCAGGGCACAAAGGGTTGTGGTTAATGGGGCCACATCTGGCTGGCCAATGGTCACTAGTGGGATCCCTCAAGGCTCCTTTTTAGGGCCAGTCCTCTTCAATGTCTTTATAAATGATTTGGATGTAGGACTAGAAAGTGTTTTGAGCAAACTTGCTGACGACACCAAACTTGGAGGAGTTGTGGACTCTGATGAGGGTGGAAAGGCCTTGCAGAGAGATCTGGACAGATTGGAGAGCTGGGCAATCACCAACTGTATGAAGTTTAACAAAGGCAAGTGCCGGGTCCTGCATCTGGGACGGGGCAACCCTGGCTATATGTACAGACTGGGCAACGAGACACTGGAGAGAAGCCCCTCAGAGAGGGATCTGGGGGTTGTGTTTGACAGCAAGTTGAATATGAGCCAGCAGTGTGCCCTGGCAGCCAGGAAGGCCAATCGTATCCTGGGATGCATCAAGCACAGCATCACTAGTCAGTTAAAAGAGGTGATTGTCCCGCTCTACTCTGCACTGGTCTGGCCTCACCTCAAGTACTGTGTGCAGTTCTGGGCACCACAGTACAAGAACATTAAACTGTTAGAGAGTGTCCAGAGGAGGGCGACGAAGATGGTGAAGAGCCTAGAGGGGAAGACGTATGAGGAGCGGCTGAGGGCACTGGACTTGTCCAGCCTGGAGAAGAAGAGGCTGAGGGGGGACCTCATTGTGGTCTACAACTCCCTCGCGAGAGGAGTGGAGAGGCAGAAGACCTATTCTCTGTAAACACCAGTGACAGGACCCATGGGAATGGTGTTAAGCTGGGGCAGGGGAAGTTTAGGCTGGACATCAGGAAGAGGTTCTTCACCGAGAGGGTGGTTGCACACTGGAACAGGCTCCCCAGTGAAGTAGGCACTGCACCAAGCCTGTCTGAATTTAAAAAGCGATTGGACCGTGCACTTAGTCACATGGTCTAAACTTTTAGGCAGACCTGTGCAGTGCCAGGAGTTGGACTTGACGATCCTTATGGGTCTCTTCCAACTAGGGATATTCTACGATTCTATGATATATCATATACTATATCCTTGTCTCTAAATTGGAGAGACATGGATTTTACAAATGGACAACTCAGTGGGTAAGGAATTAGCTGAATGGTCTCACTCCAAGAGTTGCAGTCAATGCAACAATGGCTCAGTGTCCGAGTTAATAATGGGTGGTGTTCCTCAAGGGTCGGTATTGGGATCTTTTTGGGTGACATGGACAGCAAAATCAAGTGCACTCTCAGCAAGTTTTCCGTGTTGGATGGGGCTTTGAGCAACTTGGTCTAGTGGGAGGTGTCCCTGACATGGAAGGGGGTGTGGTAGGCACAGTGGGGAGGGAATCGATGATCTTTAAGATCCCTTCCAAACCAAACCATTCTATGATTCTATGACTTTTGCATTATTGACTGCTCAAGAAGTGAGAGAGCCATCAACATCAGTAAAGTTTGGATGTACTGGGAGTTCAGTACTCAAGAGATGCCAACAAAAGAAACTGTCTGCCTATATATTAATGAGAAAAGTATGATAAATAAATAAATAAATAGCAAAGAGAAAGAAGAAAAGCCCACAAGCAAAACCAAAAAGTAGTGAAAGTCACAAGACATTGGGAGATGCCCAAGTCATCACACTAAAGGTTGTGTTGATATCAGACAGGCTATCAGTGGGTTATATGTACTAATGGTAAAGGCACTTCATGTCTTGCAAGACAGGGAATTATGATTTCCTGTCAAGGTGACTGAGCACACATCTGGGCACATAGGTAAGAACTTTAAGCTATGGGTCTAGTGTTTCTGTTAATCAAGGAAAATAATAAATTAGCCTCCACTCCTATGGAAACAAATTGCTTCCACATTTCTTGATTCATGTTTCTGGTTTCTTTTGGGGTACAGAGATTGTGTCCATGCTGCAATGTGGCTGGAGCACCCAACCCTGCACTAGCACCACTTACCTGTAATGTCTCCCATCAAGCACAGCTCTAGTACATATGTCTGCCTCTGCATACTTCACCCCGTGCACACGTACTGTGATAACACCTGTATGCTCTGTATAAAGGCATATATGATTTATGCCACTGTTTATCCTGGATCCTGTACACAAAGTGTAAACACTGGTGATGTTTTGCTCTGATTCTGGCAACATTTCACCACATGGAAAGACTTCAAGATACTCATATGCTAACTATAGGTAAAGTTTACCATCATAGGCCTACCATCAGGCTCTGAGAATATTGGAAGAGTCTTCCAAATGAAATGGTTCTACATGTATTGTCTTCTCCAAGATCAGCTACCAGAGCTCTGGGACAGTCTGGTCTCCCAGTCATCATGCAGTTTTTCCCTAAGGGTGCTAGGAAAATGCAAACATATTACAGCTAGGTTGACATGCAGTGACATTTTGGGAAGAAAAGACAAGCAGATGTCTTTCATGAGCAGCTCACTGCCATCCTGAACTGTCAGAATAATTTTTTTAAGGCATCCATTCCTGTGGACATGAAGTTTGAAATGACCTGGGTCATCACTCAAGGCCTATCTGTAACCATGATAATGACAGCTAAATCCATTCCATGGTAGTCAAGGTGTATTAGCCAGACCATGTACCACCCACTGGCATGACTATTGACTCCAAATTCATGGGACAGAAAACCTTGTCACAGTGACTCACATTTCTTAGTACTTCTGGATCACACCAACATTCAGGGAAGATGAATTTCATTCTGCACTTACCAGCTTTACAGCACCCTAATTTCCAGAACTCATCTATATCCTACTGGGGAGACTCTTTCCACTACCATGGACATGTATTAGAGTCCTAGAATCATTTAGGTTTGAAAGGAGCTCTAAAATCATTAAGTCTAACCCTTAATCTAGCACTGACAAGTCTACTACTAAACCTTGTCCCTTAGCATCACATCTACAAATCTTCTGAATACCTCAATGGATGGTGACTCAAATTCTTCCCTGGGCAGCTTGTTCCTGCTTCACAACATTTTAATTGAAGAACTTTTTCCTAATATGCAACCTAAACCTTCCCTGGCACAACTTGAAGCCATTTCCTCTTGTTCTATTACTTGTTGCTTGGGAGAAGAGACAACCTCCCTTCACTACAACTTCCTTTGAGGTAATTGTACAGCGTGATAAGGTCTCCCCTGAGCTTCGTTTTCTCTAGGTTTAATAACACCAAGTCCCTCAAACACTCCTCATAAGCCTTGTTCTCTAGACACTTCACCAGCTTTGTTGCCCATCTTTGGACTCACTCGAGCACCTCGATGTCCTTATTGTAGTGAGGCACCCAAAACTGAACACAGTATTCGAGGTGTGGCCTCACCAGAGGCGAGTACTGAGGGACAAGCACTTCCCTAGTTCTGTTGGCCACACTATTTATGGTAACAAAATGCTGAAGAGGTGAAATGCTTCCCTCCAAACAAGCATGGCATAATGAGTGTTCAGGAGGGGACATATGCCGACAGTGTCACTAGCAACTCCCACTCCTGACAGGAATCGTCCCAGACCATACCAAGGGATCCCTCTGAGCTACTGTCTTGTCTCTGACAATGGTTTGTAGCATTGTCTTGAAGACATCAAATCTCATGAAGTAAAACATATGAGATTAGTGTAAGTACAGAGTCAGCCTTCCTGGGAAGGGCTGGTGAATGGCAAATAGGCAGGGAGCAGAAAGGAGAAATGTACATGTTTGAAAACAGTAAATCAAAAAGTGAAATAAGTTAAACAAGATCAAACCATGCCCCAGGATCCACAGGATGGATTTTCCTTGCTCAGATAAGGTGATAAGGTGATTGTTAGAGCTATGCTGCTAACTGCCCAGCAGTGACCAGCAGATTCCAAAAGACACTGAGGATATCAAAAAAAAAAAAAAAAAAAAAAAAAAAAGGGAAAAAATGGAAGCAAACAAACAAGCAAAAACAATACAATACAAAAAAAAAAAAAAAGCATATTATTAGAAGGACATATTTGCAGTTATTATAAACAACAGCTTTCTGAAGCCAGAAACCAAGATGGCAATATGAATTCCCGTGTGTTTCCAGTACCTAATACAATTACAGTCAGTAATAAAAATCAAACAAAGAAAACAAAACAAACAAACAAACCAAAACTGTTACAGTCTTATTTACCTTTAATGGGAACTACAAAAAGGGGAGTTAGTTGGGAATGCACCATGTTTGCAAGCTGCATAAGATAATATTAAGAAAATATACCAGAAGCCCAAGATAAGCAAGCAGAAGGAAAGAAAGAAAGAAGGAAAGAAAGAAGGAAAGAAAGAAGGAAAGAAAGAAAGAAAGAAAAAAAGAAAGAAAGAAAGAAAGAAAGAAAGAAAGAAAGAAAGAAAGAAAGAAAGAAAGAAAGAAAGAAAGAAAGAAAGAAAGAAAGAAAGAAAGAAAAGGCTCCAAAGGGATGAGAAAAAAAAAATCAGCATGGTTAAACAGTAAAGTAGTTTATTGGAAGTGAAAATCCTTCAGAAGAAATGGAATTTATATCTACTCAAGAAAAACAGAAAAGTATAAAAACCTTGGGAAACTGAATATGAAATTACAGAATCACAGAATCACAAAATTTCTAGGTTGGAAGAGACCCCAAGATCATCAAGTCCAACCTCTGACCTAACGCTAGCAGTCCCCACTAAACCATATCCCTAAGCTCTACATCTAAACGTCTTTTGAAGACTTCCAGGGATGGTGACTCCACCACTTCCCTGGGCAGCCTGTTCCAATGCCTCACAACCCTTTCAGTAAAGAAGTTCTTCCTAACATCTAACCTAAAACTCCCCTGGCTCAACTTAAGCCCATTCCCCCTCGTCCTGTCACCAGGCACGTGGGAGAACAGACCAACCCCCACCTCGCTACAGCCTCCCTTGAGGTACCTATAGAGAGCGATAAGGTCGCCCCTGAGCCTCCTCTTCTCCAGGCTGAACAAGCCCAGCTCCCTCAGCCACTTCTTGTAGGACTTGTTCTCCAGTCAGCCGCTCCTCATAGGACTTGTTCTCCAGTCCTCTCCAATTGTAATAAGCTGAGCAGAAAAGATTTTGAGAACTTGTTAAAGGCATAGAATCTATCAATAAAACATATGAGAAGTAAGAAGTTTGCTAGTGAATAAGTATAACTGATGGGTGGTCGATGTGCATAGAATAACAGTCCAAAAGCACATGGTCACTGCATATAAATTAAATGAATACAATGGATGATGTATGTAGGTAATAAACCTGAGTAACTCCCTCAGACTGACTGGGCAATGACAGAGCTTTCAGGACAAATGAATAAATTGAATATTAACAGTTTGTTAGCATCTTAAATGTGAGATTGCTCAATTCATAGCAGAGGTATATCCTATTGTTTACGTTGTTTAATAGCAAAGAAATGGAAGATAGTAAAGCTACAAGCAGTTTTAACGAGTGACCAGGTGAACTGCCCACCAGTAACATGTATTCTGGAGTTTTGGAAAAATTAAAAAGAAAAGCAGAAAACATCATAGTAACGAATATGACGTGCCTGGGAAATGACAATGTAATTTCTGTGGAGATAAGCTGTGCTTTGGAGAGAGTTCTCTGTGGATATCAAAAAGAATGTGGAAAATGTGATCCAATCTATGCACCACTCTTAGGTTTCCAAGAAGCCATTAGCATGATCCTTCTTAAAAGCCTCTTAAAGAAACTGAGCTGCCTGGGTAAGAGGGAAGGTCCTCTTATGAATTAATACCCAGCATAAGATAGGAAACAAAAGGTAGGAATAAACAGTTAGTCTTTACAATGGAGGGAGATTACTAAAGAACCTCTGCTATTCAATATATTCAAAAATGATCTGGAAAAGAAGGTAAACAGAGAGGTAAAAAAGGCTGCGGATGATACAAAATTATGCAGGATACTTAAATCTAAAGCTGACTGTGAGGACCTGCAGAAGGAGCTCATGGCACTGAATGAATAGGCAATAAAATGGAAGATGAAATTCAATGTTGATAAGTGCACATAGGAAAAAATAACCCTAACTATGCACAGACAATGATGGGCTGTAAATAAGCTATTTCTACTCAGGGAAGAGATCTTAGAGTTACTGTGGATATTTCTCTGAAAACATCAACTCAGTTCTCTGTGACAGTCAAAAAGGCAATAGAATTGTAGGAATTATTAGGAAAGGAAACAAGAACAAACAGAAATCATTTTTATGTTATTATGTAAATGCACACTGTGCTTGCATCTTGGATGATGTGCACAGTTTAAATCATCCCAAGTCAAAAAAATATTCTAAGAGGACTTAAAAAAAATAAAATCAGAAAAAGTCTAAAAGGACAATTTAGGAGTATTTACTGCTTTTCATGTACTCTCATGAGAACAGAGATGATTTACACATGGGTAGGAAATGAGAGGTTTATTCAGTGAGTGAACATACAAATTACAGAGGTACCAGTGAAATAATTAAGAAACAAGTTTAAGCAAAAGGAGTTGTTTTTTGGTACATGACGTGCAAAAAACTGGCCTCTTTGCCACAAGATGAGGTTGAGGAACAGTTAATATAAATGAACTTTTTAAACAGATTTCAAAAATTCTATCATTAGAAACTGAATCCAGAGGTCTGAAATCAAAATCCATTTCAGAAATGCCCTAACACTCTTACTGAATAGCCAGGCAATATTTCACAGAATGGACTGCTTCGTACTGGCACTGTGTTCCTATGATCATCCCTGAGCAGTCACTGTTGCAGGGTAATGTTGGAAAAAAAAAAAAAAAAAAAAAAAAAAAACGCCTTAAAGGACCATTGGTCTGAGACTGAATCACTCTTACATTAGAGGAGACAGAAAGTGCTTTCCCCACAGGTGTCCTGCAATGTGCTGGTTAAGACACTGTGCAGGAAATTAGAAATTGTATGTTGAAAACCCATCAAGAAGAAAAAGGCCCAGGCTACAGCTGCCCCACTACAGGGTCACACACATCTACCTGGGCCAGCCAGGACATCAAAAAGACTTAGTCTTGTTTTGTCTCCCTTGAAGACAAGTGGAGATTAATGTCCCTCCTAAACCTGGACTGCAACGAAACATGGATAGGAAAGTAAGACCTTTCCATCCCCATGCATAAAGTACACTTACGAGGAGCCCACTGGGTCTTAGACATGCAGAAACTGCTGGAGAGCAGGCAGCCCACATTGTTACCTTGTAGTTGAGTACTATCTGGGCCAGCAGATTATCAGCATTTTACCTTTTATTTTTTTTGGACCAGTGCCATGATCCACATGTAAATGAAATTCACCATAACACAGACCTCCTTCTTTTGATTTAATGCAGGCAGCAGAAGTGGGCTGCGTGTAGCTGACCTCAGAAGAACATTCATCGCCATGCCCTGTGTGTCTTGGCTATTGAAGGAGCGCAGAGCAAAGGAGTGTTGGGATGTAGAATTTTCAGTATTTACAGATACTCATGTTGTGTTCCCAACCCCCTTCTTACTCCCTCTCCCTGCTTCCAATCTAACCTTCTTAAATGTGCAGAAAATTGTCCCTTGTGCTAGCTGAGCACTCATCACCTCAAAAAAAAAAAAAAAAGCGAAGCAGGCTACAACTTTTTCACAATGTCAGCAAATCACGAGGCAAATCAGCATCAAAATCAGAGGAGACCACATTAACAAGAACAGTGTTTTACCGTATACCATATTATCTCTGACTCTTCTTTACATTTAAATAGATCAGAATTTTTCTTTGCACAAAATCCTGCCTCCAACCTGGGCAGCAGCATGATCAGAAAGATGTAGATGTGCATTGCCTGAACCTTCCCTTTTAAATTTCATCTGTTATTAACCTGTTGGACGTCCTGCCAAAGCTGTACATAAAGCTGCACCATAGACAAAATAAGCATAGAGTTTCCCTGCAAAGTTGGCAGTTTCAGGACACAAATAGGCAGTATTAAAAAAAATAATAACAAAAACAAAAAGAAAAAAATAGGGAGTGTGGTTTGCCTTTGCATGCTTCTGTAAGACTGTATGCAGGCACAGCCACTGTTTTGCGAGAACAGCCTTCATATATAATATAAGATCAGAGATCTCTGGGGATAAGTTACGCCTCATTACATTTTCAATACCATGATCCCTCTGAGACACTACCTTACAGAGTCTTGAATAGCACTAGTGTTTAAGTTCAACAGTGTTGCCTGGTAGGCCACTTCACACAGTGATGTTCTTTTGAATAGAAAAGTGTTTCCTCATATCTCCTCCAAATGTTATTCTTTTTTTCTTTTTAATTTCCATTTTTTCTTCCTTTGCTCTATTATCTGGGCATGGCTGAAAATAATAACTTGGCTTGGCATACTCTGTACTTCCCCCTTACTCTCCCTAATTCTAAGCTACTGTCGATTTACAGTATTTTTTATCCTACATTCATATCATAGTTCATTTCTCAGTAGTAATAGAATTGGTTTCCTCATCCCTGTTTTGAAGCATTACAAAATTCTTATACTGCAGTGGCCAAAACCACAAAATAATAGTTCAGCAATGAACATACTAGAATCACAGTATTTCACTCAAGCATTTTCTATTTTTCCTACAGCATTTTTCACCCTTCAAGAAGCTGGAAAAAGCTTCTTTCATATGGATGTAATTTAAGAACAAATAAAACTTTTATGTTAGGAAATATAGTTTTGCACAGATATGCAAAAAAATAAAAAATAAAAAAATCTAATGTCTATATAGCATTTATATTATGATTTTATGATCACATCTGACACCTATGTGGTGCTTTGGAGCTAATACAGACCATACAAGGTGTATAAGGGCATATTTTCCATTATGTTGAAGCCTATGATTGATGACGTACTTTAATAGTGGTCTCAGAAGCAAAGTGAAACACCGTGAGCTCCCATCTCCATCTCCTATGTGCACACCCCACCTGAAAGGGTACTCAACATAGCCCTGAAAGGACAGCTTCATTGCAGTTTTGTTGTAGCTTTGTTGTAGAGCATGGATGTATCAGAGTCATAGCCCTGTCTTTGAGAAGAGCTGTGGGACATCTACAGAGTAATTGCACCAAGACCTTTAAAAGTCACATCTGCTGGGATACTTTCTGATGTGTAATAGCCTCCTGCGCTTTGATCACTGCTTATTACACTAATATTAATCACATTCTGTTGTCTGTTCTATCTGTCTTGTTCCTCAGATCCCAGATAAAATCATAAGCTCTTCAGGGGAAGATGTCATCTTTCACGTGCACATTAGCTAGGATTATGGAGCCAAAAATCTTTGATTTGGATCATTGAAGAGTAAGAGAATGTAAATGACATGAGCAATCAATAGAGCTAGATTTAGTTAAAGGGAAAACATTTCTCCCTTAAGCTTGAAAGACTGCCTGGGCAGTCGTTTTGATGAATTAATCACAAAAAAAAATCAGTTTTGGACTACGTTGAAACTAAAAGTTCATTTAGCAAATTGCTCCAACATAGCTAGAAACAGGCACTGTTTTATGAAAATGTCTATATGATTCATTTTAATGTTCCTTAACTTTTTATTATTATTATTATTTTTTAGGCCAGATTAGCCATAAACTCTAGATGCCTGTTATAAGGCCAGTAAGGACTGGATAAAGAAGTCTTATATATTCTACTATACAATTAAGACACCCATTTAAACCTCCTCCTAGCCTGAATCAATGAGCTTTCCTGTTTACCACCTTCATTATTAAGTGCTAGTCAAAACTGAGACTGGAATTTTCTCAATTTCTCCAATTCTATTTACTGTAAAGTATTTATTCAGTGTAGCAAGGAATAGGGTGATTCTCCCTTTCCACTGTTCCCCTTCCCATATAATCAATTCATTGAAAATTTATTTTCACTCTCAGGTCAATGCAAATACAAAAATATATTTCTGGGAGGAGATAGAAAGGGAGGGATGTTTTAAGCTCTGAACCAAAATAGAACTATCACTTCAGTGCAGAATGCTAACTATGCTTTAAAGGAGCAATATATCCCCCTCAAAGTTAGAACCATACCCTGAAGAGTTATTAAACCATAGCTAAATATATATATATGTATATACATCCAAAACAGGTGTGAGATAGTGATATAGTTGGTAGGCCAAGTGGAATAGATGAGTTTTTAATTAATGATGTGAATGCAGACAGAGCATTAGTAAGGGAACTGAGTTTCTTCTGGGATAGTAGAAAATGAAGCGTACCTAAAACTTGGTAAACCTTCTTGGTCCACTCTGTTGTAGTTTAACCTAGCAGGCAGCTAAGCTCCACACAGCCATTTGTTCACACCTCCCTACCTATAGTGGGTTTACGTGGCAAGGTTTTGGTAGCAGGGGGCCATAGGGGTGGTTTCTGTGAGAAGGATCTAGAAGCTGCCCCATGTTGGGGAAGGGCCCCATTGTTTTCCAGAGCTGAGCCAATAAGCAATGTTGTTTTGCGCCTCTGTGAGAGCATATTTAAGACAGGGAAAAAAACGCTGTGCCACACAGCAGCTGGGAGAGTGAGAGGAGTGAGAAAACAGCCTTGCAGGCGCCAAGGTCAGTGAAGAAGGAGGGGGAGAAGTGCTCCAGATGCCGGAGCAGAAGTCCCCTGACGCCTGTGGTGAGGACCATGGTGAAGCAGGATGTCCCCCTGCAGCCCATGGAGTACCACGGTGGAGCAGGGTTCCATGCTGCAGCCCGTGGAGGAGACCATGGTGGAGCAGGTGGCCCTGCACCGACGGAGGCTGCCACCTGTGGAAGACCCCTGCCGGAGCAGATTCTGGGCCGGACCTGTAGCCCGTGGAGAGGAGCCCACGCAGGAGCAGGTGACCTGGCAGGAGCTGCTGCCCGTAGGGGACCCAGGTTGGAGCAGTTTTCTCCTGAGGGATGGACCCCGTGGTACGGACCCATATCTGGAGCAGTTCTGGAAGAGCTGCTGCCTGTGGGAAGCCCACGCCGGATCAGTTCATCAAGGACTGCATCCCGTGGGTGGGACCCCACAGCACAGGGGACGAGAGTGACCGAGAAGGAGCGGCAGAGAAGAAGTGCTGTAGACTGACCATAACCCCCATTCCCCCGTTCCCCTGCGCCGCTCAGGGGGAGGAGGTGGAAGAGGGTGGATGAGGGGTGAAGGTGCTTTTGGTTTCTTTCCTTTGTTTCTCACTTCTCTAGCTTGTTAGTAATAGGCAATAAATCTTACTATCTCCTTATGCCGAGCCTGTTTTGCCCGTTACAATAACTACTGAGTGATTTTCTCGTCCTTATCTCAACCCTTGAGCCCTTTTCACATATTTTCTCCCCATTCCTCTTTGAGGAGGGGGAGTGAGAGAGCGGCTGTGGTGGAGCTCGGCTGCCCACTCGAGTGGAACCACCGGAACCACGACACTACCATACGCACACAGTGGAATGGGGGAGAGAATCAGAAAAGAAAGGGTAAAGACTCACAGGTTGAGATAAAGGCAGTTTAATGGGACAGAAAAAGAAGAAGAAAGAAGAAGAAGAAAGAAGAAGAAGAAAGAAGAAGAAGAAGAAGAAGAAGAAGAAGAAGAAGAAGAAGAAGAAGAAGAAGAAGAAGAAGAAGAAGAAGAAGAAGAAGAAGAAGAAGAAGAAGAAGGAGAAGAAGGAGAAGAAGGAGAAGAAGGAGAAGAAGGAGAAGGAGAAGAAGGAGAAGAAGGAGAAGAAGGAGAAAAGGAGAAGAAGAAGAAGAAGAAGAAGAAGAAGAAGAAGAAGAAGAAGAAGAAGAAAAGAAGAAGAAGAAGAAGAAGAAAAGAAGAAGAAGAAGAAGAAGAAGAAGAAGAAGAAGAAGAAGAAGAAGAAGAAGAAGAAGAAGAAGAAGAAGAAGAAGAAGAAGAAGAAGAATTGGATATCAAATGCAAGTGATGTACAACACAATTGCTCACCACCTGCTGACTTATGCTGATCTCTGAGCAGCAGCAGCCCTCCATCCCTGGTCAGATCCCCCCAGTTTAATTGCTGAGCATGACACCACATGGTGTGGGACATCCCTTTGGCCAGTCTGGGGCAGCTGTCCTGTCTGTCCCCCATCCCAGCACCTGGTGCTCCCCCAGCCTCCCTGCTGGCAGGGCAGCACGAGGAGCTGAAAGGTCCTTGGCTCTGAGTGAGCACTGCTCTGCAACAACTAAAACATCAGTTTGTTATCAGCATTATTCTCATCCTAAATCCAAAACACAGCAACACAGCAGCTACTGGGAGAAAAATTAACTCTATCCCTGCTGAAACCAGGAAATACTGTCAAATAGCTTCAAGACACTCATTTAGAAAGACAAAAATATATTTTTAAGCTGTGTTTGGACTTTAATAATTATCTCAAGGCCATACCTTTAATATGCTTCCTAATTTGTTTGCTGCATACCACAACAGTTGCATGTTTCAATAAAATTGAAGTTACACCATAGTCTCATCTCCAAAAGCCCTGTAAACACAGTACAATTCAGAAATGATTTGTTTCTTTAGGGTCAGAGTCAGAAAGATGACTCTGTCAGTGGAGGAAGTGTGCGGCTGGTATTGACCTTAATCTGAGGATAGTAAAATGCATTTTCATTCTTCTTTACAAAGTGGTGCATGGGAACAGTTTAAAAGAGAAAAAAAAAAAAAAAAAAAAAAAAAGTGAGGAATGGTTTACAAGGAGATTTTTTTTTGTTGGCATTTCAAATATATCAACCAACTTCAGTAGTTAGAAAAAAACAGCCAAGTTTTAAAATATACTAAACTTTTTCAGTTTTGAAGCTGAAACACCAACCTTCCAGCTAAATACATCTACAGAACAACTGCTTTGAATTTAACTTGGTTTTACTTATCAGTTAAGACCATTGAGAGAAAAAACAGTTGGTACCTGTGGAGCAGGAAAAGAAGGCATGATAACTGCTGTAAATAATAAAGTTAAATTCTGAAAAGTGGTTCTGAACCTGTATTTAGCTTTAAAGTTGCTGCTAATAGACGATATTATCTTTCCTACAAAAATTCACTTGGTTATATCCTTAAATAATAATGCCTATAATGACATTGTTATTGAAACTCAGCAAATGAATGGGATCCATGTATGCTCACAGCAGGTTCAGCATAGAAAGCTTCCCAAAATGTCTCTCTGTGCAGTGAAGGAGGCATTTCACAAGTATCACAATTATTTCCAGATTCAAGCAAAACCTGATGGAAAATCCTACAAATTTAATGAAGAACCTTATCTTTTCATACATTGTAAAGCATAGATTGCTAATTATATCCTTTTTATAGAATCCTAGACAGAACTGTAATAATATATTTTTTTCATTCCAACCCACAGAAACCCTCTGATTTTCTCTCTCAAAGATATTAGAATATGGACTCACCTAGACTGCACCTAGGCTTAAAAGTGCTGGTTGTGATGGTGCTTGTGATTTCAGTTCTAAGGAGCTTTTGTAGTCACGTTGCACACTGTAATGGCCAGAAAACAAAATTATCTCTGAGCCACTCCTATTGAAGTTGTTTCCTCTTGCATGGTAGAATTTGGGGTTCCCCATGCCTCAATACAGGCAGGCAACTCTACTGCCAGATGACAGAACAGTTTTCTGGGAGTCATACATAGTTTCCTGTCTCTCCTTTATTAATATACATATATTTTACACAAATAGGACATGTCTTATAAAAATAAGGCCCTCTCCACAGCCAGAATTACAAAGAAGGAATCTTGCAGTCTTGGACTGTAGGTGGTCATGTAAATCTCCAGTATTAGGTAGTCATGCAAATCTCCAGTACTAGCATGTAGATGGAGATACCTGTGTGCTGAATAGTTGGATTCATGCCACCATCTCATTTTACATAAACCACTGAACTCTTCTCATTTTAGTATATTTAGTCACTTATGACCTCTAGGGAAAAGTTTTCAGTCCCATTAGCTGCACAAGTCCCAGCGGAAGCCACTATCCTTGAAGAAATCACTCCATCATACCTCAGCTGTGCAACTCCAACAGCATCTGCAGATCCCACTCCCAGCTTGTGACAAAAATCCAGTGATTAGCATTAAAGGCTTATTTCAAGCTGATGACTGATATCAATGATTTTCCAAGCAAAAAAGTGCTTATTCTCAGTCTCCTGCTGGGTATAACTCACTTGCTGTTCCTCTGCTTCTTCATTTTCCCCATCCCAATTAAATAACCAACCTGGTGCAAAAAGCAATTTTGATTATTTTTTCCACTGACTAAATGAAAATGGGTTTAATTAGAGCATCCAGTACATGCCATACACAGGGCAGGCACATCTGAGACAGCTGCAGCAATAGCTTGGTGTATTAACATTTCAGAAATCTCTAAAAGTGGGCAAATACACTGCCCTTCACTACAACAATTATTATTTAATAGCTTACTTCATCAAATGCCATGTAAAGGGTAAATGAGAAAATCATATATCTTAGTGTGAGGGATTAGTGTTTGTCACTCACAAAAATAGACGTAAATCCCACAATTTAGATGAACAACCAATTCACATGACCTTGCCTCAAAGTTTGAAATGAAGCCATTACAGGAATTGCAATATGACCTCACATTTTACATCCCAGTATAAATCTCAGTACGTTTTGTAAGTAACATTATGTCTACTTTTAATAGGAGGGAATTGTTCCTATACTAAGTTAAAGAAAGCAATGCAGAGCTCCTCAAACTGCTGCCAGCTCAAGCCAAAAAGTACACACGATCAGGTTGACTTACTTGAGAAAACACCATGCAATCTAGTCATGATGTTTTCAGCTACAAGCAGACTGTGTAGAGGCATCTTAAGTTTTTCTTCTCAGTTTTCCTTAGCTTTAAAAGTCTAAATTAACTCATGCAGAACCAGCTCAGGCATCACTCCATCTACTAGATAACCATGCCAGCCACACCAGAGGTCAACCACAACCTTAAGGGAAATATCAGACCCGAATTCAAAACTTCTAAATCCCAAGATATAACTGAACACTCCTGAATCCTGAACAAAAAAAAATTGGTTTCTTCTAGGTTTAAATTAAAGTCTATGGGCTCTAAAAGCCTGATATCTTCTCATGCCATAGCTATGAGAAGATGGTGCTGGTTGGCTCCAGCTGCCTCAAAGGCCTGATGTGGGTGATTAATACGGAGAAGGCATTCATGAAACAGGCAACAGCTGCAGAGATAGAGACAGAGCTCGGCATGGAGCAGGCGTGGGAGAGGAAATGTATTTAAACTAAGCTGCTGAGTCTTCTGTGAGCTGTTTCTTCTTTTCTAGAAACTGCTACCACTGCTGAGTGAATTCATCAGCTGAGTGAATAATGGTAGAAACCCTGAGAGGCGGACGTACAACTGAGCCAAAACTACTTCCCATAAAGCCCTATTCAGTGACTGTTTGTCTCATTTATTACTACATAAAATATCCTTCATGGGAAAGTGACTGACAATTATACTTTCTCCATATATCTTTGCATTCTGTGTAGTCTTGACAAAAATAGGTAGCCCCTGTCTTCAGTCCTGTTCTTTCAAAACCACCTCTTTTCTTTTTTCCAATTACTTAGTGAAAGAAAACATCTTTCTCCTGAATTTTTCATATTACTCTTTCTAAAGGGAGACACTTCTTATTTTTCCATTCATCATCAGAAATGATGTCAGCCTCAACTGGAGCATAAATCCATGGCCACAGTATTGCCAAAGCCAGAAGCTTCAGTTTGCCGGTAAGTGGGGAGAAGCAGAAGGAGCAGATCAGAGTCTGAACTGCCTTCTGTTGCCATAGAAATCAGGTAAAGAGTGACCTCATCTCCTGATCTTGCTGTAGGAGCAGAGAGAATCTGGCAGAGGGCTTCCAGACCTGTGAAGGGAGGGCTAGGCCAGTCCATCACAATACTCAGTGAAATTGGTTTTATGATCCATCCTGTTACTTGAATTTTTAAACCTCTGAGGTGGCACAGGCTGCAGACAGATATTTTGTTCTCAGAATAGGAAACGCACTATTTGCTATCTTACAATATCTTTCTCTTTTCTTTCCATTGCTGCTTGTGACCTTCTGCATTTCTACAGTGCTCCCTGTTTTGAACTTAGTTTTCCTGTGGCTTTTGCCTGTGTCTGATCTCCTCGTTTTAGAGTCTATCTTGTCTACATCACTTGATTTTGTAGGTTTTCTTTTGCTTTTCATTGAGAACAGAAGGTAAGGTGACGTACTAAACAAGTCACTGCACTGTGGTTTAGAAGACTTGCATTAAATCTGGCTCAGGTCCTGAACTATAGTAAGTTTTTTCATCTCCCTGATGTTTCCTTGTCTGTTCAACAGGGACCGTAAACTGCTCTGAGCAGGGACACACATCTGTTGCCTATGTTTGTAAAATCATTAGGAAAAAGGTCTCAAATGCATTTGCATCAGACATTCAGTCAAATGACGCCCATACAAGGCAAGGCTTTCCCTATGGAATAGCTACTGATTTCTTCAGACAATGCACATTTTTAAACTTCAAAGGAATATTACATTTTCTGTGAGATTGCAATGTGTCTCCAAAAACCTCTTTCCCCCATTTGACTTGAAACCCAAGCTGAGTCCACGCAGAAAGTAAGATAGGCATCAAACTTAATCAAACATGACTGCAAACTTCAGAATTATAACCTAAAAATGTAATACTAACAAGTAGTAAACAAACGCCTCACTGCAGATACCTAGAAGCAGTGTTGGATGCTTTTTTTAGGGGTGCCTCTGAGAATGAGCAGATATCAGCTATTGAAACCATGGCTGTGATTAGCCTGGCACCACACACAAGCTAACAAAGCTTACCACACCCAGCTACTCTGCAAGGTTTATTAACCAGGACCTGACCCAATGCTTTATTCACACAGGTTCTAGTCAGCTTTGACTGCAGGAAGGACTTGTTGATTTCTTCCTGCAAAATACAGTATAAATAAATTTCTAGTCACCTGGTACTACAGAGGGAGCTCATGCCTTGGTCCCTGGTCATTTAATATGACAGTACATCAGTTTCAAGCAACAAAATGGTGGATGAATGGAAATACAAGAGGAAATAAATAAATCGATTATATAAAAAACAAACAAAAAACAAACAAACAAACAAACAAACAAAAAACTTCCAATTAAATTATGCAAATGTGAAGGGAAGTTAAATATTTAGATTTTTAAGGATATCTTCAAAATATCTCCCCTGAGAATAGTGGAGTCTGTACTAAAGGACCTAGAAAATATATTAATTTTACAGACGACTTCTTGGATTGGATGCAGTACACATTTAAATGGGCTGTGACAAGTAATTCAGGAGTTTTGGTGTACCATATGACATATTTTTTTTTTTTTATTACTACCGACATGTCAACAGATTTGAGGAAAACATTTTTTTTAGTAAGCACAGCTGCTATCAATTTGGATAATGATAGTCCATCACCATTTTTTTGTGTGTACAAACAAAGAGAGTGAATGTTCATGCAAAACAGCAAGTCTGTATAATTCCCATTCATAAGCCATTTGCAGACTGTACAGGGTCAAGATAAAATTATTATTTGAGTTGCTGGCCTCAGCAGTACAGATGCAGAAATAGAATACTTTTCTGGTCTTGGTAAATCTAATTTCTGTGAACTCTGTCCTCATGATATCATAGACAAATAATAAATAGACACCCTCAGAGTTCCTATCACAGTAACAGCATATCCTGCCAGCATAGCCATTCACTGTATATTTTCACTGCTCTACCTTTTATATTGCTCTATTTCTGACTTTCTCAGTCTATCCTCCCAAGATCAATGATGTTCCCGTACAATCGTTGCTAGTGGCTGCTCGCTAAAAATGTAGCTGGGTAAGCTAATTTTCTTTCCTTCCTCCTTCATTGCTCTGCAGTGAAGTTTTAAATTTAAGATTCTTCATCTATTTCCTTACCTGTAGGTAGTAAGTTTTAAGGCTAATGGTAAGAAAACGTGAATATTTATGACACTTTCTCATTAGTGCAAAACTTGGACTGGATTTCCCATGGCTCAATTGAATTACTTAAGCATTATTTAAAAAGTCAATTGTTTATTTATGCAATTGCTGTGTGAAACTTCTGACTACTTGAAACTCTCATAGATTATAACATTTGCAAGAATTTCTGTTTTCTTTTCCCTTTTCACATTCAGAAGGCATGTAACAAGTATGTTACCTGAGAATAAGGACTCAGTACTTTATGATTGATTACATATAATTATTTGTGTCCTAAATTTTAGAGAAATTCTATAAAATAATACAACAAATACAAGGTTTGTATGATTGATGATGTTCCTAATTGTCCAGAAGTCAGATTAATTTACCCTGACCTTCCTGCCACACCTTCCAAGCGGAGACTAGGTGGATGAAAATCCCTTTCAAATTCCAGGTTTCCTAACTTTAGAACTAAAACTATTTCAGCATCCCCAGCATAGGAAAAAATAAATAAATTAAAAAAAAAAAAATTGTAAGAGAAGAGAAATTCAACTTAATCCACTATGTTTGTAGCTTACATCTCTGGTCTTTTCTATTTTCTAAATCAAAATGTTTCCACCCACTTATTTTTTCCTTAGAGTACCTCTTTTCACAGAAGTCACAGATGACCTACCTGACAAACACCTATTTTTAACAATGTTTCACATAGTCTGTTTGTCAAACAAACCCATGAGAGAAGTCTCTTGTGTCTTTCCTGCATGGGAAAAATAGTCTATGACATTTAAAATATTGCCACTTCTTCTAATGAAGCATAACTCAGCCTATAACATGCACCTAGGGGCATAAATATACAGAAGTGGAAGAGATCTTCAATGTTCTGAAGCACCTTCCTGTTCAGGTGACCATGTCATATAATCTCATTAAAAATGTAATAAATTCCATTATAAAATTATTCCACTTTTTTATTCTCATAGCTCCTGTGGGAAGGCTACTTCAGAAATTCATGTCCCTGGCGGATAAAATCTTTTTGTTAATATCCAGACTAAATTTAACTAGTCCCCATGAGAACTTGTCTTTTAAAAAACTTTGGGCTTTAGTTTTAGTTTACTTTTAATGTGCATGTAGCCTTTATTTTGAACAACTATACGTCAGTAAAAAAAAATAATCCAGATGAGGCTTCATCATGATAGTTTCCAATGTCAACATACTTGTCTGCAGTATTTGGAATTTTTTGTTTCCTGATCCATACATTTACATTTTTGATAGATTCATCATTTATTCATGCTCACTGAGTTATTCTAAAAACAACTCATATTCCCAGGACATTTCTTTCTTTTACTAATTTTTGCTGATGAGTCTCCATTTTTTCCAAAAGTTCCTACTACCATTTCCAGTAGACTTATGACTTTAATTTACATTGTACACTTACAGTCAGGCCATTTCTATTACACAAAAAAGTCTCAGACAGTTCCTTCAGGGAGATTTTTGTCTTCCTCTGTGTTGCAACACCTCTTTTTTTGCCATCATCCCATTTTTAGCAAGCTATAAAGTTAAATTAGACAACATTAGTTATAATATTAAATAAGCCTAATCTGAAAAACAGTCTGTGAGAAAGTCCAAAACCAATTTCTCTTTAGACGAATTGTAGTGGGTTTACGTGGCAAGGTTTTGGTAGCAGGGACCGTAGGGGTGGTTTCTGTAAGAAAGATCTAGAAGCTGCCCCATGTTGGGGAAGGGCCCCATTGTTTTCCAGAGCTGAGCCAATAAGCAATGTTGTTTTGCGCCTCTGTGAGAGCATATTTAAGACAGGGAAAAAAACGCTGCGCGACACAGCAGCTGGAAGAGTGAAGGGAGTGAGAGAACAGCCTTGCAGGTTCCAAGGTCAGTGTAGAAGGAGGGGGAGAGGTGCTCCAGGCGCGGGAGCAGAAGTCCCCTGACGCCTGTGGTGAGGACCATGGTGAAGCAGGATGTCCCCCTGCAGCCCATGGAGTACCACGGTGGAGCAGGGTTCCATGCTGCAGCCCGTGGAGGAGACCATGGTGGAGCAGGTGGCCCTGCACCGACGGAGGCTGCCACCTGTGGAAGACCCCTGCCGGAGCAGATTCTGGGCCGGACCTGTAGCCCGTGGAGAGGAGCCCACGCAGGAGCAGGTGACCTGGCAGGAGCTGCTGCCCGTAGGGGACCCAGGTTGGAGCAGTTTTCTCCTGAGGGATGGACCCCGTGGTACGGACCCATATCTGGAGCAGTTCTGGAAGAGCTGCTGCCTGTGGGAAGCCCACGCCGGATCAGTTCATCAAGGACTGCATCCCGTGGGTGGGACCCCACAGCACAGGGGACGAGAGTGACCGAGAAGGAGCGGCAGAGAAGAAGTGCTGTAGACTGACCATAACCCCCATTCCCCCGTTCCCCTGCGCCGCTCGGGGGGAGGAGGTGGAAGAGGGTGGATGGGGGGAGAAGGTGCTTTTGGTTTCTTTCCTTTGTTTCTCACTTCTCTAGCTTGTTAGTAATAGGCAATAAATCTTACTATCTCCTTATGCCGAGTCTGTTTTGCCCGTTACAATAACTACTGAGTGATTTTCTCGTCCTTATCTCAACCCTTGAGCCCTTTTCACATATTTTCTCCCCATTCCTCTTTGAGGAGGGGGAGTGAGAGAGCGGCTGTGGTGGAGCTCGGCTGCCCACTCGAGCGGAACCACGACACCAATACACATTCTTTTTCAGCTGCCATATTCCCTTTTACTTGTCTATATCGCAATTACTCCGATTTCTTTAATTCAATTTGACTAATAGTTTTCAAGCTGTGCTTATATCCAAACAAATTTTAACTGTCTGTAAGTTTCTTCTGCTTTCTTTTTGGATGCAATTGCTATAGAGAGAGGCTAAACAATTATCTCTTAATAGACATCTGATTTTTGGATGTATAAATTTAAGCGAGACGAAGGTAATCTTATTATCTGAAACTGTTTTACCCACTCAGACATAGAGCATTCAGAATGTGTCCTTGTTTTCTATAAAACTATATGTCTGTTTTATTTATGGGATAGAACCTAATTAAGGAATAGATTTTGTTATGGAATGAGGAAAAGAAAAAAAAAGATTATTCAGTAGAGTGTAAAATCCCAGCCAACAAATAAAAATAAAATAAAATAAAATAAAATAAAATAAAATAAAATAAAATAAAATAAAATAAAATAAAATAAAATAAAATAAAATAAAATAAAAGTGAACTTCATGACAGTAAAATGGGTAAAAATACAAGGGAACTATATGGTCAAAAGAATGTAAAGTTTTACTTTAAAAAAAATGGAGAATATGTGGAAATGTGTTGTTTGTTTGAAAACATTGTCAAAATTATGATTTAAAACACATATTTTGTGCATTACTATTTTTGTGTTTTTTATTTTGGGGTTACAATCAGAACAGATCAAAGGGTTACAAAAAAGTGTCTGTTATGCTTTCTTCTAAGCAAAACAACTCAAAACTTTTGAGCGTTTAACATTAAATCCATACCTGTACAAACATCTCTGCAATTCAGTGTACAGACACTGTACAGTGTACAGCCTTCATACCTTTCATAAGAGAACCTTCTATTATGCTAAAGGAAAACATGCTAAGTATTGTTCAGAGAGACATTTTAAAATGAGAGACAAAATTACAGAATCACAGAATGGTCGTGGTTGGTAGGGATCTTTGGAGGCCATTTGGTCCAACCTGCTCAAGCTGGGCATGCCCTGCACCGTTTCCAGGCAACTTTTGAAGATCTCCAAGGAGAGATATTCTACAACATATCTGGGCAACCTGTTCCAGTGCTCCATTTGCATCAAAGTTTTTGGTTATTGACATCATACAATCACTTATAAGCTTATACACAAATTATTGTGGCAATCAAGTTATCACACATCATCTACAACAGAACTGTCCATGTGAATGCTCTTAGTTGGTTGTAAAGGATTTTTTTCATTTATTTATTTATTTATTTATTTTGCTCATCTTAACCCAAAAATGCAAGAAAGCAGCAGGAAATCTTTTTCCCTCAATAGACAGCACAGAGATTCCACATCATATCTACACAATGTACTTCATATCTTATGAAGCCATTATCTAAGAAAAACCAGCTGTGATTGCAGAGTAGGTTTTTTTTTTTCTTGTATTCTTATTTCTGGAGGAATGTTGTTTTTAATCTCTGAAAGAAACCATTAAAGAGTAGCTGTTGAATATAAGCCAGAAAAAAAAAATAAAATAAAATAAAATCATGATTAAGAACTAATTGTGACTTCTTAAAATCACCTGATTAAAATAAGTCTACTACTACTACCAGTACTTTAGTAGTAGAATTGACAGTGCAAGGTTAATGGCTGACTTGATGATCTTGAAGGTCTTTCCTGATCTAAGTTTTCTGACCTATGATTTTAAATAAAGGGATAACCTTGTTTTTAAAGATCAATTAATTTCCACTGGCCTTAAGACCTGTCCAAACTGAGTGGTACAGATACAGGCATATAACCGTTGGTTGTTTTAGCAGATAGAGGTGGAATTTAAGTTCCAATTTAAGTACACAAATATCAAAACACTGATCTAAATTCTATGGCATTATTTAAAACAGGATGCCAAAGGTATTAATCCCAAAAGATGAGAAAAATTTCCACTGCTACATTTGATATTAAAATAGATACTATTACTGCTTTTATTGCTACTAAAAATAACTTTAGGACAGAAACAGGCCATAGACTTAAGCACTGGCGTTTGATTGTTCAGACTGTTTTATGCTTACCACATTTTGGAAGCTAACACTCTTCCAGATAGTTCCCAGGCATTGATCAGGGGCTAACACATAAGAGAGTTTCTTAGGCAGTAAGAACAAAACTGCTCCAAGTCTGTCTGCCTTTCCTCTGCAGAGTCTGTCACCTGTCTTCTGTAGGCTTTGCATCCTCAGATATTTCCACACAACCTCATACAACAAATTAGAGCATGCAACACTTATTTTTCTGCTATGAAAACATCACTCTGATGGTTTACAACACAGCCTTTGTAGTATTTCAGACACTTTCAAGCAGTAGTGGCTCTAATGTTTTCTACTCAATCAGGTCTCAATGGAAAATATTGTGGTAGACTTGGGGAGGGAAGGAGTTGGACAGCAAAAGGGAGGGTCAAGAGAAAAGTAAGATGAAAAAAAAGGAACAGTGTATGCTATTCATTATTTCTTCAATATAATACTATTAAGATATGACTAGCTGTTATAGAAAAAAAGAAAAACTGTGCATTATCTTGCAAAGTACCTTATCTTGCAAAGGACCTTGTAGCTTTCTCTGACACACCACCTTTCACACCTAGACTGAGTTGCTGTATACCTGTAGCTGCAAGTTTAGGGACAGCCAGCAATACCTACAAAAGCTACATAAATGCACAGTAAACCTGCAGCACATTTACTGAACTTGTTTTTGCAGAACAATAAATTTGCTTCAATCAATGTCATCATAAACAGTAGTGCTGAACTACACAGTCACACAAAGAGGTGTCACCTTTCTCAGAATACAGGCTGTTGGGATCTTCTAACATCTTCTAAACATATTTTTCATGCTCAGCTGGGAAATACCTTCTGAGAACTACTGTGCAGGTGCAGTATGTCTCCTGTGTGACATACACCTCCCATTCCGGCTTGTTGTGGATCTAGGCTTAGTGCTTCCCTGCATACTATCCACACTTAACACGAAAGAAAAGCAAGACTTTGAAAGATCTTATGAAAGATAAAATTCTTGTAGGGATGGACCCCCACTGCCTCACAAAAGGTCTGTCTGAACTCCTCTATGGCTCCATTGGTTTGAATTTCTTTCTGTGTTGGTAAATAGGTGTTAAAATTGCAGCCTGAAGGCTCTGGAGTTTTAACAAAGCAGAAGTTTCTATGGTGGATTCTTAGGCTGTATACGTAACACTGACAAAAATCAGTCCTGGGGCTCTTCTCTTCTTTGAGGAACATCTGAACAGATTGAAAATCTGTTCTATCTGGTCCCATTATGGCTCTCCTGTGTCTGTAGAGTATAAATAGAGTGACATCAACTGAGGAATATGTAAGAGAACCCTCTTCTGGGCATCTATTTCTGTATGTGCTATTAACAGTCTCCCTCCACCCACTCCCACAAGAAATGGAGTCACTCCTGAGTTTGGCCTCCTGTTTCAGAAGATAAACTACAGATGCTCTGGAGATATGCCAGTGGCTACCTGGGCAGAAAGTTCAAGTAAACCGGGAAATGATTGATTAAGCCAGTGATGAAAAGAGCATAAGGAAAGGCCAGAAGAGGAGTAATGAGAGATTTTACCTGTGTAGATATAGAGCAGAATGGAGCATATAAAGTGAAAGGAATAAAGCTGGAGATATATGGAGCCTGATTTATAAAGGTGCCCTGATAGGTTTGTGTGTTCATGACCCATTATGCTGCTGCAGGCACACTTCATACACAGCCTTAGCAGTGGGTTAAAAGATCTCTGTAAGCTGGCTGGGCTGTACCACTCAGGCTGCTGTCCATGCCTGTACTTGTGTATTTTTTATCTGCTGTCTTTTAGTAGCACAGAGAAGTCCAGCTAAAACCAGTTTTTATTGAAGATCTCCACAGCTTGATGCTCTTTTTCCTTAAACTCCCTTTTTTATCTAGAGCATCCAGGGAGACATTTTTATAGTAGAAGACATAGGCAGAGACTCAGGTTGTGCTACTGTGACTGTCCTGGTTACAATGGCTGACCTCAGCACATCTCCTTCTGTAATATTTCCTCCTTCTGCAAGGCTCCCAGAAGAAGGTAATGCAATCTTATGCAGTCAGCAGCAGAGATATTATGTTTCTGTGACACATTTTTAAATAAATACAGAAGATGTTTGTAAAGCAGAGACCAGATAGTTATCATTGGTTCAAACCTAAGCTAGCTTCATCATCACCATTCATCTGCACTAAAATATGAGAGGGCTGTTTCTTTTTGAGAACCTGCACAACCATCTAGTCTTTGAAATAATGTTTTCCGTATATTGTGAAAGTCCAGGTCTGAGACTTTCTTTTTAAATTATAATGAGAACAAAGCACATATGAAAATCAGAAACCTAACCTAGACTTCCTCCCTAGATGCTGTAATGCGAGACTGTTCAGACTTTGACTAAATTATTTTGGTATATCTTCTGCTCTGAGTTCACAATTTTTCATTCTCCTTGAACATCTGTATTAGATGCTTTTTATTGCTCATAATCTGATGATATCTCAGAGTTCATTAGGAGGCTGTTTCTAACATTTATGAGCCATTTTGAAAAACAAATCTGTGTCTTCAAAAATATATTTTAAAAGGCCATCTAGTGTTAATATGGCTATTAAATATAGGGAACAAACACTCAGTTCTGTAGAGAGTCACATGTACTAGGACAAACAAAAAGCACAGAAAACAATAGAATCACTGATTGCAAATTTACCCTTAGGAAGGTCAGCAGTATAAGTAACAAAACTAGTTTCATTCTAGAAAATGTACCCAGCATTATTGGTTTTGGATCATGTAGCTATAGGGTTTTTTTCCTATTGATTTTTGTCTCGGCTTTGACTGCAGCCCAGGAGTCAGTTGGCTAACCTGCTATGCAAAGCTATAACTGCACTATACATAAGTCCCATTCAGGGTCTTTTTCCTAGATGTGAAGATAGTTGACTACAGATCTTGTTTTCTACTCCCCTATGTTATAGGGCCACTGCTGATTACCACAGAGCTCTGGGCTGGAAGATTGTTGGCTATTTCTCAGGACAAGTTCCAAATTTCAATTTCTTTCATTAACCATCTTCCTTCCATCTGGCTCTAATGCTTATACCCCAATGTGGTCTTTATGGGCTTTGCAGCACCTAGGGCAATACAGCTTTTCTTTTTGGCAGCCAGTAAGAGGCACGGACTCTTTGCCTGCCTTTACTTCTGCATGTCATATTAGTATAAGCTAGTGTAATTGACTGTAGCTGGCATATGTTGCCAATGTTGTTCAGCTGGCACAGTGAAGGGACTTCCTGAAGAAAAGCGAATTTTTCCACAGTGTTTTCAAGTCTGCCCATGTAAACTTATAATTGCCTGGAACCTGTATGTTGGAGCAAGGCTCTGACCAACAGGCTAGCAGATCTCACACTGTTCTAACAGATGTAGATGAGCAGAGACTGCCAAGTGAGTGTATTTGCATCAGTTGTGTTAACTGAAGGCATAATTTTCAGCTGAAATGGCTACTTACAGTTTAGATACCTTTAGGGTTAGCACTGTTTTTCTTCCTTTTGTTTTTTTTTTTTTTTTTAAACTCAACACTTCTATAAACTTTGAGCTAGGTGATGTCTTGGAGTGAAACAGGGCATTATCATGGAAAAGTGCCTTATCCTTTTCAAATGTGCCTTTCCTCTTTTCCCTCTTTAATTCACCGTCTGAAACTAACCAAGACAATCTTCTGCATTCCTGCCGAGCTTCATCTGACGAGGTCAGCAGACTTGTTCTCTGCATTTTTTTCTGCACAACAGGGGTACTCACAATATATTGCAGCCCCCCGGTAAGGGTGATACTACATGGATTCTTAAAAAGAAAAGCATGTGTGCCAATTTGGCTTGAATTCTTTGAACACATTGCTGGATTGTTAATGCAGGGGAAAAGGATGGTCATATAATCTGTCTGCATTTCACAACTGCTCCTGGTGCCACATGACACTACAGAGAGATTTCTTTACTAAGTCAGAGAGCATATTACAAAGGGTAAATGCACTGAATTGGATTAAAAGCTGGCTTGTAAAGAGGAAATGGTTTGTGCTGGAAAGAGCGGACAATTCAGGATGACGAACAGTAATGACAGGGTTGCTGCAGCAAAGCTCAGTATTAATAACACTGACAATGATGCATATTAATAATAATACTTTGTGCTTCTATAGTACTTTGTTTATTCAAAGTACTTTACAAACATCTAATTAATCATTATCTAATTAAGAATGACTTTGAAGGGGGTTGGGGGGCGTGTATGACAATATTTAAAATGTGCCTTTGTTTGATAATGACACAAAATAGGAGGAGGGCAACAGCCACAAAGGCACAGAGCATACACATTCAAAATGTTTTGGATAGATGAGGTTTATGGTCTGATAATTGGCTTATGCAGTTCAGCACAGAGAAGTATAAAGTAATGAGAGAAGGGAGGATCAAAACTATCCACAGAGACTATAGCCTAAAATGAAGCACAATACAAACCAAGAATAGACTTGGACGTGATAATGGATAATGCAGTAAATCCCTCTCTACAGTGTTTGGCAGAAGCAGAAAAGGCCTTGGGATTTACATTGTATATATAATCAGTGTCTTTTTCTGTTAAATAGGGCAGTAATGAGACTACATTAGCAATAGTGTGCACTTCTGGTCTCCTTAAGCCAAATTCCCTACTAATTTACCTGTCGCACAGCCCTTTTAAAGTCATCAGAATTACAGGGACTATAATTTGGCCTCATATTGTTAGTGTTGATCTTACTGCCAAAGAAATTCAAGGCCTAACCATGATGTTATTTAGTTATGGATCAAGTCCATAAGCAGAGAGACAGGTCAACATCTGCTGAAGCTCGTGTCAGTGACTTGTCCATCTCCTCTCACAGTGAACTGGAATATGTCTGGAAGAGCTAAGGGAGCTTCAGCAGCTCACATCACTGTATTTCATGCAAATTCAGAATGTTCTACCTTCTGTAAGATTATGGTAAGGGGAAAGTGTTAAAAAGGGACATGGTCGTACAGGGAGCCAACACAATATATAACCAAGCATGACAGCTGATTCACAACAATGTAAATTAATATTCAAAGATGTTGAAAAACAAATGATACTGAAGTTTGGAAGATCACATGGCTGTCTTAACCACTTTCAGCCCCCCACACCACATTCACTCAAATCCCTCTGAATATTGCAGGAACATTTGGTATTTGGAGGAGACAGCATATCTAATGAGTATCAGCTGAATCAACTCTACTTATTATAGAAAGGACATTGCTGATAATGAAAAGGCACAGCAAAGGCCATGCAAAATGATTAAGGGTCTGAGTGCATAAGTTATGAAGGAAGATTGGCTTATAGTAAAGAAAAAGAGGCTATCTTAGAAGTATATATGACTCTGAAGGGATCAGATAGACACCAGCAAGGTGATTAGAATAGTAATTAATTTTTTTATAATACTGATGTTTATGTTAAACATGTGGAGGTGAAGCAGCTTTCACAGGAAGTGAAAGGAGGAATTCTCTGCAGAGTTGTTGGTGGAAAATAAATCCACAGAAGAAAAATCTAATGAGCACATGGCAAACTTCTTTCAACCTAGAAGAGCAGTGTACTTGGTTTGTTAGAAGAAAAGGATCTACTTTCTGAGTGAAAAATGTATGACGTGTGCCAATTTTCTTGCTTTTGTCTCAAACTATCTCACACTTCTGTAGGTTAATTCACACTTCTAGTCATGTATGCAAATTAAGTATTTATACCCTGCAGGAATAGCAATGTCAGCTGGCTCTACCCACAGCTGAAGTATTGTGTAAATATAATTACTGCTACTATGGGACACTCATATATCTCAAACTCAGTTTTCCCTCAGCAGGTTACAATTACTCTTTGTTATCTGTACTTCTACTGCACATGGATGAGAATAGACCCTTAATGTAACAGGTTAAACAAAATAAATTTTTCTAGGCTCACTGTTGGTTTCACTCCTTACCAGCTGCCTTCTTAATCTCTGATCTCACTCATATTTCTGTACTTTTTATTTGACCTCAGCAACTAGTTGCTTTTCCAGAGGAATATAAGGACCAGACTACATTGGTGGTCCATTCCCCCTACTGCTGTAGAGTGAATGTAACCTTTTTGCTTAAAAGTTTAGGCAACTTGGCTCCCTCAAAACCTAAACATAGTTAAATTCATTTCTTTATTGAAACATTATTTAGAAAATAAAAATAAAAATAAGGAATCTTACAACACAGCATGATTCTATTCGTATACTTGAACATGTATATTTAATCTTTGAGCATTCAAAACCAAAAAAGCATAGTCCAAATGTTGTTACAGAGCTAAAATACTTATTCCAAAATCTCTAGCAAGAAGTTAGAGACAAGAAAAAATATTAATGAAGTTCAGCAAGTTTGAATTCTTCATATCCCTCTTTCATAGCAAAAGGGTAGATTAAAGGAAAAAGTCATGCAAGCTTTTTAGGAAAAAGAAAAAACAAAAAACAGTAACGTCAGGTAAATGAATTTGAAAACTTGATAATATGATTTCTAAATGATTCATTTGGTAATGTGCAAAGTATGAATAGAGTCTCTAACCAAAGTGTGTGTCCACAAATTTGACATGCACCTGGCATCAAAAGACATCCTGACAGAACAACTTAAAGGTTCTCATCTAGAAGAATAAAATTAAATTAAATTAAAAAATACATAGCAATTACCACACTGAGAAATTCAGAAGGAGAAAAAAAATACATTAACTTTTCCACTAGACAAGATCTTAGAAAAATATGACAACTGATACAGTCTACCATGCAGGCAGTGCCATTTATCAAATCCAGGTAAAATGATAGTGAAGCCAAGAATTCAAGCTTGCCTTTAACTTTGTGTTATTTTATTAGACCTCATCCATTTTGAATTGTTATTGAACCATATCAAAAGCAAACTTAGCATTAAAATTACCTTTTGCACAACACAAAGAAATGGAACAGTCTGGACTGAACAGTTCATGTGTAGAATCTGTTATCAACAAATCTGAACTTCCAAAGAGTATTTTAATGTACTTAATTGTAAAAGTGTCTTTCTTACTATGGCAGCCATACAGTGGCACAGGCATCATATTGTTGCTTCTGTGCTTCAAGGCCAAGTCTTGTCTGAGCTTACCATTTTAGCTTTTTGAAAACACAATGACCTGAAACAAATCAGATTTCATCCTGGAGTTAATCACTCAAATGCTTTTGTTGGGTTGCAATAAAATACAGACCAACTTGACTAGGTGTAATGATAGGTGTAATAGGTATAATATGATGTCTGAGTACATACATACACATAAATTGTTTGAATAGCTTTTTTCCTGTTCTTTTTCTCCTGTTTGTCCCTAGTTTCAGTAAAACAAGTTCTAGACAAAAAACATCTTGGTTAAAAAAAAAAAAAAAAAAAAAAAGCGTAGGCCATTAA
This sequence comes from Netta rufina, assembly GCF_964035555.1. Classification (NCBI taxonomy): domain Eukaryota; kingdom Metazoa; phylum Chordata; class Aves; order Anseriformes; family Anatidae; genus Netta; species Netta rufina. The sequence continues at coordinate 113,467,771 of NC_140125.1, forward strand.
TCTTAAGATTCAGCTAAACCTTAGTGGGTTTTCTTAAATTTCCCAGTGGAATTTTTAAGACCTCATATTTTTAAGACCTCAAATTCTAACCCTGTTCATTTAAGGTAGTCTGAGAAAGAAAGAGATAAATAATTCACTCCTCCATATCCCTTTCCAGCTCTCCCATTTACCTGGTCCAAAAAAAAAAAAAAAAAAATCCTCAGGAAGGATATAGACAGTGCTGGAAAGAAAATCTAGCGGTATTTTTTTTAAATGCACTACAGAAAGGAAAACACAGTGGTGGCCCTAATAGCCAACAGGAGAGAAAGAATGTCCTTCCAGCAAGAGAGGCAAGAGAGGCTGAGGATATACCTGAAGACTAGATAAACTTATTCATGCTTAAACAATGAAAAGAATGCCGAAGGTCTACAGATACATAAAAAGAACTGAAAGAAATAAGATTGTAAGGAATAAGGTAGCTGTAGTATACTGGTGTTGGGAGAGACTTTCTATCATGTCAACAGCAATACAAGTTTGCTGCAACAAGAGATGCATACACAGAAAACAATATTCGTATGCCTGACCACTATTTCCTGCATGAGAAAGAAAGTCAGATTACAAGCTTTGTCATTATTTCTGAACTGTGAGAAGAGCTAACAGTGCATGATCTATTAACAGTGACATCACTCAAATATAGAGCAAGAGGCTGCTACTAGTTCTAATTTGCTTTAAGTAAAACCATAAAACACAGTTTTCTGTGTCTGTCCATTTATATACTAGCATGTGGTCTCTTTATTTGTCTTTCATCATTTTCCGTATATATTTCTTCTTTTAAAATGGAATAAAAACACTGATTTAAAAAGCTAACCTTACACTGAAACCTTGAAGTACAGAATCCAGTTCTTGAAGAAACTCTGGATTTATGTATTTAAGAATGCCATATTCTAAGGGGATTTTAATTTACTTTCATCATATGATCCATTTTCATTCTTCACATATATACAGCATTAGTACTAGCTGCTAGGAGGTAAAGAATGAGAGCAAAAGGAGAGAGCATTTGGCTTGCGGGAGAAAAATATTCAGTTTATATCTGAAACGAAAAGGAGTCAAACTGACAGATTCTGAGGTTGTCATGAAGGCCAGAAGCTTCAGAGAAGAATTCTTTCACATCAGCAGTGGCCAGAATTTGCAAAACAAGCTACCAATTACCTCTTAGATTTTCTAGAAACAACATTTGTTCTCGTAATGTATATGGAGATAGGTAATTGAACTGAAATTAAGAAGCTCTTTCAAAAGTTAGACTTCTCTAACTGTTTTGCATGGTTGTGTTAGTGTCCCTCTGGCTTTCTGCTGAATCCAAACAACTTAGTTCCTTTGTTTATAAAATGTTACATGTACCAAAAGATGTACCAAAAATGTTACATGTACTGTTTTGTTTTAATGTGACAAGTAGCAAATGACAGTGCTCTGGGGAATTCCAAAGAATGGAAAACAAACACAAAATGCTAATGTGTTTCTCCCTTGCCTTTCCAGATTAGAGGATCTTCCACAGATAGTTTGACTGCTATAGCACTGTAGAAAATTTTGATAGACTTACAGACTCATAGAATCATTTGAGTTGGAAAGGATATCTGGAGATCTTCTCATCCACTTTTCAGCATAAAGCAGCATCAAAATAGAGTAGGTAGAAAGAGCCCATTGGTCATCTGGGTACTGAATATTTCCAATTTTGATTTAATAAATCAAAATATCTATGGTTGTAAACTCTATACATTGAACCCCACCATCCCCCTTCACTTTTTCTTCTCCAAGTTAAGCAAACCAACTTAATCAGCCTCATAGAAAAATGCAGCCATGTGAACCTAATGAGGTTCAACAAGTCTAAGTGCAAGGTGATGCACCTGAGTCAGGGCAATCCTGGGCATAAGGACAGACTGGGAGAAGAACTCATTTAGACGGACTTGGAAGTTCTTGAAGGATGAAAAGCTCAATATGAGCCAACAGTGCTTGCTTGCAGCCCAGAAGGCCAACTGCATCCTGAGCTGCATTAAAAAAGAAGTGGACAGCAGGCCAAGGGAGGTGATTGCCACCCTCTACTCTGCTGTTTAAGACCCCACTTGGAGCACTGCACAAAAAAGATGTTGATCTGTCAGAGTTCCAGAGGAGGGCTACGAAGTTGATCAGAAGGCTGGAACACCTCCTATGAAGAAAGGCTGTGGGAGCTGGGGCTGTTCAGCCTGGAGAAGAGGAGGCTCAGGGGAAACCTCATTGCAGCTTTTACCTAAATACCTAAAGGAACATTATTCAAAAATAAATAAATAAATAAATAAAAACATGGAGAACAAATTTTTACTTGGGCAGACAATGACAGGATGAGGAGGAATGGCTTTAAACTAAAAGAAAGGAGATTTAGATTAAATGTTATGAGGAAATTCTTCACTCAGAGGGTGGTGAGGCACTGGCACAAGTTGCCCACAGAAGCTGTGGATGCCCCATCCCTGGAAGTGTTCACGACCAGGTTATTTGGGGTTTTGGGCAACCTGATCTAGTGGGTGGTATCCCTGCCCATGGCAAGGGGTTGGCACTAGATGATTTTTAATTCCCTTCCAATCTAAGCTGTTCTATAATTCTATGATTTCACCTGTCATATTCCATAACTTGCTACCATCATAATGGCCCTTCACTGAATACTTTCTACTTTGTTCATATCACTTGTACTGAGGGCCCAAAATTTATCACAATCTTCTTTTTCTTGGTTCATGTGGCAAGATGACAAAAAGGAAGTAAGTATTTTGCAGATAATGACATTATGCCTCTAATGCGCACCCTGAATTTCATCTCAGGAATAGATCATTGGAGACGTATATATCCTGATATAAGAACAAGCCAACACTCTCATTATTGAGGTGAGAGGGAACAGCCCTCCATCATTAGTTTTAGCTGCTGACGTCAAAGATCTGCAGTGATGAAAACTCTTGTAATTTTTCAGTCAGAAGAGTAGAACAGCTGAGTGATTTAAGTTTTACTACCTAAATTGAGTAAAGCAGTAAGATGGACCATTTAGTTAGGTGACCATAAGTGGCATCAACAGAATGAAATGTAAAATAATCCATACCTAGAGATATGCAGTTCTGCAGATCAGTGTGGGAGGTACTGCATTGTTAAGTGACCTATAGACACCTCTTGTTTTTAAGACAGTCCTACTGTAATATAGAATTACATCAGTATACACAGGCCTAAATAGAGTAAATTTTATATATATATATATATATAACGTGAAAACTTTCTGCACGTGAAAACCACCACAGCATCAAAATTCATCCTGTTGATGAAACTTCACAGAAGATGAAGTTTTGTCTCAATTGAATGTGAAATGATTAAAAGTCTTTTCCTGTGATATTTTATTTTGTTCCATTATTTCTCATCACTAGAATGTGTAAGGTCAGTGTCCCGCCACTGCATAAGCATAAATCTTAAAAAAAATAAAAATAAAAAAAATAGTTTTATCTTGGTGGTCTAAATTCTATCGTCTCTACACTGTGTTCATTTTAAGTCCACTGACCACAGTTTCCAATCATGAACTCCAACCAAATGTACTCTCAGTGCTTTGACACATTGGCTTCACCTCAACATTATATTTCAGTGGCTTGCTATGTGCGTGCATGTGGGGACAAAGGGGAGGGAAGGGAGTGAAAACTGGACAGCTTTAGCATGCTACTAGAGCATTCAAGCCTGAAGTCACAGTGTTTAACACTTGGAATGGGATGGTCAAGCAAAACACGATCACTTTCATCTGGAATCTGGGAATAAAGCCAACTCAGATAAAATGGGGGGAAAAAATGACTAATCTGACAGCTGTGGAAAAGCACAGTGATAGCATATGTCAAGCAGGCCAAGAATTTAAAAACAGTACTGCAAATGAAACATGCTTGCGCCATACACTGGGGGTACATACAAACAACTAGACAGAGATACAGATAAAGACATTTCAGGGTTTGCACCTAAAACATGATCCTCACATTCTGTTGAGAATGTAACTTCATTTCCTGTTACGATTTTTACTTTTTTTTTTTTTTTTTTTTTTCAGATAGGAGCATTTGAAATGACTGGTCTCTCTCCTCAATATGGAAAAAAATATAAATAAAATAAATTAAAAGATAAAAGGACTTGCTTGAAAACCTAAAGGGAATCTTCCAGATTTCTTAATCAACTGTTCTCCTGCTTCTGCTGTGCAAGATGCCGTTGCATGGTTCAGGCAATTTTGCAGAAAAGACACTGTACTTGAAAGTTCTCCAGCAGGATTCTCCATAAATTTATTACTTTATGACATAGAAGCTCATTTATACAGTAAAACAACTTCAAAACTGATGCAACATAAAAAAAAAAACAGTCTTGCTGTATCATCTCGCAGTGTTATGAGATAATGGCACTGTCAACATCAGCCCCAGTGGAAGAGACAGCTTTGTGACAGTGTGAGGCAGTGAAACAGGCCATGTCCTTCTAAGGCTGGAGATTTAGGGAAGAGAGCCTGGGATTCAGGTGCCTTGATGATGAATGGAATGAACAAATTTGAGAGAAAAAATGAAATATATGTCAGCTGCAGAGTTCAGCCTATGGTAATTCTAGTATTTTGCTTAACACAGCAGTCTGAGGGCTCATAATAACAGAAGGACTTCAACAGGAATAAACTGTGTGCTGATTTTATTTTCTAAGTGTGAAATCCCAAAAGGGAGTCAAATAGGCTTTAAATTATTAGTTGGTGAGGTACATGATATGGGTGTCCTTGCTTTACCTGTAATAGCTTTTAGATATGCTTGCACTCCACTGCACTTAATATATCAGCTTATTCTTTGATTTATAATCTTGTTTTATACAGAAAGTATTCAAGAAACATAGAGCTGAAAGAATGGAATGAACCTATGTTTTGAATTTTCCCACATTTCTTTTTCATTAAGGTAGTCATAACATTATTCCTTTTTAATACTGATTCAGCAAGTACCTCCTTGAGACCAAAACATATCAGATAAGGTAACTTGGAGGTTCCTTTAACTAAGATGAAGTTTGCATGCATGATCACACCTACTGCAAGGAAATAAGTTCATTTCCAACAATTTTCAGACTATTTACTAATTTGTTCTATTACCTCGTATAGAAGCATACATGTCTTCCTGTAGGGAATTATTCCATCTTTTCACAGTTTGCATTGTTACGTAGACTTTCCTGCTACACAACCATTTTATTTTCCCATGATTTTGCATTTTGTATGATATTCCCCAAAAAGATTCACAGCTGTGTTTCTCTTCAAATCTTTTTTTGTAACACATTTCTACTCTTTCAGAATGTCTTTGTAGCTTGTTCTGCACCCTCCATGACATTGACAGTATCACCTCTGACTAATATATCATTCTAAAGCTTGTAGATCACCATGCTAACCAATATCAGCTTTAACATTTGTCTCTAGAGCATCCCAATACCTTCCACTTTCTGACTGAATATATGATCCCTAGTTATCTTGTTTAGAGGGCCACTTTTCAGCTTATATGGTAATTTCTCAAATAAATCAGTTTTATTTAACTTTCCTTTGTTTTGTTATTGTTATTACTTTTTTTTGAAATAGATTTGTAACAAAAACAAAGGGGGGGGAGGAGAATTTGATCCTGTTTTAACAATACTACATCTTCATCAAATTCATGGAAAAAAAAAATCAATATATATATATGTTTAAAAAAGAAAAATGGAAACTGAATTCAGAATGAAACGTGCAAGTATTAGGAAGCTCAAAATCAGCCAGCAGTGAGTCTGGCTGGAACCAACATTGTTTGACATGGGGTCAGTCCCTGATCTCTTTTCACAGAGACCACCCCTGCAGCCCCCTCAAATGCCTGAACCATTCCACACAAAACCAATATAAGGTCTCATTCAGTGTTGATATTGTTTTAAATGCCAGTAAAACATCAACTATCTGGGAAACAGAAGGACTTCAACAGAAAGATCCTAGATACTCCAGAACTTCAAAATATAATGTTCCTAATAAGGTCTGTAGAGAAACTCCAAATATATGTTCTTCAGATATTATGATTTGTTTGGTGCCTTTTTCTGTACACATATTTTTCCCTGGAAAACCATAATGAATGCAATGACGACATCTGCTTTCATTTGTTTATTTGCAGTATACAGTGTTTTGCACCATTAAAAGGCTGTGGCTCTTCAGTGAAGAGAAGGCTTTAGCGAGGAAGGACAAGAAACTCTCCCAGGAAAAAAAAGTTGAAACTGGAAATGTGTCATGGTCCAGAGAAAATTCTAGGGAGTAGAACAGGGACAACAAAAGTAACTGAGGCCACTAAGATAAAAGACTTTTTTCATGCTTTGCTGTACTGGGTTTATGTGGCAAGGTTTTGGTAGTGGGGGGGATACAGGGGTGGCCTCTGTGAGAAGAAGGTAGGGACCACCTCATGCCAGTGGCAGACCCACTACTGCACAACAAAACAGACCCACTGCAGAACAGAGCTGAGCCCATCACTGAAATCTGTAACACCTCTGTGAAGTTGTATTTAAGAAAGAGCATCATATGCTGGAGGGAGAGAAATTCCCAATGCTGTGCAAGCACCATTCAGCTATAGCCAAACAATTGGTGTGTTAACAGCACTGTTTCAGCCACGGAAACAAAGAACAGCACCATGCCAGCCAGACCCGGCACTACATGCACCCCTTACTCCACATCCTTTTCATCCTGCTCAGATCCTACATTGTCTGCTGCATCTAAGTATCCTCCAACCATCCCATTCATACATCTTTTTATTTCTATATCCTGCTCAAATCTTTCCACTTAATTACCTGCCCCCTCCCCTCCCCCCCCCACCCCATTGCAGTGAGTGTCACCTCACTGAAAGGACTGAACATAACCTGTAGTGATAATAAAACAGGAGGAGACATGTCTGCAGATGAGTAAAGTAGCAACTGGGAAAAGGTAAGGAAAAGTATTATCTCTATGTGTGTAACTTCCACTAAATGATTCTGTTTTTCCCACAGCTGTGATTAGCAAGTAATCTCCCCATCTTTATTTCAACCCCTTTGTACTCTCTTTCTTTCTCTTTTCTCCACAGTCCCACTGGGGGATGGGAAATGAACGTGCAGCTGAGTGGGTGCTTGGATGCAAGTTGATGTTGACACACCACATCTGTAAAACCTAGGGGGAGGTAGCAAAGCTTAACACTTTCTTAGTCTTTAGCTCTGGTCGTTCTTGGCATATCTATCTTAGCTTCTGAGGTCTTACCACCATTAAACAATCTGAACCACTCCTGGCTTCATCTGCACGTCCTGACAGAGCCAAAGTATACTCAATAAAAGATAATCTGTTCTGATGAGGATAGTTTGATCAGATTTTATAAAGTTTAAGGAGGGTTAATGTTTTAATTCACTATCTCTATTTATTCTTTTAAATACTTGAATTCACCCCATTTTTAAATGTTCTATTTGGTTTTCTCACTTAGAGGTAGTACCTTCTGACAGACTCATGTCCTAAGGCTGAGGTTTTTTTACTAGTTAACTGCTATTGCTCATACATGGACATTAAAGATCATTCAAGAAATTCTAGGGTCTGACCAGCTGCCAAGCCATTAAGGTTCCTACAGGTTTCTATCATCTACATAGTGTTGTGCAGATACTTCATACAACAGCTAAGATATTGTAAATGGCACTGCACACCCATAGTTGGGGACAAAGTTAAGTTTGGAGTGTCCTTTTTAGGATAGCTCTTTAAATGATGTGAGTTCATTGTTGAAAGTAGAAGACAACATTGGAAGCAAAATAAATTGTGAGAAGGCAATATTGCTCCCAAACTCCATTCTCTGGTCTCCTAAGTAGAAGAGAAAGCTGGTGATACTGGAGAAAGTCCAGGAAAGGGCCATGAAGGGCCTTAAGGGACTGAAGCATCTCTCCAATGAGGAGAGACAGAAAGCTGGGACTGTTCAGCACAGAGAAGAGAAGGCTCAGGGGGAATCTTATCAACAAATCCTTGTAGGGAGGGTGCAAAGAGGACAGGGCCAAGCTCTATTCAGTGGTGACCAGTGACAGGATAAAAGGCAGTGGGCATAAACTGGAACACAAGAAATTCTGTCTAAATATCAGGAAACACTTCTGTGTTGTGCTGGTAAATGAGTACTGGCAAAGATTGCTCAGAGAAGTTGTGGAGTCTCTCTACTTATAGGTATTTAAAAGCCATCTGGATGTTGTCCTGTGCAACCTGCTCTAGGTGGCCCTGCTTAAGCAAGGAGGTTGGAACAGATGACCTCCAGTGGTCTTCCAACTTCAGCCATTCTGTGATTCTGCATGTCTCGCTATGTATAATTGTGTAAAAATCTGTGTTTTACGGTCTTCATCTACAAGCTAAACAATGAGATGCAATTAATGCAATCCAAAATAGATATTGGGTCTACAGAAGTCTATATTTGAACCAGTGAGCATTTTCTCTCTTTATTGTCAAAGAAAGGATACTTTATTGTCAAAGAAAGTATCTCTTTTAAGATCATTACCTTAAAAGAGTACTTTTAGTCTTCCTGAAAGATATTTCTCAAACGAATCACATGAACCACACATTAAATGATCCTAATAGTCAGTACTGAAAACAATTGCATTGTCAAAAGATTAACCATAAAGGAAGTCTAGGGTGAAAATTCACTGTCAATGTTTAAAGTGAGATGAATGTCACTGGCAAATATTAGCTAACCATCATAAGGATTTATCTAGATCCTATAGCTGATTTATTCTAACAGGAAAAGCAACTCTCAGCAACGACAATTTGTTGATCTCTTATTTGCTCTGTAACTTTTGAAAATGAGATTCAAAATGAGAAAAAACAGATCTTGTCTAGCAGTACTTTATGATCTAATTTAAAGTGTTCAGGGAATGAATATGATAAATATAAAGAAGCCAATGGCCAACTTGAGTTGCCAAGATAAGATTGAAATACAGAAATCTGAGTCCTTGATATTAAGCTCTGAAAGATGCCAAGCATACTTCCAACAGAAAACACCAAGGGATAAGAAGTTTCTCAAGATTTTATATTAAAGTTTCAAAAGATGTCATTTCACTATTTCTGGAACATTTTTCATTGACAAGGTGGTGAGAAAAACATTGTCTACTCTTTTGTCTACTCTGTTACTCTGTACTGCATATGAATATATTACATTGGCCATTAGGAACAGTAAATCTATATGCTAAGATTTTGCTCAAACCCACCCTAATAAACTTCAAAAACCTACCAAAACCCATTATTCTAACCACGGGGGTGGGTGGGTGGGGGTTGAGAGGGCGATATTTAGGATTATTTAGGACTAGTTAATCAGAAAGGAACAGGCGCTTTCTTGATAGAATGTTAAAATGTTTCAGCATAAAACATTTGCATGTTATGGCAATTATGGATACTTTGTTTATCCATAAATTATTTTTAAAATAAAATCTGCATATTCTGTTTGTCAGCAGGCTGTTCAGACTAAAAATTAATTAAAGAAATAGACAAATGTCATATCCAGTAATATTAGTTCCTAATGCAGAAAGCATTTCCTTCTGTGCCCATGAGGTAAATTATGGAAAACACGGTTTGATTTCATGAGGAAACTTTCCATTGCTCATTCCACCCGTAGGACAATTTCAGCTTCTCTGCTTTAGTCATTGGCACCTTAATGTTTTTATTAAATAATTTACTGCTTATAGATTCCATCAGATTTCCACAAACTAAAAATCATTCTCGCTCATTTTAGTTTTTTTCTGTATGTCTACTTTTGGATGCAATGCCCTATGAAAACAGCACCCCAGAATTATTTACCTAAAAATATGTAAGTCCCTCATTTGGGAATGAGGAATGCGCTTTACATTCAAGAACTTCACTAATCACTGAAGTGACATGTGCCAATGAATTTCATTCTTTGGATTGCTTAATATAAAAAATATTTAATAGAGTTATACAGTATTTGGACTGCAACTGGTTATCTATCAGATGGATTGCTGACTTAAAATTTATAACTTGTTTCTTCCCAAAATGTGATTCATTTAATCATAAACCTAGTATGATTTTCTGATTCTGGACCTAATTCAGAAACATATGTAAGAACACATTTAAGTATTCAAATGTTTCCACAGACTCCAAGCAAAACATACATTTAAGTGGTCTTCTGTCACAGAGCCTAAGTAAATCTTGATTCCTGATCTGAAATTTGCTTTTCATAAACATCTGTGAGCTTCAATGCATACAATTGTTAAAAAATAAAAAGTTCAGCTACAAAAGTTACCAACAAAAGGAAAATCTTTTTGAAATTCACCGATATGTTTGCTAATCATTTTTCAGTATTTGCCCACGTCTGTTCAAATGTCTGGGTTGTGGCTTTTCATCTATTTCAGGAATATTTTAAGCAAGCTATGCAAAAATTTCCCTTTGTGCTAGTTTGGCATATTGCAGGAAGGTTGAGGATTTTACTTTTTTTTCCTTTCTTTTTTATATTTCTTTTTTTTTTTTTTTTAATGCCTTCATGTAAACTGTAGAAAGCTTAAATCACTTAAACTTCCTTCTAGGAGCCTCTGTTTTTCAAAGAGTTCATTCAGATGTAGCGTATATTTTGGGCATGTTGTGAGCAAAGATGCCTTTATTCATATAAATGCCACTACTTTACTAAACCTGGGAAATCTTTAGCTGTTTATACTTCTTTTAACATGAGTAGCTAGAGGCTTTCCATCCCAGCATTACTTAATGAGCTGTTCTGTGTCTTTGGCTCACTAGAATACAAGCACCTTCAACATTAATTGGGGGAGAAATGGCATACGTATAGAAGCTTACATGACAATCACAAAGCTTAATGATTTGTTTTGAAAATAGCTATTCAGTCCTGGCTTCAGATTAAAATACCAGCGTTAAATGATTTTGGTCTTCAAAGGTAGTATAATTTAATCTCAATATTCTAACAACATATAATGAAACCGCTGTAGACTCCAATGTCTGGCCCACCTTTACATTTCCAGGACTATATCTGAGGACATAGTCCTGGAAAAGTGATATCCTACGTGAAAGAGAAATGAAATCCACCAGAAAATCAAATTAGCAGATGCAAAACATTTTTTAATGAACAGGAAAAATCTTCCCCTCTAAAATGTGTGAATCAGCATAAATGACATCTAATTCTCTTTCTGTTTGTATACAGAGCTAATAAACAAACAGCACAAAGTCTTTCTAGCTACTATACAAATAGGTTAATACCAGTACTGCCCATTCTTAACAATTAACACAACATGTTAACAATTAACATGAGATGTTAATTGTGATTATTTAACTTTACTGTTTTTTTTTTTCTCTTGATTTATAATGGAGTTTTACAATCCAAGCTAGTTAATAAAAAAAGCCAAGATAGAGTACACTAGAGCTATCACAGGGGTTGTCAGCTACACAGAAACCAGTGAGCCTTTAGAAATGTCTATCTTAGCTTGTTCTAGTTCTGATATGCAAATGAGCAAATAAGAGGGACTTACTTTCCCTAAACTATTCATTGTTTTATACACTTCTATCACCTTCCTCACTGCTTTTTTTTTTCTACAGACATGACAATCTCCATCCTTTTAATTCTTCCTCATATAGTAGTATATCCAACTCTCTAACCAATTTGTCTCTGGCCTCCTTTTACTTCTGCTGCTGTTTTCATTTTCACTGATAGGACCAGTAAAAGACACTAGACAAGGTGAGAACAAGAATGATTTATAAAACACTGCAACATTATCTTCAGGATTTTTTTATATCCCTGTCCTTACCATAACACAACGTGGTATTATGCTTTGTCTACTCCTACTCTCAACAAAAGATCTCCAGGTGCTGCCTGCAGGGCTTTCCTAGCATAGCTTTCCCCTCCTGCTCTCACTGCAGTAGTTTTAGTCAATTTCTGCTCCCACATCTCCATTTTCTATTCGTCTTCATCAATGAACAGTGAGAGAGGAAGTATCAGAAAGGAGAAAAAATCATCATCAGCCTCCACCTATAGCTGTCCCACCACCTCTTGCCTCCTCTGCTTCATGCTTGGCCAGCCTGGCCACCTCACCCTGGGTTTGTCCCACATCTCAGTGCAGTCACTCAGCTCCAGTGATCAGGGAGCAGCAAGGCAGCAATGACCTGTTGAGCTGGGAGAGCAGGAAGGCAAAAAGCATTAGGATTTGAAAGAGGAATTTGGAGGGAAGTGGAAGGAGAAAGCATAGATTTGTTTGTTTGTTTGTTTGTTTGTTTTCTTTTACTCTTTTTTTTTTTTCTTCTTATGTGATGGAAATGTGGTATTAGGAGAAATCATAGTTACAGGAAAGATTGTTCCAGGACAAGCTATGAATCACAGAGCTACATAAATGGCAGGAGAGCTTATTTGTTTGGGGAGCTAGAGTTTATTTTTAACTCATAATTACTTCAAATTATGATTTTTTTTTCTATTGCAGTTACAATTTAATTTGCCTTTTCAATACCTAAACAAACACTTCTGAACATTGAATTCTTCATAATCCTTCATTCCTCTCCAGTGAAATAATTGTATCACTTTCAAGTGTTTTCATCTTGCACAGTTCATCCCTTCTCTAGCTCATTAATAATTGATACATCAAACTATGCAGAACATGGTGTTTTTCATCAGGTACTTCTATATTGAATGATAGGGTTTAAGTTTACCCCATCAAATATTTTTGCTGTCTAAAAGTAAAATATGTAGTCAAAAAAATAGTCAACAAGGCTGCTTCCCTGAGAAAGGGTTACCATGAAGCACTTCCATAAGGTGAGTCATCTCATCTAGGATAAGATAATTCAACCTTGGTTTTCTGCCTCTTTACCATTTTCCGGTACATAAGTGCAATTCATCTATCATGTAATAGGGCTACTTAATTGCCTTGAAAGCCTCCTTCAAGGGGTTTCATAAAAGGCTTGTTGGAAGTCCAAGTTAGTTATAATAATTGCTTTCTTGCACCTACAATTCTATTCAAATATTCAGAAGTCAGACGTGTGATTTTCTTTTACGGCAGCCATATTTTTTCAGCTTTAGCTTTTGGTACTATTCAAAGTGTTCCATAAACAAAATAAATCTTCATTTATAATTTGAATATTTTTTCATACTGAAGCAGATCTGAAATCTACAATTTCCAGCACTTTTTTAAAAGGCAATTATACTTTCTGCCATCAAACTCCTCAGGTGTGGTTGATTAACTTAATGAGGGATTACATTTATTTTGACAGTAGTTTCTTTAAATTCCTTCAGCATGTCATCCAGTCCTGAAAACTTGTCACCATCCAGCACCTTTCCAGAACTTTAACCACTGCTACTTCCTCCTAGTACTGACTCTTAAAGTTATTTTAGGGTACATATTTTTTCCATCATCCTTAGTGAGAAAGACAGTTTGAAAGAAATAATTAAATTTCTTGACACTGTTACCATGCTCAAGCACTTAATTTATGCTAGTGGATATTGCGGGGTTGTGGAGGAGGAAAGAAAACAGAATTCCAGATTCATTCCTCTTAAGAATTTGAAGATATTCTGGAACTGCAAAAAAAAAAAAATTCTGGCACTAAAAAAAAAAAAAAAAAAAAAAAGAGGGGAGGGGGGAAGAGACAGTGGAATTCAGCAAAGACCAACTTCCTCCACACGGTTCTTGGCCTGTAAATGGTATTCAGAGGTACAAAACTATAACAATTATTTTGTGGTGGGCTTTTTTTTTTTTTCAGTTTAAAGTATCTAAAATAACATGTGGTGTGTGCAGCTGCTCAGAGGAGTACCTGCATGCCCCTGTTGTGCAGCCCAGAAATGTTTTGGGGTGCTTGCATTTACAAATAATGTGCAGAGAGAAGTAAAAGGCTCTGTATGGAACTGAGACTGGACACTCAAGTCATTGCAATAGGCTGTTATTATGAAGTGTATTAGGATCTGGCAAAATAGAGCAGACTAAGATTATACTCAGTCTGCTAATTTCCAGTTGAGATAAAGAAGTACAAAGAACCAAAATGCTGACTACATTTTTTTTGTTTCTAGCAGACATAAAAGTAGAATATGTGTTTGTTTTTTTTCTTCATGTCATTAATACAAGTTATCAATTAAATTAGAAACCATAATCTCCCATGTTTTCATATATTGTCATTTTTCTCAGTAAATATCTAAATCAAATTTTGACCATTCCCATGTCATTTTTCATTATATTTTTCTCACTCACTTTACTGATATTTTGGATTTCAGAAGGGGGAGGAGCTCTGTTATGAAATAGGAATTAGCAGCTCAATGTGATGTTTCCAGTTCAAGATTTATGAGTAATAAAACCATGTATGCATTTGGTATTTTCATGAATAATAGCAAAACGCTGCAAACCAAACTTCCTCACATTTTTCAAACACCTGCTGAATTAACTTCATTGATTTAGAGATGAATGTCCAAAAGAAACATCTCTCATTCTAATAAAGAGTTAAATTGTCAGACTAAAATACAATCTCTCTACAGTCAAACTAATTAAAAGATACTATAGCAATCCTAGAATGTTAAGTAGATTTGAAGAGAAAAGAAAATACAACGTAAGTTAAGTTTTATAAAGCTTCACTAGCTCTCCGGGTTTTCTACTTTCTCCTTCTTCTTTTTTTAATCCTAAAAATAAAGATCCTCTAACTATAGAAAGAGATTTTTCACAGATGAAAGGAGGTCATAATTTCTGACACTTCATTCCCATTCCTTCCTCTCATTCCTAGCATAAAATTTCCAGACAAGTTTTGTAATGACCTACTAGGTGCTGGTTGTGCAGCTCCAGGTAGTGTCACAACTCAAACCCACAATGTACTGATAGCTTTCTACCAAGAATTATAACAGCACTTGAGTGACTTGCTGTGATTTGCAGTCTGCCATTGCTCTATGTGTTTTTATAATAATGCTTCATAAACACATTGCTGCCTCAGCATCTGATAACTGAACCATTCCCCATAGGTGCGTTATGGAAAATATTTCATGTTTAAATTATAGTGAAATACTGTCCCTTCTTATCTCTCAGATACATTATTCCCACAAATACTGTAAATGCTGTAGCAAAAGGTTTATCTGTTCTAATTAGCACGTATGGAGGAATGGAAACCTGTATAATTGCATTTTGTTCCTCCTGAGCTTTTAACTCACTATGTGTCCACTGGAAAAATAAATAAATAAATAAAGCAATCTTTAGCCTGGAAAATATCAAAAATGGGTTCACATTATTAAAAATTAAAAGTAGGGCTGGGAAGAGCTGATTAGCAAAGGTAATGTTTAGTAGGACAAAGAATCTTGTATCTGCAGTTCATGGATTCAAAACCAGTTTATGTTAGTGGATTCTGAAAGGTTTATCAGAATCACAGCTTTCAAGACCAAAAAAATATCTTTTGATCTAAAATCCTGACTTTACATAAAAATTACCTATTTATTCCTGCACTACGAATACCTTTTGTTTGATCAAAACGTATCCCTCAGAAACACATGAAGACATCCAATTGATCACAGACCCAGAGAACCCAGCCTTGCCAGAAATTTATTTCAATCAAGAACAACTATCTTTTTTTTAAATATATTTTAAAGAACCATTGAACCTGTAATATAAGACATTCTCTTTACATTGCTGAATTTGCATAGTACAATCCAGGCTGCTTTCTTGAGAACATTTATCATATGTTCACCTCATTTTTGTTGGTCTTTTCAGCATTGTTTTTTTTGTTTTGTTTTGTTTTGTTTTGTTTTCCCAATTTTTAAAAACAGAGAAGTCAGCCATACACAGTATTCCAATACTCATCTGATTTTGATATTTTATGCTCAGTCATGTTAGTCCTTTTTACAATTTTTACAACTGACTGTTGTTAAGTGCTTGTGTTGATTTTATTTTTTTTTCCCTATTACTCTAAATTTCTTTTTGGTATCTTTTCTTCTTCTGCTGCTGCTGTTGCTGCTGCTACTGCTTCTCCTGCTGCTACTGCTGCTTCTTCTGCTTCCACTTCTTCTGCTTCTTTTAGCTATGACTAATACTCTAAGAATGAGGTCTAATTTATTTAAAACTCACCAAAGAATGTGACATCTGCCAAGTGCAACTAATATCTTGAACTTTCTAATCCATAGGCAACTGAATTCACCAGATTTTCCCAACTGGCTTGGAATGTTCTTAGGACTTTTTTCACACACATGCTCAGATGTGCTTGTTCACTGGAAACAGGGTACCTAGTTTAAGTAGGTGATGAAAGGTTTACCTCAAATTTAGACACAGATACATATGCTTATTGTTACATTGGAACAGTTTCACAGTGGTACATCTGTTTTCTCCAGTTCATTTGTTCTTCATGTCAGATTTCCACAGTAGATTGTCCTCCACCTTAAATCCACAGTAAAAATGTTTTTTTATAATAACTCATTTATTTATGGTTTTACTGATTGATATGATGTAGGCTTATATTTATCACTTGTATCACACTAATGCATAGCCTAACCAGGAATCTGGGCCCTTCTGTGCTGGATGACTGCCACATATTTAATAAATAATGTAATTCCCTGCCCCAGAGAGATTACTTTCTAAACACAGAGTTGGATAGAACAGGTGGGGAAAAAAATACAGAAGTAGACAAGGCAATAGTGAAACGATCATTTTTCATCTTGCAAAATTGTAACTGTTACACCACACAGCAATTTAAATCTGTTTTCCCATGTACCAAAGGCAATCTATTTTCTAGTTTCAATAACTATCTCTTTTCCCATTAGTTAAAAATATTTATATCAATCTTATTTCATTTGATTTAATCATTTTTAAATCACTTTCACTGAAGTATAAAAAGCTGTTGAGCTCCTTTGTTCAAACATGAAACATAACAATAATCACTCTTTGGTATTATTGTAATTAGCTACATCTCCTCATGGAGAATAACAAATGCATACTAACTCAGGACAATTAGAAAGATGCTAATAAATGCTACATCATGATTCCTCACAGAAAGCAAAAGCAGTGTCAGTATGTAACCAAACAGTTTGCAAAGAAAATTGCTACACTTCAGAAGTTAAAACTTAAAGCTCTCATTGGGATCATTTCAGGAGAGAAGGACTCATTATACTTATCTGACAGTATTTACACAGCTACATCCCTTCCATTGATGGTAGGCTCCAGTGAAAGTGAAAGTTCCCAATATTCAAAGAAAAGGCAAAGCTGTCGAAGTAGGAATTTTGAAAGTCCTAGGACTAATTCATAGCTAGGAAAAAGCAGAAAAAGGAAAAAAAAAAAATCCATGGAATTGTAATATGTTCTCCTACCAATGTTTGCAATATATCTGACACCCTGTATGAGATAAACTGGTAAAAAGTCTAGAAATGAGAGAGGAAAACAAAAAGCAAAAACAAAAAATGGGGATGAACACTGTTTCATTTTGATTGTTTGTTTGGTTTTTACAGAGATCAGCTTGGCTTTTCAAACAGA
This sequence comes from Netta rufina, assembly GCF_964035555.1. Classification (NCBI taxonomy): domain Eukaryota; kingdom Metazoa; phylum Chordata; class Aves; order Anseriformes; family Anatidae; genus Netta; species Netta rufina. Next base: position 113,485,201 of record NC_140125.1, read on the forward strand.
ATATAGTGCTGTGGTCATCCCAGTGAGGATAACACTGATGAAATCCCATCTTGTAGAAGCATCCTTTTCCTTTCTGTACCTACTTTGATACACTGTACACTACTCAGCACAGAGTTCCTGAAAGGTATTTCTTGTCCTATGAAGAAAGGCTGAGTGATAGGGATGTTCAGCATAAAGAGGAGGCTCCAGGGTGATCTCAATATGGCTTTTCAGTACTTAAAGGGGGCTTATAATAACAGTGGAGAGCAACTTTTTGCTTAGACAAGACAATGACAGGACAAGGGGGGATGGTTTTAAACTGAAAGAGAGGAGAATTAGAGATATTAGGAGGACATTCTTCACTCAGAGGCACTTGAACAGGTTGCTCAGAGAAGTTGTGGATGCCCACAACATCCACAAGGTGTGTGAACACCTGTAGGTGTTCAAGATCAGGTTGGATGAGGCCTTGGAAAACCTGATCTAGTGGGTAGAATCCCTGCCCAAGGCAAGTGGGTTGGCACTAGATGGTCTTTAAAGTTCCTCCCAACCCAAGCCATTCTGTGATTCTATGATCCTCTACAAGCCAATAAGTATCTGTTATACAGCCCGCAGAACGCAGTAGAAATTTTCTGTCAGCTTCAATATTCCTTGGATCAAATCACAATAATTAGTCCAACAAAAGATATTTTTTAAAATATAAGAGTTATAAGAATTATGTTTAAGCTACCTGATTTGTGTGTGACACCCTATCCCATCAACAGATACCTGCTAAATTCAACATCAGCCCTCTTTCACTAATCATATCCAAGGGGCAAAGACAACTGTTCTGCTGAATTTCAAAATTATGCCTCCTGGACCAAACTTTGCTGTCTTTCTCCAAGAGAAGTCCCCATGGCTTTCAGTCCATCATCATGTCCAATACCCAAGACAAGCAATTAAGAGCATGAAACAGCTTTAAACCAAGGTACAAGTTATACCTTTGAGATCCAGTCAAAATATTTGCTATTGTAACTGTTTCCCATCTTGCCAAAATACTTGTTTTCCAAGAGGCAGATTTTTTTTGATCTGCACTCAATGACATCTATAAGGTGGTCCCATTGGTGTCAAGCTGGCACCACAATAGCAAGTGCAGAAATACTCTGGGAATCCAGAATAGGACTATAACAAACATGTAGTCCCAGAACATTAGAAAACTGAGATGAGCTCCAGGTGGTGCTAAGGAATATGTATTTAGGCTAGCAAATACAAGGCCTGATACCACAGTCTTTCCTCAGCTTAAAAGTTAAATAATTAATTAATTAAATAAAAATAAAAAATCACGAATATTTTTTTCATGCAACACAAAACATTTCCTAATCACAGTGATATTTCTAATTACAAAAGGAATTTAATCTATGTTTTTTATTACCATCCCATAAATAACAGAGTTATTGATTAAGCAACTCTTTCTTAACTAAGAAGTTGCTTATTAGCAAAAGAGTCCCTGTAATTTCAGTAAGAGTGCTTATGGATTCATGGACTCCTAAAGGTAAAGCTTACAGAACTGGAGCCAAATGAAAATAATAATGGAGAAAATTCCAACTAACCTGATGATGCAATGTCAGTCTGAGTCATAGTGAGGGCAAGTTAGGATGGGAAAGTATCCAGGAGCTGAGGCAGCCCTGGCTTTGCGTGCAGCGTAGCGTCTGAGGTGTCCAAAGCAATTACTGCTATTTTTTTGTTTAAAAGCAACAAAAAACTCTGCTCTTGAAAATGGCACGTGTAAATTTCAGGAAGTGACTTACCTGTTTATTTGCATCAGTGGCTAAAGAGCAGTCTTGCCTGCAGGCAATAAAGCCATACATTTGCATCACCCCCAGGATCTTGTCACTTTCCACCTACTAGCAGAACAGCATGGAATAACGTATCCTTGAGTGGACAGTATGGAAATTTCCAAAGAAAGAAAAAGAGAGTTGTAGAATGGCCTCTGCTGTACTTCCTCTCCTTCATTTCGTACCAGCACCGATCAATGGACTCATTGCCTGCTGTAATTCCCTGCAGTCATTACTTTACAGGTGAGTAATTTATGGCTTTGTAAAGGGCTCTGGGATGTTTGATTATGTCAAAGGTGTTATTGAAGTTCAGATTGTAGTTGTATCCTAAATAGGATGAGATTACCACTGGGATTTATATCATTACTTTCACTAATTATTTACAACGTGGTGCCAATCACACTGTAGGTGCACTTGGAACAAAAGAAGAGATGGCTCTGTGTAGGTGAACACAATCCCCATTAGGAAATAAGCTATCCAAATCAGTGCATGGCATTGACCTCCAGTGGCAGAAGAAATGATCCAAAAAAACAACAAAATCCAGCATTAAAGATATTAGACAGAGACCTCACCTGGGAGGGTAAATTTCCAGTGTGCAAATTTCTCAGCCCTCATCTGAAGCAAGTTCCCCTTTCATGGTAGCAGGATGTAAGGAGCAGGACAAACTATTCCAGAGTCACAGCATCAAAGAGTGACTAGGGATTACCTTAAGAACTACTATGTAAATGTCTGCCTATGGGGAGAAGTACAGCAATTGTGGGTGGAAGTCTCCTGTTTAAGGAGAAGGGCAGAAATCTCAATGCCTCACAGATAAAGTAGCAAGAAAAAGGAAAATGAGACATGATTATTCCCCACAGGACTCAAGTTCTTATCCCTGCAGAGTCTTCAGTCAGAGTAGGAAAGCTCATACCACACAGTAATAGTTTTCCAATGTGTCTGTAAGCGGGCTGGGTCCCTGGGGATTACAAGTGCGACAGCATTCTTAGATCCAGCCCCAGTGGCAGAGACAGGGGAAAGCAGTAAAATTTTCTTTTTAGTGGCAGATACTACAATGATGTAAGAACTCCTTTCCCTGTGAGGGCTCACATTAACATTTTCTCTCACTCCTGCAAGTAAATCATGCCACTTAGTCACAGTCTATAGAAAGATACAAACATCCCCTTTCTGAGCTCTCACACCCTCACCTTCACCTTTCCTATCTGACGAGAGCATCCAAACTTCATTAAGTCAGCCACAAACTCCAATTCACTTTTTCAGTAAACCCTGCATGTCTTCTGCTAGGCCCACACAACTCCACTTTTAGGTAGAAGCTTCTGCTTCTGTTTTGATGGAGGGACTTAGTACAAATAAGTATTCAGAAACACCATCAGCAACAGTGCCATCACTGGGGGACAAATTCACAAAGTGACTTAAGCATTATCACATCAATACTGCATTATTTAATAGTCAGGCACTGTGCTCCTAGACTTACCAGAGCTTAAGAAATGCCTTAATCTTCCCTTTCATTATTTAGCAAATAATCATGATATTTGGTAGCTCATGATTTGCAGAAAACAAATCCCTCCAGTGGAGGGAAAAAAAAGGAATTCGACTGTGTTTATTCTGCATATTGCCTACCCTCTGCTTCTGATTGTGAGAACATGTTTCAAAGGATTAGTTACTGGATTTGGAAGAATTATGGTTTCAATGTTCTGACTGGAGAAAAGCAAAATCTTCTAGCGTGCTAAAAATTAGAGGGTAATATTGAATGCATAAGGAAGGACTTCTGTGCCAAAACGTAACTGCAGAGGGTATAAGAGATTATGATACTTTCTGTGTGAAGAACAAGATGGGAAGAATTGGAATGAAATACATCAGACTTTTGATAATATTTTCCAATAAGAAGTCTTCCCTACTTTCCTACCAGCTTATCTCCTCCTGCACTTTGGGCAGAATACTTTAATTTCTGTTCTACAGTTAGGGAAACATACTGTGGGAGACTGCAGTTCCTGGCTGGAACACAAAATGCCTAGACAGCGTCATGAACCTGCAAATTAAAAGTAAGAATTAAAATTTAAATAAACAAACAACAAAGCAAACAAAAATAAAGAAATAATTAAACCTGACTTATAAGAGGAATGCGTTTTTAAGACTTGCTGCAGCTCAGCAACAGTGAAATGCAGAGGCAAAGAGAAGCATCCTGATGTTTTTTTCAGGAAAGACAATATATTGACCAGTTATGTCTGTCTTGGCCATCAGAAATGAGCTGTGTTTATAATTTGACTTGTAAAGATCATTTTAGTTGGGAATTTGGGAGTGCCCATTCCTATAAATTGTGACTGTAAGCACCAATGTACCAGAAGACTGACACTCCTTACAGACTTTAGCTAAGGGAAAATCAGAGACAATATAAGGCACAAACAAAGGAAGCAGAGATGAAAGAGGCATCAGGACACAGAAGGGCAAAATAAGGGGTAGATGTTTTCCAGGGCAATAAATCCACGCCTATCAGCCAGGTTCTGAAGGATGTGGAACAGTGCTTTCAAGAGAACACTGTGATAAGAGGCAGAGCTTGAGGAAAATAAAACAACTTTGATAAATTAGTGACTATTAGTCAAAATAAACAATTATTTGAAAATTATACTTCATTATTACATCTTACAAAATCCATGTAACCGTTTTCTTCCAAGACCATTTGTCCTGAAATTGATCAGATTTTTTTCAGAGTAGAGGATCTCAAAGTTGTTACACTTAAATAATTTAGAAATTCAGAGATCTAAAAATCATCCCAGAGGCCTCAGAAAATAGAACAAATAAGTAAATAGAAGAATGAAATGTCCCAGGAGGACTGGCTCCAAAGACAACAGGGAAGGAAAACCCAGGAAAGTCAGAAAAGTACTGGGACATAAACACAGAAGCCTGTTGAACTATCCTGACCAAAGTCATGCAAAAAGAGTAGAGTTGGCAGTATTCTTGGTTGAGAGTATAAAAAAAAAAAAAAGAAGAAAAAGAAAAAAAAGTAATTTCAATTTGAAACCTTTACTAGAAAGAAGTACCCTTACTCTCCTGTGGTCTTTGTTATTGCTATATTGATTGAAACTGAAAAACTTTTGTTATTAAAACAATTTCTCACATGAAAGCTGAATTAAAAAGAAAAAAAAAAAAAAAAAAGGAAAATTATAAAAACATATAATCCAAAAAAAATCAGTAGCTGAATTCTAAACTTGGCCAAAAGTACTGGATTACATTTCTATTTCCCTACCAACAGCAACAATTTATGCGTGTTTGTTCGATTGAACAGAAATAACAGCAAATTACCAGTATCTACAAGAGAATCAAATATCAAAGATTCATTGCTTCCTTCATTAGCCAGACATGGGCTATGTCTACACAGCGTTTTCCTGGCAGAAGCCAGCTCATTCTACCCACCCACTGAGCCAGCTCCAGTTTGGAAGCCAGAAGGCATATTTATCACACAGTGGAGCCTGAGATAATGTGCCCTGCCTCCCTGCAGGTCTTATCAGCTTGAGCACACCCCACCTCAAACATGGCTGCACCACTGCATCCAGCTACCTTCAAGCACAAGCAGAGGCCATCCACATACTCCTGCAAAATGCCATGCAGATGTTCTCATGGATGCATTTAGCTAAGGCCCTTGTGCAGCAAGATAACAAGCATTAGGTAACTAACAGAAGTCTCAGCCAGAGGCTGGAGCAGGGAGCTTGAGGGGCTAATTTTAAGTACAATTTTATGCCACATGGATGAAGTGCAAGGTTTTGTGGTGCCAGCTTAAAGAAAGAGGAGCTTGCCTGCTTAAAGAAAGAGGAGCCTCTTGCCTGCTTAAAGAAAGAGGAGCTTGCCTGCTTAAAGAAAGAGGAGCTTGCCTGAAGCTAGCAGCATAGCTGAAGGAAAAAGTTTGGCCAGCTGGTAGAATGCTAGGATGTATAAATGTTATCTAGCTGGCCATTCAGTGCTTGTATAAATCTGACAGAGAAGCAGGGAGGAATGATAGGGGAGCCAAAAAGCAAGACTGCAATTTTGATACTATTGCATATGAGATATTGCCATAACTGGAAACATGATATTACTCTCAAATGCTGAAAATAACAGGCTGAAAGGATCTACAGCTCCAATGATTCATCTATCATTTGCTCCTCTACTCAAACCAGGTGGACAACATATAGGGGTTGTAACAGGTCAAACACAGTAAAAAGACAGATTCCAGCCAGTATCGTAGAGCTGTGCTTATAAAGAATAAACATTTCATAGTCAAAAGTCTATTTCTATGCCAGTTTGGGAAGGCTAGGTAACAAACAAGATGAGGTGACCATGAATCATCATTGTGGTCCGGAGTTACAGAGTCTTGAATGTTTACAGAAAAGCAGAGAAAAAGTTCTGATGGACATGCATTTACACCCAGCCTACATAAACTCCTCCCTTGAGGATCTCAAAAAAGCCTGCTTTATGATGGGTGACTTTGACTTGAGGGATATTTGCTGGAAAACTGTTTCAGTTTGTTACCAAAACAGAAGGTGGGAGTTATATGCTGTAACACAGGTGTCTAGACATCAGTAGCATTAAGTCTAAACTAGGTGCCTTGGAGGAGAAATAAGAGGTTCCAGTGGGCAGCTCATCCCATACAAATTAGTGTGTCTAAGATAAATCAGTTAAATCTCCCTGTAGACATGCTTATTTCTCTCTAATAATGATAATTGTCATCATCATCATCATCATCTCAGTGGTTAGCTGAAATTTAGGTGTCTAATTCTGAGACATCTACATGTAAAAGACAGGAGAGATCAACTCTCTACATGGTTGTTTAAAATGACTCCATAGGTTTGGAAGGTTTCTTAAGACAAAAAGTCTCATGTCAAAATAGGATTTGAAATAACAATAAATTATATGTAACATGGGAAAATGGGAAATAAATGAATGCTGTATGATTTAAAAATATAAATAACTCCTGAGAAATTTAGTTGAATTAATTTAGTATTAGCATACACAGGGTTTCAGGAAATGGGAATGTTTATATGTACTAGGAAGAGTCATCTTAGGTCAGCTATAAGTCTTGGTTCAGGAGATGTAGATGGAATCATTCCAAACAGTGATATAGAGAAAGGAAACATCTGCTATAAACATACCTTCTTGCTAACAAAAACAAAGGGGTGTTATATACCATTTTCCTCTAAACAGCATCTCGATCAAAAGAAGAGCATGAAAAAACATCTACTAAAAAATAAAAATGTTTAGATTAACACATAACTTATATCCAAACAATTTTCATTTTTTTAATTAAGAATGTTCCTAGTCATTTTAATTTTTAACAGATCTTAGAAAGCTAGGATATTGAAGTGGCTTGGAAGACAGCCAAAGTAATTCCAATATTTAATAAGGGTAAAAGAGATAACCTAGGGAACTGTATAAAAATTGAGCTGATGTGTATTCCAGAAAAAATAATGGAATAGTTAAATGAGGATTCTATCAACAAACAGTGGCTAAACATACAATTAATGCCAGTCAACGCAGTTTTGTACAAAGTAAATCTCGTCAAACAACCCTGTTGGTTTTTTATGACAGAATTACAGGTACTATTGATAAAGGTCTCCATGTTGGCATAGCATTCTTCATTTTTAACAAGGCATTTGATTTAATGACATAAGCCACTGGTTTAAAAACAAACTTGAATTATGCAGAATTAACAGGGTTTACATTAGCCCAAATAGAAATATCTTACAGAGTTCAGAAAGCAGCAATTAAGAAATCAGTGAGCACAGCTGCTTCTACAAGGTTCCCCCAAATAGTCATTGTTCTATATATATATGGGGCAATGAACTGGAAATAGCATACGCGCAAAGCATAGCAGGACAGTAAATAAAAAAGATAGGGCTCTGCTGCAAAATTATCTAAAATGTCTGCTCAAAAACTTAGATTTCAACAAAACAGGTTTAAAGACAACTAAATGCATCACAATATATCTGGGGATCAGGAATGCAGATTATAGGTACAGAATAAGAGATTCTCTCTTGCAAAGCAGTAGCTCAGAAATGGACTTGAGTGTTGATGTAGATAATCACCTCAGCTCTCCAAGTAGTGCTTTGACTAAATGGCTAATATGATCCGTAGCTACATAAAAGGTGATTATCAAATAGAAATAGGGAAGTGTTACTGCTGCTATACTTTAATTTCATAAAACTGCCAGTACAATGAGACACATATGTCTGGACTCAGTTCTTCAAGAAGAACATAGAATTCACAGTGAAAGTCAAAAGAAAAAATGGACTAGATACTGGAAAACAAATCTAAAGAGGTGAGGCTTAAAAAGTTCAACTAGATTTATCAAAAATAAAGTTGAAAGTTTACTTGACCCGTGCATATAGAACCTGGCACATGAAAAACCTATCTGGTAGGATGGTTTTCAAACCTGCTGACATTGTCATAATGAGACATAATGATTGGAAGCTGAAATTAGAAAATTTAACCTTGAGATAAGACACAACATGGAAAATTAAATTTTATGAGGAGAGGTGGCAACTCACCATTAGTCTGAGTTGTTAAGGTGGGTTTAGATAACTTTCTGAAATAGATGTTATAACTCAGCTTTTCAGAGAAATTATACCACCAGCGTGAAGAGGGATTTGGATTTGATAGTCATGGGCTGTCCTTCTGGCCTTGAAATCTGTCAAATAATGAATACCACCTTCTCTACCCTCATTACTTCCATACCAGAAAATAATCAGAATTACCAACATTATTCAGCATAATCATTACATGGGTAGATACACACCAAGAGAATAACGGTATTCAAATATCATACTTCAGGGTGTCAGCCAGATGTCCTATGGGATGTGGAAACATTTATTTAAGTAATGTCACACTGGTCAGATGTAATTTGTTTTTGCTGAGTGGAAGGAGATGCTTGATTTTGTGTGTGCATGTGTGTTTATCAGAAAAACTGTTACCTTTCTTTTTACAGATTAGCTAACTACAAGTCACCCATTTTCTTTACTCATTTGCTTATCTTCTAGGTCATTCAACTCTTCTTGAAACTTGGTGCTTTTTGCTCATTAGGTAAAGCCTTAGTTGTTTAAGTTTTCTTTATATTTAGCAAATATAACTGCCTAATTGTCTTCTCATGGCATAATCATCTGTCTTTCCCACCCAAGCAAAGTGAATGCATAGATGATTAATCTCACCTTCAAGTAGTAATAAAGATATAATAAGTTTATTTTTCTTAGATTCTGGAAATCAAAATTTGCTGTAAGATCTCAGGGCAGGGATTTTATCCATCACCACCAATCATAGAGGACATCCAGGCTGAATTTGATTCCAGCAGGCATGACTGCTGTTTGCAGGCTGTGCCTACAGAGATACCTGTGCAGAACTGTTGTTCTCCATGTGCCAGTACAGGTGCATTGTGGTTGGAATTCCATTTACATTAGCTGAAAAGAGATGCCACCCGTCATCTCTCGGTTGGCTCTGCAAGACTAATAGGCAATACAACATTTTTAAAAATACTCTAGTAAGCAGACATGACTCTAAATACACACAGCAGGCAGAAACATTGGGTAGGAAGGTGCCATTTTCAGCCATTCTTCAGAGAAGCACCATCTGTTACAACATATGCAAGTGCAGTTACCCATCCGGTTATAGAAGGTAGGGAGGGTAATATTCTACCTGAGAAGCATGATCATCTCCTTCCTTCAAGCCTCAGACATTTCCACCATAGACAACCTACTGAGAAAGGAGGAAATGTCACCATCATTGTGCTACATTTTTCTGTCTCCCCCTAAAGGCAAGGGAGACTCAACTCCCTCACTCTGTACTGGAATAACAGGCTATGGGTACATGTGGTTTCCTACATGCAAGTCAGAAAGATTCATTTCAAAAGACTTTAATTACTGTAAGACTTTGAGAGTACGAGAAATTCAAAATGGGACCAGAACCAGCAAAATATATATATATATAATGTATATATAAAATTTAATGAACCTGAATTTTCAGTTTCCTTTATTTGACTATTTTGGCAGATATATTATTAATACTAACCTTTTTTTTTTCTTAGCTGAGAAATCTACATAAACAGAGCACAAAAAATTATGACGCACCAAAAAAAGGGGGGGGGGGGAGAAAAAAAAAAAAGAGTTATGTCTTGGACACTTTTTCTTTGTATGGAAACACTAGAATCTAATTTAATTCAAAAAATAAAATAAAATAGTTTTCTGCAACCTGACAAATATCCTCCAAAAATTATTTCCTCACTGATTACAAAAGCAGACAATTGATGCCCAAACAATCAAAGAAGGTTGTATTGTCAGCATGTTAATCATAGTGTTTCTTAGCAACCATATTTTATTTACAAGTAACAATACTTCTTCAGAAGCTGCCACATTTAATGACAAGTAGCTTTGGGGGAAGGGCTGCAAAATGCATGTGCAGCTAACACCTTTGATGATAAGCAGTTTGCAAAGAGCTTTTGCTGATAACTAGGCATTGACTGTAGAAGAAATTTCTGGGAAGTGAAGCAGTGGGGCATGGGTTAGCACAAAAAAGTAGCTCTGCTTGTCTTTGGCACCTGCACAGGTTAGCGTTTTAGTCCATGTGAGCTCATGGGTACCTCTCCCTTTGTCTCTAGACATCTTGATGCTGTGAATTTCTCGCAAATTCAGAGAGATTTTCAAGACCTCCTGAGATAGCCGAGTTTTGTGATGACAAAGTTTATGCTTCTTTGCCCATGGATCTCCTGCAGTTTGCAAAGAGCCAGGCTCTGCTCCTAGTACTTTTATCTCAGAGACAGCCAGGGTGACAACGATGTGTCTTCCATGGGCTCACATCACAGCCGGTGTGGATATATATATATATCCGATTTGGATATATATATCCGATTTGGATATTAGGAAGGATTTCTTCACAGAGAGGAAGGTCAAGCATTGGACTGGGCTGCCCTGTCGCCATCCCTGCAGGTATTCAAGAGATGTGTGGATGGGGCACTGAGTGACATCGTTTAGTGATGGGACTTGAAAGGTCAGGCTGATGTTTGTACTTGATGATCTTGAAGGTCTTTTTCAACCTAAATGATTCTATGATTCTATGAAATAGTGACTATTTGTCATCCTCATATTAAATACAAATACTTTGTTGTGCTTTTAGGGATGGTTTCTAGACAGAAGACCAGACTCAGATAGAGACAAAGAAATATAAAACATTCTTTTTTTCTCTCACTGTTAAAATAGCACACAGCAAAACTGTACGCTAGATGGGACAGTAAAGATATGAAAGGCTCCCTTCAACTTTATTTGGTTGTGCTCAGCCACAGTGACAGAAAGGCAGTTTTGCTCCTGAACCATATCACCAGTAACAGTCACCTCTCTTGTGTAACTCTCAACATTTCATTCTCAGGCTCCAGCAAAAGTAAATTCAAACCTTGGCTCCATTCATTTGACAACACACCTTCAAGTGTCATTGCCCTGAAACTGTTACCCTTGTTTGGTAGCTGCAGGGTGCTTAAGTATGTTTGCCCCCATTCATCAATCCTCCCAAAAACATACACATTTTTTTTCTCCTGGCTGTGACTATAGGATGACCTCAATAATCATCTCATGTTCATGTATTCCAACATCTTGTCTATATTCATTATCATTACAAGATGCTTCAGAGAAAGCTTTAAGAAACTATAAAAATAATCTGCTTGCATAAAGATCTCATCCTAATCCTTTGGAGCTAGAGTTACCTTTAAATTCTTAAGCATGAGCTTGATTTTCCTTCCAGAAATGTATGAGGAATATATTGTAAATACTCTTGTTATCCAATAAATTGCACAACCCTTTTAAAATTCTACTTTGTTCTAGATTTTCACACTCAAACGTTGCATTGCTTGACTGTTTCCTTCTTTTATGCATTTTGAAATAAACACCTTTACATTTCACCAAATATCATCTTATCCTGAGACATGAAGAAGAACAAACAGGTTTAAAAATCACATGATAGCATGTACCAGTAATACATCTTTGGACTGCATCAGATACTTTAGTTTGAAGGTTTTATGTATGATAGACTTGACAGGACTGCCAGAGCATCACCACAGCAAGTGTCTTTTAGATAAAGTCAAATACCAGAGCTGAAGTAGAGTCCTAATTGCTCCTCTGATCGCAATAACCTTTGCAGACTTTCAGAGATACACAGCATTTGCTAAAAATAGGCTTGGGAGAAGAGAAGAGCAGACTAATTTTTTGGACTATAGTTGGTTGTCTGAATATGCCATTTTTTTTCAGAATAAAAATAGATGTAGGAAAAAAATTTAGGGATGGCTTCAAAACAATAGATCATAGTTCCAGGAACACAGTCCTATCCTTAAAAGAATTTCTAAAATGACAAACTGCTAGTTCAAACCCACATAAAATCTTTGTGGTTTAGGCCTGTCTTAGTAAACATAGTACGCATACTTTTAAGCTTTCAGCAAGAACTGGAAAAGGAAAAGCATTCCATGTTAAGCATAAGCACTTGTAAAATTTTATGACTCCTTGCCCTGATTGAATTAGTAAGCACTAATTACAAAAAAGTCTGGTAGCTAAAGTAGTTCTGGGAACTGACTCTTGCAAAATAATTTGGGAACTCTCCCCATGGAAATACTTTAGAATAATGTTAGAGGATCCCCCTCATTTTCCAGGAAGCTGTAGAGGAACGGAGAAAGAAAGGGGCAGACAACAGCAGAAGATTTCTGAGGAATCTAAGAAAACCTTCTTTAGCCACAGTCCTATCATGGAGTCTCTCATCTCTTCACTCCTTCCTTAGCTTGTGGCTATTTGTGGCTCCTCATGGTGGAACAGACATCCTTGTTCGCTACACTTCAGCATCAACTGGGCAAAAATAATGCCAAATCATAGTTACAGATAAGGACCATTTTTGAACAGTGCAGGTAGGCAGCAGTCTTTACAATCTCCTATGTACAAAGAACTCAGCTAAATCTGACCCTCATTCATACCATCAAAGACAAATATCAAGCCCATTTAGAATCTAAGAATCATAGAATCATTTAGGTTGGAAAAGACCTCTAAGATCATCTAGGCAAACCTTTAACCTGACACTTCCAAGTCCACCATTAAATCATGTCCCTAAGCACGTTTTTCTACAGCTATATATTTATTGGAAAACTTACAGGGATGGTGACTCAACTACATCCCTGTTCCAATTCTTCACGACCCTTTCAGTGAACATTTTTTTCCTAATACCTAACATAAACCTCCCATGTTGCAACTTGAGGCCATTTCCTTTTGTATTGCACCTCACTTGGTGCTTGGGAGAAGAACCTCCTCTAAGGTTACTGTAGAGAGTGATAAGGCCTCCCAAACCTCCTTTTCTCCAGGCTAAACAATCCCAGCTCCCTCAGCCACTCCTTGTAAGACTTGTTCTCTCAATCCTTTACCAGCTTCATTGCCCTTCTTTGGACATGCTCCAGCACCTCAACATCCTTCTTGTAGCGAGGCACTACACTTCTGGTAGTGAGATCTAAGCAGGAACTAATTTAGAATGGAGTTTATGATCCAGTTGCCAACCGTGAGGCAGCTCTGACCAACTTCTGACCAACAGTGCTCCTCTCAACTTCTAGTGTGTATTCCAGAGCAGCTGCAACACCTGGTTAGTGATTTCTCTCTAATACTTAATTTTCCTGTTAATGATATAACTATGGCGAAAGAACCAAACGAAAAACAAAACACCATTTCAAACCACTGACAGTTCTATTGCCAATGACATTCAAAAAAGCATATTGAACAAACCTGACTGTGGAATGTTTTAGTAAAATTGAAAGCATCAGGAAGCTTTGAAGTCTTCTAAGCATACAGCAAAATCAGTCATTTACTACTACAGCATCAAAAGAAAGATCCACCAATATGCTGTACAGACATCAGGAGAAAAGACTGTCATGGTCTTTGCAGCTTGCTTGTTTTTCTTTAAATCTGTCCTAAAGGAAGATTCATGACTTTTTATTATATAGTGCAGCTCTCATGTTTATTCCTAATATTTTTTCTTTGAAGATTACTTGGGAACAGGAGTTCTTACATTGACTGCAACCACAGATGAGGTTAATATCTTCTCGTCTTTTAAAAAAATGGTAAGGGCATCATGACCACAAATAAGTCTAATAAATATTTTTCTGGCATTTTGTTATACACTGACTTTTATAAATATCACCTCTGATTTGAACATGAACAACTAATGCCTAAATAAAAATATTTTATCCTTAGATTAATTAGAAGTCCCAAGCATTTGAAGTTCACAGTAATTTCAGAAGAAGTCACAGTTGTTCAACTGGAGAGAGAGTCAGAACAATTATATAGGCATCTAAATAAATGGTTTCCTTCATTAACCACTGACCGACAATAGGTATATACTTTTTAATTCTTGTTACTGCTTACTAAAATTTCATATCACTGTTACAGAGGAGTCACTGCAAATGTTCTCATTTTGACTAGACCTGATAGAGAAGGGATGATGTGGAGAAGAATATGGAGAGACATCTCCCCGGTGCCTCTCTCTTCCCTATACCAGTCCTAAATAACCAACAAAACTGCATAAACAGAGAAAGAAAATTTAGAATTTACTAGAAGGGATTGCTTAATTCATTCTTCTTACAATAACGGCAATCATCACCTTCCTGAACTGTTATTCCTATTTGCTTAACTTTCTCTTTAACGCCTTTAATGATGAGTGTTATACAATTTATTAAGCAGCCATAATGCCCCCCGATCTCTACCACTAGAAAACAGTTCCTAAAATCTAAAATAAATACCTCATTTTTCAGCTTGAGCTATTATTTCTTGTCTTACCCTTCATATCCATAGAAAACGTTATCCTACTCCTTTTTACAACTCTTTTACATATTCAGACACTTTTATAACCTCTCTTGTCTGATTTGTAAATTCTACACATCCTTTGTAGACTTCCTAAACTTTACTCATTGCTTTCCTCTAGATTCCCTCCAATAGGTTCACATCTCAGAAAACATAATAGTGTTATGAGGAAAGATTATATTACAAATTTTGTGAACTATGCTGCTGTTTATAAATAAAAGAGCAATGTTTGACCTCCGCACAATGGCATGATACTCTTGACCTACATTTAGTCTTTGATCCAATGCAACCTCCAAATACCTCTCCACAAGACTGTTTCCGGTCTTATCCCAGCTTTTCTCATTGTATTTTTCTCAACAGCTTATCCCTGCCTAAGTGCAGAACCATGTATTTGTTTTAATTAAATTATAACTTGTTTTCAAGACTATTTTTCTGAACTGTTGTAATCATTTTGAATTACTTATCTTTCAATCTGTTTGCTGTCTCATTCAGATTGGTTTCATTTGCAGATTTAATAAGCATATTCTAACAAGCTGGTGGTGGATTATAATGATAGCATTCAATATACTAAGCCTAGAACAGATCCTTGTGGAACCCTCCTCAGTTCATCTTAGTAGTTTGACAGTGAAGCACCAGCAACTTCTCTGTAAAGAGAATCCCCAGATATTTTTGTCCCTGCTTTAAAATAATCTGGACTTGCTCATGTAATGTGAGATAATGTAGGAGTCTGAACAAAGCCTGACTATAGTGCCTATATCCTTAAAGCTTGCTACTTTGCATAAAAAGATTTTAGATTGTTCTGATATGATATAAACCTGACAAATCAGTTAATACTTGCTACATTTGCTACCTACTCATTTACTCCTTACTCATCTGGAGTTCCTTTAGTTGCCCTACAGAAAGATGGTTCAATTTTTTGGTTTACTAAATTCCCACAGTAAGAATTGACCCATCATTCCACAACCTTTACTTTTGCCATTTTTTCAAGTCCTACATATGCACTTTTCCAGCCTTCCAGAAGTTGATTCACCGAGGCACATTCTTAAAAGTGTTAAGAAGCTACTGAGATTGCTTCCACAAACCAGAAAAGAATTCCATGAGGGCTGGAGAGTCAGAAAAATCTAAGAGCACTTAAAGCAGGTCTCTTGTTCTTCTGCTTTGTCATTGATGTTGATTGTAATTGCTGTTTGAACACCATTGGCTATGTAACATACTGAACAGCAGACTTATGACACAGTCCTGCAACCCTCTTTCGGGAGGGGCAATAGATGACCGAACTAACCTCTCCATTAAGCTTCCAAAGTTAGCACATAGATCTAGAAACTCTGTCTCAGCTCTCAATTTCCAACGTACCAAGATAGATCCAAACCAGACTCCAATAATAATTTCCAACTCACAGAAGATATTTACAGATGTCCAGATAATATTTTCCTGAACTATTCCTCCTGCTCAGAATGTGAAATAACAAACATTCTTAGCTAGCTTTTTAACAGAAATGGAAAAATTAGATAGTGCTAAGGGCTTGTAACTCAAACTTAGCTAAAGAGGTTGCTCAGTTCCCATATAACATTTTTTTTCTCTTTCTTTGAAAATTTTCAAAAAACTATATACAAAACAATTAATTTAAAAACTAAAATACATTAAAGGAATCAAACAGTCTACAGTTAGGAACCACTAGATCTGTGATTTTCCATGTAATTTTAATTTGTGCATGAGTGACTATTTTCAGTATATGATTATTTTTCAGAAGATAACAGCCTCATTTGTTGTTCAAGAAACAAAAAATACCCCCAAAATCCATACTAAATCTGTTGGTACAAAGGACTTCACCTAACTCAGCCTAAAGAGCCAACAAATAATTCTATCACAAAGAATAAAGTCCTATGAAATGCAGACAAATAAAATAGATATTCAGTGAAGAACTTCCTGAAACAAATCTGAAAAAAAAAAAAAAAATAAAAAAAAAATAACAATAATTAAAAAAAAAAAAAATGAACACAAGACACAGAAGACTTAGGGCATAATATGTATGGATTCATCATCAAATAATTAATTATATTAAAAGATTTTAAATCAAAATATATCAATTACAGTACTCAGATGGATATTTTCAGGAAAGAAATGGAAAAAAAAATAAGGAAAATAGAAAAAGAAAAAAGCTCATCATTTTTTCAGTTGATGCATTTGGGAAAAGTGAATTTCTGGAACTTTAAGGTCTGTGGCTGGGCGGATATTTTGAACAACTGAAGGTGGAGTTTGTATATGATCTTGAGCGTGTTTGTCCAAGAAATTGTAGAGTTGACATCAGCCTCATCTTAGCTCCCACTGTAAGCAGGATGTGAGAACATGCCCTGAGCAAAGATACATGTTCCAGTGGTGTCAGAGGGAGATGAGGCAATGAACCTGACTGCAAATCACCATTGAGAACACTTGGCAGTTCTGTTTTCCAGGTCCCTGACTTATACCTGAGTTTATAACTGTATAAAGTGCAGTAGACTTATTCCAGACATCCATCTCTCTTTGCTGTATGTCATATTAGTTGACGGAGGTGTCCCAGTGCTCCCCTTGCTGACTATACCCCTCCTAACTTTTTCCTATTCAATCTATATGACATAACATCTGCTTTGGGGAACAAAAAGTGTAAAAAGTGTGTGCGTGTGTGTGAGAGAGAGAGAGAGAGAGATTGAGAGAGAAAGAGAGAAGCAACAGTGTGAGAGCACAGGCTCGAGCATTGTCCTGTGACTATCCAGAAGGGTCAAGTGTCAGTGCAGTCCCTGATACAGCTTTTACCAACTGATTGTCCTCTTAATAATGTCTGGCTATCATGCAGGAGGTATATCAGTCCAAGGATGGTCCAATAACAAGTTTGAAAGTACAAACCCTGTTGTACAGAATGGAAAGGGATGTGTTTAACTGAGTGTTACACTCTGTTTTCCTGTGCACAATAGTCTGTCACATGGTACCAGACCCTATACTGGACCCTAGTATAGCCTGAGGAGACATTGCCACTTAGAGTATTATGATATCTAAACCCTTTCCTTCACCCAAGCTCTAGATAATTTGGCCATATATCTATGAAGCCATGCTTAACACCATGTATATATACTTGCAGAAAATTCAGAATTTTCTGTAATAGTGGAATAAATCTACAAGAAAGGTACCAGAAAAACCCATTGTACTTTGCTTTATATGAAACATACAATTAACTCTTCTGGCAAAAGAAGAAGGGGGGTAGAATTTGTCAAACTTACTTTCTTGCTGTCTCTTATTTTTGGGGTTCAATACAGTCAAATATATTATGTAACATGAAGAAAACTCTTCAACTTTTTCTGTTATGCAAGTTAGGGAACGATGAGGGGGTGTCTTTACACTCTACAACTGAAAATATACAAAAAAGTCATTCTATATATAACAAAACCTGCTAGTGGCTGGCAAAAAAAATGAAAATCATATATGCAGAACTTTTTATGGAATATGCACAGGTACTTGCTTTGGCAGCAGATTCACTCTCATGTCTTCCATTTTCTACATCTGATGCTCATCTTTTCAACAAAATCAGTAGCTCAGGAATGACACATAAAATTCCAAAACCAAAGTTCAATACCGATTGGAAACTTCAGGATGTAAAAAAAAAAAAAAAAAAAAAAAAAAATTATTTGTTTTTTGTTTATCTGTCATTTCGTGGTGTTTTGATGTTTTTTGTTGTTGTTGTTGTTGTTTTCTTAATAAAGATTTTATTGAGCTTTCCATAATGAAAGACTATAACCAATTAGCAAAAGTATTATCATGTGTATTTAACTTCTGTAATTTACTTGAGCCAATCTGTTTCTTTTTCTAATGGGCCAAATAACTGTAATTTCAGGTGCAGTCAAACAGGTCTTTGGGAACATTAAACAGAGGAAGCAAGAAATTAGAAGCACCAGAATAAATTAGGTAAAATTCTAAACAAAGACTGAAAAGAATACCAAGTCCTGATTACCAGCAAAAACTGATCTGCTATATACATGGCAATTCAAAACTTTAGAAGTATTCATGAGTCAGCAATTTGGGGAATCGTATCATGAATCTAATGAGTTTATTCTCACATGAGACCTCATGAAAAAGAAATTGGTCTGTGGAAAGCAATTCAAGAAAGTCAAAAACACTTTAAAACATTTCCAGACAGACCATCAGCTCTTCCCAAGAGGAATGAGGAACAGCTTTTCCAGGGAAAATGGCTGATTGACATGCTGGTCAGATATCTCAGTGCCTCCTCATCACACACCCCAGTGGAGAACATTGGCAGCCTGCTGTTTTTGTTTCTTCATTGCAATAACCCTGCAACACCCTCAAAAACCTCCACACAAAGGTCCAGCCCTAGGCTGCCAAGGCTGACCAACCTCTTATTGATATATTTTTGCACACTCCTTGGCACATAATTTAAACAAGTCCATTATGCCATGTAAAATTTGGAGGATCTGTGTATAAATTTTAGGAGCAGGATTTGGTATGACTTGTACTTTCAAACAGAAATTAGAATATCCTAGCAAGACACCAGGGACAGAAGATATAAGTGTCAGAACAGTTTAAATACCTTGGTATTTATGTAGATCTAATCTCAATTAGTAACTGTACTACATATAGGGAATTGATAAATTCAAACAAAAATCATCCTGATTCAAGACCAGGTTGGATAGGGCCCTTGCCAACCTGATCTAGTGGGTGGCATCCCTGTCTATGGCAGGGGGGATGAAGTTAGATGATCTTTAACGTTCTTTCCAACCCAAGCCATGCTATGATTCTGTGATTCTGTGATCCATAACTACCATCCCTGCAACCAATCTTTTACACATGAAGGTATATGAAAGAGAATGTTCAAAAACATATTTTAGTATTTGACTCAGGAACAAGATGTCTCAAGAAACTGCAAGCTTCTGCTAATGGCAGCCTACCCCAGGTCCAAAAAAGGAACTAGAAGATATCACTTTCTTTGTGTCCAGCTAGGCAAAATAAATCAGTCCCAGTGTCTGTGAGTAAGATTTATCTAACCCAATGTCTAATCTAGCCCCTTTCTCATCAATGACAGGGAATAAGATGCAGTCCACCAGGCCTATTTACTTGTATATTTTAAGATTAAATGGATTCACCACATTAATACTCTTCACTGAACTATATACAGATACATATTAGAGGTACATACTACCACCAAACATTTCAAGGTAGCTGAGAAGAATCCATGCTATATCTCCAAACAACACCAAAACTGGAACTGAAATTAAAGATGAGGGGTGGGTGGGAATTTTTTGGTAGTATTGGTAAGGAGATACTCAATTATTCTCTGCTTTCCTAGAAGAAAGAGAGCACAGTGAAGAAGTTTACAATGCTGACAAACCAGCATCAGGCCATACATGTTGTTTTCTTGTATAGAGCTTTCAATTTAGCATCTTTCACAAAAAAATAAGTTATATGTGTGTGCATATAAAAAATTAAATATAATTAAAATAAAAATAATGAAAAATAAATGAAGATATTCCTTGATCTAAATTTTAGAAACCTGCATTTGGGGAATATATATTTTTTTCTGGAAAACATAAGAATTTAGATTTGACTGAAGATGAACAGTAACAGAGCAAAATAAAGGCTTTAATTAATCGCTGAGTGCTTGTCTTTCTGACAGCTAAAGAATCAGGAAGCTGCAAAGAAGCAAAGTGAAACAGCATCAATCATCCAGCTATGCTAAATAATTTAATAAAAAAATCACTGGGTAACTACAAGGTCTAAGGAGGTAAAATAGAAAAGATAGAAACAAGAAATAAGAGCATCAGACAGAATATGTATGGCTGACCCTATTTATATTAATATTACATAACACTGACGATCTCCACCACATCTATTGCCATGTAGAGCAAAATGTCATATTCATTCACCTGGGAGATAAAAACCACCATGTTATTTAAAGCAGAATATGACAGGTTTGCAATGACATTAATATACTTTTTTAATCATGTTTTGTATGCAATTAATCAGTTTCATCAGCAAACAGACCAAAAGAAAGGAATAATTGTGTTGCCATGATGCAGCACCACAGGCAGGTCCAGCACCCTGCTTGGTGCCCATCACACAGAACTTGCAATCAACCAAAGCCAACAACAGGGAGTGCGGACAAAATTAAGAGTTAACAAATGCCAAGTGATGAACACAGTGAGCAACAACTCCACATCACCAGCAGTGAGACACAATAGACAGTTTTCTGAAAACTTCAGCTTGATATTCAGCAGTGGTCAGAATGCTAACCAGACCATTAAAAATTAGTAGCATCAGGCAGAGAATAAAATGGAAAACATTACGGAGTTGTAGCAATCAACTGTATGGATAAGAAACCTTTGCTTAAGCAACTGTAGCTGGGTATTGTTTGGGCATAACTGGGTCTGATGAACCTCTGGTGGTCTGACAAAGTAGGGGAGTATCTGTGGTTTTGCATTTTCTAAGATTTATTTGGATAGAACGTGGGCTTAAAGAGAGAGTAAAATGCATATGTTTTATTTCATACATAAAGGCTTATGAAATGTGATTGTATTGTGATGGAAATTTAAATGAAAAGGCAGGATAATACTCTTTTCCCTCTTTTCACTCTATTTATATAAATATATATATTTGTTGCTGTTTTTATCTTTGTTTGTTTTCCAGAAGATGCTCACACATAATTTTCTCTCTGTTCTGCCTTATAGAGCAGAGGGTCTCAAACCTAAGTGTGGAGAGAAAAAAATCCCATCACTTTCCCAAAGCACTGCAGGGCAGCAACACTCCCAGCAACAGTTCAATGCAAGCCTCCAGCAAGGCAGCGGAGCGGCAGGACAAACTTCCATTGTGAGGTTGCTAGGAAGATCTTGATACACAGGGTTTTTTCCTCCACAGAGAAACTTCACAGTAAAATGTTGAAATCATCCAAAGGTATGGTGTGTTGCAATTCTGCAGTCAGCTAGTGGCTTTCTCCACAAGAGCTCTTCACTAGGAGTTCAAATGTTCAGCTACCAGTGAGCTTTCGGCAGGCTACAACATCTGCTGCTCTCAATTTTCTGTTCCAAGTCTGCAGGTGAGCTGGCAGCTGGTCTGGCCTGTTAGATAGGAGGGGATGGTTGTAAAGGAGGAGTCCTTCTACTCTAGCTGGTTTCTCCAGGGGTGGTGTCAGCAGAGCCCTCATGCCTGCAGAGATCTTTCTGAAATGATTGTTATGGTCCCCATCATGAATTGAAGACTTCTCCATCAAATCCATTATATTCTGTTCATTTGTGATGGGATTTTTTTTCCCTTTACCTCATGGTATATCCTTTTTTTTAAACATGGTGTGTGATGCCACGCACCTCCCAGCTTCTCCGGGGAACACCAGATGATGTTTTGCAAGGTGGAAGCTGCAGAGCCCAACCAGAGAACAGAGTGCATACCCTGACCCACCTGGAAGGTCAGCATGAATTTTCATCACACCGGGGTATTCAGGGAAGGAGAGAGTCATGGGCATGAGCACTGCAGCTGGGAGGCTCAGGGAGAGCCAAAGGCACCAGCTTGGTGCAGTGACTTGGATGGGATGTCATTGCTGCTGGGAGAGATCACAGGTGGGCACAATCAAATGCCATGTTAAGAGATTTTCTAAGCTAATTTTCATTTCATTTCTGCTAATTATATCTCCTCAAATCGCAGGGTACAACACTCCTGCCTACTGCCCCTTCAGCTCAGGCATCCCTGGCTCAGCCACCAGATGCACAGATCCACTTGTTTGCCTGTCTGCTCATACATCAAACTGTGCAGCCCATTAATCATTTTAACCACTCTTTATTCTGCAGAATACCATAATAAAATCCTAGAAATCAAAGACAAAAAAGGCCAGTGAAACCATCCAACTCCTTCCCCCGCCAACATGGGGCTTCTTCCTGGGGAATATTTCCTCAGTATATTTTTCTTACCTACTTTTTGATGTTTCGGGTTTAGGCCAACAATTCTTCTGCTAGCTCTTCCAATTTGTTAATGATGGGATGACAAATGATAGATTTTGTTTCTGAAGCCCTTCCTTTTCCTTCCGGGGGACTTCTTGTGATAATCCTGTCAGGATTTCTTTCAAGCTTATTTTCATGGGTTGGCAGTGGTGAACAGTAAGTCATCTCATTGGTATTCTCATGGCACGTTAAGCATGCAATGCTTCAGCAACTCACTTTCCCCACATAAGCTTCCAGCTGCCCTCTGTGCTGTGTGGGAAGAGCTAAACCCTCAGGGCAAAAAGTTATTTCATTTCCTCACCATACTAACCCTTCCAAAGCAGAGAGGCTACTGTCACTGGTACCCAAATATGACAAATTATATGTAGATTATTTTCTGATACACTCATCTATCTCCCTAAGTGTGGTGAGATCACTGAAGGGAAGCAATATGTGATGGACCTGAAACATATTGAAAGTTATGTGTATATTTTCACATAGATCCCTATGAAACAGATTGTCTTCAGAGTTGCTAGGACAAAACTACAACCTCAGTTCTCCACCCCTTTTTTGCACATTTATTGCCTGATTAATAAAATAATCATTACATTCACATGGCTGTGAGCACATTTACATATACAGAGTATTATTAAAAGAACATGATTTACCCTCCCTGAAGCATGCATTAATTACATAACAACAATTCCCATTCCAGGAAATCAGAGTTTAGGAGAAATTTCTCTACAGTGTTGTTAATAGTGATGCCATGTGCAATCTTGAAGACTGGCATTTTCAGATTAATTTAATGGTTTTAGGTACCTTATATCTTTTCAATATCATGAACAGCTATACAACTAACATCTAATAGTTAGCCAAAAACAGCTACAGTTTGCGCACTGCAAGATAAAAGGTCACATGCTTCATCTGGCTCAGAAGACAGTACAGAGCACTTTCCAGCTCCTTCACTAGCTTCTCCATACATCACCATGCTGACATACCATGGCTTTTTTCTCTTCATTTTATGAATGAGGTAACTAAAATGAAGCTACTGAAGCAGAAAGCAGGGCCATGTTCCATACATAGGAGAAGTTTTCCAAAGTTCTTTACCAAAGAACTGAATCTATACACATTTATCATGAATAAACATGCCACTCCATGTTTAAGCTTTTTACTCAAAATAAAACAGAAATTGTAGGGAACACCTGTGGCAATACAGCTTTCCAGTCTGCCAGTATGGTCCACAAATTAGTAAGGTGTCACTGTTCAAGACTAGTGATTGTACTACCCTAGGAAACACTTGCTTTAATTTATTTGCAATATTTAATTATATATTATATATATATATAATTATATATTATAATATAATATATATATTATATAATTATATAATATATATAATATAATATATAATATTATATATTGCAATATTTAGTCCTCCACAAAAAGAAGGACTAAGGAGAATCTCCATCCTTTACTGGATGCGGGGGGAAACTTAGTTACAAGAGATGAGGAAAAGGCGGAGGTGCTCAATGCCTTCTTTGCCTCAGTCTTTAGCGGCAATACCGGATGTTCTCTGGATACTCAGCACCCTGAGCTGGTGGAAGGGGATGGGGAGCAGAATGTGGCCCTCATTATCCATGAAGAACTGGTTGGTGACCTGCTACGGCACTTAGATGTGCACAAGTCGATGGGGCCGGATGGGATCCACCCAAGGGTACTGAGGGAACTGGCAGAGGAGCTGGCCAAGCCACTGTCCATCATTTATCAGCAGTCCTGGCTATCGGGGGAGGTCCCAATCGACTGGCGGCTAGCAAACGTGACGCCCATCTACAAGAAGGGCCGGAGGGCAGACCCGGGAAACTACAGGCCCGTCAGTTTGACCTCAGTGCCAGTAAAGCTCATGGAGCAGATCCTCCTGAGAGTCATCATGCAGCACTTGCAGGGGAAGCAGGCGATCAGGCCCAGTCAGCATGGCTTTATGAAAGGCAGGTCATGCCTGACGAACCTGATCTCCTTCTATGACAGAGTGACGCGCTGGGTGGATGAGGGAAAGGCTGTGGATGTGGTCTACCTTGACTTCAGCAAGGCTTTTGACACCGTCTCCCACAGCATTCTCCTCAAGAAACTGGCTGCTCTTGGCTTGGACTGGCGCACGCTTCATTGGGTTAGAAACTGGCTGGATAGCCGGGCCCAAAGAGTCGTGGTGAATGGTACTTATATAGTAGTATATAATTAATAATTAATATAATAGTGTACATAATATAGTAGTGTACATAATATAATTAATAAAGTAGTGTACATAATATAATTAATAATTATATTATGTACACTATAGTTATAAAACTGTAGTACTCTAAATGATAAAAGTTAAAATTACGTGGATGTCTTTAAAAATAACCTACTGAATATTTTTGGTGTTCAGCAGAGGCCTTCAATACACCATCACCTGCTAGTCTGAATGCATTTTAACATTTAAAGAGCCCTTCAAAACTCAGATAACCGAGGAAACTGCATTTGAGATAAACATCCACTCTCTGCTTTCCTGCCTGGTATAAATCTTAATATCCCAGAAATGTCTTTGACTGTAAATGTATAAACAACAGACCACTACAATAATGTAAGTAAGACAAAAGAGTCAAACATGGATGCCTTAAGTTTAATATCAGCATCCATGTTTAAGTAAATGGACCATAATACTCAGAGGTACTGAACGACTGCAGTTCTTACTGCAAGTTCTTACAAGCAGAGAGAGAGTCAGGGATGGGAATCAAAGGAAAGAGAAGACAAGTATATGAGGCTGCCAGAGAGAGGTTAGATTTATGAACACAGTTATTATGGTATAGTAAATAAGGCCCTACTGTGTGATTTTGTGTCTATACAATCTAGTTGTCCTCTTTTAAAATGTGCTAAATATAGAGTAAATGTACCAGCAAGGAGAAAATGAATTGATAGGCAAATAAGCACAGCAGTAGCTTGCAAGAAATGTAAAAAATAAAACTCTTTAAGAGCTCCAGAAAATATATTGCTATTTTTTCTCACTCTGAAGCCTGGTTGGGAGCCACTCGCCCAGCTCACCAGGGACCAGAAGGGAAGAGTTGCAGAGGGGAGCATGAAATTTGTGCCAGCTCAGGATCAGCACAGGATTTCCCCAGTTATAAACAAGCAGGCTCCTGACTTCAGCGGCTCCTAGTCTCACACTTACGTTCTTCCAGACTTGCCTTCTATAGCCCCGGGCACATGGATTGCCTTGTACCTCATTATGGTGTGAAGTGATCTGAGTACAAACAAGACATCCATAGGAGGAAAAGGGCTCCCAAAGCTCTGCAGGGGGGCTTGACCAATAGTGGCAAGGTGCTTACTTGCTATGCATTTCCTTACTTTTATTTACTTCATCACATTTACTATGCTCTCCTACCAAACATATAGTCAGATCACATTTACAAGCAAACCAGAGGCACACAGGAAGCTTTTCCTCAATCTGTGATTCCACCCATGTGATAACATCAAGCATAAAGCCTGCAGCTGTGAAATGCACTGAGAAATATTTCCCCTGAGAATAAAAGTTTAGCTTGTGCCGTATTACCTGTCTCCAAACTCAGATTCACTCACCTTGCTCCTTTGGAAGGGAGAGATTTATCCTCTATGTTTTCTCCTATTCCTTCAGAGAGAAATCTGCTCCTTCCCTGCTTCAGCCAGTCTGATGCCCACTGACATTCAGCATTCTCTGAAAGCGGACCAAATTGCTACACAGACCAAGTGTCACCAGGACACTAGAGGGGCTGCACCTTTCAACAGTCAAACAGCCTTTCCTTTCACCTTGCAGAAGGATGCTGCAACAGCAACATCCCAGTGTGCCCATGCCATTGATTTGTAGTTAGACCCAGATGCTGGATTTGCCAGCAGAATTTCAGATCAGCACCTAGTACAGAAAGGTGCACAGGTACTTACAAAGTAAGGCAGGTATACAAGAGTTCTCAGATTATTTCTACCAAGAAAATAAATGTATTTGAAACTGAAAATTCCAGACTAAAAATTTGTTTCGGCTCACTGATAAAGCACATTCTTATCAAACTGTGGAGAGCATATGATAAACACTTATATTCACACCTCGATTCCTAGATTCCTCCAAATCTAGACCCAGGCTTTCTAGACCAAATACTGTTCTTAGTGCTAAGTATAGATGTTCACATTATACTAGTACTAATTGGCTTTGATGACTAATAGACTAACATGACTAACATCAACCTTCCTCTAGGAACTACGTGCTATAGGGCACTATAAGGTAGTCTTAATTTCCACCATTTGAGTTAATGGTGAAGTTGCTGAACCTGAAGTTGCTCTGTATCCAGAGCTGTAAATCTAGAGCCAGAAGAGCTGCTTTTCAGCTTTCATTAATAAAATGAAGATACATTTCTTTTCTTATTCATGCAGTGATTCCTTACCACCCATATCAGCCATTAGTACAAATGACAATGGCAACGTGTCACCACAATTTAGAAAGTTAGAGATCACAGTTCTCCTGAGATGAAATTCACTGCTATGAAAGCCCTTCAGCCATCAATAACAGAGGAAGAAAACTATGAGATTCTGTAATTATACTCAGAAAATCAAAGAGCAACCCCTTTTACAAATCAATGCCACATAACCTGTCAAGAGTCGTTTGCATGTAATCCTATTCTTCCTCAGCCCACAGAGGTCCAAGGGAAATACATCAGTGTAGTCAGGATCTGTTCTGTAGCACATCTAACACTTACAATTCTCAAAGTGTACCTGTGAAAATAAATTGCATTACCAATAAGGTAAACAAAATGTAATTGCAGCAGCCAATTATAACATCATACAACACTGCAGCATTTCATCTTTACATCCTTCTTACTAGAGCTCTTTTCAAAAGACTCTCTCTCACCTTCAGTCCTCCAGCCCAGTCCCTATTATTATTATTTATGAATTGTACTGCAGTAGCAGAGATACAGGACAATATTCAAACCGCTCCTGCTTTTCAATTATGAATGTATGACACTTCTGCCAATAAGAAAGACATTTGTGTAACTAGCTTTTGAAACCAGGAATTGCCACTCAGGCTTATA
Source organism: Netta rufina (assembly GCF_964035555.1). Taxonomy (NCBI): domain Eukaryota; kingdom Metazoa; phylum Chordata; class Aves; order Anseriformes; family Anatidae; genus Netta; species Netta rufina. Next base: position 113,512,848 of record NC_140125.1, read on the forward strand.
ATGAACTTAACGTTATAAGTCACCAGAAGGAGAGCAGCAGCCTAACAGCTCTTTGATGCAACCCAGGCATATGCAGTATGTGCAGGCCACAGGATACAGTAGAAAGGTCAATGAAAGTGGGGCATTTTGTTTTAAGACTGATGGGCCTTCAAGGAGGAGCAGACAATAGCAAGGACCACTGCGCTGCCAGTAAGTGGCACACTGAGGCTCACTTTCAAAGTGGAGGCATTTCTAGACCTTCTCCCTGCTGATTTTGCTTCCCCTTGTGCTTCCATACAAGGTTCCAGCTACAGATTTTTTTTCCCTGAACCTGCAGATAAGGGCTGGGGGAACAAAGTCCCTCCCACTCTAAGTGATGAGCAGGTTTCTTCCAACCCAAGCCCTTCTATGATTCCCTTGAGTCCTTGGACATCAACAAGCAAGTCCAATACTGTTGCTTTCAATACACACACACAGAGAATACCCCAAACCTGAAATGTTTATATAATAACGCAATCAAAGCTGAGGACAGGAGGGTGTACATGGATATGGGGGGTCAACAATTCGGTGAATACACTGACTTTTTCTACAAAGGGTAAGTGTGAAAATAAGGGTATATTATATCGAGAATTCAGAATATCAATGCCAGGACTCCCAAATTCCCACTTGCATTACAAGTGATAATAGTATTATTGCTGACCTAGAAAAACACTTTCAGAAAACAACAAAATAAGCATATGACCTCTTAAGAGATAAAAGACATTATTTTTATGAGGCCTGGATAAACAGACAAATAGCCTTGGAAGTACAACAAAGAAAAGCAAAGTTGCAAACCTACATCATGTTACAATATAAGAAGTCTAGCACAGTGAACATAATCTTTTTACATGTATTTGAGTTAGCTTTGCCATTTTTGGCCCTCCTCCAAAAAATAAAAATAAAAATAAATAAATAAGAAACAGAGAAGCCCACAACAGGAAGTGATGCTCTAGCTAAGAAAAATCATCTGAAACAGACACATCAGTTAAACTGCATTGATATCTCATGGTAACATTATTAATCCTATTTCCACATGGGCTTCCTAACCTCTGAAACACAAGTAGCATATGACAATTTCTCACCAGTGTTTTGAACACAGACAAGATGGAGAGCTCAGAATTCTGGTTAGCTTTTAGTTAGCTGTAATGGATAATTCATTCTTCATCCACTGTACACTTCTGCATAGCTTAATCCCTTCCTTAAGTCCATCTGGGTGGTTGGGACCCAGCACATCCTTAGGCATCACAATTCTTAATTTCTGGGCAACCTCACAGACAATCTGAATCCCCAGTCTTGTAAAAGAAACAATACCAAAGCTGTTATTATGAACATTTGGATGGGAAGGGGGCAAGGCTTGAGTATATGGACATAGGTAAGAGCAATGGGAAGAAATTAAACAAAGTGAACTTATATGGAATAGGTGTTCCATAGGTATAGGAAATATAATTATATTCCATATAAAGAAAATTCAGTTGTGGGAACTTTTAGAGTAGGGCACAGCCTTCCATGGGAATGATCTATTGCTTCCAACACTTAAAGCCAGATTGGACAAAGCAATATAATTTAGGGAACAGTGCTGTAATAGAAAAGGGACAGACAGCATTGTCTCATATGTCTTTTCCATGTCTAATTTTAGTGGTTATATGATGGCTTTATGTATGCCTCAGGAGCCCTTTTCTACTCTAGAAATGTCTGTCGCTAGTTCTCTGTCCACTTATTAATTCATCCATCCTTTTTTTCACTGGAAGCTTTCTAGAAGCACTAACTCCCCAAAACAAACTACCCAGTTTACATGTACAGGTTTGACACTTCAATAACCACCTGCAAATATTAGCTGTTTAGCATACCACTTGTCTCCATTTGATTTTAGGTAAAAATAATACCTTTAAAAACATTTATGCTATATATTTTAGTGTTGCATTCTAAATCAAAAAAAAAAAAAAAAAATAGTGAGCAAGAGAAAAATGACCTTCAATGACAGGTAATTCTCTGACTACTTGCCTGGAATTCATATGCTACATTTGATAATGTTCACTTTAAAGTCGCAGTAAACTGCACATCTATTCCTGGGAAATCTGAGTTTAAATATGAGAGGCAATAAGAGGTATTCAATTTAATTATGATATTAAAAAATAAGTACAATGAAGTTTAGAAAAAATAAACAGCCTTGAAAATTTAAATGGTTGAATACTTTAGTATATTATTTCATAAGTTATGTAATATTTTAATGTTGCACAGTATTTCTTTTCTTCGTCCCACTCCCCTCTCCCCCCTCCAAATGGAGTAACAATTCAATAGAGTTTAAAGAGCTTTTCTTTTGCTGTAAGAATGGCATACTGAAGAGGAACAGATTTCCCTGACAATCACAGCTCCACAAAGGAGGTTTTCACAAGTAACACAGAAAAAGTGAAATTTTCTCCATACAGGGAAACAGAAACACCTTTTAACGATTTCCTAAGTATGTTTTGGTCTGTACCAGCACCACCTCTGGGTCCAGATACACATGCGACAGCACTGTCCTCTCTTTCCTTACCCTGCTGAATAAACCTTATTGCCAAGGGCAGCTGGAAGTTGGCTGCAGCAATGCAAACTGGCAAGGTACTTCCTTCAGGAGCTCAATGCCTGCAAAGCAAAGCAAGTCAGGGTACTCCTGAACCTCCCTGCAGCTACTCCTTGCTGCCAAAATGACCCCGTGGATCTGTGAAGCATAAGGTAAGACAACCTTTAGGATGCTACTAGATCCAGAGATCAAAGCAGTTCCTGGCAACTCTGGAAGAAGAAGAGAGGTAAAGAGAGGGTAAACAAACTGCTTTCACTCCTCTTTTGGTGACTAAGCCCACTTTGGCATAAAGGATGAGTTTATCTGTAAATATCATATCATTCCTATTATAAGGACAAAAACGGAAGAAAATTTGCTTCCGCTAGCCTGGAAACATGTAATGCTGTTCTGTCTCAGAGTTTCTACCTCTCCTTCCAGCTCGTTCTTTTTTTTTCTGTTCAATTGCCAGGCAGAGAGAGAAAGATCACTAATGAACCACAGCTTCTGTTCAGGTCATTAGCTGTACCAGAGAGAAAGTTAATGAACCCTAGTATATAAAGACAAAATCAGGTTTTCTTTAATAGTTTCCATACCAAGAGCATCATTTTCTGTTAGTGTAATCCCTGGATGATTTAGTTTTGAGTCCCTTTTTTTTTTGCTCCAGCCCAGTTTTGGAAGAACGGCGCGACAGAGAACATCTGGTCATTAAGCGCATACAGATGATATTCACTTGCTGTGGAGGAAACACCAGAGGTAGCCAGAGAGGGAGAGGAAAGTAAACCACCTAGTACAAGAAAGCCTTCAGGGGAAATCAGAAATAAAAAGTGGCAGCTTGCTGAAGCATTGTCCCACACACTCATTTACTCATTTCAAGAAAAAAATATACAAACAAACAAACAAAAAGATGAAAATGAAAAATACTAATTAAAAATAAAAAATAAAAAATAAGGATCTCCTGAGCACCTATTTTTCACTGAGACTATCTTTTCCTTTTATGGTCTTTCCCCACTTATAGACTAACATTCAGAAGTCAAAGACTTGCATACCCCTTGAGCTTATCTGAGTGATTTTAAAGGCTTAAGTGTACTTATCTCTCATTGTGCCTTGTGGGAGTAGGAAAGTGCTATTCCCATTTTAAGAGGTTACTTATGATTTTCCAAGCAAACCATAGTCAAGCAGGTACATTCCTTCTAGCTCTCCAGCACCTTAATCAGAGGAACAGCCATTCGGTTCTTCACAGCTCCAGCAGGACAAAAAATGTATATTGTATCACAGAAATTAACCTCCTCAATGTTTTGTTTTCAATAGAAAAGAAACTTGACTGAGAAGTTACACAAATCAAAGCTATAGTAGTATGGCAGCAAGAGAACTTAAAATACCTGGGAAACTCCCATGAAAGCAAATATAGGTCCAAAGCTTAGTAACAAGGGACAGGAAGATCCTGAGAAGCTCAAGAATTCTTCTTCCTTGGTGTCTGAATTAACTGTACTGATGAATCTCCTTCATTATTATTTTTTTTCCTGGCAGTTCTTGTACCCAGCACTTCCACTGGAACACCACCTGGACCATTACCTTCCTCATGGTTACAAAACCTATGTTATCTTCTAGCCTAGATTTATTCACAGATGAATTATAGATATTGACCTATTTGTATAATTTAAATTCCGTGCTACACACAGCTTGTAATCAGACTTCATGATGAAATAAGGTGCAATATAATCTAAAAATTGTGGATTAATATAATCCAATGTTTTCTGCTTCAATTTAAATTTTCAGATTCACCTGTCTTCCACTCCTAGAAAGCTCCTTCCTCCATCCCATCACTGAGGTCTTCTGTAGAGAATAACTACAAGACCAACATGTAAAAGAAACTTTCTCAAACTTTTAAATAGATACTGACTGAAAAACGAGTTACTCTACAACAGCTCTCGCAAGAAACAGCCATAAGATCATAGAATCATGGACTCACATAGGATGGAAAAGACCTTCAGGATCACCAAGTCCAACCATCAGCCTGAATTCTCAAGTCCCATCACCAAACCACATCCCTCAGTGCCACATCCACACATCTCTTAAATACCTGCAGGGATGGCAACTCCATTACTTCCCTGGGCCACCCGTTCCAACACTTGACCACCCTCCCTGTGAAAAAATCCTTCCTAATGTCCAATCTAAACCTCCCCTGGTGTAACATAAGAACATTTCCTCATGTCTTATCACTCTTCATCTGGGAAAAAAGACCAACACCTCCTTGCTGTGGCCTCCTTTTGGATAGCTGTAGAGAGGTCTCCCCTCAGTTTCCTCTTCTCCATACTAAAATACTCCAGTTCCCTCAGTCACTCCACACAGGTTTTTTTTTCTAATCCTTTCACCAGTTTCATAGTGCTTCTCTGCACATGCTCAAACAACTCAGTGTCATTCTTGTAGTGTGGGGCACCTACCTGAACACAGTATTTGAGGTGTGGTCTCACCAGTGCTGCGTACAAGGGGACACTCACTCCCCTAGCCCTGCTGACCACACCATTTCTGGTGCAAGCCAGGATGTCTTTGGCATTCTTGGACACCCTTACACACTGCTGGATCAAGTTCAGCCGGTTGTCAACCAGAAACCCAGTGGTCTATACCACTGCATGGGGTAGTTATGACCCACATGCAGGACCCAGCACTTACCCTTGTTGAATGTTGTGTGAATGGCCTTGGCCAACTGTTCTAGCCTATCCAGATCCCTCTGCAGAGCCTGCCTACCCTCAAGCAGATCAACACTCCCACCTAACTTCCTGTTATCTGTAAACTTAATGAAGATGAACTCAATTCCCTCATCCAGATCATTGATAAAAATGTTAGCCACTGACCCGAAGACTGAGTTATGCTGACAGTCTCAGTTGGTGTTAAGCACACTTTCTACAAATCCTGTTACACTTTCTACAAATCCTATTATTAAATATCAACCAACACTATGGTACCAACCAACTGAGGTTCCACTCTGTTTTGTAGCATACCTGGAATATTCACTGCTCCAGCCTGAATCTTTCTTCTAGAGAAATGGATGCAGCCCAGCAAACTGAACTGCTACATCCCTCCCTCAATTTTCCTCCTTTAGTGAATAGCTTTGAATTATGACAGAAGAAACACTGTGTTTCACAACTTGTTCTAGCCCTGAAATGCTGCAACCTCAGTGTTAAGGAAATGGACATTGTGAAGAAGGAATTTTGTTGCCTTTCTCTTTCATTTCCTGACCTTATCCTCCTCAGATACTTTTGTTAATAAAGAGCAAAGACTTGGGAAAGCCTAGCTGGTAGTGTTTGCACGCAAGCACCATTCCACTAGCATTAGCTTTTCATCAGTATTTCTCTAGAGTAGCTAAGCATGGTATTTTTATCCAAAGGCAATTTACTGGTACAGAAAAAGTACAGCAGACAATGCATTCCTACTCTATTATGCATGAACACCCGGTATGTACTTAACTTTCCTCTCCATCTTATTTATCGCACTGTCATTAAACCTGTGTCACTATTACTGTTCTTTAATACATGTCAGAATAATGTGTTCATATCAGGTCTCTCTCATCTACTGATCTAATAATATACTACCTAAGCATTTTGGTAATTTTAATACAAACAAACAAAAAGGGTGTAGGCACAATATTCTCAGGAAAATAATGTTCATGTTTCAGCATAAACAAAAGCCTTCCTTTTTTCAAGTAAACTTAATGGTTCAGCACTGCTGACAGAATCATTCAGTGATGTCCAAGTTAGGGAAATGCAAGCTAATTAAAACTCGTGGTTAGAGAAGCCCGGTTGGCAAATATTTGTGAATATTTATGGGTTTTTAGGAGGAACTGCTGTGCTGAATCATGTGAAAAAAAAATAAAAAATTGTTTGGAGTCACAAGAAAGCACATTATTTTCAGAGTATCTCTCTAAGAGTGGTACCTTCTGGCTCTGTCTGACCTGGTGCACTAGAAGTGCCAGAGCGCCATCAAGGAGATGAACTCGACTGCCCACGTTATGAAATACCAGGTAGGTCTATGTTACAGCTTTAGCTCAGGACAGCTAACAGCCTCCCAAAAAGAGCCTGGGAGAAACACAAGGAACAATTCCTGATACACAGCCCAGGTGCAAAACCTCCTGTTTCAGAGGGAGAGCAAGTTTAACAGCATTTCCACCCATTTGGCCTCTGCACCAGAGAACAGTCCCAGGCATGTTTAATTTATTAGTATAAACATTGCCTGGTAGTCTCCAGCTCAGCTCTTGTCAGATAAGATGGTGGTTGTCAGACTTGCCTGAATTTACTTCCTTCAAAACATTACTTAGTGTCAGGGCTGCACAACATCCAAAATTGTATCAGGCATTTGAAGACAAAAGGGACGCGGGGTTTAGGTGATGTGTTTAACAAGGGCTCACCACACCGTTTTATCATTTTATCATTTGTCAGTGCAGAAGAGGAGGCATGTAAAAAATCACTAGAATGAGCAAGGAGGATGAATAAATTAAGTAAATTAGCATGAACAAGGCAGCTCATAATCCAATTGGAGAAGGTGATTATATATCATACTCAGCTACAGAGAAAACACAGGCAGGAAGGACTCAGTGTGGAAACATAAACCCCTCTGCTTGAAAGAAATTTGTGGGCAGAAAAATGAATTCAGAACAGCATTTTATTAGCAGAATTTGCCTCAACTAAACTCTAATAGATCTAATCAGTACAGGAGATGAGGACAGGAACCATGTTGTTATTTTCCAGGATGGTGAAGGCATTGTAAACAAGGGAAGTGATTGAATATTTTTCACCTTGTTAAGTCCCTTAACAAGCTGGCTGATTATATACTGTACCTTTAAAAAGAAGCAGATAGGGAGACAGTCTAGTAGGAGAAAAATAACTAGTGGAGGTTGTATGAACTTTAGAGATGTTTGCAGATATGTGGTAAAAGTGCCAACTCTGACTGCATTTCAAACATGAACAGTGTTTTTTAGTTACAAAATTGACACCATATTAAACTTTAGAAGCACCAGATGAATCATATCTCTAGAGCAATGTATTATACTAATAAAAATGGGGATTTCAATTCTGAATGTGACTTTGCAACACCTATGCAACATTAGTTTTCTGCTCGGCCTTCATTTTTCCAGAAGCTACATTTATTTTAATGTTTCAGTATTGAAGTCATGATCCACTCATTGGTATAGTTAATGCTGGAATTTTATGTTTACTGAAACCAATAATTCATATAATCACTAGGAACAGTACTAATATTAATAATCATGATAATCAGCATCATCGCCATGATGGTACAGCCAAAATACCAGTGGTCATTGGGCTGCAGTCTGCTGCACACTGTTTAATGGATGTTGAAGAACACAGCCCCTTTCTCAGCCATTTGCTCTTTAGTAAAGAAGGTAATAAAAAAGGTAGGTTATAGTAGTATTTTCGATGTTTGGCCAGAAGACTTCATATACATATGCATATATACATATGCATATATCGATCTGCTTGAGGGTAGGAAAGCTCTGCAGGAGGATCTGGATAGGCTGCACTGATGGGCTGAGGTCAACTGCATGAAGTTCAACAAGGCCAAGTGCCGGGTCGTGCACCTGGGGCGCAATAACCCCAAGCAGAGCTACAGACTGGGAGAGGAATGGTTGGAGAGCTGCCAGGCAGAGAAGGACCTGGGAGTGATGGTGGATAGTCGGCTGAATATGAGCCAGCAGTGTGCTCAGGTGGCCAAGAAGGCCAACGGCATCCTGGCTTGTATCAGAAACAGTGTGACCAGCAGGGCTAGGGAGGTGATCGTCCCCCTGTACTCGGCTCTGGTGAGGCCGCACCTCGAGTACTGTGTTCAGTTTTGGGCCCCTCGCTACAAGAAGGACATCGAGGTGCTTGAGCGGGTGCAGAGAAGGGCGACGAAGCTGGTGAGGGGCCTGGAGAACAAGTCCTACGAGGAGCGGCTGAGGGAGCTGGGCTTGTTCAGCCTGGAGAAGAGGAGGCTCAGGGGTGACCTTGTCGCTCTCTATAGGTACCTCAAGGGAGGCTGTAGCGAGGTGGGGGTTGGTCTGTTCTCCCACGTGCCTGGTGACAGGACGAGGGGGAATGGGCTTAAGTTGAGCCAGGGGAGTTTTAGGTTAGATGTTAGGAAGAACTTCTTTACTGAAAGGGTTGTGAGGCATTGGAACAGGCTGCCCAGGGAAGTGGTGGAGTCACCATCCCTGGAAGTCTTCAAAAGATGTTTAGATGTAGAGCTTAGGGATATGGTTTAGTGGGGACTGCTAGCGTTAGGTCAGAGGTTGGACTCGATGATCTTGAGGTCTCTTCCAACCTAGAAATTCTGTGATACTTATATACACATGTCATTCAGCCCCTACAACAGGGCTCAGTTCCTTCAGATGGCTGTACATCATCACAGTTCTGCAGTATGACCTCCCCTGAACCTTGGTTTCTCTGTGCATATCATACAGCTCTTGGTTCTTGGTTCCCAAAGATTCATGTCTGAATTCCCTAGAAGTAATAATAAAAGCAAAGTATACATGTGAGGTGCATTACATGGAATACATATCATAGCAGAAAATAAAAAGGTTTGATTTCAGTTGAGTATCCCAGTAAGTATTGACTTTTAAAAATTCCTGAATCATGACAAGGTCCATATTTTCTGTCAAAAACCAGAGCCAAATTCACAAGGGAACTGCAGCCAGAAGCTTCTGTTAGATTCAGCAGGAAGTGTATTTGTTTGCTGGGTATGGACTTGGCTCCATATATTAAAGATATAATAATATTTATCTGAAAAGGTTTCACAGATCTTGAAATGTTTCCAACCATAAGCTTTCTAAAATCATGAGTCAAGCCATGAAAACCATGAGATTGGCTTAAAATTATTTTCGCTGTTTTTTTTTGCAACTTAGTAAACATAGTTCTCCTCTCTCCCTCACAAGTTCCTCTCCAAGAAGCAGGGTTATAAACATGTTTCATTTCAAAATTAAATCAGAGTCTCTCATACAATTTCCCAATTCCTCTGTCTACAAGGAAAACATTCTAAAAGTCAGGAAAGTCTCCCCTGCCCCTCAAAAGCAGAGTCATCATGTTAAAACTGCCTGTCAGGATTAGCTGTGGCCTGTGCTATCTACCAAATTGTTCACAGACACTGTTTGGAAAAATAAGTATTCAGGGCTTCAATATTCAGCATTTGAAGTTAATCCTAACAGATAAGCCTTTACTCACAATGGCTATACTGCTTGCTACTACTCGCACAAATTATCCTTTTCACTACCTCTACTCAAGTAAATGAAGGACATCCATCATCTGAGTTCAAGCATTGCCCTACACCCATCTTTCCATGGTACATGCCAGTTATCTCACACCATGGCATGGTTTTGTTCCATGCCAAATAACATTCTTGCAGACAATTTCTGCACGCAGTCTGGAGAACAGTATAGACCAGGACTGATTCCCAAAAAACAGACTTGTTGCAGCCAAAACTATTTTTTGGGATGCTAAGAGATTTTTTCTCAGTATGAACACGAGGTAGACCTAGCCGGTAGGTCTGAAAAAAACAGATAATTTCTCACATTTTATTTAGCAGTGTACCTGTAGTTATTGAGATTATATATATATATATATATATATATATATATAATATATATATATATTTACATATATATATGTATGTATACATATATATATATATGTATATATATATATATATGTATATATATATACATATATATATATATGTAAAGTGGAGCACTCCAATTCAAAGGAAAAAACACAAACTTTGTGTGTTGATATTACTATGCACATGAATGCTAAAGCACTAAACAATACCTTTAAATAGTAATAAAGGTACATTTGTCAGCATCTTCACAGTAGCTAGTACAAAAGTCATCTCCTAACAATTTTTTTCCCAACATTTCCAGGGATTAATTACAATGAATATGAAACTCTTGTACTGGAGAGGAGCTCTCCACTTGCAATTATCTGGCTTTGCAAGCCCTTGAACTCATCAGCTCACCAGTTGTCAAGAAAAAAACTTGTAAACATGAGTCCAAAAGTAAGAATATACCATCCTAACACCTGTAGTGGTGTGGACAGTCCACCATCTTCCAGCATAATGTCCTCCAGCATTCGACTTCTTGAAGACAGGATATTTCCCCCAACTACAATTCCCCCTGTTGCTACAATTCAAGTTCATTATATTTTATCCTACCTACGGTGAACACCCAGAACTGTTTATTTCATTTCATCTGTGCAGCAACCTTTTATGTATTGGAAGGTTGTTTTCAGATCATCTCTCTAGCTCCTATCAGTCTTTTCATGATAAGACAAACCCATTTTTCCAAGCTTGCAGGCTTATTTTAAAATTTCCATTTATTTCTTCTGGATATTCTTTAATAGATCCACATCTTGCCTGAAGAGTGGTGTCCTGTTGAAAGCTTATCAGCCCTGAGGAGAAGATTACAGCTTGGACACAACATTCCCATTTACAGAGCTCAGAGTAATAGCTGCTTCACTCTAGCAAGTTAAACTTTCTGTCCCCATTGCATTATTTTACATGGTCATTTTATTATCAATGTATTTAGAGAATGTGCTTGTTTATTTTCTCCTGTCCGTGTGCTAAACTTTCTGGTTCTGTTCATACCTGCATCATGCAATTGCTTTTTGTCCTAATAGCTGAGAGTTTGTTTTTTTTGTTGTTGTTTTTTGTTTGTTTGTTTATTTTGTTTTGGTTTGGTTTGGTTTTTGTTTTTCTGGTTTTTGTTTTTTCTTTCTGTATGATGACAATTATATGTTCCTATTTTGAGAGATATCATAATTTTGCTAAGTCTCTATGCTTCTCATTCAACAATGCAGTTCGGTGTAGTAGTGTTACTTCTTTAAAATATGTTGCGTTTTTTTTTGTTATACTTTCCAGGAGACTTTTCTGATGAATTGTAAAATACTTTATTGAAAACCTTATTTTACAATTCTCCTTCCTTCTACTCCTATAAATCAAGAATTCAGCATTTAATAATTTTGATCACCCAAGATGCATTCTTCCTTCTTTTGCCCAAGTAGTCCTTTCCACTAATCAGGATCCAATCTACAAAAGTCTTCTTCCTTCTTCTTTCTCTGCCTTTAGAAACAATTGTTATCATCAATAAATTTAAATAAGCCTTTCTCCTTTTGTATATTCCTTTGTTGACTTGTTTGTGGATAATTTAAATACCTCATCAATGAAAATTACTGTGCATAGGACAAGCATATGAATTAAAGGCTCCAGTCCAGGTTTTGATTTTGATCTAGCACACAGCTTTCTTCCTGAAACATCAGTGCCAAATGACAGTTATTAGCCAATTGTCAGCCACTAAAGAAGAAAGTCACCCTCTAAGTAACTTCTTCTTTGTTTTCTCTATGAAAAGGTGAAGTTCACAGACTTTGAGGTATCAGACATTTTTCTTCATTTGTATGAGCCCCTTTGCTGAAGGCAAAAGCGTAACTGGTAAAATGGTATGGTGTGCTGACACTTTTATCGGAAGTACCTCAGCCTACTGCTTACTGTGTGCTTCAGGATGAGGACAGTGCAAAGGAATGAAAGGTATAAAAGGAAAGTAATGGAAGGAGAAACAGAGAGCAGAAGAGGACAAAGAAGCTAAAAAAAAAAAAAAAAAAAAAAAAAGGAAGGAGTCTATTAGCAGGCTGAGAGATCAAAAGATAGATGTGAGGGGAAATGAGCTTTTTTTCATAATGTTATTTACATTCTCAAATGGGAAAAAAAAAAAAAATTCCATTCTCAAATGGAAAAGCAGCCCTAAACTACCTACAAGATGCAGCTTTTCCTTCCACTTTCTGTTCACTTTCTGTAGGCACACAATTAAAACATCAATCATCCAGCTTTCAAATAGTTTATACCAACATTTTTTGTGATTCCCAAAAATACATCTTTTCTTCCCTGTCTTCTTTTTCCACAGTCCTCAGATAAATTAAGATATGCTTCTGCTGAGATTTTAAGAGTTTGGCCTCCTTGAACATCTGAACTTTTTCTCAACAGCTTGCTGCATTCTCAGTAGTTTAACATATGGGTAGACAGGAATCCGTAACAAAAAGAGGCTTAACCTGGTTTAAACATAATATTGTTGTAGAGTGCTGTGCATTGTGCCTGGAATTGAAGGAACAAGCCAACAAGCAGGTTATTCATATTAAATTATCTCTGTAGGCTTAAAGAAATTTGCTCAAAACCATGCAGAAACATAGGAAATAATATCTAAAATGCTACCATATGCAGTTCTGTGCCTAATTTTTATAGGAACTTGGTTGCTAACATGTGACTGCAAGTTGTTCCAATATGTATGTCAAGAATGAGCAGGATCATATGGTTTGTTTCTCATTTATTTAAAATGCAATTATTTTAATTAATTACCGTATTGTAATTTCTCCAGAGGTATACAAACAATGTGCAAGAAATAAGCAGAGTATACATATGCCAAATGGAAAACAAGGTAATACAGGAAAGATTAAAAATGCACAGAAGGGGAATTTAAGCACACAAAAGCAGAGAGTAGAAATAATATAACTGGCAATGAGCAAGGAAGGCAGCAAAGGGAGATGGAATATTTTTGGTTATAATGGCTCTCTATTTCTAGTGTCAGTGTCTCACATCTGCTGTCATAGACTAATGAGAGCTGAGGCCGCTATAATGCTGACCCAGCCATAGGTAGATGATTTATAATGAAATTGTATCTGCATATGGAAAGGTGTCATAGCTATCAGCTAAATCTTCAAGGTAAAACAGTTTAAGATACTATACTTCAGGAAATGTTCTTAATTGTAGGTCTGAGAGTAAAGGAATAGGCAAATACATCTTATATCCCAACCATTCTACCACCAAAAATCTCATATTTGCCTGTCATTTAGAAGTTGGAGTTCTACTGTCCTAAAATAAGCTATGTGTAAGGAACAGATAATACTCAGATATCAAAAAAGAGACAGTGGAATAGAGTCCAACACATTCACTGCTGTGATTTGCTTTCTCTACTTCTTGTTAGGCTCTTTCTTGACAGAGCTGTAAATATTAATGTTTTTTCCCATATCTGATCACTAATAAGTTCTACACACTGATGTTTTTCTTTCCATTTGCTCTAAGGAGTACAGAAAAATCTACTCCAAGAGATGTGACCTGCTCCACACAAAGTGGAGCAAGTGTCCTGTAGGGTCACCTGCAGTAGGATTTCGTCTGTTAGATAAAGTTCCTGAAGCAGTTCAGAAGTTAATTCTACCCAGGGTAATACAACCCAGATTTCTGTGGGGCAAGTGTAAGCTAATTCATTCTCAGTACCCACATTCATGCAGACCTTTCCTAAGCAGCTCACACTGCTCAGATTTATTGTTCCAATTCTCTGTGGAGTCACTAGGCTTAGGTGCTCCAGTTATAGATAGTTCATGCTGTACATACAAAACTTAAGCACTTTCTCTATTTTTTTTTAATTTTCAGACAAGTGTCATAAAGTCTGCACTTTTCAAAAAATTAACACAGAATTACAGCATGATGTGGCATCTGTAGGGTTTTAAATTCCAGACCTTTAATACTGCTGTAAATAATCAAACATTTGTCCTAGAGGAAAAAAATATATATTATTAAACTAGATCTACACTAGTTAATTGATCAGTGGCAGGGAGCATTCCCGTAATTCAGTCATCCAAACTGTTAAATTACTAGAATGGTCCCTGGGACAGTTTTGGCTTGTGCCAACTGGTCAAATTCTAACAAATTCACATATGTGGGCTGGTAGTTGGCTAAGTCCAGGAATGAGTTCCAACAGATAAGGTAGATGTCACCACCCTGTTTTGGAGGCTAAGAGGATGAAATGGCATGAACACTGCTGAAGCAAGCCACCTAGACATGCAGCAAGAGAACATCCTGACATACACATGCTGGAAGAGAAGCAGCTCTAGGTAGAGTTTCCTGGTGACCTAGCTACTAAAGCAGGAGGCAACTCAAAACTTGCCAGTGCACAGGATAATATACAAAACTTACTCTTTTTTATATCCTTATTTTAAAAAATTATGAGCTATCCAGCCAAGGAGCAGGAAAATCTCTTGTCACCATAGCAGAAAAATAGTGAATAAATAACAATGCGGAATTGATGAGTTTGTCAATAGTCTATTACCTGGGAAAATTTTGTCTAATTGATTCAGCAAAATCAAATGTACCACAAATTTCCTGTGCATCTTTCTCCTCTGCTTTCAAGCATCTTCCTTCTTCACAGCTTTATCCTGTTTCATTACTTTAAAACCATTTTTACAGGTGGACCCTCATTCTGTTTACTCAGCTCCCCCCAGTTCTGCCCCTTAAGAAGGTAAAAGACAAAGTGATATTGGGCTATGACAGGAGGAAGGGAAAAAGGCAGCAAGAGTTGAATAAGAAGGAGAGGGATTAGGAGATGGAGCATGTTAGGGTGGGGGAACGACCCATCTTTTGACCAGTGTTAAGGAGGTACTTGAAAGTGATTTGTGAAGGGATTTTTGCAGACATGCTCAAGAATATTTGATCTTAAACACAGAGACAAGGAACAGGGTGATGTAATTGAATGAATGGAATACAGAAGAGCAGTGTAGGACCTCTGGCAGAAGTTTTCTATGTGAAGTTCAAATTGAAAGTTTTACATGGACCCTGGTAGATTTTCTTGAGATCTACCAACCGATTTTACAGTCCCAAGTGGTCACATTTAGATTATTTATTTGTTTTCCAATGATGTAATGACTTCCTCATGATGCAATGATTTCCCCGTGACTGGGAAGTAAATACTGAATTGGAAAATGTTGGGATGAAGTTACCATCATTGGTCTTTTTCATACTCCTGAAGTTAGATCGTACATTCCTATTTGTATTGTCTGAAATGCAGTGATACAATCTAGCAAAATGAAAGCAACATGAGAAGGGGAAATATATCTATAATACCTGCTGTGAGTTACTGGAGTGGAAAGAAAAGCCTCTTCATCTGCTTTCCTCCTGAAGTGTGTGCATCTTCTCATTCATGTAACAGATGACTCTGAACTGTGCTCTTGCCTCACCAGAAGCACAGGCAGCTTCAGGCAGCAGGAAATGAGTTTTTCAGCCCTTGCTAAGCATTGGCAGATCCTTTGTCAAACACCACAGGGAAAAAAAAAAATAAAATAAAAAACGTTTTAAACTGTAAAAGACATGCATGTGACAATTACCTTTAAAACAGCTATTTTCCTCTCTTCTTCCCCTGCCCCTCCTCCCCCCACACACACACATTTTTAGGTTTTTTGTTTGTTTTTCCCTTGCTTTTAGTGTTTTGTTTTGTTTTGTTTTAATTCCTAAAATGGGAAATCACAGAAACTTGAGGGAAACAACAATTCAGTTTGTTGTGACCATGGCTAAGTATATAAAAAATGGAAAGAAAAGAAATAGTGAATATTCAGTCATGCTTTTGTGGAGGAGTATCAGATAGTCTGTGAACTCCACTTATTATTCCACTTCATTATTCAGGGGAAAAAGATATATTAAGAAAATGTGATGTCAAAAACTAGGTCTGTAAGTAACTGAATAAAGTTTGGGGACAATTTTTCTTTCCTTGTAAGTACTCCATTTATAGAAATAAAGGCTTCAACCTTGATGTAACTGACCTCTGAATAAATTATAATCTGAGTAAAATTATCAAGTGTTCTTTTAAAAATTTAGGTATCTATTTATTATTGACCCTCAAAGAGTATTTAGGTTCTTTAAAGATTTCTAGCCAGAATAATCTTAAAAATAATAAATAAATAAAAAGACAACCATAACTATTATCTGCTCAGCTTTAGGACTTCTGTAGAATCAGTGAAACTTGTTAGGTAAATAGAGATTTTTCAAACTGCTAATATGCCCTCTGGCAAAACATTAAGAAAGTGGTAGGAGAGGACAGCAAGTGTGCATAATAAGTAACAAGCCACCATTCATTATTCTAAGTACATACAGTTTTACTCATACTTCAAGTTAGAAAAATAGATATTTGTATACTTTTATGGTTATTTCTTTCTAGTCTCGTCTCTCCCCAAGAATGCAAGGTGCTTTACAAATGTTTTGATACCATTTAAAGCAGTTTCATGTGGAGATAGTCATTTGAACTGTGAACAGAACAGCAGCAGTTTTGCCGTGTTAGTGCAGGGTTAATTAGTACACACAGAGCACTGTGCCTACGCTGCTGATGTCTTTGTACAACTCTGGTGCTGGAAGTAGCATATTCAGACTCTGCTTGGGTTCCCCACGCAAAACTGCATTTTTTTCATATTTATTCTCCCCATAGAAAACAATCAGATTGAGCTGGATAAATTGAGGTGTCATACATAAGATATATTATGTGCTACTTCCATTGTATTCACTCGTAGACAAAGGCTGCAATCCTGCACCTAGTTTCACATAAAAATTTGGGGGGAGAGCATAAAATGATTAATAATAATAATAACGATAATAATAATAAAGTTAGAAAACAAAATGACTTTTAAAAGCCTGAAATGATGATCCAAAGTAGAGACTGATTAAGGTAGATGTGGTATGTTTTCTCCTATGTTAAGAGTTGGTGCAAAAAAGAAATTAATCAGCTAATTTCTACGTCCACTAGAAATAGGACAGGAATTAATTGAATTAAATGGTAGCCAGAGGCATAAGATATTAGGAAGTATTAGGAAAGATTCCCTTACTGAAATAGTTACATATTTTAATAGATTATGAAAGGAATCCTTCGGTTTATTATCAATGGTATAGACTAGATAAACATCAACGGGACAGAATAGGAAAGAACATATGTCCTTCTACTGTGACTAAATAGATTAGCAAGAAAATACATATACTTTCTGCAACTGTATGGAATGCTTTTGAAGATAAAGGGTGAAGGGTGACTTTAATGAGTCAATAGAAACATTGCTGTCTTCAAATCCAATCTAGTTTAGCCTAAATAATTGCATAAAAGCCATTAGTTCTGTGTAGCATGCTCTTCTCTTGTAGCCGCAACTACCAAACTGACATTGCCACTAATTAATAGAGCTCCTTTTTGAGCACTTTGTAAAGTTTAAGATATTTTTTTGTTCTGTGAAATGATTGAACAACCTTAATGAGCTTTTGATTAGATATTGGTACCATAGGTCTTATATTCTAGGCACCATTCATGATCTATTCGGTGTTTGTAAGATGAGAGAACTTGTCAGCAAAATAGAGAGAAGAAGCTGTAACAAGAAACAAACATCTGAGTTTAGCATTTCAGCAATAACCCTTTTTTTTTTTTTTTGATTAGCTACCTTTAATGTTCTTCCATATCACAAGCACAATTTAAAACCCAGTCAATCTGTCTTGTATATAGCAGAAAGTTTGAAAGAACATACATGCTAAAGTCTCTGAATATGCTGCCTACATTGCTCTTACCAAATTCCTACATGTGTGAGAAATCTTTTGTTTGCACATGTATTGAAAGATTATTAGATTGCTGTTGGCTCATTTATTTATCCACTTTGACCATTTTTATATACAGACATGTATGCTAAGATAGCATGAATAATGCTGCAATGTTAATACAAACATAAAGACCCAATCTAGGCAGAATTTAAAGAGCTAAGGTCTACTGAGTCTATGTTCACAGTCATCAGGGGAATAAGGGCTTAATGCAGCAGAATAACTAGTCAGAAGTGGTTTTCATTCCATTTAACTGGAGAGGTAAAATGTACGAACATTTTGTTTCTCTCATTTAGATAGCAAATGAACAATCTACTAATATGATCTACAATCTACAATCTAAGAACAATCTACTGGTATTTTCAGAAGAAGTAGTGCCATCTCTTGCTTAGTTATTGTATTAGTATTAGTATTTGGTTAGTTTCAGAGGGACTTTAAATTGTTGAAAGTATTACTCAATGAGAATACAGGAATCCCAAATAGTCAGGCTGCATTAATATAAATTTAATATCAATGTATTGATATCAATATATCAATAAATTCTTTCTTATCTGAACATATAAAAGAATAAGCAAAACTTTGCAAACAAAAAAAAAACATTTAAGCAAAAGCATAAGCAAAACATTTTATGTTTTTCATTGTCTTAAACTTCATGTTGCCACAATCTGTCCTGTCAGCACTTGACTCTGAGTTCCAGTACTTAATTGTATACCAAGTTTAATTTCTTTCTGTAAGTACATTTCCAAGAAGCAAGTCGCTGAAATTATGATGAAAGGCCATCTTCATGCACATTTATGGTATGAATACCTAAGCTGAAGTCAGCTCAGTCAGAACTGAAAATTGGATCTTAACATTAAATTTGGACACAAGAACTGACAAGATTACCTGTTCTTATTAATAACTCTCTGTCTTTGTCTCTTACTTTTTATGCATTTTTATCTCTTTTTCTACTTTGACATAGTCTCTCACTTTCTCCTTCCTTTGTCTTGTTTTACCACATTTTTCTTACCTCTCTGTTTTCTTTCATTCCCTTATTCCTCTTTTATTATTGTAGTCCTTCTCATTTCAAAAGAGTACTCCATTTTGTACTTATACTATTATGTAAACCAGACCAATAATCAGGAGACCAAGCTATAAATACAACATGGAAATCCCTGATAAGGCAGGGTAGAATGAACATTTGTATTACATTAATGTCTTTTGTATTACAATAAGAAAAATATCTTATTATGCTAGGGAGTACAATGCACAGTCTTTTGCTAATATACTATACTGGTCACTAATCCAATGTGAAGGTCATATACAAATTATCTATTAGTTTTTACTATTGCTTTCTGTATCATATTGATAACCCAGCTTCTGACCCAACCTTTTACTTCCCTATTCAGCTTATATTGTAATTGAGGTCATTTTTGAAGAAAAAGAAAATAAATAAATAAGAGAAGTTTACATTGATAAGTTGTTTCTTTTTTTTCCTGTGTCTATGCAGTCTAACTGCAAAGGATTTGCTATTCCACACCTTATTGTTTCTTCATGTATTTATATTTGCTATATCATTTCTCAAGGGTTTTAGAATTGCATTTGCAAATTAAAAAATACAAACAGCAGGAATTAATTTCAGCTGTACAACTGTCAATGGAACACTGTATATTCCAGGACAGTCAAAACTAATAACACTTTTGAAACCTATGATCATCTTTAATTTGGAAGGCTGTCTGATATTAAACATATCAAAGACAGAATTCTGACCTAGTTTTATCATGCTGAAGTGATTCAATGTATACTGTTTTCCTTCACAATATCAAACTTTCTCGATATTTTCCACCATGGAAATAATTTTCATGCAATAAAAATGCATGACTTTAAGCAATGGTTAAGGAGCCTGACCAATACAATTCCTTTTAGTGAAATTATATTTTATTTACTATTGGTTCAATCTTGTACAATATTTGGTAATAAAAAATACCCATCTCTTCTCAAAAAAACACATATAGGTTGCTTCCAAAGAACAAACATTCACGTGCAATTGTTAATATCAGTGCTCTGAGCAATTAATTATTACTGTTGCAGTATAGGAAACTTTATTCAAAGTTTTTCTTTTGTCCTTCAAAAATGATTTAGGTCTTATAGTAACCCTTCTTTTCAAACCTTTGTTTTAGCTTCACTATCTCAAAAGAGGTGTTGAGATAATCGTGGTTTTGTGTCCTCTATTGCTTTGGAACCAAAAATGCCTGAAAGTACTGGCAAATGGCACCTCTTTTCTGTTATACATATAGTCACTGCGTATGCAACATCAGATATATGACAACCAAGTTTAGAGAACAGGGTATACCACTTGAGATCTCAAAGCAATGAAAGCATGTAACATGTATTTTGAAGTCCAATATAAAGTTACAGAAAATTAGATAAATATACAACGTGTTCAAAAAAGAACCCGCCAGGCTATGGTCAATTTTGTCTAGGTCAACCAACCAAACAAGAGGCATTAGATTTCTTCTATTTGGCGTTCAGTGTTATACAAAAAAGCATTAACAATGGTTATGAAGATGGGAATTAATAGTGGAACTCTGAGCTGAGTAAAGAATGTACTAGTGGAAAAGCATTGAATAGGAAAAATTGAGCCTGATGGTAGGTAACAAATGGTTAGCCTTGGACCAATCTTGTTAAATTTTTGTATAAATAACCTTGGCTTAAAAAAAAAAATAAAAAAAAATAATAAAAATAATTAAGACACAAAGCTAAAAGGCATCGTCAATACTGAAGAGGATTAGGGTATTTCACAAAAAGAACTGCATGGCCCTGAGGATGGGAATAAGTGTAATTAAATTAAATTAAATTTATAATAAAAAGAGGAAGGTCACTGGGGACTATGAACAGAAATTTCTGCTATTGTCTAGGAACTCATCTGTAAGAAGTGACTGAGAAGAGAGGGACACAGGTGTACAAGCTGATCACAGGATGACTGTAAGCTAGAAAGGGATGGCAAGAGTAGAAAAACTCAAATGCTATCCTGCAGTACATCAGTCAAGGTGTTTTCGGCTGAGAAAGAAAAGCAAAGAAAATAAATTCCACTGTTGAGACTTAATTTGTAATAAAGTGTACAATTCTGGTCATTTATATTCAAGAAAGACATGAAACTGGAAAAGACATAGAGAAGAATCACTTCAATAATGAAGGAAACAGAGAGTTAATCAAACAAGAGAAGAGTTCAGCTTGTAAACCAGAGGGGTGTGATTGGTGTCTGTACATAAATCAGGGTAAAGACAAAAGAGAAAGAATTATTTAAACTCAAGGACAGTGTTTGCCACAGCAATAAACAGTCATAAACTGTCTGTTAATAGTAAATTGATAATTCTATTTCCAGAATTCCAAGCTTTAGCCCTTTCCTATGTTTCCAATACTCCCTTTGAAGACATGAGAATTTCAAGAATAAGATATTAGATATGATTTGGTATGCTTAATATCTGGGAAGGGGGGGTGGGGGGGATGTTAAAAGATGTTAAATAACATCAATCCCAGTATTCACCCCCAAGGAACATTGTTCATCTGATCTCCACCTGGACATTGAGTCGTTGACCACAAATCTTTGATTGCAACCATCCAGCAAATTTCAAAAGGCTTTAAATCAGTCCGTACATGTATCTATCTACATGTATGTTTATTTAAAAGAGGAAAAAGATAATTCAGTTAAAGTATAAGTTTGTGAAAGGGAGAGAGAGATCATAACTTTGTGCACTGCCTTAATTATATTTTAACTCAAGCAAATTAAAGCCTAGTATTCCAGTATGTCATTCATGGAGAAAATCTTATTCATAAGGCAGCTCTATTCATGATGGATTCTTGCACATATTCAAATTCATCATAATTTTCTTAGTCTGAAGTTCTTATTTTTATGGAACATAATTAACATTTCTGTAGAGGGGCACCAGTTTGCACACTACAATAGTATTAAAACTAAGCAGGATTTAAGAATAAATGAAGATATTTTTGAGTGGAAGTAGCTCTTTATTCCCTCCAAAATAATACTTACTCTATCATAAAGTTACTTTGCATGGATATACTTAAGCTCCCAATACAAAATAAAAATAAAAATAAAAATAAAAATAAAAAAGTAAAAATAAAAAATAAAAAATAATAAAAATAAAAATAATAAACAAAAAAAAGACAAATAAATAAGGTCAAATAGACTTTTGGGGTGTACTTGTAAGGCAGTAAACAAAGAAACATGCAAAAAATATTGGATAACTACAAGTAATAGGTAGTTATACAATATTTGGAGACAGACTGCTAGGAATCTACCCCACCTCATCCTCAGCCGCATTCCAGGCTGGAAGTCAGATTCAAGAAAAATGTAATGATATCACCACACGTTTCCTGGCTGCTCTCCTTTCTACCATGAACCATCATATTTAAAATAAAAATAATATTAAACAAACAAAAATGTCATTTAATGTAAACACAATCCAGATTTCTGTTATAAGCTATAGCTGATGAGGTTGACAAATTTGCTTGAAAAAATACAATTGTCCCCTAATAGGCATAATGCAACTTTCCTACTTATCTGACAACAAACCCACTTTCATTTAATCCTATTGTAGTACATTTATTAAATTTTATTTAAGAAATTCATGGGTGCCCAGGGATTCTGTAGAATATCCCACACTTGGAGATATTGAAAATTTAACTGGGAAGACCCTGAGCTACCTGATCTAGATTTGATATTGAGCCTGCCTTGAGCAGGAAGGTGAATTAGATGACCTCCTGTGGTCTCATCCAGTGTCAATTATCTGTGGCTTTAGCAGAGCCAACAGAAAAGAACCCTTCAGTCTTGAAGTCAAATAATTATGACATATTCATGCCAGCTGAACATTTCTTAAACCAGACATATTTCAGTTTCTGTCCTAGCAAACTTTTAGCCATAGATCATAAATATTACAGTGGAAAACATTAGCTGGATACTAACTTATCACGGTTGGAAGCTAAAAGATTATAATAATCTTCTACCAGACCATTACCAAGAAGGTCAAGTAGCTGAACAGTTATCTCACCTCACCTTTAGATAAGTCTTGACCAAAACAGATAGTATAAACTGTCAAAGGGAGTTTTCTAACAGTCTTCAAGGTAAAAGCTATGCTATAATTAAGCAATACTATAATGAAGACATTACGATTAAAATAGTTTAATCCACAGCAGACTTCTCTAAGTTCTCATATCTAAAAATCAATTACAACTTCTTTGAAAGTGCTTTTAAGATAGTTGTAGAGGCAGTGGGGAGGGGGGAAGGGGGGGAAATTAAAAAAAAAATAGATGATTAGACAGGGAAAGTAAGATTTGCCAAAAAAAAAAAAAAAAAAAAAAAAAGTAGAAAAGTAGTTTCTGAAATAAGGAACCATGCTTAGGTGTGTGAGGTGCCAGTAAAATGGATTCAGGCCCTAATCAAAATTAAATCACTGCTCTCATATTATATAGGCCTATTTAAATAGAGACCCACCTATAATAAAACAGTGTATCAGTACTCTTCTTAGTGTTAAATGTAATGATTTTGCAAAATTAAGAAGCCAGAAGATATAAAATAAGGCTTAGGACTGCCAGATTTATGACAGTGTTATTACTGTTGGCAGATCACTTTTCTTTTTAAACTGCAGCTTGTACCAAGTGGAGCTGAAGCATCCCTACAATAACCTCTGCCTGGATCTTGCACAGATATTGACAAATGATCGTAATTTATCAGGAAACATCCTGGGTGTCTGCTGAAGCAGGGTTCTGTCTTACTATTGGACCTGCATATCACTGTTGCTCACCTGGTGAATTGTAAGGTCTAAATACTGGTCATTTGGGGTATGCAAAGAAGTTGTTGACATTCTTGTGTCTATCTTTGGCATCTAGGTCATACTGAAAGTAGGATAATTGCACTCTGAAGTATACCTTGTTATTGACTATTACTGATTTTTTTCTGTTTGTTAACAATCAGCCATTCAGTGTTCAGTTCAGTATTTGCATCTAAGCTTTTTCATTTAATCAAAAATAGGGCTTATCCTAACAAAAATTATTAATTTATTCCCTGAGTATGAAAGGATATAAATGCATCTATTTATCTGTGTATTTTTAGCTGGATTTATCTTAAGTGCTTGCATTGTTCACTATAAAATTATTGCAGTGTCTCACAATACTTAGGCTCTTGCAGTTTTATTTCTGTAACAGTACAATTTTATTCTCTTAATTCTGCATTAATCCAACTGGCAAATACTAGAATGAAAAAATAAAATAACACAACAGCTGCAAACTCCACAGCCTAACTCTCAATTCTGATCTGCTGTGGGTGTATCATCCTCCATAAAAACACATTAGTCTACAGTGAGATGCAACTTGGACATGCATGAACCTATGTACATCAGCAGAGTGATACAGGGCTTCTTGTAATGGGGTATTGCAAGCCCAACGTGCCCCTCAATGATGGCTTTTGCCTCTGTCTGAAATGTGAATTCAGGAGTACTTGTGTATAGATATTCACTGCAATGCCATTTGGGTGAAAACTGGCACAAGTACAAGTCATAGAAAAGAGAGCTTTGTGCACCTATTGTATAGCAGTTTTCATGTACCCTGGTCAGATGTTAATTTGGACAATCAGTGTGAACGTACCTTTCAGTCCTGAGTCAGCCTGTGGATCTCTCTGTCTCCCTAACAGCTGTGCCCATTTTCCTTCTTTATGCCTGTAAGGCATTGACGTAATTCATGCTTGAGGTTCAAGTACATATAGAGTTAGGCAGGTGTTGCCAAGTAAATGTCGGCCATCGTGATTATCCATTTAATAACAAATATAATTACTCTATATCTGCTGATGCACAGAAGCAGAAGTCTCTTGAAACTCTCTTGAGGCACACATATTTTAAAAGAAACAGCAAATAACTTATCAGAGGCTCTTCCTCTCTAGAGCAGTCCTCAGCAAGACTCAAAAATTGAATAAATGAGATCTTGCTCACCAGGTGGGTTTTTGCAGGCTGTGATGTTGGTTCTTATAGTTCTAAAAAGGAAGTGATAAGCCTCCTGTATTGAATGTGAGTGCTCTACAGACAGGAGGATAGACGACTGAAAAGAGAAATCCCCACAGTGAGGGATTTGTGAGATTTGGCAGAAAATCTACATCACAATGCTGTGTTATTTCCCACAGGGAAGAAGACCAGAGAATTTCTTAAGAGAAAGGCACTATTCCACCACTGCTCCTTCACAAGTGACAGACAGGAGACAAATCAGGTACCAGTACAGACAGGTATCTTCTTTATTGTATTCCTCGACACAGGAAAATCTGAAAGGTCTAAGACACCACCTTCAGCCTCACTGGACTTCAGGTTTATATGCAGAATAAAACTGCAAGTTGGAGGGATCGTGGATAAATCCACAGGGTAAATGAAGCTCACTTATTTTCAGAGCTTTCTAGCAGCTTGCAAGACTTGCAGACATAGCAGAAGTTAGCGGAAGTGAAAAATAAAGCCATCACAAAAGGCTATATTTTGGAAGTTACAAATGGAAGCTAAGATATTTTAACTATTCAATTAACTGTGGCTGTAGGATTTGCCCTGTGAGCATTTTAGTTTGTAATCTACGCTGCCCTTCTCTCACCTTTGAATAACTTTTTACTCTCTTCCTTTTTATCTGTCACTGACTTTTAAAATGAAGCACAAGACTCTGCAAGTTGCAGGACCACCTCTGTCGCCAGAGAAAGCCATGATGTGTTGTGAGAGCATTAAAGATTCAGGAATAAATTGCAAAGTTGCTTCAGAGCACAGTGAAGCATTTAGTTGCAACTCAGCTGGGTGGAAAAAAAAGAAGTCACACTCCAAAAGAGACAGAGAGCTATCACTGCTTGAAATTATTGAATAATTTATTCAAAACACAAACAGGTCTATTAGAATGAAGGTGATGGTCTGCAGACAGAGGTCATGCAGAAAAGTACAGGGCTGATAACTGTATTTTTCCTCTTTCGCTGGCTATCAAAATACTGGATTGTCTTAAAAAAGAAGCTAGTTACAATCAATCACTTTTATAGCACCTTCACTGTAGATTACTGCTTAGTGTAACTGGATTGGAAAGGAACTATTACATTCAAGCTACAAGTCATGCAAAATGTTTCTTAAATAATGAAGCCAAAATGAGAATGTATCATAGAAGTCCATTGAAAACTCCATTTCCTTCAAATATTTTGCAAAAAGCAAGTTTTTATACTACACATTCTGCTTTACTACACACACAGCTACCTGACAGAGCTCAGAGTAATACAGCTCGAGTGCAGCAGCTAACATGTAGCCATAAAGTAAACGATTAGCTTTCACACCCTCAGTGCAGATCATTTTCAAAGGTAGTTTATGTAGGGAGCCATTAACCCTCAAAGCAGAATCTAAACACCTGGTGCAGTCAAACACTTGTGAAGGGAAACAGCTTTCCCATTCTCTCTTAGGCAAAAAAAAAAAAGCTCTGTCTCTTCTCTTTCTCCTCTCATGCTCATGCTCTTCTCTACTACTTTTAACTACTGGGTTTCCTCTTCATCCTGAGGAATGCCTTCTATGGAGAGTAAATCTCATTTACTCACAATGCAGGAGAAATTATATAAAACACATTACAATTGTGTGTACTTTCTTCATCACTATTTTTGATAGCTACCCAAACAGCTACAGATTGCAGAATTACCACACCAGATTCCTTGGCACTAGCCGATAGAGGCTTAAAATGTTTAATCCGCTGCTTGTCTGTGGTAAGCCTTTGTTATTAGCCTCGGGAAGGATCCTTATCAGTCAGCAATCTGATTTAGCTCTCATTCCCAACTTGTTTGGGTGTTTTTCACCTTGTGGGAAACAATTGGTCGAAGTTGTTAAGCTTCTTTTATGCAGAGCTAATAAGTTCTTGGATGTCTAGTTCTCCTTTTTGCTGTGTATCAACATGATCCTGTTCTTGTGAGAAGTGCCAAGGTTTGTCTGTCAGAGCAGGAATTATACTTCTTGCACCACATTTTTCATGGAGTACAGATAAAATCCAACATCTTTTTTGTTGTTGTTTGGTTTGCTTTGCTTTGCTTGGCAAACAGTATTTTTTTTTCATTGGTTTCCAGAAAACACAGTCCAAAAATTGTGAAATACAAATATAGGAGAAGAGAGGCATTTTGAGGTATACACCCAAAGACATATAAATTCTTTTTTACTGTCTTTAGCCTGGCATCTCAGATTAACTCTTTGCAGTAGCACAAGCCAGACTTTCATATATTCAGAATTTTAAAAAGCATTATAAAGGATTAGTTCATGCAAATTTCTGATAAGGACTTATTAATAATTCCAAGAAAACATGTTAGCCTCAATAAAAAAAATATTTAAGACATGCATAGAACCTTGTAACCAGCCTGAAACATAGTAAACAGTATTTGTGCATTAAACAAAACCTATTATACACTTAATGTTATCCATTAACATTAAGTTGTGCTTCCACAGCTTCTCTGGGCAACCTGTTCCGCTGCCTCACAACCCTCACAACAAAGAATTTCTTCCTTATATCTAATCTAAAACTACCCTTTTTAGTTTAAAGCCATTACTCTTTGTCCTATCACTACACCACCTGACAGAGTCCCTCACCAGCTTTCCTGTAGGCCCCCTTTAGAATTGGAAGGCCTTGATTAGTCCTCCTCTGAGCCTTCTCTTCTCCAGTCTGAACAACCCCTACTCCTTCAGCCTATCTGCATAGGAGAGGTGCTCTAATCCTTTGATCATCTTGCTCGCCCTCTTCTCAACTTGTTTTAACACATCCACGTCCTTATCATGCTGGGAACGTCAGAGCTGAATGTGATACTCTAGCTGGGGTCTCACCAGAGCAGAGCAGAGGGGCAGAATCACCTCCCTCACCCTGATGGCCACCCTTCTTTTGATGCAGCCCAGGACACAGTTGGCTTTCTGGGCTGCAAGCACATGTTGGCAGCTCACGTCAAGATTCTCACCACCTATGCCTTCCTTCTAAGAAAATCTTATCAAGCAAAAGCTATTGAGCATATATCTTAACTGCAACTGATTTTTTCTTCTTCTGGTGTTTCAAGATGAGTTGAGTTGCCATTTCTTGCTTTTTGCACATGTGTCAATATCTACGGTATTCAGAATAATATTATTTTCCCTTGCCTCTTCCTCTGTTCAGTAGTATACTCTATCTAGCCAGATATCAGTAATTCAAGAAACCCAACGACTGAAAGATACCCTCTTCTAAAGATCCCCAGTGTGGACACCTACAGAAAACACAGTCACAAATTTTTAGAGCTGAAAGTGATGTAACCCTTTTTGAAAAGGTCTGCATTTTGTTTCATGTTGCTAGTTCTCAGAAAGCAATTTGATTTCCTTGCGGAAATAGGCATTTTAAAGATTTCTTGCTCTTTGATACTATTATGAACTTATTAATTAGTCTACTCTTGAGTCAATTTTCAGCAGTTGTAAACCGGATCAAGAGCAGTGGGATTAAACAACTAAATAAATATTGAGCGAGTGAGGTCATATTTTAATGCATCTACTTGTTCTGTTATTCCAAAAGAAACCTTCTTAGACTTCAGTAGTCTCTTTGTGGGTTAAGGTGCTACTCAATGAAACTAGGATGATCAATACTGGATTCTCAGTTACCATCAGTAAGTTACCATCTTACTTTATGAGACTGGAATTATTTATGTGTATTTCTAAACAAAGTTTGTACATAGTCAGTTATTGCTGACACAGTGAGGAATTTCCACAGTGGATTGAAGCCAAAGACGGTTCAGCCCAGTATTTCCCCTTCACTGATAAACAGAACCAGAAGTTTCACAAATCCACAAAATCACAGATGGGCAAGACCATAAGAAATTTCAAGATTATTTCATTCAAAATTTTTGTTCAGAAAATATAGATAGGAGATTTTTTCTTTCCCAAATTAAATACTATTCTTATCACTGAAAGAGACAAGTTTAAAACTTCAAATGTGAGATTTAATATCCTGTACAGATACTTGGGCACTTTTGTTATACCAGCATGCTCTGGACACCTTGGTTCTTTAACTTTGGCTAGGCTTCCTTTGAAGACCTCCACTTTATACTGCCTTCTTAAAATATCCATTGAATGCTTCGGCTGGTCTTTGATACAACAGAGATGTCAGTAATAGCTTAGTTCCTTGCCTGTTAACCATGTTCATTAATCAACATTTCTTATTTAAAATTAAAAAAAAAAAAAACTTTATCCTGAAACTTTATTGTTATGTCTCCTAGCAACAGAATTTCCTCTTAAGAAGCCACTTGTCTTTCAAAGGGTCTGTGCCTGGAACATATTTGACAGCAGTTTTCCAAAAAAATTAGTCAACTGATTTCTTAATATGATTTAAACATTTTTTTTTCTCAGACTTGGCAATGGTATTAAGTGTTACAATTTTAAAACATCATTAAAAACACATCACAAAAAGTAAGCTCATCATCCATAAAAATAGCAGCTAATTATTATTAAAGCTCATTATGAGTGTTGCTGTCACACACCAGGATATCACTGGACAAAGTGCTGTAAAACCAGAAAAAGAAAGTACTTCCCCCGTGGAGTTTTCATATATTCAGGGTTTCTTTCAATGTTTCTGGACTGTAAAGAAGCACAAAAAGAAAAGAAAAAAAAAAATTCTAGTTCCAGTAAAGGTAATGTACTTGTTTACTGGGTCTCTGATTCTTATGAATATTTCTAATGCATTTGTTATGAATAAAATCAAATTTATTGGACAGACACTCAACATTGAACAGATGCTCAACATCATTTGTCATACTAACTGCAAATGCCAGACCCAGAAAATGTGAGACCACAGTATTCTGCACTCAGAACCTTACGGTGTTCCCTTCCAACTCATTTTTGTTAATAATTTCTGATGATAATCAAATGACTTAGAGCTCATAATAACTGATAAATTAATCACCCAGCATGACTCAGTTTTGGGGCTAGTTTTGTTTAACATCTTTATCAATGATCTGAATAAGGTGATTGAGTGCATCCTCGGTGCCTTTGAAGACAACACCAAGTTAGAATCACAGAATTGTAGGGGTTGGAAGGGACGTCAAGAGATCTTTGGGTCCAATCCCCCTGCCAAAGCGAGTTCCTTAGAGTAGGCTGCCCAAGTAGGTGTCTAGATGGGCATTGAATATCTCCAGAGAAGTATGTGGGAGTGATGATCTGCTTGAGGACAGGAAGACTCTGTAGAGGGATCTAAACAGGCTGGAATGATGATCCAATTGCATGTCATTCAACAAAGTTAAATGATGGGTCCTGCATTTGGATCATAACAATCCCTTGAAATATAGGTCTGGAAAGTTTTCTGACCAAAAGGGTCCTGGCGTTCTGGTTGACAGCCTGCTGAACTTGAGCCAGCAGTGTGTCCAGGCAGTCAAGAAAGCCAATGGCATCCTGGCCTGCATCAGTAATAGTGTGGCCAGCAGAACTGCAGAAGTGATTGTCCACTTCTGCTTAGTGAGAGGACACCTCGAATACCGTGTCCAGTTGTGGGCCCCTGACTACAAGAATGATACTTAGTTGCTCGAACAAGTACAGAGAAGCTCAATGAAGATGGTGAAGGAACTAGAAAAAAAAAGGCTTGTGAGGAGTGACTGAGGGAACTGGAGTTTCTTAGTCTGGAGAAGAGGAAGTTTTGGAGAGACTTCATATCTCTACAAGTACCAAAAGGAGGCTGCAGCAAGGTTGGAGTCAGTCTTTTTTCTCAGGTGACAAGTGATAGAACAGAAGGAAATGTTCTCAAGTTGCACCAGGGGATGTTTAGATTGGATATTAGGAAGAATTTTTCATGAAGAGGGTAACTTCTTTCCAAACTTTGGAATGGGCAGCCTAGGGAAGTAGTAGACTCCCCATGGAGGTATTTACCAAATGTGTGGGCAAGCTACTAGAGTTTAGTGATAGGTTGATGGCTGGACTTGATGATCTTGAAAGTTTTTTCCAACCTAAATGATTGTGTGATGCTATGACTTGTAAAATGGATTCATTTTAAAAAGATCATTTGCTGTGGCTCCATACAATTGCAAGGTACAGAGCTCACTATGGTAGGAGCTAGATTTGTGCACCTGTAAATCCCAAACTCCTATACAGTTTGTCAGGGCAACCATCCTGCAAGAAGAAAAACACCTGCAGAAGAAGCATTTTGTTTGAAGTGATCCAGAGCTGCACATGGTTCAAAGATCAGAGAAAGAAAACCAGGATGATATTGTGACAGACTGTGATTTTAGCTGTGAAAGAGAAAATATTCCTGAAGGAAGGGAGGGAAATAAGTGAGAGGAGACCAGGTAAGCAAAAGCTGAGGAGTCAAAGAAGATGGAGGATGTGAAATCTCTTCCTGGTTCAACAGAAGAGAGGACAGACCATAAACATAGCAGATAATAGATGGGAAATCCACAAGAAGGATTAAGAGAACAGGAAAACCGTACCATGGAGGGAAAGGGACAGATAGATGCTATGAATCAGAACAGAAGTGTCGGGTATGAACATTGCCAATGGGAAAATACACCAGCTGAAAACAATTTTTTTTCTTTTCACACTGACATTCCACAAAGAGAAAACTCTGATAGTGACTCTGAAGATGACTGTCTAATATAGAAACAGAATGCCATATCAAAGACAGATGCTTCACCGTCCTCACAGACAAAGGCCTACTGGTGTAACATTTATTTCTGTTACATATTTCACAGCTAGAAACTGTTTGAAATGCTCAGCTGATCTGCCTACCGTACTGGCCTGGACATCAAGTCTTTCCAAAATAAGCAATATCATAGGAAGCCAGTCCCATAAACTACCACTGCTACTAGTTCAAGTGCTAATATATCTTTGGGGACTTTTTCCCATACTGGTCCCTCCTATCTGCGAGAAAGACTGTTACAAATCAGACAATATCAATACTCCCCTGAGGAAAACATTTCTGAAATTTAAATAATCCATTTCCAGTGCTTACTGAGAACCAGGAGAATTCAACAGATCCCTCAAGGAATGCAAAAATCTTACAGTATTATACTGTAATAGCAGAATGTCAGCAAATACTAAGGAAATCACAGAGGGTGATTTCTGCTTCTCATGGCAGTGTATAGTGAATCGAACATGTATAGAATAGAAAATGTAATCAATACAGACACTGAGATAAATAAGGAA
The DNA here is from genome assembly GCF_964035555.1 of Netta rufina. Lineage (NCBI taxonomy): Eukaryota > Metazoa > Chordata > Aves > Anseriformes > Anatidae > Netta > Netta rufina. Next base: position 113,544,978 of record NC_140125.1, read on the forward strand.
GTACATATAAAAGCATCTACCTTCTGGAAATAAAGGAATTGATCTTGTGGTTCAACATGGAATAAGAAAGTTCCAGTTCCATAGTGAATCTCTTCATAAATTAAGAATTTAAGCAGCTATTTGTGTCCCTGTAACATACTGAAGACCTCAGCAGGCTGAAAAAATTTATTGGCAACTGAAGGTGTTTTATAAGTCTTTATTATTTTTTTTAGTAGGGTTTCTATTCATAATTTTGAAATGCCCAGATATTTCTGTTCTGTTTTCCTTTACACCCTTTCCATTTGACATACAATCAGATTAGATTTTTCCATTGAGCTGAGTGGCTGTTAAATGAATGATCATAAATAGATGAATGATCATTGCTCAAGCAATTTTATACCAGACATATAAGAAGCAATTTTGACCTCCAGTTCTTTGTACTTTCCCTTTTCATGTAAATCCTTATCTCATTGACCCATCTGATCCATTATCACATCACCACCTGTTCAATCATCAGCCTGGCTTGTAAAGATCAACCTTTGATAGGAAAACATGGGTTGATGTGTTTTATTCAATACTGTATTTACCACTCTGCAATACAATTCTGCTAGGAAATTTTAAAAAAGCAAATATTGCTTTGTTTATGTATATTTTATATATAACCACAAAGATTATTTCTCTTGCAATAAGATAAAGCATCTGAAAAGGTAAGAATCTATTCTGATATCTAAGGCACAGTTTTAGTTTGAAGAAGTACTATCTACCTCTTAAACACCATTTTTTATTCAATTGCACACAATTCTTACTTTATATATCTATCATTTCTTCTTTAATGAACTGAAATAAGAAAAATCCATCATAACACGAGAATATAGAACCAAATCTTGGAAAATAATGCTGTAGAAGTTCTCTGATCAGAGTTTAGATTTCTATGAAACAAAAATATATATATATCCAAGCAACTAGAGAAAAATAGAATCATAGAAACATATAGAATATCTCAGTTGGCAGGGAACCACAATGATCATCCAGTCCAACTCCTGGGTCTTGAAAGGATCAGGATTTGTAGGACATGATTGCTCTCTTTCTAAAATGGATGTCTAAAATAGGTTAGATAAATGAGACCCTAAAATTGTCTATTTCTCACCAGAGACTGGTTAGGTGTGGACATCTGAAAACAAGACATCTGAAATTGTGGAAGTTCATTCCTCTCTTATGTGCTTTATTTTGGTAAATGAGTTCAAATCTCTTGCAATCTAATAATAATTATTATTAATATTTAATAACAGTATATTTCACTTTACATGAAATCACAAGTACTATAGATGTAAATCTATAAACAAAACAAAAAAAATAAATAAATGAAAAGCAGAAATCAACCAGGATCATCAGGTCCAACCTCTTGAATTCCAAGGTAAAAAAAAAATGAGCAAGATCTGTCTTGAAACACACTTCATACATACTTTAGATGGTAAGTAAGCATTCTCAAATTTCCAACCCAAATTTATTTATGGCCCATTTCTAACTATCTGACTATATGCCAACACTTCACTTTAAAAACTTCTCTCATTCTCATATAGAGAAAGTAAACCAGCTGCTTGTACTACAAAGTCCTGTTGGAACAGCTAAGATGGTATTACCCTGTCACCAAGTAGTTCCTTTCTCTTCTTCCACACTGTTTGATGCTGATGGACCTCCCCTTCTGGCTGCTCTCTGCTTTTCTGATAAAGTGTTCATGTCTTCTAAAATGTCCATCAGAAACCCACTTACATTGCTGCCAAGGTTGACAACAGGTAACAGCTAGACAATCATTTATTTTTACTATATTTACACAACAAAAAAAAAACTTATGAAAGGCTTGGGGGGTCTTAACAATTTATTAAGCTTAAAATAACATAATGATCACTACCCAAGACCATTAAATATTCATACTCAGGAAACACATTAACCAAGACAGGCAACAACATTAAATAACAATGTGCAAGTGACAAATTAACTCTACCAGTCAATATATCAAAGCATTTTAAAAGCACTTTCACAACCTTCAGAAACATACTCCTATTCTTATTCAAAATACTTTCAATAAATTAAATGTACTACTAATTAATTTTCTTTTATTAGACTTTCAAGAGTTTCTATACCATCAGGGAATGCACTAATTCATCTATATGACCTTACTGCAGTTAGTTTTGTTCAGCCTGATGCTTATTATATTGCTATAATTTGTGCTGTTTCAGTTTAGTGAAAACATTTCCATGCCAGAATTCTATCTTCTTGCTGGTCTGCTCACTGACAGAATCCTCATTAGGGCATTCAAACCAATATATAACTATCTTCTATAGAAATTATCATAGAATCATGGATTGGCTCGGGTTGGAAGGGATGTTAAAGATCATCTAGTTCCAAGCCCCCTGCTATTGGCAGGGATGCCACCCACTAGGTCAGGTTGCCCAGGACCTCATCTAACATGGTCTTGTACACCTCCAGGGATGGGGCATCCACAGCTTCTGTGGGCAACTTGTGCCAGTGCCTCACCACCCTCTGAGTGAAGAATTTCCTCATAACCTGTAAGCTAAATCTCCCCTCTTTTAGTTTAAAACCATTCCTCCTTGTCCTGTCATTACCTGACTGAGCGAAGAGTCACTCTCAATCTTTTTTATAAGCCCCCTTTGAGTACAGAAAAGCCCCAGCTTAAACAAAAGGCAGCCTTTCTTCACAGGAGAGGTTCTCCAGCTCCTCAATCATTATGGCCCTCCTCTGGACCCATTCTAACAGATCAACATCCTTCAGTGATGAATGAGCATCCTTCATTATGAATGATCCCAAGAAAAATCAAGGAAAGGCAAAGTAAGTTATACCATTTTCTCACATGAATCTACTTGGGCTGGAAGACTGGGGGTAGAGAAGAGGAGGAAGTTGTAGGGTTGTTTCTTTTTCTGAGGCATGTTTAACAGGCAAGTTTTTTTAAGAGAAGGGAATGGATTTCTAGCTAGTTCCTTATCCCCAATCCTGAGATAGAGTTTCTGGTGCAGGTGACCATCTCCAGCAGGATATGCCTGTTGATAGTTGTCATAAAATGAATATCAATGTCCAAAACACTTTCATATAAAACAACAGTACTGGCCAAAATCAGCACATCCCCCATTCTGCTTCCAGATTGGGCTAGCTTGTTATTGTACTGGGAAAGGTCAAGATAGCAAACATGATGCTGCTCTACATAACAACAATATCAAATATTTGGTGGAAAGACTGATAAGAAAATAAAGACATGATTAGCAATGACAACTATGATTTTCCTGTAAAATTTTCTCCAAAGTCACAGAACTTGGACTTTCCTCATTCTTTCTAAAATGAGGAGGCAGCACCTGTGACACATCCTTCTCTCTGTCTCACCTGTGCTTCCATTCTCCACCCTTTGTGGACCATTTATTGTACTGCCACCATAATTCATTTCTCTTATTCATTTCAGACCACTTTACTGATGTCAATTAAAACTTGTGATGACAGGTTGTGATCTAGACACACATCTGCCAGAAAATGATCTTGGTTTATTGACTGTTCAATGGTCACACAAATTTGAGCTATTTAATTGGAATTTAAGATATCTTATTTGTGGAAATTCATTCTCTGTCCCAGTTTTCCTACAAGGTTATCTATAATAAGCAGGTTATGATTCACCTTGACACAGATCCAAGATAACTTCTGAGATACTAAGAACCAAGTATCACTTAAAATCTCAAAACACTCCTATGCATCCCTTGATGAGAACACAGAAATATTTGATTAGAAAAAATAATAATCATAATAATATGTATATAGTATATATATATATATATACTGCTTGTTTGATTCTTTTTTTTACATTTTTGGTTGCACAATTAAAGATTTTTCTTGCTTCAGCAGTTTTCCCTGCTGATTTGTGGGGGCTCAGACAGACTTTGCTGCATCAGCAACACCTGGGACCAGAGGTAAAGCTGTTTTAAACTACTTGGCCTATAGAAAAACAATTTGATCATTGAAGCTGAAATTGCACTACATTTTCTCAGCTGTCCATAACCACACAGACTGGCTGTTTACAGACTACCCTCTATGTGTGTGTGTGTGTGTGTTGGGGGAGGGAACAAGACTGTGTTTTGATATGTTTCTCACTAGAGCGCGCATGGACCATTTCAAAATGCTGTAACAAGTTATATATTGTTTAATCTCAGACTGAATGTTTTTGTTGGCCTTTTTTGTTCTCCCATACTGATTAAAGCTAATCTGACACCTTTAACTCCCACTGATTATTTTCTTCCATTATGATTACTCCCATTTAAATTACAAGGCTGCTCAAGGACTCAGATATTCTCCAGACTGAGTAAAGTAGAACTGTTTTAATCTGAGACATTCAGAAGTAAAGGGAGAAAGGCAGATTACTTCCTGTGCAGTGGAATGAGAATGATCTGCTCAGATACATACTTATGTCATTTCCCATTCTTTCTCTGTACAGAGGAGTTAAATTTCTCCTCCCTTGGACAGCCCACATGAAAAGTTTAATCTCTTCTGTATAAGTGGAAGACCAGTTCCTAGAATAAAGTGCAAGTATTCAAGAGGTGCTGCTAATCCATGAAACCTTGGGCACATCTTCATGGTACTGGTAGTAGACTTGCCTCTTTTTCAAGAAAGGAAGCACTAATCCTAAACCATATTTCTGTACTCCTCATGATTTAGTGAAGACTTTCATTACCTAACAGCAAGTTTTTCACACCACTTATTTTAGATGTGGATAGCCACTATTTCCTCCCAAAACAGTCAACAGAGAAAGACGTTTCCCCACATAATTATTCTAGAGCACATATTTCAACTGCTTTCCCAACACACCCTATGAAAAGGGAATAAATCTCTATTCATTAAACAAATTCCTCGAAGAGGAATTTGGCACTTCAAAGAGACTTGGCACTTTAGTTAGATGCCTCAGATAGATGATATGTAATGCCACCAAAGATGGTACAAATATATACCCAACATCTCCAAAGCCTTGGTTCTGTTCCATGTCCTGATGGGAAATGTAAGATGTTGGAAAAGGGTTGTATTAATGTAAAACTGCTAGGGCTACAGTGAAGGGTCTGGAGGGGAAGACATATGAAGAGCAGCTGGTGTCTTAAACAAGTCACTTGTTTTGTCCAGCCTAGAGAAGAGCAGACTGAGGGGAGATCTCATTTCAGTCCACAGCTTCCTCATGAGGGCAAGCAGATAGGCAAGTGTTGATCTCTGCTCTCTGGTGATCAGCAACAGGACCTGAAAAAAATGGCTTGAAGCTGCAACAGGGGTGGTTCAGGAAGAATATCAGGAAAAGGTTCTTCACTGAGAAGGAGGTCAGGCTCCCCAGGGACTGTAGTCACAGCACTGAGACTTTCAGAGTTCAAGAAGCATTTGAATAACTTTCTCAGACACGTGGTCTGACTTTTGGGTGGTCCTTTGGGGACCCAAGAGTTGCACTTGATGATCCTTGTGGGTCCCTTTCAACTAATGATATTCTATGATACTATGAAAAGTGTGGGGAGTACAATAGAGTAAAAATAGATCCAATGTGGTAGGCACTTATTTGCATACAAAGTAAGAAATAATTTGCATATGTCATACAAATAAGTGTTTATTAAGTTGATTATAACTTTCTCAGCTAGCCCTAAATTAGTGTCTATGTGTGCAAAAATTAAACATTAAAGTTTCACCTCCAACATTTACTATATCAATTCCCCTTTGCCTAGGCATACATGTATCTAGCTGAGTGTGGCATTACAGTATCACTCATTGTATGCACAAGATACAAAGTATTGAATTTATATAATATAAAAAAGTTATTAAAAGTTCTGTTTTGTGAAGACCACTTTTTATGTATTCTTTACAGACACTGGAGTTTTGAAGAACAGTCATTTCTATTTATATATTTACAAAATCACAACCAGATGTTGTCAAAACCTACAAAAGGATGTGGTTATTCACATAACAGGTGAGACTTACTAAATTCCTTGCCAAAATACATTAGGTATATGTATATTGATTTGAGAGAAGACTCCACTAAGAGTATCTAAATTGATGAATCATAATAGCCTGAAGAAATTGTGTGAAATTAAGTATCTAGAGGCTGGCTAAATATTAGGAGAAAAATAAGAAATATATTTGGCTTCTTTTTACATTTCTTTTCTTTGTGGAGAATTTTCTGTGATAAACCTGAATGTAGTTCTTGAGTAGAGATGATTAAAGTTGACCTTCTCCTTACATAAATGTATAGCTTCTCCTTAACTTCCTTTCTAAGAAGAAGATTTTGGTAAATAGTTCTGCTACTAGAATACCTGAATTCATTTGCATGCATAACCCAGGGAAGCAAAAGAATACTATCAAACCTTCTGCTTATGTTCTGTGCTTAGTTACCTCTGGCTTAGCACAGCATGAATATTTTTATTCCATAACATAATTGCTTTGCAAGGTAGTAGCTGCCAATAAGAAATGTATAAATTAAAAAAAAAAAAAATACTCTCAAATACACTATTAATAAAAATACTTAATATATAAATGTATTTCAGTAAGAAAAAAATGTATTTGACACATAATGCAAGCACACCGTATCCCAGAAGTATCCAATCATAGAAAGAAAAATAAATAAATAAATAAATAAGTTAGAGGAAGTGCTTCCAGCAAGAAAATGACATTGTAAGAAGGAAGTTAAATAAAAAAAAATACAAGCTTTCTCTACTGAAATATAGGGCTTTGTGGTTCTTCAATCAGTGTTAGAGTTGAGGACTGCTTAAGACCATTCAGAATTGTCTGCAAGTCCCAAAGACAATGTAATTCCACGTGTACAGCCTTTTTCAGTGCAGATACTCACTCTATTAATAGATTAGGTTCAGCAACATTTACGTTTCAAAGTATATTAAATCAGGACAAATAAAAAAGTTCAGCAACACCTTTGAAATCCTCACTCCATCAGTCTGCATTTACTCACAAGAAATATTAGTAGACTCCTCTGAAGCTGGAGGCAACCTTCAGATAGGCAAAGCCTGCAGGGAGCAGATCATCATCTTTCTCTGCAGTCCTCGTCCAGAAAAAGGTAGGAAGGTGGAATACCTTCTTTTGGCATGTTTTCTGATTATTACCTTTAACATTTCAAAGGTAACTTCTTTCTCACAAAGCAGAATGCACATTTTTACTTCAAGACTACATGCACACCAGTTTTGATGTTTTTAAACAAGATTGAGTTACCCAAGCATGAAATAGCTGAAACAATTTTCTTAACAGCTGAAAAACACTTGGCTAACTCAAAAATAGCTGAACCAATTTTCCTCAAACTTTCCAATGCAGTGCACCTTTGGACTAACACTACACCTGCTAAATTTCTTCCCCTTTACATGCTTCTTTGCTTTTACCTGGTAACTAACAAGAAAATAAAATGATTAAAGGTCCAATCCTGCATGTACACAAGTACATGATTAAAATTACTAATATAATATTGAGTCAATGTTAGCTGAGTCAAACCCTAAGAATGTTTGTACCATTTCAAGTTCATTACAGTGTTGTATTGATACTATAGCTCATAAATATGGAACGGGATGAAGTCCGCTATATTTTATAAGGCTGTAACTTTTCATAGGGTTCTCACATTACTCTTAGTAACACTCCAGGGCAAATCTAGTTGGCTGAATTTTTCAGAGATTGCTTTCTGAATCTGCTCATGGCTGCTATTTCACATCAGCTGTGCATGTAAATTGGAAATGTTTTTATAAGAACAAATCATGTGACAAGTATGAATCAAAATGGAAAACATTTTTGCATGCAATCCTTCTCTCAAATGAACAAAAATTCTCACAAGTCAGACAATAGCATTCACCTTTTTTTCAGTCCTATGGAAGGTTTTAATACGTAGCCTGTCAAGCTTTCTTCCAAATCAGTGTGGGTATCATGCCCAGTTTATGCTCATACCTTTGACAACTGTGCTATGTCCACTTCATCTAAAAAACAGTCATCCAGAGGTGTAAAACATGCATATACTCTTACAGCTTAATTAGTCAATGCTGGAGCTTTAAGGGTACTAGGCATTTATTAAAGTCAGAATATATGGTTTATTAAAATCAGAATGTATGGATTATAATGTAACAGTTTAATGTGGATGTCATTGTTTTGCTTTCCCTGTATTCCTCAACAGGTTCCTCCACCTTCTAAGAATGAAATAAGCGCTTTTGTAATCATGTAAAAGTACATCTGTTGTTCTCAAAGCATACGGCCAACATTAAAAACCTTTAATCAGACATAGACATGCAAAATTTTCTTGACTGCCAGTACTGCTCTTTCTGTAGTTTGCTCAAGCACAGAATGTCCACCAAACTGGATTATATGCTGTACATTGGTACAGTATGAAATAAAACAGTCCTTATCCACATAAAAAGAAAAATTCCAATTACACTGTCTTCAACAGTGAGTTTGTCTTCATAATTTTCATTAGCTCTCCCCTGGTGTTTTTTTCATATATAAACCATTGTGACACATTTTGTTCTGAATGTCTGTCCTCCATTTGCATGCCTGAACTATGCCTAACTCAGATGGCCAAATCTCATGTAAACTCCATACCCCTAACCAGTGCATCTCTGTGTAGGCAATCCAAGCTTTATATTGAAATCTGTGCTGCTACAATTCCCATAACCACGTGAATTTCTTCTACAGATTTAACACTGTGAAAATCTCCTAAAGATTTAAGACAAGTTGAGAAGCAACAGTTCCACAGATTCTTCTACAAAATAAAATTGAAAAAAAAAAAAAGGCAACTATTACATTACACTTTATATTATTGCTCTTTACAGTTCCCCTGTAATTTATAAATGTCCAGCATAGACAAAGACTTATTCTGTTCTCCCCCAAGCAAAGGTTTATGCTTAATGTACAAAGGAAGCAGTTGAATGTCTAAGACAAAATAAATTTGCCTGTAATCTCCTGTGTGATTAAATTGAGAATGATATAATTTCACTTAGGTGGTGCATTTGCTTAACGTAAGTATTATCACTTTGCATCTTACAAGATCAATAATAAATTCAAATCATTTTAACATTCATGGAATCTGTTTGGTACACTCTTGTTGGTAGGTTTTTTGTTGTTGCTGTTCTTGTTTTTGTTTGTTTAACTTACTCCTGTGGGAAAGTTTCCCAGATTTATCAACTGGATTTGTACACTTTTCTCTATAATCCTGCAAACATTCCTCTTAAGAAACTGAGATTTAATCTCTCCCGCAAGGTCAAGATGTAGCTTTTGTGTGCCCAATAAGCTGAAATAAATTTATGATCAGCTTCAATAGACTAAAATGCACTGTTTTCAGTTAGCAAAAAAAAAAAAAATTAATCACAGAAAGGCCTTCACTATGTCATTTCACATAATTCCATATCAACTGCTTTCTTTTATTGGCAGCTCCAATAGAATGACTGTTAAGCCTCAAAAAAAAACATTTACTTCTCAGTCTAAAGCCTATTTTCTTTCAAGCACTGGGTCCATTAGAGAATCAAGTCACAGTTGCTTACAAAAGTCTGCTGAATTTATCAGAATTTTCGACAGCAATGGTTCAGTCTGAAAGGCATCAAAAAATTTACAGTACTGCTATTTCATGCAAATTTGAGATCTGCAACCATAATCTTCATTTAGCACTAGTGAGTGTTTTCCAGTTTATGAAACTGTATTTCTTGAATGGAAACATCAAATCAAAGAAAATTTCATGTTAAACTCATTCATAGTGTCATAGCTGTCTGAAAAGAGTTGTATTGTAAACAGACAATTTTAAAGCTACATTTAATGAAATAAGATTGTTGTCAGTTGATTGTTTATAGTGAACTCAGAGACTTAGAGTAATGGTACTGGAAGGGATCTGAATGGATTTCCTAGACAGGATCAATTAGGACTATGACATTCTCAATTGATGCATGTGTAATTTGTTCTATAAACCATTCTGGAGATGCCACAATTCCCCAGTAATCTGTTCAGTGCTGCTCTTACTACTGGGAACTCTTAGTTTCAAATTTAAATTGCCCTCCCTGAAAATGAAGTCCATTATATCCCCCTAATTTCTTTATGCACACTACTCTCTTAAGTATCTATGTGTGTATTTGAAAACTATTAGGGTCTTTGCTCTCTGAACATCTTCAGACAAAACCCTTTCCTTCTTTCTTCCTTGGTCATGTCTGCATGCCTCTGATCTCTCCCATAATGTGTCCAGTTTGACCAACCCCTGTGTTTAAACTGAACACAATCTTTCATCTAAAATTTAATGGGCTTGAATCAAAGAACGACGTCACACATTTTGTAAGCTGTATTTCAGTTTGCAGATCTTTTTCCGAACATTAAATAATCTGAAAATGCACTTTAAATCCTTGATAATTTTTCTTTTTATGCAGATCTGCTACCAAGAAGCACATCTTCCTAGTCAGTATGCATCAGGTTTTGTGCAACTAATTATTCCTATGTGAAGCACTCTGCATTTATTCAACAAGATCCATATTTGAATACTATACCCTGGTTTGACACTCCCCTTTCCATTCTTGGGTCCATCCTGTAACATACCAACAGTACTATGTTATCTCAAAATTTAACAAGTGTATCTTCTATTGTTCCATGAAAGCGTTTAATGAAAATCATATTGGAGCCAAGGCAGACCCCTATCACTGCAAAAATAATTTGAACAAAAATCTCGTTCTCATGTAGCCTTAGAATTAGAAAGCTGCTCTCTTCAGGTAGTGAGGCAGAAAAGATAGACTAATCTCAGCATACACAGGTGGGTTTCTCATCAAACAATGGCCAAATAATTTAAAAACATCAGGAAGAAGCATAAGATCATCACATGATATGTTGCTTGTCCCATTTTTCTCAGTATTCCAACTGCATAATAACAAATCCTGATAAAGTATATCCCAAAGCAGATCTTGTATGATGGTGAGTCAGTCAGTGTTATATTCATTATTGGACTGAAATTACTTGAAACAGAACGTGCTTTTGAAGAAAGCAAAAAGAATACGAAGAGGAAATGAATGATTCAGTATATTATCTCCTCAGGCTGTAATATACAAAGCTGGCAGCTTCAGCTTTACAAGCACTTTAATTTCAAGAGACAAAGGTCTTCTTTCTATTATTATTCCACTCTCTAAAATTTACATTTTAACCAAGAAAGACCCTCTATGCCAACTGATGTCAGAAGTGACCAATTTATATCCATTAAAAAAAAAAAAAAAGAAAGAAATGCTAGCCCCGTTCAAGTCAATGGCAACTCTTTAGTCTCAATTCCAGCAGAGTACACACAGAGGATTTGGTATTCTGTGTTACACAATTAGACCAATTACATTCTGCTCTTCTGCTAACTTCAGTTAAACTTCTAGTGAATACATAGAGGTAGAGCTGCAGAAAAACATAAATGTATACTGCTCATCCATTAACATGATTATTTTCAGACCTTCTTCGCTAACAGCTTGGTTCTTATCAGCTTTCTCATATCAGTATCTTTTTTCTTAGAGTATACAGTGATTTAAATAGGACCTCTGGTGGCATAAGGTAAATATGATAGGACAACATTTAGCATGAGTGACAATACCTGAAAGTTTTGTCCCACAATTTCCCTGAAACCCTGAGAAGCAGAAAGAGAAAACACACAGAGAAGCCCTTTGCAATATCAAAAAATGTACAATTTTTTTCATTTTTGCTGGGCAAGAAGATGCCGTCCAGGCTACGTATATTAAGTTAGGGTAACTAAATTGGTTAGAGGGTGAAATCCTGTTAGTGGTGGGGGAAGAAATTGTAGGTCTCTAGTGAGATTTTTGGTTTTGCTGTACAGAAGGTCATAATAAGGTCACCTCATCCTGCTAAGTGTCAGTGTGAAGATGCTACAGATTAATGGGAACTTTCTCCATTTTCATCTCAGGAATTGATAGTTACACAGTCTACATGACATTATAGAACCACAAATAAAGATTTTGTGAGAATCATCTTGAAGTTATTGAAGTTTTTGCAGCTTTCCTACATTTTAGTCACAAATTCTTCTCTAGTTCATGCAAACTTTTATCGCCTTCTTCTTGACTAGTGGTAGGGAACTTCCCACTTCCATTCCAGTCTCCTGCTATAACTGTGTGACCACAGATTTACACATATTAAAATGCTTTTCCTTAGAAATACCCCTATGAAACACAGAAGATCTTTGATTTACTTTTTACAGATGAAAATTGAGAACACAGCTGAAGACATTAACTTTGTATCCACAAAGAAAATCCTCCCTTGCCCTTTGGAGTATACACTAAATCTATGTCATGTACAGCCTCCAACATCAGTGCCTTTCTTTCATCATTCATGTAGGATAAAAGCACACTCACTGGTGTGCATCTGCAATTCTCTATGTGTTCAGGAAAAGCCATCTCCTGAAAGTAGGATTTGGCTCTTTAAATCTCTTAATCTGTCTCCCTTTCAGCTGAAGGTATATGGTGACAAGGTTGCAAGTAAAGGATGAAACCTGGTATTTCAGTTATGTGATGAAAAAGCCATTCCAAAGGTTAGTAGAGGGCTTAAATGAGTCTGTAAAGCAAACATAAGCTTCTGGGATAGTGCAAAGCTGTGTCATGTGTAGGAGAGCTCCAGGAAGTAAGACTCTTTCTTGAACTCAATAGAAATTAGTAGAAGCATTCATTTCCCTTTTCTTAATTCTGCATTATTGCACTTGGTGTAGTTATGCTTCCCTCAGCCTCTCCTGACACTGTTTGGTAGGTCTGTAATTCATGAAAATAAAGTACTGCTCCAGCAAATGGCAAAAACACAGCCATGTTCCAGTAGTGTGGAAAGAGTCATGTATAAAACCAGAGATTTGGTTATATATTCTGGCTAATGTCAAAAGCTAAGAGTTAAGAAATAAATATGAATGCGAAGCCTGCACTGAAAGTATTCTAAACATTGAGGTCTTTTGAAATCTAGTTCCAGGTGTAACTAACATAGTTCAAGGCAGGCCAGCCTAATAAATTGATGCCTGAGGAATTTTTGTGATGTAATTAATCATTTGATTCCATCTGTGGCTCAAAGACAGCATGGTATCAGCATAATACAAACACTTGCACTGTTACTCTGGACATCCACTCATTTTCAATCTTGCAGGTGCCTAACAGGGATCATAGGATCCTAAATAAGGATCCTATTGAAGCTAAATAAGCTTCAATAGAAGTATTGCATTAAAATACTAATAGGACATAAAATCCTCAACGTTCTTCCTAACCAAATTATAATACACGGTGTTTACATTTTATGCATTTGTGATAACTGTCCTGAGAAGCGCACAAGTAAAATGAGCTTCTCATGTACAATATATTCATATTGAAGAAGTTTGCATTATTTATAACAATGGGCCTACCTATACTCTGCATACAAATCTGGTTTTGTTCAGTTTTCTTTCATAGAGAGACCTGGATGTTGGTTTAAAACATTTTCTCAGTAGTTCTATAAAATTGTTAATCACTTCAGTATACAAAGTTATGTTTGTAAACTTCATATATAAGTAAAACATTTTCATATTTGCACAGGCACAGCTACTTATTTTATAAGCTGTCTGGGGAGGGAACTATCTCTTGTATGTATTTATACAATGGTTAGAACAATGTGTTGTAGAATAAAAGCAACAGAATAATAATCATATTTATAATAATAGGTCAAAACTTGCATTAATTTTTGTGTGTGGCTGATCAGTTCTCAATGTCTTTAAAAGAATATCCCACTTTTATAACAGCACACAGACACACACACAAAATGAAATAAAATGAAATAAAAATCTGTTTGCTATATTTAAAACTGATGCTCCCGGCCATACACAGTTTACGACTCAGTTATGACCTGGATTTTCAAGAGTCTAAATAAGTCATGCTTCTTAATCTCATCACATTTCAATAGATTTGCGTGCTTAAATCTTGTGTGCAGAGGACGTATACTATGCAGGTTTAAAAAGCAAGAAGTCTAGCTGTCTTCACTATGATCCAAATGCACTATAACTAACTAGGTAAGCTGCAGACATGAAATCTGAAATATTGCTTACTTTTATATATGACTAAGCAGGCTACTCAGCAAGGGATACTGGGATCTCACTTATATCAGCCAGAGAAAATGTGTCTCACAGAGATGAAAGTATTAGCTGAGAAACATTCTAATACAGAATCCAAAGTAGGCAGCCTAGTATATGAATTGAATAGGGGAAGTCAGCAATGATTAGCTTTGAGTGCTAAATGTTTCATCAGTTAAGTAAAGTAAATAAGTAATCACAAAACGCTGGACAAGCACGTAATACAGGACTGAAAACTAAGAGACTAGCATGTGATCAGATATATAAAACTGTGGAAGGTGCAAGTACAACAGCTTGTGTTCACTTGCCTTGGCTTTCTGAACACCTATACTTTACTTAGACAACATCTAACCTCTAGTTCATAGATCTATGCTTACTTACCCCCAGTCTCAAGTATAGTCTTACACCTAATCTTAGATTATCTACCTTCTGGGGCTTGGGAGATGGCCCCATTCTGCTAATTACCAGTACCTGCTCTGGGCATGTCTTCTGGGACACCTGCATCCTATACCAATCAGGGTTATCCAGGGGCACCAGCCAGGTGAGTTGGACTAGATGATCTCCAGATGTCCCTTCCAACCTCAACCATTCTGTGATTCTTACAAACACATTATCTGACTAACAGTATTAGAATGTCTCAGTTGAGATACAGAAACTCAGAATCCAACTTTTATATTAAAGCTAACTCCAATTGTATATAAACTTCTGTTTCTTTCTCTTAATACAACAGTCCAACCAGTATGACTTCAGTGCAAAACAAATGAAGAATCAATGGAGCGGTTGCCCTCTTTGTTATTAAAAGACTCCTGGGTTTCACATTGCTCCCCTTTGTATCACATATTTCTGGCAATAAACCTTTGTATTCTAGCTCCAGCCAACTCATCCCAGCCTATGCTACCTAATACACATTTTTAAAAGCTTTTGATTTTTTTTAATATTCCATAGAGCATCCATCATAAAAATGATGATGAGTTCGTGAGGGTAGGGTGGTGAACCCACAGCCTCACTATATCAATTTGATCTACATTTGATAGAAACCAGAACCGTTTGAAGTACATTGCCAGAACGACTCTAGCCACAAGAATAAAGTACTTTCCCAGACAGACCTTAGAGGGCAGGCACCCTTCCTTCACTTTCCTCAAACCTTGATTTCCAGCTGAGTCTACCCAGAATCTCTGAGGCAAACAGTACTGCTAAGGACAAATTTCCTACAGTATTATATGCCCTGTATCACAAATACCTCCTGTCATCAATTTACCACCACTTTTCACCCCTCCCTTTCTCTATTTATTTATTCCTCCTGCCTTTTCAAAAAGAGGAGAAACTTAGAGAATGAACTGAAACATACTTTGGCATCTTTTTTTAATATTGTTTTTATTGCTGGACAAAATATCTAGAAAAAGCATGATGACATGGAAAAGCAGTGCATTTTCCAGTGACTTCCAGCACCACTAAGGCATCTTTGTTCTAATAATGCTGAAAGCAATTGACCATGAAAACATTACACAAATCTTGTACTCAGGGAGAATTCATTGTTTTAGTAAACAAGTTATGCACAAAGACATGTAGATCCTGTGGAAGTTATATTAGCATAAGATATGAGTCCACAGCAAAACATGAAGAATGATTAAGGAACTATGACTTCATTTCCACTGCCTTCCACAATTTAGCTTCAGTAATTCAACAGCAGAAAAAGAGCTACTTCAAACTATTAAGAGTCTTTCAAAAATTAATATAAGAGCTTTTTTTATCCTTGTTTTCCACTTTGTATTTAGCTTCTCACATAAATCCCACTGGGGTCTGCATTTGTGGAACCCCTGGATCTATACTGATAAATTCTATTTTGATTAGTCTAAAAAAGTAAGCTAGGCACTGGCTTTGGAGAAATCATGTATTCTCCAAATAATAGTCTCCCACTACACATCTGTAGAGTACAGTGCAACTAAGTCATAAAGACCTAGATACAGTAGTTTTTGTTTGTTTGTTTTTTAACTGAAGGGAAATTTTAATCGATAGACGCATCTTAAGAGTGTGAGAAGTGCAAGACTCATGGGAAATATGTGGTTTTGAAGAATCATTGACTCCTGAAAGATTTGAACTCCACACAATTTTTGCTACAGAAAAATGTTTTCTAAATCATAAGGCCTTTGCTCCTACTGCATACTCTTCATTCAATCACAGCACAGGTTATGGACATAAAGACAGAAAAATGTGAAGGATGTGGGCTGAATCAAAGTCAGAACCAAAGAAACCAATGTCTGCATCAGCTCAGGGTCCATAGACTTCTAGGATTAAATAGCAATCTGGAATCAAGAAAATCAAGAGTCAAGGCAGAGGCATATAGTCTAAGATTCACTGTAACCAGTTAGTGGTAATTTATATTTTCACTCATATCATGCCACTCCCAGTCAGGCTCCTGCCAACCTAAAGCTGGTCTTGCTTTTCAGGTAACTGTCAAGGGAACACTTGCTGCCTACCTTTAGGGTATCCACAAAGCAGTCACAGAAACAAAGCTTTCTGTGAGGACCACCAGTGGATATAAGCTACATTTCTTTGTTTTATCTTTTGCTGCCCATACTGTCATTTATTTTGAATGCCTGTCAAGGCAATTTGAGAGAATGCTCTCTACAACAAGGGAACAATATCTCTGAGGCTCCTAGCACTCAGTGTCCTCCAGAGTGCTCCTTTATTCAGTATAGATGTCACCCAGATGCATCCCTATCTGAAGAGCTGTAAATCAGCCCTGCAGTGTAAGCCAAATTTTCCTCATTCATGGAGCCTGTCTTCAAAATTTCCATTGGACAAATTGGACCCAAGATCCTTCACACTTTATTTTGATAGCCTTTCACATTTGTAATTTGATGGCACCACTCTAGCAAAGACCCGTTATCCAGAGGATGCTTGTGTATTTATCTTTGTGTTGCAATTTTTGCAGCATTTCCCAAAATCTACACCAACAGAAGTAGATTGCTTCCTGATGAATTATAGGAAGACTAGAAAACTATGCAAGATAAAGGTTAAAAATTTTGAAGGAGGCCTATTAGAAAGCCGGGCAATTTGAGCCAAGTGAGGATGAAATAAAACACTCCTGCCTTAGAAATGAAGTGTTTCAAAAGTCATCACCTGAGGGATGATGGCACTTTCTTTCTGAAAAGATGGAGGAAAAGGAGAAAAAAACAGAATGAAGGAAAAAACTATTGGCTTCTTCCTCTGCAGATATCACAACAGAGGACAATGACAAGTCAATTGATACATTTCAGGTGCCCATAGCACCTGAAATGCCCAACATTCATTAACAAACATCTTTTCACCAGTGTGCCTGGACTAATCACATGGCTATGCAGGGCACATACCTGACAAGGCAGATCCCCACTCCCATCCTCACAAGAGTACTTTGACTAGGATGCTTTAACAGCCTATTCAGCACTTTGTTTATGTTCTCTGTCAATTACTACAGGAAACCTGACATAAGCAGCTGTCTGAAGGGGATGTGTTTAATCTCAGCAGAATCTGAGAGATTCCAGATGATCGTAGGAAAAAAAAAATGAAAAAGAATAAGGAAAAAATGAAAAAGAAGGAGAAGGAGAAGCAGAAGGAGAAAGAAAGAGAAAGAGAAAGAGAAAGAAAGAGAAAGAGAAAGAGAAAGAAAGAGAAAGAGAAAGAGAAGAAAAAAGAAAAAGAAAAAGAAAAAGAAAAAGAAAAAGAAAAAGAAAAAGAAAAAGAAAAAGAAAAAGAAAAAGAAAAAGAAAAAGAAAAAGAAAAAGAAAAAGAAAAAGAAAAAGAAAAAGAAAAAGAAAAAGAAAAAGAAAAAGAAAAAGAAAAAGAAAAAGAAAAAGAAAAAGAAAAAGAAAAAGAAAAAGAAAAAGAAAAAGAAAAAAAAGAGTCCTGTATGAAAATATATTTTAACTGTGATTTCCAGATAATGTGGTCTGGGTCCTGTAAGAACTGCTGCCCTTCCTGCACAAAACCTCTCTTGGTTTTTAATTTCCTCATGCAGCAGGCAGTCTCTGGAGTGCTGCTAAATACAGAATTTTCTAGGTTGGAAGAGACCTCAAGGTCATCGAGTCCAACCTCCAACCTAACGCTAACAGCCCTCCACTAAACCATATCCCTGAGCTCTACATCTAAACGTCTTTTGAAGACTTCCAGGGATGGTGACTCCACCACTTCCCTGGGCAGCCTGTTCCAATGTCTAACAACCCTTTCAGTGAAGAAGTTCTTCCTAACATCTAACCTAAAACTCCCCTGGCTCAACTTAAGCCCATTCCCCCTCGTCCTGTCACCAGGCACGTGGGAGAACAGGCCAACCCCCACCTCGCTACAGCCTCCCTTGAGGTACCTATAGAGAGCGATAAGGTCACCCCTGAGCCTCCTCTTCTCCAGGCTGAACAAGCCCAGCTCCCTCAGCCGCTCCTCGTAGGACTTGTTCTCCAGGCCCCTCACCAGCTTCGTCGCCCTTCTCTGCACCCGCTCAAGCACCTCCATGTCCTTCTTGTAGCGAGGGGCCCAAAACTGAACACAGTACTCGAGGTGCGGCCTCACCAGAGCTGAGTACAGGGGGACGATCACCTCCCTCGCCCTGCTGGTCACGCTGTTCCTGATACAAGCCAGGATGCCGTTGGCCTTCTTGGCCACCTGAGCACACTGCTGGCTCATATTCAGCCGACTATCCACCATCACTCCCAGGTCCTTCTCTGCCTGGCAGCTCTCCAACCATTCCTCTCCCAGTCTGTAGCTCTGCTTGGGGTTATTGCGCCCCAGGTGCAGGACCCGGCACTTGGCCTTGTTGAACTTCATGCAGTTGACCTCAGCCCATCGGTGCAGCCGATCCAGATCCTCCTGCAGAGCTTTCCTACCCTCGAGCAGATCGACACACGCACCTAACTTGGTGTCATCTGCGAACTTACTGAGGGTGCACTCAATGCCCTCGTCCAGATCATCAATGAAGATATTAAAGAGGACCGGCCCCAGCACCGAGCCCTGGGGGACGCCACTAGTGACTGGCCTCCAACTGGACTTGGCTCCATTCACCACGACTCTTTGGGCCCGGCTATCCAGCCAGTTTCTAACCCAGCGAAGCGTGCGCCAGTCCAAGCCAAGAGCAGCCAGTTTCTTGAGGAGAATGCTGTGGGAGACGGTGTCAAAAGCCTTGCTGAAGTCAAGGTAGACCACATCCACAGCCTTTCCCTCATCCACCCAGCGCGTCACTCTGTCATAGAAGGAGATCAGGTTCGTCAGGCATGACCTGCCTTTCATAAAGCCATGCTGACTGGGCCTGATCGCCTGCTTCCCCTGCAAGTGCTGCGTGATGACTCTCAGGAGGATCTGCTCCATGAGCTTTCCTGGCACTGAGGTCAAACTGACAGGCCTGTAGTTTCCCGGGTCTGTCCTCCGGCCCTTCTTGTAGATGGGCGTCACGTTTGCTAGCCGCCAGTCGATTGGAACCTCCCCTGATAGCCAGGACTGTTGATAAATGATGGAAAGCGGCTTGGCCAGCTCTTGTGCCAGTTCCCTCAGTACCCTTGGGTGGATCCCATCCGGCCCCATCGACTTGTGCACATCTAAGTGCCGTAGCAGGTCACCAACCAGTTCTTCATGGATAATGAGGGCCACATCCTGCTCCCCATCGCCTTCCACCAGCTCAGGGTACTGAGTATCCAGAGAACATCCGGTATTGCCGCTAAAGACTGAGGCAAAGAAGGCATTGAGCACCTCCGCCTTTTCCTCATCTCTTGTAACTAAGTTTCCCCCCGCATCCAGTAAAGGATGGAGATTCTCCTTAGTCCTCCTTTTTGTGTTGATGTATTTATAGAAACGTTTTTTGTTATCTTTAACGGCAGTAGCCAGATTGAGCTCCAGATGAGCTTTGGCCTTCCTAATTTTGTCCTTGCACAGCCTCGCTACTTCTTTAAAGTCCTCCTTAGTGGCCTGCCCACTTTTCCAAAGCTTATAAACCCTCTTTTTCCTCCTAAGATCAAGCCACAATTCTCTGTTGAGCCAGGCCGGTCTTCTTCCCCGCCAGCTCGTCTTTGGGCACGTGGGGACAGACCGTTCCTGCGCCATTAAGACTTCCCTCTTGAAGAGCGCCCAGCCTTCCTGGACCCCTCTGCCCTTCAGAACCACCTCCCAAGGGACTCCACCAACCAGTGTCCTGAGCAGCTCAAAGTCAGCCCTTCGAAAGTCCAATACAGCGGTTTTACTGGTCCCCTTCCTGGCCTCGCCAAGAATAGTGAACTCCACCATTGCGTGGTCACTCTGCCCAAGACATCTCCCGACGATCACGTCCTCCACCAGTCCTTCTCTGTTTGTGAAGAGAAGGTCTAGCGGGGCACCACCCCTGGTAGGTTCACTAACCAGCTGCGTCAGGAAGCTATCTTCCACGCTCTCCAGAAACCTCCTAGACTGCTTTCTCAGGGCTGTGTTGTGCTTCCAGGATATGTCAGGGAAGTTGAAGTCCCCCACGAGTACAAGAGCTGATGATTTAGCAACCTCTGTCAGCTGCCTGTAGAATTCCTCATCCGTCTCCTCATCCTGGTTCGGCGGTCTATAGCAGACCCCGACCAGGACACTAGCCTTGTTGTCCCTGCCGATCCTAACCCAAAGGGACTCGACCTTGTCATTCCCAACCTCGAGTTCTACAACCTCGAAAGACTCTCTAATATAGAGAGCCACACCACCACCCCTTCTATGCTGCCTGTCCCTTCTATAGAGCTTATAGCCAGGCATTGCAGCACTCCAGTCATGAGACTGGTCCCACCACGTCTCCGTGATGGCAACCAAGTCGTAGCCTGCCTGCCGCACGATGGCTTCCAGCTCCTCCTGTTTGTTACCCATGCTGCGTGCATTGGTGTAGATGCACTTCAGCTGGGCCATAGCCTTATCCTCCAGCCTAGCCATTGTTCCCCCTGGCACAGCCCCAACAATCCTAGCCTCAGCCCCATCCCCCTTCCTACCTAGTTTAAAGCCCTCTCAATGAGCCCTGCCAGTTCCTGGCCCAGGATCCTTTTTCCCCTAAAAGATAGGGACCCGTCTGCGGCCATCAGGCCAGGTGCTGAGTAAAGTGCCCCATGATCAAAAAACCCAAGATTTCTGCGTTGGCACCAGTCCCGGAGCCACGTGTTTAACAGGTGAGCTTTCCGTGTCCTCTCTGAACCCCTCCCTGCCACCATAGGGATGGACGAAAACACCACCTGCACTCCCGCTCCATCCACTAACCGACCCAGTCCCCTAAAGTCCCTTTTGATAGCCTTGAGGCTTCTCTCTTCGATGTTATCACTGCCCGCCTGGACTATCAAAAGGGGGTAATAGTCAGAGGGGCGTACCAGGTTAGGAAGCTTCCTGGCAACGTCCCTGACCCTGGCGCCAGGGAGACAGCAGACTTCCCTACGGGTAGGGTCAGGCCGACAAATAGGGCCCTCTGTTCCCCTAAGAATCGAGTCACCAACAACAATCACCCTCCTGTCTTTCTTGGTGGAGGCAGTCCTGAGGCGCGGAGTCGACCTCCTCGCCCCAGGCATCCTCCTGGGAACATTTGCTACCTCTTCCTCACACACCGGCCTCTCAATCTCTAGGGCCTCAAACCTGTTGTGTAAGGGCACCTGGGAGGGTGGGGCCGGAAGGGGTGGGGATCGCCTGCGATGTCGAACAGGGACTTGTTTCCATTCCTCCTCAGCTCCCAGATCCCCTCCCTCTGCCCGACGGGGACAGGGCAGGGGGTCCGCCCCCATTTGAGGAGTCTCACCTCGGCACCTCCCCTTGAGGCCCTGCAGGGAGTTACTCCAGAAGTCTATCTCCCGCTCACACTCCCTGATGGCCCTCAACCTCTCCACCTCCTCCTTGAGCTCCGCCACCATGCGGACCAGGTCATCCACCTGCTCGCACCTCACGCACGCAGTTTCTCTGCCTCCCGCCGATGGCAGCAACAGGCTCAGACACTCCTTGCATCTGGTGACCTGAACTGCGGCATTTTTTAACGGGTAGTCGGTCTGCGTGTGTACCGACTTCCTGGAGAGCGCGCCGTGCCTGGTGGCGACCATTATCACCTAGCTACGGCTGTTGTTAACGAGGTGTTGTTTGTGTGTAGGGGGAGCGCTCCGCCCTTCCTGCGCGCCCTGCCTGCGCGAACTGCCGCGCTAACTGCCGCGCCACTCCCTTCTGACGCGCCACGCCCTGTTTGCCCGCCCTGGTCGCCGCGCTCCTGGTCGCTCGCGCTCCCTAGGGGCAGCTTTTGAATGGCTGGGGAGGGGGCGCTGCTGGCTCCGCCTTCGCCTCGTCAGCCTCCCTCACGAGGGCTGCCGGGTCCTGGCGGCTCCCTCCAGTAGGCTCGATGCCGGAAAAAATTAGCCCTGCCTGGCCCGATCCCCCGCTCCGCTGCAGAACGCGTCTGCCCCGGAGCCGATCGCCTCGGCAAATGGCAGTGAAATGGCGGTGGGTCCCGATTTAAATAGCCCGCCGCTGACGCTGCTGGCTCCGCCTTCGCCTCGTCAGCCTCCCTCACGAGGGCTGCCGGGTCCTGGCGGCTCCCTCCAGTAGGCTCGATGCCGGAAAAAATTAGCCCTGCCTGGCCCGATCCCCCGCTCCGCTGCAGAACGCGTCTGCCCCGGAGCCGATCGCCTCGGCAAATGGCAGTGAAATGGCGGTGGGTCCCGATTTAAATAGCCCGCCGCTGACGCTGCTGGCTCCGCGAGTCCTGTATGAAAATATATTTTAACTGTGATTTCCAGATAATGTGGTCTGGGTCCTGTAAGAACTGCTGCCCTTCCTGCACAAAACCTCTCTTGGTTTTTAATTTCCTCATGCAGCAGGCAGTCTCTGGAGTGCTGCTAAATACATCCTAGGTTTCAGAGCTTACCCATAACCTGCATAACTTGTCTCCATACTCGGTATTGCTTGTTTGCAAGCACTCTCAGTAAATAGTTTTCAACACTCAGCAACAGAAAAATGTATGCACTTAATAGTGTGCATTTGTTTGGGGTCTCAGTGTATACTAGGAGGGTCCACAGCTCTATCAGTCCTTTCTTTCATTCACAGTAGTCCTCACAGGGAACAAGTATCAAACTGTCATAACTTTTACATCCTAGAAAAGACAGATTCTCAAGGGGAAATGGTGTATACCTGGAAGAGATTGTAAAGAGAGTACAGGCTGGAACATTGGGACCTGACTCTGGGACAGAAGTGTCACTAACTGTGAAGAGACTTACTTCACCTTTAGTCTGAACTGAATGGCACTAAAGTCTGTTCTCATTTCTTGTCCTTGGTCATGAACAACAGAGGAAGCATGAACAATGCAAGCATGCAAGGGTAGGGAAAAGTGTGAAGAAGATGTTAACACATATGACTTAACCTCGTAATGTATGTCGTCCTACAAGCACAGGCACAGGATATGACTAAGCAGTGGGTCTATGTCCTCGACTAGTATGTTGTGGTTGTTTTTCTGAGAGGGGCACAGAGGCTGAAAACCCTGACTGAGAAGTGAGTTAGTTCTTCATAGTCTGGAAGAGAAAGATCATAAATAGGTTCCTGTCTTAAGAATTTTGAGGTCAGGCAAAGACATAAGTGTAAGTCTCAGTACTTGGATAGAAGAGCAACATTCTTGTTTGACAGGTATATCAAATACAGACATGTTCTTCTGGGCCTTAAAAAAAAAATCTCTGAATCCTTCATTGTCCCACAAATATATGGTAAAGTGAAAAACAGGTAACACTCAGCTGTGATTTCCATGCCAATGTCAAACCAGACAAATAAGCAGGGTCAGATGATCTTGAGTCATCTAAGGGTACACATAGGAGAAACATGGTTATCACAGTAAGACTACAGCATCATGACTGAAGAGGATAATCAGATAACCACCAGAAATTATGATAGGTAATCTCATATGATCCCCATTAATTACAAGTGGTAGAAACAAAGAGGAAGCCTGTCTCAGGATTCAGATATCAGAACAGTAAATTATAGAGATAACATAATCATAATATTGGTGTGATATGAGTCATTCCTGAAGAAGGAAGGAATCATATTCTTCTGATTATAGTAATGGTCTTTCCTGTTGAATGTTCTGGTACTGTCCTGGATGCCTCATATGCCAAGAGCACAGATATACCAGCCAGTGTGTTTACGTAGCATGCCACTAATTAAAATGACTTGTCATCAGTGACTTGTGACACTACAATCACTTGGCAGCATATTTTCTGGGCTAAGATAAGAGATTGACATAATTAACTTCCAGAAGGCAGTATCTATATGCTGAGATAAACTGGGACACCAGTGGTATCAACAGGATAACCGGCTTAGAATCATAGAATCACAGAATCATAGAGTGGTTTGTGTTGGAAGGGACCTTAAAGATCATCTAACTCCAGCCCCCCTGCCATGGGCAGGGACACCTCCCACCAGACCAGACTGCCCAAAGCCCCATTCAGTCTGGCCTTAAACACTTCCAGGGATGGGGCATCCACATCTTCTCTGGGCAACCTGTTCCACTGCCTCACCATCCTCCAACCGAAGAATTTCTTCTTAACCTCCAATATAAATCTCCCCTCTTTTAGTTTAAAGCAATTATTCCTTGTCCTATCACTACACCCCCTGACAAAGAGTCTCTCCTCAGCTTTCCTGTGGGCCACATTTAAGTACTGGAAGGCTGCTATAAGTTTTTTCCCTGTAGCCTTCTCTTTTCCAGGCTGAACAACCTTGACCATCTTCCTCACCCTTCTCTGGACTCTTTCTAATACTTCCATGTCCTTCTTGTGCTTGGGGCCCCAGAGCTAACATAGCACCACAGGTGGGGTCTCACAAGAGCAGAGCAGAGGGGGAGAATCTTCTCCCTTTCCCTGCTGGCCACTGTTCTTTTGAGGCAGCCCAGGACACAGTTGGCTTTCTGGGCTGCAAGCACACTTTGCCAGCTCATGTCAAACTTCTCATCAACAAACACTCCTGAGTCCTTCTCATCAGCTTTCAATATATTCTCCACACAGCCTTTATTTGTGCTTGGTCTTGGCAGTGTATTAAAAGCAATTCAGCATAGCTGTGCCTGGAGCCATCCATCACAGTTCTGAGATGAGATCTCATCACCTGGTGCCATGCCATTAACAGGGTTAAGAGAAAAACAAGAAGCATTGGTAGGTGAGAACCTCTGAGTAGAGCTGCACAGTTGATCAGTGAATGGTACAAAGAGATTCATGGCAAGGTGACTCACAAAGGAGCTTTACCAGGAGTTTTGTAGAGCTTGAGAGATGGGAGTTGATGACTGGATAGGATTACGGCCTTTTAAAGATCTTCAACCTGGAAGTGCTCCAGCTAAGGGAATTCTCCTTAAGCATTATATGGAAGAGTCATGTAGACTTTACAGATTACTGTAAAGTAAGCAAGTACTTTACAGTAAAGTCAAGCAAGACATAAGCTAGACATAAGCAAGTACTGCCTTCTGTTTTAAAATAATGCTGTAGGCTATTTACAACACATTTTTGTGTTTTCCAATAAATTCTTCAGTAATCTATCTTCAGATTATCTAAAAATGGGTGCCCTTTCTTCAAGGTTATTTATGCAATGACCAGAATGTTTGACTTTTCTGTTTAACAGAAATGTTTGTTAACAAGACTGAAATTCCTGTTTGTGTTTTAGGTAGGCCATAAAGTAAAGGTGAAGGACAAAACTGTTGCAGTACCTTTCTGACTGCTTTCATAGGACGATGATAACACAAGAAATCATGGACAATTCCATGTTTAAAAAATATATATATATATATATATTAGTAATAATAATAATAATAATAATAATAATAATAAACAAAAAAAAAAAACAAAAAAAAACACCAGTATCATGTGACTTATGGAGAGAGTTAGCCAAAGAGAAGGAAGATTTGAGAAAACCAGCAGGGCTAGGGAGGTGATCATCCCCCTGTACTCGGCTCTGGTGAGGCCGCACCTCGAGTACTGTGTTTAGTTTTGGGCCCCTCGCTACAAGAAGGACATCGAGGTGCTTGAGCGGGTCCAGAGAAGGGTGACGAAGCTGGTGAGGGGCCTGGAGAACAAGTCCTATGAGGAGCGGCTGAGGGAGCTGGGCTTGTTCAGCCTGGAGAAGAGGAGGCTCAGGGGCGACCTTATCGCTCTCTATAGGTACCTTAAAGGAGGCTGTAGTGAGGTGGGGGTTGGTCTGTTCTCCCACGTGCCTGGTGATAGGATGAGGGGGAATGGGCTTAAGTTGAGCCAGGGGAGTTTTAGGTTGGATCTCAGGAAGAACTTCTTTACCAAAAGGGTTGTTAGACATTGGAACAGGCTGCCCAGGGAAGTGGTGGAGTCACCATCCCTGGAAGTCTTTAAAAGACATTTAGATGTAGAGCTTAGGGATATGGTTTAGTGGGGACTGTTAGCGTTAGGTCAGAGGTTGGACTTGATGATCTTGAGGTCTCTTCCAACCCAGAAATTCTGTGATTCTGTGATTCTGTGAAACAGAAAAGAAGGAATTTCAGGGATTTGCAAGAAATTCTGAGGCACCTCCCTGCAATACAGCATTTGTAAGAGACCATTTGTGCCTGCAGAAGGGAATTATTCCTTAAAATTCAGCACCTAGGGCTGTCAGGCTCATTTCTGATGCCTGTTGCTCTACAACAGACATCCGCCAACCTCCCAGTTCCTGCAGATGGTACCTTCATATACTGTTTTATTTCCAAAGGTCTACTACTCACATAAGTTTAGTGACAAAGTCAAAATTCATTCAGCAAAGCAATCTTCTCCAAGTCTTCTCTTCACCCCATCTTTAATTTCTTATTCAATAGAAATGCAGTTTCATTTGAACTATCACTCACACCACTCTTGTCTTTGGGAAATAGATATTGAAATACAACTATAAAGTGACATGTTATCCAAGAGTTCTTTGCTCTTCAGATAATTTCTTAGGTAATTAGAACATTTTCCTGGCACTCATAATTGAACTGCGAGAAATATTAATCTTTTCTCCATTCCACTATGCCCATGCTCTTCCGAATGTTTTAGGTTTGGATAACAATGAGACATAAAATCTCATTTATTCTTTAGAGTAAGAGACCATCCCAGTACCAAACTCTATGTCTAAATTCTTTTACCTTTTACTATTAGGAAGGAAGAATTTTATTAACCACTTTTTCCCTGTGAAAGTGTCTCCCTTTCTGTAGTTCTAAGTTTTTTTTATTTTTTCTTCAATATGATTACAAAACCAAAAACAAACATGCAGAATAGAACACTAAGAAATTAATCTGATTTTAAGGAAATAGAAATTAATCTAAAAGAAGGTTAGATGAAGTTCTGAAATTTTGTAGTATTGGAAGAAGGCAGACTTCTGGCTTTTCTTTTTTTTTTAATCTTGGACATCATAAATAATTGTATTTACATAAAATCTTGCTATAACCCAAGGATTACTGAAGTTTTGTTTCTGTATTTAGGGCATAAAGTATGACACAACATTTTGCAGACTGACTTCCAAACTACATTCCTGTACCTACCCCTTCATTTTAGTGTGTACTTGCCCTTATTTGTCTTAGTCATATGTAAATCATTTTGACCAACATCCCTACAGTTTTTTACCCAAAAAACTTGTCATCATTGTTGGCATACTTTATGTGTGACTCTCTCAGTTTTTCCTTTCTGTCCCCCAGATCACAACAGCTGTCCTTTCCAATCTGTAATTCAGAAATGGATAATCTGTTTCCTAAAAAATAGTTCAGTGTTGACTGATTGCCAGGGCCTGTGAAACAGTCAGAGAGTTTTGCCTTTGCATGTTCCAATGGGCCTCTGATGATTTCCACTGTGTCAACCTTGTGAAACATCCTTCCCCAACACTGTTTGCAGGAAATGGAGACTAAAATGACGTACCAGCTTCTTGGTGTTTTCTTACTAGGTAGATTGAAACACTGATGGTTTAGTTTTATGGATAGTAGACTTTGAATCCGAATTCCTCACCTCCATTTTTAAAACTAGGTTGACATGTGATGATGTCAACCAGAGATTTGATTATGCACATTTTGTTTTGCACTCGGACCTCTGGGAAGGACATATGGCAGAAACAAGGTGATGAATGCCCAGCCTATACCTTGTAGTATCTGGGGATGATTTTCTTTTATTTTAAAATTTTCAGAGATTCTTTTTCTATGCAGAATCACTTCTGTTATATTTTATTGTGGGCAAGCCTGTTTGGAGGTTGGGGAAGATTTTGCTAACAGCTTGGGCATTTTTTAGATTTAGTCTTTCTCTGTAATAACTTACATAATTTACAATTTCTAAAGCAGAGTTAGAAAGTAGGCAAAAAATGTATACATATATTTAGTATCTTTGAGACCAAGGACTCTGTGGTTAAGCCCACATTCAAGAACAGGCACAACATTGATTTTTTTGACATTTTATTGCATTTCATTGTTCTGTGCCTAATTGAAACATGCAGATCTCAAAATCACGATGTGAAAATGAGTTCATTAACATTACCCACAACCACAATTCAACAATCTGGAAGACAACATTAGACCACATTAGTCTCTCAGAGTGAGTGACAGTCTTTCCAAAACAGAGTTAAGTCAGGAAGTTAGAGCAAGGCAAGAAAAAAATTATGCTCTCACTGCTTTTGCCATTACATCTTTCAGAAACAAAACTTTCCCACAGAAAATGGTAGTATGCTGAAAAATAGCTAGTAGTTCATATAAATATATATGTAAAAATTACAAGAAAAGTAAAACCTGGAATAAGACCTCACAGAAATACAGTGCCTAGGCACAACTATAATTTCAAACAGATGAGGAACTAGCATTTTAAAAAGCTATACTGAATCACAGCCTGAGTTATTATGTGAATTGGATGGAAATGTACTCCATATTTTGGAGGGCTTTGAACAAACTTAGACACAGTTCCTACACTGCCTTACTTAGGTGTTAAAAATTGTTATTCCACATCTGTGTTTCTCCCAAAGGAAACAGCAAAGTCAATGGCCTTCTTGTATTTTTTTTTCCCAGATGACTGGGACAACAGAGAAAGATTTTAATGGATATAGCACTTATTTTGTGTTTTTATCTCCTTAAATGAGCAACTAAAATTGGTATAAAATAACCTATCCCTTTTCCTTGTGTTTATAACACTTGTTTATAAAATGATGCCAAATGGACTGCCCTTGAACAACATTATTTCCATACAAGTGAAAAAAAAAAGTAAATCTTAGGCAGCAGTAGTGAAAGATTCCAGAGAGGTCTCCATCAAAACACTATTATATTGACATAAAGGAATGATTTAAAAGGATGGAGACATAATATGTTCTCCAGACCAGCTGCAAGTACTTTTTTTTTTTTTTTCCTGTTATGATGTTTGCCTTTTAATCATCAGGCTAATATCAAACATTTCAGAAAATATAGTATGCTTAAGTTACTTGTGACTTGAACAGAATTAACAGCTGCAGTTGAGGCCAGGTCTAGATGAGGATAATAACTTATGTCTTCAAATGTTTCAGCACCAGTTTAGCTAACCTGATTCAAAATAAAACTTTACACTCAGTATTCCCTTACACTGAAGGCAAGCAGCAGTAAGGACATGCTGGCTAGCAGTTTTCATTTCTTAATGCCCCACTATGTTTTGCAGCCCCATTTCAGCAAGAGAGACATTAAAAACAAAAAAAAAAAAATGTCTGGAAAAGCTAGGATTTCTCACTGATTGCTCAAAACTACTTTTTCTGATGCCATTAGAAAAATTGGAAAGGGAAGAGAAGTCTTCACTCCTTTGAAGTAAAGAAATGCAATGCAAGGTAATTTTGAATTGTACCTTATATAATTTTAACCTTTAGAGGCTAAAGGTTATTAGTTGCAACATATTTTTATTAGTTGCAACACTGACCCTGTGATGTCTGTGCATGTCTATATATATTATCACCATCCTCAAACTTCATATATATTAAAAAATGGACTGCAGTCTCAAGTATTTCAAGAAAATGCAAATTCCCATAACTACATAAACAAACGTGGCTATGTCATAAATGCTTTTATGGTTGAAGGGTACAAATTATTTCTGTACCATAACTCCCCCTGCAAACAGCTGACCACTTAATCTTTTTACTCTTTTCTTCAGCATATATCCTAAAAGCATCACAGAGACTCCCAAACAGATGGCAGAAATATTCCAGAAGAGGTACTCTGCTGTTTTTTGTTTTGTTTTGTTCCCCCCCCCCCCAAAAAAAAAAAAAAAAACACGTTGAACCTTATTTTATTATCACAAGGGAATTAAATATTTCCATTTTAAGCAGCTGCTGCACCTTCTCTGTTTACAGTCCTCCTGTGTAAGCCACCCAACTAGTTAAACACCAGCTACAATTCTCTTTGTGAAACTAATTCAACCTAATGAAAACAATTGGTCTACAAGTTGAGACTGTTCTCTTTTCCATTTTTGAATATAGGTATAATGTTACTGACCCTTGGTGATGGCAAGGCAGTCAAACACTGTGCTAATATATAAATTAAACAAGACTTGAGCTCTGGATTAAAAATCTTAAGTCCCAATTCTGAGTCAATACCACATACCTGTCGATTATCTATTTCTGGCATAAAAGTTTACTATTTCCTCTTAAACTTTTATTGTAAGGCATGAAATCAGTACTATGCAGAAGTTAAATCTTTTCACTTGACTGCAGTCCCTCCAAGATTAAGTTATGTTAATTTAACACAAAAAGTTACTCACTTAAACAGAGCAATATATCCTAATTTTTAAGAGTTTAGGACTGGATTTTTCAACTCTCTATTTGAGGCATATTATTACGTACTTGAAAATGCCTGTGTGGAACTTTTTATTCTGTTCAGCAAGGCAATGTGACTTTCTCCCGTATTAATAAAGGGAACGCCAAAGTCTCAATCAGAAAAAAAATATATAATCTTTCTTTATGAGTTTGGATATACTATAGACTTTTGAAATAAAATAGTTTTCTATTATTATCAGTGACTTTTCAAAATTAACATTGTTGGATACTTTATGGTTAAATACTACTAATAATATGATATTTCATTTGCATTTAATTTAAGGAAGTTTTAGGTTTAAATTGCAATGGAAAGAAATTCTGTAATTTGTTTCACCCTAGTTCTCATAAAACAAGGCACCTTTTGCATATGTTTAAATCTACTCTCACCAAAAATAAATAAATAAATACATACTTGAATAAAATACTCAGAACAAAGAAAATCCAGGCTGATTGCACTAATTGATTTCTTTGGAATGAGTGATTGTATAATGCAGCTAGCTGCTATGAAAGGATCAAGCTTAAAAATAAAAATAAAATTAAAAAATAAAAATAAATAAAATAAAAATAAAAATAAAAAAAATAAAAAGCCATGTGCTTTACTTACAAAAGCTGATTTATGGGAGCAACTTTCCAAGTCTCTCATTGCTGTGTAACGTTTCAGGCATATCAGAAAAAAATCAGCATCTGTGCTGCCTGATGTTTTTTGCTGGTTCAACACATCCTAATGTGTTCTGTGACTGTGATGGAACATTGGAACATCAGAGGAACATTGCTCCAAGGAGCATCAGAGAATGGATACCTCAGGGTAAAAGCAGTAACGGGACAGATGGAAAGAAAATTGTGAAAATCTAAAAGAGTGGCAATGGTTTAGCATGTTCTTCTGAAGATCAGACCACAATAGAGCAGGTGTTGGGTTACTAACTTCTATCATGAGATGCAGTAAAAAAAATCACCTCAGACCCTGGACAAATATTTATTCCAGTGCTGTTTATTAAAGATTTTCCATTTAATAGCTTTCATATTTAATGTTCAGATTGTTTTTCTCTGTAGATATTTATTTAGAAATTTCAGAATTATTTTCTTTGCTTATCTTAACAGGTCCTATACTGTTGACCAGAAATGCTAATTGTAGATCTTTACAGAATATGACAAGTATGCAGGATAGCATTGTTACAGAAGGTAAGTGCCCTGTGTAAGGGACTGTTATTTTTCAACGGACTGTGTGTTTCCACTATTGTAGAAGTGAAGAACAGAGATGGGAATTGCCGCAGGATATTTCCAAGATTCTGAACGCTACTCCACTGCTTCTATCAAGATCTTTAACCATAATAATTCAAAGGTGCTCTCTCTGTGCTTCAGTTAATGGTATTCTGTGATTTGATGAGTGTATTTCAAAAGAAAATAATGGAACTCATATTAATTATTAAGATTAATGTCCAATTTTTTTCCTGATTTATACCTGACAGTTACTCAGTACTGGGTTATAAAGTTATGAATAAGGCGGTGAGTACTTATTTGGTCATGAAAAAAATGCCACAAACAAATATGTCATATCTTATGGGCAAGCACATTATGGCATTTGATTTCACAGAACTGACTGAGCATGCTTAATGTTTATAGTATACTAAGTTTCTTTTAGCATTCTAAGTATAATATCCAAGATGTAAGGCTCAACTTCTATGTAAAAGCCCTATTAAAAAACTGTCATGTCACTGGGACAGCAAATGAAATTACCAGGAAATCATATAAATTTGATTTAGCTAGTTCTAACTGAATAATATATATGTATAACCTGAATAAAAATAAGAGTAAGTAAATAAAAATATATGAAACAAGTATTTTTAGACTGATCTGATGCCCTGGATATGACTGTTCATGTGAGAGGATTAAGTTTTCCAAAAAAAAATTCTGGGAAATTTCTCATAATTCTAGATAAACAGTAAATAAGGAATACATGTAAACAGTAATGAATCTGTGGAGAAAAGCAGGGGAAATATTGTATAAATGATAAGCAGCTGGGAAGAGGGAAGCCAGAGCAACCATTTTCATAATACATCAGGTCCTATGGCTAGTTGGTCATATCAAACATAAAGAGACACCTGGGTGAGGAAGGAGGGGAAAAAGGAATTACTTAAGAAAGCATTCTTGTAATAAATCAGTAATAGAGGCATGAAAGCCTCCTGGTAAGAGCTTTTGCTATGTTGTACATATAGGCTCAACTTCTTCCCACGTAGATCAAGTCATACAGCACACTTGGGTAAGTGGGATACTTCTCATTCTAGGCTCCCTTTAAGGTCAATAAAAAGAAAACTCTAGAGAGCAATTCGGCTCACGTGAGATCTAAGTCATATTGAAGGTGTCAGCTTGTCTCCCTTAGCAGTCAGAGAGAGAAGACAGGCATGTCTACCACATTCTTAAAGGGGGATAATTCTGTGTCCACAGTGTCTAATTAATCTGATTTTCATCTAAATTTTCAGTAGCTTTGCAGCTTTGTTGACATCAATGAGCATGCAGAATTAACAGCTATGAGATCAAAATTCAGGCCTTTATTTTAGTCAGTAAAGATGAATTTATAAAACAGATTAAACTGAGTAAATTTCAGACACTTCTTGAGGAGTATCTTCTACTGGGTCTGGCTGGAATGTTAACTTTCCCTGCAGCAGCCCATATAGTGCTGTGCTCTGCACTTGTAGCTGGAACAGCAGTGTTATCACACCAGTGTTGTGTCTACTGCTGAGCAGTGCTGGCACAGCATCGGGCCTTTCTCTAACCCTCCTAGGGGATGGGCAAAAAGTGAGAAGAGAAACATCACCAGGGCAGCTGACCTAAACCAACCAAAGGGATATTCCATACCATGTGGTGTCACACTCAGCAATAAAAGGTGGAAACAGAAAGAAGAGGGGAGGGGTGGGCTCTTCTTGGGAAAACGTCGGTCCTCCTCCCGAACACCGGCTACGTGCGTTGAGGCCCTGCTTCAAGGACGTGGTCAGTCATCTCTCATTTGTGGGAAGTAGAGAGTAATTTTTTTCCTCTGTGCTTCCACATAGCCTTCATTTGTTTTATTTGCTTGTTTTCCTCCTTTGTTTCCTTTCCCCCTCCCTTTTCCCCTTTCCCTTTTTTTTTTTCCCCTTTAGTTAAATTGTTTAGTTCATAATAATCTTTCTTTAATTATTATTATAATTATTTCCCTTTAATTAAATTATCCTTATCTCAACCCGTGAGTTTTTCTTTGCTTTACTTCTTCCCCTCCTCATCTAAGGAGGGGGAGTGAGAGAGCGGTTGTGGTGTTTAGCTGCCCAGGTGTTTGCCGTTTTACCCACAGTAAAACTACCACATACATGTATCTTCAAATAAATTATTTTTGTTTATTATTGGAAGAAATAAAATATTTAAATTCCATTAAGAGTAATAGCATTTACAGCTGCATTCATATTTTTAGTTTCATGCTATATAAAAAAAATAATAATAAAATAAAATAAAAAATAAAAAAGATCAAAACACTTGAAATTCTAGCAGCTTGACAGAAAAATGTACCATTGGTTGTGTCACATCTCCTGCTTTCATTAAGCAGAATGTCATAGGCAGAACACTTTGAAACGGTAATAAACTGCTACTACGATACAGAGGAAACTGAGAAGGAAAAAATGTTTCAGGACAAATGAAAATTCATGACTATAATGGGCCTAATTCTTTCACATATAATTTGCCAAAATTCTCATCATAACATTACTAATTCAAAGGCTTTGTAAATAACTTGACATCTGGAAGAGATGAACAACAAGAGGAAAGTGGCCTTTTCACTTTAATGTTCAATGAAGTAATTATGGTTGAGAAAAAGAAGATGAGTTCTCACTGGCAGATAAGTCAAATAATTATGGTGAGTACGATAGGTGAAAGAGGGTCACTGAAACAAAGAGCAGGAAACTGCACAAACAGATAAATTCAGATTTGAGGTTCAATGAGGAAGAAAAGATAATTTTTTCATATGGAAAATGACTCAAGTAGTGTTTTGAATATGTCTGGTTAAAATCTATTCCGTCTTATTAAAAAAAAAAAAAAAAAGTGACTGAAAAAATTAAGAATTATTGAATGAAATTGATCACCAAAATCAAAAGTCTCTACAGTATGGGCAACACACTGTTGTTGGATTGTTGAACCTGCTAACTAACTTAGAAAAAGCATAATGCAGTAGAAATAAACAAGATCTTGAGGTCATCAAGTAAGAAGATTTTCTGGTTTTCTCTTTTAAGCTAGTTCTCTAGGGGCAATTGCAATGTAGAACAAAAATTGCATCATGAAATAACTACTTATTTGGAAGAGAAAGATAATGCAATAGCCCTGTATGGTTTTAAGACCTGGGACCTGATCAAAAATTCACTGAATTCAGAAGAAATGTCATCATTTATAGCACTTGGTGTAATTCCGTCTGTCTGGTTTAATAGCAAGATTTTGAAGTGTTTGGATTTCCTTCCTGCAGATCACTAGATCTGATTAACCATTGTTCTCTGCTAAACTTGAGTAATTATTAAATTTTTCCACTCCCAATATACAGACATTCTGGATAGTCTACAGTTTCACAGAATTCAAAGCCATTGTGAATCATTAGGTCATCTAATCTAACCTCAGATCTATTAAAGAAAATTATATTACATCTCAATAGACTATATTTTTAATTGTAAAAAATGTTTCAGTCTTCAAATATCTGAAAAGTATGACAGTGTAGAGATCAAGGTGTCCAAAGTCCATCTGAGGGAAGAGAAGTGATTATGTGGTATCTACAGATATATCTGCAACTGATTAAAAAAAAAAAAAAAAAAAAAAAAAAAAAAAAAAGGCCTTTTCAGTATAATCTAGGAGAAAATTCTTTCTCAACTACATATCTTAAACCAAACATGACTATAAGTATATGGAAAAAATAAACCACTCAGACACCTGTGGGAATTCTCTGCTTCAAATCAGTGACCTTTCCAATAGCCAGATGGTGCTTTTTTTCTCATACTTTGGGGGACAGGGAGAGAAAAGTGTTAAAACAGAAGAAGGGTAAAAACTCTTCCTTTGCTCTTATAGATAATCACATCCAAAAGTCCAAAAGCCATTAGCTTTGATTGTAATCATTGGATTAATGCAGTTCTTCACAGGCTCACAAAATAATAATAATAATAATAATAATAATAATAATAATAATAATAATAATAATAATAATAATAATAATAATAATATATGTTTATACATATATATATACATATATACTTGATCAGGGAATGTAAATTCTTCTTTCAGCTGTCACTCACCCAAGCCAAATAACTTCTTCAAACTGCTAGAGGAAAACATTTATTTTCAAAATCCATCTCATTTTGCCTTAGAAACACCTAAGGATTGCTCCTTGTTATTTTGTTATTCTACTAGTCTTGATTACGTGCAAACTTCTCTAGCACATATTTGGTGTCATAACCTAGATAATGACTAAAAAAATATTAAATAGCCTTTTATCAAAAGATTATATTTGGGGCAATTCCAATGAAAATAATTCCTTTCATAAATGTCTTCCTGTGAGCTACTACTTTGTCAGATTTCAGTGAGGCGGAGTTAAATTGAGCTCATATGTACCCTTATTACAGCCATATAATACATGCTTTTGGTTCAAAATTTCATGAGGTTTATTCAAATGCCTTTGAGAAAAAATATTTCAGGTATGACTGAAAAGCATTTAAAATCATTAGCAGGACTATTTCTGTATCTTCCTGTAAAGCCACATTGCCAACGTATTTTTATAAATGTCTGCAAGAAATATTTAATAAAAGCTCAGTTTCTCTCCCATAAAGTCTCCTACAGAAAGAAAAAAAAAAAAAATTTTGAGTGTTTTACAAAAAAAATAGTATCTGAGAGCAATGTCTGAGTTGGTAAGATATCAACCTGTGATTTGATCATTTCAGGAGTGACACAAACAAGCGCATTATAAAGGAAGTGCTTGATTTCTCTTAACTATTACTGGTCTACTTAAAACACAGGCAAATATTCCACAGACCATCAGTGATAATGAAGCCTGATACCCAAGGGCTGAGAACATGAAGCAAGCAGTGCTGCAAGAAAGTAAGATGGTCTGATAAGTTCAGGATAAAAACTATTTGTGACATCATGTAACAGTTGACCTAGGTGGCATAGCTGTTAGAACAACACTTTAACTAAACTTTTGTTTAGGTAGATGTAAGTGTAATATCACCAACATAGAATGTTGGTGATTCTGTTTCCCATAGAACAGAAAGAACCTTGAATAGCTTTTGTGAGCTCAAGGAAACCATGCAAGCAACCTGTTAATAATTAAGATGTGCAATCATGTCAAGAACAAGGAGGTTGCAAGTATCAACAGAAAAATCAGCCATTTGGTAATGGCAGATCAAAATACAGCAGTGCAACTTGAAGAGACTGTTCACCAGCAAGGTATTCTCCGCCCAATCCTAAAACTAATTAAAATAAAAAATACCAGGGGGGATCAACGGAACCGGAGAGACTCTAAGTGACCCCACGGACATGTTGTAAGGTTTCAAGACTACATCTCCATGACCAGCAGAGCCAGGAAACCACAGAGATCCCAGGGGGCCCACAGCCCTGCCCCAGGATGATGTGCAGCACAGCTGGAACCACTACACTAACACCTCTAACATTTCTCCTGGACCACATCATCTCTTCCACAGTATAGAGAAGTAATGTAATTTTTAAAATGGCATATCCATGTGATTAAAGTGTTTTGGTATCCAAATCCATTTAGTCCCCACACTAACATTTACTTTTAAACCACAACATGCCTCTAACTGAAGGAATGTAGTATAAACTCAGCCCTTATCATGCATCAGAGACTCCTCACAGAAAACAAGACATTAAAATACCCACAGCAAACGCCTTAGTATTTGCATTTTGCCATGCTCATACCATCCTTATTATACATAACCAGTGACTGTATGAATAAGTTTACTCTTCAGTCTTTTCAGTCATTTGCATCACCCTCATGTGGACTCTAATCTCCAACAACTTGAGAACTGTGATTGAGGTTTTACTGAAAACTGGGAGTTTGCATTTGTTTCCATGAGTCTGGATTCCTGGCTGATAAGAGCTGATGCCATACTACTGTGCTTGTCACAGAAGGTACACGACCTTCTTAATCCCATAAAATTTTCAGGAAGTAAATGCAAAACCAGATCTAGATATCGATGCTTGGGATCACCATCTAGCTCATTTCTCTATATGGTCAATGGAGAGAGAGATATTTCTATAGAAAGAGTTTTCTAATCTTGAAATAAATGTCTGAAATAGAATATATAAATCACACTACACAGTGACCATTTCTCTCTACTCCCTATGAAGGGAGCTCAGGGCATTGAGTTCAAACAGGCACATCCACATCTGCAGCTGTTCAAAGTTATGTGAGATTACTCTCACCCTTAATATCTTTGAGATTTCTTTCCACACAAATGTAGTTGAAATTGGCCAGTAAGCCCAATTTAATACTTACACACATACACAGCATGATCACATAAGCATTGATTTCTTAGGAAACTAGGTTAAAAATAGGATGTAATAAATCAGCGCTGAAGTGTGTTCAGTTCTTATCCTAAGCCCCATTATTTCTTTATGTTCTCTAAGTCTGCATGAGCTAGAAATTCAGTCAGTATGGCACAGAACTGAAACACTATCCTCAATATTTTTGATATTTTAAATTATTTAAAGATAATTATGAAAATATTTGGAACCTGCAAACATTCGGTTTTGTATATGGAATACTTATAGGATGACAGCTTTGGTTGAACAGAATACACTGTTTTGTGCTTTGATAAATGTTTTGCTTGCATGTAATAATGAAAGACAACTGTAATTAACTGAATGTGTTTGAGGTCTTGTGAGTCTTGATATTCTCTTCATAGCTACTTGCACATTCACAATTTCAAGCCAGACTGTTTTTTGGGAAGTAGGAAAGTCCAATTTAAAAAAGCAAAGTGGTATTATTGTGGTATTTAGTGAGAACTACACCTACTTCTCACTACAGAATTACATCTACTGCAAGTTCACACAGTAAATGTGATAAAAAGAGTACTTTTCATCTAAATAAGGATCAGACCTGAAGTCTTATTTGATTTCTAGATTCTCTTTCAAAAGTTCTTCAAGAACACCTTTTTTTTGGCATGTAAATCTCTTACTAATTTTAGATTTCCCTGGTTAGTGAGCTTAACCTCTTCAGGAAGCTGAAAACCCATGACCTCTTCTTGAACATTTTCCTGGGTGGTGGCATTTTTTTTTAATTATTACTTTTTTTTTTTTTCTTGGCATTTTCATATCACCTAAGACAAAATATCTTTTACACTGCCTTTTTTCAGTATGCCACCAGCCAGTTTCATTATTTGGGTTAAAAAGCAACAGTTGCCAGAGCTTTGCCTCTTCCAACACAGACTAAAAAAGAATGTCTGAATAGAAGTCTTCAGAGACAGGCACCTCCATAAGGTGATTCATTTGCCCTATCTTAGATATCGCTCTTAGAAAAGATGAATAGACTTTTGGGTAGAATTCTGTCAGTGAGAAGTTTTGTATAAATATCTTTCAGAAGTGTTTTTAACAGAATATTTTTTATCTAAGGAATATAAATTGTTTCTATCACCAGCTGATGTATTTTTGTTTGGCTATGGTGAGTTTGCTGATCTCACTCCAGGAACCAGTATGTTCAAATGCTACCACTGCCATTGTTTCACAATATCCCTATATCATTGTGAGTCCATGCAAAAGTAAAAAAAAAAAAAAAAAAAAAAAAAAAAAAAAAAAAAGGAAAAATAATAAAAACCTTTAAGAAGATGGAGGGATAAATAAAGCCCCTTTACATCCGCAGGGACTTCCATGTCAAAGATGAAAAACATTGTATATACAGTTATGGGAAGCTATTGCTGTGTGAAATCAATGTCTTAATTTTAGTCACCTAATAATTAGGGATCCTCTTAAAACTAGTCATCAAATTTGCTTGTATGCTTGCTGAAATCAGACTTGCATCTTGAGGATCATCTTTTCTGATGTGAAGCAGCTGTTTTAAGAAAAAACATGCTATAAAGGAGATTCTGTCTACTTTCTAGGCAGCTATGTTATGACAGAAACTTTCATTTCAAAAAGATACTGTTAATTCAGAGCAGCCCCTCAGAAAGTTTGCTACATATTCCAGGTACATGTATTTATAGTAATCCAGATAACAAAATTTACATCCTGACACCGTTGAATTTATGGGACTTTGAAAATTTGGAAAGTGTCTTCCAGGTCTTCTGACTGTTTTCAAGTTGTTGACCTTCCATATCATTTGTTCAGATCAGCCACGGATATGAAATTCACACACAAAGTAACAAAATGAACTAGAAAACATGTAAGCAAAATCTTAGCTTTATATCCATCCGTACTCAAAGCTAACCCTTCCTTTTCACTAACCTGATTTACTATGTGTTGAATGGAAAAACAATGGCAGAAGTTCTCGTTGGTAGAGCAATCCCTGCAGTGGCTGCAGGCACTGGCTGAGGATCCTGCTTGGAATTCCTCACTCTATGAGTTATCAGTCTGATTGAGAGACTCAAATTCATGTTATTGAAAATAATATTATATATTGCAGCATAAGATCAAACTAGTCTAGCCAACACTATTTTAGGGATAGTTCTCAGCTGCTCTTACAAGACAAGTCCCCTCTCATGAGCCAGCAGATATATCCATCAAGTGGGTCATATAAAGTTTCCTAATTTCACAGAGGGCACTGTGAACAGCACGTTCAGGTACTGAAACACTTTTATGCAAAGACCATATACACGACTCCAACTTGCACCTACAAGATGCATAAGTGAGAGTGAGAGATCACTGGAACAGGCTGCCCAGGGAGGTTGTGGAGTCTCCTTCTCTGGAGATATTTAAAGCCCATCTGGACGCCTACCTGGGCAGCCTGCTCTAAGGAACCTGCTTTGGCAGGGGTGTTGGACCTTATGATCTTTCAAGATCCCTTCCAACCACTTTAATTCTGTGATTCTGTGATTCTGTGATAACACGATATCTTCTCCTTTTCTGTGACCTGATGTTGTTTGTAGAAAATAGGGCAGCAAGAAATAGTAGAGGAAGGGCATGGGCACTGCACCATGACTTAGTGCAATAGATGCTTAGTTCTGGATACCTTTATGCAGTTGACTAGAAAGCCTCTGTCTTAAAGAATGGGGCTTGACAGGTTTGCTGTGAACCTGCTTGGAAGGCTCATGTCTCTGCTATCTTTTATGTTCTCTTACTTGTACCATGTTGCAAGCAAAATCCTTCTCTTAGAAACACAGACACAAAAGATCTTCTGACTATTTCCTGAACTTTCAACCCCACAAAGTTCTAATGATTTTTATTGGCAAATCCAGATCCTCAAGGGCATTAGTTAGAGTTAAGGGCCAACACTTGCTTAAAAAACACAGAGGCTGCATCATTATTGTATTGTATTCACTGACCCCAGCAGTCAGGACATTTATGAAAAATTAAAGTACCAAGAAGAAGGGAAAGAACAACAGAAATTAAGCAACGTATAGTAAGGTCAGGCCCACACTATCTGTGCTCTGCCATGAGGACTGACAGTAAGTGTTTCCAGACTTACACAGAATAGACAAGGCTCAACATATGCTCTACATTCTCCCCAAGTAGTTTGACTGGGCATAGCTCTGAGGGCATCCCTTGGGAATTGCTGCTGACTTTTATTAGAATCCTTATTCAGGTCAAAAAGGAAGAGCAAATATCTCTGCACAGGGACAGCATATTCTCCTCATCCGATGCAAAGAGCTAGCCACAAAGAGACCAGACAGCCAGCAGTGATCAGCATCATACAAGGGGACACATTTTAGTCTTTTTTTCTAGCACTTGTTAAGTTCCTGCATCAGTTTTTCCTCATGCCTTGAACGTGACTGGAGCTGCCCAAGCAGCCCACCTTCTATTGTTAGGAACAAAGGCTAGCAAAAGGGCCGAAAATCTCTGTAATGGATGAGAGGGACAGAACTTGAGGGAAGAAAAATTGTTGCTCAGATTATTCAGACTTTATTCACAGGGAAACAGAGTAAAGAATACAGCAAACAGTTGACAAAAAGCAAAATCCACTTTATTTCACAGAGCCAAAACTCCTATACTTCACAATGAATAACATTTCCTATCTTTACATTTCTTTCCACATTATCTCATGTAGACCTCCTGAAAATGGCATAACATTGCATGACAATGTAACATATTACAATGTGACATATCCAAGTAATGCAGAATATATAAAAATTATGTAAAATATCATCTCTGGTAGCAGAAGGGCTCTGAATCATCAGCCTTCATTTCTGATCTGTGTATAATTCCCAACCACAACTTAAGTTTAATCAACCTCATAACTTCTTCGGTTTTCTTCCACAGAGACAACC
The DNA here is from genome assembly GCF_964035555.1 of Netta rufina. Lineage (NCBI taxonomy): Eukaryota > Metazoa > Chordata > Aves > Anseriformes > Anatidae > Netta > Netta rufina. The sequence continues at coordinate 113,587,200 of NC_140125.1, forward strand.
CAATACATAAACATAAAGCACCTCCTCCTGGTTTTCCTCCTCAAGGGTATCTTTACATGTGAGCAGACATTATATGCTCAGCTCCATGAAAAATACTAGAATTAGATTTCTACAATATTTTTTATGGCTGAATCTGCCTTTGCATTCTGAAAGGTCCTGTGCTTTTATTTTTATCAGTATAATAGAAGCTTTTGTGTTGGCTCTGTTAGTCTAATTTAATTCCCCGTCATAGTCACTGCTCCATAGTGACAATTGGTGTCTAACTGAATGCAACAATTTTTAATTCATTACATGTGTTCTTTTAACTTGTGTATATGTATTGCTAACTTTCCTTTTTGACTGCTTCTCAAGAGCAGAAATTAAATCATCAATGCTAGATGCATAAAATGTTTTTATATGGTTCTATCTTTCAGATTAATTTGCAAGTCAGAAGTTTCCAGTACATTGTGCTAAACAACAACCATGTATTTATCTTGACAAATGATGCAAGAAAAACTAATAACGATGAGGCATATAGAGAGCCTTTCATCCAAAGATCCCAGGACACACGACAAAGTTTACATGCTGATTATAGTCTACACTCAGTAGTGTTGAAGCTTCTCATTGGCTTTAATGGGCATAAATGTAAATAGAAAACTATGCACAGATAACTTCAGTCACTGATACATGTCTATGCCTAGGGTAGGAAGTGCAAACAAGAAAGCAATTCTTCTTCATAGCATGACACATGGCAGGAGAAATACTGTGTGCAGATAATAGTGGGGCAGCATTGTTAATTACACTGTGTAAACCATCAGTTGTTTTCTCCCTTTCTGTTCAGCAACATCCTTGTAACAACAGAGTGAAAACCAAACAAGGGACAAAAGAAAAACTTTGAAAGAAATTTGACTTTCATCTTGACATACATTATTTTAGGACAAGAGATTGACTTTTCCTTATCTTCTTCATGGAGCAAGGTGGAGGATTGTATGAAGAAATGCAATTACACTGTGCTGCAGAACATGGCCTCAGCAGCTCATTCAAGTCAAGTTCCTTCACACTGGATGGGAGGCTTGACTGGATAGAGCAGAATGAATTATAGACTCAAAATTGGTGGGTTTTTTTTGCTGCCTTGGGACATTGATAGATGGAAGGCTTACTTTAAAAGCCAAAGAAGCTTCTCTATATTTCCTGTTTTACTGATATTTTTTCCTCCCATGGTTAAATGTTTCTAAGTAACCACCATGAACTGAAAAGTCTAGAAATTTTAATGTTAGCTGACTCTCTAAGACAGAAAGGATTTGATGTATTTGATAACACACTTTTTCTCCTTATAATTACTGAACTCCTAAGAGTAACTTCACCAGGTCAGACTAAAGCTCCCATTTGCCTTATGTCCTGCTGTCAGTTCCTTGTCTTACTAAATATGTGATATGGGCAACAAGGGCTCATGAGTAAGGTCCTGCAGGAGAAAATAGACTTGTCTTCACAAAGTAGTAGTCAGCACAGCTCTAGCAGACACCCTGCCTGGGGTTTCTACCATTGGGAAGTCAAGGCATTGAAGCCCATATGTCATGGTTTGGGCTTTTTTCTTTATAGAGGCTCATATGGTGCTGTGTTTTGGATTTTTGTTGAAAATATTGGTGATAACACACCAATGTTTAAATTGCTGCAGAGCAGTACACACACAGAGCCAAGGACTTTTCAGCTCCTCGTTCTGCCCTGCCAGCAGCAAGTCTGGAGGTACACCAGGAGCTGGGAGGGGACACAGCCAGGACAGATGGCCCAGACTAGCCAAAGGGAAGTCCCATACCATGTGGTGTCATGCTCTTCAATAAAAGCTGGGGGGAAAAAGGAGTATTACAAAGAATACAAAGTATTTCGTACTGAATGTACAATCTGATCAGTTCTGCAGCAAGAATCACCTTGGCAAATCTGTGGGATGGCCACAATCTCTACCTCAGATGTTAATCAACACATTTGAGCATAGGGATTGGTTCTAGGCGCAGTAGTAGCTACCAGGAATAATCTTCAGGACAGGCTGAAATTCCCATCAGGAGAGATGCTGCTCCAATTAATAAAATGCTTCGTGGTGAAGGAGGCTTGGAGTTAAGTTCACCTTGTCTCAAGTCTCTCCACTGATTCAGACCAGTCTATTGTCTTATCTATGGATCTGGATAATGAGTTCCTGGGACACCAAGGGAATTCGTGTCTAAAGTGCATTGGGTTTGCACATGGAGACAGACCTTGTACCCAGCTGCACCAGTTAGAAGACAAACATTTCACTGGGTTTAATTTCCTCCATTCTTTTCAGCTATAGGTAATCAATCAGCTCCTTCAGCTAGTTGATTTATTTCAGTCCCTCATAAATATCATATTTCAGCAAAGTTAGTACTCATAATAAATAAATAAATAAAGATTACTCCACTCTAGCCCAAAACAGCTTGTGAAGTAGATCATGTGCTGTTGGTCTAAGTGTCTCAGGTGTCAAGAAGCACTGTGCTTTAAATAAAGCATTCATCAGTCATCCCTAATTCAAGAATTTATGGTGCAAACCTTTTTTCTATTCACCTTATTTCATGACAGCACTTACAAAACAAATATCTACAGCATATAACCACACTTTCCTGCATATTTGTACTACCAGGAGCTATTGAGGATACTCTGATTCTACCAGTAATATTAGGATTCTGACTCTCAAAGAGCCCTGCGTTTGTTACTACTGTATATGCTTTCTGACTTGAGTAACTCTCCATTTTTTTCACATGTAGTGTACAGTTTCACTTGTTATAATAATATTTTTTCCACTTGCTTTTTAAAAATTTTATTCTTTTTTCACTTACAGCTTCTCGATGTCTGAGTTTTATCAATTAGGTTATTTCAGTAACCTTCATAATTAGCTTGAAGCATTCAGATCTTAAAATGAAATTATTCACATCTCCTCAGCACTCTGCCCATCCACAATTTGTGTGTGACTAAGAAGATGGATGCTCTTCATCTTTCCTGAGGCTTCAAGATTGGGCTAAATTGTACTGCAACTTTTTGTTCATGTTGTAGACAGAGTGCCACTCATCCAGGAAAGGCAGATAGTATGCTCTCCTGTTACCTCACATGAAGTTTTTCGGAAGGTACATGCAGATGCATACCCTTGAAGCAGAGTTGTCCACCTTCTCCCCCTCTTCCTCAGCTACCCTCCTAGGAAAAGTCACAGCTCTGACAAATTGGTTCTTGTGACTACTTAACCCTTTTTTAACACTAAATAAACTGGGTTAACCATGACCTATTCCCATTACTTAAGCTAACATGACTTGGTGTAACTGAAATGGGTGAAGAAGCACTCACAAAATCAGTTCTGCTGGGAAATATGAGTAAGTCAGCACGGATGCACAGTAATCTCCCATAAGCAGAGCTGTGCTGAGAAAAGCACATCTGTTCCCAGCCTGAGTTATGCTCTCCAAAGCCCCAGCCACAGAATTAGCCATGCTCTACTATACATTGCTATACAAGAGTTTCAGCTTACTTTTGTGTTACAGTGAAACTAGAAACTGCCATGGCTCTGAAAACATGAGAGAGTAAAACACGGAACCATTGTAAACATAAACACCTGAAATTACAGCTCTGAGAATATAGCTTTTCCCTTATTTTCTGAAGGAATGCTAAATCTGAAACCTAACTACCACCATTTCAATGAGGGCATTGTTAGCTATTTTACTGCTGAATGTTATAACGAATCCAACTAACTCATGTGCTAAAATTCCAGAGATGCTCAAAATCATCTGTGTCCTGAGATGGCAGTTAAGGAAAAGCCATCAAGCTACCGGAGTCTGTGTTATATCCTTGGCATGAGAAAAACGGGAAATGGGCTGAGCATAAAATAAACAAATTTCTCCAAGAAAGAAGATATTATTCCAAACTGTGCCTACAAGTATTTTTTCTTCTTACATAACTTATTGCAACTTGATCTTAAATTTAATTCCTGTTAAAGTACCTCAATTTTTTACCAGTGTAGCAAAACTCAGGTATCTTACCACAGGCTCTGTGTGTAGCTGGTTACAAGAAGCCGATCTCACGTCAACACCGTTGACGGCATAGTTTGTGGTACTCGCCAGCTTCACAACATGCAAAAGACAGCACAGCACAGGGTAAAAAAAAAAAAAAAAAAAAAGGAGAGTTAAGGCTTTAGATTTGCCAGTTGTAAATATATTCTTTATTAGGGAAGTTCCATAAAACTGAGTTGACAATCACTTCTCTGTTAGACAGACTTTTTTTTTTCATGCTTACATCTGCATAGGCATAGGGAAAGAGAAAACAGAAAATAGATCTTTTTCCATCCAAAAATATAACATAAACTGTTCTGATTGTAGCAGCTTTTTCAACTAAAGCTAACTCCATACTGCCCATATTAGCACAAACCCATTTTGCTTTTTCATTCTGCCTGCTAGCTTAATGAAAGTAACATGTACACCAAAGTGGGAACACTCAAAAATTCAATTTCTAAGCAGAAAGTATATAATGGAGTTAACAGCTTACAGGTTTTGGACAGGGCATGAAACATCATGTTTCAGAGAACCCATTGGGAAGGAAAAACAGAGGCTAGGACCAGAGGCATTTTCTGATAAACCTACCTTCAATTGTATACATGCTCCTGTGTATACATTGAAGGCTGTGGGGAGGAAAGATATGATTTTAACTGGGAGAAAGTGAGCAATCTAGTGAATATAATCTGTTTTCCTAGTATGTGTGAGAGCTTTTCTGAATATAACCTTGGAAACAAGAGATTCCTCATCAAGACACCATGAAACAAGCTAATAGCCATTACATCTTTTCTCCTTCTTTCTCTAAACAAATGTCCCTTAATAGAGAGCTCAGGGCTCATTCTGTTTATAGGAAATTACTTTCACATACAGTGCAAGAAGATGTTCTCCCTAAATTGCTGAAACAGATGTAGGAACAAGGTGAACAGTTAGAGGCCCATGTTAAACCAATATGAGTGACTACAAACAGATTACCAGTGATTTAATGGAAACATTGGAAAATCTATTCAGTTTGATTTATATGACTACAGAATCAAATTCTTTCTCATGTGAACTTTATATAACCCAGGTCAAGTCTGGGGCACAGAAGAGGGACAAGGCCATGGAAAGATACTTGCAAGCAGTAGAAAATGTGAATTTAAGGAAAATATTTGACTTGCAAATTAGTCACTGTTACGTGTTCACTTCTTGGCTTGATTCTTGCTCATTATCAGAACTAGCTCAGGATTTCTGTGCATTTTCATCAGCAGTTTTACTGCACTGCTTTTGTGTGTACCCTTTTACACATATGTAAAATCATTTACACAGGGTTATTCTATTAATATATTTTCATAAGGCAAAATAATCCATCTGTCATTATGCTCACCTGTGCTGCCTATTATGAAGTAATTTTTTAGCAAATAGGAAAAACTAGTTTACTGTTTCTTCATTATACATGCATGCAACCTTGAAGTATTTGCTGTAGTTTATGCACTCTTCCAACACAGCCCTACAGACTAACTAAACTAGTTTTCTTTAAACAAAAGCTGAGAAATTTACCAAAACTTCCATCAAGCACAGAAGTGTTATGTCACCACAATAACATTATATTAGTTGACATTCTCAATTTTTCTTGCAGATAGCCTGAATTAGCCTTTCTTACAAAATTCATCAGATTACATTTCTCATCTAGGAGCTCACACTGATAGTATTTAGTAGTGTGAAAAATCAGAGGTTTTTGGACAGGAACCACTCTATCATTTCTGAAAAGCACAAAAATTAGAAAAAATATACTTGTGATTACATTACAGAAATAAAAATATCAAGCACCTCAGAGTCTCATCATAAGTGCTTAATCTGGTTAGTAAAAATTAAGTTTCTAGAATACATGGAACAGCCTGATTAAAGTGGACTGAAGATTAGGGAAGCAACAAGTATTCTAGTCCAGGCCCTCTTTTTGTCATCAAAAGAAAATGTGCAGCCAAGAAACAAAGTAAATGTGCATAGTCTGTGTCTGTGGCTGTTCCTGAATTTATTCTAAGTGGCATTTTCTTACTCCCCCCCACCCAAAAAGAAAGAAAGAAAAAAAAAAGTTATTTAAAGGCATGCTCTAAAGTCAGAATACAGAGAGCTTTGAAGGGACCCTTGCAGTGAACTGCTCCAGTGCCTTTCAACATTTTCAGCTCACTTTGTATTTTGTGCCTCATTTCCAGTGTGTGACTTCTGGGACAGCAAGGTGCTTCGTGCCTCATTTGCTGCGGTAACATTTTTACCAGAAAGGAACATGTCTCTGGCTGAGAATTTTGTCTTATCCAGCACTGGCCCAAAGTCAGGATCTGCTATATCTAAATCATTTCAGACAGACACTTGTTCTGTCATTACAGTGACATGTTTTTTCCTAACATCTTACCTAAATAATCCTTGCTGTATTCTAAGCTGTTATTTCGTCTCATATCTGTGGACACAGGGAACCCATTATTCCTTTCCTTTTGCTGGCAATATTTCATAGCACTGTTACCGTGTCCTCCTTAGTCTCATCTTCAGGCTAGGCAAAATAAATTCTTCCAATTTCACTTTAAAGGTCATATTTTCTACATCTCTGGATTATGTGCACTCTCTCTGCTGGACTCCGTCAAGTTGGCCCATCTGTTACAGTGTACTGCCCAACACTGGGAACAGGACAAGGTCTTATGAGTGCTGAGTAAAGCAGAAGGAGAAAAACTTACAGGAGTTCTGCCATATACCCCAGTATGTGGTTTACTTTTCACAGTGTGGGATTCTTCAATCACATTCAGTTAGTAATTCAGTGGCGTCTGTTTAAACTCTGCTTTGCCAAGAGTGCTCTCTTTCTTATATGTACGCAATTAATTATTCCTTGGGGTAGTGTTCTGCACCTCTCCTTACCAAATTGCCTCTTATTTTTCCCCCAGTTCTTTTCTTCAGCTCATCAAGGCAGCTTTCAGTCTTTTTTTAACCTTTTTGAATTGTTTTCAGTCTTTCAAATTTTTCATCCAGAGAGCTTGTGATCCTCATCCAGGTTGGTGTTGTCTGAAAACATTACAGCTGTATTCCTTCTTCCACCTTCCAAAGTCATTAATGAAAACAGTCCATATCCCAAGCCATAAGAATCCTTGCAACAAGCACCCCTTTCACTTTCAAAATAGATCCTTAATCCCTTCTTTCTTTTTTTCCCCAGTAGTTTTTCTCTCAGCATTTGATAGGTTTATATAGCTTTTGTTTCTTCAGTTTGCTAAAAAGAATGTCTTCTTAGACATCAGTATTTTATAGGAATCAGGTTATGTGACTTCTTCTCCTCATTTTCTGGTCACTGTTATTTTCCTAATCAGAGTCACAACTAGACTGGTCTGACATAATTTGATTTTACTAATTTATCACAGAATCACAGAATCTCAAAATGGTTAAATTTGGGTCCATCTGGCCCAAACTCCTGCTCAAGCAGGAATAACCAGAGCAGGCTGCCCAGGCCCGTGTCCAGGTGGCGTTTGAAGGTTTCCAAAGAGGGAGACTCTACAACCTCTCTGGGCAACCTGTTCCAGTGCTCTGTCACCTGCTCAGTAAAGAAGTGCTTACTGATATTTAGATAGAACCTCCTGTGTTGCAGCTTGTGCCTGTTGTCTCTTGTCCTGGCATGGGTCACCACTGAAAAAGCCTGGCTCTCTTCCTTCTACCCTCCCTGTAGAGATTTACTGTCATGGTTAAGATCTCCCCTGAGCCTCATTTTCTCCAGGCAGAACATTTCCAGCTCTCTCAGCTTCTCCATAAGGGAGGTGTTCTAGTCCCTTTAACATCTTGGTGGGCCTATGTTTGACTCTCTCCATTAACTCCAGGTCTCTCTTGTACTGGGGAGCCCAGAACTGGATCCACTCCTCCAGGTGCAGACTCACCAGTGCTGGGTAGAGAGGAAGAATAACCTCTCCTGAGCTACTGGTGATGCTTTGCCTCATGATTACACTGCATTATTCACTGGAAGAGGCTGTCCAGAGAAGCTCTGTTCTTCCATTCTGCAGAAGGTTCCAGTCTTGAAAAGTCAAAACTCTCCTGAGATTTCTAATGGTCTTAAGAAAGTATACACTGCTTGAATATGAAAAAGGCACTTAGAGAACTTTGAAGACATTAAAGGAATATGTAGACTTGAAAGCCTGAACAAGAATTCTTAAATGACATAAAGATGGAAAGGAAAACTTTGGAATATCTTTTAATAGGAACAGTGTTGAAGACAGCTTCCTCAAAGAATAACCTACACAATTGGCTAGGAATCACCAGTGCAGATAAATAATGGAGATTTATTACTTGGCTCATAATTCAAGTAGAATAAACTGAATTACAAAATTAATGTCTCAAAAGACTTTTCTCTACCAAACTGTTGTAAATTCAGAACGTGTACTCCAAGGAATAAAATGCATTTATGGTTGATAGAACATGGCTCACAGCTTTGAAGGTATGAGAAGGTGAATAAACTGGAAATGCAGTTCTCTGTGCTCTGAAAAAATAGCCATGCAGTGTAAACAGTCATAAATATCAGAAATTCATCTGTCCCCTGAGATGGAAATACTGATCATGTTAATAGGAGCATTATAGAAGGCATAATATAGAGTGTGACAGAAGATAAATTAATCAGTCCATTATAGTCATTGGTTTAAGAACCAAAGAGTTTCTGCAGCTTCCACAGATAAAGTACATGAAGTTGTTGGCAAAGTATCCTTTGAGGGTAGCTATCTGCAACTCAGATCTGAGACAACTGTAGAAGAGAGAGGCATTTAGAATGAAAAATCACATTCCTGTATCAGGCAAGTTTTCATTCATTCAGGCTCCAAGTGAACACTATTGCCAAATGGCCTGAAGTACTAGGACAGTATCCAAACACTTAAATCAAGGCACTCTTACATTAGCTTTCCACTGATACAACTCAATGTACCACTAGGAACATAATTCCTATTTACTCCAAATCAGAGTAACTTTTGAAAAATATTCAGATGTGCCAAAGAAAAATTGGAAATGAATTTCCAGTTTTCAGTGGGAATTTGGGCAAAAAAAAAGAGATTGCATTTCATGTATTTTTAGTGACACACCCGTTCCAAAATTACCAACATGAAGCATGCACCCTGAGGCCATTGGAGCTTGTCTCAGAGAGATGATGATAATGCAATAAGAGGTTCCTCCCTTTAGGCAGAATTGGAGCTGCCCCCTCCTCAGGTTGGATCAAGCTTTCTCAGGCAGGGCTGTGTGCCCACAACCTGCCTGCACTCCCACGTCGTTCTGGGGAGAAAAATGACTGGCACACAGGGGAGTCCCACCAGTAGCATCTGCTCGCAAATTCAGAAAGTTTGGATAGTTCTGATTTCAAACCATAAGACAAGCAACTCTAAGGAGAAAGTAAACTGCACTCACCCAAATTAATTCAAATATAAGAAAATGATATTTCCCTAAGGAAATATGTTCATAACAGCCATGGTAATTAAAATTCTTTGGAGCTGAGGTGACAACAACTGACCAAGCAAAGCAACCTGACATGCATCAAAAGTACTATTTTTAAGAAATCCCTCATCTCTGCCTTGATTAGATGTCAGCAAACACTTCTGACAGTAATTTTTCAACAGCACAGGAATGAAGTCAATGGCTGTTCCCAGCCCACCAGAGAATGAATCTAGTTCTATAAAGAAGAAGAAAAAAGAGAGAGAGAGAAAACAAGACTTCAAGGATATATGGCCTTCCCTTGGATTTTTTTTTTTTAAGTGAATACATTAGAGTCATTGCATGCACCGCAGAGCACAGCTGAACATAAGGCAAACAGACAAGATCTCATCTTCTCCCCAGGATAAGAAACCTCCCCTGACTGCCAATAATGTGAGCAGGGAAAGGCCCTGCCATAAGTAGCAGAAAAGGCTAAATTGTTCCACCATTAAGTGCAAAGTAATGTGTTACCAGCCTATGATTCTGTTAACAGCTGTGGATACACTGCTATTTAATGTCTGCACTGGAACCAAGTGGGTATTTGCAAATTTCCATACTTTATATTCCAAAATTGCTACACAAGTTCAAGTTCAAATAATTCATTGACTTCTGTAGGTTTGCCCCAGCTCTACACCAGCCTACTGAGGACAGTAATGTTAAAAGATGTTTGTGGCTGTAGTCACTTGCTGCAACAGTTCAGGAAATTTTGATGAAAACCTGCCCCTAGGCGAAGACCATATAAATGTTGAAATACAGAGATACAGAAAACACACCATAGGCTTTACAAGTACATGAACTTTTGAAAAAGCAACCTGTTAGGGTCCAACATCCATTTCTGTACACAGAAAAAAAAAAAAAAAATAGATGATCTCATCTTGTTCTTTGTTTGGTTTTGTTTGTGTTTCAGGAGTAAAATAAAATGAAAAGCATGACATATAAAATGTCATGTCATAAAAACCATAATGTTTTACAATAATCCAGAAAATGGTATTTCTAATAACCTATAACCTTTGTTTTGGGGTGCCGCTTTATCTTTGATTTGAAGTAAATTTAAATGATCACTTTTTACTACCTTTCAAACTGGAGTGTCACTTTCAAATGAAAAATCAAAACTTTTACAAGTTTTGAATCATTTTTGCTCTTTCAAAAATTGCTTTAGTTTTTCAGCTGAACTTAAGTTTGCAAGTACTTCTGGATGATTCAAAACATCATTTCCCATAGAATGGTACAATTTTGACAGAAGAAAATTGTCTGTTTGCATTAGCTTGCCCTTTACACACTGCAGGAACACAAAGAGGCACTTTGTACGAGCACTGAGAGAGAAGATTCCCAAGCTGGTGGGGCTATACCATAGCTCATGCAAAGAGAAGATTGTATAAACAGCAGATGCCAGCTTTTCTCACTCAGAGAGAGGGAGATTCATCTCCATCTCAGCTGGTCTCCATTTATAGACAATAGAGACAAATGCATAGTTTAGGGACACAATTCACCAAATCTTTTTCAAACATCTACATTAAGATGAGAAGAACTGCATCCTAAAACAAGTTGCTTTTCCCCTAAGTATAAAAGAAAGTTGCAGTAATCTACAGGTCAGATGCAGAGATCTGCATTTAGATTGATGAATCCCTTTGCCCAAAGCTGAGCCAAAGCTCACTGAAATCTCTGTAACTGTCCATTGAATTCACCAGAACCCAAAAGAGATCCTGTCCCTGTTAAGGAAACATTTGGCTGCTTTTGTTATTCACAGATCTTAAGTGTACTTAATTTGTTTTGCTTATAATACCAGGTCGCTGGGTCACGCACATTGCTAATGTAGCATTACTTCTTAATGGGATTTACATAGATATGATAGATATGATATTTAAACAGCTAGTTATAACAGATCACACGCCTTTGTTGTTGGAAAATCAAATCGTCTTTCTATTGCTGACTATTACAAGCCTATGGGCCTGATCCACTACCCTACAATTTCAACAGAAAAGTCCCCTGGGACTTCAACTGACGCTGCAGCAGATTTAAAAGTTGAAATCACAGATTTCCTGTTTTACAAAGCTTTTCAGAAACAAATTCACTACTTGCACTCAAATCTTTTGTTTTTCCCCAGAGCTCAGACATCCCTCCCACTCTGAAATAATTATTAGCTGGAAGCATATTCTGGCTTTTACCATTCCAAATGAACCTGACAAGTAATTTCCAAAGGAATTTATGTGCTGTTGTATTTCCCTAGGCTGTGTTTTAAAAGCATGATCCCCTTTGTTGACATTTGAGAGAGTTTAAGCAACTTTACCATTCCCCTTAGGGAATATAGGAGGACACTTTGTGAACAGAACAAGAAGTGATACTGTGTCTTCTGTGGAATTCTCATGACTTTTCCTCACACAATACAGCAGTAGGGGAAAAAATATATATATATATTTATGAAAGTTCTTTGGAATAATCACTGATTTAGCTTAACAAGATTGCATTTGCTTTCCAGATGTTTTTTAAAATAATATTGGCACAGTGAAAGTAACAAGAATACTTGTGAAATCTGTAAAACATAATTCACCACATGGGAAGTACTGCAAATTTCCCTGTACCAAAATGACACCGTCCACTTTCTGCTTACTTAATTCATACAAATACAAAGTAGAAACAAAGCCATGTGCCATAATGCCACTGAGTTAAACAGTTCATAAGTTCACACATGTTCATGTGAAACATCAACTATATGCTTTCAATTAATAAAAAACAAAAAAAAATGCATATTGACCTCTTTAAAGATAAGGAACAAAAAACTAAATTTGTAAAATGCATTACTTTCTAGTATTTGTTCTTCCCAAGTATGTGTAATTGTTGTTTGGATCTGCACATCTCTATGTAACAGAGAAAAGAGTTACAACTTGAACTAACTAACTGGAAAAAACAATAATGACACTGAGCTTGTACACACAGCAATAGTATATTCCACGTGTCATATCTAATTATATATATATATATATGTATATATGTTTAAATAAATATGTATGTATATATTTCACATATACCTGTGAAATATATTAGTTTCCTTCATTAAAAAAAAATAAAATAAAATAAAATAAAAATGCATAGGAAGTCAACTGATAGAGTTGAAGTGATCTGTCCAAAGCCAAAAAGTGGCTGAGGTAGGATAGTTCACCTCATAGGTGAACTTCTAGCTGTTAATCATACCAGCAGCCGTATTTCTGTTGAAATTACTGTATACACTACTATGACACAAAAGTAAAACAGGTCATGGAGGCCATCTGATAAAGTCTGGACATCTCCATGTCATTAAATTCTCTTACTTTCCAAGAGATGATAGCAAAATACATACTATGAGGGGCAGATTGCTTGCCCTGCTCTAACAACTGAACTGTGACCATTTAATTGTTAGCAAAAGTTGGTCCAGGCTAAAAGTGGGTGGCCAGGGACTACTTAACAGCATGGACAGCCAAGTGTAGTGCTTAGGTTTGTACCTTAATTAGCTGGCAAAGAAATAATCAATAGGGCCAGGCCACATCTCCATGTGTTCCAGCCTTGAACTTGGCCTCCAACCACCCTGTTCTGCTGATTTTTTCTGCATGTAATCATCCATCCAAGAGTTGTTATTTGTTTCCATTTGATCCACAGAGAGTATGTTTTGCTATAGCTGCCTCCAGGAGGCTTAGTCCTTTAACTCAAGCAACAGAAGTTCTATCTTATGTGTTTGATATCCAAGGCACACTGTCCAGTGATGACCTAAATACTGGGGTTACACAGAGATCATGCTTCCCTGCAGAGTTGGTCACCCTGCAGAGACATCACTTGTTTCCCCAGGAAAGAAAGTATTATACATATAAACCAAAATGCCTTCAGCTGGAAAGATATTTCACACTCTTCCCAAGTGCATGAGGAACACAACTCACAGAAATATATTTTAATGGGATTTTTTAATGAGTCTTAAGATAAATGCTTTATGTCCAAAAAAGAAAGTAGGTCCATTGTACTTTCCAATGAGACCAGAGTACATGTGAGTTCCCAAATTAATTCATAGGCCTCCTTTGAAGAGCAAGTCTTAATGCCCTCTATTAAATTACATCTCTTTATTTTGAGAAAATGGATTTACTTATTCCTTTGCAAGAAACCTGAGAATAGCATCACCAATCACTTTAGGTGACATCTACATGCCAGCGATGTTGGGTTATATAGTGACTGACTGACAACTGAGACTTCTGCTATACCTAGGAAGAGCTTAATAAAATTGATTTAGCGGATTTTTTTTATTATTCCCAAGAACAGGGTTGATAATGAGATTTTTTAGCTAACCACACTTCGCTTGACAAATTATGAAGAGATCAATTTTTTTTCCCATTAGCCTCACCCTCATCAATGGTTCAGCTAAGGTCAACTAGCCCTTCACTTGTAGTTAATGGTACACAATCTTTGTCTACTGATTTTTCTTTGTCAAAGCCAAACAGAAGAAAAATCAAATGCCCTTATTTCAAATTCAGAAGAAAAATACTTTTTTTAAATTAAACACTCCTTTAATTTGAAAGACACAAAGAATATATTTTGGAGAGTATGTCAGTCTAGTACGGTGACAACCGAAGGCAAAGGCCATAAACTGAGTGGTACTGAGCATCTAGAAAACCCATAGTACAAAATCTTAGGCCAAATCTCAGGTCACAGAGAATATTATTGTTAATTTGAATGAGGCCTGAATGTCTTCTTTGGATTTTACCAGAAGAGGCAAGTATTCATCAGTAATAGTTTCTATTAGCATATTATTATGTAGAAGAAACATTCTAAAACTTAAAACATTTAAAATTTTGATTACTTCATTGTCTGTTTGTATTACTGCACAAGGCACAGAGTGTATATTTTACACCCACCTCCACTCCCTGAGCTGGCTGGAAACTCACCATTACCACAGTGTGGAATTGTGACTTTTCATAGCTATATATAAGAGCAAAAGGAATCACATTTTCAGTCATTCTATCTTTCTATCGTGTATATGTAAGCCATCAATGTAAGACTTGTTAACACAGAAATAAGTTTAACATAGAAATAAGCATATCCTTCTTGTGCTGAGGGCCCCAGACCTGGACCCAGTGCCCCAAGTGGGGCCTCACAAGAGCAGAGTAGAGGGGGACAATCACCTCCTTTGACCTGCTAGCCACTCCTCTGCTGATGCAGCCCAGGGTGTAGTTGGCCTTGTGGGCTGCAAGCACACAGTGCTGGCTCATGTCAAGCTTTTCATCCACCAGAACCCCCAAGTCCTTCTCTGCAGGGGTGTTCTATGTGAGTTCTTCTTCCAGTCTGTATATGTGCCTAGGATTGCTCTGACCCAGGTGCAGCACCTTGCACTTGGACTTGTTGAACATCATGAGGTTCACATGGTCCAACTTTTCTAGCTTGTCCAGGTCCCTTTGGATGGCATCCCTTCCTTCTGATGGATTAACTCTACCACTCAGCTTGGTGTCATCTGCATACCTGCTGAGTTTGCACTCAATTCCACTGTCTATGTTGTTGATAAAGGTATTAAACTTCTCTGGTCTCAAGACAGACCCCTGAGGGACACCACTCATCTCCAACCTCCACCTGGACATAGAGCCATTGACCACAACTCTCTGGGTGCAACCATCCACCCAGTTCCTTGTCTACTTAATAGTCCACTCATCAAATCCATCTCTCTCCAGTCTCGAGATCACGATATTATGTGGGACCATGTCAAAGGCTTTACAGAAGGCCAAGTAGATGACATTGATCAGTCTTCCCTTGTCAACTGTTGCAGTCACTCCATCATAGAAGGCCACCTGATTGGTCAGGCATGATTTACTTTTGGTGAAGCCATGACGGCTGTCTCAGATCATATCCTTGTCTTGCATATGTCTTGATGTTGCTTCCAGGAGGATCTATTCCATGGTTTTGTCAGGCACAGAGGTGAGGCTCATTGGTCGGTAGTTTTCTGGGTCTTCCTGTTTAACCTTTCTAAAAATAGGAGTGATATTTCCCTTTTTCCAGTCACCAGGGACTTCACCTGACTGCCAGGACTTTTCAAATATGATGGAGAGTGGCTTGGCAGCTATACCAGCCAATTCCCACAGGACCCTGGAATGAATGTCATCAGGCCCCATAGACTTGTACATGTTCTGTTTCATCAGGTGGTCTCGAACCTGCTCTTTACTTACAGTGAGAGGGACTTTGCTCCCCCAGCCCTCTCCCAGAGCTCAGGGAAATGAGAGTGATCAGTTGAGGAAGGACAGCATCCCGTGGGAGGGACCAGAGAGTGACCATGATGGAGCAGCAGAGATGAAGCATCAGGGAGGCACAGCCCCCATTGCCTGTTGTCCTGCACTACTTGGGGGGAGGAGGTGGAACAGGGTGGATGGGGGGAAGGTGAGTTTGTTTTTTGTTTATTTGTTTGTTTCTCACTGCTCTAGCTTGTTAGTAATAGGTAATAAATTTCATTAATCTCCCTATGCTGAGTCTGTTTTGCCCATCATGGTAATTGTTCAGTGATCTCCCTGCCCTTATCTCAACCCTTGAGCCTTTTCCATCATATTTACTCCCCCTTTCCCTTTGAGGAGGGGGAGTGAGAGAGTGGCTTTGGTGGAGTTCAGCTGGCCACCTGAGTAAAACCACCACAGTCAATGCAGCCCAGGCTGCCTCCAATCTTCACCTCTTGAATGAGTTCATCCACATTGGTGAGCACGAGCTCCAGTAACACTTCTTCTCTGGCTGATTTGTCTAATACCTGGACCAGGAAGTTATCCTTAATGATCCTGGATTGCTTACAGACTGCTGTGTAGCTTAAAAGACTATGTATGCTTAGTCTCAGGTAATTGAGATATATCAGGAGTCAGGCACAATGTAATAGTGTATAGAGATTATTAGTTGCTGTCCAACAGATCTTAGCGTACTTTATTTTACTGTGATTTTTGATTTTTTTCCTCAGTTTAATATCACATTGGAAGAGAAGATTAATTACTGTTAGCCCCACATATTGCCATTATTAATACTAGAAATATTTAGAAGTATATAGCTAGATGGTTGGATGGATGGATATTAGATCTCTTCTTAATGGATTACAAGTACATTGAATGCTTAGGGATTTGTTTAACCTCAGATGATCACTACATGAATAAAGTAAATTTTGTGGAGATAATTAATCAGCTTCAGAGAAAAGCTTGCAAACAGGCACCTTTATTCATTAGCTGGCTGGAAAGAGCCAATGAAGCATGAATTGATTACCTGGAATACATTAACTTTTCTAGATGCTGCCAACTGTGGTTCCTTCTTCCTTTCTGCAGTACATTAAGTAGAATCATGACTTCTGTTATTTGGACTAGAAAGACATTGAGTTTGCATTTCAAATTCATGCAAAAATCAATACAAGCAAAAGACTAAGTCCATATTTCAAACTTGTTATCATCTGGCTGTAGTTTGCCATAGAGGGAGTGTCAGTACAAGAACACGAGGGTAAAAGAACTTAAGTGAGGGAATTAGAATCGTAGAATCATAGAATATCCTGAGTTGGAAGGGACCCATAAGGATCATAGAGTCCAACTCCTGGCACCACACAGGTCTACCCAAAAATTTTAGACCATGTGACTAAGTGCACAGGTCTTGATAAATTCTTGATTTCTTGATACATTCTTGAATTCTTTATAAATTAACTAAATTTCCCTTATGGACAAGGATCCATGAGAAATTTAAATCCAAGATTTTTTTGTTGTTGTTGTTAAAATACAGAATGGTTTGTATTGAAAAGAACCTTCAAGATCATCTAGTTTCAACCCCTCTGCCATGGGTAAGGACACTTCCCACTAGACCAGGTTTCTCAAAGGCCCATCCAATCTGGCCTTGAGCACTTCCAGGGATGGGGCATCCACAGCTTTTCTGGGCAACCTGTTATAGTAATATGCATTTCCTTAAAATGTTAATTTAAAACCTATCAAACAAAAGCATGGACCTGAGTGGTCTTATATATATCTCCACAGGCTATGATGGATTAGCCTTACAGTGAAATACATCCAAGTTGTCAAGCCTTATGGCTTGTCTATAAACATTACCCCTTGAAACAGAGTATTTTGAAACAATTCTTACTTGGCTAGATCCAAATCCCACAGTCTTTCAATTTGTTTCAATATAAAAACCTCTCTAGTTTTTGCTCATTGATAATCTGTGTAGCACACGGTGCAGAAATAGCTGCAAAGAGGAGACACAGAGGCTGGCTTGACATAAATAACTAAAAGTGAGGTACATGAGATGACAAACCACCCCTTCACACACAGAGCAAGCTGTAAAAATGCATGCACCCCATCCCTAGAGCGGATGCAACACAGCTATCCACCCCCAGATTCACAGACTGTGGCAGCTTTTTGTCAGTCTGAGAACCAAAGGAAGCCACTGTCACGCACAGCGCTGAAGAGCAGGCCTGGCTGCCAACACCATAGCAGGCTGGGGAGGATCGGGAAAGAAAGGCACTAAGAATATGACTGAAGGCATAGATCTTCCTTCTTTCCTCGATAAATCTGCATGTATGTTGTTGCCATACAGTAAACTAGTAATTTTACAAAATGTCTAAAACTTTCGGTCATTTCATGAAATGACTGTTTCGATCACAGATATGACTAAAATTTTCAGTTATTTCAGAAAATGGTTAGATATCACAGACAGACGTTATAGGAAATGCCTAAACCCAGTTTCTCTTGGATCACAAGACAAGTGAAACAATGTTTCTATTACATTTATTTTTAAAACTATATACTGGTATTTATATCCAGAACTACATAGCAATACACAACACAGAGCTAACAGTTATTTTCAACATTGAGACTATTTCAGAAAATGATTTTTGTTTTCATTTTACAAAATAACTGCTTTCAGAAAACACCCTAACAGATATTACAGGTGCTCAGCGAGAAGGGGAAGGAGGGTGGGAAGTGAACATGTGAATGGCTAGCCAGTGTCAAAGAGAAAGTAAATTCTTCCTATCATACAAATACTTCTCAATCCATGTACTCATGATTCAGCATTCAACTTTTAAGTTTGCTTATCCTTTTCTATCAAATGAGCTTCTCCAAGGAGCTTCTCCAATCCCTATAGCCATGGGAAGAAATATGAATCCTGCCCAATGCATCAGACAAGTGCCACTCACAGTAGACACCCTGCAACCAGGGTGACCTCATTCTAGTGCCATCATTTGTGTAGCTCATTGCAGGCAGTGTACACCTTCACTGGTGCTACAGAAGTTTGCCTCAATTCATGCAGGAATACCCTGGTCTGGTAATAATCAGACAGCACAATCCTTGCTAGTGCTAGGACTTAATGACCCACACCTCCCTGCCAAGGAAAGGCTCCATATCAGAAGCACATGAACAAATAATCCATGAAAGCAACAGATGGTGTGGTGAACTCCATCAATGAGCATCATTAGATGGAGACCAAGGAAGGTCCAGGGGAGAAATAGAAACAACAGTAGTGGCATTGCAGTAGATTTCTGATTTATTTATTTATTTATTTTCAATTGATTACGCTTGGACAAGAGGTGAAGTCATAGGACTAGTCTCAGATTACAGTTGAGCCTTGAGACCCTTCAGCATGCCTAGATGGGAGAGAGTGAGTTGGTTTTCTCCAGATCTTACTACCCTCTCCCAAACCTTTGGAGCAATTTCTACCACTCTTCTCCATCACAGCCAATACCAGAACAGCAGGAGTCCTGGATCACTTCTGTGCAAGCCCTCTCTGGAATTTTTGAATCCTAATCTATCCTGACTATTTCAATCTGACAATGAAACAACTCATTTTCTTACGTACCTTTGGATATAAGCATGATTTAGGTGCTGTGTCAAAGCCAAACAGAAGAGAATCCCACCCAAAGAACAACGCTGTCTCCTTCACACTCCAATGAGCATCTTGAAAGAAATACCAACAAGGAATACAGACGTTAAAAGGAAACAACCTACTCAGAGAAATTTTGAGTGTAAGGAAGTTCCCAGAAGGAGAGTCAATGAAAGGGCATTTTGTCCCATGGCTAGAGAAATTCTGAAGGACTGAAAAATGTATGACTGGTCTTCTGGTTTGTATCACTGCTGTTGTTTATTAATTCCCTGAATAGTAAGAAGTGGCTAGAGACATTATTTCCCACATAATCACAGTGTGAAAGCACATGGATAATGCCAGGATTCACCTTCTGTCAGTTTATACAACCGAGTGAACCAGGCATATCATCCAGAACACCTGTAATGCCAGTCAGTTGGCAAAAATACCTGAAACCTGTAATTATTTCATGAAAGGACTGATTTCACAAGATGACAGTAATAAGCACAGACACAAAGAGACATACATACATTTTAAGACACTGCAATGTATACTTACACGTATATACATGCAAGCCAAATTAAATGTACAGTAGCCAGTTGTTGAAGGAATTGGCTGATTATTTCCCATTGCCACCAGCTGTCTCCTGCCTCTGCAATGATCACTCAATACAAATGAATGACCCTTGTGTTATGAAGAACAGTTTGTCATTTCAAAGTTTCATTTGCCAGCTAGGGTAACACGGCTGTAGCTTTTGCATTATCCTCCACAGTGTTCTTATGGGGCTCCCCAGCATTCTGAAAACAATGAATCAAAATCATTCTGATCTCAGTTCCAATCCCAGCAATGGCAACACATTACATAAAATGAGATTTTAATTGTTGATATTTTTTTTTAAATATCATTTTATACTACTAGGAAAAAAGTTTCTGAAATTTTCAATTCATTTTCCCACTTATTTCCTGAACTGATTTGGCAGTTCCAGATTCCTCATCTCATGCTTCACAAATTAAATACAATGAAAAGATGAGAGCCTTTCATTTTAGGAGCATGATATCATTTATGCTTTTACTTATTTTATTTTATTTTCACTTCAGTCACAATTTCTTATATTTCTCTTGTTGTGTTTTAGGCTAAAGAGATAATCTAAAATGACTGTGCTGTTCTCCCAAGCCATAGCCTGTCAGATTGCTGAATTATCAGTACCTAGTCAAGCAGCACAGTAGAAACAGATCACATATGCCAATTCCCCCCCACTTGGTAACCATTTTCCAGTCACTGGAGGAAAGTGAGCAGTCCAATCTCTCTTTTGCATGATGGAAGTTAGTTCAACTCTATAGCTTAACAGATGTCCTTGGGCAGCAGGTGGTCCTGTGAATTATATCAGAGAAACCAATAAGTTGTGTATTATTCTGGAGGCTCTTAGCCCTCTAACTTGTTAAAAGAACACATTCCCTTTCTCTTTTCCCTTTTTTTTAATGAATTTTCAGTCAGGCTGCCAACTTTATTTAAAAATAGTCTCAAAGAAAATAATCAGGGAAACTGCTATCTATAAGAAAAACTCTATAGAAGTCTAACATCGATTGCTGATATCTGGAAACAAAACTTTGGATGAGTAAACATACTGAAAACATCCTACTAATATTGTGTACATTGACACCCCCCAATTCAAGCTATTCTGATTTACACCAACAGGAAATCCACCCCAGATTAGTCATGACAACACAGATGAGAAGGGAGCAAAACCTGTGCTGTCAAAAGCACTTATAAAAAATCCTTAATACATGGTCAAAGTTTTTGGTTGGTATTAGCATTGTTTTGTTTTTTCTGTATTGAGAAAGGAAACATATGTTGACCAATATTTTAGCCATATCCATTTTCTTCACAATATAAACTAGGATTCATATTCACTGATACAAACCTCAGAGTATCTATCAATAGTCATACTTCTGGGCAGAAGTGATGCCTTATGCTTAATGAAGGAGACAGAAAGACCAAACATCTGCATTCAATCCCTCTTTCCACAGACTTTGTGGACATAGTGAGCCTCACACCTTGAATGTACCTCAGTTATCCTGCGTGTGAAATCAAGATAATAATGTGTTTTCACTCACTCACCAGGATGTTTTGAAGCTTAATTCATAAATGTTTACAAAGTTGTTTTAAGGTGCTTGACTGGAAGGAAGTATACATGCAAATGATTTCCTATCTGCATCACGGCACCGCTGATGCTGAAAAATATAATGCTATATACACAGATGAATATAGATCTTATTCTGTGTATAGCATTATAGATTCCAGATTCCAGCAGATGCAAGAAATAATAGGGGGAAAAAAAAATGTGCTCTGCATTTTCTTCTGTAAGGTAAGGGCTGTATATTACAGTCTACTTTAATCAATAATATAGTCATGCTACTAAAAATGAGCTAGAAGATGATTTAGGAAAGCAAAAAATACTTCCCTGTATTTTTTGAAAATACAGGGAAGTTAAAAAAAAAAAAAAGAAAAGGAATACAGGGAAGTTGAAAAAAAAAAAAAAAAAAAAAAAAAAAGGAAGGAAAGAAAGAAAGCATGCATCTCTGGTCATTCAGACAGGATGAAGTCTACAGTCAACTATTTCAAAAATCCCCATCCTCAAGTAGAATGGCAGCAGATTTGTATGCAGTGACAGGTTTAACAAATCACCTGAAAATTGGGTGTGACCTACTAGGAAGAACAAATTGAACTGTAGAAAGAGAATCTGCAAACATGTTGTTTTCTTCTTCAATGAGTAGCTTTCCCAGGGCATTCAGAGATTATGTATTTAGATGTTGGCAAAAATAAGTTACTGTTTCTCTCTCCTTCTAGCTTTGTACAGACAGCACAGTAAAGAGAATGTGAATGAATATATTAGCACTCATGCATCATCAATACATTTGTTTATGAACTTCCCCATGCTTTCAAGACAACAAAGTTGCATAATTAAATACAAAACTAACCCTGTGGAGGAAAAGAAGTCAGACACTCAACTGCCTTGCACTTTTCCATCAGTCCACGAAAGCTGTGTATAAAAAGCTCCTGGAGTTCTCCACTGATATATATAGATCAGAGGAGTTTTACAGTCAGTTACAGCTGGTTTTCACACAGGTATAAATGACTACATAACATTTAAGGCAGTGTTGAGTGTATTGCATTATTACATGATGTGTCCTTCAGAGCTGTTATCGCTTCTGATGATGCACAAGAAACAAAGAAATCAACCTTTATTCTGAAAACTCAAGAAGAATTTATAGAGCTGGTAGGATGAACTGTGATATTTCAAGAGTCCTTCTGCTGGAAGAGTTGCATGTGAAGGACTTATTTGCAGTTCTTGAACATCATCCGCACCCAAGAACCACGTCAGGAGACACTGTGCATGTGAAAAAATACATGCCCACTGTACTGGATAACAGTGCTTGTTTTACCCTTACAAGTGCATATTTTAGTCAATCCAAATCTGGATTGCCCAAGGGAAGGGGCAGATGCCCAATGATGACCTTTGCTTTGCCCCACTGGGGAGTATGTTGGCACCAGTTTACCTTCTGTCATAGTAGCAATGTTATGAGAGATATGAGGCTGGAAAAGTCTTGCAGCCCCTGGGACCAAACCCTAAATGGCTTCTCAGATTGTAGGCAGTTTTCAAAGAGACCTTTATGCCCTGCACACATTGTAACCTACAAGGAAAGATGTTGAAATTAAAGCCCTAAATTACAGAGGTCATTCATGCCAGAGGGGGGATTTCCCTTCCATTTAAGAGGTTGTTCTGTAGTGTGATGTTAAAGTGGAAATCTGGTTAGTAGCAGATGACACTCTGCCTTGAAACTGTGAGTCGTGTGGTTGTTTTCACTTTCTACTCAGCAGCAGAGGAAGGCACATCACAGCCAACTTCTACCCTCAGATCTATATACACATAGCCTAGTACTTTCTCCAGTCTGAGGGGAGAAATTAGTTCTCCTTTATATTAGCTCATATTTATGATCAAAATTTCAGGAAATCCTTGCATAAAATTTTCACCCAGAGCACAGTAATAGTCCCTGTTACCACGGAGATAGCCTGCATCCTCATTCTCAAGGATCAAGAACCATGCTTTCCACTTCAACTGTGGATCTTTTCCTCTGTGAAAGTTGATGTTAAAAAATCCTCAAACTCCCTAGAGTCTGATCGTGGCTTTGAGAAATTGCCACAGGGCAATTCAGAGCAGACTCTAAATAATTCAGGTGCCTAATCACAGATGCTATAGGGTGTCCGAGGTATTCTCACAGAGTGACAGACTTGACACAGCACCAAAGGCAGAGCTTTTTAGGACCAGCAGTACAACCTTGCAGAGCAACAGCTAGAGACCAGATAATGTATCCTTGGTCATCTAAAAGCACACTTGTGTTTAGGCAGTTGAATCCCTTTTGGTCAATCTTTGCACTGATTTCTTCAGTACTAGATTAGGTGCCTACACAGACAGGATATACATAATAACAGGATAATTTCTGGGATTTTCTAAAAGACGAAGGGTTGTTGTTGAAAAAAAAAAAAAACAAAAAAAAAAAAACACCCAACAGTCCTTGGCTGCACCATTAGAAATTCATACAGCTCCAAAAATATTGGTCAGAATCTCTGTTTACTTTCTGTGGCTTTACGTAACAATAAAAATAATTCATAATTAATGTTACCTCTACATCCATTGCTCCATCTTCATGTCAATGTTAGCTCATAGATACAATACATTCGTTAAAACAAAAACACCTAGGTCTAGGCAAAGTACTATTCATCACAATCACATATTTCAAAGCAGATGGGCAGACATTCACCAGTGGGACAGTTAAAAGAGAGGGTCTCGGCTTCTTATTTTCCCCTTCAGTCACACGGTATTACAAAAGATCAAAACAAAAACAATGCAAACCTTCAGAAAGCTACACCAAAGAAGAAGGTGAAATACAATGTGATTTGCCATTACAGTCACAAAATCACAAAGAACTAAGCAAGAGAACAAAGCTGAGTGTTTAACAGTATCAGATAAGTAGAGGAGGCAAAGGAGGGAGAGAGTACCTGTTAAATTACCCTTATCCAGATGTGATCAGATTTCTGCAGAAAACATGGAGCTGAAGGTGGTTCAGTTACAGCACTGAAATTACAGTAAATGGGGTTACTAAAGTTCTCATCTTTTAGAGGTGAGTAGAAATGTTCAATAGAGCCCTGAAATTCTGCACTGATGAGGGTTTTATTAGTGGATGGATAAATGGATGTAAAACTCGATAAGTAAATTGTACTTAGAGAAGGAGGATTATTTGGTCTAATAAAAGCAAAAGAGTTTAGAACTGGGCTCGGTGCCCTTATTTTAAGACAGATTGATCTAGACTTTGAGATTTTCTGCTATGTCAAAGAAAATGAAAAAGGCTATGGCCCTCTAAAAATAAATGTGTTGCAGATAATATATAGTGTTGGTACCTTTCTATAGAAAAGCTTCAGACAGTAGCATATTTCATGACTTAAGAAAGTCGGTGGAACAATTATGTCTGCAATTACATAAGTCTGTTCTATTTTGCCTCTATCCTAGTTTTATTATATCACAGGTTTTAACCCAAATCATCATAGGTTTTAATGACTTTAACAGAGATCTTTCTAATTTAAACCAATGTCAGCAAGAGCTAAATCAGATGATTTGTACTCATATGATTAACAATATATTTCACAGAGCCATCCAAGTATCTTACCTTCACAGTTGACAAGGAATACAGTCAACACATTATACCTAGTAGGAGTGCAAGAGAAAATAATTCATTTGAAAGACATTCTTCACTCCATTTTGGATGATTGCTCACAACAAAAAGTTGAGAATCTCTTGCTTTCTAATACCTCAATCATTACAAATAAAACAGCAAGACGAGTTAGAAAAACTGTTTACTAGATCATGAAGTCCAGCCATATGAAAGAATTTACTCATGAACTAAGATTGCAAAAGTGACACACCTATAACATAACTATGATAAAAATCCAACAGCACTATTACCACCAGGATTACTATGTTCAAAGAAAACTAAGTGACTTCAAGCTGTCAACTTCTAAGTAAGTAAGTAAGTAAGTAAATAAATAAATAAATCAGTCTTCAATTAAACAGGGAATTAATGTCTCTCACTTGGTGAAATGTTGCATTTGCTCGTTCCTGTTCACACTCACTGCTGAACAACTAATTCTGACATTCACCCAAAAGGAGTAGAGCAGCAATATTTTCTGCCCACCTGAAATGCCCAGCTGTTTCTGAAATTTTGACACATTTTTCTTACCTGCATCTTATGAACAGAAATCTAAGTAGTACACAGCACACGCAAATATAAGACAAAGACATGCCTGTGTCTTCTGCTGACAGCACTATTTTTGTAAATTCTGCAGAACTTGAGCACATAGAATTGTTAGCTGGGATCTAATGTTGCTGAAATCCACAGCTGATAGCTGGCTAGTAGCAAACTTCCTAATTTGTACCCAGCTCTGTATCATAAGGTGAGGAGATAACAGCCTACCTATGGCAAACTGTAAATCAGTATCTATTTGAAATATCTCTCTCCTCTCTGAAGGCTAAATCACCCCAGGAAAGACTGCCCTAAAACCTGAAGCCACAAAAAAAAAGTTTTCAAAGGCATCTAAATGACTTCAGTTCAGCTTTCTGCCATATTCAAACAAGTGCCTGTGACATAACTGGAGCAATTTAATAAGATACTAAGCCTCATTCATTGCCCCCTCCCCAACTGTTATGATCCTGTCAGCTGAGGATGGACTGAGAGAGTGCTCCTGCTCTTTTTCAAAGCAGAAATAGAACTGCTTAAACCACCCTCCAGACATGTATGCAGTTTCCAAACGTTAAGCCAGGTTCACTTTCTGGCATTTGTTCCTAACGTATTTCCAGCCCATTTGAGACAGAATTATTTGATTCCTCTCTTTTTTTCAGTCCTGTTTCAGAGTTCCAATCATAGCTTCATTCTCTGTGTACTGCATGTTGCACAATGCTGCTCTGCCCACGTGGAAATCCCCTTCACATTGTCGCAATCTCATGTCTCATAAGTCAGTGATTTTCAAGTGCAACTTCCATTGTGCCACCAGTAACTTTCTGTAGCGACCATACAGCCATAAACCAGTAATATCAGCAGGCAGACACAGCAGAATTTCACAGCAGCAGCCCTGTTTTAAGCAGCCTGCAGTATGATTCCCAAGCACAGTTTGAGCATGATCTCAATATTATTAAGCAAGTGGTGAGGATATATGCCATACTGTGGTCAATGTAGAGTGTAACAATATTTGAAAATAGCTTGAAATATGTAGAGGAAGAGCAGCTAGTGTTATCCACATGCACTAAACAGAGCTGAAAAGTAGAAGGAAACCAGATACTCTGCTTTGCAACTGTTAGGCAGATGAAAGATTACTGTACCCATATGATACAATGTCAGTGCACTAGCACTGCAGAAGAGTTGCAATAAATTTGGAGAAAGCCTTATAAATCTCCAAAGGTAAAGCTGTTCTAAATCTAAGACAAATGAACTCAGTTTCAACTGCCCATGCCCACTGCCTATGTGACAATTTAGTGAAGAATAACAATGAGACATGGTGTAATATGTTGTAAAACAATTATTTGGCACACCATAGGCTGACCCAGTGATCTTCTGTCCTAGGAAACAGGAATTGAATTTGACACTGTATAGGGGTAGAAAGTATTTTTCCCTTCTGTAATACTGTATATTGCAATCTATATATATAGACTGCAATATATTTCACATATTGTAATTGGCTTATGTGGAAAGGGTTTGGTAGCAGCTGGGCGGGGGCTTCTGAAGTGGCCTCTGTGAGCAGAGCCCAGCAGCTGCCCCACAATATATCAGAGCCAGCTCCAGACGGCTCGAAAAGGGATCTGCCACTAGCCAAGCCTGAGCCATAAGCGATGTCAGTTGGGCCACCGGGAGAGCAGAGTTAAGAAAGGGGAAAAAAAAAAAAAAAAAAAAAAAAAAAAAAAGTACTACAGTAGCTGGGAGAGAGGAGTGAGAAAATGTGAGAGAACCAGCCCTGCAGACCCCCAAGTCAGTGCAGCAGGAGGGCAGGAGGTGCACCAGGCACACAGCAGAAGTTCCCCTGTGGCCTATGGAGAGGCCATCCCCCCGCAGCCCAGGGATCCCACATGGAGCAGATCTCCACGCTGCAGCCCGTGGAGGAGCCCCCGGTGGAGCAGGGGGATGTGGCCTGGAGGAGGCTGCGGCCCATGGAGAGCCCCCGCAGGAGCACGCCCCGGGCCGGAGCTGCAGCCCGTGGAGAGGAGCCCATGCAGGAGCAGGGGGTCTGGGGGGAGCTGCCGCCCACCCGTGGGGGACCCGTGCTGGAGCAGTTTGCTCCTGGGGGATGGACCCCGTGGTACGGAGCTGTGTGGGAGCAGTTCTTGAAGAGCTGCTGCCTGTGGGCAGCCCCCGCAGGCTCAGTTTGGGAAGGACGGCATCCCATAGGAGGGACCCCAGGTGGAGCAGGGGCAGGGAGGGACCGTGAATGAGTGGCAAAGTATTACAGACTGACTAACATCTATTCCCCATTCCCCTGCACCACTCAGGGGGAAGAGTTATAAGAGGATGGATGGGGGAAGGTGTTTTTAGTTTGCTTTTATTTTTTTCCTGTGCTAGTCCACTAGTGATAGGCAATAAATTATATTATTATATATAATAAACTCCCTATGCTGAGTCTGTTTTGCCCATGACATTAACTGATGGGTGATTTCCCTGTCCTTACCTCAACCCTTGAGCCTGCTGCAATTGTATTTTCTCCCCCTTTTCCTTTGAGAAGAGGAAGTGAGAGAGCAGCTGTGGTGGAGTTCAGCTGCCCATCAGGGTAAAACCACAGCACATATTGATGTAATACACTTTATTGATGCAATGGATTTTACATATTAATTCATTTTTCATCCTGCATTTTTGGCCCTGCTTTCCATACTCAGAAAGTTCAGAGACACTCATGCTGGCACTTAAGCCCTGTATGACCTTCAAAGCCCATCTTCCAAGAATTTTTTTTGGCTTCTGTACAAGTGACAACACAGTTTTGTACTAAAGACATGTCTCAGCAGATAATATCCCTTCTGGGGCCATAAGAACAACAACCTGCACCAGTGTTTCACTTGTCCAGTATAAACCAAGGAAAAAAGACAAGAAAAATTCCCGTCCCACTTTTCACTTTCTTCTTCCTTGAAGCAAGGAGTTAAGAATGCCCCTCAAAGTATAGTGATGCAAAGATGACACATCCAGTATCATCCAGAAAGAAATCTAATGTGATCTGTGGAACAGGAAATGTGGCCATACCTACCACATACACAAAGTAGTCAGTGCTGGTTTTTATTTTTTAGAGCAATAACCAAGGATTTTAATACTTCAGACCTGAGTGTGCTCATATTCTTGATATTTCATAGCCTTACTGTGGAAACCTTTGTAAGTCTCTTAGAATGAGCTTCAACCTGTTTTAGTCATCAAGTCTAATGACACTCTGTAAAATATCAGAGCAGTCCAGGCGGGAGTCCCTGTGGAATTTATTCTGGGTAGCTCTAGAACTAGAACAGGGCTGTGCATTAGGATCAAAATCCCTTTCACCAAGATTAGGTGCTGAGAGTCCGAGTTGGTCACCATCGACTCTGTTTATTGAATGCACCCAGAACGAGTGGTATCAACATTTGTCTGTGCAAAACATTGTGGAACATTTTTAAATACCAAACAAATGTTTAAACATCACCATCTGGTTGTAGATATATCAATACAAACAACCAAACATGATACAACTAAGTGTGTTAATCAGTGCCTGATGATTAATTCCCACGTCATTTCCCTGCTCCCCTACTGTTCAGTTGCTCCTGTGTTTTTTAGACCCAGGTTGCTCCACTCAGAGCCTGCTACCATATGTGCACATGCCTACATACACACACAAACACACATACATATCTAATTAGCACTATGAACAGTGGGATTCCAGTTCCGACCAAGACCTTTGATTCACCCATATTATAAATTATGAATAATGAAAATAATGGAAATGCACAAACAGAACAAAAAAATGGGACAATGGTTGCCCAGTTGCAGTCTGCCTCCAGCTCTAATTAGACCCCCAGTAGCTCTGCTGCACACTTCATCCATCAGAGTTGCTGCCTCTGACTTCAATTACAATGGGTGTGCAAAGTTGTATGAATACACAAAACTATTTTGTCTTTCTGCAGTCCTGTTCATTGGCTCAGTCATAGTTTGCTGAACACAGTAATCCTACAAGCCACCATTCCTTAAGGGAAAAAAAAAAATGTCAAGAATCAAGTGATTCAAATTAAAATACAACTCTCAATAGTTTTGTTATCCATCTTTCCTCCCGTGACACTTTTTTTTTTATGCAGTTGCGGGCCCAGATTTCAAAGGATGGATTTCTCATTATCTTATACCAACCTGAGAAAGAAAGGATGATAGAATGAAAGTCAGATGGAGAGAAGTATTTTTCTCATTATCCTCAGCTGCCCTTTCCTATTTTGTTTCTCATCCTCCCAATCCTCTGTCAGCTGACACTCCTATTTTGGCAGAAAAGTTCCCTGTGTAAGGATCAAAAATGCAAACTGAATTCCTCCCTAATTTTCCCTGTTATTACCTATTTGTAACAGGAACTACAAAAGACATCTTACTCATATAAACCTGACAGCCACAAACTCTATGGATAGGTTTTTCTCCCTTACTCTGTGACTTCATGAAATATATTCCATGTGAATTGCAGGAGAAATGATAGCTAGCAATGCTTTGATAATTGTGGAATATTTCCATGAAGTGTATGTCTGAAATAGATATAAACCCACAGTCTCTACCATAAATACTAGGGAGAAAAGTATTTTATCTACCACTAAGTGAATTTAGCAGCAACAACAGAAATAAAATATATCTGCACCATCCCAGTATTCTCTCACTGCTGAAGAATTTCATGTAAGAACAAAAGGGATTTCTGTGGTTTATTGTTATCACATTTGAACTTGGCTTTGAATGGGAATCTAATTTCCGAGCAAATTTAAATGTCAGAATCATGATTTAAATACCTGATTAGGCAACTCATGCTGCTAATTTTCCAGCCTTCCAGTATGTCAATGTCAAGAGACAGGTGCCTTCTCTATCTCAGACTATGTCTCAGACTATAACTGGCTCAGACACCCATACTAGATTTTTTATTTTTTTTTAATGTTTTAGATATCAGGGTTGTGAACATACAGGATATAATGAGTTCTTGAAAAAAATAACTTCATCAAAAATTCTTTTGAAAAGGATATCTTCAAGAGTCTAAAGATACATAGACTTCATTCTGGTAGCAAAAATGGATAGAGGCTGTGATGTAGGTGAAATTTTCCTTTTTGAGACAAGGCCTGCACTGAGGACCAAATTTTTCTGATACTTTAGCTTCAACTCCAGAAAAAAAAAAAAAAAAAAAAAAAGTGTTTTCTGAAGTATCATTTCCAATAAAAGTGAATCAATTACATTTGGTTTATCCTGCTTTACAGCTCTCTATTCTTTTCTTGAAGATTCATCAAGAGGAGGTGTTCTCTTCTGCCTTAAAAACGTATATTCTACATGATGCTCTTCACTACTAACTGACTGCACTGCCTAATCTAGTGGATAATAGACATAACCAAGCAGACAGACTGTTTCTTCTGAACCTCTGTTTCAGATGTAAAACAAAAGTGGTAAAACTCCACCTCAGAAAGAGCAAATGAAAAAAAAAAAAAAATAATAATGCAAATAGCAACTCAAAGTTATCTGCCCTCTTCAGGGAGACAAAAAGCAAGAAGAAAGAGAAACCAGCTTGATAACCTGGTCCGACACAAAGAAGCCAAATGCAAACTGAGTTAATCCTAAATCCCGCACATGCACCACATGGCAAGGAATGGAAACTCATTACCCCTGAATGTAAATGTCAAACCCACAGGTGACAAAGACACTACTCTAAGCTTCCCTTTTACTCATCAAAGTATTTTAAATATGTTAAGATATTTCCTCAACAAGCAGTACTTGCATATTGGAACCTCATATCACTGCTACTTCAAAGCAGAGGGTTTTGAAGCATGTTCTTGGCTCTCACTGGGAGAAATCACTCATGTAACAAGGATGCAAGGTGCAGTTGCAGCAGGTGTCTACACTGTATTATATATATTCAAATGAATTCAACACCCACTGAATTACCCTGCATATTAAGTGAATAAAGTTGTCAGATTTATTTGCCTTTAGCTTCTCCCTGCAAATGATCTAGGGCATTTTCTATGTCACCTTTTACATGTACAAGAGTTCAGGGTGGATACAGGCAGTTTGGTGTCTTTGTACTTCAAAGATGAAATGTGAGGGTACTAGAACCTTTGTTTGAAGAAGCTTAAACAGTGTTCCCTCTCTGTATGTCTCATTCAGTTTAAAAGTTACTTTCCTCTAATCCAGTCTGAAGAACATGCTGTGACCTAATTGAAAGCAGTCTTCAACTTCCCCTGGGATTGTCCAGATAATTTTTCATCCACAAAAGGTTCATATCTCCTCCAGTACGGACAAGCTAGTATGTACCACTGTTAAACCAGTACAGCTTGGCCAACCACATAACATCCAGTTCATGAGAGTACCAATTACTCAGTGCTCCTGAAATTCAGAATGCTTCTGCTGAGGCTTATATGAATGTGTGCATAGTGGCTAAAGTTTTCTCATGCTTTCAGATGCTTATTTTTGAAATGCTTTAGTAAGAGTCTGACTCTAGAATCTTTTGATTTCTCTCCAATGGAGAAATACAAGAAAGAATGAGATAAGTTTGTTGTTGGAACAAATAACCCGAGGGAATCAGAGGAATAAGGTCTTGAGAATATAGGAAAAAACTTCAAGGCTAAAGAGCTTTTGTTTTTTATGAGGCCAACAAATGGATTTTAATCCCAATTGACTCTTCTTTACATGAAAAAAACTTCTTATATCCCAACATTTATTATCTGTAAATGCTAGAAACTAAATGAAGATGACAAAGAGAATGGGATTCATCTAGCTTAGATGGACTAAAGATATGGA
Source organism: Netta rufina (assembly GCF_964035555.1). Classification (NCBI taxonomy): domain Eukaryota; kingdom Metazoa; phylum Chordata; class Aves; order Anseriformes; family Anatidae; genus Netta; species Netta rufina. The sequence goes on from NC_140125.1 coordinate 113,619,535, forward strand.
GAACCTGTTCAAACTATTTATCTAGGTTCTTCTACAACCAGGAGAAAAAAAACAGCAATGCCAGAAGGCAGTTTATCTTATTTCTGCCAAATGCCTACTTGTCTTCTACCCTCAGAAGGTCCCTGGGTCCCTGCCTCTCTCTAGTGACACAATGGGTAAGATAGACAACCAACTTAGTCTTAAGTCCTAGGCTTTAGACAGCTAAATGCACATGGCTGAAATCCCAGCTGCATTTGGGAACGCCATGGGAAAGAGCCATTGAAAACAAATGTCTACAATGGAAACCAATCTGCAACTCGTTTGGTAATTGCCACCACTATCTCCACTCTGAGGAGACAGATTTTCAGATGATGTATACAAACCCAGCTCCTCTGAACCCAGAGGCACAGGGTTTGCAGACAGCAGCAGCTGAGGATCTGAGTCCTATGCATTTTGCATGAGCACTAGGGGGGGGAGTATTATTTTTGGAAAAAATAAAACCATTAACCTTTCTTTTCAATGAAATATTTTGAAGCGTCAGCAGGAGCCTGTGGTTGCTGAATCCTGGCAGTGGAAACTCCCTTGCGGATTTTGGAATATAAATTTCTTTGCCAAGTACACAAATGACCTTCAGTTCTGCAAGAAAACACCTATGGGTTTCACTTTAATGTTTATCTCACCACCATAATTAGACTACAGGTGTCATGACGCACACACGCATAAAAGGTACACATCGGTGTATACATATTGAACCGCTCCCGATATAGTGCTATTATGTTCCACTTTCAGCTTATAAACTAATAGAGAAATTGAGAACTTGACTTCCAGCTGAATGGAAAAATAGACCAAACGTCATTCTTTTTTGAAATGAAGGAGAAAAATGCACAAAATTCAGGGAAAATGTATTTGATTAATGTATTCTGAGAAATTCATTGTTGATGTAGGTCAGGCAGGATGGTCTATGGATTCTGGAGGAAGAGATTTGAATACACTATTAAATACAAATCAGATAACTTAAAAAATCAATTTTGTTCAAGGGAAAAAGTTCTCTCAAGCCAAAAGAGACTCAACTAATTATATCAAGAAAGTGCATGTAATGTAGTGTATATGCAGTGCTATAGATTTTTTGTCTGTTCACAGAAACAAGCAGGTAGAAAACCATGGGAGATGAGTACAGCCCAGCTCAAAAAGTTAATTTTATGGCCTTTTGCAGATATATGGCTTTGACCTAAACCAGGGTTTGATCAATTTCCATATTGTCATCATTCTCCAAAGAATATGAGAGCAACTATAACTTACAAGCAGAGACAAAGCAGAAAGCTATCCCTTGTCAGATGGAACAGGGACAACTCAAAAGTAAAAACTGATCCTTGAATATGAAAAATAAGGGTACTTCACCCTTAATATCAGATACATTAATTTAAGATTTAACACTTCCCATTTTCTTAAATGCAGCAGTCCAGCACACTGTTCAGAGTTTGCATTCAGTTGAATGAATTCCTTTCACTCATATAATAATGTTCGGGGCAAGAAGGATATTCCCTCTAAAATATTTTTTCCAGTGCCTTAGATACAAAAAAAAAAAATATGAAGAGGAAGTATTAGTAAATAGACATGTATCCTGCTACCAGCATCTTATCACCACATATTATCAATGTAGGGTTCATTAAGGAAGTGATAACTGCCTTTGTGTCATTAAAGACTTAATAAATACGACGCCTGCAGATAACCATCTAACAGGTGCAACAAAGGTCTGGAGTTTTGTCAGGTCAGTGCCTGTAAACTCCAGATGACTCTGCAGCCTAAATTTACCATGGCTATAAGTGTCCAGCTGCATTCCTCACTATACCTGGAAAGTAACTGGTCTATTGAAATTACACTGAATCTCTCATTTACACAGAAATTCAGAGTTTCCTGATGCTTCATTGATTTTAAGAACCAAAGATGTAAAATACTAAAATTCAGTTCTGAGTCTAGAGCGAGACCCAGACTTGGTCTTCCCTTAAATGTCTACTCTGCAAAATAAGAATGAGTCTAGGATTTATCATGTTCTAGGGAGTTCAGGGTTTGGAATTGTAAGGGGGAGGACTCTTAAAATGCCATAAGCAGTTCATTGATTCATTAGGAGAAAAAATAATGTGGGTAATAGCTACCTGACTTGTTAGTATAAAATGACACTTTGAATGAATGGTCTCTATTATGTATTCTAGGTAGCAGACATATTGATCCACCAGAGACATCTTGCTACTCCTATATAATAATATTTTAAATCCTTTTATTTCCTTCAGCCCTACATATAAGAGAATATACCCCTAAGGACTGGACAACATCTGGTATATATAGGGATGACTCACAAGATGGATATAAAGAAAGATCTAAAATCCCTTGACAAAGTAGCTGTTTCAATCCTTTAAGAAGCCTACTGAAAGTTAATCTTATATGTGATTTCAGGATCCAAAAAGTTTTCAACACAATTTACTTTCTTCATGAAAGAAAAATGTGATAAAAAAAAAAAAAAAAAGAGCTGCCATGTGGATCCCCACAGCAGTGTAGCTATTTTCTTTCAAGTTATGGTTGCTTCTTAACACTGTAATTAAGTTTGAATAATGCTGCCAAAGTAAATCATGCACTTTATACAATTACTGTACAGAATGTAAAAGGGAAACAAAATATGATGTGAGCTTTGTTAAACTTAAAATACACTTGACAATCACTTAACTTAATTAGATACATTCACCTCCTGAAAAAGTTACTGTACTAAAGATGATGTTCACCTTTCCAAAGGAAAATAATCCTCTCCCAGAGCTGAAGGCACATATCTCACCTTTTTTAGTTCTTTATTATCATTACAGTAACACTTCTGTATTAAGTATCACTAGCCTAGCACCCAGTGGACACCTTTCTACTCCCAGCTCTGTCAAGAATGTTCTTGGGGTTGTTACGCCAGCTCAGTGCCTCTGTTTCTAAACCCATTGCTTGCAAGTCTTTTCCTTTTGGAAGTTATTGTAATTCTATGTACAGCATAATAGCTAATAATAATTACTGTAATATACATAATTATATTATGTGCTAGGTAGAGAATAATAGTCATAGTAAGAAATCCCTAATACTTACAGGAAATTAATATTTTGTGGTTACAAACTAACCTAGATATACAATTCCCTTGGTTTCATGAGGTTTCTTCAATATTTTTGAATAGTGTTTCTTTTAAAGGACACATAAGTGTTCTTTTCTCTTTCATTGTGCGTTTGCAAGCAGTTTGGAACATACATAGAGCTTAGGCAATATTGTTCTTTGGTAGAACTTGGCAGAGCTCCATTTATTTCCATGGGGTTACAACAATTTACCTCAGATGAGGATTGAGCTTTTGTTTTCCTCTACCTTTTAGCAACTGATTTATTTTAAGCATCCTTAGTGATTCAGCACAAAGACTCATCCATTATGGCCTTATATCTGTGAAACTCATTATCCATCAGGGTGAACCACAGAGAGGAAGTTCTGTCTTGGATATCTAGCAGCACATTACCAAAAGGTTCTGGGTTTGAGTATGAAGAGGTTGCCTACACTCTACACAGCTAAGGAAAAAAATGGGCAACAATGACTCTTACCTATATTTGGCTATATATACTCTCATCTATATCTATATTATACTGGCATGAAGCTCTGACAGGGGAGGTATTAGTAAAAGGATCTTCACCAAAAAGGTGGGAACAGGCTCCCCAGGGCGGTGGTCATGGCACCAAGCCTGCCAGAGTTCAAGAAGCATTTGGACAGTGCTTTAAGACATGCGGTCTGATTTTTGGGTGGTCTTGTGCAGACCCAGGAGTTGGACTCAATGATTCTTATGGGTCCCTTCCAACTTGGGGTATTCTATGATTCTGTATTTCTTTCCCTCAAACCCAAGGTCAGCTGGGAGTGAAAGGGTTTCAGATGTACATTTAAAACAACCTGAAAGCTCTTTTAGCTCACACTGTTCAAAGTGGCAAAGCTTGTGCTCCATTTTGTCTTGCAACACATCTCTCCATTGAGGATATGAAGTGACACAGACTTGGTGATCCCACCAACACCACCCAAGTCCTGTGTCAATGAGAACCTTCCCTATTTCTCTCAGTACACTTCCCCAGCTGCTTTGGGTCATCTCAAAATAGGGAAGGTCTGAATTTCAGTACAATTCTCAGAACTACTGAAAGCTGTTTATAATTATTAAAGTATGTTAGTTGTTAATATCACAAACAGTAAAATTAATAAAGTCTAATTTCTTAAGAAATCATGTGTTGTGTCTATACAACCTGATGTGTAACAAATTGCATGTTCCAGCTAAGATCTTTGTCCTGTTTTGGTGCATAGAAGGTATTACTCTTCCATGTGGTTTCTCCTATCTGGACTGTAGTCACTCTCAAGCCTTTCCATCAATCAGACTTGTAGCTTCTCCTATGTCTATAGTAATAGCAATAGTCACTGTAGAGCTTTTCCAACATTCAGATTCTAATCAAGTCTTACCTTGTTTGAAATTCCCACCTCTCTTTAAAGCACTTGGTCATCATGTTCAGAAATTGTGGAGAGCACTCACACCCAAAAACTCACACAAATGCAACAGAAAATCGGGATAAAGGATAACAAATAAATGATGTATCATGGTAATTTAGGGATCTCTTTTTCCCAAGAGAGGGTTTTCTTCCCTCTGGAATGTCAGAACAAGAAGGAAGGGAATGAAGAACCAGTTCAGTTCAGGTTAATACACAATTTTTCATACCAGAAGGTAAATCAATAAATGGTTGCCTAGATCAATTTTCTGTCATGTCTATGCAACATACTGAGGAAATGTAGTAAGGGAAGCATTTGAGGATGTGGCAGGTATGGACAGAACCGGCATTCTGATTATTACATCTGGAGAGTTTTGAATTAATAAATTTCAGAGAGGGGGAGAAACTTTTTTCACTTGAGATGGCTTTGTATTCATTACACGTACACACTACTGCATTGGTTGTTTATGTTCACTGATTAACTGTAAAAAATGTTATACTATTTAAGTGTGAAGGTCTCCAGTAAAACTATAGAAATGTATTTATGGGAGACACAATATGTACAGTAGTTGTTTATTAAGGTCGTTGTTATAAAATGTCTGATTGATGCAAAGACTGTGTATCGTTACAGCACTGATCATAAAATACACCACGGGGCACCTTGCCAGAGATGCCTCTCCCAAACAGTGCTGAGGCTGATGCTCAGGCAGCATAAATGCTGCAACCTCTCCCTATGTCGAACCTTTACTGAGCAGAGATTACTGGAGCAGCATCCTGCCCATGCTGACTTCACCGTGTGCTGGCCCTCAGCATTACAGGTTGAAGGTTTTGACCGTCGAAGCTCTTAAATCTGTTTTGTGCAACTCCAGTAGTGCAGAACAGACTTAATGCCAGCTTATTGGCGAGCGCACCAGTGTGACGAATTCCCAGGTGGCAATAAGAGCACCTTCTGCATTAGCCCAAGAGTGGAGCATCTGTCTGAGAGCTGCTGGAAGAGGAGAGCATGAACCCTGCTCTGTGAGGATGAACCCTGGCATGCATCTTAGTCAGTTCATGTTTTGTTTCCTTAGTCCCCTACTGTCTCTCTATACTCCCTGATGATTATGGGTGCATTTTGATCATTGTAGGTGTGCATTTATAAATACCGATTAATCCATTTCTAAAGTAGCAAAGCTGAAAAGAAAATGCATCTGGATTTTATTCGTGCACCATGGAAAGCAGCTGGTTTGGCTTGCTGCTAAATCTATATGAAACAACCCTGGATTCTGAAATAAAAGCAGACATTTCTGGGTATTTATTTTTTTTTCTTCCAGAGCTGAATAACAGGGAGAGTCCATATGACCATAGTCCAGGCAAGCTGTTGAAAGTAAGAACTGGAAAAAAAATTTCCAGCTTGCACTCTGATGCCAAATTTTGCAAGCATCCTGTTTACTGACTGAGACATTCAAGTGAAATCAGAGCAGTGGGCCATGACCAAAGCTAAAAAAAATAATTGCAAGAAAACTGTGTAAAGCTAAAACTCTAATCTCAAAAAAAAAAAAAAAAAAAAAAAAAAAAAAAAAAGAGTATGGAAAAGGTATAACACCTTTCTCAATTTCATACAGATTTTAAGAACCCTTCTCTTCTATCACAGCTCAACTGCTAGAAAAAGCACTTTCTTTAAGAAACAGTCCCACAGCAGCTCAGGCTGGGTACAGATACAGAGCACAACCCTAACTTCCCTGGCCTGTCACCAAAGAGAATGAGTTTATTACAGCATGCAGAGAGAGAGATTTGACAGACAGCTGGCCATCCAAGCACTCTATTATTAAAGCTTGTGTTCAGCAGGATGCATTGTTTGAAAGTCGTGTTTGCAAAAGCAGTCTCCTACTACTAGCATCTGCATTAACTATTAGTTTTATGAAGTACAAACCACTTTGCAATGTCATGACACAAAGCAAGCTTAGCCTTGTGCTTACTTGAAGGAAAAAGAAAAAAACATCTCCTGGGGTTATTTAATTTTTTTCCAAACATATGTTGTGAAAGGCCTCATGGCAGTTTGAAGGAACTCTCAGAGCTCCAGCTAGAGGCATGCTGAGACCTTCTCTTTTGCAAAGAAAAAGCTGAAGCCTTTTTACTTTCATCAGGAGAAACAATGAGGATGGAGTAGACTGAAATACAGGTAAATCTTGTTTTGTCTGTACTGCCATGAAGGTAGAACCAAAGAAGGCCTTAATAGCCTGATCGGTGTATTGTCTTGTAGTAGTAAATCTGTGTGCAACACACAGGTAGGAGGTTAATACAATTTTATTACCAGAGCTCTGGTAGTCTACTCCACAATCCAACAGCTAGCATAATCTCCAGATGTCCTGGGGTTGTCAAATTGCAATGCAACAGCTATGAAGGAAAGTGCCATTAATGGGAGGAGAAAAATATTAAAAGTGAGGTTAGGTCTCAAACACAGAACTTATATTTTTCTATAGGCTTACCCAAAGTTCTGGACATTCGATTTCAATTATTTAGACTCTCCTGAGCATGTTGTCAAAGATGTAGATATTTGGCCCCCTCTAAGTGGGTATTTGGGGAAAAACCCTATTAGCTTTCCCATGCTTAAGTGTAAAAATTCCTCAGTTTCATATGAAAACTTTTAAATCCTTCATGCTTCTCTTCCCCTGAAGTTATGCTTGAAGGCAAAGAAATCATTGCCAAATATCTGTCCTCTTTGTTTTCTAAGGCTACTTTTACTTGCCCCCAAACACACACATACAAGTACAACAGACAGACATAAACATACTCGTACTCTCATCATGTAGGATGAGGTTGAGCATACACAGTTGTTCATAGAATCATAGAAGGTCCTTATTTACAAGAGACCCACAAGGATCATAGGGTTCAGCTCCTGGCTCAACATAGAACCACACAAATCAGACCATATGTCTGAGAGCATTGTCCAAACACTTCTTGAACTCCAGCAGGCTCGGTTTTGTGGCCACTGCCCTGAAGAGCCTGTTCCGGTGCCTGACCACCCTCTTGGTGAAGAGCATTTTCCTAATATCCAATCTGAAATTCCCCTGTCATGGCTCCATGCCATTCCTTTTCTGGTCACTAGAGAGAAGAGATCATTGATGGCTGAAGTTGCTCAGCAAGAAGAGTTGATACCACTTCACTTGGGTCTTCTCTGCACTAGATCAGAAACATCAATTACAAGGCAGCGTCAGCACAACAGGGAAGGAATCAGTGCTCACACCCCATGGCAGGTTAGAAAAACATGGCCATCACAGCTAGCTTCAACAGTTAGACTTTTATTGTCTCAAAAGACTATGTTTATATTACCTCAACAAATAATGAAGGGAGAGCAACTGTACCTAAATTGTAAAACTCACAAATTCTTCACAGCCCCAGAACAGATACTGCCCACAGCATGTCCCCACTAAAACTTGGGGATTTCCCCCTCTACCTTCTGGCTTTCCTTGGAGAGAAAGCTATGCAGGTCAGACACACCAAATCTAATCTATCATTCATCCTAGACACCTCTTCATGAGATGAATCACCCACCTGTGTTTCTGTTGACTGTAGATGATTCACTGGACAGCTAAACTCACATGAAATTAACTCCATCTGAAACAGTCTGCAGGATGAGACTCTATTTTACAATTACATGGTATTGTAGGAGTTTGAAGAGCTTTTTCTATTTTTTTTATTATTTTTTAAAGCTCAAAGAAAAAAATACAAGAGCTCATGCTTCCATGGGAAGGTCTACGCTACACCGGGCCTGATGGCACCGGATGGGATGCGCCTCTCTCGGAGAGGGGTAAGAATCTTTGGTCAGGAGTTGGCAGGGCTGATAGATAGGGCTTTAAACTAGAGTCGAAGGGGGAAGGGGCTAAAACCAGGCGCGCCGGTGAAGACCTAAGGGATGGTACGCTAGAATCAGAGGGGCTGTGTGCCAGTGAGGTCCTTTGGTCAGATCCACAAGGTGCTGAGTGTAAGGAGACGCACTTGAAATGCTTTTACACAAACGCACGCAGTATGAGGAATAAAATAGATGAGCTAGAAGTCCTGGCCCAGTCCTGCAACTACGACATCATCGGCATAAGCGAAACCTGGTGGGATGAGTCCTGTGACTGGGGTGTTGCGATAGATGGTTACAGGCTCTTCAGGAGGGACAGGCAGGATAGGCGAGGTGGTGGGGTGGCGATGTATGTGAAGCAGGGGCTGAACTGTGTGGAACTTCAGGTCGGCGATGGCAAAGTTGAGAGCCTCTGGGTAAGGATCAAGGGACGAACGAATAAAGGGGATGTCGTTGTGGGAGTCTATTACAGACCGCCTGGCCAGGACGATAGCGCCGATAAATTATTCTTTACAGAACTAAGAGAGGCCTCGAGATTAACTCCCCTTGTCCTTATGGGGGACTTCAACTTGCCGGACGTTAACTGGGAGTGCCACACAGCTGACACGAGCAAGTCCAGGAGGTTCATGAAGCACCTAGATGATAACTTCTTGGTGCAGGTGCTAACGGAGCCAACTAGGAAAGGTGCCCTCCTAGACCTGTTGCTAGAAAACAGAGAGGGTCTGGTGGGAGATGTGGTGATTGGTGGCCGCCTCGGTCATAGCGACCATGAAGTGGTTGAGTTCAAAATTTATGGTGACAGAAGGAAAAGTGCCACCAAAACCTCATCCCTAGATATGGGGAAAGCGGACTTCAGGCTGCTCAGGGAACTAGTCAGCAAGGTCCCCTGGGAAACTGCTCTTGAAGGCCTCGATGTCCACCAGTGCTGGTCACTCTTTAAGCGATGCCTCCTAGAAGCACAAGATAAGGCAATTCCAAAATATCGCAAGTCAGGCAGGCGGGGCAGGAGGCCAGCGTGGCTGACCAGGAATGTTCTAATGGAGATTAGGCGAAAACAGAGAGTGTTTCGCTACTGGAAGGAGGGCCAGGCGTCATGGAAAGAATACAGGGATGCTGTTCGTGTTTGTAGGGAGAAAGTTCGAGTGGCCAAAGCACAGCTAGAGTTGAAGCTGGCTGTGTCTGTGAGAGAAAATAAAAAGGGTTTTTTTAGATATGTAAATGGAAAAAGGAGAACTAAAGAATACATAGGGCCGCTCCTTGATAGGGAAGGTCTCCTCACAGACGATGACGTAGGCAAAGCAGAGACGCTTAACGCCTTCTTTGCCTCTGTCTTCAATGCCGATGATGGGCTTCGGGACCCAGGGTGCCCTGAGCTGGAGGGCCGGGATGGTGGGGATGACAAACTCCCAACTGACCCTGAACGTGTGCGGGATTTGCTACTCCACCTGGATCCCTACAAGTCCATGGGTCCGGATGGGATTCATCCCCGGGTGCTGAAAGAGCTGGCGGATGTCATCGCAGAACCTCTTTCAATTATTTTTCAACGATCCTGGGAATTTGGAGAGGTCCCGGTAGACTGGAAGCTGGCAAATGTTGTGCCAATTTTCAAGAAGGGTCAGAAAGAAGACCCTAGCAATTACAGGCCTGTCAGTCTCACGTCAGTGCCTGGTAAAATCATGGAGAAGTTGGTTCTCGGACTTATTGAGGCGCACCTGGGGGACAAAGCAGTCATTGGTCCCAGCCAGCATGGGTTTGTGAAGGGTAGGTCCTGCCTAACTAACCTGATTTCCTTTTATGATAAGATCACCCGTATGGTGGACCAAGGGAAACCAGCTGATGTGATTTTTTTGGACTTCAGCAAGGCTTTTGACACGGTTTCCCATAGGATCCTACTGGACAAAATGTCCACCATACAGCTAAATAAAAACATCATACGATGGGTGAGCAATTGGCTAACGGGCAGGGCCCAAAGGGTTATGGTAAATGGGGCTGCGTCAGGCTGGCGGGCGGTCACCAGTGGGGTCCCTCAAGGCTCCATTTTAGGGCCGGTACTTTTCAATATTTTTATAAACGATCTGGATGTAGGAATAGAGGGTATTTTGAGCAAGTTTGCTGATGACACCAAACTTGGAGGAGTTGTGGACTCAAATGAGGGCGTAAAGGCCTTACAGAGGGATCTGGACAGGTTGGAGAGCTGGGCGATCACCAACCGCATGAAGTTCAATAAGAGCAAGTGCCAGGTCCTGCACCTGGGAAGGGGAAACCCTGGCTGCATGTACAGACTGGGCGATGAGACGCTGGAGAGCAGCCTAGAAGAGAGGGATCTGGGGGTCGTGGTAGACAGCAAGTTGAATATGAGCCAGCAGTGTGCCCTGGCAGCCAGGAGGGCCAATCGTGTCCTGGGGTGCATCAAGCACGGCATCGCTAGTAGGTCAAGGGAGGTGATTGTCCCGCTCTACTCTGCACTGGTGCGGCCTCACCTCGAGTACTGTGTGCAGTTCTGGGCACCACAGTATAAAAAGGACATGAAACTGTTGGAAAGTGTCCAGAGGAGGGCTACGAAGATGGTGAAAGGCCTGGAGGGGAAGACGTACGAGGAACGGCTGAGGTCACTGGGCCTGTTCAGCCTGGAGAAGAGGAGGCTGAGGGGAGACCTCATCACAGTCTACAACTTCCTCGTAAGGGGGTGTCGAGAGGCAGGAGACCTTTTCTCCATTAACACTAGTGACAAGACCCGTGGGAACGGGGTTAAGCTGAGGCAGGGGAAATTTAGGCTGGACGTCAGGAGGGGGTTCTTCACAGAGAGGGTGGTTGCACACTGGAACAGGCTCCCCAGGGAAGTGGTCACTGCACCGAGCCTGTCTGAATTTAAGAAGAGATTGGACTGTGAACTAAGGCACATGGTCTGAACTTTTGGGTAGACCTGTGCGGTGTCAAGAGTTGGACTTGATGATCCTTAAGGGTCCCTTCCAACTCAGGATATTCTATGATTCTATGATTCTATGATTCTATGCTACTAAGCTCAAGTCCCTAAACATACCAAAACTGTGAATTTTTACAGCAATCCATTTTCTGCAGCAGTAGAAGCATGTTGACTTCCTCTATTAAGTACTATAATTGGTAAGGGGAAAAAAAGAAAAAAAAAAAAAAAAAAAAAAGAACAGAAAAAGGTTTTTGGCTGCTGTATTAGCTATCACCTCCAAGAATAATTTTGATCTTGCAATTGTAATAGCCAATCTACAGCACAGAATTTATATAAGACATTTTTGGCTGGTATATGAGAGAAAAATCTTGGCACTCTCATAAACATCAATGTATGTGTCTTAAAAGTAATGTTCATAATTTACATAAACTAAACACGATGAATTGGAAATTTTGACTCTCAGGCAAAAAGTGCGTCTAAAAGGCAATTCCAGATTGCATTAAGTGCTAGAATGACTGATGCCTACAAAATATTGTCCCTTTTCTCAACATGATAATACCTCAAAATCACACACATACATACACACACACAGCAGTGCATGAGTGGGTGTGCGTACAGTCTTGTACCTGTCACCTCCTCCTGTTTGAATCCAGATAATTTTTTGCCCATGTACTATTCTTTCTGCAGTCTAGGCATCTTCTTCTGCCCAGAGTTTAGAAGCTGCTCTCCTCTCTCTTCCTGCACCCCCATTTTGATTTCAGTGCTGTAAATTGTCAGGCATGCCTATAACAATAGGACATGCTGCCTAGTATTTGCAATGTGGATCCAGACACAACCAAACTGCTCCCAACCGTATCTCCCCTTTGGTAAGCTCTCAATTATATTCCTCTAATGCAGTCTGTTCCTGGGTCTTCTTTCAGGTCAGTGATGCATTATTCTTCTGACACTGGGTTGACAAATTTGGGATACATAAACCCCGTAATAAATTTTTTGTTTTATTGTGATAATCCTGTGACTAGGCTGTTTTAAAAAATAATAATACACTTGGTTTTGATTCTCTTTTGCCTTGTACCTTGTCTGAGCATTTACAGCCAGATAAAATGACACCAAGTTGAATCAAAAAGATGATGAAATAAAATGTCAGCATTTCACACCCACCTTGAAATCTCTTCAAAATGCTGTAAATTATTAGAGAACTCAGTAGTGGAGAAATGAGCCTAGACAATTAAAGATTCACTGTTTCACAGGTTTCTCAGGTGCTTTATTTAGTTTCTGCTTGGCAAAGAAGAATTAGGGAAATTCACATGAGGAATCTAAAAATTCTGATGGTCATCCATGGGATTTTTTCATTGCCTTTTTAGCTCATATTCATTATTGCAAAAAATCACAGGGAAACCAAGCACATGCAAGAATAGAGTTCAATCCTGAGATTTCTGTGTGTTGACCATGCAAATGAAATGCATATAGATATCTAAAAGGACATTTGTTATGTTGAAAATAATAAGTAAAAGTATTTCAAAATAAAACTTTTATCATATCCTTGTGCTTATGAAGTCTGTTACTGTAAATGAGAGCTAGTAAAGGTGTGTTTTATCTCAGACTATAAATAGCTGAACTTTGCTAGTTTCCTCAGAGGGACACCATGAGACAGTTGCTTAGATCACGCACTGTGCTAAAGAGCATAAATCACAAGACCAAAAAAATAAGGAACACCCTCTCTCTTTTTAAGGTTTCAGGTATTTAAGCTACATACAAATTTCAGAGACCATGTACTTCTATTCTCCTTTTCATTAAATATAGCATGTTTGATTGTTTGTTTATCTAATTAGAATATTGCATGAATAAAACATATTTGAAATTGAAAAATAAGGAAATTAAGTTGAATGTGAAACTTTAAATACCTTCTAACGTTCAACCTCTGAGGACCAAATACTGAAGCACTGCTGACCAAGAACCAAGAGTCAGCTATTTAGAAAGGAAGAAAAAAGATCTTAATATAAAAATGATGAAAAAGGACTTCAACAATTTTTTTAGTTCTGTCACATATTTCCTGTGCTGTCTTGGTTCACTTGCTTATATTTTTACCACAAGTTTCCTATAAATAAAACAGCACATAATCCCACCTGATTCCTGAGAAGTTTAGTGTTCATAAAATAGTTAGTAGCCCAATCAATCATAGATGCGATAGGAATACCAGCCATTATTAGGAGTAGCCTGAAGAATGAGAAGGAAATAAACTTCTCAAGAAACTTGGGTTCTATTTCACCACCACTACTTGCTGATATCCAAAATTTATGAAAATAAACCCTCCAGCTAAGTTAATCAAAATACTGCACTTGGTTTCCACTTCTGATATCATGGGCACCACTCGGTAAGAAACAAGACAGGCTGACTAGGAAGCAGCTCACTGTACACCAAAATCTTGCAAAAGCAGATACTGCCAAACTAACACAGAAAAGAAGGGAGAAGAAAAGTACTGAACTTCTTGTGTTTAGAAAATAATGTCCCCTGACTAAACATTTCAGAGAAAATAAAACACCTGTTTTTGAAGATATGAGAAAAAAGCACACACCTGTTTTAGTGATAGGAGGCAGAATTCTCATATGGAAAATGAGCAACATTTCTTAAGAACTCTGATGGCAATTCCCCCAAGTGGCTGGAACCAACTGGCTTATGACAGCCAGTTGAGGGCCCCATCACAGCTGCTCAGGATGAAGATTCTCACACAGCATGGCTAAGAGAATATAATGTTTTGAAAACTGAAGCTGTAGGGGAATAGAGATGTAAAGTATTTGTGGAGACACCAGTTCACATCCATCAGTGGATGGATGTTTGATGCTGGCACCAGGAATGTATGAGGGAAGACATAACGAAGTCAGTAGGTTTTCTCCTTAGGGAGCAAATAAGATTTTTATCTCTTCACCTGTTAACATGGAGAGCAGACTCTGCCAGAAGAATGCAAAGACTGATATTTCATAAGACTACAAAAACATGACTGCAACCACAAGTCATTAGCAGGACTGAGAGCAAGAATCAATTACTAAGATACCTGGAACCATATAAGGTACTCAGGGTTAATCAAGATAAGATCTACAGAAGACCTGCATTCTTACAAACCATCAGCTGCAGATCAGTATCGATATAATGGGCATCTCATATGGCACTAGGTATTTATATTTTAGTCATTTTTTCCCTTTGAACAAGCAGCTGGTGAGCAGAGGGAGAAATAGAATAAAAGCTCTCCAAATTACAATGTAAAGAATGGAATTAGAGAAATCCTGGAGAGGAAAGACTGAAGTAATGTCAACTATTTTAGGAATGTTGGTGACTCAGCCCAAGACTTACAAGGACACCTTAATTACCTGAAAATTTCTATCAGACTACAGGTATTCTAAATAAAAGGTCTTGTAGAGACTTTTCCATATGCTCACAGTAACTTCATACATAATAACCTGTTTGATCTTAAACCAAAGTTGAAACACACTCAGAATAGACACCTACCTAACTGTGAGAGATTTTATTTTTAAATTCAAGCCATCTTAATAACTATATTTTCTTTCCATGATACTTGAGTATTACCAACAGACAAGAAGAAAATTGTACCAGATAATTTAAAAGAAGTGAGAAAACAATGATTCCTGTGTTAAAGAGGCTATAATCAGAATTTAAACAGGAAACAGTAAATTGTTGTATTCTGACAGAAGGACACAGGGAAATTATGAGGCAAAAAGTAGATATTATGAAAGGGGTTAGCATTACTCAACATACAGCCAATCCACCATCCATTTTTTGGAGGGCACCACAGAAAAACATTTGTTTGGTTGTTTTTTTAAAGAGTTTGAAAGCAGGTAACTTTGGACATGTTTCTGCAAAGCTTCCATTACCATGAGGAAGGAAAAGCAGGATTGTATTTGAAAATTGATGATGACTGGCATGAAGGGCCAAATCAAAAAGGTATTAGAAATGCCAGTACTAATAGAAAGACCACAGGTGGATAAGGATGAGCATGAGCAACATGAGCACATATCTTGTGGTTGCTTTGACAAAGAACATCCAGTGGAAATTTTCCTAAAGATGGCACACATTTATATGTTAATTCAGAAGTGAACATTCAGTTTCTAGAGTAAACAAAGCTGGATCTTTTTCCTACAACCTCATTTCTAACAATAAAACAGGTATATACAACTAGAAAAGTTTTATTATAAATAGGTTCAATATCACTGAAGTCAAGGAATTATTCCCATTTATTTCAGGAGTAGACCTGTGCTTTATTAAAGTGGACCATTTCTTTGATTCAATAAATTAGTCAATTTTCTTATTGACTTTTTTTTTGTAAAGGATTTTATAAAAAAATAAAAATTTAAAAAATTTATTTTATAAAAAAATAAAAATTAAAATATAAAAATATATATATATATTTTAATTTTTATAAAGGACAATGAGACATTGAGAAGTTAAGAAGTTACTTTTTGTCCCAAAACTACAGAGTTACTATAAGACTGACAGTTTTTGGTGATTTTTTCCAAAAATGTCATTTCCATTGCAACGTCAAACCATTTGAAGTGTTGGAAGTCTTGACGCAAAAACTGTGGCCCTTATTGAAGCTGGTGGGAATTCTTTACATAGAATATAGCCTTTTTCCTTGGTCTTTATTCCTTAATACTCTTTGGGAGTTAAAGGAAATATAAATTCCAGAATGTCATGCAATCCATTCTTGGAGTTCTTCCCAGAATAAAACTGTCAGATAGATCTTACCATTTCTTCATCCTTTTAAGCAGGTGTGGAGCTCATTACAGAGCCCATCTGACTCCACTGCAGTCTGTACAGAGCTATAAAGTTTGTGAGACCTGCAAAAGCACAAGTCTCCAAAAATGGTATGCACACAGTTTAAAAAAATTTAAGCCCTGTATTTCAGAAGTGTGCAGTAAATTTCCCAGATACGTCAACAAACTGGAGGATATCATGAATCCCCAGTCACCTTCAGGAGGGTGGTTCTTCTGCCAGGTGAACAATAGCCTGAACAGCAGTCCTGACTGAGTGTGTGCAGTAGAATTCCTCCTCTTGTACTGTTGTCACAATTATTAAAATGTTTAGGTATATTAAAGTAGCACCCAGCAGGCAGCTGTAAATCCTGACTATACAAAAGCATAGTAAAAACAAATACTCTGACCTCAGCCTAAATAGAAAAGATATCCAAAGAGAGATCAAAGAAGGATCCTGAGGATGGGGAACTGAGGCAAAGAGAGACAAATTCACTTGCCTGAGGTGGCAGACCCCAGAAGGGAAGATAAATTTCCTAATTCTCACTCCAATGCCTTAACCATAAAGCAAATCCTCTGTAGATCTCTATTTTAGTCCTCCATAACTTAAAAATAATAATAATAAAAAAAAATAAATCCTATAGGCCTGCATTTTCTCATCGCCTTGCCTAAGCACAAGGGTGAAATACTAGGTGGTGGGCAGGTAGATAAATTATATTTGAGTTACACTACAGTAGGAAAATATCTGTCCTTTAACAATGAAAGATGTATTTTTCATTCGGGTAACTCAAAAGCATATTATTTTTTATTACATATTGAGTGTAGCTAAAAGTGGACATATTTCCTTATTCACCTATGCTCACAGAAAGCAAAGGGAAAGTAATGTGCCCTGCTTGTTCATCTTATGTGGCTTGTTAGGAGCTTCTTCTTCTTGTGAGTCTTTCTCATGATTTCTTCTCTCAGTTCTTCAGACATGACAAAGACACTTGTCCTCTGTAAGAACAAAGGCCATACTGGAAATGCTATGATTTTAAAGACAAGTTTATGCTGAGGTTTCCAAATGTAACAACACTAAAATATTATATATCCCTGAAATGCAAGGCTTTTCACTGCACATTATTAAATGCTATTTTGTCATAAACTGACAAGCAAATGTTTTATTAAACCTGTTGGAATTCATTGTTAAATAACAACAGTGTTTAACATTTATATCCTTAAACCTCTGTACATGCATAAACCACCAAATCTTGCTACACAAGTGGATCAATTCTTCTTTTATTGTTATTACTAAATCTGCTTTATGACTTGCAGCGCAGAGGCTCCATTTTCCACCATCTAGGTTTCTCCCATGTGTGCTCATTTACATCTGTGAAAATTTGTTTAAAGTGAGTAAACATAGCAGTTTCCACCCATACCGAACTCACTATGCAACACTGCAAATGACACCATAACATAACAAATTGAGTCCTCATAGGTTTGGCAAACAAGCAGAAGAGGAATATTTGTAACAGACTGTTGTCATTGGGTGATAGAGCTGGGAGGATAGCACTGCAGTTTCTCTATGTGCATCTCACGAGGCCAGTGACTCCATTTGTGACCTGTCCACTGCATGTGCAATGAGGTGCAGATTTTATATAAGGTAAAAATTAGAAGGATATGAATTAAACTTTAAGCAGCCCCAGCCTGTCAGGTGCATGCTCCTGTGTGTAAAACACACAGTTGTGCATCTCCTCAGATGGTTTCGCTGAGAATAGTATGTGATCATACCAGCCAAAACTGATGGGAGTGTTTAGGGACTGCAGCAGTCATATTTCCATGAGGATGATGCAATAAAAGAATTTTAGGTGGTAAGTTTTCTAACCCTGGAGTTAAAGAAAAAAAAAAAAAAAAAAAAAAGACCTAGGACATCATTAATTATCTGTTGCCACACTGTTTCATTCAGTTCTCCTCTTGATCATGCCAGGAACAGAAGGAACCAGATTCTGTCAAGGTTTTGCATCAAGGGAATGGGGAGTATTATTATGTATCCAAGCAGTTCACATTTCAGGGCATGTGGGCTGATCCCTTGAGAAGAAAAATGATGGTGAATGACGTAACATTTATGCATTCATATTTTGGGTTGCTTTTTTTTTTTTTTTTTTTCCCAAAGCTAGCACACAACATCTCATTTCCCTGAGCAGCTCTGCTGTTCACAGTTCCAAATACTTTTCTATACTCAGCCTACACCACCACTTTTTCTTATTTTTACTTTTTTTTACATCCTTGGTGCAAATATTTCCCAGGATGACTCTGGCTTTTCCTTATTCCTTCACCATTAGTCTTTTTCGGTTTCTGCTTTGCCCGTTGACACAAACAAATATTGGGTTTGCCTAAAACAGTACAATAGTTTCTGGTTGTCTGAATTCTGAGCTGGTTTCCTCCTAGACGGTGTCTGGTTTGATAATGAGAAATCCATTTCAAGGCCATTGGAATAGCCATTCACTGGTCCTGCTGCCTTACAGAAGCGATTCTTGTGACACTTAAAATCATCTTCCAGGACAAAACAAGCATTCTGGTGAGAACATTACAGTTATACCTTGCAAGTCAGTTGTGCAAGACTGTATTGGGATTACATGGCATGGTTTTGGTAGCAGGGGGCTGCAGGGGTGGCCTCTGTGAGCAGAGCCCAGCAGCTGCCCCATGTCAGATCATAGCCAGCTCCAGCGGGCTGCAAAAGGGACCTGCTGCTGGCCAGAGACAAGCCAGTGAGCGATGCTGGTTGGGCCTCTGGGAGAGCATATTTGAGAAAGGGAAAATCTGCTGTGCTACAGCACCTGGCAGAGAGGGGTGAAAAAATGTGAGAGAACCAGCCCTGCAGACCCCCAGGTCAGTGCAGAAGGAGGGCAGGAGGTGCTCCAGGCATGCAGCAGAAGTTCCCCTGTGGCCTGTGGAGGGGGCCCTGGTGGAGCAGGCTGTCCCCCTGCAGCCCATGGGTCCCACATGGAGCAGATCTCCACGCTGCAGCCTGTGGATGAGCTCCCAGTGGAGCAGGTGGATGTAGCCTGGAGGAGGCTGTGGCCCATGGAGAGCCCCCACAGGAGCAGGCCCCGGGCCAGGGCTGCAGCCCATGGAGAGGAGCCCATGCAGGAGCAGGAGGTCTGGGGGGAGCTGCCGCCCACCCGTGGGGGACCCGTGCTGGAGCAGTTTGCTCCTGGGGGATGGACCCCATGGTACGGAGACATGTGGGAGCAGGTCTTGAAGAGCTGCTGCCTGTGGGCAGCCCCCACAGGCTCAGTTCGTGAAGGACACCATCCCATGGGAGGGACCCTGCATGGAGCAGGAGCAGAGAGAGACCCTGAAGGAGCGGCAGAGGCAAAGTGTCAAGGGCCTGGTCACAGCCCCAGTTGCCTGTTTCTCTGTGCCACTCGAGGGAGGAGGAGATAGAAATGCATGATTTGGGGGAAGGTGTTTTTAGTTTCCTTTTATTTTCTCCCTGTGCTAGTCCACTAGTGATAGGCAATAAATTATATTACTCTTCCTATGCAGAGTCTGTTTTGCCCATGATGATAATTTTTGAGCTATCTCCCTGTTCTTATCTCAACCCTTGAGCCCTTTCCATTGCATTTTCTCCCCCTTTCCCTTTGAGGAAGGTGAGCGAGGGAGTGGTAGTGGTGGAGTTCAGCTGCCCATCAGGGTAAAACCATGACAAAGACACTGGCATGAGATCTACAGCTGGATTGCTGTTGTTCTTAAATTGTTCTTGATGTCCTTAACATGCCCAGGTACTGCTCCCCAAACAAGTCTGAAGTGCTTTTCAGAAGTCAGTACAGGCTGGACTCTGTACATGCCTTCCTGTTCTGGGGCTGAGAGAATTTGCAGAGGCCAAGAGCAGTACGGGTGCAGCCAAACTTTGCTTGTAGGTCTCAGGGGACGGTTGGCCTGAAGGCCAACTTTCTGTATCATTAGTACACATGTGGTTTATTCTACTTATTGTAAAGCAGAATATAAAGCTCTTAGATGACTTTGAAGAAAGATTACACAAAGAAATGGAATGTAAATACAACTTCCCTGTGTCCCTGCTCATGTATCCCCTCCCATTTTCTTCTTTTTGCAGCATTAGTTGCTTCATCTCTCTTCCTTCTGCTCTTTATTTCCAGACAGGTTCCTTGGCTGCTATCTAATAGGAATATAGCTTCAAAATTTTACATACTTTTCTAACAAATAAACACGTTTTTAGTGGCCAGCACTTTCATGCTGGACATGGGCCTTTCCTCACCCTCAGTGAGCAAAGCTGTCAGCACTTGGGCAGGCTGATACTAGAATCACCCTCCTAGGACATTGACTTCCTCCAGTCTTCTCATTCTTTCTTGCTTTTTTTTTTTTTTTTTTTTTTTAATAGAAGCTAATTTAACTACAGCTTTAGCAGTGTCATTCTTTTTACCAGACAGCTTAATACACACTGTAAAATCTTTTCTTGATTTTCCCATACTTTGTAAATATCATAAAAAATTTCAATTATATAACAATTCTGTTATCTCACAGTCTATAATGTGGGCCTATTTGTTTTGTGAACCACACAGGATGCATCATTAATAATGCACCCAGCAGCCTCATCAGCTGGATGATTTATCCAAAACAATACCTTTTACTACTTAGGAGGGTCCTGGTGAGCGGAGCACTGTCAAAGCATTACCACTTACACTAAATGGGATTGTGCAGTCAAACACCTTGCTATTATCTGAGCTGTTCCCCACTGATTCAGCACAGTTTCTTTTATGTTGGTTGGGGTGTGTGGTGGGGGGGGGTTGTTGAAGTGATGATACCTACTATTTATCTTGAAGGGTTGTTCGTTCTAGTTTCAAAAGATTTATCCCAATTCCTAACAAAACATCATAATTTTTGGTGTTATTGTTGCTATCCTAAAACAGGACTTACCTTGCCTGCTACACACTTCTAAAGTCTACATCTGAGATAATACCCAAGAAGTCACAAATCTATATTCATCAGCAGAAAAAGATGGGCAGCACCCAGACTGTGATACATCCCAAGGGGAAACAGGTTTCTAAAGCAGATAAGAGGACTTGCCTTGTCTTTCTGTTTTGGCTATGAAGGGAGTCTAGGATGACTATTTCATACTTCAATGGCCAGTTTTTAGATACTTAAAGTCAAACAAAATGAAACACTGGCTTATTGTGCAGGAGCCAAAATGACAAAGCATGACACCATGGTGCAGATCACTGTCCAAAAATATTTTGGCTAGCCCAGAAGAGTCATCATTTAAACCTCCAGACTTTAGAGAATACCAGCTCTGCTCCCCACCTCACAGGTTTGCTTTACAGGAAAGTAGCTTCATTGGCATGCATAAGTGGGACAGTTACAGAGATAAAGACATTGGAGAATTAATTCACAAAAGGGGGGTCAGTAACAAAAATAAAAATAAAAATAAAAATAAAATAAAAAACAACATTTAACCAACCTGGAAAGCTATGGAATACTCTGTATATCCTGGAGATGCAACTATGCTCAGGGAAAGATTAGAGCCAGTGTCCCTGAGGAATGAGTGCCTCCAGTGTTCCTTTCACCTTGAAAACAACCTTCTCCCAGTGGAACGGCACATTCAGCTTTATGTGAAGCACCTCCTGTACCCTTGCTACAACTCCTCCCTCAGGCTTCAGAGTGGTGACTGGTGTTTCCCTAAACTTTTTTGACCTCAGATACCGTGAGCTATAAGCATAAAATCTATGAACAGAAAAAAGTCGAAGGTGTAAGCGAAATATTAAGGCAATGGATAAAGGAGCTGTCCCATGGGCACGGATGCCACCCACTAGATCAGGTTGCCCAGTGTCCCATCCAACTTGGCCTTGAAAACCTCCAGGGACAGGGCATCTACAGCTTCTCTGGGCAGCCTGTTCCAGTGTCACACCACCCTCTGAGTAAAGAATTTCCTCCTAACATCTAATCTAAATCTCGCCTGTTTTAGCTTAAAAACATTCCCACTTGTCCTATCACTGTGTGCTAATGTAAAACCTTGCTCTCCATCTTTTTTATAAGACATCTTTAAGAATTGAAAAGCTGCAATGAGTTCTCCCCAGAGCCTTCTTGACTTCAGGCTGGACATGCTAGCTCTCAGTTTTTCTTCATAGGAGAGGTGCTCCAGTCCTCTGACCATCCTCATGCCCTTACTTTGGACCTGCTCTAAAAGCCCCACATCCTTCTTTTGCTGGGGGCCCCAGACCTGGACGCAGTGCTCCAAGTGGGGCCTCACAAGGGCAGAGAAGAGGGGGAAAATCACCTCCCTTCACCTGCTGGCCACTCCTCTGCTGATGTAGCCCAGGATGTATTTGGCCTTCTGGGCTGCAAGCACACACTGCTGGCTCATGTCAAGCTTTTCATCCACCAGAATCCCCACGTCCTTCTAAGCAGGGATGCTCTCAATGACTTCTTCTCCCTGAACTTCTTATCCTTGAATTGTTGCATTCAAGTTGAGGATGTGAATCTCCTGTGCTGTCTTTGCTATGGTGATAATAATATCTTTACATGGTAAGATCTAGCTGGGCTCAGTTGGGAGGCAGTTTCCCTCGCAGTGAATCATTGCTGACACTGCTGCAGTCCATTGCTATGGTGAAAGCCACAAGAGGGTGCAGGTAGCATGGTAGCAGGGACAGTTCCAGCAGGGCTCCTGATAGAGGATGAAGGGGAGACAATGAGGATACTACAATGATAAGGAGAAGGTGGTAGAAAATACTCTTACATCCATTTCCTTTTTTGCTGGTTTTATTTTCAACCTTTCTCCCACATGAGGGTGGTTTTCTCAGGTCCCCCATTCCTCCAAATTATTTACATCAATAAAACTAATGCCAGCATCTACTGTACCGACTGGAAGGATGCAGCAAGCACAGTGCCCATAAAAGCCCTTATCTCCTGTTTCCCACGGCAGGCAGTGTCCTGTGATTGCTGGATTGGCTGATCAGGCTCAAGCTGTAGTGATGGGATTTCATAAACACCATTTTTCAGAGGAAGCTCAATCTAATGGCTAAGGTGCTAGACTGGAGAACACAATTAATTCCTACCTCATCTCAGGTCTCTTGACAATCTGGGGCACATCCCTCCCTCATTTTACCATCTGTAAAACATGGATAAAAAATACATCCTTTGTCAATTCATGGCATTCTTTTTGTCCTTAATTCATACAGCACCTGGTATCGTGGGACCACCAGTTGCAAAAAGGGCCCTCAGTAAAGTTCAATGAAGATAATGTGTCCTAAATGGAATTATTTGAGGAAAAAGAGGACTTAATTGTACAAAGATTTCAGAAACTATGTGTGCACAAATGGCTTTTAAAAAATAATTGTGTTTATTTTTAATCTTATTTGCCAGTCTTATCTTTCAAGCAGTCAGAGATAACACCAATATAATCTGGAAAAAGCAGCAGTAATTTAATAGAAGGAGTAGATAAAGTGTCCAGATGCATGTCCAGCATGTAAATTGAAGGAATTGCTTTATTGTAGTTGCCAGACTTAGTGGAGAAAAGTGTCATATCTTAATGACCCAATTGTTAAATCTTGGAGTCTCCTCCTTACATCTTGGTAAGTCTCCTGCTTGGCTCAAAAAATCAAAGGACACAGAAGGTAAAGCAATACCAAAGCAATATAGTGACGGGAAGACTTGGGCTAATAAACACCCTGAACTAAGAATGATGTGAGCACCATAAAATAGTCATTGTACAGATAGTGCACCCAAAGTTCGCAAGGCGTATTCTAAATCAAGCAGCTCATAAAAAGTGCTGATAGACAATTCCACTGGGACGGACAGATCAAGAGGTGCCTGGAAAGCCACCATAAATACAATTGCTATGGATAGACAAGGGACAAACCACCACAATGCTCAGTTCAAGACCAAGTGCATTAAGTAAAAGACTTACTAGGGGAAGGAATCCGAAAGTAAGAGCAGACATAAGGGAGCCTGTACTTATTTCTTGTTCTGCTGTCTGCTCAGTCTGACCTTGCAGACGTTATTCTGGGCTCAGTCTGGAAATGTACTGACCAGTTTGTTCCTGAATTAACAAAGCCTTCAGAAACATGCTTTGCCAACTTTGCTTCTTACAGGCAGGGAGAAGGTGCTCCTCTTCCCAGGACAGAGCCTGCCAAGCACTCTGTTATCAATTGTAAGGATGGCATCTGTTCTCAAAGCTGTATTTGCACTGGCTGTGAATTACACCATCAGTGCGGGTAGGCATCGGCTGATCACACTAAGATCTCATCTGCACGCACAGCACTGAAATCCTGGAAGGGGACCAGGCTTCTACAAAATCCCTCTGCCCATTTCATTTCTGTCTCTCTGCATGCAACTTGTGGGACTCCTATCCCAGCTCATGGCTCTTTTTGAGGTCTTGCAGGATCCCAATCTTTATGTAGAGCACTGGTGGGAGTATATCTCTGCTGTGTGTGACTGTGGGTGTGCCTCCATTCATCAGGCATGTCCCAGGAGCTTGGGCCCTAACCATATGGGCTCTTCCAGGCTTCAGTAGGTCCCATCTTGAAGCAATCCTCCACAAAATACTCCTTCATGTCTCAAAGTCCCATGGAGGGAAAGGGACATCTAAGCATGATTAAGCTCAGGCTGTATGTTTTCTGGACAGGATTCCTCTCTGACTCATATCAGTTCTACTACAGGATAACACTATTGATTTTAGTGGAGGTATGGCTGATTTACACAAGGTTGAACAAGAAGAGAGCACTGATGACCCCTCTAAGATGGGGATAATAATCTTTACCTACGACCCAAGGGAAATATGAGAGTTAATTAATTAGTATTGTAAATCTCTGTGAGATCCTAACAGTCTATAAATGAATTCAAATGGCACCAGAGAGAGAGAGGTTATAAAATTGTTCTTACAAAAGTTAAAAAATACAGACAAGGAGAAACAAGTAGAATACAGAGCCAAATATTCAAACATTAAGCAGTGTGAGTGCATTTGAGGCCCCATTCCAGTAAAAGAGTTTCAGAAACATATAAGACGTATGATGATTTCACTCCTGAAAACAAGAATTCCTGGCATTTTCTTTAAAAGAAATTGCTGTCAATACAGCCCAAAGAAGTTCACAAAAGGGCCTGTTTTAAGTTCAGTCAATTAAAGATGCTAGAAGAAGAGCTTTAGATATCATTGACCCACATATTCTGTGGCGTTTATATTCATAAAAGAATAAAATATGGACACAATGAATTGCAAGAAAAATTCCCAATACAGATGGTTAACTTGCCATTCTGCCCTTCAATAGTGCAGAAGTCGGAAAGGTGATGGAGTCAGATGTAGAGGACTATTCCCTGATCAAGAGAGCAAAGTGTGCTATTTAATAATAATGAGACAGGAAAGGAGGATTTTTTAAAGCTGTTGAAGTGTCAGAATGATGCTCCAACAGAGCAATATTTCCCAAAGGCTGTGCTCTGTGTAGACAGTTAAGCCCACTTCAAAAACATTAGTAAGACACCCCAGTTTATTTCTACATCCAAATATTTAACAGTGAGTGCACAAATGGTTTGCATTGGATCATTGGGATTAGCTACTCCTTTGCCTACAAAAGGATGTAAGAACTCCAAGTGGAATGAGGCTCTTTTGTTGTTGTTGTTGTTGTGCTACACAGAAACAAATGGCACAAAGACCAAAAGCACACTGAAAACACATTCGGTTACACTCTGCAGTCTGCTTCTCTTCTTTGACCATGGAGAAAGCTCTGATAGACTTGTTAAATGACTTGAGCAGCCAAATTAGGTTCCTGTAATGGAACTTTACAGGCCATCCTGTCCTATCATGATTTAAAATAGTACCCAAAAATTGTTCAGGAGCCTAAAAAGGGTAATGAAATCTGACTTACTGCATTCCTTATGTATAGTAATTGTTTGCTTGTTTATTTGTTAACTCTTATCAGTTGCAGTCCCCCAAAGCCAGCAGAAAGCCAGGGAACGATTTTAAGTGCACCTGTAAAAATTCAAAGTTAGCATCACTGGGCAATTAGCAGAGTTCTTTTCCAAGGTCTCCATCTGGCTCAAGTAAATTTGAAGAAGCAAAAGAAAACATCATTCTGAACCATCACCATCAAGCCAACGGTTAATTCAGAGGAGACTGGTTATAGCTCACCCTTGTCGTTGAGTTCTGCATAGTCTAGGATGACAGTATTACCTATAAATAGTGAGTCAAAACAGATGTATATCCAAATAATAAACCAGAGGAAGCATTGCTAGCTTAATTTTCAGTATCACATTGATGAGCCCATGCTTTTGCTGGTGGCTTTGAATGTATTTCTTATCCTAGGTCATGCTTTTTCCGTTAGAAGTGACCTGTGGCTTTCTTCACCCTGCTGCTCCATTACTGCCTATTTGCAGCTAAGAGTGCTGTGAATACAATTACAAATATAAGGGGGTCGCTTCCACAGTCGTCTATCTGTCCTGTAATTGTAATAGCTTTCTTAGCTTCACAAGTGACCTGCTCAATATGAACATGCTCCCTTATGTATATGTAAAACCTTTGTTGATGAGGTGTTTTAATAATTGCTCTGTTGCATAGAACAATTTTTGGATGTACGGTACTCAGGCAGTGTTAGAAAGCACTCTGAGCAGCAGCTGAAAACATCAGCATTTTTCAGCTGACTTCTGTGATCAGTGTGCTACACCAGGTATAACCCAGGAGAAAAACCATGCGATAGCTGAAGATTTCTTTTGAAAAGTCTTTGAAACAAATAAGCTCAAAAGATTTTTGTAACCAGCAAAAAAGTACATTATTTATTAGCACTGAACCCTTCAGCCAGAGACTGCACCTGGATCCTGGCTCCAAAATCCCAATGATCTGTGTATTTCTCCTACCTGAGGAAAAAAGTGAGTTTGCAAAGCAGCACGAGGAAGCTTCTCCAATATTGGCCTGTGTGAGTAACATCAGGGACCAGGCTGGGCACTGGCCTGTGAGTCAGGCTCTGTTCCCAACCTTGGAGTCTGAACTTGCACATGTAGGTAGACCACTTGATCTGGCCTGTGTAGATGGCAAAACATTTCTTTTATGTACAACACCTAGAACAGCTGGAAACCAAAGAGAGATGCTGCTGTAAATATACATATTTATTCAGTTTCTAAGGGTATATGATTTTTCTAAAAAGTGCAAAGGACAAATGAATTAAAACAAACATAAGATAGCAGACACAAAAACATTGCAAAGATGTTTAAAAGTAGAATAACATCCCACCTAAAATAAATAAATAAATAGTAATAATAATATCCCCTTTTTAATATACTCTACTACTGAGCTAGGAAAAGTATACCTGTATATGTCAAATACTTCTTATGTGTTGTATTTAATCTTTAGGATTAGTGAAGGTCCAGATTTTATAAATATTTGTGTTGGATCTTTGTACCTCAGTTTCCTCATCTGTAAAATGTTGGCACATTATTGTTTTTTATATAGCAATAGTGCCTAGGGGCCAACCACCTCAGCATCCCATTGTGCTTTGGTAAGATATGGAAAATTACAGTCTCTGCCCCAGAGCTTAAAATTGTTTGTCTTCATTATAGGCCTCTTATGGAGCTTAATGCTTCTGAAGTGCTTAGAAAGCCTGCAGTGAAAGGTGGGTTATAAATGCAAAGAGTAGTACCAATGATAATAGATTTTTTTGATTGAGGGAAAGTCACAAATAAATATACAGTGTGATGCATTAAAAGTAGAGGAAAAAAACAAGGATTTAGTAATCTGCTATCATCAGACTAAAGAAAAATATCTCTGTCACCAAGGACTGTGGCTAGAAAGTGATGGGTGGCCTTCAGTTCAAAAGTTCAATTATACAATTTCAGATTCAAAGGAAACTTCAGCTTAGCTATTGCCTAGCGATACGATTACTGAAACCTTGAAGGAATGAAATTGAGTTTGAACCAAGTGTAGGAGCAGTAATTTACCAGGTGGAGTATTCAGGAAGCATTAACCCTACAAATGCCATTGGCAAGGTAGAATTGATTAATGGAACAGAGACCTATTTTTGAAGATATCACTCAATTTATACTTCATAACATAGAAAAAGTATTGTTTCAACTTAATCATTGCTCAGACACAGGAGCGAGTTTTGCCCAAAGCCGAAGGAAAATTTCTCCATCTTGAATATTTCGTAGAAGATTTGCTCTCTTGATTTAGTCAGAGGTCCCCACTGATGGTAAACAGAATCATCGGCTTTGGATGAAGGGTAAGAAATCTTGTATTAGTTGTGATGGGATAACCTGCCCCAGTGAATTCACTTCTTGCGTATCTTATAAATTGATTTATGCTCCAGGTTACTAAATTGTTGGCACTGCCAAAATGTCTTTCTTTAATTGTTAGGAGCAAATATTCAATTCCACCTTAGTATCCTTGATATTTACAATTTTCACTCTTCACATAAGCATATGATTAAAATGCTGATTTAATTCTGCATTTACATGGCAGCTTTCTACCTTCAATGCTATAAAACCCGCTATTAGCTTCAATATAGAGCAGATGATTCCAATAATTTAGTCTCACATCCCATTTAAGATACTGTACAGTGCTTTACCCTTCTGTTCCCCCATCCAACCCAATAACTCATGCCTAAGCCAAGGATATACTTTAAATGGAGATCCAGCCAGTCAAGAGTCCTAATTTATGGGTTTAAGAAACAAAAAGAAGACAAAAGAGAATGAGCTGAACCTGAATTTTGGAGTTACTATTCAACACCAGTTTCCTGTGAAGGTGTTTAAATTCCTTGATTAAGTCCCACACTAGAGTCCCACCACAGCAGTTTTTAAAAAAGAAATTCCAGAATTGACTCCTCTTTGCATATGACCTGCAAGAGACCCATATTGCAAGAGAAATTATTAGTGGGGACATGCTAGGGGACATGCTGTGATCTCTCAACATGTCATTTACAAGTCCTGTTTAGATAACTGAATCATTCTGCTACTCAGTGCAGTCAGTGATGTCTACAAAGAGATTTAAATGCCCAGCCCCTGGGCCACCTAAACATAAACATCTTGTGTTGTTTCAGGTGCTGTCAAGAATCCTCCTCTGGGCCCACCTGCCACTCCAGAAGGACACAGGTCTTCTGTAGGTTGCATCTCACCTGCGAGCCTGTGCAGCAGCAACAGATGCTGGAGGGCACCTCAGATGGCATGAGGCACTTCTTGCAAGGCAAATGATTCCTGCTCCATAGGTCAAGATTCAAGTACAATGTGTGAACTAACTCTAAAGCACAACAGGCCTGACTGACCATTGACTAAATGCTCACTCTAATAGGCATTAAGATTTAGCTCTCCAAAAATGAAGAGATAAGACATGACTGGTTCTGTGGGAGGTATCTGGATGACCCCTTGAAGACAATGGCTTGGAGCAATGACCACACCTTTGATGCCAGAGCAACTGCCAATGCAAATAAATCCTAGACTGCCAGCGAACATGGCACTCAAGGAGAAAAGCTCTTAATCTCACTAGACAGCTGGGATAAACATTTATATAGGAAACATTTTCAAAAGACTAGGCAGATTATAAAGGCACCAGGAGTCACTGAAATCTTGTTAAACATTGTTCACTGCATTACTTTAGATTTTAGCTTGAACTTATATTGTCAGATAAATTCCATTTATCTCCTGAATGCTTTTCTTACTGTGAGTATTTGTTGCTATGAATTCACACCTTCAGTGAAGATTTACATTTTGTCCTTGATCGAGACAAAGATAATGCTCAGTTTCAATCATTCCTAGGCACCTTTTTTTCACTTAACTGGGTTAGTGTTTCTTAGTGTGACACTGAAAACACAGGTTATGGTGTTTAACTGCTAGTGCAGGAAAGAAAGATGGTCTTACAGGTAAGAGACTGAATTAGTCCCCAGAGAAAGAATTCCTCTCAAACACTGCCACAGACTTCCAGCCTGACCTTGGGAAGAAAAAATAAATAAATAAATAAATAAATAAATAAATAAATAAATAAATAATGTAGTCCCTCTGTGCATCTGTAGAATTAGGAAATAAGTGCATAAGTGCTTTCTCTTCCCCTTTTTTTAACCTCGCCCTTTGCTACACACAAGGCCAAGTACACTGGGAACAAATTTTAATTGAGATTCCTAGACACCCTTTTAATACAGCCAGTGATGTACATGATGTACATTTACCATGATCAACATCATGGTAAATTTGGTGATTTAGCCAATACAATTGCTCCACTATAATTCAGAAACATAAAGACTTAAATGATTTTTTTAGAAGAACCGTAGAAGAATTCCCACGAGCACTCCCACACTTCCATTTGCTATCCTATCTCACTTGTCATTAATTACAAACTAATGAGTGACATTTTCTGTTCTGCATTGATACTTTACTTTTCCTCCTGTGGGGCTATCAACCAGGCTTGAAGGACGTGTCCAGACTGTGAGCATTTATCCATCCCATCTTATGAATCTCAGCATTTCAGATAAGACAAGAATTTAACACATAATAACCCCTCTTTCCAAAAATTATTTTCACTGATAATCCCTTCAGTTTGGCTCAGTTTGTACTGAAAATTAATTTTTCCCATACTCTTACTTGGATGGCAGGAGAAATGGCCACATGTTCCTTGTCAGTTCCAGCTGTCTTCTGCATGTTTTCCTGATTTGCCAATATCATATTTTAAACGAAACTATCCTTAAGCAGCTTAGTTTGCTTTCCTGCATATTTTGCCTCATTGGCAATACAGAGAAGATTATTTTGATCCGAGTTCCTTGTTACAAACTGAGTTCAGGGCAATGGAGTGATTTATACTAACAAATCTTGATCATTGTCTTAATGAATATGTCTACAGTAATTACCTATGGTACAAAATCTATACTACTCAATTGTTACAATAGTGTCTGGCGTGGTTTTGGCTTGGATGAACAAGCTCAAATGACTCCAAGGCACAGTGCAGGCATTAGCATGATCCAGGAACCACTCCTAGCAGGCTGTTTGCACACAGTGACCATATTTTTGATGGTTAGAGTTCAATAGTTTGACCACAGTCTGTTCTGTGCTACCTGACTTCCATGCCAGAAAACAGTGCTGGGTACATTTACCATCATACACAACCAACGGAGAACATCAAAGGAGTAACTGAGCATGTCTCTGTAAAGGCTGAATTAGATAATTCCCCCTTACAGACACTGGAGATGTAAGGTAGGCTGTAGACCTGTGGACTATGTGTTATGTTACCTGATGAAAGAGAAAGGGAAAAAGAAAAAGGTATCTTGCTACATTTATAGCACCTGGAGCAAAGGGAGATGAATGGGAAGATGAATGATCTCAGGTACAATCTAAAATAGTTCTATGACTGCATGAACTGTTCAGGGCTCTTTGTAACCTGCTTATCATCCACACATCTTCCTGGACTCTAGACCTTACAGCCAACCTTGAGAGGGAGTGAAATATCAGCACCTCATGCTCCTACACTAGAATTGCACTCACTAAAAGCTGCCAGGGGGTTTCTAGGGCTAAGAACATTGTCTCTTCCTTAATGTGAACATAGAGAATGTGATCTTTATAAAAGTCAGAAAGCTTATATTAAAAGAAAAGAAAAGAAAAGAAAAGAAAAGAAAAGAAAAGAAAAGAAAAGAGAAGAAAAGAGAAGAAAAGAGAAGAAAAGAGAAGAAAAGAGAAGAAAAGAGAAGAAAAGAGAAGAAAAGAGAAGAAAAGAGAAGAAAAAAAGAGAAGAAAAGAGAAGAAAAGAGAAGAAAAGAGAAGAAAAGAGAAGAAAAGAGAAGAAAAGAGAAGAAAAGAGAAGAAAAGAGAAGAAAAGAGAAGAAAAGAAAAGAAAAGAAAAGAAAAGAAAAGAAAAGAAAAGAAAAGAAAAGAAAAGAAAAGAAAAGAAAAGAAAAGAAAAGAAAAGAAAAGAAAAGAAAAGAAAAGAAAAGAAAAGAAAAGAAAAAGGAGAATATACCAGAAGCTATAAGTGACTGAAACCTCACTGTCATAACTTCCCTTCCCAGCAGCAGAAATACTGAAGTTATTGGTAAAAGCATTAATTAATCACACAGCTTTAAAGATCTTTGTCACTGTCAGTAATGAAATAAATACAGGACAGTGCAGTCAGGCTATTCCTGAATATTGGATGTGCTATTACAATAATTAAGATGACTAGTGATTACCTGTCTTGTTTGCTGATACTTTCTTGGTCAGATAACTATAGCTACACTAAATGACAAGCTAAAAATATGTTTGGATCATCATTCACTGGCACATTTGTCCCTCTTACACAGCAAGAAAAAGCCACAGATATTAAGATCTAAAGTGCAATAATCAACTTAGTTGAGCTCCAAGGAACAGTGGTGAGAAAGAAATTGCTAGCAAACTACAGAGTGAAATTCAGTCTAACCATATTGTGCCTTTATCACTCATATATGAACATGAGAGCATTGTTCACCCAAATTCTGAAATAAGGATTTTCTTTATGAAAATGCGTCATATTGACAGAAGTGAGTTTAAGTACATACAGGCTGAGTGCAGTTAGTATCCGGCAGTGCAAAAGATCAGAGACAAGAAGATATAACAACAGCAGTTTACATTTCCTCAAGGAGAGAGTGAAATTACTGGAATGGAGTCAATTTGAACAAAAATGAACTTTATTTGTAAGCTGGAGAATGAAAGTCCCAATTAATTATTCACAATTACTCTTGTCCATTGCATCTTACTACAACCAAGCATCACTTCAGAAAACTGGTAGTATTTGGCACCTCACAGGATTCCTCCCATTGCTTTAGGACATCAGCTATGCCTCCCCATCTCCTCTCCTCCTCCAGGACTCCTCTGTCCTCTTTCTTATTTCTGACTCAGTAACTGTTCTGTCAGCAACAACAGTGACCAAACATCAGCATTTCTCTGGGTGGCTTTGGACCCCACTTCCCATCAAGATAACAAGGAGTGCATGGTAATTCTTTCTGTTTGTATAGAGTTTCCATCCCAAATTCTTTAGTAATATTTTTTCTACGTTCTCTGCCACCGTCTTCCATCCCAAAGGAATCTGGTGTTCAGTGCTGGGGGAAGAGACAGATTAGATTAGACTGAGCTTGCAAAGTACTTCAGTATCCTTTGGGAAACAAGGCATTCTAAAAATGCAAGGTACTGTATTATCATTAAAGTGATTAACCAAGTTAGCATTAAAATGCAGAAATAACCCACAGGCAAGGAGTATGTCTGTTTGTCAGTTAGCAGAATCTTTACTTTATGGAAGCTGAGCTTGAGACAGTTTTTAAATGTGTAGCCTTGAATGTCCAGCATACCTTGAAGAGGTGTAAAGATGACACTGCCGGGATATGCTAGCATTGCAAAAACATAAAGGACCTAACTGCCTTCTGAGCTGGGAGGAGCATTTAGGTTATATCAAATTTTTATAGCAGAGGGAAGTGGAATCCCAGTACATAAAGGCTAAAGAGGATAGGAGCCAGCGTGGAGTGTTAAGGAACACCACAGTTTGTCTCATCAGGCTCAAACAGAGTATTATCTAACAAGAAACAGTGAGCACAGGCAGAAAGGAAAGGTTTAAACCACTCAAGTGGAGTAGCAGAAATCCCTATGTACATCTCAAGATGTTCCATGATCTTGACATGCCAGAACACTTTGAACTATTAGAAATAAAATAAGACCGACAGCAGCCTGCATCATGATACAAATAGGAAAGCATCCTAGTGTCCTTCCATACCAGCTGTCAAGAGGTGAGTGAGGACATCACACAGCATGGGGCAGGAGGGTACCAGATGAACTGTACAACATGGACATGCCTATATTCTTCACATGCAGAAGCAAGGGGTGAAAGAACATAATATATTAGTCATTCCTAAATAGGTATAATACAAAAGGACAGCTATGTTGTTCAGATAGAAAGTGAAAACAAAACCAGAGTATGTGTAAGTGACCCCTAGGAGGGTCAGACTTAAACCATTAAGGGACTTGCCTGGGACTCAGGTTGGAGTTTACCATCCTGATGAGCTTACACGTGACCTTGGGTAATTTGCTCAGATCCTCAAAGCAACACGGACACCTCATTCCTGTTGATTTAAGTTAGAAGTAATATCCTTGAAAGACCAGTCATATTCTTTCTGGACTTCATTTCTCTTCAAAAAACAGGGACAGCAGCACTTCACTCTGCCTGAGTTTTGAGAGGAGAAACACAATAAAGATGCTGAATAGCTTGCTTACAACACTATCAAGGAACATATGAGCAATGTTAGTAAGGTAAGCAATCAGACACTAATAACTCATGTGTCTTACTTGTTTGTAAATACTGTAGACATTGAGTCCTATTCATTCTTGGTACAGTCTCATTAATAAGGCCACACTCTGCATTGTCTGTCTTTATCTTTCTGATGATCCCAGATGTATGGAAAAATCAGGTAGTGGAAATGAGAAGCTTTATTGTGCTTAATATCCAAAGTGACAAGTCTTCTGTAAGTGTTAAAATAAGATTCTTCCACATAGGTATAGTGACAAGGCTTGAAAGAAGCCTGTTGCTGGATTAAACAGGGTAATTGCCATACAATTAGGTACAAGCACTTAACTCCCCTCTTCCAAATTCTCAATTATAGTAATAAAAATGCTTTTGTTTTGTCTTTTGTGCTTCGTGGCTTACAAATGCTCCTGTCTTCTACAGCTCAAGAGAAAAAAAAAAAAAAAAAAAAAAGAAAAAAAGAGAGAGAGAGAGAGAAAGAAAGAAAGAGCTTTGACACATTTCCAATGCAAGTGGTACAGCGTTCCTCATGACACATTATAGTGATGCTTAAACCCTGACAGCCTTAGTGTAACAGCACAGCTGAGTCTATCACTGCACTTTCCTGCCTTGTGAAAAGAGCTTTGGATAAGATGCAAAGCAATGCTCCTAAAACACCTTTCACTGTTTTTCAGAATTATCTCTTAGACTCATCCATTAAATTGAGAAGCCTAGGGATTCAGGTCACGATTCCCTCATCATTATTAACTTCAAGGTGCACTCGCTTATGTGTCAGGAAATGCCTATGAACTATGGCAAACATCAGAAAAAAAGCCCTATACTTGTTTCTTTAAGACTTACCCTAACTCCACTGTGCTAATATGCTGAAATTCATGCATAATTGCAAACATGCCTGGATAAAACTTTGAGCAGTCATATAGATTGGTCCAGACTTAAAGACAAATTCTATATTAGTGTCCTGGTTTCAGCTGAGACACAGTTAGTTTTCTTCATGGTAGCTTATATATTGCTGTGTTTTGGATTTAGGAGAAAAATAATACTGATAACACACTGATCTTTTACTTGTCACAGAGCAGCATTTACACTGGCTCAAGGATTTTACAGCTTCTCATACTGCCCTGTGAGGAGGTGTGGTGGTTTTACCCTGCTGGGCAGCTGAACTCCACCACTACCACTCTGTCACTCCCCCTGCTCAAAGGAAGAGAGGGATTAAAAACGATGGGAATAGGCTCAAGTGTTGAGATACAGACAGGAAGATCACGCATCAGTTATCATCATGGGCAAAACACACTCAGCACAGGGAGATTAATGTAATTTATTACCTATTACTAGCGAGCTAGAGCAGTGAGAAACTTAAAGTAAAGTAAAACCACCCTCCCCCCATACACCCTCTTCCACTTCCTCCCCCTGAGTGGGACAGGAATGGGGGCTGCAGTCAGTCCCTGACGCTCCTTCTCCGTCGCTCCTTCATGGTCGCAGGATTCCTCCCACAGGATGCCGTCCTTCCCAAACTGAGCCTACAGGAGCTGCCCACAGGCAGCAGCTCTTCAAGAACTGCTCCTACACGGCTCCATCCCACGAGGTCCATCCCCCAAGAGCAAACTGCTCCAGCACGGGTCCCCCACGGGTGGGCAGCAGCTCCCCCCAGACCCCCTGCTCCTGCATGGGCTCCTCTCCACAGGCTGCAGCTCCGGCCTGGGGCCTGCTCCTGCGGGGGCTCTCCATGGGCTGCAGCCTCCTCCAGGCCACGTCCCCCTGCTCCACCAGGGGCTCCTCCACGGGCTGCAGCATGGAGATCTGCTCCATGTGGGACCCATGGGCTGCAGGGGGACAGCCTGCTCTGCCAGGGGCCTCTGTACAAGGCTGTGGTGCTTAGCTTCTTGCCAGGTTAAACCACAACCCCTAGATACATGGCATTGGCGTGTTCATTCTCTAAACACAGACTTTGGCTAAGATATTTAATTTAGACTAAATCAGAGCACTATAAACCTGAAGCATTAACATCGGTTAAATATATAGAGCTAAAGGAGCTTTACAAAACAGAATTTGGCCCTATGGATTGGAAGCCCTCCCTCACATGGAAGCCCTGTACCCAGTTTTATTGCTGTAACACAGAGCTCACCCTAAAGCTACAAAGATACGTAAGTTTATGTACAGAGCCAGTTCCCAGGTACACCTGGATTGTGCCCACCCAAATTGATGTACAGCTAGGTTGTTCTTAACCTTGCAGACATGTATTTTGTACAAACTCCAGCTACCTGTTTCTTGCCTTTGCCTTTCTTACTCTGTCATCTCTTCTAATGTCACATCAGAAGTAGTTCAGACAGATTTGATACTCAGAAACATCATACCATCATTAAAATAAATGGAATCCAAATAAAGACTTAGTCCTATTCTTGGTCTTGAAACAAAGTGTTAAGATTCAATATGTAACTCTAAATTAAATTATAACCATATCTCTATATTAAAGAAGCCAGTGGCTGGAATAGACCTAAGACTAATCACTCCCTTGCTGTGAAGGGGATTAAGTGCATTTAATCCATACCTCTACCTAGTTCCTCCCTGACAGATCTTCCTCAGCCTCAGGCTACTTATTGACCTCTCTGCTCAGTCTAAAACTAACAAGAGGCCACTATACTCTACTTACTTGTGAAGTTATGGACTAAAAGCAGAAATTGCTGAATAAAACTCAATGGTCTGTCAGTGTTACGGAGGTCAGATTAGACATGAACAGTCCTCTGCAGTTTTATGACCTTGCAGAGTGCACAGGAGACAGCTTTGCCCACAAGCTGAGAACAGTATCCTTATGATTTAGTGACCATTGTGATTCACAAGCCTCATTCCTGACAGCAGGCAAATGAGCCCTGATTCCTACAAACATATCTATTACTGGCAAATATTCACTAAGTCATCTCTGTGGAAAAAAAATCCCCAAGATGGAGAAAGCTGATTTAGCTTCTTCATTATTTGCAATTCTTTTCTCACAGGATTTAAAGGGCACTTATGTCACTTGACACTGTTTCCTGACTGGATGACTTGAACTTTTTTAAAATTTAATTAGGCCAACAGAAAATAACCACCGTTGAATAACAGATATCTTTCTACATTATTATCTTTCTTTGCATGTGGATCTTAGTATTTACATAAAGGAGGAATGGGGAATTGCCAAGCTTTGATTTTAACCTGTCCATTGCACTGTTCGTCACAATGCCCACCTTCACTTCATATACTCTTCTTTGTTTTCTCTCCCTTTGCTGCATTATGAAACAGACCTATTTAGAAATTGGGTCTGTATTATACTCACCCTTTTGGTTCCTCTTTTTTTTTGGTGCTTTTATGCACATTTCACTGAAGCCACACTTTTGTGGCTTCTTCTTCATATCTCTCTAGCACCCAGAAAACCATAGAAGTGTTTACAGAGCCCCAGCAAGGACCTATGGTACAGGGGCATAAAGCAGGACAGAATCTCTAGACCTGTAACAGAATAGCATTTTGGAATTCTCCATGATTCCTGGTAGGACAAAGAAAGAGGGTAGTGATGGGTTCCAGAGAAAGAATGGTGGGATTTCCACATTATCACCTTACCACTTTCCTATGGGGTTTGTATTCAGGCGCCCTCAGGCATATTTTACACTTTTCCATCCATCTCTTTTGGAGAGATGTCTGGGGAGACTACAATGTATGCTAAGGTAGACCCACATTACTGCCTTAGACAAGCTCAACCCAAGCTTTAAGCAGTCCACTTTAAGCCTGGTGAAGTCTACTGTCCTTAACCAAGAAAGAGGCATGCATATGACCATAGAAGAGATAGAAGATATGACCATAGAAGAGATTTGGGAAGCTTAGTCAGTTTCTTGAAACCAAAATGGATTCTCAGTCCTTCAAAAAGTATTGCTTTTCCTCAAGTGTTTTAGCAAATGAAATCCCTTTCCCAGAAATACTATGGGTGACACTACAGCCAAGCAGAGCAGATGCTGCGAATCTAAATAAATATTCATGCATATTGTGTTACTGGCTATAGAAGTCTCAGTTCTGAAGAGCACTTAGGTATTCATTTAATTTTATTCATATGAGTAGCCCCAATGACATTAATAGGCATGAGGCTTAAATAATTGCTGGATGAGTGCCCCAAGTTACAGAAGAAAGAAAGAGGAAAGAAAAGAGAAATGGAAAGAAAAACAATGCAAAGATTAGCTGTTTTTTTCATTATTTCATTGGAAATTTTCTTTTGTATAGCATTATGCTAAAACCTATGCATAAATATGTATGTTTGAAGTTTCATTAAGGCACATTAATCCTATATTTTATTATCTTGCACATTTCAGATGAGTAGGAAAAGAGATTCCTTGACCCAAAGTAAAAATTAATTCTGCCTATAATTTATGTAAAGTTTCAGCATATCTCCTAGATTTCTTGCAAGAGAAAAAAAAAAAATGTAATTAATTTAAAAGGCTTCTCAAAAGTGTTAAGTCAGTTTACCTCTGATAGAGTGAGCTTCTATGCTTCTGCTGTTTGCCACTTTTCAGTCATTCCCTAAAACTGATCGTGCCTGTCCACTTTCAGAGACAACCTGGAATAACTTCAGCTTCCTGGTCGTTTGGCACTGTAGGCTCTTTCAGTTGCCCTTAAACAGTCTACATACTCATTTGAGATTCCCTAGGATTTAATAGATGCAGTCTCAGAAGGACAACCAAATTCCTCCTTAGTACAAACAATAGCACCTACAGAATTGTTAGCACACTCTTAAGTAGAGAGAGGTCCAAACTGAGTCGTCTACACAGAGTGTCATTTGAGATATCCCAGGGACTCAATATATCACAGGTACAAAGGAGCAGCAAGTGATTCTGTCCCACAAGTGAAGGGGAGCTGAAAGAAAGGCAGGCAGGGCAAAGATCTACCCAGCAAGAGGACATCCCAGTGGTATCCCAGCAAGGCTGGCACAGTAGGTCCAATGGTGGAAAACAGAATTAAGAATTAAGAATCAAGATCCCAGCTTACCAGACAGGACCACAGTGATGGGGCAGGTGCAGGACAGAGGCAGGGACTAAATAACAAATTACATAGCAAAGCACAGGTTTGACTGCCTATAGTCATATAGGTGAACATAGGTCAAGCAGAAACTATTTAGATGCAGCTCCCAAGAGAAGGGTGGGGAGGTGCTTCTCAGGTTCCTTAGCAGAGGTTTCTCAGACCTTACAACCCCAGAAACCTCATCTAAATGGGCCAGAATCCTCACACCATAAGACTGGTGACAGGACACAGGAGTCCAGTACCCCACAGCACTTGAGATAACACCAGACACCCATGCTTAGGCAGCTTAACAGGCATACGTACTGGCATCTAATGACACATGAAGTCCTCACAGGGCTGGCAAAGGATCCAAAGTCTCCTAGCCTTGTAGGTGCAATAGCCTAGGGCATTTCAGAGGTCACAGGATGTCTGCATGGGCAACTGAATCACAATTCTATCTGCTGGCCAGAGGAATGGTTCTGTAAGCTACACTGGCTGCATTGATTATCTCTCCATTGCTTATAAGGGTTAGCTTATTATCTGTAGGCATCTGCCTACAGGTACATAAATTCAGATCCTTCATCTTAAAGTCCGCCCCAGCTATTCAGTACAGTTTGGGAAATTTGTTGGGAGAGAAGTAGGTAGCTGGAGAAAATTGTCTAGAAAAAGTGGTTCCTGTACTCTGTCAAACAGACAGAGACATAAGGCTTTTGCTATTATCATTCTTGAGATCTTAGCTGTTGTGAAACAGAGCCATCTGCACTTACCAAATTAAAATCAAAATTAAATTATATATTTCATATTTTATATGTATGTGGATATATGTATGTATAAAAAGCAGCTAACTATAAAAGCAGAAACAGCCAAAAATCTTACTGTATTGCTGGGAGGACTGAAAGGTCCCAGCAACCTTACTTGACAATAATCCTTTCCAGACTTCCACTACAACGAATTTCTTTGTGCATATGTCCAGCCCCAGCAGGCTCAGATGTAGACTTTTCTGTGTCCATTCTTGATGGACGCGTAAAGGCGATGGTCTAAAGCTTTGTTAAAAAAAATAAAAATAAAAAATAAGTTTAAAAAATGACATCTTCTGAGAGGTTATTCTCTTCTGTGGATCATTTTATGGCTATATGAGTAAGGGGCAACATAAGACAAAGAGAACCAAGACCTCAAGAAGAGTGCAGACTAGGCACACAAGGTAAAAAGCATCTGACACCCCATCTGAAGTTACTCTGTGGAAATGGCCCCTTTCCCTCTGTGGGTCTCCATTCTTTGTTTACAGAGATGAGGACAAAAGCATTTCTGAGGTTTTAGCATTGAAGATTGTGCAGTGCTCATATAGTTTGGTGAAGCAGGCTATAGGAGCCATACACTGAAACTTTCACACAAATTAACTTTATCACATTAGAAGCCATTTCAAAATAACATACTTCCTCTTTTTTAACACAGTGTTACAGTTTATCAGGATTGCATTTCGTGGAAATCTGGGACCGTTCAATCTAGATTTTTTTTTCCTCCAACATCACTTGCCCTTGCTCCCCTTATGATCATATACCGTTTGTTTTCCATGCCTTTATCTCTCCTGACTTCTACTCATGAATCAGAAACAGTTGTGCTCACTTTTCCTTAAAAGCAAACAAATAACTATGGCTTCTGGTGATCCCAGTGCAATGCCTCCTCCTGCCCACCACCTCAGTGCCTTTTGAACTCTATTGTTATATTTTTCAGAAGATTTGGAAAGCTTCTGTAAATTTTCTGGCCTCAGTACACTACATAGATACCTGTTCTCCCAGACATACTGCCAGTGCTGTGTATTAGATCATAAATATGTATTTACATGAGGCTGATGCTGATAACAGCTATGAACCTAATAGAAAATTTTGCATTCAACAAGAGAAAAGATTTTCGTTTTTCATCAGCCTGTAAGTCTTGCTCTCAAATTCATTTCTTTCCACTGGATACAATCTAATATGGTTTGAGAGTATCATAGCAATCTTGATGCAGCACCTGTTGAAATATACATGGCCACCTCCTGGGGTGTGGATAAAACCTCAAAATGGAGAATAAATAACTTATTATAAAGAACTAGAATTCCAGTTGTTATTCACAGTAATATAAAAGAACTCCTGCTTTATAATTTAGAAACTCCATCGGGTTCATATCTTTATAGTATTTTGAAGGCATGCATCAGGTAGAAGGAAAGAATAAGCATTTACTTTTCCATTAAGAAAGGTAGAAGGAGGGGAATGTTGTGCTGCTTTATATA
Organism: Netta rufina; assembly: GCF_964035555.1. Classification (NCBI taxonomy): domain Eukaryota; kingdom Metazoa; phylum Chordata; class Aves; order Anseriformes; family Anatidae; genus Netta; species Netta rufina. The sequence goes on from NC_140125.1 coordinate 113,661,018, forward strand.
TAAAGGTACTAGTCACAGCCAAAAAACTCGAGATGAAAAAGCTACATACATTGTCATAAAAATAAATAAGGATCTCATTTCTCTCAGCCATGAAAGAAATATATTAAAGAAGGTCCCCTGACACGAAAACTTTAAGTACAAAAAAAAAAAAAAAAAAAAAAAAAAAACATAGATATACTAAGGCTTTGGGTCACAGATCCAGAAGACATCAGTATGAGAACAGATTTGTACTCCTGGCTCCAAACCAGGTGGAGAATGAGTTCCTAGTGGGGGTTATGGATTCCTATTGCATGCCAGGTGGGACATTTGCTACATCAATCATCCACGGTGTCTCAGTGGCAAATCCATGGACCAATGAAACACCGGGCACTGAATTGAGCTTCTTGGCCTCTTGGCCAGAACAAAATCAAATGCCATGATATCGCAGCAAGTGGAAATGAAAAATGCAATGTAGTGAACAATAACCCATGAAAAAAAAAAAAAAAAAATCAGAAAGGGATTTGAAGATACCTGTGTAGCAGGCTAACATTTAGATGTTGTATTTCAGTTTCAAAAAAAGATGGCTATTATGTGAAAGCTATGAAATGTGACATTTTTCACCAGCTAGCACTAGGCTTCTTGTTATATCAGTTACATACTTTCTCTGCGTGTATCTATGCCTGTGTGTGAGCACAAGAGAACATAGTTTTTCATTACAACTTTGCACCGCTTGAAGCAATCATAGTGCAGAAGGTCTAAAATTATCTCATATTCTTTCTCTTTAGATTGTTTTATTTTTCTGTCCTAAGAATTGGGTTGGCTTTTCAAAGCCACGTAGAGAATATAGGTGAATTTCAGCATTGACTCCTTCAGCCATTATCTTGATCTAAAGCACAGAAACCCAACAGGAGCTGTCTGAGGATGGCGCATGCATAGGACAAAAAGAATCTACATTTGAAATATTTAAACTCACTCTACTGGCTACGTCTGTACATCTGAATTAAACAGTGCTGGGGCACAGGGCCTGGAACTCAATTGTCTGTCCTGTTAAAAGGCTTGAACAGTGTGTGGCATGCTTTTGCCAGAAGCTGATTAGCATTCTCCTCCAAAAAAAAACTTGCAGACGCAGTTTAGAAGTTAGCATGGGCTATTGTCCATTCCCAGTGGGTATATTGGATGAAACTATACTGTTGTAGAGAACAAGTACAATCTTGCCACATCCAGAGCCAAAAGCCTTAGCACTGTTTAGTTTGCTGTATAGATGTAGTCACTTCACCAAGTCTCCACGGCATGACTATGGGCCCCTCGAATGATTTTAAATGCATTGCACATTACAGATGCTCCAAGAAAAGGAGATGGTAAAATGCAGTGAAAAACAATTATTAATTATACATACTTTTGACAACAGCTGGGATCAATTGGAATTCAACATTTATTTATTTGCATTTTAAAAAATAAAATAAAAGAGTACCAGGAGGGTAGTTCTGTGCCTGACCATGGATCTGGGATGGCAGTGGTTTCAGGTCCTCGCTGTGAAGAGCCTTGCTGTGTGACCTTGGTCTCTGAGCCTCAGCTCATCAATAAAACTGCAATGACAAAACATGCTCAGTTCTTAGCTTATTTAGTCAGCTCATGAGGGCAGTGTGTGAACATCTTTTAAGATCATTTTGGACAGTGTGATGCTCAACGGGGCTTCGCTCTCAATTTAGGACCCCAGGTTTATGGAATATAGCAAACAATAAAGTTGTATATTTTGAATAGCTCTAGAAAATCATCTATTAAATGAAGTGTGGGGGGAGAGGGAGGGATTCAGAGAGCTCACAGTGTGCCTCACCATGGGATATGCTGCCAAAATTGTAACAATTAGCTGTCTATCTTAGGTACTTCTGTGGCTCCCAGAACCATAGTATATCAGCATATCACAAACTTTAATGGATTTTTCCTCCCCACACAGCTGCAAGACTGAGAGTGTGATGTTAGCAACTCCCTTTTACAGCAGTCGGTGAGATTTGTATCTGAACCAAGGAGCAAGGCAGCTTGGGAAGGACACTGACTGCATGGTCCCCTTCCCTCACCATGTCCCAACCTTAGAGGAGATCCCATCTTGGAGTCTAGAAGGGGCTATGGCACAGCCCTACTCAGATTCCAAATGCAGGGGTGTGAAAGACCAGGATTGCAGGGAGCACTGCAGAGCACATTACTCTGATTGCCTGGAGCCAGACAGCAAGAGTCATTTGGAAGTCTAAATGGCACTGATTTCAATAACTGATTTAAAATCACTGATTTTAAGTACACCTATGAACCCAGGCCAAGAGGCAGATCCATGCTTTTGAATTACAGCCAGATCTGATTGTAAAATGATAGCTACTCAATATAGCCGTAACTAGTGCTAGTTTGAGTACAATGGTCTGCATGAGCTGTGGGGCAGACAAAGCCCAAGGGACCTGACCAAGGCTACAGAGGATATTACTGATAGGGCATGCCATTTCTCCTCCACAAAGTCCGAATCAGACCCTGCAACCCATAAGCTATTTTTCCTTTCAGATGTAATTTCCCTCCTGGGAGTGGATATCAGAAAATCAGAATTTTGTTTTCAACATAGCATCTTCCTGTGATGATAATGAACCAGGCAAGTTTTCTTGCAGCCTCTAGAAATGAAGTAGTTACCAGAGATTAAGGGTTTTCTCAATACAAGAGTGGTTTTCACTCAACCAGCTCTCAAACTGAGTCCACGGGTGAGGAAGAATGCCTTGGTTGTAGAGAGGCCGGGAATTATAAGGGGACTTCCTCTGGGTCCATAGTGGATCTGACAGAGACAAGGAAATGTGGTCCCTGATTTTCTCTCACTAAATCTTGAAGCTCCAGGCAAGGTCCCTGAGCAGCCACCACTGGTGGAGAGGGCCAGGAGGAACTGATGCTTTGAAATCCATTTTGGAGTTAAATGAAGTTGAAAAAATAATCCACATTTAGAAAGAAAATTAAAGATCAATTGAAGTCTGGGTACACTGTTTTCAGGTGATTTTCCCAAAGAAAATGTCTGTAAATTTGCTTCCTGGAAAAGAACTGTAGCTTTTCTTTTTCTTTTGCAGTGTATGTCATCACTGTCATTATTTTGCTAAGGAGAGACACTTGGAGAACAAGACAGAGGTAGAAGCTGAGAAAATGGTTGGTTGAACAAAGCCATCCTTTCTTTTCCTGCTGTTAGGCAGCACTTAAAAGAAACTGAGATGGAAGCTAGTTTTCTTTTCAGCATGAGGTTGGAGAACACCCAAGATCTTTAAATGCAGGTCAGCACCTTAGCCAGTGAGGAAGAAGTAATTAAATTACATTTGTCCAGGCTGGTTGTTAAGTTGTCCTGGGTGGCTGAACAATAGGCTTTTTTGAGCCTGTAGAAAATACATGTTTTTCCAATTAGATGAAGCAACAAGAAGACAAAGAGATATAGGAAGGATGCTGTAAATGACAAGGGCTACAGAGACAGAAAATCTAATGTTTGCATTGCTAAGACAGCACGAAAGAAGTTTAAGAAGCCTGTGAAGTGGATATAAGACAGAAGAAGAAATTCAGAAGCATATACATACACAATGTATGAGAGCATATTTTTTTATCATAACGTAATGTATTCACAGTCTGCGTTGGAGTTACAGAAATCTAATACTGATAGCTGAAATATCAGTGAGAGCATGGAGAACCTGCACACAACTCCTACTCCATCTCCCTCTGCTCCAGGCATTCCCCAGCTTCCAGCCTCAAAGGCTGGAAGGATGTGCAGGGCTCAGTGTTATAAACTAGAGGAACACTGCTTTGAGAGATAGTAATTTCAGGTTTACATTCCTCACCATGGAATATGCTCTTCCAGGACACAGATCTGCTGTACCTTTTTGGGAACACACACACACTTCCCTGAGTGTGTTATATTTCCAGCAAATCTGAAAAATGAGTTACATCTATATTCCTAAAAACAGATTTCTGTGATCATTTCAGGCAGTGAGATATGAACATTTTAAAAATAAATTACTGTTTTGTAACTGCTGCCACAATCATATTTTACTTAGGATATTCAAAGTTTCTATTGCACTGATTTTAAAATGATCATTTCCATTTACTAGGGGTATGAAGACTCACAACTTACATCACTGAAAAACAGTCTTCACAATATGTTGTTCTGCAAACCTTATGTTAATTTTTGGTGATGTTACTAATTTTTGTTGGTTTCTTCTTCAGCATCCATAGCTGGTAGCCTATGACACTGTGAGTGATCATTTGAGTGTTTATATGTCTGTGCAAGGCAAGGTCTGTGAAAAAGGGAGCAATAATCCCCTGGAAGATACACTTCACACAGAAGGTTTTCTATTTTTATATAATCTTTTGTCCCAGTACTTTAATTCAAGTCTCCAGTCTTCAAAATAAGAACAATGGATGCTTCAATAATATTTTAGGATCCAATATGACAAACAAGTGTAATAGATTTTCTTGTTCATGCAAGATGATCCACTCATGTCAGAGAGGCTGACACATGAGGGTGGCCTTTGGATTGAAAACAGCACAATTTGTCCTAGGTAATTAAATAAATAAATAAGTCATCAGGGAAACAAAGCAAAACTCCAAGAAAATAAACATGATGTGGGAAATTTAAAACACAGCTGTATCATCCTTCTAGTGGCTAGCCCAGCTGGAGAAACTCATAATTAACTAGTCTAGTGTGCCCAAGAGACTACTACAGAGTTGGGGTGTTCTGCAGTTTTCCATTAGTAGAAAATTGACAGAGTTCCAGAATACATTTTAAATTGGACATGGACTTAGCACTCCTACATATGGCAAGAAAAACGCAAGAAGAATGTGATATATTTCGATCCTTATGCTTCTGATTTATTTCCTGTCTTCTCCTGTAATTTTTTTTATTACTATTAATTTCAATTTAATTGGAAGGGCCTGGCCTCCTTCGCTCTAGGCACCATATACATTAATTAAAACACTGAAAGAAAGATTAAAATGTAATTCAACAAAAAAAAAAAAAATTGATTAGACAAATATCTGGGTCTAATAGGTTATCTTAAAACATTCCTCAAAAATACCATTCACAGCAAGTACATATTTGCTCTTTGGCCTCTCCAGGACAAAGAGCAAAGTAGCAGGCCAAACGGATTAAGAAATCTGAGCTGAAGAGGAGATCAGAGCATCTCTGACAAAAAACACCTGACAGGATGCTCTGCTGCATCTCAGATGATGAGTTCCAGGTGGAACATCAACGCTAACCTTGGTTGCCCTGGTTCAGACAAGGTGAGGAGAAAATATTCTCCCAAGGAAACAGGTTAGCACTCTGATGTTTCCAAGGCTTTCCAAATTCTCTGTGGCAGTTAGTAGGCAGATTTGGCAGTCTGCAGGGCAGCGATGTTATGTGCTCTCAGCTCAAGGTGTTGGTTGCTAAGTGTCCTTGTGCATTTTGCACGAGCTCTCACTACCAGGCACTCCCATAGGAGATGCCACAATATCCCTTTCTAAAGGTGGCTGAGGCACAGGATGTATCAGAGAAATGATCACATTTATCTCATCGGGAACAGACTTTATTATCCTGGGCTCTGCTCAAGGCCTGAGCTTTATTGTAGGAGCACTTTGCTTTTTTGGGAACCAGTGTTGTAAACTTTTTTTTTTTTTTTTTTTTTTTTTGACTGATTCTCTCTTTGTACTGATTGACTTTCTGGATAAAGGAGGTTATAGTTCAAGTCTTCCAAAGGATTTTAAGAATAAAGTAGCTGAGCTGATAGCAAAATACACAATCTCTCTTTCAAGGTAGCTACTCTATTACATTTTTGTGGGATTGCAGACACTGCCCCTACACTTTAAAAATGGCTGAACTTACACACTGGAAAGTGTTATATCTTTACCTGATGAATTGTTTGAAATAATCATTGCATATAGATGTCGTGAGTGGGCTCCTCTCCACGGGCTACAGGTCCGGCCCAGAATCTGCTCCGGCAGGGGTCTTCCACAGGCGGCAGCCTCCATCGGTGCAGGGCCACCTGCTCCACCGTGGTCTCCTCCACGGGCTGCAGCATGGAACCCTGCTCCACCGTGGTACTCCATGGGCTGCAGGGGGACATCCTGCTTCACCATGGTCCTCACCACAGGCCACAGGGGACTTCTGCTCCGGCGCCTGGAGCACCTCTCCCCCTCCCTCTACACTGACCTTGGTGCAAGGCTGTTCTCTCACTCCCTTGATTCTCCCGGCTGCTGTGTGGCGCAGCGTTTTTTCCCTGTCTTAAATATGCTCTCACAGAGGCGAAAAACAACATCGCTTATTGGCTCGGATCTGGAAAACAATGGGGCCCTTCCCAAACATGGGGCAGCTTCTAGATCTTTCTCACAGAAACCACCCCTATGGCTCCCTGCTACCAAAACCTTGCCACGTAAACCCACTACAATAGAATAACAGGCTACCTGATAAACCACGGGAGGACAGTGTCTAATTAACTAAACTTGTGCAGAGAGAAACAATGCCTCAGTACCGTATTAATATTCTTTGAGTCTGTCAATAAATTAACAGGTAAAGGAGAAAAGACTCCTTAAATTATGCAAGGTTTTTGACAGAGTTGCTAACAACATTTATTACTGAACTTGAAATAACTTGAAATGTCATACAGAGGCAAAGTATCAGTCTGAATTAAGAAATGGTTAAGAGACACAAAAAAAAAATGAGAAAAAGAAAAAAAAAAAGTAAGAATTAATGGCCAAGTTAAAAATTTAACAGCAGATGCCTTGAGATTTTGCATTGTGTCTGGCATTATTTAACACACCTATTAACACCTGGAACAAGAAGATGAACGGTGAAGCAACTCAATTTGCAGATGACAATATATTATTTACATAACTGAGGACTGGGAACCATGGCAGAGATCATCAAAGAAACTTAACCTATGCAGATCTCAGCTTAATGAACACAATGGCAAATAAAATTCACTGCTGAAAAATAAATAAATAAATAAATGAAATTAATACACATCAAACTGAAAGAAATTGAATTACACATATAGCATATAGTGCTTTAAACTCTTAGGAAAGAGTTTGGTTACAACTGTGACCATGTATGAAAGCCTGCAATTGCAATTAAACAAGTAAATGCAATTTAATAACAAGAAAAGGAAAAGAAAAAGAAAAAAATATAATGCCAGCATATGAAATAATTATGTGCCATTATAAAATTGTAACCAAATCAGAAACTGTCATCTCAAAAAAGTTATTAAAAACTACATGTTCAGAGACAGGCTGGAAATCAGTGAGAGCATAGAGGTCATTTACGTAAAATCAGAGTGAAAAGACTGGGATTGTTGACTTTGCAAATTAGAAGACCTAGAAAGCCTACATAAATGTATAATATAATGAATTGCTCAGAAAGGCAGATTGCTGGCTCTGTTCTCCTTTGTGAAGGAGACATTCAATGAAAATGAAAGATAATCAATTTGAAGCTGATAGAAAGTAATCATTTTTTATCCAGTACATGGTAAGGCTGTGGAACTCACTGCAACAAAGCAGTCTTGAGATCAATAATCCAGTAAAACCCAGAGAGTCTTGCTTTCTTATTGACAACAAAAATATCGGGTCTTTTAACAACAATACAAAAACTATGCTGGAAGGAACAAATATTCCAAGATTTAAGTCAAACTCCAGTGATTATGGACTTCCTTGGACACTTTATCTCATGCCAGCCTCCAACAATGTTCCTGGCATATTCTCTGACTTATCTGCTTTTGGACCCTCCTAAAGGCAAAGATGGTTTGTATGGACCATAGATCTGATGGCAGTTCTTTACATTCCTTTCTTTTTATATATAAGCTTCAAGGTCTTGTCTGCAGATACACTCCCCAGTAAGGCTGTATCAACGTGCACTTAGTTTACACGTCTGCCTAGTACTCCAGCAACAGCAGCAGTGCAGTTTCTTTGAGGGTATTTTCATAATATGGCCTCCCAAATAGCTCTTCCTATAGGGATCTTTCTTTAAAACATCGGTCTGCAGTACCTAATGAAGGCAGAAGCTTATGCATTGTCAAATAGTTCATAGAGTGGATTTTCATCTATCCTTTTTCTCATTGTGATAGATAGCACAACTCTCCTTCCTCTCATTTACAAAGATTTTTCTCAAATGAACTATGAATAATTAAAATCTAACTCCATTTGTTCTTTTTTTTTCTTAATTGAAGAAATTAAAGATGTATGTAGTGTGACTTCAAGGACTGCATATGAAAAGATATACATTATTTTATTCAAGTATAGCACTTTAAATGGTACGGTGCATATTTTTTTACTAATTCATGCCTCATTCAAGTTAAATATTTGCTCTATATGTGGCAAATTAAGCTAATAAAAGCAATTTTATTAGACGCTGGTGTTTTTGTCACATCTGCAATCTCCAATTTTTCCATCCTTGTGCTCACAGTGCAGTAACAATTTCTTCCTTACACTTTCTTTTCCATTTTTTTTTTTTACCCCAACATTGAGTTATTACATCTATATTATTAATAAGACCATCCATTGCTAAATGACTGAAATATAGATTCATTATGGACATAAGTGCTCTTGCTGCAGGGTGCAAGCATACTGCTGACTGTTTGGGGTTAAGAAGAAATCTCCCCAAAGGTCTGGTTGTTACAGTTACTCATTAGGAGATTAGTTGCACCCTCCCCAGATGTATCTCATTATGAGGACTTTTGGAAACTAGACACTGGAACAGACTAATAATTTTAACAGGTTCTGTGCTGCTGTTCCTCTGATACAAATGTGTCATTGTTAGAAAACTTATTGAATATGATTACTGGAGGCTAAAGAATAAGCAAAACCTAATGGGAAATATTTTCCATATGGATCATTTGCTAATTAATTCCATCTATGGCTAATGAAAAGATGATAGACCAGTAGATCAAGGAATCTTTGTATTTCATTGGACCATTGTTCGCAATTCAATCTTAAAAACTTTTTTTTTTTTTTTACTAACACATCGGTGTTAGAATTTTGCACATCATTCCAGTTCAGTGGTTGTCCTTCCTACCCCCATTTTTAAGCCAAAAGGAGATTTATTGTATCTTCAGTTTATTACATGAAACCAAACACAGAAGGAAGAGGGAAAGTTGTTTGGTGAGTAAGAGTAAGAAAGTTGTTTGGTGTCTGGTTTCTGAAACCCCTTCCATCAGAATATCTGCAGTTCCTCCTCATATTCTGAATCAAATTAGTACCACTATTCCACTCACCTTGAGTACTGTGTGCTGTTAAGGGCACCACAATATCAAAAGGACATAAAACTATTAGAGAGTGTCCAAAGGAGAGCTACAAAAATGGTGAAGGGTGTCGAGAGCGAGATGTATGAGGAGCAGCTGAGGTGCCTTGGTTTGTTCAGCCCAGAGCAGAGCAGGCCGAGGGGAGGCCTCATGGCGGCCTGCAGCTCCCTCACGAGGGGAGCGGAGGGGCAGGCGCTGAGCTCTGCTCTCTGGGGACAGCAACAGGACCCGAGGGAACGGCATGGAGCTGGGACAGGGGAGGGTCAGGCTAGGGGTCAGGGAAAAGTTCTGCTCCCAGACAGTGGCCACTTGGGAGGAATATAAGACTCTTGTCATAACATGTAGAGAGGCAACTAGAAAAGCTAAAGCCTCTTGCAAGAGTGTCAAGGACAACAGAAAAGGCTTCTTCAAATACACCGCAGATAAAACTAACACTAGAGGAACCTCCAGGCTGTCCTTCCCCACTTTCCTTGTCTGCCAGATGACCTGGACAGTGATTAGTACCGCTTAGTGCTGACCAACTGCTGCACAACAATTGGCCAGTCAGCCATTGCCAAACTGAGTAAGTGAGGCTTGAACTAGCTTTGATATTACTTCAGCTTGGGCAATGATATGTTCTCTCATCTACCAAGCCGTTGGTTTTCACAGAACTTGTGGGAACGTTACGTCTTTGAAACCTTTTCTCCTCTATCAAATAGAGCTGAAATTGGCCCCCAGGTTAGGAAGTTATAAGGAAGAGGCTGACAGACAGCGTGATTGCGTAAGCTTTGTTTCCTTGGGAAACCTGGCTAAAAATATCTAACCTTAAAAGCAAGAAAATGAACAGTAAAAGACTTCATAAATTCTACAATGCTCCCATGATAAACAAAAATACATTATCCTTGTCAAGTACAATGGAATGAGATTTCACCACCACATAATAGCCCGTGAAGTGCTGACTGCTTGTTGAAGTCAATGGTGCAATAAGAAAGTGACACACAGCAGTGTAAGCAGCACACTTAACTCTAGTCGCTGTTCTTGATTAGATGGTGGAAGCTAACATATCATAAATTTGCATCTGTGTGATCTGACAGGGATTATTGCTCTGTGATCCAGAGGCTGGCATTACAAATGGAAAATACAGGTTTGTAGCTCCCCTTTAAGCTGGGCCTTAAACACTTGAAACCTTTGTTGATATTCATCCAGCGTGAAACGTTGCTGAAGATGCCTAAGATAGAAGGATGATCATCCTTTTCTCTCACTTAAGACTCTGGAGAACATCTCAACCCAGCAGTTGTGATGACATCCTCTGTAGAATTTTCTCACTCTCTATTGACTGGCAAAAGAGGCTTGTTATACTGGTCTCCTAACTCAAGCTCCAAATAATAGTTTCTAAAGATACGTAGTAACACCACCGCCCCTTAAAATTTGGAAGAATTTTTAAAAAGGCTTGTTTCAATTAACATTTTTCCTTTCTTCTTCTTTTTATTGGCACATAGAGCAAAAACTCTTTATTTGTTTTCTTCTTTGAACACACTATATGTGTTCTTTGAACACATATATTTTCCTTACCCTAGTCTAGGGTGCTGGGATATTTAGCTGGCCACAGTTCCTTTTGCTGTCTCTGGGAAAATGCAGCTCAAGCAATGCTGGCCCATGCAGCATGAAAGGTGAGGTCTAATATAAGTCACTCATAGGGTCAGTCCCTATTTATTGGAGCCATTTCAATGAAACAAATAAACATTGGCCAGACAAGAGGCCAGGCTAGAGCAATTACTTTTATTTAATTATTTCTCAGTTCTTTTGCACTACAATGTTTAAGGTCTGATGTTGTTTCTCTGCAAGCAGTATTTTTACTAAAATATTTAGACCCAGAAGGACATATCTTACCAGTCTAAAACAATTTAAAAGCATAGTTATTTAAACATATCTGAGTCTGAACAGACTATATCAATTAAAAAAGCAAGAATTAGAAGCTTAATTTGTTCTGGTCTACTTTCTAGGGTGATTATTGATGTATGGGGCAGAGGGCTGCTAGTTGAGCTTCTAAGTGCTGTGTAATTTCAGTCCCCTCAGCAAAACCTAGACACTCTCCAATACCAATGCACTCATACTTTCATAATGATATCTCTCATATGCTAAAAACCCAGCCAACAACCTATTGATTTTCAGACAAGCTATCCTGACCAACAAGAGTGCAACAAAGTGGGTAATGCTATTCATAGACTCACGAAGGGCTAAACTGTGGCTTTGCCAGGAGCTCAGAGCAGGGGAAAGAACAATGATTCACTGCCCAGGAGCAGAATGAGAAACGGACTGTGTTTCAGAGGCCACAATCTTTTCCTCATTTCCCTCCAGCACAACCATCTCAGCTCCATTATTTTGTACCATTTGTTTCCCCTCAGGCACTTGCACTGCCCAAGCCTGCTGGAGGTGCAGAACCATGACCTAATTCATCACCTCCACATGTCCACAGAGAGGTTGCTCCTCCAGTGAAGCTGCTCCCCAAAAAGCAGGGGTTGCCCTATGCAAGAAAATGGCAGGAAGACTGCACCTGTTGCACTAGATGCTCTGAATCAATGTGCTTTAGGACAGTAGAAATAAAGATGAACATCTCCTTTTTTCCCTACATACTATTAAATAGTCTAGTTTAGGACAAAACAGGCTGATGGCCCTCATTGAGGAAAATTCACAGCCATGCCTGTGCATTTGGACCAGAAGTGTTCTTATAACCCACATATTCAGATCTAATCAAAGCTTTTCAAAAGCCTAGTAGGCACCTACAGCACACCCATTTTGAAATGTCCACCTCCCATTAAATTCCTCACTTAGAAATGAAAAACAAGTGAGATTTTCATTTATAATAGGGTCCCTTTACATTGCAAAGTGGTATGAATAGAAATCAAATATATTGTGCTGCATATATATAGTTAATATGCCTTTGCATGTGTGCAGAGTGGCTTTTGTGAAAGGAAGCACTTCAATATTTGTTCAGTATTTCATCTCCCAATATAATTTCAATATGTAAAACAAATGTTACTTATATAGCACATGCTTGTAAGTCATACAGATGTAGTTTGTTCCACCAGGCAGGATTTATTAGTCACAAATCCTAGCCAGCTTGTTTCTTTTTCTTGTATGTTGTAGTGTTCATAAGACAATTGAGTCTTGGGACTGGAAAACATCCTCATATGCAAATCTGCATATAAAGAATACCTTTTAATTTATTGTTTGGATATTAGGTGCTGTGACAAGATAAGTCATATGATGTGTAATTGGCCTGGTGAGGATTTATTGGTGTGTATAATGCATACACTTTTATTAAAGTACAAGAAGAAAATTACTTTGTCAATCATTTCTAAGAGAAAAAGGGCCTGGAGAAAGCATTAATTCTTCTCCTGTCACTTTTGGCATTGTAGTCCTTTCTATGCACAACTACACTTTTAAAAAATATCGCTGCTGTACTTTAATCATAAATAGTACAGAAGTTTACTGATTTCTGATTTGATGAAAAAGATGGTCAGATGTGCCCACACATGCGTTCACTTGTGCACACGCACCTTGCAGTCGATATCTGATTTAATCATTTATAATTAAAAATCCAAATAGGTAAAGCAATAGATGATAATTATATCATTTTCTCTGCTCTAATAGGGAGGTGAATCTCACCTACATGTGTAATCAGTCCAAGGCAATTCTAGCACCTCTGTGTTGATGTTCTTCCGCCTTGTTGGAAATAAGAAACCATCATAAAATCATCACGGGAAATAAAAGTATTTCCTTTCAGCTGTTTGTATCTTGGCTTTATTCACAAGAAGGTTAGCCGAGCTCACAAACACCTAAGAAAAACATAAGAAAATTAAGGTTTTTCCTCTTGGACAGGTTTGACCTGCTGTCCAAACTCTTTCAGTTCCACCCATCACCGCAAGCAACAAGGTCAAGGCTCCCTCTGCTCCTGCCTCCTTATTTCATCTCCCGTGTCAGCTTTCATTTGATTATACACTGTTCTTAGGGACTACAACAACTTTTGTCACAAACCATCCACAAGACAGATTTACACGGAAAAGTAAAAAAAGTTTCTGTTTTGGAGCATACCAGAAACAGATTATCCCAGAATTTGAATAGAATATTTACTGTTTACGGGGTTTGGTGGTGGCTGTAGTTTGGTGTTTGTTTGTTTATTTTATATATAAAGGAAAAAAACTAATTAAAAAAAACTACCTTGTTCTTAAGCAAAGCTTAAGTCCATCTCTGCCTTCACAGGATGCTACATGCAAACACCCTGTGGTTACAAAGTATTGATCCACACCACCTTACCTATGCTGGGCTACTACCAGTTTTGGTCTCAAAGCTAGTTCTCCTCAAGCTACATGAAGAACCATTTGGACTGCTCACAGAATTTTAAATTTAACATGACTCCTCACAGCTGGTATTTCGATAACACACTTCCCATCTGTGTTATTTACATGTACATAATGACCAGTTGTAGATCTGTGTGAAACCTGGGAAATGACCTTGCAGAAGAGGCCAAGCCAGATAGTACCCAAGTACCAACCCACTTTCTTATTTATTGGACACAGGTCAGGCCACCCATTTTGTCATCCATTCACTCCAAACCCAGCCTCAGCCCTGCCAGGAGGCTTCAAACCCATGTCAGCAGTCCTGACAGAAAGAGTTCAGCCTGGGGGCCTGCCAAGGCCCAGGTCTGCTCTCAAGGGAGGCACAGAGAGAAGAGTCAGTGGCCAACCCTCCCTAATGGACTCTCCCCCAAGGCCTGCAGCTTGCAGAAATACAACCAGTGACCTAACTCTACTGTCCTGGGGCAGCCCTGGCTTTAACTGCAGAGGTTAGAGAGTCAGAGTCATAACAAACTGTCTATCACCTCATGGCCTCTTTCATTCTGTCATGCCACATTACTTCCCTTCTGCAACCAAATATTCTTTTGCTGTAGGGGTTTTTTTTCATCATATGTAAATTATGAAGCATTTATAGAATTGGGCTTTTAAAGGAACTGTAAAATAACATAGCATTTAATCTTCTCTACCAGCCTGACAGAAACCTCTAGAGCTGCTCTAGAGAGCCCTATCAATGGAGGTAAGAGACCAGCTGAGTGGATGTTGGGGATAAATGAGTATTTTTCCAATGTGATTTGCAACTAAAGCCAGCTGGCATGGGATGGCTCATTTCAATACAGCTGGCCTTCCCTTCACCCCAAAACAGGGAGCCTACAGCCAAACTGCGTCCTGCAAATAATTCCTAATACATGCTAACACCAGGACCATGGGAGCATCATCCAGGATTGTGATGATTGATGCAGGCCAAAACTGTACCAGGGCCTGTGCTAACAAATGTAGCACAATAAACTATAATACTGCAGTGCTTAGACATGTGGTCTGACTCTGTCTTTCTAATGCAGATGTAGCTACAGTCTGTCCTTGTACAAATACTAGCTCCAGTTCTCCCCATCTGGTTCCAGTTACTGTTCACACATCTTCACCCCATTCTTTAGCATGGTTTTTCCACTTTCCTCCTTCATCTCCAAACCACAGATGCATTTCTGACCTCCTACCCCCCAACCACTATGGCCACATCCATTTTCCTCCTTCTGCTGTGTTCACATCCCAGCCATTCATGTTGCTGCAATCCCCAACTCTTTTCACCTTCTCAGGGTGCTCACTGGCTTTGAAACCTTTAGGAGCTAGAATGTCTTGCGTGGCAAAAAATACACATTACGAGGTTTCAGAGACTAAGTTTGACCAAATGGAGGTAGCTGTCTGAAAGGAAAGTACTTTCCTGACACACAGACAATCTATCTGCCAAATGTCAAGTCCTTGCCTGAAATAACAGTTAAAAACAGAACAGGCAAAAACTTGTTAATAAAATAACTTTAAGATTTTTGTTTTATATTGGCATAAAAAACATATTTTCCCTGACCTAGTTTTGAAAAGTGCTGATTCATTTCTCCTGAAAGCTCCCTAAAATATTCAGCTAAACACAGACACTTTTCAGGTTTGGGGAAAGTTTTAATCCAAATTTTAACAGTCTGGCAAAGTTGTAAACCACTGTAAACAGAATTCAATAATGATAGATAAGGGCTGTGCAACCTTAATCACAGGCTTTGCTACTGTAGTTAATCCCCAAAGGGGTTATTACACTAATAATAATTTTACAAGATTACGGAATTGCCTAATTTTGGTTCCTTGACTTGGAGAGATTCCTGTTCTAAGCAGTTTTTGATGTCTAATAATGATAGGGAAATGCAGCCCTATTATCATATCACACATATCACACTCAATGCTAGAATTTGCTAAGCAAAAAAAATATTGATGGGCAGGTTCAGTCAAAAGGTTGATGAGACTTTACGGTTGTTCCTAAGCCTGGATTTTCTTTCACAGACTAGTGCAGTCACTGCTAGACTGGTAATAACTTCACATTCATGGATAGGAATATGTTAATTTTGTGGTTTTTTGTTTTTGTTTTTTTTTTTTTTTGTTGTTGTTGTTGTTTTTTTTTTTTTGTTTAGTTTGGTTTATTGTTTTTATGTATAGAAGAGAGGGAAAATTTTGAAAAAAAATGTACATTAATTTTAGTGCTTTTTAAGTGCAATAATGCTGTGAACATCATCCCTTAACTAGCAGAAAGATGAGCTTCCGTGCACCACTTCAAAAGAACACACATTTCGGATTAGAATACAAAAAAAGTGATAAATCTCCCCACTGAACATCATCCACCATTTTTAGCATCATTGTTACAGGCAAATGCTTTCTGTTTTTTAAAGCTTCAAATTAGGAGTAAGGAAGAGTTGCTTTTAACTTTGTTTAAAAGCTGGCCAATGTTATATTTGCTTATTTAAGCTTCATTTAATTCAGGTTCCCATCTGCCTCTTTTTCATACCATTTCCAAAACCTAAATAAAAGCATTAGTCCTCTAACCCATTCTTGTCAGTTATTGCTCTCCTGACAAAACAAAGCAAAACAAGACAAAACAAAACTTAGCTTATATTTCTATGTAGAAAGCAACACCACCAAACCCACCCCACCCCACCTCCCAAACTAAAACTCCTGCCCTTTCAAAACAGGATGATATATTTGTAACTGCATCTTTACTGAGTTAGTGTATCTTCTTTATTGTTCTTCATAAACAGACTATTGGATCCTTCAGACTTCCAACGTGAAAAATGAAAGAATTTCCTCCCATTCCTGCCTCTCTTATCTCATAATTGTTTTGTTCAGAGCAGTAGGAAAGACCAATATAAATGTCTCTGCTGTTTTATTTGTCCTTTTCAGGCTCATTCATACTTTTCTCGAGGGCGTCTTTTTCTTTCTTTTCCTTTTGAATCTGCCTGCTTACTGTTCTGTATATCAAGCAAGCTAAATTGTTCCAGATTTTATTCCAGAACCTTATGTAACACAGATAACAGAACAAAATATTTTAGAGTGAGATTTCACAGTGTCTTGTAATGACAGTATGATGAAAAAACATTTAGGGATACATTCAGCCCCAAGAAATACCCTTACAACTGGAATTTATATTCCTAAACCTGTTATTCTTTTGGGCATGCAACATCAGCCATTCTTTCTTCCAGACATTTTGGGCTATGTTGTTACAGCCTTTGTTCTGAGCTTGCAAGGAAAAAGATGCAGAAGATGGCTGGATAACAAAAGCTGAAAGCTCTGTCCTGCATGATAGGGCTGACAACTCATGCAAGTTTTGAAGTATGGCAAGTACAACTCAAGAAAGGGAAGAGGTGTTTTCAGGAAAGACGTTTTTTCTTGTGACTCTAGGATCCAGGAATATACATTGTGGTGTGGCGCTTCAAAGAAATCCCAAAACATGGTACTGGTAAAGACAGGCATCCTGCAGCTGGGCTTTCTTGCCATGTAACTCTACTAACCAAAGCATATATACATCCTTCCCCTGCCTTCCTCCACATTCTTGCAAGTATCTTAGGGAAAACAGTTCGAGTGTCTCCAGCAGGCAAAGGTTAGAGAGGGCTACAGGTAAACTTACTATGCCCTTATATATAGTTTCATTACCAAGAATTACAATTCTGCAACTGGCTCTGTTATAACATCCTCCCATAACCTTTTCCTGCTGAAATCTGGCACAGCACAAAATCTAAGCCTGTGTTTTCACATGACAGCCTGTAAGGCGTAAGACTGGTGTGGGAATAAGGGTGATATGTTATTAATTATACAACAGAACCTGTATTGAGAATTTAGACAAGGAAGTGTGGAAACGATCTCTTAAGGGAAATTGTCATTTGGTGTTTTTTTCTACCCCCTTCTTTCCTCTTTAGGTTCTTATACCACGCTCACATCTGTAGTATCCAGTGGAGCATTAAGCAATGTGACTAACATCTGTCAAATGTGTGGTGTCTGCCTGTGTGAATGCGTACTTGGAGTGTTCCCGAGGCTTGGCAGCTGGTTATCTTTTGTGATCAGGAAATCAATCAAGGGGGACTTCTGCCAAATCAGAGAGATTTCACCACTCTTCTCCTTACTAATTGGAACAAATGTTCCCTTGGTGAGGCGTAGGACAGTAAGATGTGGGATTGACAAACAGAAGTACCCAGAGACATGCCTTGTCTTTGGTTGGACAAGGTAATTCCTCTGGGGACCACTGGAGAGGAATAATCCAGTGCCGCCTCAACTTCAGTTTTAATTTGCCATATTGTGAGATGTTTTGAGATGTTTTCTCCAGAAACTGGGGAACATTATCTGATTTTTTTCACTGCAAGTATCATCTAAAACTGATGTCCTGATAGTGTGCAAAGTGACTGAAAGCTCACTTTTACACAGCAAGCTCTTCTGTAATGATCAGTATGCTGGGTGAGGCAGAGTGCTGTCCACCTGTTTGCTTTAGCTCTAATGGCCTGAGGGTAAGAAATGGTGGAATTACATGTATGCAGGGGTACAACCCAGCCCTATGATACTGGTTTTCCTTTGGGACAGGGTTCTTTCTGGATATCCATAAGAAAGGCCCAGCAAAAGGTGGCTTAATAAGGTGATCATTTTAATAAAACAGAATAAGAAGAGGAATATAGATAGGAAGTAAATCTTCCATTCTTTCAGATGCTGGGCACCCCACATTTGTGCAGCATCAGAACTTGGATAGATTTTCTTATGCTGTGCTATGCAGAGCAGACCATGTCCATGGAGACAAATGCCTCTTTTTGGTCGTGCAAACTATTACGCAGTTTTCTTACGAGAAAACAACTCTATTCATAAAGGATCTTTGCATGGGAACTTCTTGAAAGCCACACTGGATGTGAAGCGCAGCATGGCACAGGCTACTCAGGTTAACTGCTCTGTTAGCCACCAACTCCTAAACATGCAATGGTCTCCTGGTCACAATACATACATTCCACCCCTTGATCCACATACAATGTACCTTTCCCAAAGGTACTCTAAATTACAGTTTATATTAATAACATATAAGCTTCTTAAGCCCTAAATTCAATGACCAAGATCAGACAAGATGTATTCAAGATATTCAATACATCTATTGATACAGAAGACATATTCCTTGAATATGTCTCCTGTAAGGCTCACAGTACAAGCAGTTAGGGAGGTGGTTTGGGGAGGTCTGGGCAGGGTTCTCCAAGGAACCAGAAGAGTTGGGTGCTTGTATATGGCTGCTACGCTAGGGCATGGGATTACTTCTGTGTCCTTTTCTCCTTCCTGATCTCTGTTTCAGGCTCATTCTGAGTCACAGAAAAGCTCATGTTGACTGAGACATGCCTCATACCATCGATGGCATCAAGATATCTCTTGGTCTGCAGCTTCCTGATGAGGGGAGCAGAGGGGCAGGCGCTGAGCTCTGCTCTCTGGGGACAGTGATAGGACCCGAGGGAACTGCATGAAGCTGGGACATGGAAGGGTCAGGTTGGGGGTTAGGGAAAGGTTCTGCACCCAGAGGTGGTCAGGCACCAGGACAGGCTTCCCATGGAAGCAGTCAAGGCAATGATCCTGCTGTCATTCAATAAGTATTTGGACAATGCTCTCAGACATAGGGTTTGATTTTTGGGTCATCCTGTGTGGAGCCAAGACCTGGATCCTATGATCCTCATGGGTCCCTTCCAACTCAGGATATTCTATGATTCTATGGCCCTTTTTGAGCCATTTAGTGACCCTGCCCTCAGATGAAAAAGTATGAGCAGCCTTTTCCTGGCTACACAACCTCGGTCAGCACTGTAGAAAATAATGCAATGTTTTTGTGTTTACCACAGTCTGATAGGGGCCCTTTTTGTGCTCAGTGACCTTCTTATTCCTAGTGAGCCACCTTATGTGAGAATCAGCAGAGTGGAAATAATGGGTGTGGGTTCAAGGTCTTTCTGTGGAGTCTGGCCATTTATTATCAATGAGTGTAGCTCCTGCAGAAGCAGAATAAAGGTGATGTGGGAGTCGAGAGGGAAAACTGCATGAGGTTCAGCATCAGAGTGCACAGGAGGCTTTGGGATGCCTTGCCAACCAGATCAGGCTAAAAGAAACCTGAATCAAATGGGATGAGGATTTAGGCATTCCAGATTGGGAGATAACAAAATCCTACTGACTTTTATACATTGAATTAATACTACATAGAGAAAAAATCTGTGTGGGATGGTATCAGTGAGAGGTTTCCTGACCGCAGTGATGTCTCCTATCAGTGCCTACTTTCCTATCAGCTATGCCTTGAAGCAAGTCTCACACCATTTAAACTCATTACCCTGGGGCTCACAGCTTCCCTGAGACAAGCAAATGTAGCTTGTGGCCAACAATGTCAAACATGACAGAGGGAGCCACAAGTATAAGAATGGATGTTTGCCTTCTGTGATGCCTGAGAAATTTATTTCAAAAGCTTGACTAAACACTATAACAGATAAACTTTGTTCTATCATTTATAAAACACTTGAAGTACAGTTACAGAAGTACATTTGTTTAATACAATACTGAAATAAAATACCTCATAAAAATTAGCTTAATTACCTGAAACATTTTTCTTTCTACTACTAACCTAAGACATATGCAAAATTTTATTATGTTTAATGGCTGTCTGGGCTCCTGGTGTAATGGCTTCAAGCAGCTCACTGAGCTATGATGTTTTTGCCATGTGAAGTTTAAATGGAGGGCAAGACATTCAGAGGGAAATTTCAGAGAGAAACACGACAAGCTGCCCGACTTGACGGAGGCAGGGAGGTCAGGAGAGAACAGGTAGATTTGTAAGTCATTGATGCAAAGCAGATAGCTGAAGCCATATGAGGCAGCGAGCTTGCTGAGAGGAAGGTTTTAAATGAGAAAAGTGAGCCAAGGACAGTATCAATAATCTGCAAGTAATTGCTTGGTTTTACACGTGATGCCAGAGATGCTGTAGGAAGTGGCTCCTGGGATTCACCTTAAATACTGTAGAGGAATTGAGTGTGGAAGGAGACAGAGGGTTTTTCCAAAGCAATGCTTTAGCTCTGTTCAGGATTGTGCACTGGAAACAAATGTCCTAATCTTCACCTGTAGGCTCATACCACAAGTGGCCTCAGCACAGGCAACTGGGCTCTTTGGGGGCTATGTTAAACCAAAGATGTGCTGCAGATGCACCTCTGATGAGCTCCAGCTGCCAATGGGACTTCATTTCCCTGGATGAGAGTAGACTCAGTCTGACGTAAAGCTTCCAAAATAAATTCAGTGTGGATGTCAGGTCTTCAGTACCACTCAGTATTATAGCTCCCCCTCTGCAGTGCCAGACCAGCAGAATTTTTTCCAACTTTGCTGAAGACTTCCTGTATGGACTCACGTAAATCACTTCATTCCTCTATGCCTGTGTCCTTTGCATGTGAATTACTTTTAATAGCACATCCTGTGCTCACTGGGACATGGAGGGATAAATTTGTCAACATACATCAGGCACACAGATACCACAGTGATAAGCACCCCTCTGCAAAGACAGGGAAAACATCCTGTTCAGAACAAGGTTTGACTAGCATCAGGAAATGAGATGTGGACCTTATCCTCAGCACTGAGACTAAATCTATAGATCAGACTCCTTGATTCAGTGAGCTGTGTCCATTCTTGTACACTCCAGAAAATGGGTCCTGCTGAAAGAGAACATGACATAAAGACAAACAATTGAAGAAACAGCACTCTCAGTGCTGAGTTGTGAGTACTTCACCTTGTTGTCTTCATATTCTTTTGAGATAGCCTGGAATGTTGCTTTGCTATGAAATTGCATGATGTTCTGCCATTGTTTCATTTAGATAGTAACAAAAACCAATTCACAGTACAACAGCAAGGGAAGGCTCTCTACACATTTATCAAGTGTCTCCCAGCTGATCTCTTTGCCTGAAACCTGGTCGTCATTTTTTTGTGATGTTCCTGAAGTTGATTTATTCCTGCATTTAACCCAGCTGTGCTCTGCTGTAGAAGCCATTGAATTCAGACCAGAAACACTGGATTCATAACCTTGAAAGCTTTTGCTAATTACTTCTATATTCAGCATATCCACTACATCTCACTATGCTCTGTAGCAATCAGCAATGCAATGGCTACTGACTTAAATGTAAATCTGCTTTTGCACAAAAGGAATGCCATTCTCTCTTGCTTTAACAGGATCGCTTCCTCAAAATGCCAAATTGTCCAAACTCATCAATAGCATCTGTTCCTCTTGCTGTGAATAACTTCCTCGAGGCTTCAAATGGTTGCGAAGCATCAGGTAGCAGACAGCTTAAGCCCTATATTAAGAGGCCATGTCAACCCTATAAAGCTTTATATTTGAATCAGTGAAATTCCTGAATTAACTCTAAAAGAACAGTTAGATTTTGGGAGCATTCACTTTGACACACTTTACTAGCTTTTCTGGGAAAACAGTCGTAGTACTCCAAAGATTTTCTCAGCTATTGAATTTATGTTTGTTTGTTCATTTCTGTGATTTGCACACAAATCTCTTTCCACTACACTTGAATCACTGAAAAGGGAAGATCCACACTCCCAGCACCAGGCTGTAATAGCATAAAACATTTTTCTGCTTTGCTGGCACATCACATTATAGAGGCTGTCCGTAATCTTAGCAGAACAGACAATGTAAAAAGCCTTCCTGCTTATATCAGACCTTGTTATTAAATTTATATCCATTTCTCATAATAACCTACATTTCCCTTTATCGGAACTCTGAAAAATAACTCCTCGTGCAGGGCTTGAGCGCGGCATTTGATACAGTCGTCGGAAGAATTCTGATGTCCTGTCTTGGAGACATGGCAGGGGATTAGTGGGATTGTGAGTAGATGGCTTCAATCATTCCTCACAGACAATACCCAGTGAGTCATGAAGACTTTCTACTTCCAGAGCTATCACCCATGAAGTTTTGAAAGAGTCTGCCTAATTCAGTGTTTAGGAGAGGGACCTTACTGTGAAATAGTCTGGACTAAAACAGAGGCAATATACTGTAGGCACACAGCATTAGCTGGAATTGTCTCCACACCTCTGTTGTCTGAGGATACAGCTGCACAGATGGCTAAAGAACCCATGGCCAAGGTAAGCCAGGCTGCCAGAAAAGAGCACCCATGAACTCGCTGTGCCCATACTAAGCTGAGACAGACAGCCTTTTCCTGTTCTGGTGACCCGAGTAAATGCTTGATAGACCTGATACTTACTGCAAAACCACAGTTTGTCTTGAATTGCAAATGATAAGAAGCAATCTCAAGTGAAAACACACGTGTGGTGACACAAAGAAGCCTCTGCTGCTATATCTACAGTATGCTCTGTAACCTCCTTCCTTGGATACAACTAACGACATTTAAACCAAGCACTCCTCAGCGCTCTGCTGTTCAGAGAGTCATGGACCTCTTCTTCCACTCCAAGAAAACTCTCTGATCAATCACCTGTTCTTTCTTGGAATAAGTCTGGGCATATTTATGCAGAATACTTTCTTGGTATCTTCATTCATGGGGCTTGGAGAGTATATAGTATATTCTGCTTCATGTCCATGTCTATGAAACTTTTTAAGTGCAATTAATTTTAAATAACAAAACTGAAATTAATACTTTTTTTTTTTTTTTTTTTTTTTTTGAGACACTTGTCAGTAGCAGAGAGAAGAAAAGAAATATCATTGTGTGTGTAGGGAAAGGTAGCCAGCCTATCTGCCTCTCCACAATCTGTGAGAGTGACCTCTTTTTATTCTGTTGTTGTTTATTGACAAATTAAAACAGGGGTGACATTTCTGTTGTGATGCAGATCTAAGATAAATGTTTTGAAATAATTCTTTGCCTAGACCTAATTTTATTCATCCCTCTCACCTTTTTATGCAGCATAGATGTTTTAGAAATGCTTTTTTTCTTCAGAATAATTTTTACAGCGACCCTATGGAAGTGTTCAAATGCTTTGTTTTAGAGATCTGGTCAATGCAATGTAGGCAAGGTTACACACCCAAAAGATACAACACACTTATTTCACATTGCTTTAACAAAGCAAAATAAAAAATAAAAAAAAAAAAAAAGTATTTTTAAAAATATTCCAGTAAATAATAGTCCATCCCATCAGCCTTTAGAGTACATCCTTGCAGAAGCTCTCTGGTAGCACTAAATTATTTTTACCAGAGATCTGCTTAGAAGGAAAAAGAAGAAAAGGCCTCCAGCATTCAGCTTGGATTTCTGCAATGTTTCTGGCCATTCTGTATGACAGAGAGAGTTTGTATGCTCTCCAGTTTATTCCACATGCCTAAAATTTGCACCCTGAACTTCTGGCTCATGTTCTGCCAGTATCTTACTTTTTCAGAGCTCGGCATAGGCAAGCCATCTGCAATCTGGACAGGCTATATGTTCCTGATGTTTCATATCAGTCCTGTTTGTCAGCTCCAAGATAGGCTAATGGGTTGAGGTCCTCTAACATAACCCTGTCACAAAAGGAATTGAGAAAAAGCTTATTTCTCTACCTATCTTCCCATTCACATCTACTAAAGATTTCATTAATCTCCAGATTCTCAATTTCAAGATGAATCAGAGCAATTGAGATGTCCCTTCTCCACTTCTCACTGGGCTTAAGGTTTTAAAGTGGGAATCTACCTTTTAATACCTGGATACGGAGACAGATGTCGCGCTGAAGCAAAATGACGCCACCGTTACTATACCAGCATCTGCAGGCAGAGGATCTGCCTTCCCAGTCTGCATGGTGTTTCAGCAAGCCTAAAAGAATCATTATCTTTGCTACCCCAGTTAACACCTTGGTTAATTTAAAGATACCACAGTAAAATTGCTCCCATGACTCTGTCATAAAACTGCAGTACATTGGCTATGAATGTTTGTACAGCTCACGTCAGAAAAAAAGCAACTAATTTATAATGACTTCTCATTTTCCATTTTAACTTTCCACCAAAGACACCCAAGCAGCTCAAGCAAAATAGTTATCCCATCCTTAAATTGTTCATGGTAGATCTGGTTATTCAAGGAAATGCAAGCCACAGTTAGGACTAGCTTATTACAGCTGCGCTAGGGCAAACAGGTAGTTGAGGTCCCTGTTCTCTGAATTTACACCATATGTAGACCAGATGGCCAAGGAAAGTATTATTCTTCACCATGCACCACAGGGGAAACTGAGTCCTGGTTAGATCAAGTGACTTACTAACAGAAAGGATTTTTCCGAGCCAGGAGTTTAACTGAGATCTTTTAAGGTGCAGCCCAGCACCTGAATTACTGGATCATCTATCTTCACTTCTCCCTAGGGGCAAAGGTCTTCCCATAATATAAAATTCTTTCTACAGGTCTAAAAGGTTAAGCTATTCAAGAAATGTGATTTCTTCAACCTGGCAAGAATTTTCCAAATAAAAAAATATATATAACAGTAATAAAACATAAGCAGTTTTTACATCTCCAAAGCAAAGCAGAAACATTAGCTAATTCAACCTTACAAGACCCCTATGAGTTAAGTACAGGCTACACTTCTCAAATATGATTTTTTCCCTCCCTCTCCCTTTCTCTAAGCATGCAACCAAAATTACAAACAAGGTACATAATGCTTCTGTGTGGTAACCATGGCAATCAGCTGTATCAACTACTGTAAATGGTAATATATCCACCAAATCCCCTAAAAGCAGACCTGCTCCCCTCTCACATGAGGTGTCCTGCAGGCCACAGTGTCCTAAAACTGACTTGAACAGCCTGTTGCAGGCAATATCCAGGAGCTGCCCTTTGTTAACCTTCTGTAGAGATGGATAAGCAAGCACTAATTGCTTTGGAAAATTCAAGCCCAATATGTATCCACACTTTGGACACCCAGTCCAATGCAGCCCTGGTCTTTATTGTTACAGATCATGTACCCTGAGCAGCCTCTCTGTTCCTCTTACTATCCAGATGAAATTAGCATCTGGACTGTTAATAAAGATTATGACTCGGGGAAGGGGTAAGATTTAAATGAATGGGGCCAGATGCACAACATTCTGGTTTATTAATCAAACTATAGTGTTCCCTTCATTGCTTTGGGGAAATATCATGGCATGCGAAGTTACTGGGCAGCACCTTTAGGATACAAGTATGTTTTCCAGCCTACTGAAGCTAGACTGCATCAGTGCAAGGCTGAGTGATGCTCTGCTTTTTGATTACTTCAACAGAAGAAATATGAAAGCCAGTCCTGCACTCTGAGCGCACTGATACAAGATTACGGGCCCTTCTAACTAGCATAACCTGTACCCTTTTGTGTGCCCTGCCTCAAATGTTTCTTTTATTAACCTCACTTTGTTTCAGAACTGTATTCCTCCAGGTACTTTTTTGCCACACGATGACTACGACTGCTTAGTTTAATGATGTCAAATGTGCCTGGTGTCCTCTCCGCCCCACGGGGCTGAAGATGCTCTTACATGGAGATGTGGTTTTCACTTCCCAGCATTCAGCTCCAGTGGGGGCTCCAGCAGGTTGAGAAGGGAATGGAGCACGCTAAAAAGGGATTGCTCACATCAAACGAGACAAAATAGGGTTTGGCTGCTGTTGTTAACAGTGGCTGACAGGGCTGACAGTTTGTCACACCAAAATTCACCTTTCGGTCTCCAAAAGGTTAAAGAAATAAATGCAGCATACCTGTCTGGCTCTGCAAACCATTCTAATGCCATTAGCGGTTATTTAGAAAATGTTGTAGTTGACCTCAGTGAGAGTTCAGTATGAAGCTACAGCGTGTAGATCTGTGCTCTGTCTCTAGCAACAATTTGCATAATGGTATTCATTTCCAAAATGCTTCACAGGCTTTATACCCCCAAGGCCATCTCTGGATGGAGAAGACAGAAAACAGGAAAACAGAGGGTTGGCCACCTGCAGAAAGAAAGGAAGATTCAGACAATAGTGACATTTGGAACCAAAACCCCGGTTTTATAACACAAAGATCATTGGCAAAGGGTTACACAGCGACATCCGTCAAGCTCTGTGCAACCCTGGATGTTCCACTGCAGTGGGGAAGGTGCAGAACTGGGACCTTTCTGTACAGAAATGGCAAAAGCTCAGTATTTGGGTTTAATTCTGAAGATAGATGTACTTTATTAACTGGCCTATGAATCCCAGGAGATTCAAAGACCGAATTAAAGCGCTAAATGTGTACTTGCAATTTTAACTGTTGTTTGCAAATGGATTCTTAAAACACTTCCCATCCTTCCCAGCAGCTCCCCTGTGCAGAAGACAGTCCTCTAAACACCGGGAAATTTGCACATTTTAATTCTGTTATAGTCGAGGTATTTTTTTTTTAGTGCATCTTCCTCGCCAATAGTACTATCAGTGACATGACAAATACCCCTCAGGTATCATTCATCTTCTCCTTCTTGTTATTAAGGTGAACCGTGTGTGCAGCATAATATTTTGTTTCGGAAGGGCTGGGGATTTGCAGGGGAGAAAGGAGGAGATTAATATAATTGTCCTTTCTTATCCTGAAGAAGGCAGGTGAAAGAGGCAGGCTTGCAGGAAAACGGGAGGTGAGAAGGTTTGCAAAGGTCCGGGAGTCCCTGAGCTCCTCTAGTCTGCGAGAAAAACACACGGGCAGCTCATTAGAGCCCTATTAACACAAAAAGAGGAGGGCTCCGGCTCGCTCGCTGCTTTTCCTCCAGCGCTGGAACCGCGGGCACGGGGGATGCGGAGCCGGGGCGGTGCGGTGCGGAGCCGGGAGTGCCGCCCTCTGGCGGTGCACGTCGGAAGAAAAAGCGATGAACGCCGCTAAGAAATGTTTTTTTTTTGTGGGGTAGCTGCAATATTAGCTTTCAAGGCGCTCCCAGATGGCATTTCAAAGCGTAAAAAGAAGTGTATTTATTTTCATATTTCCGTAGGAATGCGAGGTTTTAGTGATGCAGCAAAATTAAGCTAAACAGTGTTCCTTTTGATTACTTTATGTTTATGCTTTTTAACTTCAACCCTGCAACTGAACTGGGTTTTATAAAAAACAGACGCTGTCTTACATGATTTAAATGTCCCTGAGTGTAGCAGGGATAGGCAAGCAGAGCTGAGAGCCAGACAGTGGCGACGTCCCCCTGTACTCAGCTCTGGTGAGGCCGCACCTCGAGTACTGTGTTCAGTTTTGGGCCCCTCGCTACAAGAAGGACATCGAGGTGCTTGAGCGGGTGCAGAGAAGGGCGACGAAGCTGGTGAGGGGCCTGGAGAACAAGTCCTACGAGGAGCGGCTGAGGGAGCTGGGCTTGTTCAGCCTGGAGAAGAGGAGGCTCAGGGGTGACCTTATCGCTCTTTTTAGGTACCTCAAGGGAGGCTGTAGCGAGGTGGGGGTTGGCCTGTTCTCCCACGTGCCTGGTGACAGGACGAGGGGGAATGGGCTTAAGTTGAGCCAGGGGAGTTTTAGGTTAGATGTTAGGAAGAATTTCTTCACTGAAAGGGTTGTTAGACATTGGAACAGGCTGCCCAGGGAAGTGGTGGAGTCACCATCCCTGGAAGTCTTCAAAAGACGTTTAGATGTAGAGCTTAGGGATATGGTTTAGTGGAGGGCTGTTAGCGTTAGGTTGGAGGTTGGACTCGATGACCTTGAGGTCTCTTCCAACCTAGAAATTCTGTGATTCTGTGATTCTGTGTGACTGTGGCACGAAACAAGGAAAATGAAAAGAGCCGGCAAGTAACAAACACGGCGTGCAGCACAGGCAAGCAGCAACAGAAGGATCTAAAGAAGAGAGTTTGGAAAGATCTTGGTTTGTCTGACAGTTTTATCCTGAAATGCAAAAATACATTTAATTGTTTGTAAAAGGGAACTGATAACACTTCTGCCTATAAAGGGAAATTTTCAAAACCTGAAGATCATGCTTATGAAACAAGGTGAGTGTAAAATCTTTGCTAAATCAGGAACATGGTTTCATAAATAAAACTCTCTTTTAAAGAGAGACAGTGCTACATGTGCCATAAAATGACAAGTATTTGCAAGGCAAGAATGTTGACCGTGCTATGATGTGTTGTATTGCTTCCTGTATATAGGAACTATTCCAAAACACATCTTAAGGTCTGTCACATTTTTCTGAACATCAAGTCTAATTTTGTGCCATCCCTTGGAATATTGGAATAGCTTTATGGGATGTGAAGAGATTAAGAAATCAAAAGGGAAGGAAGGAAGGAAGGAAGGAAGGAAGGAAGGAAGGAAGGAAGGAAGGAAGGAAGGAAGGAAGGAAGGAAGGAAGGAAGGAAGGAAGGAAGGAAGGAAGGAAGGAAGGAAGTCCTATAACTTAACTGTACTTAGAGCCTGATCCTGCCCAGAGATGCATACATAGAAGAATTTCAATTCAGGACTGTAAACATCCACGTGCATTTTAGAAAGTTCTTAAAAATTAAAATGCACAGAAACAACGACAAGCAGAACCATTTCCTAGCTATTGTATACACCTCAAAAGGTTATAAGTTAATGCACAATTAAGGATCTTTTCTAGTGGAAGGGCAGCTCTCCCAGTCAGTACAGAAATGCAGGTTGTCTCCAGTAGAAATCCTGGATTCTCTTATGTTGAATCATTCCCCTTTTAAGTATTTGCTCCAACCTCCTGCCTTTCAGCTGATGGCATCCAGGGTTAGACCATAATCACTGTCTTCTTTAAGCATGCAAACGAATAATACCAGTATTGGCAGGTAGAACTTTACATAAATACACTCTAATAAAGGCATATGGGAAAAGTGTGACAGGTAAGCAAAGGTGACAACATAATAAAGGTGCCCACTCTATTTAAAGCAAAAGGGGAAAAAAACCTTCACACCAGCTCTTGATAAGATTAAACATCCTCCTCTTCAGGAAGGAAGCGAACCAGAACTGATCTGAGCTGGATTCAGTGGAGTTTCTGAGCGGTGCACATCTGCAGAGGAGGGTCATTCCAGTTCTTTTGGAAATCGATTACATTCCCCAGCTACCTACTGTTATATTGCACCAGGATATTATTGTACAGTCTTGCTACACAGCCCTCCATTATAGAGCAGTTCTATTGGCATTTCAATGTTCAATGAAGGCTAGAATTGCCACAGAGTTTTCAATTAAAGAAAATTCAAAATGAAAATTGAAAAAAAAAAAAATAAAAATGTTGAGTTGAAAGTTTTTAGCAAAGGTATTTATGGCTGTCTGTCACTTGCCTTTTTTTCCTCTTCTCTCCCAAAGGTTTATTTAACGTGTCCATTTAAACAAACATGTTGTGCAGAGTTCTTGGAAGGAACACAAATGGCATCACTCCAGTAGTGTAACAAATGGATATCCTTACCAATTTGGTATAAATTCAGTATTGCCCAGGTTAAACTGGGGTAGACTACATTTACCTGTATTCACCCTCGGCTGCATCACCGCAGGATGCTACTAGGACGTGTCAGAAGTTGTTGCTCAGCCTGTAGCAGATGGTAATAACTACTCGTCCTAATTCCAAGTCCAGTGAAAGCACCCTGTGGTACCTACCACAACCACACAAGATTCCCTATATCCTTACCCAAACCAAAAAGTCCAGCCTAACATATTTCTTCCCGATTACTTATGAACATCAGCGTACAAAACCGGAGCACTCCCTGGGCTAGCAGAGAACATAACTGCTTGCAGAATGTGGCTTGTGCTTGCCCTGCTAAGGTTTGATTTTTTTTCAGTGTTTTACCTTTTGTATTAATGGTCTGAACAAATTGGGTTAATTGTTTTGCTGGCTGTTACAGACCCTATATTTAAGTTCAAGATTTATGTTGCAGCCAGTTTCCAAGGTGATGGCCATTTAATCATTGTTTATGTAGAAGTGATTAACTAAATGCCAAAAAAAAAAAAAAAAAATCCTGGTTAAAACTTGAAAACAAGTGGGGTCTGTAAAAAGCTAAACATAAACCTGAAGAATTCAGGCAAGCATGTGAGATCCTGTCTATAAGGGGTTTTAATTCCCTTAAACAATTTTATGTCGAGAACATGCTGCTTACAATGAGTTTACAAATCTTTAATTGCATTTTCGCCGTTCAGTCACATTCCTTGAAACTTTGCACAAGACATGTCTGGAATGAAAGGCTATCACAGAGGGCAACAGCCATATTTGAGAGCATTTTTTTCCATGCACGGGTCTCTAATACTTATTTTTTACTTCTTGATTGCATTTCACAATAGCAACCAGGCACCCCAGGCAGTGTTTTTAGGGCAATTACTACAATTCTCGGGTGGTCACTCTGCATTAGATTTCATGCCTTATAAAACAACATGAGGTGTGCTATAATCACTCAGAAATATACAGCCTTTCATGTCCTATTGCTTAATTAAGGAGTGTGTTTTGCAGTACAGATATTATTGCTAGTCTGTGGTTTTTAATTTCACTATATAGTAAAAGCACCCTAATTCATACTAGTAACGGGCAGACCTGCAAATTAGTGCATTTTCTGAATTAGAAAATAAGTGAATAAACCGAAGAAAGAAAATCTAAATGTGAACACTGCAGTATTAAAGGAAATGTGCTCATTTATCCCAGGAAATACAGCTGAGTCTCATTCTGGTGATATTTGATAGCGTAACACCTTGGATTTTTTAAATATAATGAGGCTTCAGACCCCAGCCCTACAATGAGCTCCCTGTGTGTGGGCTCCTGTGCAAATACGGATTTCAGCACAGCCTCCCAGGAGAGCCGAGTAGCACTTGTGGCAGTACAGAGATGGGGGTAACGAGATACTGGGAGGACTTCTGGAGACCACGGCATGTTGTGGAGATTATCATTTCTGTGAGGTGGTGAAATAAAAAGCCAACGATCTTTCTGTGACTTTTACATTAGCATAAATGCTGTAACTTCTAAAGCTATGCTTGATTTTTTGAGAGACACTGATAAGTAGATAAGTCACAAAATTTGACCTACTTGAATAAAATATCTATAATCTGACCAACAGCGTGCTGTAATCTCCACTTCTCTCTCTCTCTCTCTCTTTAATAAACCCACTGGCTTTTTCACTGGGATATGTAAAAAAAAAAAAAAAAAAAAAAAAAAAAAAAAAAAAAAAAAAAAAAAAAAAAAAAAAAAAAAAACCTATACTGACACTCACTAAGTGAACCCACTTTGCCCACCTCCCTCTGTTTCTGCACCAGAAATCAAGAAAACTGTTAGCCCCAATCCTCACCTCAGATTATTTTGTCATTAGCAGTTCTCCATACATGGACCATAAGAAGCACAATTTCCTCCACAGCCAGCCACGCTGATGCTCCAGGTTTGAAGCCAGGTGTTGGAAGAGCACAGGGCAGCACGTAACACATACAGGGATTTGCATAGGTTTCTCCAACACCAAAGCTTCATCTGCACCTGGCTGGTGATGGTTAATGCTTAATAATTATTGTCCCTAGTCTGTTGAAGATATGTTTAGTTAGCATATAGCTAATTGCCTGTCAACTGGGGCAGTTCATGGGGTCATCTTTAGAGCTTCAGACAGAAAAACTGTATCATACACAGGAAGATTGCCCAAGTCATCACAGAGGTGCTTCTGCAACTGCCTGGGTTATGGTCCTTCTATGCTAGTAGTGCTCTGCCCCACACTGGCAACTTCTGGGCATCAAACTGTTATCCCATGGGAATTTCTGACCTGCCTGGGAGCCAAGTTTCATCCTAGGTCCATGAAGAAGCACGCAGTGCTGTTCCTCAGTGTGAGGAAAGGTTCTGCCACAGGAATTATTCAGTGCTTTTCAGTCTGAGATCTCTCCAGTTGCTATTGCGAGCCCCAAAATCACTGAATACTTTGGAAAACTGTTATGACCAACTGCAGGAGTGATCTCAACAAACTACAGTGCAGCATGAGGAAATATTTCTGTCTATTGACTTAAAATTTATGTGCAGCCTACTTCAATGAAGCATACTCATTGCCTCTCCCTTTGGGAAAGAGGGGGGGAAAAGAGGAATGGCTGCTCTCATTTTATTTATGTTCTCTGTAATCATAAATATCTGCATTCGGTCGCCCTCTTACAAGCAAAACAATCCAACACTGCAATCTCTTCTGCCAGGTCTACTTCTGCACTTGTTGTAGTCAGTGGCCAAAATTCATATGGATCTCACACGGAACAAGAGTAGGCTCTCTATATAAGCTCTCCTTATACATCTCGCCATCTGTGCTGAAGTAAACAAAAAAGCAATATTAAAATCAAGCTCAGCTGGAAACAGAAGGAGAGGAGGAAATACCAGCAATTGCTGAATATAAAGCAATAAACAGATTTAAAAGGTGTTACAAATAATGGATGGCTTTTTTAAAAAAGTTGCAGCTGCACTGTATATGACTTTCTTAAACATACCCACATTGAGGCTCTTTCTTACGTTTAGTGCATATTGCCTTTATTCATACGATGTATAAAATAATCTATAATATTCATTAACAGTATAGACAGTAATATAAAATATTTTTAAATTATTGATTGTTTTTCTCTCCTGCAAGGAGAAAGATTTCTTCATTACAAGCCTGGTCCTGTTACAGGCTGTGTGCGTGCCCAGATTTGCACTGTTTCATTTAACAGAGAACCATACAAACTCCAGGATTTGCCCCCGGAGATTTTGCTCAGGAGTGACAGGGTGAGGCTCTCATTCTACAAAATTCGATGGCATGGCAGAGGCTTCAAATCAGTGAAATGCCCCTGTTTAGGAAAACATACCTAAGACAAGCAGCCTTAGGCTTGTGCTTATATGCTTCCTTGAATCAGCCTGATTGCTGTAAGTATTTTCCCTGAGGCAGAGATAAGGTTTACAGACAGGACCCAAATTTGGGCCAGTCCAAAGCTAATTTAAATGTATCTCTTCCCTCTCTCTCTTTCCTCTGCTGAAAGAGCTGGATTTGCTGCACATCTTGTTCCTATCTGCCTTTATTAGGCTTTTTATAAACGTGTAAGAAATAAAAAATAAAATAAAATTCAGCATCCCAGACGTCTTCTTGGGTTTAAGATCTTAACAAATGAGGACACAGCTGGGCTACTTGGTCCATGGATTTGCTAGCTGCAGGATTAAGTCCAGCTGAGCTGAAGTTTATAAACCAAGTTATTGACTTTAAAAATTCTCATACCGCTTATCAAAACACACCACATTGAAAGAACACCCTTCCCAGAATCAAACGTGGTAAAGCTTTCTCAATTATAGGCAGCCTCTCCCCACACAGCAGCCCTCACCATAACCCTACCAGTCTGCTGCATCTACTTCATTTCAAGACTCACTCTCAAGTTACTCAAAAAAAAAAAAAAAAAAAAAAAAAAAAAAAAAAAGCCTTTTCTATCTTCCAGCCCAAATAAGCAGGTTCTAGGCAGCAAAAGGTTGGTTTCATACGGCCCGGCACTGAACGGGAAACAAACAGTGAGACACGCAGTATCAGCATCCCTCTGCAAAGCCCCAGCTTCCATTAGGTGCCCCCTGCCTAAAAGGATTTGTTTCTAGTCTGAAGTTAGCACAGCGCCTTTGTACATTGCTTTTCACTAAAGGTCTGATCCGGCTGCCATTAAAATCAATGAAAAGGCTCCCATTGACTTCAAAGGAATCAAGGTATACCATCTATTGCAGTAGATGAAAAATACCAAAGGAAAAGAAAATATCTGTCTTTTAGTGTATGCTTTCGATTTTTATAGTCTTCATCATAACAATGTTGTGAGGGAAAGAGA
This sequence comes from Netta rufina, assembly GCF_964035555.1. Lineage (NCBI taxonomy): Eukaryota > Metazoa > Chordata > Aves > Anseriformes > Anatidae > Netta > Netta rufina. Next base: position 113,695,255 of record NC_140125.1, read on the forward strand.
CTGGAAAATTTTCCAAGTAAGTCAATGCTGAAAACTGCAAAAAAAGAAAGTTTTTAAAGCAGACACTTTCCCATTCATTCCAAAATGCATTTTTTCTGTCAAATTTTGTTTTCTGCAACAAAAATGTGACTAGCTTAGAATCTAAACTACCAATAGGGCCAGGAAAGTGTTTTAAAATATATAATCCTTTGAGACATACACATTCTTTCTGCTCACTTACTCATCAGTCACCGGATTCCACATTTCTGTGATTCTGGAGCCTTAAAAAAAAAAAAAAAAAAAAAAAAAAAAAAAAAATTTGGATATTAGTGCTTTTATTGCCTGTGTCTATAGGGAGGACCCCAGCACCTGCCTCTCAGCCCAGTGCTCTGTGACAGATATAAGGGGGGATAACTCATATAAGAAAAAGGAGGATTTATTAGAGCACAGAAGGCTGGGTTGGAAATCCTGCTATGCAGCTTTATAGATGCATACATTTAAAACACATTTCAGCAGCTTTATATACCATTACAGTTATTGAATTTTTCATCTTTGACTTAGATATGAATTATTTAATTAGAAACTTCAATACCTGTATAACTTTGAAACCCTTCCGCTATTATTCTTACTCAAAAAAATATTTGCACCTAGGAGAATTTTCTAGCAATCAAAACTTTTATTGAAAGCAGGAGTACAACTGAGGTAGGCTAGGTTATTCAGGTAGTTTGGATCAGGCCACACTGGTTCATGTTACATCTGGCTTTCCCTGAACGCAGTAATCTGACATTTGGTTATTGTTTAGTGAATATGATTTTCTACCAAACTATTCCCTGTGGATTCTCTGGAATCAAATAGAACAAATCTTGAAAAGATCCATATGTCTCTAATTTTTTTAAAACTTTCATTTTAATTAATTCTCTGCTTTTAAAATAGTTTACAATAGTTCAGTATCTCCAGCAAATCCTCCTTTCCCCCCCGCCCCCGCAGGCTACTTTGAAGGAATCACCAGCTGTTGAAACGGTGTGTAAGGCATTTGTCCACGATGTAAAGATCACATCTGCATTTTACAACCTGCTGTTCAGAGCAAGAACAAGTGTTTTTTACCTCCTCTGCTAGGGCCATGTGCATGGCAGGTTCAAGGAAGAACGATGGGAAAGATGCTCGGTATGTTGCATGCAATTATTGAGTATGTATAAACATATAATCAACTGCAAATACATAACTTACCTAAGTGATCCCTGCTGAGCCACTGATGGAGCTCCACACAAGGAATTCCCACCAATCTCACAGGCAGCTCTGCAGGACTGGTTCTGTCCTCTGGGGTTAACTCCTCACACCATGGGAAGCACAGACTGGAGCTGGTCTGGGACCCAGGCACCATCACTCTGGGCTTGTGCCATACACCCTAATGAGCCGTTAGCAGAAGTGACTCATCCCTTAAAAAAAAAAAAAAAAAAAAAAGCAACTGATCTAGTTGCTGAAGAGTAATTAGAGTATTACAGGGGTGGACAGGCTGGTTCATAAAGTGCTGAGCTGCACTGTGAGCACTGCTCTAAGAGGGGTTGCATCTTTTTACTTCAGATAAGCAGACAACTTGCAGGCTCTTGCTCTTTTTCTTGTGACACTAAGGGACATGGTTTAGTGATGGTACTCAGTAGGTCAGATTGATGGTTGAGCTCGATAATCTGGAAGGTCTTTTGCAACGTAAGTGATTCTATGATTCTCATTCGCACAGGCAGCACTGATGGTGAAGGCACACACACACGGGGCACAAATATAGTTCAATCCTCATGACCATCATCACACAGTCAGTGCTCAGAAGACTGCTTAGAGCTCAGGGACATAAGGTAGGAGCTGTGACTGACCACAGGTCTTACAGGTGACTTTCTCACTGTCTTCCTTGGGTGGGCGCAGGATGGAGTAAAATCACTGTTTGAATATTCTGTAGAGAAATTCCGCAGTTTAGAAAACATTTCTATAGGCATCTACCAATGTATTATTGTGGCCTAAGAGAGATATAGACACACTCGGAAGAGTCCAACAGAGGGCTACAAAAATGATGAAGGGACTGAAGCATCTGTCCTATGAGGAGAGGCTGAGAGAACTGGGATTGTTCAGCCTCGAGAAGAAGAGGATCGGGGGGATCTTATCAACATCTATCAGTATCTGCAAGGAGGATGCATAGGAGACAGAGCCAGGCTCTTTTCTGTGGTGCCCAGTGCCAGGACAGGAGGCAACAGGCACAAACTGAAGCACAAAAGGCTCCCCTGAGCACCAGGCAGCACTTCCGTGCTGGGCGGGTGCTGGAGCCCTGCCACAGGATGCCCTGAGAGGCTGTGGGGTCTCTTCCTTGAATATCTTCACAAGGCACCTCGATGTGATCCTGGGCACTCTGCTCTGGGTATCCCTGCTGGAGCAGGGGCTGCACCAGATGGACCCAGAGATCCCTTCAAACCGTAACCATTTTGTGACTCTGCAACCTGACAGAAAATATCCTGAACCTTTAAGTTCTGGCTTCATTTAATGTTTGGTTGTTGTTGTTTGTATGAAGTAACCCCCTATGATATGGAAATGTACATGAACACAGCTTGATGTCATCCAGAAAACAAAAGGAAAGTTTGGGTGTACGACTGAACAATTTGGGGTCTCAGTGCAGGTAGCTCACAAGACAACACCACGGACACTGGGCAGGGACAGCAGTGCTGTGCTAAAAGGAAAGACAACGGTGAGAGTGTTTGGTTTGGAGTTGTGATAAATAATGAGTGTGAACTGCAAGGACAAGGCAACACAGCAGTTTTCACTGACCCTAATGTCATAATGTTTCCTCTTCCCTCTGATTCATGTCCGAGAGCAGTGCTGTTACCACTTTGCCTTCTGACCCCAACGAGGCCTTGCCTTTATCAGTGCCATTGCCCTGAAAAACACAGGGGCTGGAAGCAATCCATTTTGAGGCTCTGGCCTTGGATGCACCAACCTGCGTGTCCAACCTCACACAAGCAGCTGAAGAGAAGGGGATTACTCCAGGAATTAAAGAAAACGTAGGGTCACAAAGATGGTGAAGGGACTGGAGCACATCTCCTGTGGGGAGAGGCTGAGAGCTGGGATTGTTCGGCCTGGTGAAGAGGAAGCTCGGGGTGATCTTATCAATGTCTATCAATACCTGCATGGAGGGTGCAAAGAAAATAGGGCCAGACTTTTTTCTGTGGTGCCCAGACCCAGGATAAGAGGCAACGGGCACAAACTGGAACAGAGGAATCATATCAGGGAATATCAGGGAGCACTTCTGTGCTGTGAGGGTGGTGGAGCACTGGCACAGGCTGCCCAGAGAGGTTGTGGAGTCTCCTCCTTGGAGATCTTCACAAGCCACCTGGACATGGGCTTGGGCACCTGCAGCTGGTTGGACCAAATGGACCCAGAGGACCCTTCCAGCCATTTTGTGATTCTGTGAAGCACGTGCGTGCTCCTGGTGGAGGTTTCTGACACATAGGAGCCCCAGCTCCCCAGGACACAAGGATTAGTTTTTGTCCTTTGTGCCTAACAAGATATTGCTCTTTAAAACAGTCATTGGTGCACAGGAATGGGAAACATAAATGCCATTTCCAAGAGAGACGAAAATATTTTCAGCATAATAACAAATATCCTGAAACAGTCTGCGCTGGTGAGTGAACAGAGGATTACATTTAAATTCAACATTCTTAATGTACATTTCTAATCTTAAATTTCTAAAAAGATTAGCCATTTACAGGATGAATAACAGCTTCTGCAGTCATTGCAGCTAGTATAAAAATCATAAAGGTTAGCAAACTGTGTGGATCGGAATATAAACTAATCGGCATCTGGGATTAGGAAGAAATCTCCTCCAATTCATTGGTAAAGGCTTATTCAAATACCGAACGGAGTCCATTATTCTGTTTTGCTGTTAATAACTCAGGTGACATTTGCCATATGCCATCAAAGAGCCTAGGGTCAATATGAATTTTATCTCTGTTAAGGCCTGCAAATTCGGCCTCAAATTGTGAGTCCACAGTTCAATAGTGAGTTGAGCATTCCTGGTTTTAAACAGTTTTTGAATGCAGTGGGGATTATTTTGGGAATTGTATAATGCAAAGGTGCAAGGGAGGAAGCCCAGGAGGGGCAGAAAAGAATGGAAATAAGATTTTGACACAGGATGAATTCAAAACAGGTGATTTTTTATTTTATTTTATTTTTTTATCTTAGCCAATTGTGCTAAGGTTGTCCTTTTAAACTGGGATCACTGTGTATCTCCAATCAAATCACACTCAAAGCAGTTATTCTAGCATGTCCCTAGCTGCATTTACACAGTAATTTAGGCATGTTATTCATATGCTGAGTTTCCTACAGACAGGGAAATAAACTGAAAGATAAAATTTTCATAGTTTAAAAAAAAAAAAAAAAAAAAGTGAAGGTTTGGCCTGAAAGCAAGGATAAGACTCAATATGTGTCCTGTCAGTCTTTCCGGAAGAAAGGTTGAAAGTTTGACAGCCTTATATAGGAAGAATTGCACCTTAGTTTCTTAAGCTTCAAAACCGGTAGGAAAGTCACTCCACACACATGGTACAAGAGGGGATCTTGAAGATCATTTCAGTGCCTCCTTTGGGGGGGGCACCTCTCCTACCAAGAATTATTAAGATGTGTTTAGGTGTGGTGGTAGTTTTCACCCAGAAAAACGAGCTGGCTCTACAAAACTGTTTTTTCTAGAGCTGCCAAGCATTGCAGCTAGCACAGCCAGCTTCAGACTCCCTGAAGTCTCTTTCTGCAGCATCTGTGTCCCATGCATACGCAGCCCAGACACGCTGTATCTCCTGGCCCTCCGGACAGTCCGTGCCAGTCTTGTGAGGTGCAGGTGGAGAGGATGGGCAGTCTCGTTTTCCCCAACAGAATCCAGCTATCACGGCATTGTGTGTGATTGCCAGCTCAAATTAGAGGTCCATACAGCCCTGCATCTTACCTGCTTTGGGACAATGGAGGATGTCTAGAGAAGAACATAAAATGAGGGGATTATGTGGTGACACCTTGCTGACATGGGTTCCCTCACTCCAGTTTGTTACAGCAAAGGGATTTCTTATGCCATTACCAGTGCTTCTGTGGATCTTTTTCCTTGAGGAATTCACCCAAGCCCTTTCTGAACCCACATAAACTCTTGGCATTCAGAGCACTCAGTTTTGTGAATGCCCTGTAGCAAGAAGCTGTCCAGTACAAATTGCATGGACAACAACTCCCTCGGGCTGTTTTGAAGCTGGCACCTGCTGTGTGCCTGTGCTGGCCCTAAGTACAGAGGTGATGCTGTCATACGCCTGGAAACCCTGCCAATCATGAGACTTGACAGAGCAGCCAAACACACTCAGTTTCCAGGAATATGAGAAGTTATTATGGTTATTTCATAACGCTGAGTGAGGGTCTGCAAGCTTACAGCCCCAGTATTACACGAAACACAGGGTTCCCAGAGGTTCCTCCTTGGGCCCTAGCCAGAAAAGAACTGCTCACATACAAAACTCTCCTTTCAAGCCAGAGGGACAACACCTGTGAGCAGTCACCCCACAATTCGTTTTTCCAAGTGGGAGAAAATATGTTCCAAAGGGCGCTGAGTGACAGATGTGTTCCACGCTAGCATTTGGTTCGCAAGTCATAAATCTGCTTTGCTCACATGGGTCTGGGGTAACCATAAAACTGCTGGAGATGGAAACTGCAGGAATTTCAGCCAATGACTGATAACTCACTGTAGTTTGAATATCTTGCGTGTTACTGAATCAGAACTTAAATTAAAGGCAACTTTTAAAAGACACTAGTATGATTTCTGAGCCTCTGAATTCCTTCCAGATCTATCCTTTGAGCACTGAAAATATTTAGCTATAATAAATACAGGTCTAATACAAGCTAAATATACTAAAACTGTACACTAAAACTGTGGTTACCAGTTGATGTGGAGGGTTCTCTGCCTGGGCTTTACATGCACACACTGCCTGAAATTAAGGTGGGTGGTCTCAAGTAAGAGATTTCTGAAAATCATTAAGATAAGTAGCAGAACAGGCAAAGTCCTTGTAGAAAATCGCATATTATTAGAAAAGTGAAAAGTGTTCTATATTAAACACTCTCTCTGAAACAGTGAGACTAGTAACAAACCGTCCTTCAGAGACAGAAGGAAACTTAACAACTCCCAGAATACCCAGGCATAGCTCAAAATACAAAGAAATATAATTTGCAGAAATAGTTCTGCCTCTTCTTTGGGGAGTATGATGGAGAGCTCCCAGACATGGTGATCCTTGCAGCCACAATACACTGTGAATGTAATAAGTATGGGTAGCTTTTGGGAACACTCACATGCTCAGCTGACTTGTGTGTGATCTGACCCCCTCAAACACTTCAGCTTACCCAGTAGTCAAATACAAAGGATGTTACAGCCAAGGAAACTCACACTCTGGTAGTGGAAGGAGGGTATTCGCCTCATCCTCACTGAAAAGGCTGTGGGATCTATTGCATTGCATTGTGTCATTACAAAATGGTTGCAAACGTCTGTCCCTAGGCATGAAACCTGCTCACTTGATATGGAGCAGTGCGTCAGCTAATGAGCCTTTATTTGCCTTTCCAAATGCAATTACTTGTTACAGGTAGGAGGAATTTTGCAGTGGTGGGTTAAGAGTAATACAGTAAGAAAAAGCACATTAGGCAACTTTTCTAGTCTGTTCTTATTCAAAGGTACTTTGCTCTTCTTCTACCACAGAAGTTCTAAACTCACACATCAAGTAGAAGTTGCTGGCAAACTCCGAGGAAAGGTGTCCTTTTCTTTCATCGTCAGCCAGAGGTGATCCTGCCGCCTCCCTCCACCTCCAGTGGCTATGTCATCTCTGAGGTCAGTCTTCTGCTTCTTGAACATGCCTTGGCTGTTTATGAAACGTGAAATCAACATCAACAACCAGCAGTGACTTCAAGAGAGAAGCCTTGGGCTAACAAATAATAAAAAAAATCCTCATTTTTTTTTGCCCACAATGAGAAAAATCTATACAGCCACCACCTAAGGGCTTTCATTGCCTTCGGCACTGAAGGAATCCACATTTAGAGAGTGCAGCCTAAACATTTTCACTCACTGAGCTCATCATTTATTTCGGTGGCAGACTTCCCTATGTGAGACAACCTCGCCAGTCATTAATCCCTCTTTAGATTAAACATGAAAGGGGGTCTATCCTCCCATTAGCACAGGGGAGATGTACTAATATGGCCCAAATTAATGTCCTAATCATTCCTTGACAGAAGAGAATTTAAAATATCCCAACTCTATCATTCCGAAATCATACAGTCTGAGGCTGATCATTTCAAAATTGGGGTTGGTCATCAGGGATCTCAGATTTCAGCTGAATTATTCAGAGAGCAAAGTACTGAATATGACCACACAAACCATGTTAGGGCAGAGGGGAAGGGGAACGAAAGGGGGAAATCAGGAAACATCAGTGAAAATCAAAATGCGAAGCGTTACAGCCAGACCCCCACCTCCTCCCAGTTATTTACAGCTCCAGGACAGCATTTTCCTCCAAGAGATTGCTTGCAGAAAACACCATCTTTGCGCATACTTGCTTGAATACACATTCGTATGGGTTTTCATTCTTAGTGTTTACTGGGGCCCTGGTTACATTCTCCAGCCAATTTACTCATATAATGTGTTTTTTTTCTCCCTCTGGCTACCGTGAAACAAAGCTTCAAAAGGGATGGGCAGGAAAATATTCCCTTCGCTAATGTTTGTCTGTCCTAAATGCTGAGTGTTTCTCCTTCCCTGGAACAGTTCTCACTATTTACATGTGTGTAGCTGCGTGCATACCACAGCTTACTAACCCCAGTGCTCTGCACAAAGGATAAAACTGAATAGGGTTATTCATAACCAAGCCCTCGTGCAGCCTGGCCAGCACTAGGATTTCAGTCTATGCTCACGGGGCTTTGATTAGTCCTAGAGAACCAACCTGGATAATTATTACTTCAAATAACCAAGAAAGGAACATATTACATTCTCTAGGAAATATTATGAGTGAATCAGGATTTGGGTGTTTGCATTTGTTTGTTTGTAAATGTTCTCATTAGCTCATCCGTAAGATTTAAGTTCCATGCAGGAATTACCAGGGGAAATTCTATAGACTGCTCAGTGAAAGAAGGCAGAAAGAATCTTGCAATACTCCTTTTAGATACAAAAGCTTATGAATTTCTAAATGCCACAATTTTGTTCAGAATATTCATCACAATATTGTTAATCATATCCTTATTGACTACACAAACCATTTATAGAAAGTTTCACAGAATTTAAAAACAGAGCTGAGAGCCTGATCTCCTATATATCTCAAAGCAACGTGTTTTAGCCCTATTTTAAAAACCAAAAAAAAAAAAATAAATCACAGCAGTTAAGTCTTCAGAAGAGTAGATTTGTGCATGAGTGGAAACGAACCTGTCACTACCAATGTTTGAGACCTGTGCAGAAGAAATGGACTAATTGAGAAAGATCTAGATGATCCCAGTACACACACCATGCCTGTACTATAAGGGGAACCTCTATCATCTTCAAGATCCCTGTCAATCTGACAGGAGGCAAAAGCTCCAACCCCTTCAGCTAGTGGAATTAGTTCAATCATAGATATGAAAGCAAAATCCAGCATCCAGGCACCTGTAGCTGGGAGGGGTGAGTGGCACCAGTGCAGAACTCTGGCAAAAAGCCATCCGAGGGCTCATCTCCAGCCATCCGTTCATCTCTGATGCTCCAAGGGAGTACAGAAAAAATTAAACAACACCCAAATAACCAAGATATATGTGGCAAATTTCATCCGAGAGAAAAAAAAAAAAAAAATCCTTCCTGAGAGTCTGCAAGATCTAACTGAAGCCACAAAAAAAAAAAAAAAAAAAAAAAGATTATCTGATAATAATTACTCTCTCAAAACCACAAGCGTTAGGTGTGGAGAACAGCACAGGAAGCACTGGTTCCTGGAGCATCAGGAGGGACCGAGCAGGAGGGGACAGCAGGTTCTCAGCCAGAGAGACAGGAACTGCCACCAACCTCCTCACAAGGCTCCCACTCACACATGCACAGAAAGATGTTTTCCCACGAAGCAGATGAAAGCATACATTTAAGAATACATATTTAACTTCCTCTTAAACATTCCTACCTATGACAGCACTCACAGAAGAGGCAGTTTTATTATTTAGGGCTCTCTGTACTCTTTCAAGAATGGATTTGTCTAAACTAAACTTGCAGCCACCAGGTCTGGAACGTCCTTGTCAGGAAGATAAACTTGCTACTCGCTCTTGGGTATCTTTTCCATAGGTCACTACTGATCTGTGGTGACCAAGTCACTTCTCAGCTCTTCCCCTGATGGGCTGAATAAGTTGAGCTGCTTATGCCTCATGTTGCCGTGCCTGTTTTCGGAATCCTTTTTCATACCTTCCCTTTGAACTTACCTCAGTTCTTCCACACTGCTTTTGAACTGTGAACGCCAAAACTGGACACAGTTGCTAACAGTAGTCTTACCACTGTTGTGCACGCGGGCAGCATCAAATCCTCTTATCTGCTTGATATTACTTTTTTTACATCTTGGGATTGCATTGGCCTTTTAGCCACAGAGTTACAGTGAGATTTCGTTTGGAGGTGCTTATCCAAAAAGAATCCTAAATCTTTCTCAAAGTCCTTGCTTTCCGAAGGAGAGCCTCCTGCTCTGTGTAGCCTCTTGTCTTTATTACCTTGCACCTAGCTAGTATTCAATTTTTTTCCTCTTTTTTTTTTTTTTTTTATTATTCTTTATTAAACGGCTCAGGTCACTCCGAAAAAAAATGCCCCTTTATCCCTCAGTCTTCCATTTGTTCACTGTTAACCTGTGCCATGTGTACACTTGATTCTGTATCATTACTTACATCAGTCATAAAAACAGTTGGTCTTTAGTCAAAACCTGATTCCGATTAAGGAATCCATTAAAACAGAGTTTCATATAACATCCAGGGTCTGCTCAAAACATTAACCAAAGCAAAAATGGGAGCTCCACCACCTTTTTCAACCTGACTTTTGCCAGGCATCAGGTACACAGGAGGAAACTTCTTGTTATAGCTAGAGCAGCAATACCAACCCTTGGCAGAGTGTTGCAATGATGAACTAACTCCCTGACACCTATACAATACTGCAGGGATGGTGTCTGTCTTACACCTACCTCATAAGTAAACTTTGGAGTAAATCAGCCCTTCCAAAAGGGGTGTCTACAGGTTTGCGAGTCCCCTGAGTGCATCCAGGCTCCAAGGTACACATGCTTAGGGACTTGGTGCTTAGGGACATGGTTTAGTAGGTGACATTGGTAATAGGGAGATGGTTGGACCAGATGATCTTAGAGGTCTTTTCCAACCTTAATGATTCTGTGATTCTATGCACACCTGGCCACACCTCGGATCCATCCCCAGAGAAGCCCTGGAGATCATCGATGTCCCTCTACCAAGGTAGAGGACCTTCAATGGGGCTGAAGGGACCTGTGCTGATCATCTAGGTACCAGGAAAACAAAGACCATGGGATGTAGCACCGTCTCCATGCACCCCAAAGCCTATTCATGGCTCCTTATAGAGTCAATGGCAACTAACTCAGGTGGCAACTGTGTCCTCTGGGAGCCTCCAGCAGCACCTATTTCTCTTGGTCTCCCCCCTGTGAACCTGCTTCTGGTTCTTTCCACAGCCTGGCTCACGAGGTACTTAACATTTACAGCAAACCTTGGTATTTAATTAAGCTGAACTACATCCCAGCATTGTGCTAAGATTGTTTTGGAGGCCATCGAAATATACAGAAAAACAATGTGTAGCTGCTTAACCAGACTATTACGGCACAAACTTGTGCCCCTCTATTAAATGACAGAATGGCAGCATCTCCTCTCCATGCCCAGAGTGTCACAACACTGTTTCACTCAGAGCTGAAATTAATTATTTGACAAGAATGGGGGGAATGATGTGTCTCCTAAAGGAAATGTGACTGAGTCATTTATATTTTTTGTTCTCGCTCTCTGTTCTAGTTAAGCCACAGATGGCAGAAAATAGGAGTCAAACTAATTTAATACAGACATTCAGTTCAAAATGACATGTATTTTAGTTTTCTCCATATAATTATGAGGAATAGGTGGAAACATTTTTACCATTTTAGACAAGCAAATCAAACAACACAACTCACTCCAAAATCACCCTGAAAGTCCAATTCCTCCTACACCCCCTGCTCATAAACCAACGTGGAAGAATTATTTCAACAAAACTCGAGGAACTGCTGCAATGACTTCAGCAGCAATGAAAACGTCTCTCCACGGGATTGAGTGGGACTAGGGGTGAGCTGGAAATAAAGTTGTTAAACAGAATCTTCAAAAGCTTTCTAAAAGTCCCAACAAAAGCCTGACTTTTCTGCTATCCCCCAACCATTAGAGATTTTCACATAATTCAAGACAGAGCTCTAGACTCTGCCAATATAGTAAAATAGATTTAACTTTTATTACTGCCCACCAGAAATCAAAATCATGACTCTAGCAGAACCCACTTCTGTCTTTTGGGGGAAGTTTTAGCAAATGGTTCTGTCATATCTAAGAGAAATCAACTCAATATACTGCTTGCTCTTATAGCACCAGACTCCTCTCGTTCCCTTGACAAGTCAGGGACAAAGAAGTTTCAACTTACACACCTAAAATCACAGAAATCTCTGTTTCACCAGTTCCAAGCAAATGACTGTATCCACATAGTTCATGGTCAGGTTAAAAAGCAAAATGCCAAAGAAAACCAGGTATGCTTAATAAAACATTCCTGTGAAAAAGCTGAGAAGAATGGCCCAATATTCCTGAAATGATCACATATCATCCTCACCTGTTGGTAAAATATTATCACTCTGCCTGTAGGTTATCATCCCTGTAGTGACCATGCAAAATTAGGCTCTCCCTGGTGACACTGGGTGATGATGCAGACAGAGCACAGCCTAGGGGTGACAGCTGAGGACCCACAAGTGTAAGCGGCCACCCAGTGGATGCTGAACCCTGGGCAGTGCCCGAGGACACCCAGGAGCAAACCTCCTGCTGGAAACCTCAACTTTGGCTCAGTCACAGGAATTAACAAACTGACATTTGGGCTGTGAATAATTCCCAAAGGGACAGAAATGATGTCTGAAGATCGATCCGTTTCAGAACAATAGTTGCCTGCCTTGATTGCTACCACATCGAGGGTGCAGAGGTGTGCGTGGTTTAGGATGCAGGAATTCAACGATACATTTCTAACCAGGTTCAGGTGCGAGTGTATTTTAAGTGTCAGCTCTGCCTTCCCCCTGATACTTACTCTGGTTACTCAGCAGAAGAGAAAAGAGAAGGAGATGCTTCCTTAAAAATGGTGCTTCCGCAGAAGTCAGTGATGTTTTACGCTGAATTCCACAGGTTAGCAGTTTTTATCAGCTTTAAAACATCTTAGATTTATATTTTGGCAATTAACTCAAGCTGCATAGCTAAAAATTACTTTAAATGTCACTTCCTGCTTTCTCTGGGGAATTACTTTTCTGCTTAATGTTAAGGATAATTGTAACGGATATGTACGGATGAATGTTAAAAGTACCAGCTAACAGTCTTTTCAAATAAATAAAAATACACGATTAAAAAAAAAAAATGGGAAAGAAAAAATGAAAACAAAAAAGTTATCTTCCTGATCTCCACTTCATTTTTCAGAACCCTTAAACACTTTCCTGGAAATCCGCTAAATACCTGTTACCAGGATTTCAGGCAGCAGCAAATTAAACCATTGGCATTGGTATCCGAGCTGTAAACCTGTAATTAAGGAGAACTTCATTAGCTGAAAGCAGGAGTCAAACCTTGTGGCTAAAGTTTGGATAACAGACATTTGTCTTTGGCTGTGGCTTAAGAAAATCTTGTACTACAATTTTGGAGATGAAATTTCATTACCTTTGAAATTGCTCAACCTGCATCAAAAAGCAGACATTTTTAGTAAGAGTATAAAGAACTATATTTCAAATCCCTTAAAAGAAGCAAGAATTTCACTCCCTGAAGCACATCCAGCCCTAAAAGACAAGGTTTACCATAAAATGAGTGGGAAATTCTTATGGGAACCCCTTTGTAAAATCCTGGTACCTGATTACTATGTTGGTTCCTGAAATATGCCTGCAGCTAATCTAATAGCATTGCCATCAAATATTTTGCAGACTACAATGAAATCTCCAATAAGATGAATAGATCTGTGTGTCTCCTAATATTTTATCAGAAGATGGACTTGATGCTCTGACAATTCAAGATGCCATTAGTTTTGATATGATCAGCAAAGACAGGGGAAGTTGTATTATTCTCATTCTAATACATGCCTTGGAACATAATGATCTATTGCTAAAAGAAGAAATCTCTTCTTTCAGGGGAGCAAGCTTTACCAGCCACCAAAGTCTCACAGGCTATCAGCTGCCTAATCCAAAACCAGGATTCTCAGGAACAATCCTCAGTCTGTCAAGTACAAATCTGTAACTAATTTAATTTAAAAAACAAAACAAACAAAAGTAACCCACCCACCCATCCCAATAAAACCTGCACCACAAGGTATATATATTCTTTTTCCCATGTAAATCCACCTTTTGTTTCATTAGTGTTTTAAAAACCCTTATTTTCATTGGTAATGAAAATAATTTCAATAATAATAAGGCTCAAAGGAGCCTTATTACTTGGACAGCTTTGCCTCCCTTAAAATATGAGCTAAAAGCAGTATTTCCCAAGTGCTGAGAAAGGACATACAGGGCAGCACATTGGTCCCAGTGGCAGGAGCAGCACCAAGCTCAGAGGAGCTTCTCCACACCCAGGTATTAACCGTAATCTTTAAAAACAACTTCTTGCACATCTTGACTCCACTGAACCATGAGAGCGATGCCCCAAATCGTATTTCTTCCACCTGTGCCTCTCGACAAAGCCCACATGTAGATGCCCTCCTCTCAGAAACAGGGTACAAAAAGATGGAATAATAATTAAAAAATAAAATAAAATGAAGCACTTTCTTCTGAAATTAATGAAGTTGCTAAAATAAGAAAATTGAGGCAAGAAAATTAATGTAGAATACTGTATTTAATGTAATTATACGCTTTTTCTTTGTGACAATTATGGCTTGAATTTTGAGTTAAATTGGTTTAGGTTTAGAATAAAGTCACTGAGGATCAAGAAATTCTTTGAAATTTATACCTAGAAGTAAAATCAGAATCTGACCCTATGTTAGCATTTGTAAAATGGGCATTTAATAAAATTTGAGGGGAAAACTAAGGTCAAGATTTGAGCTCTATCTATCTGAACTGAAAGAGTACACTCTTATCTTGTACGAAAGTACACTCCTAAAACGAAAACCCCAGAAAATGGTCAGTATAATAGACCCATAGAGCTTCATAGCTTAAAAGTGCTGTCCAAATATTAGCTAAATCCTTACTATAAACCTGCAAGGCAGATAAGATGGAAGCACTTATGCTAAAAATAAATAAAACCTAGAACTGTCTCATATAACTGTAAGATTTTATTAAAAATAAACAGGGCTGCTTGGTACCCTTAACCTCAAGGTCGCAAAACAAAGTACCAGGCACTAGAGGATAGCGGCAGAAACCAGTCCTCCAAAATCACTGTGTCTAATTAAGGATTCCAAAGAAACTCGGCTTTATGCTCTCTCCTGTCTCAAAGCATTCGCTGCGAGAACATTCAAATGCCACCGGGAGACTGACATGCTACTTGTTAGGTCAACAGTCCCATCGAGACTTCTTCTCCTCGGCTTCGTCGGATTCTGGGTCAACTGGATATGCTGGGCAAATAACACCGCGCCAGGGCAAATAACAGCGAACGGGGCTCTTGTGTTTAGAGGGAAGGAAATGAACAGGGGAAGGGAGAAAAAAAAAGCTGCGTGGAAATCGGAAGAGTGTGTCATGTGTGTGCTTGCTAAATAATTCAGATTTAAACTGTTGTGAACTTCTGACCCTCACACTCCACTGCCATGCGCCGGGCTGGAGGTTTCGGCGCTGATACATGATGGATTAAGGACAAAAACGCATGGAGCCTTCCTGTTTTCGAAGCGAGGCCATGTTCTGCTAAAAGCATTCTAATATTAATGACAACGGCTGGGTTTAGAAACGTTTTAGCCCGCTGCAATCAGGGACTCTCAGGTTGTTTGCGAGGTTGGGAAGGGGGAAAAGGGAAACAGCCCTTTTAACACTGCACCCTGCCTCCTGCTAGGCGTCGTGTCCCTTCTTCTCAGCATCGTGTGGTCGCCCATTTCCGTGGGTTGCCCGCTCCCCTGCCTTCCCGCTCCTCTGCCTCACTCGGCTGTCACTTGGCACTGCCGTCTCCCTTCCAACACGGCGGAGCGTGCATTTCCCCACGACGCGCCTCGAACTGGAAAAGTACGGAGAAAGAGAATTCTATTAAGCCTATTTTTTTTTATTAATTTATTTTTTTTTTTTAATGCTCGCAGGAAATATAAAGAGACAAAGTGTTCTGCGGGTAAAACTACAGCATATGCAGATTGCGTGCACATCAGAAAGCTCACTACAAAGCGGCACGCACGGAGACAAGATTACAGAGAATAGAGAGACAGATGCAGATTTCCACGCGTAAAATCTGTAGTGACTCCAAGCGCGATGGATATTTAACAGGAGAAGAAGGATGAAAAAAAAAAAAAAAAAAAAAAAAAAAAAAGCCCTGTCGGGAGCGAATTGTACCGACCTATTCAAAGACTCCCGTGGACTTCAAGAGGCTTTGGAGCATGCCCCCGGAGAGAGATGATTTAATAAAGCGGGGTAAGATTTCTTTCCAACTACGAGGCTACTTTGGGAGGCAACCGGGTGACCTTTGGGGGGAGGCTCCCTGCCACCTGCACGCAGGGCTGCGGCCCGGAGGACGGGCAAAGACGGGCGGCAGAGGGGACGAGGAGATGGAAGGGGAGATGGAAGGGGAGAGACCCGCTGCCGGCTGCAAGGGGGGAGGCTCCCGAGAGAGGCAGGGGGAGAGGGAAGGAGGAGGGAGGGAGGCCGGCAGGGAGAGAGGGAGGGAGGCCGGGGAAGGCGGCCCGTGCAGGGCGGAGCGGCCCGGCCTCCTCCACCTCCCTCTTCCTCCGCGATTGGCCCGGCCCGCCCCTCTCCCCGGCACCCCGGCCTCCTCCCTCCGCGGCTAAAGCGGGCAGTAGGTGAGGGGAAGGCGGCCAGACGGGAGCATGCCCGCTGCTCCGCACCACCACCAGCAGCAGCAGCAGCACCAGCAGCCTCTAACACCGCCACCTCCTCGCCCAGCCTCCCTGCCCGGCTTCCAGCGCGGCTCCCGGCTGCCGGCGCCGCGCTGGGCTCTGCGTTAAGCGGCGGAGGCTGCGATGCGCAAACCACCGCAGCCTCCCCTCGCCGCGCAGCCTCCCGCCGCCTGACGACGCGGCCCCCGGGCCTCCCTGCGCCCCCCGCGGAGGGAGGTAAGCGGCGGCTGCGCGCCCGCGGAGCCTCTGCCTCCTTCTCTCTTCTTTTTTCCTCCCCCCCCCCTTCCATTCCCTCCCTTCACCGCCGCCAACCTCCCCCCCCTCACCTCAGCCTGCGCCTGCGCCCGCATCGAAAACTTCCTGCGTGCCTCCCCTCGCAGCCCCCCGACCGCCGCGGGGTTGCTGATCGGGCTTATTCGTGGAGATGAAATAACAGGCGGTTTGCTGCCTCCCAGGGTTTTTTTTGGGGGGTTAAATCCTTTTGGAAAGGAGGGAGGGGGGTCCCCATCTTGTGCCCCCCCCCCCACCCTCCCCTTCCTCCTCGCTGCGCACCCGCAACTTCTGGCGCTCGCCCGCGCAGCCCTGTCCCTGTCGCCTCCCTCCTCTCCTCCGCGATAACCGTGACCCTGTCCCCTCCCCGTGTCCCCATCGCCACCCCCTTGTCCCTATCACCCCCCTTATGTCCTCATCTCCCCCCCCATCGCCACCCCAAACCCGCCGGGAAGCGATCGGCGCCCACCCGCCGCCGGCTCCCCGTGCCCCCATCCCCATCCCTCGGCGCGGTTTCGTGGCAGCAACTTCTCGGCTGAATATTCCCTTAAAATATATAAATATATATTTAAAAACCCCACTTCTTCGGCGTTTTTTCCCCGCTCCGTGCCGTGTGCCGGTCCCCGCCGGTGGGAGGTTGTGTTTGGCTGCTCTGGGGTTTTCCTCTCGCCGCGCTTTAGGGTGGTTGGGTTTGTATTTATTTCACTTTATTTATTTATTTCGGGTTGTTTTCTTGCAACTTATCTCTCAGCCGAAGTGCTGCCTGGCTCCGGCAGGAGCACCGAGGCGCATCCCCTGGGTACCTGCTTTCGGAAGGGCTGGCTTAGGATGGGAGGCGAAAGCTACTTTTCTTTATTTTTTTTAATTATTTTTTTTTATTTTGACATTGAGCCGGTGTGACTGGCTGTCCTTGTGCGGGGATGCAGGTCCGAGGGCCCTGGGCTCTCGGGTTCAGGTTCCTTTTCTTCCCCTGAGGGTGGAAAAAGGTCTGGAGGAAGGGAGTTGTGGGGATGGCTGGTGCTGGTTTTCCTACACTTCACCAACACTGTCAGCTCGTGGTCTGAGATATTTTGTTTTCCACCCTTCGGCTTCATTTATGAAGCCGAAAACGTTCCTAGAACGCTACGGAGAAATCAGCCTCCCCGCCACCACCGAAAATTTGGAGCCCTGGTGATGCAGTTGGCTGCTCACCTTTTGTTTGTTCTACGTGAAAACTGCTCACAAAAACGGAGCCTTCTGCTAACGGGGTTAAAGAGGGGTCCTTCACTTATCCATCAATGAAGGGGAAAAAGAAAAAAGCATGCATGTCTGCTGAAGGCTTATTTGTTTTAATGGAATATTACATATACTGCATTCCTGATAAATGGAGAAACTTTCTTTTCCCTTGCTTTTTCTTTAAAACAACAGAGCAAGTGTGTATGTGTGGTTGTGTGTGAGCCTTGCAGCGATAAAACATTTATCGGGGTACCCGTCTGAGGTCAGTTTTGAGAGAGTTCAAAATCAACCTGCTGTAGCTTTAAGGTGACTGCAGATAATAGTATTACTGTCTCTTATAATTAGCAATCTGCTGAAACTTTAAATCCTCCTTGATAGATGTTATGATCTGTGTGAGGGAAGGCGTAGTATTCCAGCAAGCTTCATTTGTAATTTTCTTTCCTCCAAAACAAAGCAACAGTGTGTGTCTGCCTTTTTATTTTAGTTATATTCTGCTTTAAGCTGCTAATGGTTTTTGTTCTTTTTTTTTTTTTTTTCCCTGTGTGGAGAAAAATAAAGTACAACCATATTTTACACTGACATTTATCTGCGTCAAACTTTAGTTATGCTCAGTAGGTTGTTTAATCTTCTCTGAATAATGTACAGTTTTTTTTTTTTTTTGTTCTTATAACTTGTCTTCATTGTGTGTATTTATGGAAGTTGTCCTCAATTTAAGATGAAATATGGGAGCTATGCAAATAATTTAGTGACCCATCCAGGATAAGACTTAGCCAGCATATATGAACCACGTCTTTCATTGCCTCCCTTCGTATAGGTACCTCTTCCAGTAGCATCTATTCTAGTGTTTCCTAACAGGGAGTGAAAAATGCATATTATATTTTAATTGAAAATTAAAGTTTAGGGCTTGAGTTAGTAGCTCTCCTAAAATACAGGCACGTCGCTGCAGTTTATTTAAAAGTCAGAAAACATCCAGTTGTACCGAGTTGTTGTCTTGCAAGTGATGACCATTCCCGCTTAATTTGGTTGGATTTTTGTTCGTGCTCATTTAGCTTCCTGCAGAGGGTCTCAAACGAGCGATGAAACACGTACCGGGTTCTCGATCCCAAGCACTGCCCGAGTTCTCTGTATTTGTTGTCTCCGGTAGCTTATGAAATGTGTGCACAGCGTGTCAACCTTCCCCTTAACAACAAAACCTATGAGCAAACGTTGGGTGTGAATTATATTACTGAAATAAAATATTCTATAGTTGTCATGGTTACAAATAGAGTCAGGGTTACTGGTTTTCATCTGCACGCTGGGGAGGGGGGGATCCAGTTTTGTCACTTTTTAATTACATTTCTAATGAGTGATGGTCATACTTCACATGCCCAATATATTAGATGCACAGCCTAGCGAAGGAGATTTTGGTGAAGTCTTGCTGGAACAAAAAGTGGTTGTGTGCAGAAGCAAACCCTTCCCTCGTTCACTTGTTTTTTAGGAGCAGAAATCTCGAAAGAAGAAAGTAACCACCTCTTTTTTTTTCTTTATTTTTTTTCTCCTTCTTCTAGGCTGGCGTTTTGTCAGGGTGGCTGCTCTTATTCTTCAAACAGCAATAAAAAGTACATAGCGTGCGTGGTGACTGGAAATCCTCTCAATGAAAGGAGAGGGACGTGCCCGCCCGTAATGACTCGTCTAGAAATTAGATGTGATTTCTGGGTTTGCTGTGAACCATACCTGGTGCTAGCACGTTTAATGCCTGTTTGTGAGGAGAATTCATTATCCCCAGGCTGGCTGTGCTTGTCTCACTGATAGCGCTCCGCTCCCATGCGTCCTTCTGCTCCCAGGTCTCCATCCATCGCTTCCCCTTCAGCCGTTCCCCTTCAGCCCCACTTGAGCTGGGGCCAGGATTGGGCCCTGAACTATTTTCAGTCCCTGGTGCTCATCCCGCTGCTGCTTCTCTCTGCTCATCTGCAGCTCAGTCTTGTCCATGCCTACTTGTTTTCCTGACCTTTTAATTTAGTTCCGAAAAACCCATGCAGCCATGTCTTTTGAAGCACAGAAAAAAGTGTATTTTTAATATATACTTTTTTTTTTCCTCTCCCCTTTTTCTGCATGTTGAGCTTCATGTGCTGTGGTAGGAGCTCACACACAGCTTTAGGGGAAAAAGTTCCCCTAGATGTGTAAAAGTAGAGGAACGTTCCAGTCTGTCCTGTCTTGTTTAGCCCTCTACCCCATCCATTATATCCCTGCTGTGGGACTTCTTTTAATCTTAAAACCAATTTTTATTTTTTTTGTACTTCTGAGTTCTGGAGTATTTTCAATGTTAGCTGTGTTTAAGCATCCCTTCGTCAACCATCCCTTCTTCAACTTCAGGTTGAGCATGGTATGATGGATGTTCTCCCAACAACTTGCCTGCAGACAACACTCATCCTCTTGGGTTTGCTGTCAGAGGTGACAGGACCAGGCAGTCAGGAAAGCTGAAGTTCTGATCCTGAAGCTCCTGCTTGCAGAGCATCAGCTTCATAATGCACCACAGAGGTCTGCATCGTTTTCAGACCATTAATTCTTTGTGCCATAATCAAGGCTTTTAGCTGGCTGAAGTCTCAGTGTGGGTTAGCAAATTATTTGGCCCTTCGGCTCTCTTTTCTTCTTTTCCTCATTTCAGTTCTTCCATTTGGCAACATTTGGCCTTGCAGCGTGCTGATTCAGTAACCTTAATAAATATGATACAGTATCATTAAATTATGTGAGTTATGCCTGTATTTACTTAATGTGTTTGTCTCTCCATGAAAACTGGGCTGTATCAATAGGTTTCACCCTGACCTGTATCATAAAGCCCACAGCAATACAAATCGGATAAGTTTGCTTTAAATATACTTGGAGGTCTTTGAAATTACGGTATTAACCCTTTGTTGCATCACTTCTTTTAAAAATAAATCTCTTTCTTTCTGGGTTTGGGTTAGCTTAGCCCTGAATAGGTTTTGCCGTACCGAGTGATGCCAAACGCTTGTAGGAAGTTCATTGTAGGAAAATGGGCTCCTTGCTGCTTGGCGAAGTGCCCTGCCAACAGCAGCTCCGCGTACGAGGCCGTATGAAATGTAAACAGCTTTGACATGCTTCTGTCACTTCTGTGCTGCCTTTGTTACCAGAAGTACAAAGAACTCGTCCTCCGCTATAAAGGGAGAGATTAAAAGGAAATAGATTAGAAATCTCTATAGGAACGCCTTGCTGTCAGGTTTTTAAAAGTCAACGCTTCCCAGGTTTTGAATATGCACTGTTTACCTATTAGGGCTAAAATAGGACTGGAGAAAATTGATACCAGAGATGCCCCAAGAAGCCTTCCTAGTGCTGTTATTATGCAGCCGCTTACCTCTGCGCTGTCTTGACCATCTGATAAATGACAGGAACTGAATTCCTAGTCACACTCTTCCATAAATAATTTTATGTTGTGGATTAGAATATCTAGAACATGGGACCATTTTCCTTAATTTTATGTGCTGCTGTGTTTTTTTTTTCATCTGTGATGCTCAGGTCTAGGTTTTCAAATATCCTGAACTTGGATTTTTGCCATCGTTGGCATTAACATCAGAAAAATGCATGGCTTTTCAGTGGTCTTAAACTTCAGGTAGCTTATGCTGGCTTGTAATGATAATATTGATTCACTGAAGGAGTCTGCTCCAACTACAGACAAAGACAGACTTTTTGTAATGAATTCAGGATTCCTTTTGTACTGTTTTGTTTTTTTATTAATTCACTGCCATCCAATAAAATAGTGAGCAAAAGGTGATATTAAGTACCGGGACTTCTGTTCAGGTTCTGTTTGGTTTGGCTTACTGGAGCGCACAAACGTACAGTTTGTGTCAAATTGTCTCAAATTCTGGAGTCTACATAAATATAGGTAAAATGGCTTTTGACTTAGAAAAATCAGATAACTTCTAGGGGTTACCTTTTGGAACTCATTCAGTGCAGCAGTTTGCAAGAAAATCTGACTGATGCGATTCCTCTGCAATGTTCCTGTTAACTAAGAGCCATGAGACACAGGTATTGTAGAGGTGGCTTTCTTGGACTGTGTATGTAGTTGGGAGATGTTGAGAAGAATCCCTCAAGTTCCCGTAGAAGTATCGGAGGCAATACTGCTGCTGTAGGTCTCAAACTCAAGATGTGCCCGATCTGTTCAACTGGACTTAAATCATCCATCCACTGATTATTTTTTAACCTTGAGAAAAGACTTATTATCCATCTTGACTTTTTTTAATGGAAAAAAAAAAAAAAAACAACCCTGCAAAAACAAAACTGTTATTTGCATTGCAACATGGACAGTAGAAACCTGAGATTTAAAGTATGATTTTTAAGAGCTTTTGCTTCAGATACTTCTTAAAGTCTGTGCTGATGAGTAATTAATACTTAAATCAGATAATTCAGCTCTGAGATACGCTTTGTCAGACCTTGTTAGAGGATTTTGTTTTTTTGGTCCGTGAATGCTGCTCTAGTGGGTTTGCAGATCACAGCATGCTGTAGCTACTCAAAGAAAAGTTTCTCTTTTCAGTCTGAGACTTAACCATGCTGTTTTCCTTAATTAGAAAGAAGAATTTAAATGCCACTAGTTTACCTGTGGCTGGGAAAACTGCAGATCAAAAGAAGAGAGGGCAAAGAGTTCAGAAAGTTCATCGCAATAATTATATGACATGAAATAACTTTAAAGTGGCTGCAGCTGTGTTTACCTGTGCTTTGAAATATATATGTATTGCAAATTTTTGTTGATTTGTAGCTTGTTGAGCACCTGAATTCATTAAATGATTCCTAACATATTGTGTATTTCAAAAACTTCATTTTTCAACTTTCTGTCAATTTTATTCTCCTGCTTGCCAAGAGCGGGGAAGAAATGCCAAGTTGGAACACTTCATACTACAAAATGTTGTCGGGTATATAAATGTCTGGAAAATGCTTTTGAAACTATATCAAGTGCTACAGAATAACCGTGAACTTCAGCAATATCTTACTGAGTTTACTCCTTACTCCATCGGGAAGTTTGGGAACAGGGCGGGGAGAAGTTGCTAACTCTGGATGAAAACCCCTTATGTTTTTGGGAAGGGGTAGAGCATAGAAGTGTGTGTGTATGTAAAGTGTATAAACTAAGTCACCTGTCTCAACTATATGCTATGAAGCAGCCCTTTGGCTGTGCGTAGATTCTAGACTGTGGATTTGGGGGCAGTTGTGCAGAGCTGTTGAGCCTGATGCTGTTGTTACTTGAAGTATCAAGGTTGGGAACTCTGAAGCAGTGAAAGTTGGTTCTTTTTTGAATTTTTTGTTTTTCCTTTTGTCTTCTGCCCTTTCCTGAATGACTTCTTTTAATAAGACGTATTGGAGGATATAAGGGCTATCTCAGAAGGATGCTGTGAGTGACAGGAGAAAAAGGATTGAAGGAACACCTTTCCCTACAGTTGGGTGGGTAGTAATGGATGCTGGGATAGATGGCAGTTCCTGGATGATGGGAATGAGTGGCTTCCTGATTGTATGACAGCGTTTATATTTTAAGGGTTCTGTTTAAGAAATGGAAGATCCATGTCAGTGAAAGCTACCATGAAGCTGAAACTTTCTTCTTCCGCCTTATTCCTATCCCCCTTTTTGGGGGATAGGAATAGGTACAACAAAGCCTATCCAGATTTTCTCCATCATATCTGTGGAATACTCTGCTCTCTTCAAGGCTAGTCCTTTGTTATAAGAAATGTGAAATTCGTACAACTCCTTTAAATTCCAAGAGAGCAGTTTGAGGGTTTATTGCCCTTTTCTGGATGCATACCCTGTCTTCCCCCTTCACAGTAGGGCTGTACACAATTCTTGAATCTAACTGATGTTTTAGAATCAGAAGACAGATTTTGGTACGTGGCTTCTTTTTCTTCCTTTTTTCACCCCCCTGAGTGACTTGCTTAACTTAGAGACACTTGTCCAATACTGCTCCCACTTCCCCACCTGCCCCCCTCCGTTCCATAAACAGCTCGATAGATTGCACCTGAAATGCCTAGACAGTACCAAGGACACCTTGTAGTGTATCCCACTGGGAGCGGAGAAATGCCAGCTATAGCAAGGATACAGTGTGACGAGAGGTCATGAAAAAGGCTGCTTCGGGTGAAGGGTGAGGAAAGTCTGAAGCTAACATTTCCAGGTCACCTCTGACAGAATTACTAATGCCGCACAAGGCGAAATGTTAAATATACTTCACTGCCCTCCTTATTATAATTCTGGCTGATCATACGAGGAAAGTATTTATAACTTAAGCAAAACTCACAGTTCTCAGGGTGTTGCTTCCTCCTCCCTCCCCAACATTTCATGTTTCTAACGTTGAATATACCAATCGATATTGCATTAAGAGGAGAATTAACGTGGGAGAAGCTTGCATGTATTTGCATGTGGTAGCTTGTTTCTTGGTCTGTGGCTTTGTATTGTATTTCCCCATGTTCTGTTCTTAAAAAAAAAAAAAAAAAAAAAAAAGAACTCCAAATACTTGTACAATTACTTCTAATAGCGAGGTTTGCCATGTCCCATCTTAATACTGTCAATATAAATTGCTGGCGCAGCCTTCTGCGGTGCCCAGCTTGCAGGCAACATCAGTCAAATGTTTGTAGCTACTTTTTTTTTTGCTTCTGTTTTATAATAGCTGGACATCAAGGTATTAGGCTTCAGATCAAATGTTGCTCTTGGTTACACACATGTAGTTCTTAGAAATCGATGTTGCATAGACATAAATGAGCTGGATTTGATCTCTTTGTGAGTTAACTCTTATCTCGCGCTGATACTAGTCTGGATTTTGTGCCGGCTGGATTGAATGCCCAATCTCAAACTCAGAAGCCGTGAGGCTTGCTGCCTGTGCCAACATTTTATTATGCTTCTTATGGGCTCTGTACAAGCCTGGGGTGAAAAACACCCTCCTGCTTTCTGAAGTCTCAGCCTTGAGACTGCAAACAAATGTAATGATATTGGATTAAAAACTGCCTAGAGCGAGTAAGAGCGTGGTATGTGGTGTGGGACCTTCTGGGGAACCTCCCGGTTGATCTTGATGTGTAAATTGTCACCAGAGCTGCTGAACTGCGGACCAAATCCTGAACTAGTTAACACCTGTGGAGCTGACGCGTTCCGATATGTGTCTGATGCTGTGCAGTGCTTCTGCACCCCGAGGAACAAATCGCTTGTGAAATTCAACTGTGAAGGTCTTAAGGTCAAAGAAAGCCTGCAAATCTCCACAGATGACAGCGGCTGCAAAAGATGGGGGGGTAAAGGGGAGTAGCGCAGTAGGTTTATCTTTCTGATCTTCTGGGTTTGTGTGGTGCAGGTACTCCAACGCTTTTGTCCTTCCTTTTCTCCCCACCCCTCTCCCCCCTGTCTCCATTCTGCACTATAAAATGGGCCAAAGTCATCCTTGGCCCAAAACTGTTGAATTAAATGAGGTTACATCTGGCACCCTGGAAATCTTAGATAAATGTTCTTCAAGATTATCAAATCCCTAAAGTAAAGCCTATTTTCCAGCACTTTTTTTTTCTTTTTGGAAGAAAAGTGTAATTTTATGATTAAACTTCTGGACAGTTCTAGTTCTGCAACATCACAGCCTTATCTCTGTCTGAACTTAATGGCAATGGGAAGTTGTGGCTGATATTTGAGTTGTTATTTACAGGAGGAAAAAATAGAGCATAGAAATGGCATGGGAAGTAAGGAAACAAAAAGTCTTGCCTGAAGTCTGTAAAAACACAGGGCTGGCTTTAAAAATTGTGCTCTGATACAGAAATGCAGCCGAAGAGGAACGAAGAGCAGAGCTGTGGCTTGCTTGCTGCCGTGATACCCTTTATTTTGGTTGGTTTGTTTTTCCCCTGTCTCAGATAAAAAAAAAAAAAAAAAAAAAAAAAAAATTGAAAGCGCTTTTGTGAGTGCGAGGAGGGGGGGGGAGCGCTCTCGCTAAAAGAGAAATTGCAGCAAGTTTTCCTTAAACTCACTGTTTCAATATCACACTTGAACAGTTCACAGCAGCATCCTTCAAAGCCTTCTAAAAACCGTTCTTAGACAAATCTTGTGGTTGCAACAGCGAAGTTATTGAAGTATTGTATTTCAAGAATAATGGAAGTAAAACAAACAAAACACACCCCTGTGCCGTGCTGCCTCCTTTATTTGAAGAG
Source organism: Netta rufina (assembly GCF_964035555.1). Classification (NCBI taxonomy): domain Eukaryota; kingdom Metazoa; phylum Chordata; class Aves; order Anseriformes; family Anatidae; genus Netta; species Netta rufina. The sequence continues at coordinate 113,721,097 of NC_140125.1, forward strand.
GCGTAGGCAGTGGCAGTGCTCTGACAGGTAAGGTACTCTGGACTAGAGATCAATTGACACCCGGTTGGGTGACATTGAGAAGCTTGAACTCTAATTTGGGATGTAAATGCAGGTGTGGCTTCAGCAGGAGCATCTACTGCTTGAGGAGGTGTTTTAATCCAGGCACTAGGTACCTCTGGGCTTCTGATCTCAAGAAGCCAGTAGACTGGTTAGGCTCCTGCTGTATGCAATCAGAGTGGAAGTCCTGGTTAACTTATTTCCTCCTATTTTCAGGCCAAGCTATTTCTCATGCAGTTACTCATCTTCAGAGAAACACAAACAGGCTCAGATTTCCTTAAGGTGCTTCCTGAAATGACATTGCATATGGCAGCATATCACAAGCCTTCCCACCTACTAAACACTACCTTGCAAAATTAAGAACATGCCAGCTCTTGGTGTTTTTTTTTTTTTTTTTTTTTTAGTGGTAGACCTGTAACATTTTAATTTGATTACTGTCCTTCACAAGTCTACCTAAGAGGATGTTTCTTATATATTTTTTTAAAAAGGGTAAATTCTATTTTTATACATAAAGGTTTCTGTTAAACTCACAAGCAGTCAGAATCGTACAGCTTTGGGCTATCTTCTTGATTAGAAAACTGAAAGATATAAACAAACAACAAAGGTGGTTTTCTCTCCCCTCTGCTTGACAGGCGTAGTAGCATGCATTATATGTTAAAATATTACAAATAAACACACACATTTGTTCAAAGGGTTAGGGAAAATAGAAATAGTTCAACTTACACCTGTAATTGCTACTCTAAGAGCAAAGCTTCTTTGAGGAAAAGGCTAACCAGCAGGATAAGATCCAAGAAATGTCAGTGCTAATCTCTATCTGGAAAACCTGTTAGTTTTGACTTTAGGCAAAATTGTAGAGTCCAGGCATTATGCATGTATAACCACATGCACAAATACAGTATTTAATCTTGGCTTGCTCTATCTAATGAGATAAATAAGTTTAGCTGGAGCTGCAATCAACACAATGTCTGGGGATGTCTGCAAGAGTGATGATCGTAAATCAGCGACAGAGTTTGTACAGTGCAGCACCGGATGACAGCATTGCTCCCTGAAACTCTTAGCTTCTGTCTTCAAAGCAAATTGTCAATGTAACTCTGAACCTCTGGGTGGGCTCTTGGCAAAGAGGAGCAAATGGGGAGGATCTTTGAATCTTACGCTCGAAGTTTCTAATGTCTGAGCTAAAAAACCATCTGTTCGCCAAGCCCGGAGCAGGCTTATCACTGGTATGTGACCTGGCTGCCACTAGAGAGGGATGGAGCTCTGCACAGAGCAGGGGTGTGTTACTTAGAGTGGTTTTCAAATAAATGAGGGGCTTTTGCCAGTGTGCTTTTTTCAAAGGGTAGAAAAAGGGAGGATAAATGTTAAATCGCACCATTGTTTACGCCCAAGAACACTTCAGAAGTGAAGTGCTGATGCACAGAAACATATTAAAAGGAAAAAAAAGCTTAACCCCATTATTTATATAATGCATCTGCAATTTTGAGCTATATATATTCTTAACATAAAACAACAATTAACTGCCAGTTGCTTTTATGGAAGCTGAAAACAATTTTTTGACCATCTGGGTGAGTAGAGAAAGTGCCGTATCCTGCATGAGATGGAAGCACGAAGGCTCCCCAAGGACCTCAGGGAGAGCAGTGGTGCTCTTCCACATTCCTTCATGTGTTATGAATGTTTTACCCTGCTGTTCCTTATTTAACTGTGACTCTGAAGCTTTTCTTTTTTGGGGAGCAGGGATAATAAATAATAATAATAATAAAAAAATACAACTAGGAAAATACATAATCTATTCTAGTACTGTTCCATTTCTGTGTACAACTGCAGCTTCTGATGGCCATGTTAGGTGGTCAGGCTTGTGCGGTTGGCTCTGCCTGGTGGTTCTCCTTCTCCATGTTGGCTGTGCTACTAAAGAGTCTGTCTCTCTCCTTTTTTTCTTTATATATCCTCAAAGTAGCTGCACATGTAGCCTGACCTGTAGTTGCTGCATTACCCCTTCAGTCACTGCATCTTAAGCTTCCAGTTCCCTTCTTTCGATTTATTTCACCTAGGATTGATGAATGCACCACCCACAATTATTGAGTATGTTAAGGGTAAAACACATCCCGTTAACTTCAATTTATTTCTGAGGATTTTTCCATCCCTGCCTCTTCTGTTTATGCAGTAAACTCTTTCTGGGACTGCTACATTTATTTGTGTGTACAATTAGTGCCTCCTTCTTAGCCAAGCCTTGTGCTGCAAAAGGACAAACGATTTGCAAGCTCTGGAAATGTTATTTTCTTTCCTTTCTCTGCTCTAGTCTACAAGAACCTCTTATGCTGAGGCAAAGCAAAACCTAATGCAACTTTCCTTTTCAGTTTCTTGTCATCGTATTTGTAGAAGAGAAAATATCCTAAACAGGCAAGAAAAAAAAAAAGGTGGATCATGGAATGCTTAAACAGGAAATTGCTTTTTTTTTTTTTCCTCTCTTTTTAAACTTTGGATTAGAAACCTAAAATGCTTTTAAGCTAGATACTTAGTAGAAAATGGGCCCACTAGCCAGGGGTGTTTCTGTTTCTTCTGGATAGAAAGTGTGTGCTTTGTCTCACTCTATTGAAAATAGTAATCCCAAGAATATATTGAAGCCTCTGAACTATTCAGGAGGTGGTTGCTGCTGTAGAGGTCTGCAGTCACGCCCACCAGAGGGCATTTTATCACCAATTTCTTGGGGATAAAGTTTTTTCTGAAGTGATGAATAAAGTAGTAAATATTGGATGAAAAAGCAGCGTATAAAACATTGTACAGATAGCTTTTTTTGTTTATATATAAATACATATGCTTATTTCCTGGCTGTGTTTATATGTAAATAAGTAATGATGTCAGCCTGAATGGTTGGGTTTCCCCTCTGCTTCCGAAGTAATCCTTAATTTTGTTTAGGGATAATCTGAATCAAAAAGACCTCTTTACAGGTCTCCCCCAGCTGGTATAGCCACTGGTTACCAGGAAACTGGCCATCATACCAAGAACATGCAATAGGTAATCTGGGTGACCAAGGTGTACCTCCATTTACCTCCTTCCAGGGCTCTGCAAAGCAGAGGCTGCTGTTGAGGAGCCCTGCTCCTTTAGGAGACTGGAATTTGCAAGAATACACTTGATAGTAAAGCCCCTGCATCATAAGGAAATGCTTGGCAGCCAGGGAAGTATACATCTGCCAGATGGACCTGACGTCTTGCATTTGGCAGCAGCTAATGCTCAGGCATGACATGCAAAATGCAAGAATGACAGCTAGGAAATGAGGCTTTTATTTTTAAAACTATATTTTGGTTTTGTTTTATTTTTCCTCTTCTCCCATTCCTTTTCCATGATGAAATAAAGCCTATGCAGGAAGCAAAAAAAAATAAATAAAAAAAATCCCCTGCTGAAAATATGTTCTCACCCTTTTTTAGGGTGCTTCCTTGTAAAGTTAACATCTGTGCTGAAGGTTGGACTACCCCAGTTCAGATCTGTGACCTTCGTCAGCCCGGTACAGTGTGCATAATGTGATTTAATTCCTTTTGGTTCCCTGTGGACAAATGTATTCACTCTACCAGAGCCCCTGTGACTTGTTTGCAGCCTCAGCAGAGGCCCCAGGGTCATATGAGCCAGGGAGACCAAACTGCAAACCTGGGCAGGGATCCGAACAGCCTCTGCTGAAACGCATAAGCAGGGCAGTAAGAAAAATCTTCCTCCCTATGGAGGACCCTCCTGGCATGTATGTGGGACATGCTGTGAGTGGCTTGTGTAGGGATGTGGATACCTATTGTGAATGTAGTTCAGGGACCTGTGTTTGGGACCCAATGTTACGTTTCTGGCCATCTGGATGAAGATGGGAATAATTCAGAGCATATCTGTTGCTTGCCAAAAGTAGCTTATTTAATGAAAAGGGATTGCAATGAAATGTAGATTTTCTTTCTTATTTTTTTGTTTTCTATACTGCTCTGATCAAAAATCTGCACATCACTGGAGCAAAGTAAGTATGGACGTAGACCCACCAACCCACCACCACTCTAAATAAAGAGGTTTCATGATCTCTTTAGGGATCAGACCATAACCCACGGAGGTTAGGGTTATCTTGGTTGGAATGAAGGGGAACAATGCCAGCAGCGTGGTTCTCTGAAGCACACAGTGGGGATAGATGTCCCCTCTTTCCACGTGATATTGATGGGAGGCAAAAGGTGCTGTGGCTTCGCTTCTTGATCCCTCCAAAATGCAGTTTAAAAATAAAAATAAAAATAAATTTGTGCGATGAAAAAGGGAGGTGGAGAATTAATCAAGACTAGCTCCTGCCTGATCAGCAGCAGGCAGTCTCCTAGTAAAAAGCCTGGATGTTTTTTAGCCTTGTTATTCAGATGATAGATCCTTTAGCCTGGAAATATATATTTTTTTTTCCAGTGGTATTAGTATCTGTGCAAATAAATGACTTGTAAAAATTTTATTAATCCTCTGGGACTGAAACTTTGAATAACATTTTTAGTAAGATAAATTTGCTTTCCAGAACTGTCCTGAAGATTTGATGCCCCATGTCTCTACCACCTTTTCACCCCCTGAATTTACTAGCTTTATATTTGCAAGTGTTGTAAAAATGATCTTGTGGTTAATGCTTGTGTTTTATTTCTTCCACCATCTTTGAGGGCTTGAGTGTAAATTAGCGTTAAAAGGATTTTGGATCCAATCCTGTATTTAGTTTCCTCTGCTTTCAACTTTGCGTATGGTGACAGGCTATAAGTGTACCCGGGGACCCAACTGTAGAGACTCAAGAGATGGTGGTGGTGTTGCAGGTGGGTTGGTCTGCTAAGAACTTTTTTAGGATAAAAAAAAAAAAAAAAGAAATAAAAACAAAACTGTTAGGATAAAAAAAAGTAGATGGCAGCACTAAGCTGTTCTGAGAGAGAGGATTTGAAGGTGAGAAGGATGAAAAAGCCTGTTAAATCTGCAATTATTGCAACAGTGCAAAGCTCCCACAACACTATAGTAACTCATATTAGCAGAAGAACCTTGCAATCTGGTTTCCCTGCTGTTACACTGGGAATAGATACTATTGCTTCCTCTCATTTCATTAGCAAGGACCATATGAGGTCTCAGTGTAATTCTGAGCTAAAACAAGCACATATCTGGGTTTCCTACGGAGTGACTTAAGGATTTGACCTGTCTGCTGTTTGTATCTTGGTGCTAACTTATTAACACTACTGCTATTGTATCAGAAATAATTCCTTGGCTTCCAAAGTATATGCAGCAACATATTTAACTTCAATATATTTTCATCTTGGCGTATAGGTCTGTGGCAAAGTTCTGGAAGTTATTTGCTCAGTTAGCAGTACCACATAGCCAACAGCAGTTTTTGACAGAAGTAGCCTAGAGCTGTTCCAGACCAGACTGAAAAATCTTATAAACATGCTGTTTATTCAGTGCTTGAATTTTTACTTTGATGTGCTTCAGCAGACACTGTTCTTATCAAAAACAACTACTTGTCACCTTTTGCTAACTCTGCTGCTTTCCTCAATCTTGTTGAATGTCAATTTAGGGCATCTCTGGGGGGGGGGGGGGGGGGGGGCAGACTGGAAGTTGGAAATCCCCCCACTATGGTTGCATTGGAGCCAGGTGACTGCCTTGCTTGTAAAAATACTTTTGGGCAGAGGGAGCCTGTCTTTCCATGTTGTGAGCTCCAAAATAAAGCTGAAAAATGTTCACAATTTTATTATTTTCTTGCACTCTGAGGCAGCCTGCCCACCAAAACTCAAGAGGAACTGGCAGTGACCCCAGGGAGGGGAAGAAATGTGGATGCTTTGACATCCAGCTTTGACTGGAACGGAAGAAAATCCATGTGGTTTAATTTTGACATAAGCACAAAACCAGCTGTTTCTAACTCTTGGTCCTACCCATTAGTGGGCAGGAAAGTGGGGCTGGGACCCGATGATCTTTCGAGGTCCCTTCCAACCCCTTCAATTCTGTGATTCTGTGAAAGTCCACTTGAAGGTGCAGAAAGGAGCTTCTCCAAGAGTGTTTTGTGTGTGTAGAAAACGGGGTTTTGTGGATGATGCAAGCCAGCATGAAGCAGAAAGCAGGTAGTAAATGTTAATTGCTGGGGATCAAGGTCGATTTATAGGTCTTAAATGTCCTGTAGAAACATAGGCCTATTGAATGAGCCGATCTACACAGCCTGTGGTCTTGGGCCTACGGGGGCTCACAGGCCATCCCCAGGGCCTGTTTTGGGCCATGCCAGCTGGGTTTCTTTTAATAAAAATGACTAAAAAACTGGTAGAGTCAGGGGCCATCAGTGCTTGACCTAAATCCTTGTTACTGCCTTGAGGAAGACAGCCTGGATCACAGGGAAGGGGTCTGAGCTCCAGCATGGTGGCCGGTCCCTGGGCCCTTGAGACCATACACGAGGAGAACCCAGCCCCATCCCTCCCCCATGTCTGAGGGCATTCGGCTTTGTGCTCTGCTTCAGGGACCTCGTATTTGGCCATAAAACTCCTCACCCTGGTGGCTTCATCCAGTAGGTCACTTATGAAAAGGCTCTGGAAAAGAGCTGTTGAAATTAGTGCAGCAGTGGCTATAAAAAAAAAAAAAAAAAAAAAAAAAAAAAAAAAAAAAAAAAAAAAAAAAAAAAAAAACCTTGCAGGTCAAATGAGGTAATTTTGCTAAATCATGCCTTTTTGTATCCTAGTTTTGAAGGTATGAAAGTTCTAAAGACAAACAGCTACCTGGATGTCAAAAAGAAAAAATCATCTTTAATTAAAAGATTCAAATATCCACTTGGTCAACTGCAAACATAAAAGAGATGTTATAGTTGGATATTTGATACAGTAAACAAATTAACGAATAAGCACCCCATTTTTTTCCTTTTTACATAAGAATGTTGGTAGCTTCTGTGCTGAAACTGGTGCTGGTTGCATGTACTGTTTGTTATTATAAATATTGTAGGAATTTATGGAGGTTCAAACTGCTAAAATGTGATTTTAGGAAACTGATTAAATTGTATTTCTGAAAAACTGGGCATGTTTTGAAGACATTAATTCTTAATATTCTAAATTTTGTACCCTCTTGAACAGCTAAGGAAGATAATCTGATGAGCATTAGAGAAGGAAGATCTTGCTCATGTGCTTTCAGAAAGAAAATGGGACACATGATAAGGCTTTTTGTCTTAATTTAAATTCAAGCTGGTAGTGAAAGATTTTTTTCAAGAATGTTTATTTAATTTGGTGAATATTTTATTGAAAAACACAATTTTCATGGTCAAATGAAGATTAAAAACAGTCAGTCTGACTATGCAGCTCTCAGACTTTTGGTCCACCTCATCAGATACTGACTTCCAGCTGTTCTTGTGGCCAGCCTGTTCATAAAATGAGGAGTGACCTTTTGATTTGGGCAGTTTTAATTATCTCTACCTCTTACTACCTTTTAGGAACTATTTTTAGGAGTTAAACACATTGTACCAACAGTTCTGATCATGGTCTTTTAAATCTTTGGATGTTTTTAACCATATATATGTCTGGTGACTTCTGAAGGAATTCTTGCATTTTTGGTCTTGACAGCTTCTGGCTTCAAGCTCTGCAGTCTGGTTAGACATTTTGAGAGTATCTTATTTTTATCTGCTCTATAACTTGTAGCTTTTATTGAATTCCCTGTTGTTATGAGACCAAGAGGAGAGAAACCGAAGTTATGACTTCTGTGCTAGTCACGATTTTACATTTTTATTTCGTCTCTAAAGTCTGCTATTCAGTCTTCAGTCTGCCTTCAAGTAAGAGTCTTCACATCCAAAATATTGTTGTTATGGTCCTCTGAGCCCTCTCTGAGTCTGCAGTATTTCCCTTGGATTTAGGTGTCTAGTACAGAGAGCAAGGAAGCAATACTACTGATTTGATAGTGGCACTTCAAAACTGCTTTATTGCTCAAGCTAAGACAGTGAGGGTTTTTCTGGTATTGTTTTCTCTGTCTCGGTGAACAGTTGTTTCAGGTTGTTTTTTTTTCCATGACCTTTCCAGAATGGTGCCCATATTAATTTAGCTAAAATACTTGGAAGAAGTCTAGCTTGCTGTACCAGAAATGAAATGAATCAATCTGTTTATTTCAGTATGGATGATTTTTAAGGATCGGTGTGTCTCTTTTGTTTAGATCAGTGGCTCTTCTGAGTGTTCCTACAGATGAAGTCATTTTTGGGAATCGGAATCAGATTGTATTCTGTCTTTAGAACTAAGCCTGTCTTTAGGCTAATGTAAAGAAATCTGTGGAAGGATGATGATTTCTAACTTCAAGGGTTTAAGCCTGCAGTTATGTTTCATTTCTTTATCAAGTCTTTTGTCAATAGGAGATGGTGACTTGCTAAACTGCAGCTGTTCCCTTACTCCTCTGAGAATCCAAAACTAACTTTTTCCTTAAATTCCAGTTAGCAAGACGTAAAGAGGAATGGAAGATTGAATAGTATGCACATCATGCACATCATGCACAGCATGCACTCCATGCACATCATGCCCCCTCCATTCGGCAACCCATGCAGTCCCTGAGGTATCTGTCAGATCAAGGTGGAGCAGTGGTATGTTCAGTGCTGGTGGTCTTGTGTTCAGGTCCTCCCTGCATCCTACAAACAGGTCTGTGCTGCAGTGCACCAGTGTGCATTGGGGTCCTGCAAGCCAGGAGAGGCAGCTGGGTGCACTTCTGCTTTTGTCTCTTTTCCCTATACCACTCATTCTCCCCTGCTGTTTTTTATAGTAAGTCAGGCTAGATATCTTTCAAAAATTTGATTGGGGAAGAAAAATACAAACCAAACCTCCCTCCCTCTGCCCAGCAAATGTGGCTTTGGGGTCTAGCTGTCATCTCTCAGGTGTCTGAGCAGTTGCTGTGAGGCTTCCACTTCTCGTTCATGTTCACTTGTGCTGGTTTAAGCCGAACAGCCCTGATTTATGAAATATATCCTAAACAAAGTTAGCTGGCTAGCAAGGTTTTTTCTTTTTTTTTTTTTTTTTTTTTTTTTGTGGAAACTTAATTACTGGAGGGTAGGAAGGATTTGGGTGGTTGGTGTTTTTCTGTTTTTATTTAATTTTCATGAAAATTAGATCCAAACATAAGTACCATGAATTTCCTTCACGCTGCAAATTCATAGAAAATATCACTTATAAACACTGAAACAAACAAATAAAAATGTATCCCTTGTTTGTTTGCTTTGAAGTAATACTTGTATATAATCAAATGATTCCAGAAGCTGGCAGGCTGCTTTAAGAACAATATCAAATGTGATTAAAGAAAAATACTCAGTTGGCAACTGTTGGACCTCTATCACAGTCACGGCTTCTCGGAGCTCCTGAAACAATGCAGGAATGAATAAATAACCATCTCTGGAAAATCTGAGGCAATTGTCTGGTTGGCCCCAGTCTTTCCATTTGTCTCAGTGACTTTGTGCATTTCTGCAGTGTCTTTCACTTGTGAATGTCAGGCTTTGCGAACTTTTCTGGATGGGGAAGCTGAGATGTCGAGAGGAGAAGGGATTTGCTCTGAGGCTCTCAGATTGAATATATTCCCGGTTCTGGTGGCAGGATTTGCATGTAGGAAGCTTCTCTTGAGGCTGAAGTAGCCCATCCTGTAGGCCAGCATCACTTGTGCATGGGCAGCCTTGAAGGTGACCTGCCCCTTGGGGGTGGGCTGCTGGCTCGGCCGCAGCAGGGCCTTGAAGCTTGTCAGGGCTGCCCGAGCTTTGGGGAGGCTGTAGCGGTGACAAGTATCAGGTCTGCCCAACTGCTAAAGGCTCTTTTGGTTATGTAAAGGTAAAATTTACATCTATGACTGGCCCTCTCGGTCAGCACAGGATAGATGGGGACAAGATAACTCAGCCATCTTTTTTCCTTCAGAAGGTAGAATGGTCCTTCACCACAAAATGACAGAAGTTTTCTGTCATGCTGCCACAGCAGTGCCTAGGGCTTCTGGCTTTTTTCGATTTCCATGAAATAACTGATTTTATGAAGTAATTTTCTTTGTTTCAGTCCTACACTGGACAGTAGGACACTAAGCATCTTTGGCAAGACATCAACCTGTCCTGGTTCATTTCTGTGGTGGTTGACAACCCCAGAGACCTTGGCAGGGAGCTGGGGAAGACGGTATACAGGAGAAAGTGGACCAGAGCTGTAGCAGACACAATTCCAAAGCTGTGTCCAGGAGGCTGAGTTGTGGCTTCCTGAGCCTGGAAAAGTGGTGGCTGCAATGGGGACTGCCATGGAGCCACCTGGGAAGTGGTACAGAGAAGTTGACATGACTGAACCTAGGAAGGAAAAACAAACAAAACATGTTGGTTGTGGCTTTCAACAGCCTCCAAAAGTGGTGAGGTAGGAAGAGCCTTTTTGGTATGTATGATGCCCAGACACTGGCAATAGCTGTCAGATATCTTTCTCGTTAGCACAGGGAAGCCAGAGCTGTGGAATAGGACTGCTCCTCTTCAGCAGGAAGATATCCTTAGAGCACAGAGCTGGGGCTCGGGCCAGGATCAGAGCAGCAGTGGGTAATGCTGCTGCAGAGATGAGTGGTATAAGCAGCAGGTATCAGAGCACGGAGGGTGTTGGAAATCTAAAGCACCCTCCAGAAGGGGAACATCCACGGCAGGAAAGTGGGATGTGCAGGAAGGAGATGATAGAGCTTTACTTGTTTGAGCTTAGGAGAGAATTGGAAGAAGGATAATCTGCTGTGGCAGCTGCCAGGTAGCTACTGTACTGCCGCATTAGCAGCACACCAGTCCTTTCTTAGTACCCGTGGCTGCCTGCTGCTGATAGAGGGATGCAGCCATGGATGGATCGAGTGGGAATATTCCCTCCACACAGGAGAAGGAAAAAGTTGGCTTACAGGGAAAAGGAAAGCAATCAGAGCAAAAGTTTCTACTTGGGATAGGTGACTTCCAGTTAAAGATGAGCTGCACCGTTTTACAATTCTGAAAACATTCCAGAAAGCTGGAAGTGGTAACTGAGAAGGTTATATGCACTGACCTCATTGCTCCGAGCTGTTAAGTGCTCAAGCCTTTTATTCAAATTCGTCCTGGTTTTATTTCTGTAGTTGAAAACTACGTGATTAGGAAATTGTCTTCCAGTTGTGCTCTCAGAGGGACTGACTATGCTTCCAGCTTGAGAATGAATAACTAAATAATTTTTTAAAAAAGTTATTGGTTTGTTTAATCATCTCTTAATCTTCGCCTTGGTGGGCTTTCTTTCCATTAGTTATTAACTGCGGGTGGTACAACAAATCTTTAAGCTCTGAATGGTGGCTGTGCCAGAAAATGGTTAAAAGCATTCAGCCCTTTGGAGGAATGTGTTACTCTCTAGCAAACTGGATGGGCACCTTTTTTCATTCTGAAACGGAGCCAACCCTGCAGAGGAACTCTCTGACCTTAGGAACAAGAGGCTGTGAGTTCCAGTTTTGCTTCTTGGCTCTTTGTAGCCTTTGCTCCAGGAACGAAGAGCCTCTGCTGGCCTCGATATTTGACTGCCACCTAGAAATGGGCTGAAAGGCCTTAGTGTCTTAGGGCAGCTCCTCTTAAAATGACATACTACTTTCACCTGGCACCTACCTGCATCTCACACACCCAGCGAATCTGTGTGTGCCAAATTATGTGCCTGTTTGGCAGCTCCAGAGTCCACACCTCATCTTTTCTCAAAGTGGGAATCAAGCCCAGGAATTGGGAGGGTTCCCCTGCTAGTTACCTGCTGTCTGGTAAAATGCACCTAACGTTTCTTGCTAGCAAGTGGTCTACAGATGCTTTCACCTTCATCTCACCTAAAAGGCGAAGGTTTTTTGCTTTGAGCATCAGAGAAGTCAGAGTTTACTCCTTTCTACAAAAGGCTGTTGAACACAGTCAACTGTTTGCTTGATAAAAAAAAAAAAAAATCTACAGTTCAATACTGTAGGAAAACACTCTTTCAACATCTTTGGCAGTCAAAAGAAAGCCTGTTATGCACCTGTAGAAGAGTGATGGGTGTTTTCACAAGTGGCTGCATGCGTTAGGCTGAACTTGCCAGAAATGGCATAAGAAGTTTAAAAAAAAAAATAAAAAAAAATCAGAAGCAGTAGTGGAATACGGGGCAAAAATAGGGAAACTCCCTAAACCAAGTCCAGAGTAGGGAGGAAGACTTAGGCGTTTAAGTCAGTGAAACGTTGAAATGTGTTATTTTACAGATATGTTGTGACAAATTTGGTTTGTCATCAAATCTAGCTGGGCATCTTTGGCTTGAAAAGAAAACCAGCAGCATGGGTACAAACCAAATGGGGTCTGCCAAAGAGCTGGAACGATCCCTGAAACAAAATCTTCTCTGGCATGGGGAAGTACCACTGGTGGATCCTTCCCTACAAGGAGGTTCAAAACAAAAAACATGGTTCATCTGCCATTCATTACTTTCTCAGCTTTTCTGGTGACCGAGGGCAGCCAGTGTTTGTAGTATCAGTTGGTTTGGTGGATTTATTTCCCTTCTCTAGGGGAAAAATAGTAGCGTTGGGGAAAAAACAGTAGCATGTGAAAGGGTTCAGTACTTCTGCAAAGGAGATGGACAAACTAGGCTGCTAGGAAGTATCATAATTAAAAGCAAACTATGGTTGTCAAAATAAATGAACAAAACACGGTTTATGGTACATTAACTTGTTTGCTTACTTGCACATAACAAAATTTTTTTTGGCTTAGCAATTGGACTCCCACTCATTAGTGAAAATTAATTAGATTCTATTGTGATACTTGTTGGCAACTCTGAGAATAGAGAAAGAAAAGGAAGGAAGAATGGTTCAGACCAGGACCAGCAGGCTGGTAAGCACTTATTGACTTGATCTGAATTCAGAGGCACAATTTCAGCTCTTCTTCGTGACAGGTAACAGCTGCCTGCAGCCCACCAGGATGGCGGCAAACTTGCAGTTGTCTTCTGTCACAGAGCAGTTGCTCTGTGATTCAGGTTTGATTTTTTTGGGATACATCAGAGGGATTGCAGACCTTCATGTGAGGCTGACCCTGGGCTCTCTGCCTCTCTGTGTGCTGCTGGCAGGAGAGAGGTGCAGCTCCACCGCTTCTGTAGCCAGCCCATTTAGGCTGCGACTGCCTCTGCTGTTACTCGCAGCTTTCCCAGAAGGTACAGAATGAAATCGGGATGAGTCCTGCCAGTTCCTCCACTGCGAATAGCATTAGTGAAAACTGACCAAAGGAGAAATTCTGCTGCTGCTGTTGGGAGAGCTGGTGGCTGTGTCTGAAGCATTTCCATGCTACTGACATTGAGAGGGAAGCTCTGGTTTGTGTCACAGTCACGACCAAATCCCTGCAACAGCACAGCCTCCATGAAGTAGGAAAGGGATGGCTTTAGAAAATTCATTAATTCTTAGGGAATGATTTGGGGGGGGGTTCTTCCCCCTCCGTATCAAAGAAGGCCTGTCCCAAACTTTACAATTGAGGGGTAGGGGAAAGAAGCAGTGTAATTTGTTGGACTGCGTTTAATCAGATGTTAGCACTTCAGTCCTACGTCTGTGTCTTCCTAGCTATCTCAGCAAGTTCTTTGGATAAGAGTAAAACACAAATCATGTCACTCTTATCTCTTCTTGCTTCACGAAGCAGGACTCAAATGAGGAGGTCAGCTACAGAGATACAGAGCCAAAAAGCCTCAGGTTTCGTTATGAGCTGCGTTCAGTGTGAAGGTAGGCAATTTGGATCTTTGTGTTTTAAGGAGACCTGAGCTTAGGTCCTTGAGCTAAATTGGACAGAGGAGCAGTTAAATGTGAAATTCTTCAGTTGTGCTGTGAAAACACTGAAGCTATCCTCTTTGGCCCAGTTAATAAGTAAAAGGGCTGTGATAACTCTCCGAGGGCACACAGTGCATTCTAACATTACCATTTTGGCAACATATGAACTTGGCTGAGCTTTTATTTTTGTGCCTTTTGTTGAAAACTTAAGCACTAGGGAGGGAAATAATTGCAAGAAAGTTATATTGGGATTTTTATAAATGCCACTGGAGTTCAAATTCCTAAAACCCATTCACTAAGGCATGTCAGTTCCTATCTTGATCTAGCCTCTAGGATCCTTTTATGTTTTGTTCTGTGTAAATTAAAAACAAAAGTGAGTCCGGACTGATTTTGTGGAAATGGTTAGAGCCTGTAGAAATGAGCAGAGTGCTGGCCTTCAAAAAATTACGCTTTCAACGAACGTCTGTACCAAGAATATCAGGTTGGGAGTTTTCCACAGTGGTTTAAAGCTTGCTGTGTGTTGCAAGTTTATCCGCAGGAGTGCGTGACATGTGGGAGAGAGTAGAAAGACAAGAACAACTTCTTATTTCTAAGTCATTATGCCCAATTGGATATAAAATAGACAGACTTGCTCCAGAAGACTTTACAACGCAAAGATGAATAGAGATCTGCCCTCCCCATGGTGACAGGATGCCTAAAACAGTCACCAGTGTGAGCAAGGAGGCTGGAGTAATGGTAATTTAACTACTAAAAATATATATTCAAAGAGCTATTGGTATTAGAGGAAAATGGGCTAAAAATAGGTCTGTTCTCTTCGTGATGTTGCATGGTGAGTAGGAGGCAAATATTTATCGCAGAACCGCAGAATGGCTGAGATTGGAAGGGACCTCTGGGTCTGTCTGGTCCTGGCCCTGCTCGAGTAAGGAGCAGAGCAGGGTGCCCAGGCCTGTGTCCAGGTGTCCTGTGAAGATCTCCAAGGAAGAGACTCCAGAATCTCTCAGGGTAGCCTCCAGCACCTGCCCAGCACAGCGGTGCTGCCGGATCTTTAGACAAAGTCTAGTTTGTCCACGTTGCTTCTTGTCCTGGCACCATGCATCACTGAAGAGGTCCTGGCCGCATCTGCTGCGTACCATGCCTGCAGGTAGAGCTTGCTGCACAGCCCTCTGGTGAGTCAGCTGCTCCCCACAATTGTGTTATATGTGAAAGTTCTGCTTTTTCTTCATTTTTCTTTCAATTTGAAAAATTCACATTGAATGACGTGAGGGGGCTGTCATCAACTGGGTATGCAGCTAAAACTATTTTTTCCACCCAGTGGAACCACTTCTGTAACTGGCTGTCCCAGCACTTTCTACTACTGAAAATAGCCTTTTTCCTGCAGAGGGATGGAGAGTGCTGCAATATGAGATCTCACTTGTTAGAAAATGTGTGCCTTTGTTTTAAAGACAGCAGTAAAAGGATTTGTTTTGGGTGCTAAATATGTCAGCATTGTAAAGAGCCAGCAACCCACTTTGTTTTTAAATGTTTAAATAATTGTTCATATGCTATGCCTGCTTGAATTATGATTAATTATATAAGTCACAACTTGGTAAGAACCAGCCCATGAATGAAATACTATATTCAGGAGTTTATTTTGCTGTATTTATTTTTTTAATTTGTGTGTTTTTTTTAAAAGGGGGAAAAAAAAAAGGCTGGCTAAGGGAGGCCAGCTGGCATTATTACAGAGTAATATGGGAGAGCTGTGAGCATCGAGGAGGCACAGCATGACGGAAGGCAGCCAGAAGGATTAAGGTATCTTAGAACTTCTTTGCCGCAGGCTTAGACTGGTGGCAGAGGGAAAGCATAATTCCCACTTTATTTTATTTGTTGCGAGACCAAGGGAAGTAGCCAGTTCCATCGCCTCTCTTTGTGGGTTGGGGAAAGCAGAGCTGGCACTGGGTTGTTGTAGAAATGCGGAGAGTAGGAATTTGAGGGATGTTTGAGGTCACCTTTTTCCTAAAGCTGCTCTCCTATGGGTCTGTCAGGATAAAAGGATAGTGAACGGGGCCGTGCGAGTGGCAAAGGTCTCCAGGGAAGATTTGAAGCAATAAAAGCATGCGCTGGTTGCACAGCATGGGGCGGGGGATTGGCAGAACTCTGCAACAATTTGGAACTATTTTCGCTGGACACAGGGGCTATTGTTGCCTACTGTCTTAAATAAACGTCCCATTTAACCTGTAATAGGATAGACTGCGTTGTCTTAATGCCCAGTTTTTTTATAAGCAACAAAAACAAAGCAGTAGATGCTGATATTTTCTGAGATTTGTTTTTGTGCAAATTCAGGAGGATTTGTTTGGGCATTAAATGCTGGTAATGTCAGTCTCATTTCAGACTTAGTTTTCTGTTGCTGACATCAATTACACTAACTTTCGTGTGTATGTGCACATAAATATGTTCACATGCATGGATATACATGCATGCATTTATATATTTATTACTGTATATATATATTTACTTATGGCCCACAGAGTTAATGATAAAACAAAGCCAAACTCTTTATTTCAAACTTTTCCAGATTTATTCTAAAAATCTTGATGTGAAGCTGACAGTGTTCCTTTAATATTTGTATTGACAGTATCTCTTAAATGCTTCCGTTATTTGGTTTTAAAACATAAGTACTTGTGCCTCTTATCTTCTGGGGCCACTGTTCTAAGGAAGAAAATCGGCGTCCTTTGTAGCTGTTTTACTTTCAAGGTATCAAGTCCTTGTCCCCTAATCTCCCTTGGAAGGGATTGTAGGAAGTGAAGTGCTGACTTGCTGCCTGTATTTAAATCCTCTTTGAGAACTTTGTAATCTCTTTTATTTAATATTTTTAAGTCAGTTTTCAGCACAACGCTATTCACAGCTGCCGAAACACTTTGTTTTTAGGAAGGGATCTGTTTCATGATGGTGGAGATCTGGGTGCTGGTGTATTCAGAGTGCCCTCAGGGCAGAGCCTGGCTGGACCCTGGGAGCAGACCTTAAATACACACCTGTTCACCTTGCATAAAGCTGCTCCTACTTCTGGAAATACCTCATTCACAGCGGGTATGCCAAAAGGCTTAACACTGGCATTACACAGTATTGGCTTGAGTAACATTATTGCCTTAGCTGGTCTGGAGTGGCCGAAGCTAAATGCCACCCAACCCTTCCAGCACTATTTACAAAAGTAATTTGAGAGAACTCGCAGAGAGCTAACAGGCAGTGGGCACATCTCAAAATAGTGGCAGATGGATGCACTTGCAGAGAGTGCCTGTAATCCTTTGCTTTTTTTTCATTTAAGAAAAATAAACCTTAATTTCGCCTTACTATGGTCAAACTTTATTTAAAGAAAACCTCTCGCTTGTCATGTTTCTTAAAGCATTGACTTAATTTCCAGGTCTAAGGCATTTGAATCGTGGTTCTTATTCTTCTAATTCATCTCTGTTATACGTCAAAAAATATTTTTGTTGTTAGCATATATGTATATTTTATAGCTTTTTAATATTGTGTAAGCATCCTTTAGTGCAACTTGACTTGCCAAAAACATAACAAACAGCATAGGCTTTTATTAATCATCCTTGTTTCTTCCCTTCATTAAGTTGCCATAATTAGTGCAAGATGAGCCTCCACCTTAGCGAGAGGGGGGGGAAATTGCAGCCAGCAAGATTAAAGCCTATTCTGCACCAAGTGTTGATAAAAACAGATTTGAAGAGGGAGGCCATGTTGTCAGTGTGGCAGTGTTAAATCTCTCTCCCAAAACAATCGTGTGTAAAGCTCCACCTATGTGGCTAATCATGCTTGCATTGTTAAACATTTCCATGGCACAGCAGTGCTTGAAGTGCTGTTTTAGATTAGATTAGCTGCACACTGTGTTGAATAGATAGCATTTTGAGTACCGGGGTGTCAAATGATACAGCCGATAAAAAGTAACTGAAGAAGAAGCATCTTCCCTTCGCTCCCCTCTGCCTTCCCCAAACATTCAGGCACATCTCCAGGAGGGTGTTTAAACAGATTAGAGTCACTAGTTTAGCCAGGCTGACCTGAAAAGGTTAAGAAATATATATATAAAATATACACGTATTTTGTTGGAGGAAGTTTCACTTCCAACATACGGTTCCGCTTGCAAAATATTAATTTTTAAAACAGCTGTACCCAAAATTAATTTTGTCCTTTACCAAAGGTGCCTCGCTGTTCTTCTGCAGCGCAGCGGTTTTGTGATTGAGGCCTGGATGTGCAGTCCTGCATAGGCGAAAATCTGGAAGTAGGTTATTAATAAAAAATGTTTTTCTTGCGTCCATGCTGAAGGCCTAATTAGAATAATTTTTTTTTTGGATCTAAAACCAGCAGGAAAGGTACTGCAGTACGAGATGTTCTTGTGCTCACACAGCAGTGACATGTGCTTCAGAGGGTGTGTGTTTTAGATGGCTGGCATGGAGATACCAATTTTTTTTTGCACACCCAGCTTCCCAGCATGTCCATCTCTGCAGAGTGTGGGTGGCTGTTGAATAGAGATGGAAACAAATGCACAGCTGGGGCAGCGTACACTGCTGGACAAGGTAAGCTGGTTCTCAAAGTGCTGCTGTTCTGTGTGCTGCTTAGTTTTTCCCCCACCCCCCAAATTATTAAAACCAGGGTTTGGAGGAACAAAAGCCTTCCAGGCTGCTGTAGTAGCTCTGCCGGTGTTCGGATGGACAACTGCCACAGGTTTTCACACAGCCATTCTTCTTAGTACATTTACAGTGTCATGACTCAGGCAAGCAGATACTCAATTATTAATGACTTATCTACAAAGAAAAATAATTAAAAACAAACCCAAAGCAATAGAGCACTTAATTAAGAGTTAGTGGCGGAGTTTCTGCTGTCTCTTAATGGAAGGCTTCCAAGAACAATTTTACCTTTCAGAAAGAGTACCTGCTTCAGCCTGCCAGATTAAAAGTGCTTCCCACGTAAAATAGTAGTTGGATCATGCTTTTTGGCAGGCAAATATACTTATTGATTAGACACTAATTGGAGCTATGCAAAGGGGAAGGAGCCTGTATGTATTTCAGAAGCTTCAGGTAGAAACCTGCATTAGCATTATATTGTAGGTGATCCTAACTGCAGCTTCCAGCGGGCCTGAAGGAGCTTTGCTCCAAAGCCAAGCTGCAGCATCTCAGTCCTCTGCCTGTGTTGGCATCTCTTGGTATCCTGCTGATTTATGAGCTTCCGCGACCGTTTTAGCAATATCAGTGATGCTGTCCTTGCTGTAACACCCTGGACTTTTGTTGCTGTCCAGAGTCCACTTTCCATGTCTCTTGCATTGATCTGTAGCAAATTTTGTCAGAAATGGAAGGCAAAAACAAGCATTGTAAGTAGAGATGAGGTTTTTCTCAGGACACGGGTTAACAGCGATGAGCTGCTGGATTTCCCAGGTCTAATCATCTTCCCGAAGGCTGCATCCAGGCAAACTCCTGCTTCAGAGCCCGTGATTAGCTGCTTTCTTAATAAATAAATAAATAAAATTAAAAATTGACTCATCAGCAGCTAAATTGAATTTCTGAAGCTATTTATTTCCTTGCTTGCATTTCTATTGCTGATTTTTGTGCTGCTATATGCTTGCTTCTTCCCTGCTTCCTTACCTTTTGTTTCTATAATTCTTCATTTTTTTCCAAATTGTAGATTGGCCTCACTTCCACTCCTTTTGCTGTCCTTCTGTTGTGGTCACCTTGCATCAGTGAATGTGTCTCACATTGCTGGGGATGTGTAAACAGGAAGCACGGTCAGGTTGATGGTTGGACTTGGGGATGCTGAAGGTCTTTTCCAGCCCAGATGATTCCAGGTGTCTAGGTATAACTTGGTAGCTTGAAATAAGGAGCAAAATCAGCAGGATGTGACCAAGAAGTGCTTTGAAAACCAAATGGGGGGCTGTTGTGTTAACAGAAGTCACGCTTTTCTATTTTCTTTGCCTTGAACGTGCTGACAGTTTCAATACTGGAGGTTTTTTTCCCTGTAGTCCTCCGTGTGCTGCGTTAGCTGCCAGTAAGTGGCTGATCGGATAAATGATCTCAAGTCCTGTCCTTGTGCTGTTACCGCCTGGGTTTTTCTCATTTCATTTTCTTCCCCCCTCCCCAAGAAGTAATATAGAGGACTTTAATTGAATTACTTGGAAAGAAGAGCTGGTGAGTGGTCACTCAAGACCTTGTGGAGGGTTTTACCCTACAAGTTGTTAGCATGGCTTGAGCCTGTGATCAGCGAAAAGCAAGCAGGCAGCCTTCTGCAATCAGCACAATCATCTGCTTTAATTACCTTACTTTATGTTCCCTATACAGAAGTAAGTAGCCAAAATTAAATTTTATAAGGAAGCTGTTAATGAATCGTAAGTCACTCAATTTCTGTCTTTTCAGTTAAATTAGCGATAATAAATAGCCCAAACCTTGGCAGTGTCTGTTCTCAAACTTCTGTGTCTGAACTGTGCTTTCTTTGAGGAATTAATAAGAAAAGTTAGTTAGGCTGCTAATTTTCTGTCCTCCCTGTTTGAGCTGCGTGGGTGTCAGAGGCAGAGCGGAGACACGAGCATCCTTTAGACACGTGCATAGAGAGAACAGCATTTCCTAGATGTCAGGCTCCTTCTGGCTTGCATCAGTGATGGAGCCAAAATCAGGAACAGAAAGGAGGAAAAACTGTAGAGGAATATTTCAAGGGTTATGCCTTGAATGTCCTTACCTGCAAGGCGGTTTTGGCAGCAGTGGTGCCGTGCATGGTATTTATCCATGCTGCCTTTCCAGTTCCTGTTCCTTTTGCTTCATTAACAAAGCCATACTTCCCCTGAAAGCCCAGCTCTTGCCCAGCTTTCAGGCACATGCTGGCAATCCCCCTGAAAGCAATCGATTGCCACAGGTAGAACATCCTGAGTGACTTTGGCAGAGGACACTTTGCATTGGCTTTCCCACAGCAAAGAAACCCTGACTTTTATTTAATTTCTTTTTTTTTTTTTTTGCTTTTTATTACTCCAGCTGGTTTTTTGAAACTTGGATATTGATCTATCAAAGCCTGTATGCCCTGGATTTCTGTAAACCACCTTTGATAGGAAAACTGAACAGGGCTGTTCTTGCCAGTATATGGATCTTGCTGGCTAAAATGGGGCCCTCTGAGAACAGCAAGGAGCAGCCTGCTCCTTCCCCAGAGGCATTACACACCCTTTGACAGTTAACTTGCTCACCGTGTTGTGCATGATTCCTCATCTACCTAATTACCTTGAAATAGCAGGTAAACATCTCTGTGATATTCACCTGACCATTTTGTTGTTACTCTCTTATATAAGAATGTGGCATATTTTGAGGTGTTTTTAAGCAAATGCAGCTGTATCGTTTGTAATCAACAATCCCCTTTCAAGGCTGTATTATATATCATTAGAGCTACAAGATGCTTTTTGCTCTAAGGACTTTTTGTGTATATGATAAGTACAGAAAGCACTCCTGCTAAAACCACACAGCATTTCCTTTTCACGTGTATCGTATTTATCAGGGTGGTGGTGTGGATGTTGTCTGGGCATTTTTTTTGTCTCGTTGTTTGTTACTACTAAACCTTACAAAGCTTAAGGAAAATATCATCTGCATTTTTAACCTTGCTGAACAGTCAGTGTGCTTTTGAGCTCCTGATTAATGCAGAATTTGATCAGGAAGTGTGATTGAGAGTAGCAGCTTGTCAGGGTGTGTGATTAATGACAGCTCCACCTGCCATGGGGCTTCCGAAGTGGTAACAGCAATCCAGACTGGAGTGTCCTCTTCACTGAGCTGCAATTTAGGCTGCAGATTTATTCCCTCATCTCTCTCTCCCCGCCAAGAGTGCGAAGCCAAAAAAAATAACGATAGGAATACCTGTAAAGATTTAGGATCGCAACAACTGCTGGCTGGTGTGGTGAAGTAGAGTGGGGCAAAGAGAAGGGCAGACTTGGTGGTTTGGCTGTGGGTAAATAGAGTATATAAATGAGGTGTGCCACCTTGCTCCCCAAATGGGTAATTTTTAGTCCAAAATATGGTGCAGAGTTAGGTGGGGTGCACTCACTGTGCCTAGGCAGTCAGGTATGTGGGCTTTGCAGCCTGCTTAGACTAGATGATACCTTCCAGCTGTTTTTCAGGCTAGTCCTGCTCTAATTCTCAGTAAGAACTCTTACTAATTTCTATTTTTACATTTATTTTCTCAGTTCTAAGGTTGAAATTCATTACCTGCTTCCCAGCAGCTCTCGCTGCCAAGCTCCTGTTTGGCTCCCACTCCAACCAAAACCTGCAAAGAAGTAGCTGCAAGCCCGTGTGTCATACTCAGGTTTGTAGAGCAAAGCAATTTGATACTAGACCTGGAGAAATAAAGGTACATGGAATATATTCCACAGTAGCAGGTGATTTCTGCGTGAATGAGGTCTTGCAGATATACTTAGTCATCCTGATTGGTCTCACTAATGTTATTCTGGAACTGAGTCTTTTTTTATACTGCTAGTTGTACAAACCACAGCCTAGATTATAGGGACCTGCCTGGGGAAAGTGTGCATCTCTGTGTAATTGGCAAAGAAATTAAACCTCTACTAGAAATGAAACTATGAAAGCATCAATAGCAGTTAGTAATGTGCTTCAAAATTGTGTATCAGTGACAGCCTGCTCCTGCTCCCTTGTTCTGATGCCTCAGGTAAACGCTGAACATAAATGCTGCTTATGGTTCTGTAGCTGGCATCTCGAAGAAAAACACTTCTTACAAACAAAACTCCCAAACCCACCAGCATTCCCTGGCGTTCAGCACTGGCTGCAGGGGGCTCGTCCTGGTGGAGCAGGCGATGGGGACAGCGGCGCCCTGGGTGGTAAAAGATCCTCATGGTGGAAAGTGTGGGTGGGCTGGGGGGGCCTGCTGACAACTTTGGAGGCCCCAAAGAGAAGAATTTGAGCAGTGGCTGTGGCGGATTGCGAGGGTGACTCAAGCACATTCTAGCATTGATCGCCCTTCTTAAAATAAAAGCTGCTCGCATTCATGGCAGTGATGGTGGGATTCGTCTCCCCTTACTTCAAACATCTGAGTTTAAGCTCCTTGCCCCAGGGTGCCTGCAGAGTCAGGAGAAAGAAATAGATTGCCCTCTGAACGTGCCTGCGCTGAATATCAGAGGCTCTAAGCTTAGGCTGAGGTTAGCTTCTCTCCTGGCCAGTTTGTGCTCGCCACTTGTTCTGATGCTGAATTTGGGCAAGACAGATCCCACCCTTGGTGCTGAGCCTCAGGGACCAGCGAGGGCTTGGCTTGTGCTGGTTCTTCATCAGCCACAGTCTTCAAGTAGGTGCTTAGATGGGCTGGAAGAAATCCCCTTAGGTGTCGCTTTGTGGTTGTGCTGGGCGTAGGGCTGCTGCAGCCACCACTGCAAATTCAGCCTGCAATGCTCAGCTCTGGTCATCTCTTTGCTGCTGTTTGTTTCCAGCAAGCCTCTGAGCTCAGTGCTGGGTAAAAAGCCCGATGCTTCATTTTTAAACAAAAATGCCATTTTCCATTGCTATTGCTTTTGAATGCAATAGGAAGGAGAGAATGTGCATAAATCCTTTCTCCAGCTTGTGCCTCTGTCTGCAGCGTGAATTAACATTAGTGTTTTGTCTTCAGAAAAAAATGTTACCACATTATGTTGTTACATGCCAGCGTGACAGCCTAATAGGACCAGTGCATCCAACTTTTTCCCTCTCTCTACTTCTTGCGGGAAATGCTATCAATTTAGCTAATGAGGGAGCCAAATACAGCAACTTGTGAGTATTCCTCTTTTGGCAGGCTCATGTCTCTAAAATGTGCAGGCCTGTCTCTCCTAGTCCTTTGGTTTCAGGAGATGACACACGAGTTATTTCCATTCCCCCATCCTTACCACAGCGTCTAAAGCGCGACATCTCTTAAAATGCAAGCACAGGACGTAATGTCTGGAGAAATACTTGATCAGACTTGCCTGAAAGATGTTCATTTGTGGAGAAGGAAATGCTAGGAAAAGGTTGGGTTACAGGAACGCCTATTGTGCTTTTATTTATAGGTTGGCATTACTAAATACATGAACACATTAGTCCATGCTTTGATTTGAGGTGTTGGAGAAGTACTATAGTCCCTAATTTAATTTGGGGCCCATGGAAAGATTGTGACTTGGCCCAAAATCCCACAGACCTTGGTAAAAGAGGCAGTGAGAACCTAGTCTATCCAAACCCTAGTCCTGTTCCTTCCCAAGCTCTCTTGGTTCAGAAATAAAACCCAATTTAGCATGTGGAAGAGCATGGATTTGAGGCACCATGGGAATGTGAGCCCCTTTTTGGAAGGATCGTTGTTCCTGACGAAGTCTCAGTGAGCTGGAGTTCACCATCAAGGCCAGGGTAACAGCATCAGCAGGCCTGTGGCCACTCACTGTGCAAGTTGCTTGCTTGCAGTAGTTTCAAAGGAATTAAGTTGGGATGAAAGCAGTAGAAGGCTTTTGTTATTTCCTGCCAGCTAAGAGCATATACCTGGATACACGGCCTTGCTGATGTATGGTAACTGGTTATGGTGCAATGACTCGATCAAGAATATGAGCAAATCAGAGAAATTAAGTCATTTATTCTGCAAGGCTTATATTTTTTACAAATGTTATAAAACTGGTGGTGCTTGTAGGTTTTTTAATTCTTTTTGGGGTATTTGTCTGAGCAGTGGTATGAAATGGCACTTCTTTAGTGATACTGAGATACGTATTCTTGGTCTGTAACCTTGCTAAATCTTTCCTGATGCATAATGCTGTTATTGCCTTAAAGGGAGAAAGAGCTTTAAGTGTACTACTTCTGTAGAAACAGAATTTTACCTGCTGACCGATGGAGGACTCATACTTTATCTTAAGAAATGCTGTTAAACATAGGTAAATCTAGATAAAAATAAATCTGTAGCTTGTCATCGTCCAAATGATGAGTATAAGATGTAGCATAAGTGTATCTTGAAGTTACAACATAAAAATTAAAATCCCTTAGTAAAAATGCCTTGCCTATAAATCAGAAACCAGATACCCAAGTTGTTTATAAACTGAAGTCAATATTTTTGGTTCTAGAAAAGTGGAAAACAATATCATTGTAATTCTTCTGTCAGAAAAGTGACTGTAAAAAAAGTGATGTCTTGCTCAGCAGGTCTGCTCCTAGCATCTATTTCAGGGCCTATTTTCCTTTCTTCCTTCCTCCTGACGAATGCTCTCACTCTCCTTGCTTTTGCAGAGCCAGCAGAGTGCTGATCGAGCGGGGCTGGATGCTGGGCTGGCAGAGCCCAGCAATCGGAATTACCAACTGCTTTGCCAAATCCTGCATCAGCGGCAGCTGGGGACACTGGGGATGTGCAGGTGTCTCTGCGCATGGGTTTGGCCCACGGTCCCACGATTACTGGTAGTGATGGGCAAGGAGAAATGAGCCCGGGATGACTCAGGAGTGTGTTGCAGGGTTGGCAGGAGAGGAATGTGGGAGAACATCTTTTATTTGTAAACTGAGAAGGCTTGAGACAGAAGCATGAAAGCACAATAAATCTGGAATATCGCAGGGCCCCTTAACTAAGTCTTTATTTCTTCTTTCTCCCAATATCCACTCGAAGTAAATCTTGCTTTAAGTCCACTTAGAGCTGCTTGCTCAGAGTATGGGGAAGAAAAATAGAAAAGCTAAAACTTCAGTTTCTTCTACTTAGAAGATTATTGTGGAGGTTACCTTAATGATATAACAGTGGAAAATATCCCTGCAAATTCGGATCACTTTGTCTGAAAGGATTCACCCTCAAGAAGGTAAAGCAAACAAAAATCCAACTATCCAATCAAACGTTAGAATTTTAAAAACTTAATAGCAATTTAAATAGCCTCCCTTCCTCCTCTTATTTTCTTTGCCTATTCTAAGCAAGCCCAAAGCACTTCAAGCTACAAATGGAGGTCACATAACACAGCCCAGTCCCTGTGGTCATTATCCAGAAAACTGAAATTCAGATGTCTCTAGGGCAAAACAAAGTAGTTCTTAAGTAGGGCACAACTTCAGGACAAGAAAAGAATGTCATCAGGCTGAGCTGAGATTTTCAAGGTAGCTAAAAAAGTTGAGCCCTTGGGTAACAATGTTAAGGGTCAACACTCAACTAGCAAAGGGACAGCCTTAAATACATACGTTGATAGTTATTGCTTTTTTATCTCTATTCCCAAGGCCCATTTCCCTCCCTATAACCCCCTCAATATGTGGGGTTCAGTTTGTAGCATCCCATTTTGAATTTATTTAGAAAATGTTATTTCTTTCCCATTAAAATGTCATGGGAAAGTTGAAAGACTTTCTATTCAGCCAAAACATGGGAAACTTTTTTTTTTTTCTTAACCTGAAATAATTTCACTGCTGTGGTAACTGAGGAAATAAAATAATCCCACACAACTTGTCAAAATGGAAGCATAAACAGAGGCTTTGAAAGCCTGCATTTTAGCTGGAAAAGAAAGCACCGTCTCCAGCTGCGGTGCTTGATATGGCTTTACAGTATTTTGACAATAAACGCTCTAATTTTTATAAAAAGTATTAAAGGAAAATGGTTTTTAATAATTAGGACTATTTTTACAAAGACACTAACTACTTTTCAAGATTCCATAATCTCATTTGCATGTGGCTCTACAGAATTACCAATACTCAGTTGCAGAGATTGTGATCACTTTTTTTTTTTTTTTTTTTTAACTTCAGCCTGCTCAAATGGTATTGTACTAGTTGCAGAATAGCACCTGAATAAGTGGCAGGGAATATTTCTAATCAAAGCTTCAGTCAAGGAAGAATGCTTCCAAAACAACACTGAACATGGGATTTCTGACCATCTAGTTGTTCTGTTAAAAGGTTTTTAAAACTGTTGATAATTCCACCATCTGGGGACGTGGAATAGTTTTCAAAGAGTGAGAAATGGTCTATGTAGTTGTTCTGTGTAGAAAAATGCAGTTGGAGAAGCAGCTACAGCAGGGTTCTGGGATGATGGACTTGAATTCAATGGCTTGCTCTATTTGACAAGCGTCTTTGCAAAACTAATTGCGTGAGACCGGCTTACGAAGTGATGGCTTTGCATGTTGGAAAGCAAACGGAGGAGATGCCATCTCTCCCCAAGCGAAGGATTGGGCAGGATTCCTTATGGCTTGCTTTCTGTAGGTGCTCTGTTCTTGTCTTTTCACCTTAGCATATCAGATTGGCAAACAACCTGATCCCACATTTTTAGGGGTGGGACATGAAGCTGCAGTCGCTCTCACGAGGTGAGTGATGGTCCTTACAACAGAACTGAAGTAATGTTTACTGCTGTATCTACAGTCCTGTGATGTGATTTCAACAAACTGAAGACCTTGCCTCGAGTGTTAGGCTCTTATCTCAGAAGTGTGGTGTCTATGTGAGGGAATAAACAGAACTAAATGACAACAAGTACATGGGTCCTGTTCATTCCCACCTCCAGCGATGCTGACCGTAAATCTCTGGCTGAGGCTGTTTTTGTTATTAAACGATGCTGCATTCTGATGGAGTGATCACACAGCTGAGACATTAGCTCATGAGTCTTAATCCACTGTTGCCTCTGATAATTCATTTAGCTTTTCAGTCTGTTTGTCTGCCTCTGAAGCTGTGAAATGGGTAAGTTTGTAATCCCTTCCAGAGGAAATTGTGGGAAGGGTTGCGTGGCATTAAATCCTCCCCCAGGGAGGTCCCAGGGGAAGCACTTGTGAGGATGCTGCAGGGACTTCTGAATGCTCTGAGAGATGAAGGACGTGCTGTTTCTTCAGAAAGAGGAGGACTGAGAACTACGTAAGGTTGGCTGCGTGCTTTGGAGGGGTGTGGGCTGTGGAAGGAGATCCCAGGGAAGTTATCCCAGCAAGTGCTGACAGACATACTCCATGGAGGCTGTGGGCTGGGAGAGGATGCAGGCAGCTGTATGTCACCACTGCATGCTGCTCTGGTGTCTTTTCCTCCAGTTTTCTACTCACACAAAGACCTTTGCTGGCTCTTGTCTGAAACCTATGGTAACAAACCTTTCCTCATCCCTCTTGCTGTGCCATTTTTTCCCCCCTTCTTTTGTTTTGCCTCAGAAACAGCAAGACGGAATTAAACATAAATAAACAATACCTCACGGACGTGGTGCTAGTTGCCACTTTTATTTGTAGGGTCTGCCTTTCCCCCCCACCTGCTTACATCTGTTATTTTGACGGGCTTTTTACAGCGGTAGCTGCCCGTTGTGCTCTGGGGGTAGAGCTATCGCAGTGGTTGGTCTTGAATGATTTTAACATGAAAATAATAAAGCTAACCAAATGCTAACCAAAATGAAAGCACCCATAGAAGAGGGAGCGGCTGTTCCTGTTGGGTGATGTTTGTAAGACCAACCTCTCCTAATCCTTTAAGGTCACAAAGGAAGTCCTGCAAATTCTGGCTTTAATTTCGATAGTTTATCTTTGTCCAGATGTTTGTTTTTTAGACTTGTTGTTCCCGCTGTTGAGAGCGGTCCTGCTGGCTCTGTAAAAACTGCATCTGTCTCACATAGGCAGTAAATGTACAGCAGCTCTGGTTGCTGTATGTGAGTTTTCCTCTAGGGCTGTTTGTCATTGTATGGTGTTTTGTTTTTTTTTTTGTTTTTTTTTGCATAAGCACATTGCAGCAAAATCACTGGAGATCTTGAGGTCTATCATTCTTTAACAGTGCTATAAACAAGCATCATTACTGATCTTTTTGATACAAATGGTACTAATTTAAAATAAGTTTGATTATATATGGTGGGGACAGTAACTTCTCACTGGCACAGCAAGTTGAAACGAATGCCTTACGCTGAAGAGAATCATGGGTTAAATTTTTCTGAGAGATTTTTCAGCTTACTCTCACAGACAGCCTCTTCGTAGTTTAATGTCTGGACTTTTTTTCTTTTTTTTGAAATGGGGAGACTGTTCTTTCCTCTGGCTATTTTCAGTGAGCTAGTTTCTAGAATTTTATAGAGAAAGGATAATATTTAGGTCATAAGAAGTAGGCTGTTGGAGTCTTACTTCAAATATACTGTAAATATCATAGCAACAGTTATGAAAGAAGGAAAATAGTCACCTCTCACAGTATTAAACATCAAGTAGCTCAGTTAAGCTATTAATTAAAACTATGTGAAATGCAGTGTAGTGCCACGTTAGGCTCTGTGAATGAACCAGTAAATTTCAAGGGATAAAAAAGAAGAGAAGTAACCATACAAGAAAAGCAAATGTGGGGAGATTAAAGGTTGAATATTTTCTAAATGAGATGAACTAGAGAAAGAAAATCAGTTCTGTTGTCCATCAGAAGTGTATGTAGCTCTTCAGTGGGCATCCAAAATCTTTGGGGTCAACCAGGACTTGAGAGCTGGGAAGTGCTGCAGCCCAGACATACATGTAGGCACTTCTAATACTGTGAGGTCTGCAAAGAGACATCTACATGTCTTAAATTTTTATTATAATATAAAAAAAAACTCGTTGTCAAGTATTAGAATATAAAAACTGGCCTAGATGAGGGTTTGGTTCAGTACAGTAAGTCTCGTGGCACCTGGTCAAATTAAGTTAATCTCTTCTCTATCATAAACTATCTCATGTTACACTTTGGCTCATGGGTAAGTGCTCATTAGCAATTGGGACTTGCCAGTGTCACTTTTCAAGGGCTGGAGAGACCTTCACTGAGGTGCACTTCTCATGCAGGTTGAGGGAAAGGGAAGGCCAGAAGAGGTGTTTGCATGGCCTTGTTGCTTCCATTGTCCCCAGATAGGACTACTTGAGATCCCAGATGTCCCAGAAGGCCACCAAAATGAAGGAGACACATGGCAGAGCTCAGGTGATGTGCTACAGCCTTGCTGCTGGCTGCATGGAGAGAAAGCAGTGCAGGTGTCCCTGCAAGGAAAGAGATGCACAAGAGGTTTTCCTCAAGTAGTTTTGCCTAACTCCAGCTGTAAGTATGCTCCTGAGTTGCAGGGAATCTGGCCCCAAGCCCAGTTCTCAGGCCACTCATAAATACACTGAAGATGTTGTCTTCTGGGTCGTGCGTCCTGTGTTTTGACACTTTGATTTCTCTGTAGCAATTGCAGGCAACAAATATGAGCAAGGACAGAGCACTTGTGAAGTGGTGTTTCCCTGTGGATGACTGCTCTTTTGAGAAAGTGATATGAGAGGTGGGAAGCTAAGGGTTTTCCTTCCCACTCTCTCTTTCATTTTGCATTATCATTTTGTCCTGGCATTGTCACAGAGAGGTTGCTGAGTCAGTGTTGTCTGTGGTCACACCACTCTTCCCTTTTGGAGGGGCAAGAGGAAAACAGGTTTGGTACCCCACAGCTTGTGTGTCTTACCTCTCTTTGGGCACCTGCAGTTAAGCATGGAGCTCCCTGGGCAACCTCTGCAGCTGGGGCTGGAGTGGTCACGTGGAGTAGACTATGGAGACTTGAAGCCCTTTGAAAAGGAATTAAATTTACCTATTTACCTGTAACTCGCTATTCAAATGTGGCCAAGTGGTGTGTTGATTTCTTTTTTTTTCTTTTTTTTTTTTTTTTTTTGGACTGAAGTGCTGTTTTGTAGGAGAAGATGCTGTGCTCTGTATGCGTGTGGTTTTTTGGGTACCTGCCAGGAGTGTTGTAAAGTATGAGATTATGGGACTGAGAGATGAATGGGTTGAAGCTTACCCTCAGTGAGGCAGAGGAGTGGGGAGCTCTTTAACAAAGCCCCTGCCCCTGCTCCCAAGTTATCTAAACAGGAGGAGAATGCAGGAAAAGCGAGACTGGGAGAATCAAGCCCTTGTGTCAAGGTATAAAGTACCCAGTTGTGGGTTACCTTTGTTTCCTCACTCCCAGTGCTGATCAGATTGTAAATGTCTCTGTTAAATGTATGCAAACCAGATTGTACAAAGCAATGATTTAAAACAACAACAGTCTTTCATCCTTGGTGAAACCAACAAATATTATAAAATCTAAATTGTCTGGAAGAAGTAGTTTATCTTCAGATTCTGACAGCATTCACAGCCGAAATATATAAATGCACTCAATTCTAGCTTTTGAGCCTAGATTTAATGAGGTGCTCAGAGGGAAATCTGTGGACAGGCTTGTATAAATTGTAGAAACAGGCCACTGTATTGTCACAGATGACTATTTTTCAACTTTTGATCTATTTTATAAGTAATCATTTTATCAGGCAACACCTGGGCCTACTCTTTACCTGTCCTTTTGAAAATAATTTTCAGCAGTAACATATAATCACTGGCTGGAAGCGGAGCCCTGTCACTGATGCTACTGAATAACAACCGGTGAACATCAGGCCCCGTGTGGGTACGGGAGGCACCTACCTGCAGCTCAGCTCCAGCCTTCCCATTTATATTTCAGATGCTGGACTAAGTTAGTGGGGAAGAAGAAGGGTGGGAGACTGAAGTGTTTTGCTCTTATCCTAAAAAAGATGTGTAGGCAATGGTGAAGGAGTGGGAGCTCTGATAAAACTGCCTTTCCTCTGACACAGCACTCTAATTTCCCCGAGCGAGCTGCTGTTCTCATTCACCACTTGGTAGGATGGCGATGAGAGATGTTATCTGATCTCAGCATCTTCAATTTACTTAGGAAATGAACCAGCGTGTTTTTAAGACGAAAGGCATCCCTACGTTAATGTGAGAATAAAATTGTTTTGGCAAGGATGTGCTGGTAAGAAGTGGAACAACCGTTCAGAACACCGAGGCTTGCATCAAATCTTAGAGCTGTTGAATTTGGTCTGTTATCTGTATGCTAATTATGAACTGAATTGTCTGGAACCAAGGGAATGCACACTCAGAGGAAAGAATTTCTTCCTAAAACCTACCCTCTTTTAGTTTAAAGCCATTGTCCATTCCCTACACCCCCTGACAAAGAGTCCTTCCCCAGCTTGCCTGCAGGCCCCCTTTAGGCACTTAAAGGCCTCTGGAAGGCCTCCCTGGGGCCTTCCCTTCTCCAAGTTGAACAACCCCAACTCCCTCAGCCTGGCTTCATAAGAGGTGCTCCAGCCTCTGATCATCCTCATGGCCTTCTCTGGAGTCGTTCTAACAGATCCTTTCCAGAAACTTCTTTTTAAAGGTATTCAAATGTCCTGTTAGCTTGAAGTAACTTGAAGTGGAACCTCCTGCTACCTCATGTGACCAGATCATGTCAATGTGTGTTCTGTCCATGGCCCCATGGGTTTGTTTCTTACTTACACACTGGGTGAATTTTTTTTTTAGTGTCTTCATCCTTGTTTGACTTGGGACTGTTTGTCCTTCTAGATTTTACAGCCAGATAGTATTCAAAATTCAAATACTTAAAAGAAAAAAATTATACTGGACAGGTCTATGCTACTCTCCCCACGTGCTCACTTTATTCTTTACTTGTATCTCAACCAGTGTACCTCTCAAAGATACATTTATCAGCAAGCTATGTTCTAAAGTGTTATTAAATTGAGTGCAATGGTAGATCATTCTTCATGCATTTCACAGTGAGATCTGTGGTAGTGCCTTAAAAAGGGCAGAAAGCATGGGGGATTTTTTTTTCCATTATTAACCCATTTAAGACCATTTGTTTGAATTCCATTTTAGTTTAACTGTGCAGAATATGTGCTGACAATGGTGTTTTACTTTTATTTTATAATGCTAACAGTAGGTTTCTGTGGGAACATCATGATGTGTATGGATAGGGAAAAGAGACTTGGGAGAGCATTTCACTTGTGATGTGTGACTTGCTGCATCTTTTCTCCATGGTAAAGATGATGCTGGAGGAAACTTCCTGCTCACTGTGGAAAGGAACATAATGTGTTTTAAAACATATGTATGTATCTGATATTTTGAGTATACCTTAATTTGTCTCTTTTTGTCCCCCTGTTTTTCTCAGCTTAGAAGAGTTAGGGGATTTTTTTTTTCTTGGTCATCTCTTTATCCCAGAGTTTCAACACTTTCTGAGTTTGTTTTCACTGGCAGCTTTCCCTTAAGCTGCTGTTGTTGTATTTTTCGTGCCACTGTCTGTTCTGGGAAGTAAGCTGCTTAGCCCCAAGTGTTTAATTTCTCTGTTAAAGCCAGTGTGTTTTAAATGGACTTGGTGGGGTTAGCACCTCAAAAGTTCGTGGGTATCTGCCCCACTATGCTCTTTTGGTGACAGTTTTTACGTTGTCACTGTAGGTGATAGCAGCTTTGTGGGTCATGCCCCGATCGTAGATGGTATTTGACATTAGCGTATTTCAAAAGCTTTCCTGTTTATTTTGATTGACTATGTAATTCTTGTTTTGAAACTGCTTTTTCTTTTTATTTCTGATATGAGCTGCTTATTTCTCTGAAAGTGTGTGTGAGGAGTTGAATGCGTTTTTCTTTTCTTGCACAGAATATATCCTCACCTCTGATCTCTGCATCTCCAAAATTATCTTCCGTTGTGGGAAGCGGTTGGTGTAGAGCCTACAAGATGTCAATTTTGAATTGTTGGATATGCATCTTACAGTCCATAAAATCTTTTATTGATATTGATCTGAAATTGCCGCTGTAATCGTACTTGGTCCTCCAACATGGTTTTTACTTGGTATTTCTTGTTTCATCTTTTTAAAGTTTGTTTTTTGTTCTTGCTTTGCATGAAGTGATCAGATCAGATATCAGCTGCACTACACACTTTAATATCCTGGATAAGTTGAGCTACGTTTTCATTCCAGTAGACAGGTTTTTAATCTGATCTGCGGGTAGATATCTTACTAGGGGAATGAATATTCCACCAAGAAGAAACCCCAGAGTGATTCTGTCAGTCTCATGCCACCCTGACTTTTTATTAGTAGTAGATGTATTCTTATTTTGTGTGTGTATACACACATGTATGAGTATATAAATGTATATTTGTGTGTGTAAGTGTATATATATAAATATATTTTCAACCACACTTAGCAATTTCATTCTTCTCTCTAGTTGTCAGGACTCTCCAATGTAAGCAGATGTCATGGCTGAGGACACTGTCACTGTGTGTAGCATGCTGTGAGTTCATCAGCACAGTTGTCTGGTGTGCAGTATCCTATAATTGTCATTTTCCTATATCACATTTGAAATGCAGCTTGGAGAAATTGGCTGTTAATTGGCTCCCAGTCCTTCAGCAGTTTTCAGCATTAGAAGTCCTAATTTAATGTTGCTCTTTCTGCAGGGAGGGAGAACCATTTTCCCATCCCCGTTCATCATGCCTATGATGAATTTGTATATTTAGTTATTTTTTTAACTCACTCCTAGACATTGGCATAAGTTGTGAATTTTGAGAACAGACTCATCTGTTTTCTTAGTTACTTGTGTAGCTTTTGACCTTGTTGATTTCTAGTATCCCAGAGAGCTATAATTGTAGCTGGTAGAGTAGCATTCATTTTGGAAATTGCTGTTGCATTTGGAATATGCTACTGCCACTCCTCCACACTTTCCCCAGCTGTGTGATGCTGTGCTGCTGGTAAAAGGGGAGGCGGGAGCACTCTGGTACCCAGTTCCATCAGCCAGCCACGCCAGCCCAGCCTGAGAAGTCATTGAAGGTGATTTGACTAACCCAGGCAAGGAGAAGCTCGCGCAGTACAATAGAGATAAAACCATTACTTGGCAGATAATGATTACAAATGACAGAGGGTAGTAGCATCTTCAGCTGCTCCTGACGTGTCCATTCACAGAACTGTCTTCTAAGAGGTTCAGTATCCAGATAATTTCTTCAAAGACTGTTTCCGAGGCATTCATTCAGCATACAGTTCATTGCAGTGGCAACGTTGTTTGGTTTATTGACCTAAGTGCTGTACTTGGTGTCTCTGCTGCACTTCTGAGTCTGTAGCTCATTGCTAAGGGTAAGCGAGAAGCCAGTGGGTATGTAGCACTGCAACTGGATTGCTTTTCATTTTATCCTTGCTCTTTGACCTTCCTGCCTTGGGTTAGCCTATGCTGGAGAAAGTTGCAACCTTTGGTGTAGCTCAGAGTTCCCATGGTGTTCTCAAGTCAGTTGTGCCGTGCTGAGATGCAGGTCCTAGGAAGGGGCCATCGGCCAACACTTAAATTTTAAATGATATCCCTCTCAATGCTGCTGGGCTAGATGCTTTCCTCTGCCTGGTTGTGCTCAGTCCTTTTACTCGGTGTGTACTCCTGAGAGCTGCAGTGGCAGTAACTTTTTCTACTTTATTCTTGTCTTCTAGATCTTGCTTTGTGTTCGTAGTAGGGAAATAGCCCTGCCTATTTCAATAGTGAAATTTGTCTGCATAGGAAGTCGTAAATGATACTGGCTTACGTAATGTAGTATGGCATGCTGATCTATAATCTTCAGTCCACTGGTCAGGTCACTTGGCTTCCTTAGAGTCAGGGCTCCTCCTGTTACTGGATTTCTGTAGTATAAAATATAAATTGTAAA
This sequence comes from Netta rufina, assembly GCF_964035555.1. Lineage (NCBI taxonomy): Eukaryota > Metazoa > Chordata > Aves > Anseriformes > Anatidae > Netta > Netta rufina. Next base: position 113,756,170 of record NC_140125.1, read on the forward strand.
AAAAAAAAAATAAAAATAAAAAAAATATCTTTAAGAATGTCTTCAGAATACAATGTGAATATCATTTGAATGCCTTCTTCATTTATGTGTTATGGAGTTACAGTTGAAAAATGTATAGGCATGCATCTTCAGTGTTCCCCGGGATCGTGGACAGTGTTACATATTACTGCTAAAGCCTGTAATCACAGGTGGAGACTGCTGCAAGGGATAATCTCTTGTTGTTTGTTACATTGAGTGCTTTTTCTTTTCTTCTCCTGTTTTTTAATGAGTCCCTTTCTGAAGTAGGCTAAGCCTAGTTGTCCTTTTATCAAATCCCAGTTGGTGATCGCTATTAGCAACAAGATAACACGTTTTCACAAGCTTGCACCTGGTTTGAAAAAAGTGTGCGCTGCTTTGCGTATAAGCTTTGTCTCTTAGGTTATAAGAGTTCAGTTTGAATAGCTGATTCATGTTCTGTACTTCTGCTCTGTGAGAAGCTGTAATGTGTTTTGTTGGGCTTGCATTTCACGAAATTAAGTAACTGGAGAAGTTTTGAATGCAGAATTTTTCATCTCTGTTCAACAGCAACGATTTACAATCATAGAGAATGGAAGTCTGAGGCTTAGTTGCCACTGCATGTATGAAGTGAGGATTGTTTTTAAGAAACAAAACCTGCTTGAGAAAAGCATCTTTGATCCTTAATCAGTTAATTGCTTGGTTAAAACTTGAGTTATTAATTCAACTATGTAAGTATCCATAAAGCAGTTACTGAGGTCTTACCCAATAGCTTTTTTACAGCCAAAAGGGACTTCTTAAACAGAATCCAACATTCCTTAAAAATAAATGAAAAGGTGTTTCGTGCTTGTGAACTTGAGATCAGGTCCAAAGGCACTGGAAACAGTGAGGTGACCTAACATCTCAGCATGTGTTCTGTCTTTTCCCCGCCACTTGGTTTGGGTTATCTTAATTTTACTCACAGAAGCTGTACTGACTTGGTGTGGGTAAACAGAACAACTCATCGGTGGTGGCATCTCCAGAGTTTAGAAGGTACAGATGAGGCAGACTTTCAGGAAATTATCTTACAAACTGATGCAAGTAAAAATATATATATGTGTATATAATTTTATATATATGTAATATATATGTTTTCTGCCACATGATCACTGAAATTTCAATGTAATCTGCAGCAAACTTAAACCTCCAGTGTTCACATGTGGCTCTCTGCTTAGTCTTCCCGTGGATGGCAAATAGCATCTACGTGTTCCAACAGAGTTCCAAGTAAATACATATTCTTAGGAAGCAGAGTATATCAGTTCTGGCTGGGGAAATATGCTAAAGTTTTACTGTCTTGTTCCGGTTAAATTGTTTTTTAACTAGTTCTCTGAAATATTTTTTTCTTATAAATTCCTCATGGGACAAGCAAAACTACACCCCCGTTCAGCAGAGTGTGTGTTTGGATTTCCGTGGAACAAGTGGGAGTGAAGGTCTCTGTATCTAGTTTGGTTTGCAGCCATCCAAGAAGTATTGCAAGAGGCTTCCCAGAAGCTGCTAGACCCTGAAGAACTTTTTGTGTGTTAATTCGTTTGTTTCGCTGGAAATTGGCTGGCAGTCTTGTGTGAGCACAAGAGGCTGTCACCCTGGCACGCTCTCAATGTGAGTCCCTGAGTGGGAGTGTTGGGGAGATGTTGTGTATGCTCCCTTGGGGTAATAGGAGTCATTTCCCAGCTGTTTGGTGATACCAGTGAAGAAAACAAGATAAGCACTAACTAGTTCCCCAGGGGTTTTTGTTTAGCCCTTTGTATTGGGAAGCTGGTTGCTGTAAAATGGAGTCCTCTGGGTGAGGAGCAGCAGAGGTTCCCAGGGACAGCAGGTAAGAGCGGGGTCCTGACACAATGGTCAGGGTTGGAAGGGGTCTCTGGTTCAAGCCCCTGGTCCAGCAGGATGCCCAGGCCCATGTCCAAGTAGCTTTTGAAGACCTCCAAGGCGGAGACTTCACAATCTCTCTGGTCTCTAGCACCCGCCCAGCACAGAAGTGCTGCCTGATGGTCAGGGGAGCCTCCTGTGCTCTGGCTTGTGCCCATTGCCTCCTGTCCTGGCACAGGGCACCACAGAAAAGAGCCTGGCTCTGTATTCCTTGTACCTCCCTACTATTATTAAAAATAAGATTCCCCCCCCCCCTCCTGGAGGCCTTTTTTTTCTCTGGGCCAAACAGCCCCAGCTCTCACCTTCTCCTCACAGGGGAGGTGCAAAAAGAAGAGCTCTTAAATGTTGTAGATATGCCCTTAGCTAACTCACTCACTGCTATAATTCATACATCTCATGCAAGAAGTATGAATATTACACAGGGAATAGAGCAGCTGGTCACAACAGATGAGGTTTTTTTTGGGGTCCCTGCCCCCCAAGCTTTCTGCATGAAGTTGCCAGTGCAAGCAGCACGGGTGGCAGGGCTCCTGACAGGGTTAGGCCAGCCCACTGGTCGCCACTGGAGGCATGCTTTAGTTTATACATAATGGAGGTTGTTTTTAATGGTTGGATTTTAAACTAAACTTATGTTGATTCTACATGGCTACACCTGTACTGGTAAATAGGGCTAGGGCACAGGCTTGAGTGGGATTGTGCACTTGGTGTGCTCCTGGGCACAACTTTGGCCAAGGCCTTTCCCTGCCCCATGCCCAGGCACGTGTGTATGGTGTGAGGTGGAAGAGCTGTTTCTGCCCTGTATGGGAGCGGTGGCTGTGGGCACAGGCTTGCCTTCCTCTGCTGCCATAGTAGGGACAGGGAGAGTCACCAAACTGGGAGGGGTGAGGAGTGTCCACCACCACCCCAAAATTATGCCTTGGTAGCCTGGGGCCACAAAGGGGGATGGAAGGTGGGGTTACAGATCTCAGTGGAGGAAATTGAACCACAGATGTTCACGCTTCAGGCAAGTGCTTCAACCACTGAGCTGCTGGAGAAAAGGGAATGATGCTTTTGAACTGTGTAAGGGCTGGGGTGGGGGGGAAATCTCACCCTTCTTATAAATCTCACCCTTCTTATAAATCTCACCCTTCTTATTGTTCTTGGCGGAGGGGAAGGGAGATGAAACAAGGCGCTAACTCCAGTAGGGAGATTGGGTTTGGGAAGCTGAAAGCAAGGGCTTACCTCCCCGCAGGGTGCCAGATTTGAAGTTTTTGTTCCTCCCCGCAGCATTTCCTGGGCTTATGCTGGACGCCTGCCTGCCCGGCATCCGATCTCCGGTGAGCCCGCTCCTGGCACACCTCGCAGTGCCGCAGCCCCACTGGGGAGCAGGGGCACTCACTTCCACCCGCTGAACCCCTCGGCACCACGAGGTTCCTGCACGCAGCAGCCCCTCCTGCGAAGGCTGAATCATTGTTCGTGATCTAATCTGTGCCTAATAACCAGGAGTATTAAGCTTCACACAGCGTTTTAAAGGTGTACTATAACTGCAGGTCCGTGTGATTTATTTATTCTTTTTAAACATACTTTTTTTTTCTGATGCTAATTCCTCCTTAATGTGCTTGAATTGCAGCCTGAGTGCATTCTATTACTTTGTCAGGTCTAATTCAGGGGCTTTAGACGTACTTTAAAACTCTTGTGGGTTTTCACCCCATTTTTGGTAGTCTATTCATCTCTGACACTTGTAGTTCCACGAAATAGTGCCTTGAATTGATGAAATTAACTTTTCTTGATCCAAGAGATTAAATGTGGCTGTAAATTTTTAAGTAGAACCAGTTGCTGCTTTTCCCCATCAAAGAAAGTCTTGTGAACTTGAACGAGTAAGATTTAGGAAAAGCGTTCTCCTGGGGAAGCTGATTAGTTAATACTTAAGTAATATCTTTTTCTTCGCTCTTCCTGTATCTTCAGACCTGAAACAACACGAATGCTTCCTAGATTAAAACAACACAGAGTCCTTCTTATTGGACAAATATCACAAACAGTTGACCTTTTTTTTTTTTTTTTTTTTCCCCACTAGAGTAATGGTACAGGCTTTCACGATTCCTTTAATAAACTTAAAGTAGGTCATAATACCCACCACTGCATCCTCAAACTAGTATAAATCTTGGTTTCCAGAGTTTTAATTACAGTGGCTGCTCCCATTAGGTGGTCTTGTTTCATGGCAGGATGCTAGACAGCTCTCTTGCTCTAAGTCATTTATGTGGACTGCGGGTATGTCTGTCAAACCATAATGAGCAATGAAAGAATGAAGAATGTTAATTTAACTGATGCTGCTTTTGCTGTTAACGTAAGTACCACCAGCTGCACCTCATAAACATTGCTGTTTGCTTGCCTGAGTCTCGCTATTCAGCGAGACCCAGCTTGATTGATAGAGGCAGAATTAGAATGATGGCTTGCATGTCGCAGCTCTTCTGTAGCGCTACTTCTGTGAATGCTTTTTTTGTTGCGAGAGACAGCTCCTAAATTTTAATTGCTTTTCAAACTAGCAAGTGCTGCTCGTGTCAAATGCTGATAATTGGTTTATGACATGGAGGTATTATAAATTAAGGAGAGGTCAGCGTAGATAATGTGCGTATTACCTGCTGGAGGAAAAATGGTTGGGGAGAAGTGACACTTGGGAGAACCTCGCCTTGGTGTGCGGGAGCTCGCAGTGCTGGAACGCGCCGCCTTAAACAATGGGCCCTGATAGGGAAGGACTGCCTGGAACAATAGCGGTGCTCCAAGTCACTTTATAATTAGAGAAATTACTGAATAATTCAGAACTTCGTGAATGGTTTTTGTTTTCCGGCCCATTAAGTGTTCATGTAAACCTTCAAAATAGAGCTGCATACCTCCTCTCACCTGTCAGCCGTCATGTGTGCTGAGCAAAAGCACGTTTTGTTCCTCGGGCATGTTGCTGGGATGGTGATTAACCCCAGGGATTTGACACAGGCCACTTGTGCTCCAGTGCTAGCTCATCCAGAAGCTTCTCTTCCCTTCCAGCCCTTGCTCTACTGATTAATGGGCTCTTGTACCACCTAACATGAAGCTGCTTCTCATCGACATCCTGTCCAACACCTTCTTTGCCTTGCTCGTTTCTCAAACCGTTCCTCCTTTCCAGCATAGCTCCAGTCGTACTCGGTCCTGATATACCTGGTTATTTTAGACGTGACTTACTACATGTTTCTGTTCCTGCTCTGAGAGTATGTCAAGGTGAAATGCTCTAAATCAAAGTGACTGAAGTCTTAGGATTTAAATTATTTAGGATTTTAAACAAGTAGCTTCATTTAAGTAGCTGATTTATTTTTGCTCTGTATTGCATCTAATTTATGTCCATAATATTCTTCAGTTAGTAATAATTCAAGTGTCTTGCAAGTGAATACTTTAAATCTATACAACTCTTTGTTAATCAATAATATACTCCTAGCTCTACATACTGCTAGGCTTTAAGACTCTGCGTAAGTATAGTATATGTATAAGACTAAGTAATAAGACATTTTTAAGAGCTACAATGTTTTAAAGTAGATTCATCTTAAATGGCAACAAGCCATAATTTGGATGTGCTTTCTGGGTGCCTGTGACCAGTGTAGTTACTCATTTTAATTAGGGTTACAGGAGGTACAAAGGGAGGCAGCACTAGCAGCTTGGAGCAGCAGAACCTGATGGCTATGGCACAAGACCACGGTCTGGTGTATGAGAGGGATGAGAATCATGGTGCTCCCTGCTTTCTCATGCGTGTCCCACTAACAAGCAATGTCTTACTCTGCCTCTTCTGATGGAGTCTTCAATGCTTTATGCAGGTTGGACTTCCTCTTCTGATGTCTTTGCTTTATGCAGGTTGGAGTGAGTTGGATCCCTCACAGGATTTGGGTGCTGCTTTATTTAGTTTCTGGATTGCAGAGCCAGATTGCAACCCAGCTACTCTTGACTAGTGCAGTTCCGGCACATATGAGCACGCAACAGTCTTGAAAGCTTTCAAGGTCAGGTAGAGAAGAACCCATACAGAAGCGGCCTTTAAATCATATCAACACCATGGATGTAAGCTTATAAAGCTTGCTGAAATTCTGTCTTCCTTTGGTCACAATCTGCACTATAACCTGTGCATCTTTTAGGTTTTAAGAGTTTTTCAGTCTTATTGATTTCAAGAAGAATTACATAAACACAAACTGTTAGTGTCCATGCACTTAGGTGCAGTAATGAGGCTTTTCCAAAAACACCTGTATGTACTTCTAGGGACCTAAACTGGTTATTATATGTCCCCATGCCTTCAAGGCTATAAAGTCTGGCTGTAATATCTTTCTATCCCACTTGGTTGCCTGTTTCTAGCCTGTGACTGAGAAATTAACTTTTCTTGGTCTTATTTTCAGTGAATTGGTCCCAGTACAGAAAATAATCTCTGAACAACTGCTGGCTGCGTTGAGACAAACAATCAAAAAAAGTAATTCTGTGCAGCCAATACTGAAGACTATGACTTCGTGGGAAAGGATACAGAAAGAACAGATAGAACTAGTACCACTTCAGCAGTTATAAAAGTGTATATGTAGGTACATACTTAAGCTTTATGATGTTTAAATGTACAAGTGTGGTTGAATTGACCTCAGATGGCTAGGAGACACTGAGATTTTTTTTTTATATAATTTTAGGGTGTTATCTTTTTACTTATTACATTTTGAAAAGAATTCACTGATATCACTTAACTTTGTCTAAACCCTTATATTAAATCTAGGTTTTAATATTATGACTTCTTAAATTACATCTGAAATTATTATACTTTAATCTTACGAAACTGAGAAATATTTATTTTAATACAGCTTAGTATGAATTTGATTATGCTTGCTTACAGGCAAAATGCTTTCACTGGGTTATTTCTTAAGGAAGGAGAGAGAAATATTTTACTCCTGTAAGAGTATTTCCATTTTAGTGAACATCTAGAATTATTTCAGTTGTAGCCACTAAAAGCATTTCTGCCATAAATGAGAGTCATTGTAATGTGTCCAGTATTAGCAAACAAAATTCTCTTTACATCTCACATCATTCTTAAAGCATGAAGCTTCCATTTGCTATCTGTTTCTTTTTGGTTATTGTTTTCCACACTTGAATATGCTGTGAGCAAACTAAAGAAAAGATTGTGTGCTTGTATTAGGACACTGTTCCACTGGTAGAATTTGCAACTTCAGCTTAAGCCTCATCCTCTACTGGGCTGATTCCCCACCTTCTTTCTAGTCATGTCCTTTGGCCATCACAAGATTTTGGGTGGATCTGGTGAAGCAAATCAGTTAGCCCATGTCAGCATTCAGCAGCTATTCCAGCACATCCAGAAGGGGTAAGAGACCAAGTTATTTGGAGGTGACACCTTTACCAGTGGGAGTTTACTGAGTTGAGTTTCAGAAGAGATTGATGCTACAGTGGTACATGCAAGTACGTGGGTATCTTTTTCTTCCCTGTTTAAGGAGGAGATAGGTTTTAGTGTTTTTTTTTTTTTTTTCTTTAGAAGGAAGGAAAACCTTAGGGCAATAAGTTTGTCTGGGTTTTGTTCACTTCCATTTATACCTTGGAGATGAGAAAATAGACATGGAGATACACCAGCCTTTCTGCTTTTCCTGGAACTTGTGGAACATCTGGACAAGAGGTAGTGTTATGTATCCACATGGAAGCTGTAAAGTCAGGGCCAAATGAGTGAAGCTCCCAGCTTCTGTGATCTCTCTCATGACTTTGTAACACCATTTCCTCTTCTTGCTGTCTGGCACTGGTGGAAACATTGCCATAAACACATCTACTGTAGTAAGCGTGCTTCAGTGGATTAAATATTCCATGTTTAAAACTGAATGGTTGGAGGAAGTGTTTTTTTTTAAACCTGAAGTAACAGGCTTCATTAAGTAAGCAATTGGCAAGTAATATTTTTCTTTTCAACAACTCCATTTACCCTGTGTTAATTTTGATCAGGATTCCAGGTAGACTCCTTAATGTACTACTAACCATTATTTTCTCACCTAGTTTGCTCAGTACTGACAGATAATAGATGATCCTATTACAAATAAATTTGACACTGCATCCATGAAAATGTGAAAATTGGAGTCTCTCATCATTATTTAAAATGTGTGCTCACTCACTCAAATGAGGTATAAGAGTCTACTTTGGAGATAAAGTAGGCCAGATTGCTGGAAAGGCTGCTTCAGTGTCACACAGGTTAATGTAGATGTATTATGTATTTATATAGCCTATAGGAGGATAACTTTTTAGCAAATGGTTTGGACTGAATGTGCACTTGATCAGGACCCTCATTAATAACCCATGGCCACACTGTTCTCATAGTGAGAAGTTACCCTTGCAATCATAAAGATTAATTCTGGGGCTGTCTATTGTAGTTTGGGAGAAAGAATCCAAAGAGACAAGTCGTGTGTTCAGCGCTGAACAGAGATCCGTACAGACTGAGCTATAGTTTGGGATCCTGCGCTGTCCCCGACGTTTTGATTAGGGCTGCCTTTCCTTTCAGCCACCGTTCTGGAAATGGGGACAGATGTCTTTTCTCTGCAGGTGAGGGGGGTGTTGCTTTTTTGTTACGGCGAGGTGATTTTTACTAAAGACAGTCAGCTACCTGGAAAATGAAGTGTCTGGAATGTGTGCTCGCACCAGCAGCACCTCAGCGAGGGCCCTGTGCTGGACTGTGACCTCCATGCTCCAGATACTTGATATGAGCAACCTGTGGGCATCACCTCTTATCTAATTTGAGGTAATGTAGTCAGAAGGTACTAACTAATATGCTGTTGCACCTAGTAGTATTCAGTGCAAGGGAGGAGGATGTGGTTAAACGGGTAACAATGAACGCTTTTACTCATAACTTATTTTCCCTTTTTGTGGATGATCAGAGGCCAATGCATTGGAAAGCCTTTGTAGCATGGACACCTTCAGTTGACTTGTCTTGGCTCATTAGAAAATTTCAGAGCTTACACAGGCCTTTCGCATCACTGAATCTGTGCCATTACAGGTGCCACACTACACCATGAAATAATTTTGATAGGCCTTCTTTTCAACATCATGTGCCCGTAGCATGGTGTTGAGGTTGCATAGCTCCTAAGGGAAATGGATGTGGTCTAGGACCAAAGAGTCATCTGGGCTGGCTGTATGAAGGCAGTCAATGTTTTGAGTCTCTAAATCGTGCATATGACAAACAAGGACCATAAAACCTCTTTTACACTGGGTAAGGAGAATTCAGATGAGGATGCTGATGGAATGAGGAGCTTGTTCCCTGGAAAGTGTATCACCAGAGAGCTGGAGCTGTGGAGGAGAAGGCTTTTAGACTAATCCTGACATCACCCTCAAGGTATGAGGATAAAGCCATGGAAGTAAATGGCAGCATTCCCTGAGCTGGAGTGTGTTCATTGTACGTACTGCCTAAGTGAAGAAGCAGGCGTGCAATGGGCTTATTCAAAGCATTTGATGACAGGATGCAGGACACTGCCTGGGGCTGGAAGGCAAATAACCGTAGTCTTCTCCACGGGTGCTATCTGAGGGTTTCTAAATTAATACCTTCCTGATTGCGCTGGTGCTGGTTTGTGAAACAAAAGCAAGCTCTCTGCTATCTATGTGGCTGCTGAATTCAAGCGTGTTCTAGTCAGAGCTATAAACAAGCACGTCAAGGGAAGAAATGCGGTTCCTTGTGTGGAATATTCACGTCTCTTCATGTTTGGTCAAAGCACCATGAAGACAGCAGTAACTTAGTGATCTGTTCTCATCCTTGTTCAAGGTAGCTGTGGAACACCAAGCTTATTGATACAGCCTGTGAGCTGGGAAGAGCTGGAGCTAGCACTGCTGTGGTGTCCCTACACATAACTGAAGTTAAGTGATTGCCAGGAAAATGCGAATCCTCTAGGGAAATTCTTTCCCTATGCTCACCTTGTGTGCTGGCATCGGGGCTGTTTCAGGGTGCTGCTGACCCTTCTCGCAGAAGGTTAGCTCTTCGGCTACCCACTGATGAAAGTTTCTCAGCACCATATGTAAAGAGCCTAAACCCCATGTTTTTACGTAACTTAATTCTTAAATTAAATCTAGCAGCTCAGTTTGAACAGCACGATCGCCTCACTCAACTGAATGAATTCTGTGATAGTCACACATGCTAAAATCAACAATTAACATCAGGAGAACGAATTCTTGCTGTGAAGGAATTACTTTTTTTTCTAATTATTCTCATGGAATCAGAAGTTTGATTGACAGTAACCTGCTCACCTCCTACACTTCCTTTTCTGTCTTCACTTGCTTTCTTCCCTTTCACTAAAGGGGATCTTTTGTAACCGATCTGTTTATTCTGCTGTTTCTTTGGGGATGACAAATTAAGCTACAGATCTTTTTTTAGTGTTGTAACTGGGAGGTGGAGAGAGGAGATTAAGAGCTCCATCATGCCAGTGTGCTGCTGGCAGTCAGCTTTGGAAACGGGTTCATTGCTTTGGAAAAGTGGCCAAGATCTGTGCCTCAAAGGTGCAAGATGTTGAGTCTTGTCATCCTAATATTGATTCGGGGTATAATAAATGGGACCACTGATAAAGGATTGAGCAAGAGAAATATAATTAGTGCCAATCAACGTGAGCTTATAGAAAATAGATCCTGTCAAGCTAACCTGATGTCTATTAGGTGTTTTTAACGTGTTTGCAAGTTTAGATGGTAAGTCATTTGGCTTGATAACACCATTTTGATTAAGAAATTAGCACAAAATAATTTGATGTGACGTATGTGAGTGATGAAATTGAGCTTTCCCAACTTCAGCCTTGTAAAGTTGGTGTCTTACTCTAACCTGGTTGTCTTAGGCTCCCTCTGAAGTCAGTGGAGAAGAGGAGAGGGCTATTGCTCCCCTCCTGAGCTGATGCCAGAGGAAGGTGAGCCTGTAGGACAAAACTCTTGGGTTGCCTTTTTCAGCAATTTGTGTACACCCATAGGAGAAATTCAGGGAGGCTGTACTAAATCTGGGTCTGACCCTGCTGCAGATGTTCCCAGAGTATTGTGTTGAGTTGTGTCTGCATCTCAAAGATGGTAGAAGAGTGATGGTGATAGCCTGGGGTGGAAGGGCATGTCTCTAACCCACTGGGGTTTCTTGCAATCACTCATTACCATCCACGTGAAAGAAAGAATCGATTAACTTTTTTTTACGTGGGAAACTTTAAGAAGGGAAGATTCTTCAGTCTGTTGAACAAAAATATAACAAGATTCATTGTCTAGAGATGAAAGCCAAGAAAATTCATAATAAGAAAAAAAACAGGTTTTTGACAGCAGGAATAATTAATTACTAAAACCTTTCACCAACTCCCCCAAGGCATCTCTAGAAATTTGGTAATCATGACAGGACTCTTATAATTTTTCTTCCTGAACAAGGCAAGAAATTGAGCCCTGTGCTTTATTTGCAAGAGGATCAGACTAAGTTCAAAAGAGGGCTGCTGAGATTATCTAGTCTGCAAATAGGGTTGGTCCTGAGAAGAGGTTAGGGCTCCTCTGTTCTGTGGTCAACTTGTTCCAAAGTGAGTCAGAAATGGAGGTTGTATTTCAGGAATCAAGTGACATCTGTTTGTCGTCCTTGCAGCTCTTCTTTTTAGACATTCAGCTTTAAAAACCTTTGGGGGATACAAGGATGTTGCTGGCCATACCACCCTGTAGCAGCATTACCACCCTGGCTATTTTTTTTCCTTTCCAGCCTACTTTGCTCTTAAATATCGCATGAGGCTATTGCATTCTCTTGGGGTATAGCCATGTTGATTCAGATTGTAAGCGAAACTGTTGCTTTTGCCCTTTTTGAGTACAGGCTGTTCTTTCTGAGCAATTGATACTGTGAGCTCCCTTCCCGTTTTGCAGTATTAGACCCAACAGAATGAGCTTTTTGGTTTTTTCTTCCTCCCTGCTGTCGCTGGTACATTGTGAACCAAGTGCGGTTCCTGTTGTCTGCTCAGTCTGTCTTCATATTGTGCGAGGTTTCACATGAGCCACAGAAAATCCTGTTATTTCCTTGGAAGAGCAACTGGCCTGGCTGTTGTCCCTGTCTATTCCTGTCCTGGTCCCCAGGACCCCTCCTGTGTGACAGTATTCCTCCTGCACTACAAAAAACACGATGCGTCTGTCTTCATACCACCTGCCAATGGTTGTGCTACCTGATTCATGAATAAAAACATCTGCACATGGCAAAACAACAGGTTTGTTCTGTTTCTACTCTTTCTATTGATTTTTTTTTTTTTTTTTTTGGACAAATATCTGCAGGAGATCTTGAACTATGGAAAGTTGCTTCATGATGTCAAAGGAGTTGAGGCCGCCTTAGCCTAAAATGCTTCAGTGCTTTGAATGCTAGTCTCTCCAGCTGCTTCAGTGAAGCACTGGAATTGAGAAGATACATTAGTAAACCTGTCCTAAAACTTTCCAGCCTTTTAATTCCAATGCCTTCAAACCCTTTTAGAAAAAGGTATCTTTGCTAGTCTTTGCTTCAATAAGGAAATAAAAGATCTTTCAACACGTGTTCTTTCCTATTACCTTCATCAAATCTCCAGCAAAGCCAGTGGACTTCAATGAATTGTGAAGAAGCCGACTCCACTTTAAGGAAATCTGCCCCTTTTACCAGACTGTATGTATTTGTCTTCAAAGAAACCTCACTATTCAGGTGAACAATTTTGAACTGCACGCTGCAGATACATGAGAACCCTGCATTCGTTTGAATAAGCAGCCTTTTCAGCAGTCTTTTTTACATGTGAATATTATGCACATCTCTTTTGAACTCCACGCATCTCAGTAGCTTTCCTTGAGCTTTTCCTGGGGAATAAAAATTAAATAAACTTAGAATGAGTAAGAAAAGTCCTATTCATATCATCACATTTATCTGGTTTAGTCTTGCTACAGAATACCACATAAATGAATGTTGTCTAGATAATGAAATAATGTGTTTGACATGGTTCAGGGGAGTGAAGTACATTCTTAGAGGACAGGCTCCTAAAGTGTCTGCCTTTTTCTTTGATGATTTTGTTCATTTGGGCAGGTGTCTGTGCCTAAATGTATATGCTTAAACTTAATTTAAAGCATCAGCTAAAAGACAATGGAAGAAAAAGACAAGACGTGATAGGCTACTGATGCTGGATGTCTGATCTTCCAGGTGTATAAATCTATGCGTATTAAGCTCTGATATCTGTATATCTTGCAGCGTTTACAAGTATTTTTGGGAAAAAAAAAGTGAGTGTCTGTAAAGTATCTTGGCAAACTTTGCCGTAATTGCTCATTGCATTTGAGTTTGCAAAAATAGCTTTGTTTATGATCTGATATTTTTAATAGCATATTTCACTGTTTCCATTTAAACTTCGAAGTGACATCTTTGTTTTTCCCTTTTGAAGAGCAGCATAATCCAGATGCCTGTCAAAAGAGTTGTTGATGTAGCATTTTGTGAGTAATCCTTCTGTTTGAGTTTTTTTTTTTTGTCAGAAACATTTGCCAAGCTCTTACAAAGCTCCCCGTGAATATTATTGATGTGTACTTCCTTTTAAAGAAGTGATTATCCATGCAGGCATGCAAACCGAACAGTTCTAAAGCACAAATGTTTTCCCAAAAGCTACGTAATGTCATAGGAGGAGTTAATTCCTCTCTGCCATGGAGCTCAAACCGTGTTCCTTTTCCATTTAGCCAGCTTAACTCTTTGCTGAAGCACGGGTCAGTGTTCTAGTTTTTGGAGACTTTTTCAAAAGTATTACACTGAATAACCTCAGGGTTGCTGTCAGTCTGCCTAAATCTTTGATGAAGAGATGTTAATAGTTGCTGGCCTGCTTTCAGAGAGATGAGTGTGACTGTGAGGAGCTAAAAGTAAAACATACTGAGTAGTCTTAGGATTTCAGCAATTATCGTTTCAAACCCAGAGCTGCTAGACGGTGAATCCAACGACGCTTTCATTTGGTGCCACTGCAAAATATTTATATAAATAACTTGCACATTAGGCATTTACAGACATCCTCCCCTCCGGTCACCTTTCGCAGGTGATGACACAGTCCCAGTGGCATCACGTTAATTCTCTCAGACCATGTTGAGAACAGGCAGTTCTTTTCCTGTGCTTTTCCTGAGCACTCCAGGATCCTCTCAGCTTGCAGATCTTCTGGGGTCTCCAGACGCATCAGCCTTTTAGCCTGCTGATTAGCAGTTTTCTGGTAGGGAAAAGAGATTTGTAAATTTTGCAATAAATAATAATTCTGCAATAAATAATAGATCAGGGTCAATGTACAAAATATCTTTCTGTACAGGGCAACACTGTTTCCCAGAAGGTGGTTGAGGTCAAGTGGAGTTATGAAGACTTAACATCCTTCTTTCAGCCCTGTATTATTACTTTTTTGTCTGTCCCAGCCTGCAACGCTTGGCTGTGGCTGTGCATAACTTCAGAGCCTACGTAGCTTCTTGTGGGATCCACCATTGTTCCCTTTCTAAACCACTTTCACAGTGTGTGGCAACAGAAGAGGTCAGAGCAGGTGGTAGGGAGATTTTCCTTGGTAGAGCTGGAATAGCTAAATGCAATCAAGATGCTGGGACTGCACAGCTGGTAGTCCCCAGCCTGTGCAGTATTGAGAGCTGTAGGAATGCCAGCCTGTCCCTCCCTCCATGCCTGTTGTAATTCCCAGTTGTGTTGTGGCTGAGAAAGGCAACTTTTTTTGTTGTTTTGCCAGATACACTGCTTATAAGAACCCTTCTTTTACTGCTTATAAAAACCACTTAGGCTCCCTGTTAAGTGTTTATATGGGAGTCTTTTTTTCCCCCAATTTGCTTTCCTTTGCCTTCCTTATTTGCAAGAAGTGGTTGCTCCAGCTGTGCCTCCCTCAAGTTGTTTTTTTTCCTTTCATTGCCCCTGCCCAAAGCTGTGGTGTGTGGTATAGGGGCAGGTGTTTGCCATACATCACAGCTTGTAAAGGGCATTTCTAAGGCACTGACTGCTTCACAGGTGATCTGTAGCTTGTCTGCACGGGCAGGTTTCTGTAAAAGCTTTTTGCATAAAACCTTTTCTGATTAATTAACCTAAAATAACTGTCTCCGTGTCCTTGGTTTTATCCTTCCTCTCCAAATACTCTTCTGACTGTCACAGCTGGGTGCTGCACAGTGCATGGCACTGCTGAGATCGGTGCCTTGGGTCCCTGCCACAGGCTGCAGCACGAACTCTGCATCAGGGAGCTCTGAAATAAGCCCTGAGGGATTCCTCAGCTGCTCCCAGCTTTCCAGAACTCTGCATGATATAGAAAAGCAAACACAAGCCATTCCCTACCCAGAGACCAGCTTCTGCCTATTTTCTTTACTCTTTGTCTTCCTTCCCAAAGAAACCTGCTGCTTCGGGAAGGAAAACTTCCTTGAACCCTTAATCTTGCCAGTCGTTGCTCAACACCTTTGGCTTTGTTCTAAAGACACAGCCTTCCACTTTGCTTTTCCCTGCGTTTTGGAAGCTGTTCAACTTCCTCCTGGCAAGTGCAGTCGTATCGCAGTAGGCAAGCGGTTGCTAACGCTCTCCTGCTTTCTTCTTGTCTTTCCTTCTTGTTTTCTAGTTCTGCGGATGCTGCACAAAGAGGCACATCTCCCGATGCCTGGTCCTGTTTGGCCCAGGAAAGCACTGATTTATTTTTTTTCCTGAGCAGTCTTGTTCAGTCTTGTCTTCAACTGAGTTGCTGAACGTTGCTCCTTGCTCCTCAGCTTGCTTTAGATCATGAGGACATTATTTTAAGTCTGTATACACTTCTCGCACCTTGTGCAGCTCTTGGTAGATGAGCTGGTCAGAGTTACTGCCCTTGGAGCTCTGAAAGATGGTTTTTCTGCATTAGATTTCTTTTTTTTTTGACTTGACATGTGAAATAATTCTCTCCCTTACCATTCCTTGGCATTTGGAGACTTCTTTTCTAACATACTTAAAGTGGAAGCAAGGTAAGCTTTTTATTTTCTGTGTGCGGCCACTATAGCTCATAATTTGCTGCGGCAGAATCATTGTATTTTACCCATCCCAGAAGAGCTGATATTTGGGGGAATCCCAGTGATACACTTTCTTTCTACAAAAGATCCAGACCTGCTCTTAACTACCCTAGCATCTCTGCTTATTGCGTTTCTTCGTGAAGAAGCTTGGGTCGATAGGGTTATGTGAGTCCACACCAACTTCTTAGATTGCATTTTATCTGGATGCAGCCTCTTGAAAGCTCTACCCCAAGCAAAGAGTTGCTAACTTTGTAAAAGTTGCTACGATGATGGAATGTCTAAAGCTGATGTCTGGTTTCCAATATATTGCTTCAGGTCTTTTTAATTTAGAAGCTTAGGTACTGTACAGGATATATGACTTATCTGTTTCGAGGCTGTTAGGTTCCTAAAGGAGAGACTGGCCTCTGCAAGATTCCTTCAACTTCATAAAGTATTGATATAGGGAAGCGAGTCTCTACCTTCAAAGACGGTAAGCTATGATGAGAGAGGGCAACTCTTGGTTTTAGATGCTTAAAGCTTCTTGCTTTATTTCTGCATCTCCAGTTCCAGTATTTTATTCTAGTGGTTCTGACTTGTCTGCCAGACGTTACTCTCCTCACTCCTCCTCAACGTGAACTGCAGTTAAGTTTTGATAATATCAAAATCCTTTCCTACAACAGCCAAGACTTCCTAAAAAGGGGGGAAAGAAGCCATCCAAAGCTTTATAAATGTAAATTGCAGTATGTTAAACTGTAAAGACCATTAATTTTGTCTTTATGTTGTCTCAAGTAATAATTTTGACTCCTCTTTGGAACTGTGTGTCCAGGAGGAAGGAAACAGATTCTGAACTTCAGCCTGCCTTGTGTACCATTTTCATGGTGGTGGATTATTGCTTTTCTTGTTCCTTTTTTCCTTCTGATCTTCCTTTCTTCAAATGTCCCGTATCCAGCTGTGAGGTGTGCTTTGCTTTTCCCTATGGCTGTGCTACCTAGAGTCTGCAGTAACTCTTTGTAGATGTTCTTCACGTCTTTCATTTTTGGGGTGGGGAAAGAAAAAAGTTTCCTTTATGTAAAACAACTATCGGTCTATTAGGTTAGTCCTCTTACTTATCAGAAACCCATTTCATTTTTTTATTGCTGTGAAAGGCTCTTCTTTGGTTCTTGCTTGCCCTTGAACAAGAAGCCCGAGATGGGTTTGAGAAGTGGATGTTTCCCTAAGGAGAGCTTCCAGTGCAGCCTTGGCCTGGTGTTGCCCTTGGAGATGATGGGGTAACTGTGATGCGATGATTCACTATGCAGAAGAGAAATGACTCCCTTGAGTTTTTTTCTGTCCTTTCCATAAACTTCGCTATGAAAACTGTGCTCTATGAAAAACAGAAAAACAAACCCAACCAAAAAAAAAAAAAGCTTCTATTTTTGTTCGAGCCTTTTCAGGCGGTTCGTGATAAATTCTTTAGGCATGTCGCAAAAGTCAGAAATACTCAGTTGAAATGTCTCGGCAATGCATCTGAGAAGCATTATATAAATGAATAGACCAGCTCTTTGAGAAGCCTCAACTCCAAAATGAGTCGAACCCTGTAAACAAAGCAGGCTAACGAGGAGAATGTAGCACAGCATGACAGAAGACGGGAATGGAGCGGGATGATGCAAACTAGACACTTGTCTATCTGCGCGGTCCCCAGGCCTTTCATGTACTCGTTACTTTATTGTCTTGCTTTTCAAGTAACCAACCTGCAGCTGGCTAGTACTTGTGGAGAGATCTGGGTTTTTTTCCTGCACAAAACAAGAACTAAATTGTAGAACTAAATGGTTTGTCTGTTTGCTCTTGAGATGTCTTTGGGGTTGTCAGCTGGCCCTACTCCCATCACTCCTTGTAATGTTATGATTATTTTTTCCCCCTTCCCGTTTGTACTTCTTGCACTGCAGTCAGCTCTCATTGTAGGTCATTGCAACATGATTTGATCAGCTCATCAAGCCAAAGTTGCTGTATGCTTCATTTACAGAATTATGTTGGAGTCTATCAGTTGTTTTAAATTCTCCTAAAGCAATATATCATGGCCCAATGGAGCTCATGGCTTGGCAGACCCACTGAGTGTCCTTGGATCCATTATGTGGTTCTTCCACGTGCTTCTGTTTCCTGTTACTTTACCATCCTCAGTTCTGGACCATAAGCTCTTGAGTGCTCAGCCAGTTTAGGGCTTTTACAAGGGAATGGATTTCTTTTAAATAGCCTGACCAAATTTAAACGTAGAAAGAGTCGTACAAATATCCTGTAATAATATGGTAGCAGGACAGGGAGATGTCTTCCAAGAGGTTTTGAGTGGTAAGCTTTCCATAGCTTGCAAGTAGGATTGCTCTACTAACTCAAAATATTATAATTATACAAAACATTAAGTTTATATAAAATGAAATTTACATGAAATGAAAGAGGCTAAAGCTGAGGTAATGGGAGAGAAACCTGATGGCTTTATTCAAGGGGAGTGCACTGTGAACTTTAAAAATTAATTTATATCAACTCATTTACTCATCTGCATTTCTCTTGTCACTGTAAGAATCTTCTTTGTAGAGTCTGAAACTCCAGTGCTAAAAATGTGAAATCAATAGGTGCTGTTATATCCACTTAAAAAAAATATATTGTATTGATTTGCAGATAATAACAGCAGTTCATTCCTGCAGGATTACATTCCACTTCCTGTCATGGAGATTACTCCCTTATATATTAAATCTGAGATGGAGAACATAGGTATAAAACCGCTTTACTTTAATGAATAGTCATTTTACTCTGGGCACTAAAATGAGATATTTCTTTAAATTTATCTCCAGGGATTATTTTTATTTCCTGGGCAAACCCTGTGACTCTAGACTCTAGAACGCTATTAAACTTTTAAATAATCTCGCCTTGCCTCATTCTTGCAAGTGCTTGAACTTGTCCTCTCTTTGATAGCAACTAATTAAGCAAAATATCATGCTCTTTCTGGTCTCCTCCACATACTTGATCAGAGGGTTAACACCGTGTTATCTTGGGTATTAGATGCTCTTTGCTAAACCCTAAGAATCTACCAGCATCCAACTCCCTGTGCTCCGTAACAGAGTTCTGTCACCTTCAGAGGATTAAATTCTTCGTGCCGATCATGGTGGCATGTATCATCTCCCATTGTGCAGCTATTTTTTTCTTGTGCTGTGGCTCGTTTGAAGGCTATTCTTATTAAGCATAGGTGACTTCATCTTTGTGTGTTAAAATAATTCTTCTCTACTCTTTCTAGGTAATCTGGCTTCTCAGAAACCTCCTGCTAAATGCAAGGGTTTGCTGTCCTGTTTACTGACTGTTACACCTGAGGCTGATTTTGATACAGATTCTGGATATCATAGGGTAAGTGTGCAGTTATCTGTTTTTTTTGCGTTTTTTTCCTCTTCCGTGCTCTTGTCCACTTAACACAAACGTAGTTTGGGTTATGCTTTCGCTTTCAGTGACTGCAGCAAATCCCTGTCAGAACGTTTGCAACCAACCATCTGTGTTACACTTGGAAAAATAATGTAGTAGGATGAATGCTAGTGCTGTAAACCTGATAAAAGGTATTTGAATTGGGTTGTACATCTCCTAGAGGGAGCAAAGTTTGTCTCTGCAGACTTGCAAGTCTATATCTTATAAAACTGCAAAAAGCTGTAAGCCACTTATTCAAGTGTAGTGATCATTTTGAGTTTTAAGCTATAAAATACACTCACATCTCTGTATTACAAATGAAACATTCTGTATAACACAATTACAATCTTGCAGACTTCACAAATGTGTCAGAAGGCCGAGTCTACCTCTCTGGACCTGCTGGCTGTACTCTTGCTAATGCAGCCCAGGATGAATGCATTAACTGTTTGTTGCACGGGTGTATTTCTGGCTTAAGTTCGATGTGTTATCTGCCAAGACCACAGAGTCCTTTCGTCTCCTAATTTGAATCTGTTTAATTTTTCTCACACTGTTGTGCAATTCTAGTGCTTGCTGTTCCCTCAGTAGATTCTTTACTGAACACCTCAACATCCCCAACATCTTGGTTGTAACCTTTCTGTCAGCCTCTTCCCACAAATAGGTTTGTACTACACGTTGGAAACCTATCTTCATGGATGTATTTCCTTCCAAATCTGTCTTACAGATTTCAATGTAGCCTTGATAATTTAAAAATGTTTTTCAATTCCTATCATTAGTATGTTCATGGTAAAACAGGAAATTTTGTGTATGCTTGGGTGTGTACAAGTATGTAAAGAAAGTGTATTTAATCTTTTTCTCTGTGCTGCCAATACAAAAATCATAAATAGTGTATGTAATAATAGAAAAATGAAATTGTTGCTTGAAGTTGAGCCTGAATTTTGAATAAGGCTTTTATTTTATATTCCTTCTTTGTTTGTCCCTGCATGTGTGTGTAATGCTGTAAATTGCAGATACCAACAACTGTAATTGCATTGCGGTTGTAGTAAAATCAAACATTCTCTAAATAACCTTTTTTTAGTAGCCCTCACAATGAATAAAGTGTTATTTTTTTCCCATGTTTTAATGGTGTGTATGTGTTGGGGGCTATGCCAGGGAATGGATGCTTAGGAATACTGCCCCAGCCTTGACACACAGTTCAGGTGGCCCTTGGGGAAGGGAGATGTGCTCCAGCTGGCTTTGTTGCCTAGTTTGTTCATGATAGTCTACAGAAAGGACCAGGAGAACATCAGTAGTTTGGTGCTCAGATCATAACTAATGGCTTTGCTGGGGTGACTGGAGCTCATGTGCAAGTTTCTTTGTTTAAACTGACTTAAGGAGAGGAAAAGAAAGCATTGAACAGGCAGGTGGAGCAAAGAGGGTTAAACACGCTGAGTTGGGGAAGGTGGTTGAATGGAAAATAAGTATGAGAAAGAGAGAGGAAAAAAATGTATGGGAAAGAGAATGAAGACTTTACCTTGCAACCTAGCATTTTGTTTTTAATTTAGAGAAATGTTGTCCTACTGATGAAGTAGTTATACTAGAGCAACTCATATGGTGATGAGTGACAGTTTAATTCACTTTCCGTTGAGGGGAATGTCTAGCAAATCTGGCTTGTGATATGTTGCAGCATCGCATAGTTCAAATCAATATAAAATGCTGAGGGTAGTCTTAGGCTGAATATCAACATATTGTATAATTATTCTGTTAGATTATGGTAGTCCTCTGGGTGTTTCTGGTACAATGCCTGTGATCTAGTTAAGGGAGGAAACGAAGAAACAAGCAAACAAAAATCTTCTCTTTATTGGAGCTATTTATGACAAATAGCGGTTGTACGTACTTGGAAATGATGCATCAATTTTGTCCAGGCTACCTCATCAAGGCTTCTGCTACGAATCGAGAAGCTGGAAGGAGGCTTGGATTTTAGGATGAACTTTTGTCTACTTCTAGAAGGGAGCTGCCTGTAGGAAGCACACAGTTGTCTCTTACCCATTTGGGGATATTCCTAGCTCAGCTCAGCCTCCCTTAAAACACATTTTAATTTCTGAAGAGCATAGAAGGTATTTGTGTACGTTGGCCATAACCCTATATATCTTGCTGATCACATGCTGCTGCAATTTTGGTGTTCTAACTAGGCAAGTACTTAACCTCTGTTCTTTCTGGTTCAAACTAAATCAGCTTTCACCATATGCAGCACCTCCTATGAAAGTGCGGGTGGAGAGGAATTTGAAATGAAAGGAAGTAGCGAGCTGTTACCGTGATGCAGTTATTTTAACAACAGTGGGTCTCAGCGCAGCAGCCTGATTGCTTTTCTGAGTGTTTCTTACGAGGAGCGTGGGTCAGAAAAGGTACGTAAACTCAATGCAAGACCTCAAACGACCACACGTCTTTAGGTGCTTGAACAGAATGATTGTGTTTTTGCTTTTCATATTTTGTAGCATTAGGTGGGTTAAAGCAAAGATTGCAGTTTGTTCCGTTGCAGGAGAGAGCAAGCTGAACGAAGTAGAAGTTGTTCATGGAAGTCCAGGGTCATACTTCTTGTATGAATTTGTGATAAGCTTTGGGATGAAGCAAAGAAACCAAGGAATAACCTCACTTGTATTTGGTATGATATTCATAGCATAATCTAGTTAGGGAAGGACCTCAGGAGGTCATCTCAGCCAAACTCCTGCTCAAAACTGGCCAACTTCAGAGTAGAGCTGGTTTTTCAGGGCTGCGGCTGTGTCCAGGCAAATTCTGAATAACTTCAAGGATGGAGACTCAGCAGCCTCCCAGTGCAGCCTGTGCCAGGTGCACTCACTCTGATCTTTTACTTCCTTACATCTAATGAGACTTTTCCCTTGCTGCAACTTGGACCTGTTGCCTGTCCTTTTACTGGCTGACCCAGAGAAGGGTGGCTGTCTTGTGTGTTCCAGACCTCTAACTATTGACTAAATCATTAAAAGGTGGAAATCTGAGTTTATAAAGAGCTCAGATAACGTTTCTCAAGCACCTCTGCATAGGAAATCTTTTATTTTTGTTTGTGCTTCAGTCCATTTAACACTTGTATTGGAGTATTCTTTCTGATGTGGCTCATTTTGCTGCCCTGTTGGTGTCAGTGAGCAAGGTGGAGCAGGAGGTGGGCGATGTTAATACTAACATCTCTGTAGGTGCTGACACAAAAATACCTGTGTTCCCTTCTGTCTGTAGGTGATGTGTGTCAGGACGTGATTTACTCATGGAGCTTGGAGTTCAGTATGGTTTCTGTTCTTATCTCCGCCACAGCCACCTTTGCAATATTTGTGCCTCAGCTTCCGTGTCATTAAAATGGAGATTACATACTCTTATTCATGAGAGTGCTGTGAATTCTACAGTAACTGTTAAATGCTTTTGGTTCCTTGGGAGCAAACTGCTATAAAATAGGCAAAAAATATGTATGTTTATAGTATAAAATACATGCTTGTAGTTATACAGGGATATGTTAACTCTATACTCTTAGTAGGTTGCTTTTAAACCAAAGAAATAGACTTTTGTAATGTGTTGTGTTACCATACAAATAAGATGCTTTTATCCAAATTACTTGTTGGAAATTGAAGGAGACATGCATGAGGGTTGCTAGGATGCCCTCATTTTCCACGTTCAAGATTCGGAAGTAGAAACAAAGCATAGAAACTTGTGCTTCTTTTAACTATTAAGTCCTTTCATAAAAGCAGTTAAATATTTTTTTTGCCATCTCTAATAATAATGAGTTTTTGGTGCCGGGATGAGTAATAATTGCGAATGGCAAAAAGTTATCAGAACAGTGTTGCTCAGATTGCAGATTTTATTAATCGTAAAAGAGATTATTCACCTTGAAAGGCTATTTTATAATTTTATAAGTGCTCATTTACATGAGAGCTTACTACCTAATTTATTTTGCCTAAAAAAACCCTTCAAACTTTCTCTCCTTCAAAATCTTGATTATCTCATTCTTCCCACCTAGTTTGCTATAATGTCATCTGTGTTTCTACTTATCAGTGAGACTAATTTCATTTTTACCCATTCTCTCTCACAAATGTATATGCTTTTTCTTGCATTTATTCCATGCTTCTCTCCTGCATGCATTTCTTCCCCAATTTGACAAAATGTTGGTCTTCTATGAGTGACTTGTGAGGTAGATGTGGTGTTTGGCCCTTTACATGGTTCTGACCTAATGAGATGTTGGGATTTGCAGATGTAATTAAATTTTCATCCATTTTCTTCTACTTCCTTTAAATTGTTTTCAACATGAGCCTTGATTTAAGTAAAGAAATTGAGCACGTTCTTTGCTGTAGGAATACAATTAGTCGATGAGACTGCCCTGTGAGCTTAAAGCAGGGTACATACTTAAGTACCTCTTTAATTGGGGCATTGGATGGTAAATTCTTCAGGGTATGGGTACAGCCTTTGCATGTTTATGCTAGAGACTTCATACACAGAGCATTGCTACAGCATGAATATTCAATAGCTGCCTGCCCCTTATTTCTTATGCTGAAATATTAATGGCGGCAGTGATTCTGCACCTAATCCTGCAGAGACCAGGTGCATGTAAGCCATCCTGTTGGTGATGCTGTGCATGCTCCCAGGCCCTTTTTTGCAGGATTGTGCCTTTCTGGGCCATGCTGAACACCAATGACTTCCACTAATGCAGCTGGATCTGCAGCTGCTGCTGCTAAAATGATGATGGGCTGCCACGTGGCTGGCAGGAAGCATGGGCTCTGCTCCTGCCTGTGCCACCAGGTCATCGTTTCAGCCTGTGGAAGGACATTAACTCCAAGGGGGGAATAAAGCTACTGCTCAGCATAGCAAAAGCAATTTCAGACGCACGGATAGAGAAGTACTTTGCTATAATGCCCATCATGACAAAGCTCTCTCCGAACTTTGCAGGTACCAAATTGAGATCCTTCAGCTGGCATTTTCATCACTCAGCCTTTTTCAGGATCAGATTGCAGACAGCTCGGTGGCAAAACGCATTCAGAAGTGCAGGATTCCTGCACCCTGCTATGCTCTGGGTTGTGACTTTAAAATACAATTCCACAATTTTTATTGCAGGCTTCTGAGTCTCTTTTCTAAACTAATATTTAAAGTAGGCCCCCACCAACTCTGGTCTCAAAGTTAGCTGTTTAATCTACAGTGTATTTCAACACAAAATTATGCAGGCTAAAGTGAAGATTGGTATGGTAGTGGAGCAGATTCTTCTGTTTCATGTATATTTGAAAGCTGAGAAAGCTTCTGCTGAAGCCAGACGACACAGGCTTGTCAAATTGTTCACGAACGAAAAGATGGAATTAATTTGCAGTATCTCATTTGCCATCTTGAGTTTTGTCATGAATTTCCCCTACTAGTCAGCCTGAAATGCCAAATGAAAAAGTGTTTCAGTGAAAGATAATATAATATATTAAGAAAATGTTATTGATCACAGTGTGCTTTTACTGGAAGATGACTTTTTCTGACCGGAACACAAGGGACTTTGCCTTGTTATGGTAGGAAAATGTATTGTAATATGCAAACAGGATTATTGTTAAGGTCAGAGCAACTTTGTTTTTACATTCCACTTCCTCTGGAAGCAAGCTTCTCCACAGCAACACTGTCTGCTGGGCTAGGAAAAAGAACAATTTCAGTTTGTAACTTTTTTAAAAAAAGGTTACAGCAAGTATTAGCTTCTGGAAGGAAGGAAATGAATGCTGCTCCCCACATCCCCAAAGGTCAGAACTTGCAATTCAATAGTCATTCTGTAAGCATTTTTTTTTTTTTTTTTCTGATGGTGGACTGTTTTGTGGTTATTCTTTGTGTGTTGTTTTTTTAATGGTGGTTGGTCAGAATCAATTAACCCAGGTTTTCTTATTATGCATGTATTAATATGCATGTGTTACAGGCAGAAGAAGTTGCACGCTTTGGTTTAGAGAGGCTTCCACACACAAGGACTATGAGGCACTTAACTTTTATGGGGGAAGATTAACCAAGTGGAAGTGCCTGTGTTGCTCACAGACAGCTTATGTGGGTATATGAGCATGATTACTCTACAAAGCGCGAGGACATAAATTTGTGATGGGCTGCCCGGTACATGCAACTTAGAACAAGGACGTTTTTAAACATGCTTGATTTAAAGAGGCCTTCCACTGCATAAAGAGTGGCTCACAGCCATTGATGTCCCTGCTTGCAGTGAGGTTGCTTTCTGCCGAAGGGCTCAAAATCTACCCCCCAAAACAAGTGGCCTTAATGTGATACTTCTTAAAGGTTTATCAAGCTATTTCTAATGAAACTTGCCCAAAACATATTGTGCAAAACTCAACTCTTTACCAAATCTTGTCTTTGTGTGATTTAGGTAGTAGTATTATGAGCCGTGATAATTTAGACTGGAAACACAAAGGCATTTCAAATAAACCCTTGCAAATCCAAGAATATTGTATTTTCTCTGTTTGTTTTCCTTTTGTCCCGCTCCACTTCCAGCACATCCCTCCAGTGGTTTTCTGTCTTTGTTGCAATAAATCTCCACTTCAGTGAATTTGAAGATATAAACCTGACTGCAAAAATTCATAACTGGTACAGTAGCTGGTTACTAACCCGCTCAAAGATTTCCACATGGCAAAAAGATTTTTTCACTGTGACCAACCATTTCCTACAGGGGCAAAGCACTGGGGCTAAAATTGTTGTCAATTGTCATTATATCCTGAAAGGTAATTACATTTCTTTGCTCCTTTCTCTAATTTAGTCCAGACAACATGAAGTTGTTGGTATAAATCATAAGAACAGATCTCAATTGTGTGAAAGACTAGCTTCCATTGTTCCCTTTTGCAGACTTTTCTTTTAGCCACGTGCAGGGGAGAGATGGCTTGTGTTGCTAAAGCAAGTAGGTAATATTAAGAGCTGAAAGTTTTAGACTCTGGCTTTTAGGGGAGTAAAATAAGAAAGCAAGTACTTAATTTTTTTCTCCTCTAGCTGCAAGGATTTGGTATGGTTTATTTAGCACAACAAACATGACTTAACGTGCAAGTGTAGCAAAGGTTATGAAGGAATATCATTAGGCTTCCTACAATAGTAGATGTATCTTCTCTACTTCTTTAGGATGTTTAAAAATATACAAAAAAAACCCACCTCTTTCCTTCAGTGCTTAAAGAGGAGACAAGTTACTACCATCGCTTCGCTTCCAAGTCCCCATGGGACTTAAGTTTAAGGCAACTTGGCTCCTAGGATCAAGTTGGCTAGCTCGGATGTCTGCCCTGCGGGAGTTTCTCTCCTAAAGATGCTTTATGCTGCCACATATTTTCCTACTGCTTGCCAGGAAAACGATGCACAGCTTTTGTAATTCTGAGTCTTCCCTGGATGTGCCAGAACTCACCCCAGTCACAAAGTGTTTCTTGTGCAGGAGCAAGTCTCCGAGATGCAGCAGCAGATCGGCACGGCTGCTGTCGCATCCCTGTCAGCTGCCTTCGGTAAGGCAAGGTAGAGTTTCAGCACGTGTATCAAAACAACTCTGGCAACGCAGCTGTTCAGCATTTCCCCACAACCTTTTGTGAGTAGCTCTCCAGAACTCTGTTCAAAATACCGCTGGAATCAGCTAAATGCGGCTAGCCCTGTGGATGAACTTTAGTACTTGGTTTGATGTGCCTGAAAAGATGAATTATTTAAACGTAAATCCATTTAGTTTTCATGTTCCCTATCCTCATGAACTGAGAGATGAGGGGGAAGAGGAGAGAAAAAAGGAACCCCGTGGGAGAACGGTTTGCGCTGCTTAAATCATAGCCAAGTTGTTTTATTTGTTTTTGAAATAGTTCTTGGTGGGTACTGTAAACACAGGGAAGGTACCTGTCACTTTTACTGCGTTTCGCACCGAGCGTGGAAATTTAGTGGTAAGCAGAAAAGAAGGCAATCTATAAAATCTCTTTGTAGAAGAGTTTGATACAATGACACCAAAGACATCTCTTAATCTACGTGTCTAATTGTAATGTGGTAGAGAATGCGCACGAGTAAGTAGAGGTACTGAGCAAAAACACTTCTGCTGAATGCTTACAATGACACAAAGATGCAGTTCTTCAAGAGCGCAAAAGGCTTTCCAATCCTTTTTTTTTTTACTGCTTATAGGAGTTTTTAAAAAAGCCTTTTGCACAGATAAATTGAAAGATGCAGAATACCTCATCTCTGCCAGCAGTCGAGTTGTAGGAAGATCACGGCCAGATTTGAATCTCGCCTTGCTCAGCCGTGAGCTGCTTTACATCCCCGTGAAAGGCAAATCTATGCAGGCTGGATTTGAATAATGGAGTTGCCGTTAATGTCTAACATAAAAAGATGATTGGTTCTATACTTGATTTACGGGAAGCAAGAAGTGGTGAAGTATACAGTACACAAGGGGATATTTATGCTGCTAATGCTTAAAACACAGCCGAATGTACTGCACGCTGTAACCATTTCAAATGGCAAAAACAAAGGTGTGTGTATGGCAGTAAATCCCGTTACTCTGATATTAGAATGGCCCCAGATCAGGATCTAACTGTGCAGTCTCTTCAACATGCAGAGCAAGTCTGATAAGCCACTGTTTAGTTACTGCCTGTTACAGGATTATCGGCTTTGAATCAAAGAAAATAATTTCAAATATGTTAGGGTTTAGGATATATTGTTTCGTCTTCATCAGTTTCTAATGCAAGAATTGTTTTTTTCCAATTTATGTGCAAATAGGCTTCTAAAATCTGTTGCCGTGAACTGAGATTTTGTCAGATTTTTTTTCTTCATCAAATTACTCTTGTTTTGCTAATAACTGTCAAATTGCACCTCAACTCAGCATTTCCTTGATGTATCTTGCCTGCAGTAGCTAACAGTAGCTCTCTGAGGTGTATCACTTGGCTGCTTTGCAAACAGGGTGCTCTTAAGTTATTCAGCTGTGCATTTAGATTTTTTTTTGAAATGTTAAAGCAATTATATTTGATTTTTAGCATAATAATTCATTGTCAATTCAAACTAGGTGAATTTTGCAGAAACATGGAAGGCTTTCTGGCAGGTTTGTAAGCTGGACGGACCTACTACATCCATCGTCCTGCAATGTCTAAATCTAAAGTGTATTAGCTGTGTCTTTAGTCTATTTTTTTTAAGCAAGCAAAATATGAGTATGATCTTGATGAATATCATCTGCACCATTTACATGTATCTGCCCTTTCCACCATTTCTCCAGCAAAATCCTTTATAGGGGTTGAGGTAGTAGAGCACCCTCAGTGTGGAGCTGGTTAATAGCTTCCATCATCTAATGGTGTTAGTGGTGATTGCTTCTGGCTGGTTTATTTCTGGGGCAGAAAGATATGTTATTAAATAAAGAGCATTTGGTGAGCTTGAGATCAATTCTGTCCAATACAGCAAATTTACCTCTATTCCCTAACATACCATTTCTTAAACCGAGCTCTACATTTGGTTTGTCTCAACCTACTATTTGGGGAAGACAACAGAAACAGAAGACAAAACCCTACTTGGCTACTAAACCTCTCCAAGCAAAGCGTGTGTTAGCCAATCTTAACTCTCTAAATAGTTTCATTTTAGAAGAAGATCTTTAATATCAAGAAAATGCAGATGGATACTTGGCTTGGTGTGCTCCGTAGACTTGAACCAACAAGATCGATGTATCCAAATTATAGCAGCTTTCTCTAGTGTGGATGAGATGCTACTTATATTTTCAGGTAAAGGAAATCAACAACTATTAATTTGGCAGAATTATTTATTTCTTACTGATGATATTTTCAGTGTATCTAATCAGTGCACTCATGAATAGAAATGAAACAATTTAAATAGAGGCACTGTACATTGTACGATCTTGTTTTCTCAAACTGTTCCATAATGCAGTGAATAAATTTATATGTTCTTCTGAAAAGACTTCTGCAAAAATCATACACTGTGCTTTCACCTCTATTATTTAATACAACTATTTTATAACTCTTGCAAGACAGTGATTTCTGCTTCTGCTACAGGCATCTGGAAAAATACTCATTTGAGGGGAACAGAAGGCAAGTGAAATCTTCTGGATTCTGAAAATCCAGACATGCACCAGAATCACTGGACTGAAAGGCATGTGAGAAAATTATGACAGTCTTATTCCAAACCATTCCCTAACCTCTTGAACAGCAAAGTTCAGCTTTACAGAAGGTAAATTAATGAGTGAAAAGAAGATAGTTCAAATCAGCACTTGAACTCATGGGTGCCCAGAAGGAAATGTAGCTGAGCAGGGCGAATTTGCGTGAAGTCATACGGCAGCACTTGCATTTTACTCTGAATCTTTGGATAAATTTGGAACAGCGTCGGGGAGAGGCAAGTTTGGGGTGGCCTAACTGCTAAGCAATGACTCCATCAGACTAGTGGTGGAACTGATGTGCCATGGAAGGGTCTTCATTCTCCTTGAGATGTTACAGAGCACGCTGTTGGGTTTGGGGTGGTGGTGGCCCAGGGTGACAGCAACGAACTGTGTACTCACTGCTGATGGAGAGCTCTGTGTTGTAAGCAAGCAAGGGAATCTTACTATGTGCTGCTGTGGCCTGCACTGGCTAAAATGCCGTGCTAGGAAAATTTTTCACCCAAAATTCAAATTTAGGTTTTAAAAGATGTTTATTTCAAGGTTTTAGGAAGCTGATTTTATTATTACCTTGCCCTTCTGGGAGTTGGGGGGGGGTTCTCTTACTGCAATTTGAATATTTTATATGGGGAGCTTGACTTGTCCTTGATAAGTAGCAATATAAATAGATCATGTTGGTAAATCTAAAGCAGCTGGGAACCAGGAAATTAAGGTGTCACTTTATTCTTCCTACTGCAAGAACGCAGATACTGGATGCCATCATGACTCATGTCACAGAGCCTTTCAGAAGCTGTGACTCCACTGTGTTCAGGCAGGTTTTTGGTAAGCAAAATCTTTCCCCAAGCCCACTGTTTTAATAGGTTTTAGTAGTGCAGTTAATTCCTAGGTACCAGAATACAAATGCTTGCCTGTCCTTACTAAAACCCTCCTAGGATCCTTCATTGTAAGCCATGGCATACATTTTGCGTTTCCACTTGTAAATCTCTAATCCTTAGGAATGGGTTCTGGACAGCGCAAGTGAAACTGGCTGCTGCCTTTATGATCTATCCTTGTCCTTTTTTTTTTCTTTAAATTTAATTTTTTCAACTTGAGGAATTTTAATCTCACGACGAATTCCAACACGTACATGCTCTTAAAAACCTCACTGGCAGCCATCACCCCTTAATCTTTTTGCATTTCTTGTGATTAGCAGAGCTTTTTAATCCTAACACCAGACCCAACACCAACTGTTAACTGCACTTCTTGTTTTACAGCTAAATCTAATCCTTCTAGCAGTCTGAGACCAGTGTTATATTTATCACTCTGAAACTACCAACTGTAAGATGTTGTGGCAGTTCCTGAGTTTTTTTTTCCCACTTTTTTTCCTTGTCATGGATTGATAAATGCAACGATCAGTCTAAGGTTAGATTTTTTTTATATATGATGATTTCTAGAAAAATATGAAAATAGGCGCTTTCCCCCCACCGTGTCTTTTTCTCTCCTGTATTTCTTGCCTGACCAGGAGAAAAAAAAAAATCCTTTCTACCTGAGTTTGTGATTAGTAGCAAGATGTGTAGGTGGAATATGTTTTAGTGGCTTTTTTCCCCCTCTCCCTCCCCCCATGCCTATTAATATATCTGTTAGTAAGCTAATGCTATTAGGTTATGCAGACTGGTTAGTGTACAGGGAAAGATAAGACAGGCATCAAATCCTTGCAGTGCCCCAAAACATCCTTCAGTTCTGCCAAAGGTTCTGTGTGTTTGTCCATGAGGCAGCAACAGATTTTATATCCAGTCACTTAGCGAAGAAAGGGTAAAGAAATTGCTGTTAATATATTTACTGGTGTGTGCTTTTTTTCCCACCTGGAAAGTTGCGTGGGTGTTTACAGTCTCTACAGGATCTGCTCTGAATTTGCATTAGGGAAGAGGGAAAGGGAGAACTGAAGAACTGCAAACTCTATTTCTCCTTTGTCGTTGCTGCTTCATTTCTGTTTATTTTTTTTCCCCCAAGGGAGGAGCAGGGAAGGCTTTGGCCAGAAGCATACAGTCCCCCACATGACCCTATTTTGCTGAAATCCTAAAATCATTTTTAAGGCTGATGAAAAGAATGGAAAAGAGGAGTTGAACACAGAATAAAAAATAATGCTTCTCCATAATTACAGTAGGTAATAGCAAACTTTGTCTTCTGCTGCTGATGTCTTTCCACAGCCCATTTTTTTCTCAGCTGTGCTTTTCTTTCCCCTACCAAAGAAGCTGTAATTTTTACTGGCAGTGCAAGCTTGAGAAAGTCTTTCAGATTTTAAAGCAAGGTAGGAAGTTTTTATGTATATGTGTGTGTGCATATATATGCTTGTATATGTGTATGTATGTATTTAAGGACCAATGGTCTTCACTTCGTGAAAATTTCATGTCTATAGACTTGTGTCTGAAAGCTCATCTATTTTTTTTCCATCAATTGGCTAGTAAAAGAGTACTTCTTCCTGTGCTCCTTGCCTTGCTCATATCCTTAGACGATGTCCACTCTGGCAAAAATACTGATTTTGTATTTAAAACAGGAACAAAATTGCAAAGCTATCAGTAGTTCAAAGCAGTCAAAATGTAACTGTCCTTGCCCTCCTGACATTATTAAACGTATAGTTACTTAAACCTCTTTAATCCCTTACTAGCAAGATTGTCTGGTGGTTGGAAGAGGAAGCTGGGCTTTTGTCCCTTCTGTGGCAGAGCTGCTCTGCACCTCTGCTCAGGAGGGAATACGTATATGCCAGGTAACTGGGCATTTGACTTTCTTCATTTTGTATGGCAATCATGGTATTTTGGGGAGCCACATGCTCCCCACACATGTGCATGCACACCCCACCCTGCCACCATCAGCTGTTCCTGGTTTCCTGATGTGTTTTCAGGGCTCATTGTGCCTCTTCTAACAGAAAGTCTTTTCCCTCTGCTCTAACATCTTTTTTTTTTTTTTTCTTTCTTTCCTATTTGTTAGAGTTGGGCCAAGATGGGTTTGTACAAGCTTCTACAACTTTTTAGCAAGCGTGAGCTGTGATAATTCAGAGATGGTTTTCCAAAGGAAGAAGGGGCCATGATATGTGATTGAAGTGGGGCTGCCATGCTTTTTCTCTGCTGCATGCCTTTGAGGTCTTTCCTCTAACTTTAAAACTTTGTGTGTGGTGTAAAAATCATGGAAATTATGCAGGTCAGAATTAGGCCTTGTAGTGAGATGGCTCTGGAGGTAAGCTGGTGTGCTGGCTGGGATCTCCCTGGCACCTGCTCTTCTGAGCTGCAAATGCTTGTGGATGTGGAAGGAGGGGATGAAGTGAGAGCTGGTGAGAATGGAACTGGAAATGTTCATCTCTGGTTTAAAGCTACACCTTGGGAAGTCTTGCTGCACCTGCAGGGCTCGTGATGCAGAGAAAGGAGAGGTTGGAGAAGGGGGAGCCCTAAGTTGTAGCACCTTAATGCCTCTGTTGCTGTTTTCAGTGGTAAACTGGCTTAGTGGGGATATAACGTGAATTAGGAGAGGGCTGTGGCTGAAAATTGGGGTGACCAGCAGAAGAGAAGCATGGGGGACAGGCAAGCACAGAGCTGAGAAATGCCAACACCCTGGATAAAACAAAAAAACAATCTGGGGTGGCTCCTTCAAAGTGGCTGCAGTGCTGCTGACTGCCACAGAGACTTCTGAACTTGAGTGTTGCAGTTGTTTTATACTGTTTACCTCCTCTCTGGCTCAATTTCCTAAAGAGAAATATTTCCCCAACCCTGCCTGAAACCTCTGAAGTGCTTTGTAACTGTTCCCTCTCCAGTCAGTGCTCTGCAAAGCTGTTTTCCCGCACAGCATCGTACCTACATGCAGTATAGAAAATCACTCTAGATTATAAAGATAAAAAGCAAAACATATTTATCAGGCATTTCTCTACTTCAGCAAAGAGGGAATATGTGTTCCTTTGAAGTCTTATAACTGAAAACCATGCTGAGAGTTGATTAACGTAGAAAGTTGAATCCTCTATCTCTTCCTTTTCGTTCCAGTTTTGAACTCCAGCTACAGAACATGCGTGGTGGGTGGCTGACGATCCCATTACCGCGTTCCTCTCCTTCAGTAGAGATGCTGAAAACTTTTTTTTTCCCTGGTATGAATTGTAAAAATCAATATTCCTGCTGATGGGGAGGAAGGAGCGGTGTGCAGGTTGATACCTAGGGATCTGCAATCTGTTAGGTGTGAGATTGCTTTCTCTCCGCAATGGTTACAATCTTGGTCTTATATACTGCCTACAAATGTTGGTTTTATATATGTAAGACATATGCTCTTACATTTTCATGATAAGTTTAAAAGGGACGGAAATGATCAAGGATGATATCATGAATAGGAGATGCTCAGTCCCTAAAAATTGCTTGTGTAAATAGTTTTCCAGAAGGTGACAGTCCTAATCCCTGACATCAAATTTTATTCATTCTTCTACCTCTGTAAATGTAATTTCTTCAATAGTTTTGAAGCTTTGGAAAGTGGTATCCTTCAGGCTACTCCGTACTCTAGAAATTTGTTCACCTCCCTCAAAATAGCAGTGACCAGCGAAGCTGAAATGGAAGAAAATAGTGATTAAAACTGAATATGAACGTGTGGAACACAGGAAGAATCTCAGGTTCATAAGACACTAAGATTCAAGAATAAGAAATATTAATGCTGATGTGGTCCTGAATCCCAGCTGGGCAGCCATAATTTTCTGCCATTATAGACACGGTAATTTTTAACTTAAAAATTTATTTCCTTATCAGTCCCACAAGTGATCCGTTGATGTCAGCTCAAAATTTAGACTGCAGGAACGAGGTAGCAATGAATGGCAGCACCGCGGATCCGGCGAGAAGGACAGCGAATAGATATGCAAAGCATGCTTTTAACTGCTTGAAATCCAGGAACGCACTGTACCTGACCACATCCTATTTCAAGGTCTGTCAACTTTGAGGATTCGGCGAGCTACCAGTGTCTCTTTTTTTTGAACATGCCCATGAAAATAATTGTGAATGATTAATTTTAATTACTGCTGGCTCAGGGCAGATCCTTGGCTGTGCGGATGGGTTTTATTACAACATGTCTAAAAGTTGTTTGGGCTTGGAAACTCGGAAACTTCTGCAGCATGAAGGGTGGGCTCGGGAAGGAGCATGACTGCAGGAGGCTCCTTGCCCATCTTCCATCATCACTTAATAGTAGTGCAACACCCACAGCAGCTCCTGTGGGGTGTGTGTGTGCATTAGTGCAGCAAGCACTTGAAATTGGTGGATGGGGGGGAATGGCTGGAGGTGAAGACAACTGATGGCTGCTCCTGTTGCTTTATGGCCTCTCCTTCATTTCTGTGCTCCTCTAAACTGGAAATGAGCAGAGGATGAGTGCGTCACACTACAAGGGCTGTATTTGTTTTTAGCTTTCAGATGCATTCCTTCTGCCTTACATGGCCACAGTCGGGCAGTAGTATTTGAAACTGTTAGCATTTAGAGCAGTTGTCCTCCAGCACAATCAAATCAGACTTGCTCGTGTACCTCCTGTAAAACCTAACCCATGGGCAGGGGGCTGTTATCTCAGTTTCAGTGACGGGCTGATCAGAGGCTGCCTTGCTGAAGTCGGTTTGGTATCTGTCTTCCCACACTCTATGTAGTGTCTCAAAGGCTCTTGGAGAAGGGATTGAGCCTCATCTCACCTGTAGCAGCTGGCTTTCTCATCACTGGAACAGCTTTCCTCTCAGACATTAAACCCGAGTGTCTTCATTCCAGTCCAGGAGACTTACTTATTTGTAAGGTTGCAGCATGTATGTAGATATGCAGATACCCAGGAAACAAGAGGAGGTCTGTCAGATAAGTTGCTGTCCTCCAACTCTGAAATCCACAGGTAAAATCTTGTGCTTGACTTCAGCTGTAGCTTTGCCACAGGCTTGCTTTTTTTGACCTTGCTCAGATCATTTGACTTTTTTTTTTTCCTGTTTTTGCTTTTCTATTAAAAACATGGGAGCTGGGCAGAGACTGAATTTGTTTGTTTATTCTTTTTCTTTTTATGTTCTTGTACAGTACTAACAGGGGAAAAAAACCTTCAGTTGGGGCTGTGTGGAATCAAAAATTGCATGCAAAAATATAAAAAAAAAAAAAAGTCCCAGTTCAGAAGTGTTTGCTCATGGAAATATTTGTTCTCAGCCAGTGAAATTCAGTTTAGTAATACTAGGCTTCATACCATGTGAATGTGCAGATCAGCAGCCCTGATTTATGTTCCTACAGAGTTTTAAGGAATATTCCTAGTCCAAAATGCCTTTCAGAAAGCTTTCCATAGCAGGCTTGCCATTTCTGGTTTGAGAGCAGAGCTCCATAGACAGCTGAACTCCAGTTCCTGAGCTGTTTGTGTATTCCTTAAAACTCTTCCTTGGATATTTATACAGTCCTTACCAACTTAGTTTGATATTGGCCTTTCAGATGGCGACAAGCGCAACATCTCCCCAAGAAATTTTATGGTGGTGTTGGGAACGAAGCCCAGACTGCCTGCACCCCAGCCTGATGTTTTGCTGTAAAATAACACCACCTTCGTTAGCCAGGGGATGACTAAGCTGGCCTTGTAGCATTCTGCGACGGTAAATTTTCCTCCTCCCACTGATGATGGTCATGTTCATGGTACCCAAGTGATTGACAGAAGTTAGCAGACGGGGCAACATCTGAGAGTCTGGTACCCGCCTGTGGAAATGGTTGGAAGATGCCAACTTTTCGGATGGTTAGCAGAGAGGGATTGTTTATCCTCTTCTTTATCTGTGTCTTCAGTTAAGAGATAAGATGCAGTAATCGTAGCAGTCTATAATAGCTGTCTATATACATTTCTTTTTGCCAAGATAATAATCATGTAGACCATCTTTTCATTAAATTAGCTCAAACAGTAAACCTTATGAGAACTGCACTGGGACTTTAATGCAACTCATTTGTTATTTTGGGTATACCCTTTCTTCATGCTTAATTTTTGACCAAAGCCTTTAAATTGGCAACTTGAGTGTGAGTAGCCTTTTTAATAGGCTATGTGTGGGATTTTCTTGTTTCTTTTTGAGGGGAAACAACTTGAAAAACGTGCTTTCTTCTGAAGATTGTTCCTGTATTCTTCCTTTGTTTTATCTTCTTTTTCTCCCTGTATATAAAAAGTGAATAAAGTTGGTTATTACCACAGTTGCTCAGGTGCTAAGTGGTCAGCAGGAAG
The DNA here is from genome assembly GCF_964035555.1 of Netta rufina. Taxonomy (NCBI): domain Eukaryota; kingdom Metazoa; phylum Chordata; class Aves; order Anseriformes; family Anatidae; genus Netta; species Netta rufina. The sequence goes on from NC_140125.1 coordinate 113,792,687, forward strand.
TCTTATGTTATCTGACTTTCTAATAATCTTTAACTTTCCTTAGGTCATATATGTTCTCTTTTCATGGATCAGTACATTTTTTTTATATTCTCTCTACCAGTAACTACCTACCTACCCTCACTTTTATTACAGCACCTTTTACTTGTTTCATGCTTTTTTCTTTCCCTTCCCTTTTCCATTCTGTACAGTTAAAACGGAGCAAAATGCACGCTTACAGAATATGAGATAAGACACGGAGCAAATCACAGACTAGAGAAGCTGCATGTAGTGTCAGACTGCAATTCCTTTCTGCTTTTCTTCAGGCCTTCCTGGTGTAACACGACTTTTTGAATCACCTGTGATTATGAAAAAACCTTTATTTTTTTTCTACCTTTCTCTGTGGACTAAAATTTAAGTAATCAGTCTGGAACTGGTATATTGTGCTGTTATCAGCCACGGTGGCTATGAGGAAAAAGGTGAGCAGTACCTGGCATGGGAGTTAGCCTTCACAGTTGAGGGTATGAAAGCTGCTGTAGTTTTAGGGATGTTGAAATATCTCCATCTAGCAATGTCTCATTGTCTGGTACTTCTCTGTGCATGCTGAACACAAGGGTTGTAAAATATCCTGAATCCTCCCTTGAAGATGTTCCCACCACCAAGGGAAGGGTTCCTGGAGTGCAACTACGGCTGGGCTCAGCTTTCCCAGTGCCTCTTGGGGCAGCTGGGCAAATTCATCTGTGAAGGTCTTCGTTTTGCATTGTTGTACAAGGGGAATATTTCTTCCTGTATAGCTTACGCAGTGTTGCAGGTACCAAGAGTCCCTTCTGAATTGCTAAGAAAACTGCAGGCAGAATTTTCTAATAATTTGCCAGTGGCCTGGTCAGGAGATGATCAAGATGGTGTGGAAAGATCTTCCCTCATGAGCATACTATGCTGAAGCCCCAGCTCCTGGTTTATTTTTGTCCACATGCATTTTTATGTAAAACACAGGGCACGGAGGCAACATGATTTATCCCAGATGGAGTTTGCAAAAAAGACTCCCTGTTCTCCATAGCTATGAGTTGGTAATGACATCGGTTACTTGCACTTCAGTTGGATATCAAAAACCAGCAGTGTAATTTCAGCACAGAAACCAGCAAGAAGTCAGGGGATGGCTTTTAATCACGCTTGTATATCACAACCAAGGATAGAAGGGTTTTAAAAAACATGTGAGCAAAGCAGGGCAGTATCCATCCAAAAACTTTTTTCCAAGATTACAGCTTTTTCCCCTTCACCACAGTGATGTCTCTTGGAGCTATGTAGTGGCCTCCTTTCTCATTTATGGAAGTGAGGAAGTAAAAGGGAGCTGGAGGATCCAACTCAGCACTAAAATAGAAGTGCATGGTTTCCAGCTAGCTGCATGCCAGTGTCACAGCTGTGCCCTGGAGATGGTGGCACATTGCGTAAATAGGTAGGGGACAGCTTAAGTCTGCAATTTAGCATTTGGGTATGGCTGCAAAGACTTTCAGGTTGTAGCGCTGTTAGTTTCCTTCTAGGCCGACTTCTCAGGTCATTCTCACAACCTCATAATCCCATGCTGGTTAGCAGGAGGGGCAGCATCACTGTTGCTGGCAACTGGTCATTCCCAGGTCTGCCAGTCATTCTCTTGGTCTTTCAAAACCAGCTCCAAATTGACACTTTGATTAACAAATAGTCCCCCGTTTGTTGGAGAAAACCTTGAATGACCCTCTGAAGAGGATTGCAATTTTTTTTAGGGCTATTTTGAATAAATGGTCTCCACTGTTGATCTCAGTGCAGCTCTGTTGTTGCTTTTGTTTGCAGACTAAGCACTGGGGATTTGTGTGTGTGCGCGCACGCAACAGTCTGTCTTCAGCTGCTTTCTGTAAAGGCGATGCTAAATGTAGTGAGAAAAAGCTGGAGGAAAAAAAAAAAAAGGCAACCAACAAACACCTGAAACTCACAAAAGAAATAGCGGATCTATTATTTTTCGTGAGTCTCATGATTTCTGATCAGTTGTCGTCTTTTGCTGCTTCAAATTACTCCTCTTTTTCCTGTTGTTGGAGGATTTTGCAAGCTACCGGGTTCCTACCAAGGTGCTACATTCATGTTAATAGGAAAATTATGCATTTTTGTGCAGTTCCCTTCCATCTCTTTCTTCTGCTGTTTTCTTTTAATTAATCTGCAACAGAGTCCAGCTACAACAGATAATTCGCTGCTTGTCAGGTTAGGTGAAGGTAGCTCAGTGCACAAGGCACTTTAACGACGGGGAAAATCTTCTCTGCTAATTGGATTGCAGTACATGTGTTACTGCCCACTCTAACTCAACAGAATCTCTTTAATCTGATTGCCTCACTGTTATTTTACACTTTAGAATTTGTGACATTCAACCTTCTCGTGAGAAATAAATATTATTTAATTATCACAGGCTCACAGAATCACTGAGGTTGGAAGGCACCTCTGGAGATCGTGCAGACCGACCCCTGCTCAGAGCTGGCTGCCCTCGGCCTCTGTGTTGCCTGATGCTTGGACTGTGTAGTTAGGAAAATCCAGAATTCAGCATTCTTGATGAGGAGAGCACACTGCTGAAGGTTAAGAAAACAACACACCTAAGTTATTTAATATGTTGAAATTCTGTTGTGTACACACTCGTCCTCCTGCTGAGCTTAATGGAAATGTGTGTGTATTCCTCTGACCTAGGCCACCATTTAGTCACTGTCTTTGTATTCTTATAAATGTAAAGTGTCTTGATTGTAATAGAACTATTTATTTTGCCTCTTTTTTTCCCCCTTTCATCACTGATTCCCTTTTCTACCCTGAAGAGAATTAAATTTCCTACCTGTGAACTCAACTGCTGTTGCAGCAAGTTGAAAGACAGGATGCTAAATGCGTTTGTTGGTACTTATTGAGAATGTCTACATTGTAGTCACAGAAGTAATTGCAGTTTCATGCAAATATACTCAATCTAGCTTGGTATATGCAAATACACCAAATCAGCTAGTTCAAGCGCCAATAATGATCTAGCCACACTCTGATGGGGTTTGTAATAAGCTAGCGTACCCTGCTGCTGCTCAGGCTAATTTATGGTGCTCGTATATACATTGCAACCACATGACCATGTCCTTTACTCCTGCATGACGTGCTTGTGGGTGTTTTTTAATTATTTATCCTTTTTGCTAGGAAAAACTCTTTTTCACACTTTGCATTTCAAAAGCCCTTTCCTCTGAGGAACTTGCTATATGGTCAGACAGAGCTAAGGTTAAATGGTGACCTTATTTGCTCAGGAAACGTGGATGCTTCTGGCATGGATCTCATCATTGTCCTGGTGCAGGGGTCCTTTGGCAGAAAACATCTTTCAAGAGAGCAGTGTCCTTTATTTTTAACTTACCTCGCTTAATTCAAAAGCTTTTACACATGTGGGAAGTCAGGGAATTCATAGCCACTTTTTTTTGAGTTGTAACCACAGTAATGCAGTGGTGTTGCGTGAAGGAAATGAGGAAAATGGATAGCCAGATTGGAATGATTCAGGAATTTAACTCCATGAGAATGCTGATATAGATTGAAGGTGATGTTTGGTTTTACACCGACAGCACAAGAATGTGCTTTGAGCGGCCATGTGCTTGGGAAGTGGTTTCTGTGTTGTCTTAGTAAAGAAAATGCCATGAGAAGCATGGCAGTTCGTGTTTCTTAAGAACTGCTTAGTGTGCAGGATTTGACAACTTTGCAGAATTATATACCTCTTTTTATACCACAAGACTCACTCTTCATATGCAAGGACTTACAACCATGGTTCCAATTAACGTAACTCCTGTAAGTAAATGTCCAGCGCTGCTTCTTTTGTCTTGTGCAAACATCCCAGCTCACGTGTGGTGAATTGTTTTGGCAGTTGCCTTTCCATTACCAGTGGGGGAGAATCGTGAAAAGCTACTGTCTAGACCTACTTGCAGAACTATTATGGCGAAAAGAATAATCTTACAGGAGAAGTTCCTATTTCCAGGACCTATTTGTACATTCTGACTCCTCTCCGTATAATAGGATTACACATTTCTTATCACAACTGCAAACTGGATGTGTGCCAGCCATAAACTGTGCACAGTGTAACAATATGATTGCAGGCAATTTTTTTCCCCTGCCTTCCTCTTTCTCTCCATTCCTTCTCACTCTGGGTTAAGGGAAAAAAATATCATATTAGACAGTGTGGGATGAATCAGAGCATCACTTAAAACATTACTATAGCCTGGTATATAGAAGCAAAACCACTTGACCAATGGGAACTAATTACAGACAAGAAGTGTGCCTTAGGAGAAAAAGATATTGATGTTTGAAGTGTTTCTTTAATGCATATGTTTGAATTTGGGGGTAGAATTAAGATTCTGTTGCTTTGAGGGAATCTTCATCTATTCATATGGTAAATGTGGGATTGATGCCTATAGCTGAATGATTATGGACAGACACACATTGCATTGCTGTTTTATTTAACATGTGAGTTTGATTTACATAGCACTATTGCAGTAATTCTGTCTGCAGCGTGCTGGACTGCAATATATTAAACAGGTAAAATAATTTTGGGCTGAGGTAACTTAAAGCTAAATAAATGCTGGAGAGGGAGATCCAAGCATGTGCTCATTACCTTTAAATAGGTTAAATAAAGGGGAAAAAAAAACGCAACCAACACCCACACCATGAAAAACAAAAACAGACCAACAAACAAATGTAATATGCATGACCAGAAGTGGAATTCTTTTATGGTTCTTACGGTTAAATGTTTATCTAGCTATCTGCAGGGAAATGTGTATTTTCTTGGAGTCTGGCCAGGTGTCAGTGGTGTTTGGCAAGGAGAAAGCGACCCAGATTGCCCTCCCTCAGCATCCATACCAAGCGCATTCGCTACAGCTATTTCGGGATTTTTAAACTTTAGTCTGGGAAAGTGCAATACGTCTGCTGGGATGAGCTGCAAGCAGCCGTTGCAGCGGCTCAGCCTCCGCTGAACATGGGCTGAATTGAGAACAAACGTGGCAACGTCAGTGGCATTTGGAATCCGCTCTATGTCTCAAGGCTGCAAAAGTAAGAATGTCTGTGTCACTTCTGAAATACCTTCTCGCAGTGTAGAGGTGAGGCAGTCATCTTTTTCTTGCAGTTTGGATTAGCTCTCAAATTACAGGTGGAAGAAGAATAGTTTTAAGTGGGGTTTGTTCCTCAGTTCCAGTTTTGGAAAGACAAAGCTTTGAAAATGATTGCCGGGTTATGTCAACTCTGAGATCTTGTGTTTGTCCTGGATCCCTCCTTCAATGCATCTTTGCCTGCCTGAAACAATTGTGAAGGTGAGAAATGTATGTGTAGGACTGCTGCCTGTGCTGCCCCATACTATATGCCTGCCAAATTCAGGAGCAGGCAGTGCTTTTCTCTCCCCTTGCTCACAGAAGTCAGGGTAAAAAGGGTCTATGCAGAGCAATGCACTTGATGTCTTGCTGAAGAAAGTCTGCTTACTTGAAATGGTTTATATATATATACATATATATGAGCATTTAAAATTGAATTTTGCTGGCCATTTGCAGAAGGTTTTAGAGGTTTAATCAGGGTAGAAATTCCTCTCCAGCTGCATCATACAGAAAGGCTCTGTTCTTGCATGGGAAAATCTCAAGCCCAAGCTATGGTCAGTGCAAGTGTCGCTTCTCCAGCAGGCGTAGGTGGCTTGGCTGGAACAGCCGCTGCTGTTTTCTTGGCCCATGGGCTTTTATTAACTCAGTGGCAGAAAAAAACTTGTCAAATGGAGTTGTATTAGTCACTGTTTCGAAGGAAGGGTGGAGACAGAGGCTAACGTAACATAAACAGATTCTTTAACTGGGCGTGATGGGGAGGTGTTAAGACTTCCAAGTCCCATTCTCTCCCCTTGATCATTAACTATATTGTGTTATGAGTGAGGTATTTGAAGTAATTCGCATGTCATTGAAATTCTAGTCACGCATACATGAGGTTTCTCTAAACTTTTAATGTACTAGGCTCCAATTACATGTGGTGTTGGGCTCTGCACACTAAATATGGTTATTTCAGTAATTGATTCTAAAGGTATAGGTGTGAGATGGATTGATACATTTAGCCCATAAATTATATGTAGAAATTGGCAAAAGTCACCTGCATTTATTTCAGTATTCAAACACAGTTTCATTCATTTATTTTTTTTAAATCATGGGAAATGAGTGTTTAAAAAAAATCCCACCAACAACAGAAGACAGCTCAAAACTACACTGGGGACTTAACGTAGAAGTGAGGAAATTAAAAGTTCCTGCAATAAATGCAACTCTGTCATATTACAGGTATACTGCAACATAATTTTCTCAGCCACTACAACAATATTGAATTCTGCATATGCGCAGGATGGTTGACATAGAGCAGTTATGAGAATTACAGCCTTGTTTTTCCTAGCTAGTTCATTTAAATTCTCAGCCTTAATGTTCTGTTAACCTTCCATTTTCTTGCTAATCTGCTTTAGGAAAATAAACAAAGTACAAACCCTAAGTATCTTGCAACTCAGAGTGATGTATACCTGGAGGGAGAGAGATAACGTTAGATTACAGCAATTTTTTTGTGGCTTTGTCAGTGTCGAATCCTTGACCACTGATGTTAATGTTAAAACGTTCCTTGTCTTTGTGGAAACAATCGATGGAGCCTGTGCATCTTGTCTCCACAAGGCTGGGAAAATGAGGCAGAAGACAGCTACCCATCTGCAGAGTCTGTAAAACCTTTTTCTGTGTCCTGCACAGGTGAGCTCAGCCTTTGGGAATGCCGGGAGCGAGGAGGGGGTAGGAGAGCCCATGTGCATGGGGAAAAGTGGATCCATTGTACCTCACTGTCCATGCATTCCCCTCTTATTAAGTGCTGGGGTCTCTATTCTGCAGTGCAATACCCACGCAGCATATTCATCGTGTGGTATTGGCTCAAAGCAAGACATTAAGACTCCTGATGCCCCCTTCCTTTTTTTCCCAGAGCTACAGCAAAGCGTACTACTCTGAATACTGCTGCAGGAGATTTGGTGCATCTTTTATGGGCACGTATCTGGAATTAACACTTCAGTGCATTGTACAATTTTCCACTTGCATAATAAAAAAATTTCACACAGAACTGCTGAGGTTCGGAGTCACTCTGAATGCTGGTCAGCCTTTGTGTGGTATTGAGCTGTGAGAGCTGAGAGCTAAGAAAGAGAAAGTTGTAGAAGCAGCCACTACAAACTTAGAGACCACTGGGAGATGGGAAATTGATTTAGCAAAATAAATCTTTGTTAGATTTCATATGCAATGAAATACCGGTCCCTTTTCTAAATCTCTTGTGGTTAAACACTTCTATCATGTCCTCACCACCTGCTGGAAATCCAACACAAAAATAAGAATAACCAAATCTTAAGTTGTAGCAGCTGAACCTGCTTCAAATAAATAGCAAAAGCTATTGTTTACGATAAGTGTTATCTGATTGCTGGCAGAACCTGTATTTATTGCTTTTGTGTATTACAGTCTCTTGTAATTTGGACAGCTAAAAATTGTATTCCTTTTTCCATTGTACAGAGAGATTTGTAAGTAGACAGACGTCTGTAATTACACTTAGTGGGATTGGAAAGCATATAAAACAAAATAAAATTGCTTCATTTTAATCTGGAGTAACATCACGTCAAACTTCCCACTTCCTTACATATCTTGTTGCAAATATTTTCCTCATTCTTTGAGTAACATTGGAGGACATTTAGGGACTATCACCAAGGTATGCTATGCAGACTGTTCTCGTGTACTCTATGTTTTGAAATGTTTGCACTGAAAGTCAAACACGGGGTGCTTATTGTACAAGTGATCATGAAGGAAGGCTCTGAAGTGCAGTCTGACAAGTGTCAATGAATTTCTGGAGTGAGTCTGTCATTTCGGTCCAGTAATTGGGTCTTTCTTCCCCTCTGATTTAAAAATAATAATAAAACAGGCCAAGTGCAAATGGATCTTTCAATTCTTGTTTTTTCCATGTCCTATCACTCCTCTTTAGAGCTCATTCCTTCTCATTCCTCATGTGGAAAAAGAAGAACAGAAAACTCCAAATGTCTCTAATATCCCAAATGGCCACTGTAAAGTTGCAGCTTGGATATATTCCTCTGGATATTTCAGGTGCTCTTGGCTTCACACCTTTACTTAGGCACAGTTCATAATACACTAACCTTTTCTCTGGAGGTAGAGGGATATGCATTTATTATTTACACCTTTTGTTTTTGTCAAATAATATCACACTTTCTGCTTTCAGAGCTCATGACAACGCAGTCTTCCTAGCAGTCCCAAGAGTTAAGAACAGGCAAGTGTGATCCACCACAAACAGGCTTTAATTTGATATTAAGTGAACCTCACTGCTCTTCTCTTCTGGCTTTGTGTTACGGTGACGGTGGCCAACACTGGGAGACCACAACCTTTCTTTTGGCTGCCTTAGTTGTCCATGTTTGTAAGTTGTCTGTGTTTGAACCATCTAGACCTGCTGAAGTGAAACCATGAGAACTTGATGTTAGTTAGTGAGAGCTGTCTGAAAAAATTAAGTTTTAGGGACATGGTTTAGTGGGTGATATTGGTGGTAGGGGAATGGTTGGACCAGATGATCTTGGAGGCCTTTCCTAACCTTTATTATTCTATGAAATCTACACAGTAGTTACTCATGGAAAGAGGGGATTCCTCCATGATTTTTATCTGTCAAAGCTCTGTCTGTACTGGGGCGGTCAGGATATATGTGTTTGGTGAGGTAGGACCTAGCCTTGGTGTGGGAGCTTGGTGGAGAGTCCTGAGGGCAGCACCTTTGCACTCTGAAAAAGCAGGGGAGGGAAGAGGAGGATCAGTTTTGAAAAGAACATTTTAGGAGCACGCCAAAAGCACTTCTCTGCTTTTGAATCAAAAGCAGCAGAGGGTAGACCCTGGGAAAGTAAATTTTTCTCCTCAGGCATTCATGACCCAAATTCCTTTTAGCACAGCATACTTCATCACACTATAAGCTTTGGACCATTGTGATTGCTTCTCTTTAAGAGTGAGATTTTTATGGAACCTGATCAGAGGGAACTTCATCTGAGCATTCAGTGTAGTAGAGTATATCTATGTGTGTTTGTCACAATTTGAATATCAGATCTGTGAAGTGTATTTTTTCTAGCAACCATTCCTCAGACCCATGCTTGTAGTAACACAAATTGTATTGGATAGAATCATGATGGTGGGCCAAACAAAATGCTCCAAAGGAGCAGGCTGGCTGGGACTCTTACTACTAGCCTACTTATGTCCTTTGAAGTTGCAACTCCTTCTCTTCCAGCTAAAACTAATGGTCTAGGATAGATGTGTGGTACAATGATGGTAACTGCTCTCAACTGGAGGGAATTCACTTCACAGATGCTTAGGCAGCTTGTCATGCTGTAAAAATGATTGTATTTTGTGGATAGGCATAAAAAAAAAAAAAAAAAAAAAGACTGACTTCTCAGGTACATGACAGGTAAGTCAAGAAATGTAAGATCACAAGGCACCATGTAGATCCAGTCCTCTGCAAGGGCAGGCAGCTGTCTGACAGATGCAGTCCAGAGATACCGTAAATGTCTGCTCTGTATCCCTCACTCCATACCACGAGCTGCTTAATGCATGTGCTCTGGGAGAACATGAAGGCTAAAAGCTGAAGTAGAGAATGTGCAGGGAAAGAGAAGGAGCCATTGTGGGCAGTGCTGGGTCTTAAGGTTCCTGTAATAGCCAGGAGCTGATCAGAGGTTCCCTGGTAGACGTGGGATGGACCTGCTGTATGCTGCTTTGTTATTATTTATCGGTTGTCCTGTAGAGAGCTGAAGAACAGGCTGCTACCTTAGCTCTTCTTCATTTTCAATATTAAGGATGGATACATGTTGTTTGTTTTTTGTTTTTTGTTTTTTTTCTAGTTGAAATTAGGATCCTTGCATGATTTCTACTGTCCCTCTGCTTTGAAAGGCTAGATTGGAAAAGTCATTAAAAAAACCTATGTGAAGTCACACTGGCTAAAAAAGCTCTTCCACTGTTGGTGTGCTACAGGTCTTCAGCATCTGTGTTTCTCTTTCTGGTCTGCGTACCTGACCTGCAGGGGTCATTCGGTTTCGAGTGTATCACCATGCAGGCATGGTCACCACTGGCAGCTCTGTGTCAGCCTGTACCAGTAATTTCAGGAGTAAACATCTGAAAGACAGATATAGATGTAAAGCCCGTGAAAGAGACTTTAATTTCCTCTTTCTGAAAACATGTCATCATTCCCGTTTCACAGATAAGGGAATGTGTCTGTAGGAAACAAAACCATCTATTTAATTGTGTTACTGTTGGGAGTGCTGGTTGGAACTGTTGGCCATTTGTGACATGTTTTGGAGACCACAGGATTTGGAATACGAACTGCTGTCAGCAACTCCAGAAAGCTTTTCTGTGCTGCACAATCCAGTTGGCTCAGACTGGCCAATGTCTCTCCACCGAGACTGCTGTCAAGCCGGTGGGTGATGTGCAGGCTGCACTCGGGGGCTGGTGAGCAGTCACTGGAGGCCACATTTCATATCCAGACACCTGTAAAAACACACAGACATGGTCGTGGGATCTTTGGAGGCTTGTTTGACCACACCTTGAATAAGACTGCTGTTTTAATGCATTTACATTATATGTGTCCTACAGTCACAGTCTTGAAGATGACAAAAGGCCCACCAACTATGTGGTTGCTACTATTAAAAGAACAATAATAAAACATGTTACTGCTGAGTTGCCTGAAATTTAGAAAATATGGGCACATGTAAGCTATGGTGTCATTAGCCATGGGTTTGTGTGGCATGCCTAGGCTCTTCTTGCCCACCACGTGGAGAGATTTAGGCTTCTTGGAATGAGATGCACACAGTGAGCATACATAACGTGCAGCTGCCTTCCGCTGGTTGATAGAAAATTACAGCATTAAATATAGCATTAAATCTACTTTTCCTGTTTTCCCACCAGCTAAAAGCTCCAGGGATTCGCATCTATCCCTTCCTAAACCCTATTTTAGGACCTCCTCCCAAAGGCAGGCTCCCCGCTCCTCGGACCAAGAATCGGAACTGGCACACAATTTTTTTTCCTATTATTGAAAACACTGAAAAAGCTGGCAGGTGGCTTGACGGGTAAGCACTCGGTTCATACACGTAGACGTGCAGGTAAAACTCGGAGGCAGCTGTGGAGTTTGGCAGTTCAGGGAAGTTCGGTGAAGTGGCGCCTGTCAGGGTTGTATGTGTGTTGCAGCTGTAGGCTCCAGAGGCTCCTTCCTTATTGTTTGAAGCGCTCAAAAAACACCGCAAGTGACAGAGAAGTCGTGGAAAAGGTAGGCTGAGTGAGGTGCTGATGTGCCAGGACACGTGGAAAGAAGCTCCCAGGGGTTCAGGCCAGGAGGGCCCCGAGCTGTGCCCTCCTCCTGGGGCACATTGCCAGGGTTCAGGATCAGCCCTTTGGATGTTTTTCACGATCTGTAGCAAAGTTTTCCCTAGGCCCGTCTGTTTTTCCCTTTTGTATGGGGCTCTGCTTCCTTGCCTGAGGAACAGTTGCAGACATCTATTTCCCTCATCCTTTCTGAGCCCTTTTCTAAGCTTCCTTCCCTCCACAAGTCTTTGATATATTCCCTTCCCTTCCTGATCTGACGACTGGTAAGCACAGCAGGTGAGGAGCGTTAGTGCTGCATCTGCTGCTAATTGGGCTCACAGGCTCATTCAGATAGCTCTGGCAAGCGCCGTACCAAGTTAATCAGGAGCCGGCGCTTGTAGGAGAATGTTCATATTATGTAGGGTAAGCAGAGAGATTTGCATGCCAGCTTTGAAAACCGGAGCTTATCGAAATGAAGCTGGCTGGGGCTTTCAGCAGTCGGCCTCCCTACGGCCCCGTGCCCCCGGGGGTCTCGGTGCTTCTCCTCATGTGCACCCTGCAGCAGGCCAGGGGGCAGAGCTGCCGGCCCCAGCTCGGAGATGACAACTGGGAGCCTGGTATTTAGGGAGGTGGGCACACAGTGCCCTGTATTCAGCAGCACTGCTGGCTTAAGCACATTCCTGGCTGGTTTATTCCTCTTTGTGCCCTGCCAGGAGAGAGGGAGGTATGTGGTGAATGCACGCCGAGCGTGTCTTCCTCCACCTGCCTTCCCAGCCTTGCTCCAGTCCCTGTGCCATGACAGGCTTCCCCCACTCTTATCCAATTGATTGTGGCTCCTTTAACCTGTCCAGGGCAAAATTACCCCCCCTGCCCCTGTAAAAATACAACGAGAAACTTGCTTTTAACATCTTTCTGCTCAGCAGGGTGGTTTGCAGCGCAGCGCCTGTGGGCTGGCAGGGCCGCGCAGGTGTGGAGGCCGTGCGTGGCAGACAGGGGGAAGGCAAGAACTTCTTAGGCTGGGTTTGCTTTTGAAGCCAAGGTATCCACTAACTACAGCTTCAGTGTTTTTGCCTAAGGTCATGCGAGAACACTTGGCAAGAGCAAAGAACTGAAGTGGGTCTCCCCAGATCCAGGTTACCACTCTAACCCCAGGACTGTTTTTCTTCCAGCACTTGAAAATGGTCTGAAGCTCCCGTGAGGTACTTTGTGAGAGCTTTTTAGGCAAAGATTTTGCTCTAAAAAAGCATGACTGTTTGCTTTGTAAGGGGAAGCTCTTGTTCCTGTTTCCTTTCTGATGTATCCCTTCTGTTCTTGGCTTGCTCACTTGATGATATCACTCCCCATGCATTGGGCAAAAGCTGTTTTCCCTCTATTCAAAGAGCCAGGAGGAGCAGCTGCTGCACTGACTCTAATCTCTTGTTCTTCCCACACTCCCATGGCATGCCAATGGGAGCTAGGACCAAGGAGGCGCATGGAGAATGCAGATGAAAAAGTGAATTTGCTGTGTCATCCGTGAGTCTCGCAAGCCAAGAAGTGGTTTGCTGGTGTTTATTCAGGAGAAATCTGGAGTTTGTGCAGCATGTCCTGGGAATTGCTGATAACTGCATGTGGAGCACTCCCAGGCTTTTTGTCAACCACCTGCAGCAGAGGAGATGGAAGTCCTTGCTACCTGGTGACTTCCCTGTGCCACGGTATGGGCAATGAGCTCTTGGTACGCTCTACCTTCTGCCACGTAGGATGCCCATGTTGTAGGCAGCAATATGACAGCACCTTTTTGGTTGCCTGCACATGCTGGAAAAGCTGTATCAGCAATTCATTTCCCATGCCTCCCTTACAGGCAGGTTCTTCAGTCAGGTCCTCTGCCCCTCCTGCATCTAGAGGACCATCTTCTGTGATTAGCTGCTGAACTGTGTGCACGGAGACACTTAAATGTGTCCCCCCTCTATACGTCCTTTTCCAATGATGGTATCTCCCTCGTTCTTTTTAAAAACAGTAATTGCTTCTGCGCTCTCCACAGCTCAGTCGTGCAGGTGCCTGGGTACATTATCCCATGCATACATCTAGTATTCACTCCAGCAGTCTTCCATAATTGACAATTAATTTGAGAATCTTTCTCCATGCTGTTCTTTCACCTTGAGTGCTGGGCGTACTGGATCTCTGCCACCTCATATTTCTTGGATAAAGTCACTGTGGCTTCTTGTCTTATAATGTCTGACTCTGAGCCAGTGCAACTTGTTGAAAAAAGCTGCTAAACACAGTATGCATTGCAGATTTGTTTGGAAAAGCAGAGTGGTTGTTGGAGAACAGTCTGTAAAACAAAGAGAAAGTCAAAAATCTTGATCTATCCAGAGAAATTTCAGAGGAAGGTATTTACCAAACAACACGATTAGTCAATGCCTTTGTCATAACCATTGCATTCTTCATTCTTTCATTGTATGAAGAGGGGATGACATAAATCATTTTTCTGGGATGCCTTATGTCCATCCCATTCAAATATATGAAATTCCACTCCAGTGGTGCTTTGATTTCTAACCTTTAAAAGTTATGAGCTGTGACAGAGAAAATTATAAACTCCCATTTGTTTTGTGTGCTTGTGTGGGAAAATTCTGTCTCAATCCAAGCGCCATGCAGCCTACAGTGCCTTAAACTGATTTATGGAGCCTTTTCCTTGATTTGCTTGCAGCTGGTATGTGTAAGTCCAAATTCAGTTAGCACACCTGCAGTAAATCAGCAATATATAAATGTTTCCTAACTTGGGAGAAAATCCATTAGTGGTTGAATTAAACCCTTTAAAGACTCTTATTTCCTGAGTGTTAGACTACTATAAGTTTTATGTGTGATTTTAACACATTCTGAAGTGTTAGGCTAACTACAAAGAGCCACTGAGTATGGAGGTGACAGTTGTTAATGTATTTTAAGAACAGTGAGCTTCTAATAAAAAAAAAAGGGCTCTGTCATGTAAATGTTGATGTATCAACTCTAATGAGGGGTTATAAAGCAGGAAGAAGTTGGTGACTAGGTACATTTGGTTGGTTTGGTAGCCTAAGAGACTGTCTCTGCCTTTGTAATGCCATTTAGGTGGTAGTTTCAGTAGGGCAAAGGAAATGAGAAATGAGCCTGTATTTCTCAATAACTGCTCCTCTCCTTTATCTGCTCCTTCCCTTCTTCCCTTTGCAATCCGAGGGATTGGAGCCAGCACTGAGGGCTGCCCCAGCAGCCTCCCTCTGTTTCCCCAGCCGCAAGCAGTGAGGATGCTGCAGTCTGAATTACCGAGAGCTTGAACGTGTCCCAGCTCAGCAGAAGGGCTTGGAGCCATGGTGGTGGTGGGGGCTGGCTTTTCACACTGCTAAATCGGGCCAGGCACTTGGTGCCCCATTAGATCTGCCATCTAAGCTGCTCGTTTGAGCGTTTCCATTGCACTGAGATGAGCCAGAGCTTAAACAGTTCAAGCAGAGTAATTCTTTGGTAACCCGTGTAATTTTGCTGGCGTGCTGTTGGCCATAGGGATGCTGCTCGCATGAACCAGTAGGCAGTGGCAAAATTTGGAGGCCTGTCTTACAGTTTTGTCTTCCTTCTGCTCCTGTAATTCCCCTTCTCTCTCTCTTTCCCTCTTGCACCTCCCAAATACATTGCAGCCAGCGGATCTGAGCAGTATGGAGAAGTAAACAAGTTGCATCACTACACTAAATTGGTTTCTCTCCCCTTTCCTCCTCAAAAGCACAGAAGGGAATAGAAAAGGAAGATTAGTTGTGTCAGAGCTCCATCCTGGTGCCGCTACCGTGCCATGTATTGCTCAGAGCCGAGCATGTATACTTTGTCTGGGATAAATAACAGTGAAACTCTGTCTCAATTTTCTCTGCAGTTTCTCCCACTTGCATTCATTTTAAAATTTCATTTCTCACTCTCATTACTGTGAGGCCTGCCGTTCAGTGCCCAAGGGAGTCAGGTAAAACATTTTTATTTACTTTTGCTTTCGTCTGGTTCTACTTTTAACTTCCTCTCTTCTTCGAGTTTTTGTGTTTTGTTTTGTTCTGCAATGACTTTACGGGGGGTGGGAAGGGACTGACATTTATACCGTGTGTGAAAATCCTTCAAACATAAATCTATCTCCTTCAGTGTTAGATTTCTGGCTAATTCTTTCCCTATAAGGTCATCTTGTTTTGCGCTTGCTGTTTCTGCCACTGGTTATATCCTTGATCTCAAAAACATTTACATGGAGCGCAGAGCACTGGCAGTTAAGGAAATTTCTGAAATCTGGATTGGATTATTTAGAGTATTATTAGATAGTGGATTATGGATTATTAGGCAATTTATGGGCACTAGTCTAGCCACAATTTTGCAGTCCAAAGGCCTTGGCAGCTACTGTGATTTAAATATTTCCACCTTTTTTCTGTGTATTCATTCTCCCCGCAGCCAAAGCAGGCTGCCTTTTCGGTTGTGCTGATGCTGTAGTTTGAGGGGCATGCCATGAATCAGATTATCAAGTGGTCTGGGCTAAAAATAATCCTTCAGCATAGGGAGGGAGGGAGGAGGCTTCTTCTACCTGCCTCAGTTCACCACTTTGCAGGATAACCCCACGGATGGTTGCAGCAGCTCAACCCAAGGGACAACAGGGTGATGTGCAAGGCTGGCAACAAGACACGAGAGGTTGAGGAGAGGTAGGAACTCTGTAAACAGGCTTTCTGCCAGGAATTTCGGCTTTTAACTGGGCAGTTGGGTTCCGATGCATCTCACTGCAGTGTTTTCCAGGTGTTGTCACTACGCATTTCTGCGGTGATTTCTGCTTTTGGCAGCTACTGCACCGAGTGCCTGCGCTCCTTGGGTGATGTGTTAATGGAAGCCCACCTCTGCTAGCAGCTGCTGTGGCTGTTAAGGCAGGGACACATCCTATTCAGTTGATCTGTGAGTAGTAACCTTTGCAGAAGGGCAGAGCAATAACGTATTAAACCACAGCCACTAAATCTGCAAGAACATCTCTGTCAAAACACCCAAATATAAAAGGCAAGGCAACATAAAAGGCAATGTAAGCTTCCTCTTCTGGAGTGTTACTCAAAAGGGACATCAGCTAATCGAGAATTTACACAGTGACTTCCAAATCAGCGACTAAATTACTCCTGGGGTGAGGGCAGTGAGTAAGCGTTTCCCTACCAGCACGACAGATAAGTGAGGGCGAGTTTGCAGAAGCAGCTCAAGAGACGGAGGTGCTCTCTGACTTTCTGTAAGGGGAGAACGATGGGCAAGCCCGGTGTGGGTCAGCAGACCACTAGGCTGTCTGAACGCTCTTAAAGGGCAAAGTTCAATCAGCTTTCCCTCCAAAGAGCATTATCAGTATATAACACTAATCCTATGTAACGGTACTTGAGCCTGACACAGGTACCGTGAAGTAGATTTTGTTGACGAGTTTAGCAAAGATATTAAGATGCTGTCAAAGTAGACAGGCCAAAGCACTTCCTTAAATCATCCCGCTCCTCTGACTCATGGCGTTGTATCTTTGCCCCAGGAGGTTACCAATAGTTAACATCCAATGAACTCTGTAATAATCACCGCCCAGTTATTTTTGATCCTGTTTTTTCATGTGGATCCTGATCCACTTCTTAGTGTTTGGTTTTAGCATTTGTGGGTTTTGATTTGGGGTTTTGTTTTGTCAGTTATGTTTTTTGGTTTTGTTTTTTTGAGGTGTATTTTGGGTTTGAGTTTGTGTTTCTTTGTTTTGTTTCTCTGGGGACCATTATCCCTTGAACCTGGAAGTGTTCAGTTGAGTGCTTGCATCCTTGTGCGCTGTGCCAGACTCAGTTGTAGGGGACGACGCAGCGCGTATTCAAATAGGACACGGCCAGACTGCAGCTCTTGCAGCCTCTGCAGTATCATTTTGTTTTAATTTTAAAGCACATGGTAGAGGCAGGAGGGATTTCATCTTAAAATATTCACAGATACTCCGATGCACAGTGGGGTTGCAGTGGAGATTTCCTTATCTTTCCCTTTTGAAGGGAAGAAATGGAAGGAATTCTGCGGGTCACTCAAATCCTCGCTCAGAAAACAGCGGATTTATTGTGGCTGGAGACATCCTGCTGATTGGGTTTCTGGGAAGGAGAATGCCCAAAGTTCCTATTCATGCATGACAGGCTTTTTTTCTGTTGTTTGTTTTCCCCTTTTTTTTCTTTTTTTCCTGCCCTTTATATTGCATTACCATGCTCTTGCCCCCCACCCCTCCCCAGCTGAGCGTGTCCCTCCAGCCCTGCCTGCTGTGTTGCTTTTCCCCCGCTGTGCCACTCTTGTGTGCGGTGGCAGCAGCAAAGCAAAATCGACTGAAACGCTGATCTCCGAAGCACACTGGCACACAGTGCTTTAGAGATTAGGATTTTAGTGCATTATACTCGGCTGCTAGCAGAGCAGAGCGCTGTGACAGGGAAACACAATGCCGGAGCCAGGGGTTCTGACTCGGAGTTTTAGCCCTGCTCCCTGTGGGCAAAGCAACTCCTCGCTTCTCCTTCCACGGAGCGTTTTGGTGAGCATGGAGAGGCTCAGGTTTACTAAGCAGATGAAGAGGGATATCCAGGGGCAGGCTGAGAGCCTTTTCATCTAAATCACATATATTATTAAGACAAAAATTCTCACTAACAACAAGTTTTTATGGTAAGATTTTTGTGCCCTATTCTTGTATGCACATCCTCAGTCTTTCTTATCCTTTGCTATATTTAGCTTTTTTATTTTCCCGGAAGCGAAGGAAGATAGATCTTTGCTCTTGCTCCCTTAGACTTGCGGTCACAAGTTGCTGCCGTAGCAGTTGTGCTCTGGATCCTTCTCTCTTTTTTGAGGTTCTTAGATGGTGCTGGCATTTTGCAAATGTACGGTAACTAAAATCAGGCTTGCCACTTGTCCAGCTTCCTGGCTGGGTCTGGCTGCACACTTGCCAGTTGCCACCAGAGCTGCTGCCTGGTTAGTTAGTTCCTGCAGCCTGTTCTCCAAGGTGGACCACGGGATTTTTCTTGTGCTTCAAAGAAGGCGATGCTAATTAGTGCCCTCATCTACTGTCTGCTCTTCACTGATTTGGAAAGGATCATTACTTACTGACATGAAGTCATTTAAAAAACTTGGTAACCCCTAATATCTTTATCAAATACCAGATAATCACACATTTCTCGGTGTATAGTTTTTCCATTGGCTTAAGGCCACTTAGTTATATAAATATTAACACTTTCTACTACTGGGTTGAAATCACATTTAAAAGTGGCTCCTACTCTATATTCAGAAGGGAAGGAAATAATATCAGGTACCAGAATAAATTCTCTCTTCCGGAACAATGAAATATTTCTCCGGCACAGGCTGAGGTTTGTGCTGCATGCAGATGTCGGTGAGCATCTGTCTCTCCCTAGGTCTTGCTCCTAGGAGCAGTTGCTGCTCCTTTCCTCCTGCATTTCCCTTCTCCTCTTCCTCAGCACTGCACTTGGTTCCTCTTCCCCCTCCATTTTGGTGTAACTTTTTCCACGGGTGCCAGTTTCCCTCTCAGCTCTCTGCTGGTTTCCTCTATATCATTTCTCCCCTGTTGTCTTCTGGTTTTACTCTTTGGCCTTGACCTGACCTTCAAACCTGGATGAGTTCTCTCTCAAAACCAGCCACTTCCCAGACCTGGCTGCTCAGCATTGTTTTTTTCAGACCTTTCCTGCCTTACTCATTTTCTGATCACTGTTCTATTCTGCATTGTAGGTTTATTTCCTATATAATCTGTTACTTAAACACCCCTTGCATCTCCTGCTCTATTTTTCTCCTTTTTGCTTGGCATAACTTCAGCTTCACAGTCATCCTTTTCCTTTCCTACTACCCTCTTGCTGAAGCCACAAGGTGCAAACCAGAGATACCCCAATGCTTTCCTGCTTTTCCAGGTCTTGGTAACTACTTTAAACAACACATTAACTTTCTCTTCTCATGTAGCCAACACTTCTAGCAATCTCTGTTAACCTCTCTCAGATCTGTGATTGTCCCCACTTCACCGACGGCTCCAGAGAGGACTTTGCCCAGATGTATTTCATGCTCTGCTCTCTACCACCTTCTCCCATTTTTTTGTCCTTTTCTTTCTTTGCTCCTGAGTTTGCAGCCTTCCACTTACTGCCATCTTTCAGCCCATCTTCTTGCTGTGTTTCCCACATACAAGCATCCTCTGGTAGCTCTGTAGCACCCCACAAGTGGCCATTGGTATTTCTGTCCTCTCTTCTCTCTTAAACATGAGAAGTCGGCACTCGCCGTGCTGGGCTTGGGCACACCTCAGGGCACAGTGGGGAATGAAAAACAAGGGTCCTCGAGCTTGAGTCCTCCTTAGCATAAGCTGAAGCATGCACCTGGCTGTTGTATATGCAGACCAAGAGCTGCATATGCATGGGCTGTTTTGTACCCTATCTGTGTGGCTACAGAGAATTTGAATTTCTCTCCAATAATTTAGAAGCCCATGAGCCCACCATCGAGCTGTGGTCGCTGTCTGGTACCTGTGCATGGTCCCCTCTTGTCCCCCTGGATTCTGGCTGTGAAAAACCTACTCCCCAATCATCTCACTGAGAAGATGCTGTAAGAGCAGCATGGGAGGGGAGGGGATGGAAGCAAGATGAGGGAGAGGAAAATATCAGAAGCATTAAAGTAGCAGGAAGGTCAAGAAAAGTAGGGATGAATTACAGCCTTTCAGCCATAGCCAGGAAAAGCACACGGGAGACTGGGATGGCTGTTTCTCCAGGGGCAGAACACAGGCCAGAGAGCTTCCAGCACAGGCTTTAGCTTGTAAAATAAATAAATAAAAAATAAAATTCATCTGCATGTGGCAGAACTGCAAATATAATAGAATCGCAAAATGGAAAAAAAATAGTTTTTTCCCTACAAACCTAAATGTTGTCTAGTGCAGGGCCATTGCTATCGGGGAAATCGTGATGCCAAGTCAGCTATATTTTAAGAGAAGCTAAATCACAACATGAAACATGCTAACATCAGTTTTGTCTTGCATCACAGGGAGAGAATACATAAAGAGGGTCCCAGGTTTTCTTTTCCTTGTGCCTCTTTGAAGCTGTAAAGGTAAAATAATGGCATCAAGCTCCACACCCCGTCGGGGGAGCATGAGCACTGAAGCCCCAGTACAGGTACTAGAATGTCATAAAGTGTATTCGAGTCACTGTGCAGCACATCTGTGTCTTCAGCAGGCCTTTATGACTAAAAATGTGTGTATACAATGCGTTCTGTGAGCAGCCTCGTGCCCTGCAGTGCTGGTCCTGGCCAGGGGCTTGTTGTCATACGAGGGGAAGGAGAAAGGGAGGGCTGTTAATTTAATTACTTCAGGTACATGTTCTCAAAAGGTAGCTGGCACAGTAGTTGGGCCAGGTAATGATTGCTCATCACTGGCTCTGTTTCAGCCCTCGCTTCCCAAGAAGGGTTTTTAGGGTTGATGATGCTTTGGGAAGAACCCAGCTGTGCTTGCTGCACACTGCTCACTGCTGGGATGGCTGAGAAGCCACTGCTGCCTCTGACCTTGGGCCAGCTCAGGAGCAGCTTAATAATACCAGGAAGATGTAGTGGCCTCAAATCCCGCGAGTC
Source organism: Netta rufina (assembly GCF_964035555.1). NCBI lineage: Eukaryota > Metazoa > Chordata > Aves > Anseriformes > Anatidae > Netta > Netta rufina. Next base: position 113,813,599 of record NC_140125.1, read on the forward strand.
AGGGAATAATCTGCACTTTGACGCTGATTCTGCGCCCGCTAGGTTGTGCTGCGGTGGGGAGCAGTCGCCATATGGCTGCTGCGCAGCTGCACACAGCCTTTAAGCTCTCTGCTATTTGCCTGTGCCCAGGGCATGATTTTGCAAGGCTCTTGCTGTGTGGGAATGAAGGAAGGAGGGTTGGCCTGTATTGCACCAAGCCAGCAGGTCTGCCCCCTGCACCACCCCAGCTGTGAATGTGTAAAAGTGAGTTATTTGTGCCTGCTTACGTGGGCAGCATGCAGCATGAGTTCGTGGGCAGACAGGACTTGAGTTTACGTCTCTAGGTATAAGCTCTGGGAAGAGCAGGACAAAAACAAAACAAGAAAAAAAATCCTGCCCCCCAAAATGACTTGAATTAAGGTCTTGGAAAATGATGCCAGGCTTTTCCAGAAGCTGCTGTCTGTAAAAGCAGAAGTCAGGACACGGCAGCTCCTTGCACTGTTGCAGAGTGATGCAGAGAGGTCAGAGCTGCCAGGGCACCTGTAGCACTGTGCTTTTGTGCCACTGCATTTTAAGGATTGATGCTGTCCACACGGGAAGAGCTGCGATTCGATGCAGGAGGCTGCTTCCAAAGGAAAGTCTCCTGTGACGGGATCAGGTGGTGCCAAATGGCTGGATCAGATTTCCCCAAGCTGAGGATCTGAGCCATGGTCAGACACACGGTGCTGCTTCTCACGGAGGTGGTGGTACAGCCACATAAAAGGAGCTTTTTCATGACTGATTTAAGATGGATAAATAACTATTTTCATTTATTTATTAGTTGTTTGTGTCATATATGCACACAGGCACACATACATACAAAAAAAAGCACCTCTTCTGAGGAAATTACACTGGAGACAGTATTTTTCTTCTGCATCTGAAAACAAGCTCTTTAAGCTACAGGTCGTTTTTAGAAAACCCCCTGAGCATAAATGCCAGAGTAAGACATCCCATACTTATTAAGCCACCATCTTTACATGCCTTAGCTGTGTGATGGCAGCCACTGATTTCTTGTTCACTCACGTATTTGTGTTTCAGGTGTGTTACATTTTTGTTTTTTTTTTTCAGTCATGAGAGGCTGAGTGAATGCTTCCAGAAGGGACTGCGTGTCGCTGCTGCTTGGGCCTTGCTGCAAGTGGCCTCAGTGGTTGATGAACACAAACCTATTAAGTAATGAAACGTGAGATTCCCTATCAGATAACATAGTGCTGCTAATTTGGGCGAGAGCGAGACGGTGAGGTCAGGAGCAGGGCTTATAAGGAGATTCCAGTGACTAAGCAGGGAGGTAACGTTCGGCACAGTCGGTGCTTTAATTCATGTACAAAATATACAGACAAAAACATTCACTTTTGTGACAGCTTTAAAAAATAAAAGAATAAAAGGAACAACAAAATAAAAAATTGGTTACGAGAAAGGCTTCAAAAATAGCCTGGAGAGAGTCAAATGCAGGTGACATGGATGGGGTCAGATCTGCTCCTAGTGTCACTTTTCCCTTTGAAATTTTCTGAGAGTTGGGTGATTTTTATTTTTTTTTTTAATATTTCTGTGCAGACACTACATTACATTGGCATTGATTCACTGAGTTTATTTGTCAGCAATAAAATGAATGAAATTCTAGAGGTACAATTTCAACCAGCTGCTGTTGTTTACTAGTGAGACTACCAGTGACCCTTAGCATCTATAAATACTTCACTGTGAATTAAAAGCAGTGAACTCTCCAGTAGTTTTTCTCTTACTCATGTTTCCCAGATATGTTTTTTCTTTTGCTTTGCCTTTTTCTTTTATTATTTTCACTGTTTCATCTCCACAGCTTCAGGAACAGCCAGACATTAAGAGGAAGATTTAATTTCTAGCGAACGGTAGACTTGGTCATTTGTTAAAAGACTCGTCAAGTCATTAGACCGTGTGAAGATTTTTCTCCAGTCTGTGTGGTGCTGACTTACAGTGATGGCCTTTTAAAGTGAAAATGTAGATTTAAAATATCTAAGCATTATTTTTAGATCTCTGGTGTTCGTCATTCTTATTAAGGAGAAAGTTGTTTTGCAGTCATTAATTAGTTACAATTGAAACTTCCAAATAGCTTTAGGTAGTATTTCAGAAGCACTGCAGTTTCTAATCCCTTTCTTCATTTTTTTTTTTCTTTTATTTCCATCTATTTTCACTGATTTTGGAGGTTCGACATGGACCAGTAGGTCTTTTTTTTTCAATCACAGGACATGAAAAGGAACACTGCTGTTGCTCGAGACTAGCTCAACACTACCAGCCGCTATGAAAGGATTTGCTTCTCTGCAGTCCAGCTCTCCCCCAGTAAAATTCACCCCGTCCCTCCGCATTTCAGCCTACAAGATTATTATTTCCCCTCGGACAAAAACTTGTACAGTATCACCAGCCCCATATCCGAATTTCTTCAGGCCTTATTAGCTTTTGTTAGAGGTTTCGGTTTGGTTTGATGTTCAGCTTTTCTGCCTGCTGCTGGGGTAGGCCGAGCGCACATCTCCAAGCTCTTGCTGCAGGCAGGAAGGTTACAAATTTGACTTTCATGCTGCAGAGCACGACTGGCCTTACACCTCAAGAAATTGGTGTGGATGCTGCCAATACCTCCGGCTTGAGCAAAATTTCTGACAAAAAGGCAGTTTCAGCACCATTCATAAAACCCAGCCTAACAGAGGTGGTCGCGTTGGGAGGGAGGCGAAGGGCTCGCTCCTCTCAGCAGGCCCTGCAAGCACTAGGCCGCCTCCTGCCTGTAAATTAGTTGTGCTTTCTGTAAGGTGTAGTTTATAGGTTTTCATAGGGTCAGAGTGAATGAGAGATGTCACTGCCTTGAGCTTGGGGCAGTTGGTGGCTCTTCCTTGCTACTGTATGTGGAGCAGAGAGAAAACCCACCTGAGGTGGGTGGGAGTTGTCCAGGAACATCTTGGGCTTTGCCTCAGCTGAGTCCAAACTGAACATTCTCATACAAAAAAAAAAAAAAAAAACACTTTTTAAAAATAAACATTTTCTGTTTTATTTTGGACAGTCACCAGTTCTGTCTCTAAGCCCAGTTATTCGCACAGCCCCAGCTGCTACAGGCTTTGAAATGAGCTCTTGAGGACAGGCAGCGCAGCATTTGTCCTGCCTCAGAACAACTTACAACACACTATGGGATCCACGGAGGCAACCAGATTTCGGGGTCTAGACAGCTTTTGATCCCATGTGGTGGAAATTTTTCTTCTCCAAACTGCATTTCTTATTTTCCAGTCGACTGTCGTTACGGTCTTTTCTCTGAACCTTCCTACAGGGAAATTTTTCCAGCTGCAGCTTTTCTTTCACTGGAGTGAGCATCTTTTGCTGTCTAGAAATAGCTTATTTGCGACAGGGTATCTGAAGTCATTTGAGGACTTACCCGTGCAGTCCGCTCTCCTGAGCAACACTTCATGAAATTGCTGAATTTAGAGAGAGAATTTACAACTGTCCCCCTAATTCCATACATTAAAAAATACAAAAGCTACTTCCAAAGTTGTCTTGATGAGAAATTCTCCTTAATTCTGCCACTTGTGTCCTAAACACAATGAGAAGCATTTTCTTTCTAAGAAGATCTTGCAGCAAGGACAAAGCAACATTAGTCTCCAGAAACTTTTGCAGAGAAGCTTATTACTGTTTGCTAGTGTTTTAAAATAGGAAATTAATTCTAAGCTATTTTGCCTAAATGGCTGAGCTTTGTCTTTTTACCTGCAATTAAAAAAAAATCAACATTTGTTGAAGGGAAAGAAGATAATTATATAGTAAAATTGTTGCTATTCTCTTCTTTTAAAGACAAAGAAAATTTCAGCAGAGCAGATGTGAATCTACAGACCTGTAGTATTTAAGAATAATTGCTGTACCCAATATAAGCTACTATTTTTTTCTCTGTAATTTCAGCATAGTTTTTCTTGTGCATTTCCAGGGCGGCAGGGCTTTTTTCATAGGCTAGCCCATGTTTCCTGTGCTCGATTAATCCTTTTTTTGGAAGCGGCATGCTTTTATTCCTTGTGTTGTTATCGCAGCAGGAGGAAGGGGAAATGTGTGATGATTGAAGAATTTTAACGTTTATGTATGCCACACATGAAGTTAGGGATCCCATGAGATTTGTTTGTGTTCTTGTATATGTGTGAATGAACATCTGTGGAATGACAGCCTAACAACTTCCTTCTGACATTATAAAGGGGCCATAATGGTACTATATTTTTTTTTAAGTTGGCTTTTTTTTTTTTTTTATGTTAACTCTTTCATTTCCCTGCTGGTTTCAAGCCTTGTGCACTCCGTCCATCAATAAGAGGGCTGCATTGCCTGTGATTCGATTAGACCTCAAAACTGAAATTAATAATGCCAGAATACTAAGCCTTGATCTTCAGGTAATGAGGGTCTAAATGTGAGCTCCTTCCCTATTATTTCCTGTATTATCTTTCTTGTTTAAGTTGTGGTTTGTTTGTTTGTTTTTTTTTCCTTCCTCATCTACTCTCCTCCTCCCTGTTCTGAGTCCTGTTCTGCAGGAACCAGCAGCAGCTGGTCTAATTGTCAATTAGATCTCAACAACCTGAAGATGCAGAGGTGAATGCATCTTGCTCCTTTGTGTCTCATAAGGTAGAAGTAAATTTAAGAGAGCGCAGAGATGTTGAAAATCTGTGTGAAGTTTCAGGGCTTAATGCCAGGAATGCTGGGCTTGCAGGTTGCTATGCCCAGGCACTGCTGGTGGGTCTCATTCCTGCAGTTTTGCAGGTTTCTACATTAACTTCCCAATAGAAATAACAAAGACACAAAGAAAACCACCCAACCCAATAACAGCAAAACGCCTCACAATCTATTTTTGAGGGCCTGATCCAAATCCCAAAGCACAAACCTAATCAACTTCGTAATGATTAGAAAGTCTAATGTACTTTCTTGGTAATCTCTGCCTCAAACCCTTAATTTCTGTCTGAGCTATAGCAGATCTTTTAGGACATTAACTTATCTGATTTACAAATTCTTAGTGATCAAAAATCCACGCCATCCTTATGTTTTTTTCCCAGTGGTTAATTACCACATGAAACCAAGCAGTGCTTAATGTGTATTAACCATTTCTATCTTGGTTTTAATTTCAGTTTTGTCTTACTGTTGAATCTTCCTCCAACAGATTAAAGAGCTGTCTTTATAAGTGGTGATCAACTGCCCTGTTAACCTTCTTCTGGATAAGATAGATTGCGTTTCTTAAGTCTCTCATTTATAAGGCAAGTTTTCTGTGTATTCGTAGATTTTGCTTTATGAATACTTTTTGATTTAATTTCCTGTTTTAAAACAGAGATGCAAGTACTGGCTTTACTAATTCTCTATGCTTTTCCTACTTCCAAAGGGCTGTATTCAACCTCATGACTGCAACATTTCACAAAAACCTAATTCTCAGTTGGTAATCTATGATAACCCCTTCTTAGCAGTGGTGTATTGATTTCCGTAACCCATTCTAAGGGAAGAAAGGATCGCTTCAGTATTCGAATTTTCCCACCATGATAGCTCTATTTATTATTAATTCTCATAACCATAACCATATAAGCTCTTAAGATCTATTCGATAGAAAGTTGCTAGAAACTTTGAAAAACACGTAATAGCTTCCAAATAAATATTAGAATACCCCGAACTGTTACTTCTTAGATCAGCTCCTGCATGTGAGAAATAGATGTTTATGAATGTTTATGCTAAAAATCCTGCCATCGTTTTCTGCTTGGGTAATTGAGATTTGCTAACAAAGTTTTTAAATATGCAAAGCTGAAAATCTACATTTAAAAGCCCTCTTTATGCTAAGACACACGCACACACAAAAAAAAAAAAAAAAAAAAAAAAAAGCAGTTTTTACTAAGTAAATGTGTAACTTGAACCAAGAAAAATTTGCACAAACCATGAAAATTGTGCATGTGGCAGTCCTGCTCAGCAGCACGAGGCGGGCAGCTCTGAGCATCCTTTGAGGAGCGGCGTGGCCATCCCCACAGCAGCACACAGCCACCCCGCACGGCTCGACAGGGCAGGCACCACGGAAACACCGCGTCTAATTGAATCTCTGTGGGGAACGAAGGTGGGCAGAATGTTATTAGCAGAACTGAAATTTGGCCAAGATACCTAGGGTTAGTGCTGCTGCTCCCGGGATAATTGCCATCAGCCTGAGCGCAGTGTTCAGGATCTGTGCTCTGTAGCTCATCCGAAAAGAGCCATAAAAACGGATTCAGCTGTAAGTACACAAGAGCAGCCACCTGAGATAAATAACTTCACTTTAATGGCGTCTATTTTTCTTTGTAAATGGCTTTAATATCTGCTGTGCTATATAAAGGCTTTCTGACGTTCATTATTAAAGTTGTATATAATGCTTTTTAACCAAATATGATCTGAGAAGTGAAATGCACAAGAACATGCAACCCATGGAGGGCTCCTGAGTCTCCCAAGTCCCTGCTAAAACATCGAGCAGTGTCCTAAACTTTCCAGGTCTTTGGTTTAATGCTGCCTTTGCAAAGCTACTCCTCTCTTCTCCTGCCTCATGATTAGAAGCTCTTTTCTGATTTCTAACCCAATTCTATTCAGAGTAAATTTATACCACTATTTGTCAATGTTATTTTTCAGTATCTCTTGTAAACTACTGTTGGGCACCTCAATTCTAGATTATTTTCATCAGTCATGAAAGAAAATGTTGTTTTATGTATGGTAATCCTTACCAGATTTATGTCTGCAATGAATGTTTAAAATAGAGTCTGGTACACGAAATACTTGGTTTGTAATGAAAAATTTGAGTTTTCATTGGAGTGGAAGCCACTACAATTTCAAGTAATAGTTTTGCTATCATATCATGCTTGTTCTGGCTCCTCTAATCTCCGAAGGCTCGCGCTCAGAAGCCATGTATAATTCTGCTTTTTAAGGCTGAAAGTCTCCTTGCTGGAGTTCTTAGTTTTCAGATGTGACTTTGTGACTCTAAGGGAGGCAAATGAGCATTTCACGCTGAGCTTTATCATAAGACTTTACCCTTATTTTTTATTCAAAGGCAAACCTTTTTTTTTTTCTTAATATTATGAAGAGGTTTTTCACTGCTCTGTGAGTAAAAGCTGCCTTAACCAATCTTGTCTTGCTACCCAGCCCAGGTTGTAACCTTATCACTTCTAACCTGAAATATGCAGAGCTGAGCTGGACCCCTGTAATAATATCTATTAATCAGTCCCTGCAGCAGCAGTAAAATAATCCATGTGTTCAGATTTAACTCTGGGAATATGCGCATCGGAGTATCAAGAGTATGAGATCGATAGTCATCTCTTCTATAATTAACAAAAATGCTGACACCCCACATTTAAGGCTGAATTCAGCCTTAGAATTTGGTGACAGGTGAAGTTTCACTGTTTTTTTCCCCCACAGTTCTGTTTTTTCTTTCCTCCTTTTGGTCGCAGAAGTTTTAGTATGCAGTTGCACTATTTAAGAATACTCCTGGTTTCAGCTGATCTCCTTAGCAAATAATTTTGTGTGCTCTGCTTTGCTCTAGCAATTTCCATAGCCTCTCAGATGAAATACTAAACAGGATCACATAAGCTTTACCCCTCCCCGTAACATTTAGCCTGTCTATTTCATTATAGCAAAATATTGCATTTTACATGCCAAGCCTTAAAACCTTCTTTCTAAAAATGGTAACTGTATTTAATAACTAATTACTCTAATGATCCTACAGAAGTGCTTGAGACCTGTTTTAGTAGTGGTGTCAATTACAACCATCTGCACGATGAATAAAGGAACCGTGGCCCAGCTGTAGAGTTGAAACATGTTGGCATTTTCCTACGGGCGGCCATATGGTACTTAACGAAAGCGAATTGTTCACACTGCAAACAGCTCTGCTCCTGATGAATGATAACGTTTTGTTCTGGAAAATGGTTCCACAAACACGGAGAGTATTTTTAAATGCTGGAAGTGTATCTGTAAGTGACAGGCTATAAATGGGAAGGTCTTTGGAAGGAGGAGAGGGGGATGAGAAAGGAATTGTTTCTTTTGCCTAGGGGTGTTCTAGCACAGCCTTCCTGTCTCTTAATAGCACTATCTTTTTTGTGCATGCATAGCCCTGAATCTGTAAATTTTATTTATTTTGGTAAGGAAGAAGATAATTAGAAATGTAACTCTCATTTGCCATCAGCATGCCCGAGCTTGAAGCTGGTGTGAGCTTTAAAATAGTGAAGCTGAAGCTGTGAAGAATTAATAACTCCTTGCCTCGCATATGTGCTGACATTTTTTTTTACACTTGGAAAAGGAGCTCCAGAGTTGTAACTGCAGTAAGTATGTGAGCACACAGGTTGGAGACGGGTCCTGGCTTCCTGGCACTTAGCATTAGTCAGGGAGGAAGGGGCAGATAACAAATCAGCTGTGGATAATGTCTTCCACTGTATTTTATTAGAAACAGAAGATTTTTTTTTCCCCACAGGAACGTCAAAGAGTGGCTCAATGAACTCATCATGAGATTGATAACTCTTTACCCCCAAGTCGTTAGCCCCAAATCAGAGCTGAATCAACAATAGGCTGTTGCCATTTCATGGCTGATAGGCAACCATTTGGGTAATGAGTTTGGTCTCAGTTCAGTTCCTAATATCTGTCTTAAAGAAATAACTGCTTCTAATGACCTGAATTGATCATTTTATTAATCTCTGAAATTGACTTTTTCCATATGGCTTATTGCTTTTGTACATAAGATGTGATTAGAAATCTTGCATCATTTGAATTCCTGTTTGCTTGATTAATAAATAACTAATTTGGGAATTTTTGTTTTATCCGGCATGTTCTCTGGAGGTGGAGTAGGGTGATTATTTCTGAGGTGTTTTTTTTGTGTGCAGATCTCAAGGAGTAGCAAAGCGTTCCTCCTGGTGAGGCACTTTCTGCCTTTTGCCAAGAGAGGACTCTTTTCATGTGCCAGCATTCATTGAATTTGCAGACACTGGAGCTGCTTAAAACCACTTGATAGATCTTGCAGTAGTTTTGCAGAAACAACATAGTAAAAAATCTCGCCAACCTGTGACATCCGAGTTCTCATTACCTGCGCACAGAGCTATTTGCAAATTCACAGCAGCAGTAGGGCTACAACTCCAGAGCCCCGTGCTTTTGGACTAGAAGCATCTGTCACTTGAGCTAAAAGCAAATCTTTCTTAGCTCTCAGCAGCACTGGGTGGATAGCACTGCTGAGAAACCCCAGGTAATGAAACCGTCTGTCCCGCTGCTAATGCCTTCTAACTCAAAATGTAAGAGCATAAGGACAAAAAAAAAAAAAGCTTCAGTATCATTTGGGATACATTTCCTTACAGCCTCTTTGTAAAAGCGTGTTTTTACAAATCATGTTCTGTTATAGGTGTAGCTGAAATACAGGCAAGCAACTAGATCATGGTGGGGTGCAGAAACACCATGATGCCTATGAAACACAGAGGGCTGTGATCTAAGAGGCATTAAGCGGCTAATTACAGCACATTGTGCTCCATATCCTTCTTGATATTTGATCTGTTACAGCAGTGCTGTCTGATGCAATAAATCTTCCTCACTTTTAATTAATAGTTGTTCATCTGTACTGCAATAATTTTAACTAATGTTTGCATTAAAATGAAAGCACGGGGGAAGGGAAAAATATCTTTAGGCAGAAGAGTATTAAAAAATAACCATCTTTCCCTCCAACTGGGAAGCAAATACTATAATTTGGGATCAGTGCATTTAGTGTGTGTTCTACAGAAGAAGCTATAATATCCTTTCTGTAAGAAGCTCACTTTGAAAATCAACCTCTGGTGAGACATGTCGCTACCTAAGCCCTGCAAGGTGTCGTTCTGCATTATGCTTTCTCTACAGTGCCAGTTTCAGAGGTTCTTGCCCTCCTATCTTGCAGTTTACAGCCTGCCCTCCTTCCTCTGCCCTCTCACCTCAAGTGTACAATTCTCCTTTTTTGCTCAACCGTGATCAATTAGATCAGAGAAATTGCTTTGACTTTAAAAAAATGCATAAACAAAGCAAAAAGAAAAGTAGACCCATGGTTTCTGAATGTAGAGATGCGCATTACCTTGAAGACGAGGTCCTGAAGCTTATAAATATTACTTACCCGGTGCGTAACACACTAATCGTGTTACAGGTTTCCATGATGTTTGCTTCTGCAGGGAATGAGAGAAAAAAATCACAAACCACAGATAGTCTCAGTGTGGGTTGCTGGGCCTGCTGGTAGCCCGTGGCGCTTGCTCAAAAGGCAATCTGCAGAAAACAGATTAAAGGGGAATATAGCACTGCTAAACTTAAGTCAGTGTGTTTAAGCAGGCTGTATTGGGGGACCCAGCTCAGGATACTTAACTGAGGCTCAATATTTGTTGTTTGCTGTTGTTCATTCTCCTTGATTCCTGTGACTTGGTGCTAAAAATCCATTGGTGAAAGCTGGGATTTGTTGGTTTGTAGCCCACGTGGTCGTGGAGTGGAACATGAAAATGTAACCCAGTGAGCATTTTAAGCAAAAGGGTATTTGAAATAAATAAAATAAAGTTTCTGAATCTGAGTGGTTAGGTCTCTTTCCGTTAGCTAAGCATAGGCATTTTAAGAGGCCTCAGTGTCTCCCATCTTTTTTCCACTTTGCCATGCCAGATGTTCATTGGTCTCCTGTAGGTCTGCCATCATATTTGCCACCTCTGTGAAGATGTCTGGTAGATCTTGGTGCATCTGAAATGGTGCTAAATGCCTGTGTTTAGGGAACTGAATCAGTCCTCCATGTTGGACAACAGCACAGCCAGTCTCAGCTGTTCATATATACTAAACATAAAGGAAATTTTGTAATTCTAACTTCACGTCCACATTAGTAACAGTTTGATTTTGGCCAGTGAAATGTTCTTTTATCGGATGACCGCTGTTTATGCTGCAGTTTCATTCCTTACCAAGGCAAAGAAAGTAAATGGCATCTTCCAGAAGAGCAAGGAGGATCTGAGGTGGTTCAGCCTTGCCTCAACTGCTGAACAATGATGGGGCTACTACTAGTCCTGGAACCCATTTTCAGACATATGAAGGACAAGAAGGTGCTAGGGAGTAGTCAGCATGGATTTATGAAAGGGAAATCATGCCTGATCAACATGAGAGCCTTCTCTCATGAGATGACCGGCCGGGTGGAGGAAGGGAGGGTAGCGGATGTTTATCTCGACTTTAGCAAGGCTTTTGGTGCTGTCTTCCGTAAGAACCTCAAAGACAGGCTGATGAAGTACAGGCTAGATAAATCGACAGTGAGGTGGACTGAAAACTAGGCCATGGATGTGCCCCAGGGGTCGACAGTGGGTCCAATCCTATTTGATCTCCTCATTAGCGGCCTGAACAATTGGACAGGGCATACTCTCAATAAGTTTGCAGATGATACAAAACTGGGAGGAGTGGTTATTAGACCATTCAGAAGTTCATTGACAGGAACTGCATGAAGTTCAGCAAAGGGAAATGCCACGTCCTGCACTTGGGGAGGAGTAACCCCACAGACCCATACGGGCTGGGGCCATCCATCTGGAAAACTGTTCTCCAGAGAAAGAAGGGATCCCAAGGGTCCTGCTGGACAACAGGCCGACCTTGAGCCAGCAATGTGCCCTTGCAGCAAAGGAGGCCAACAGCCTTCTGGGCTGTATTAGAAAGAGCACTGCTGGAAGGCTGAAGGAAATGATCCCCTCTACTCAGCCCTGGTGAGACCCATCTGGAGTGCTGATCTGGTTCTGGGCTCCTTGGTGCAAGAGAGACATGGTCTTGATGGAGTGAGTCCAATAAAAGCCCACAGAAATGGTTAAAAGACCAGAGCCTCTCTTGTATGAGGAAAGGCTGGTGAAGCTGGGAATGATTAGCCTGGAGAAGAGCTCAGGGGGATCTTTCCAGTGTGTGAATACCTTATGGGGTGGTAAGGAGGATGGAATCAAAGTCCTCTCTGTGATGCCCAGTGACAGGACAAGAGGCAATGGGCACAAACTGTTCTGTGAGAAATTCCATTTAAACATTAAAGTTCCTTACTGTGATGATGGTCAAACACTGGAACAGAGCTGTGCAGTGTCCATCTTTGGAGATATCCAGAACCTGACTGGACACAGCCCTGAGCAACCTGCTATAGGTGACCTTGCTCTGAGCAGTGGGATTAGACTCAGCTATCTCCAGAGGTGCCTTCCAGCCTCAGCGATCCTGTGCTGTGTGTGGTTCTATAACTGTAAGGCTTAAGCAAATAAAGCCTTTGGAGTTCAGTAGCCACTGCCATGTGTCATAGGTCTCTCAGTGGTGTGGCAGCAGTTCAAGCTTCTCTACGTCCAGATGTATGGAGATCCTGCAAAAAGGTCCTGCAAATAGACGCTGTGATCCTTGGAGTAATTCCTTCCCAGCATCTGCTGTATGCATCAGGACTTTCAGTGATTCTCTTCTTCCTCAAAAATAGTACAAGCTGTTGTTGGAGAACCTCCACTTTCCACACTCGATGGCTATGCCCTAATATGTAATACATAGGAGGGGAGGCAAATAAATGTCAACTCTGGGGTGTTGATTGGTATTTTGTTTGGTATTTTGGCCTCCAAATGCAGGTATAATCACTGGAAGTTCCACTTGCCACATGCCTCAAAACCAAATTTTTAATAAAATGGAAAAAATGACCCAATGGAAGATATTTTGTTTGGATTTAAACAGTTTTTCCACATAATGAAGAAATACCTTCTCTGATTTAGAGAGAGTTCATCCAGTTTCCTTTAGAAAATATTTACAATTGTTTCGGTTTGGAAACCTCTTCCGTACTATGGCATATCAGTTACATTACGTGCTAAAAATGTTAATGACAATAAAGCTGTTCTACTGCATAAAAGACAGAAAGAGAAACAACTTATTAATAGAATTGGAGCTCACTCGTTTACTTTCCAAACAGAGTGAAATGCAGAAATAAAACAGCTAATCATTAGTTATCTGAGAATCATGCTTACTTTTAGTGATTTCTGTGTGTATTTTATATATCCCAGAGTATTTTAAAGAGAACTTAATATCATACATATTGAGTAAATCTGAGTTTGTTTTGGGTGCCACAGTATATTATTGAAATAGACAGCCTTCCATTCACTTCATGTGAGTTTCTGCTCCATTTTTTAAAAATTTTTTACTTTATTTCAAAGGCTGTGACTATACTATCTTTGTTTAGACAAGAAGCATACAACACTGAGGTAGTTCCACACTTACAAGTGCAATAAATTATTTCTTATTTACAGTTATTCTCCTTGAAGTGGAACACCAAATAAGCTGTAGGTAGCCTCAGAAGTGATGGAAGTTGGGTTTTTCTTTGGAGCATATTGATGAGAGCTTGTTTTAGTGCAACAGAAAAACCAAGTGTGACAGAACTGAGTTTAACACAACAGTCATTGTATTTCTGAATGTTGTATAGGTTTAATCTTTATTCTCCTTTGTTCTAACTTGCAATGCTGGAGGTAGGGTGATGCTGGCCTAATGGCTGTTCTGTGCTGTGGTATAGCTTGGTTGGCATCTGTTCTTCCCTCAAAGATGACAATTCAGCATCAAAAAAGTAAAGACTTGTTGTTTGAATAAAAGTATTGTGTAGGTGGACTTGCTGCCATTGGTTGCCAATTCAGAGATGAATACACACAGATATTGTTACACAGTTTTTGTTGAAGAAGCCAGCAGCACGTAGATACCTCCAAGCTTCAGTACTGAAGCGAGCTGCTGGCACCGAGGTCGACTTCTTATGTGGCCATACACCATATCACACCAACACTTCATCTGCTTACCCAAAGCTAAGCTTACCCCTTTGGCCCTCATTCTGGCACATCCCAAATGTCTTCCCTTCCCATGTACCCCAAAGGAGAGCCGCACAGGGAGGCACTGTGCTCTATCAGCTCCACAGCACTCCAGCCCCCATTTGTTTTCTTTTTTTGACAAGTACATGTTGGAAAGCCTGTAGATGAGTCAGTCCATCCACAACAAACACACAGGAACTCCTGAGGTGCTGTAAGACAACTATTTAATGGCACAGAGCAGTGTGAAGTTAAATTTAGGCAGGGAACAAAGAGCGCCGTATTCAATCAGCTGCTGATGGAATTGGAGTAACCAAAACTGCCAGAATGGATGCTGAGGCTGGAGGAAGAGGTAATGGTGTTGTGCAAAACGATCAGAGAAAGGCATTGCTTGGTCTTGTTCAACATTCTTTTATTAGTAGTAGACGATTGAATAATTTAGTGTATTTTTTTATTCACTTAATCCTACAGCAAATCTGCTAAGCCAGAGTCATGGACTGAGATCTCGTGTTAGTTGATATGTGCACACAGAGTAAAACCAGCATTTGTGCACGCTTCAAGTATTCTGCGTGCAAAGGGTAACGGGAAGGATGAGCTAGACCATGGCAAAGGGTGGCACGTGAGATAAAACACAGCAAAGCAATTACTCAGAGGGGTATGCACGAGTTGGTGCACAACCCCATCAAACAGTCGCATCTTCTGCACGTGGCACCAAATATTTTGAAAGGAGGGAGAGCTTTGCTTTGTTCTCCCCTCATACAAGCTGTTCTGTGAATATTTACAGGAAGCGTCGGCTACAGATGAGTGGTGTTAGAGTGTTGTGCTGAGATGGTGAGGGCTGACATTGCTGATCCAAGGTGGGAGTCAGCGTGCCGGGAGCACAGAGAAGTTGACAGTCCCAGAGGGCATGGAAAGCAAAGATGTATATGCTGATGCAATAGAGAATGGAGAGGGCAAACAATTCAGGAAAATAAGCCCTGTAGCAGACTTTTGAACAGATCACCAGGCTCCCTCCTCGCAGCACTTGACCTTGGTAAGGTTTGAGATTTCCAGGGAGACAGCCCGAGTGGCACAGCTGTGTCTGCAGTGGGGAAAGAGACTTTGTGGGGTGTTGTGACTTTCCTAAATGAGCCAAGCTGCATGCATTTTCATCTCAGTGAACATAAAAAAGCTATTTAAAAATTGATGTGCATACATTAGACCTGTTCCCTAGCCTTTCTCACGTACCCTAGGTTTCACAAGTACTAACTGGGAAATCAGTATAAAATAACTTTGAAGAGAAGAAACTAAAAATCACTTCCAGCAGATCAGAAATAGGAGCATCACTTTTATAGTATTTGGACAAAATACATATAATTGACAGAGTGCAGTGGTAGCATGAGGACTTATTTTTAATGTATCTAGGGAAGGGACTGTGAGATATACTGGTATGATAAGGGAAGAGAAGTCGACTTGCTCAAACCAAACCTGCATCCAAATCTAACAGACCAAATCTAACTCTCTTCCTTCATAACCTCATATAATTTTTACTATGAAAAATGTTTTATGCTGAAAACTACCAGGTTCACTCTGAGAATTACTAGATTTTTTCTTCTGATTTTGAAGAAAATTAATCAAATTGTTTTTATATTCCAGTTATCCAGTGAGATCTTTGAGGAGGATAAAATGGGTTCTACGTTATATTTTGCTTCTTGGTTTACTTTATTTTTTGGCTTCCAGTCTCACAAAAATGTCACAACAAAGTGGCCATCCAAATCTTTGGGTGCCCCTGACGTCTGGTAATATTATGGGAATGTCATAGATGCACAGTAAAACTGAATAATGTAATGATCTCTTGAAAAGGAATGTAAAGATGATTGGGGGAAGGTTATATCTGTGTTTAAAGTAGATATTTTTAAAGACCTTCAACGGTAGCAATTACTAATAGCTAACCCAAACTAGAAACCCTGACTGGATGACTGTTGTAAATGTGAATTACCTTACAGAAACAGCTTTTTAAAAGCTAAATTTTTCATTTTTAATTAGTTATAAAGCTAAAAGCTGATATGCAAGTATTGTCACCAAAGTAATTAAACTGGACTTCAAAAAATGAGTTTCATTATCGTTGCATACGTCTGTATATAGATGGCCTTAGTTTCAGAATAAATATAGCCTACATTAGGGTAGCAAAAATCCACTTTCCAAACAAAAAAAAAATGTTTTGAAACCTGAACATACAAATAAGGCTTTATTGAAGTTATAAGGCTGGGGACTTGTTTATTTTCGAACACATTTGTTTCTGTATTCGTTCTAACATATTAACTGAAAAAAAGCTGTCTCAAACATTTGCAGTTTTACTCCCTCAGGTAAATTGTTAGAAGTGCATGGAAACATCCTTGGACCTCCTTGTCATTTTTCTTAGATTGTCACAACAAAAAAGGAAACAGCAGAAGAATATTATTATTTAAAAAAAATAATAAAAAAAATTTACTGCATATCTTGTTTTAGTGAAATCCCAAATCTTGTTTAGTGAGACAATGATTAGCAGCCAATAAAAAATGTTGGCTTACTCTTTGTTTTTCTTGGTCTCCCTTATTTCCAGACCCACAGCCTCTGGTGCTGGAAGGTTGGTTGATAACATCCAGGAGAACTTCGTAACACTTGCTCGCAGGTGGTTTGACTTTTTTTTCCCCCTAGAGATATCAGGCAGCCTCTGCTCACCATGAACCTCCTGAAATCTCTGAAAATGAAGTTTTGCCCAGCTATATCCTAGTTTATGACAGAATTTACCCATTGCCTTCCCAGCACCGCTTTTAAAAAATGACCAGGTGATTCCAGTTACAACTCTGGCTTAAAACCTCCCACTTGCATTAGTAGCCTCTGGTTTGGGTTCAGGGCTTTTGATAGTTCGCTTTTGTTCTTTAAAGTACCTAAAGAATCTCTTAGCTGCAGTGGCTCCTGGGGACAGCTGAGGTGGGAGCAGGGCTCAGCTGCAGCTCTTCTGGGCTGGGAAGTTCTCCCAAGAGAGGTTTGGAAAGTTGCCTTTATTGGTGCCACAGAAACGGAGCCATCGTTCTCCTGCACAGTAGGAATTAAAGCAAGGAGCTCTTGATCTTCTCAGTGAAGTCTGTCTTGTGCTGCAAGATGTTAACATACAGGTATTGACCATCTTGGACAGCAGATAAGGTAGCGTGAAGGTAAAAAAACATTCCTCGGACAGTGACGTGACACACAATGTGAAATTTGAAGAACATAGAGAACAGTTGAATCATTTGTAGCAAAGGGGAATTTCCATTTAACATGCAGGTAGCTACACCCTGTCACCCTCTCTGCTGCCAAGACTTGGAGGGAGAAGAGGGCCTAGTTGTGCTTAGGCTGTGATGCTCATCCTCTCTAGAACATTTCATTATCACCTCCAGTAGTGTTTGGACAGCAAAGAGAAGCATTAGATTTATAACATAAAGAGCCAAGACAGAGAAATGAAGACCCTAACTTTCAGATATGCCCTTTTAATTATTGTTGTCCAACTGGTGGGATTACAAGGATCTGCAAGCCTTAAATACCTCTTCAGGTCTGGCCCAGCAAGGCAACTGTTGCCTTCTGTGTTTCTCATGGAGGGGGGAAAAAGAAAAAAAAAAAAAAAAGCCCACACGTTTATTTATAAGTCCTTCAGTGCTATTTTAACACTTTTATTCTCAGTACTTCAGTATATGCTGTTTAAAATGGGCATGTGTGCAGCCGCATTACCCGCTGCCTGAATGACAAATGGTTTATCAAGCATTGCCAGAGCACCTGGCTTCGTGCTGAACGCAGGAAGGCAGCGGCAAGGGCTTCAGAGAGATTAACTTCTGGATAGGCAAATAATAATAAACAACAGGCCGCAAGCAAGGGACCAGAATAAGAGGAATCGAGGCTGTAAAATGGAGTCATGGTGATCTGAAGGGACAAAGGGAAGCAGGTTTGTATATCGGGCCTTGAAACGCGAGAACTGAGCATCAGATGGATGTTGCCAGGCTTGGTGATGGCAGGGAGATTTGCAGAAGGTGGGGAAGGGCAGTGCAGGAGGGCAGGGGAGGGCAAGAAATGGGGACTGGGGCATGGGGCAGTGGGGACAGAGAGTTGCAACCTCACGAAGGGCTTGCAGGAGAGGGTGGCACAGTCCCTGCTGTGAGACACGGGGCATATCACAGAATCACAGAATCACAGAATTTCTAGGTTGGAAGAGACCTCAAGGTCATCGAGTCCAACCTCCAACCTATCTTTCATAAGACTGGAAGGTGGTAAGAACAATTCAAAAGATCCTCCTAATCTATTAAAACCCCACAATTTAAAAAAGCTACATTTACAAGATGTCCAGGAGCTTATGCTTTCAAACTATTTTTGATCGAAACATTGATCAGGTATTCACATTCACTTTGCTGTCAATACATCTTGACTGAATTTTTCTCCCTGACAGTGGAAAAGGCTTTTGAATCTTTCGAAAATTGGAAGTCGTAGAAGTACAGTACTGCTTGAGTTACAGCTGAGTAACTCTGGACTTTCCTGTTACACCTGAAAGTTGGATAGGAGATGGAAATTTAGGGCCCACCTGCTTACTCCAAAGAATTGCTCCCAGCCTGTTCTTTCAGTGTGTAGACTCTTTTTCCATTGAGGTGACTTGTAGTTGGGGCGTGGCAGAAGTTGAGCATCTGTGGTCATTCCCCAGGGGATGGGTGATGTGTAATCTGCTCTGTAACCCCACCAAGTATCTCATCATGTGGCACAAGGGAAAGTCTGTGATGGTTCACAAAGAACCATCAAAATACCCAAACTTTTGATAATAAGGTCACATACCACCTTTTAACATGCATATACAATGTCACCCTATTACAGACGAGTTTGATGCTATTCTAATTAATTAGAAATAGTTAATATACCTAAATTTGTTGCCCTCTAAGTCATGGAAGAGTTGGAGAAGCAGCGTGGCCCAGGGGCTGGAACACAGACCAGAACATCAGCACCTCCCACATTTCCTTTCACTCTGCTCATGATGTACTTTGAGACTTTGGATATTCCACTTCCTGCCTCCATTTCTCTATCCAGCCAAGGCTATAATTTACTATATTTTTGTGTCGTATGCCATGGTCTAGAACTCAGAGTTTTGCAACCTTACTATATTTGGAAGAAGAATGAAATGCTAGTCGGGTGACTGTATTTATTTTCAAAGAATTTGATAAAGAGCTACAATTCAGATGCTTCGGAGTGAAAGTGCCCTGGTTTTTGCACCTCTTCTGTGAGATGGCATCGCTCTTGGAGAAATGTTTGTGTAATAAAATACTGTGAAATGACACTATTGCCAAATGAGATTGTGACGAATAGAGCATTTGTAGTATTAAATCCAAGGGTACTTTACATTGTTATGACAATAATAGTTTGCATTGTTGTAATAAGTTACACTTCTTCTTTTAAAAAATAAATTTAGTTAGACCTTAATGTATCTTGGAACACATACCCTCCCCTGAAATCAGCTGTGCATCTCTTGGAATAAAATTGCTTTAAACATATATAAAGGCACATTGTTTGTTGTATCATATATCAGAGGCAATTGTGAAATAAATGATGTTTATCAGTATGCCTTATGTAAAAAGATTGCAGATATGTTGTCCTTTGTGTAGCTCAGGTTTGACATAATCATTGCCATAATTCTTCTGCTTTTAATAAACAAAATTACATTGCAGCAGACACTTGAAGCTCTTTTATTAGGAACACCCAGGGACAAAGCCCTGCAGAGAGGGGCTGGGGCTAGGGTTAAACTCAGTAAGCACTTAGTAAATTTTATTCCCTATTCCTTAATTATAGATATCAAGTGCCATGCTCATAACTTATGGTCCTGCAATGCCAGTACAGTTCGTGGAAAATCTTCCATTTTTGTAACAAGAGCAGGGATGAGACTATACTCCTAAACCGACAGGAAAAAAGTGCTTTGACTTAACAGGTGCTGTCCATGCTAAAAGGATGAATTTGAAGATTATTACCTGGTACGACTAAGATTTATGATGCAATCTGCTTTTTTTTCTCTTCTTTAGTACAGATAAGGGGGGTTATTATTGTTAGTAGAAATACCTATTAAAATAAACCCCATGAAGCAGTTTCAAGGATTTGATAAAAATGAATATAAAGTTGAAGCTCCCAGCTTATCTTTAACTCAAGTGATTTTCATAGGGTTATAACTCTTCTGGCATGGGATAAGGGAGCAGGAGTTTGATTTTTATCCTCACCGCACAATAGAAGGAAAAAACAGATTTTGTATTTCATTTATTAGCACATTACTGCTCAGGTTTGCATCTGCATGGGAGAGTTGACAGAGATTGCACACAGGTGGGAGTGGGTAGGGAATTTGTGTGTATGTCTCGTCTTCACATTGTGGTCATTGGTGTCTACATACCGGGATCTTCACGTAGTTTTGGGGAGACTCTTTCCTATAAAAGGTGTGGTAGGAAGAGCTGGAGAAGCCTTAGAGTGCTAAAAGCTTCAGAGACCTCCCCTCAGAATGGTTTTTGCTGTCAAACTCTGGGTTCAGGGCTTCTAATACAGCCTGCTGTGTCACCTCCTACCCCTTTCCATCTTTTTGCTGTCTTCTGACATCTTAAGGCTGCCATCCAGGGATGTCACCAGCAGCAGCAGCTGGAAATCTTGACAACACAGTGTGGTTTTATGTCTTTCTTGGCAAATGTACCTCTGTCCGTCCCAGGCAGAATGGGGCTGAATGATGCTGAATTTGCACAAGACTAGTAAGAAATGGTATTGATTTTTTCTTGATTTCCTTCTTTTCATGTATTTTTGGAGGGAGTCTTATTCTAAGTTTCAAAGCCAGACAAGTAACTTCAAGTATTTCTTTTGCACTTGTTTTTGGGATGTTCATTGTGATGGATTTTATTGATGGTGAGTTATTTTCATTCATAGCTTTACATTATATAAGGATTTCCTATACAACAGGTAGCACTACAAGGCCATGAGTTTAGGTTTAAATTATGCGTTATCATTGTCAAATATGAAAGGAAGCATTTATGATTTGCATGTTTAAGAATTTTTTTTTCTTCAGCTAATACCTATGTTTTCTTTTAAATTTGTGGGTCTTTCTGGGCATTCAAGGTATGGTTTTGGAGTGCTTTTTTGGTTTTTTTGTTTTGTTTTGTTTTGTTTTGTTTTTGTTTGTTTGTTTGTTTGTTTTTTTGTTTGTTTTGTTGGTTTGTTTTTTTGTTGTTGTTGTTTGTTTTGTTTTATATATATATACACCCCTTGTACAATTCAGATTTTAAATGCTGTTGACTTGGTCAATTGAATTTGTTTGGTAGCTTCACTCCTTTGTGAGTAAGACATGTTTGCAGGTTGTACGGCTAAGCATGCTCTTATGTCCTCACCAGTGCCAGAGAATGCTGCATTCACAAAAATATTATTTTGGCTTTTGACTTCTTGTAGTGTAAAAGCTTAACCTGGAGTCTAGTGACATTGGTTTGACCAATATTGTTTTTACTCGACAATGCATTTTTTATTTAGTAGGGGATTTTGTCCCAGTTTTTGAATGTTAGCATACCGCTATTCAAGGTCTGTGAAAAGCGAGCGAGTTGTTGTGTTTCCAGGGAACAAAAGACTTTGCATTAGTAGAACAGTGTGGGGTTCATTGCTCAGCGTTCAAACACAGGCTGAGAAAGAAGGGATTGTTGCTAAAACAGGCTTTGAGTTTTCCTTCTGTCTCGTGGCAGGGTGCGCTGGTCCCCACCAGCACGCACTCAGATGCCGGGGAGCCGTGCGCTTTTGGCAGGGCTCCGGTCTCTGTGGAGCACTGGGATCTTGCTAAAACTGAAGCATTGAGGCCTGAATATATTGTACCGAGCATATATTTCAAGTATATATTCTGGTTGTTGGGCTGAAAGCTTAAATGCTGGGTACCACCCGGTTGTTTCCGAGAAGCTGTGCCGAGTTTTGCATTCTCCGTGCGCGGAGGTGAATGTGACATCCCGCAAAAAGGCCACCCTCGAGCAGCCGAATGCCAAGTCTTTCATTCTCGCTTCCTTCATGTTTATTAAAAATGACTAGGAAGAAGTTCAAAACTTTTGTGTCTGATATGTGTTATATCTATTATGGTGTCAGACAACTAAGAAAAAAGTCACTGGCTAATGAGTCTTAATTGTAACAAAACATCAAATCATTGTCACTTCTGCTGCAGTAAATGGCATTCATTAAATTAATCCACTCCATTACAGAAGTATTTTGCAGAGAATACCATGACCCTACTGCTTCTGTAGCAGTAATAAGCTGAACATATCACTGTGGCACTATTTGGTATATTAGAAAGCAGTTTGAAGCATGGCTGCATGACCCGAAGCAACATCAGCAGGTCTCAGGTAGCATGTTTGAAAAAATAAACTACCTTAATTAGAGACGGGACTAAAGCAGACCCTAGGTGTGAACATTCCTGTAGCTTAGCACTGCATGAAATAAAAATCTGGATCAAGAACCTTCCTGGCTCCATTTGCAGAGCGGCACAAGCCAAAGCAAAGCTTAGATCTCAAATTGGAAGTGGGGGGGTTGAAATCTGGATATTGCTCTATTTTCTTCACTCTTACAATCCCCTTTTAACTTCAGATCTAAACCCACCATGTTTTCTCTCCCCTTTTTCCCCTCGGTATTAGAAAACAGAGAACTGCATTGCGCCCCATCGCTTTTTTTTCTTTTTTTTTTTTTCTTTTTTTTACAACACCGCCATCAACATTTTCTGGCAGGAGTTGCTTTGACTTTTTAACAGCATTCTATTTCATACCATATGTGTACATACACCAACGATGATATACCGCGTTTGTAGCTAGGGAATGGCCTGCTTTATTAAACATCCCCCTTGCCAACAGTAAAAATGAACAGCCACAGTAAACACAGACGCGGCGAGGGAAGAATAGCCCGAGCTGTGTTGCTGCGCATTGTACCTAAGGAAGGAAGCGTCAACCTCTAATTGGCTCTGAATGCAGCCCACCTACTTAGCAAAAGAGGCTGCCAAAAGCAAATTGCCCTGGTGCTCCGTGCGCCGTGCTGCCTTCCCATTGAATTCAGTCAAATGGGAGGCTTTTGCCTTCGTTTTCCAAACTCTCCATGAGTTGGCAAAAAGCTTTCTCGGGGAGAGCCTGTGTGTCCAGAATAAAAACCTCCCGAGGATGCGTTTGCTCCTTCGCCTCCTCCGAGGATGGTGCCACTCCAATTCTTTTGGAAGTTTGAAGATGACTTGCAGGGGCAGGAGGGGGTTGTATTTGTTTTGGGGAAAGGGGATTTTTTTTTTTCCCTGGGAAAATTGGAAGAAAGAGAAATGCAAATCTGTCTTGTAGCTCTCAAGCTACTCAGCACAACATTCGGCACTTATATGTTGTCGCTTTGCCAGCAGCGGGTGTGCAGAGGCAGTGCAGGAAAGAAGAAATTACTACATGTCCTTAAAACGATCGAGAGCCAGTAATTTCTTTTAATTACAAGATCGTAATCACCAGTTTGGGCCCAACCTTTGCAGCCAGGCTGTGGGATGTGGTGGGGATGCTCCTGGGATGAGCAGCGCTGTGGGATTTAACACCACAGGTTGCACCACAGATAGAAATGGTTGGTCGATGGGCAGGTTCCCCTGCTGGCCACTGAAATCTTCCCGTCTAAGCTAATAAAATCAATCGTCCTGAACTAAAATCTCCTGTGAGGGGTTAGAAGTAGACGGCAGAGTTGGGAGAGAAAAGGGTTGTTGGTTGGTTTGATGGTTTCTGTTAAATACTTTATTTACCTTTTTTCCCCTGTTTGTTTTTTTTTTGGTCAAAACCCTGCTTAGAAGCTTATCAGATAATAAGTTTGTCACTTCCATTTCATCACCTTTGAATTCCCACCTGCTTCTTCACCTCTATTTTCTCCTCTCTACATCTGCAAATAGCGTCCGAGACCTTTGTTTCTTTTTAAGGGCATCAACTTGCCAAGGTATTGGTACATCGGGTCGCTCTCCTTCACACGGTGCTTTCACGTAGGGAATTTCAGATGGGAAGAGAAAGGCCAAGAAGGTAAGAGCAGCCAAGTAAACAAAACACTTTTGCAAACTTTGGGTCAGTCTTGTTTGGGGACAGAGGAGAGTCCTGGATGAATTCTTGCCTTCACATGAAGCAAGGGCACAAACGAGTCAGATGGTTGGGTTTTCTTGGCTGCTTCAGAAAACCAGCGCTTCAGGATTAAAAAATAGACCTCGACAGCAAGCTGTGTTTTGCACATTCCTGAAAAGGCCTTTAATTCAGTGTTATTTGATATTCCCAGAGTTGTGACATGACTGCATAGTTGTGTTTCTCGTCCAACAATGACTGTATGAATAGGGTTTGACTCCCTCCTCCCCTTCCAAGGAATTTAGCTTGGCCGTTTTGCTAAGTGTATGAAAAACCACCAGGAAATTGCTGTTTCTTTTTCCTCCCATATGCACATTACTGACACAACATGACTTGCGTAGTCCTTGCTGTAACCTGTACTTTAGCTGGTCAATGTAATTTATAACAGAAAAGCTACATATTATAATGACATGGCTTTCATAATGTGCGTGTGTTGCCTCCACTCTGCTGTTTTACGGCAGCGCTACAAAATATTTTACCAGTGTCTGTGTAAATCCTATAATCTTAAAAATGAAATGGCAACAAAAAGCCTCCGCCTGAC
Organism: Netta rufina; assembly: GCF_964035555.1. Lineage (NCBI taxonomy): Eukaryota > Metazoa > Chordata > Aves > Anseriformes > Anatidae > Netta > Netta rufina. The sequence goes on from NC_140125.1 coordinate 113,838,033, forward strand.
CAGTAAAGCAGAAGCACATACTTCATGCAGTAGCTGAATGTGAGTGCCTGAGGAAAATAATGGCAAATCTGCAGTATTGTGGTGGCTTCAGTCCTGAGGAGTGGTGGCAGCAGAAACACCAGTGCCCTCCCTCATGGGCTGTGGTTGAGATCTGAGGTTTGGTTTTGGGGTTTTGCCCCAAAGCTGTGCTAGCAGAGCGGTAGAGGAGTGGTGCTAAGCTGCTGTGTGTCCTTGGGTGCTTTTCTTCTCTCTCCCCAGTGAGCTCCAACGCTCTGTTGAGCTGAGCCCGAATGATTTACCCAAAGTCATATAAGAGATCTCAAGAGAGCAGAGGATTATACCCATTCCTTGCCTTTAGACTAAAGCTAGAATTAAAAATAAAAATAAAAATAAAAATTAAAATTAAAATATGATAACACCTGAAAGAGAGCTCTAGCTCCAATGTTGTGATGAATGCAGCCATGCCAGGCACATCAGCTCCTGGCATGGAAACCTCTGACTCCAGAAGGTTTTTTTTATAATGTCCCATGCTTGCATTATAGAGGGAGCTGAGGTTGCAATCCAAATCCCTCAGCAGGATGAATCACACCGTTTCACCTCCCTTTGGTGCTCAGCACAGTGTATGTTTGCGTGTTGGAGGGGCTCATGACATGACACCGTGGGATTTGGGCAGTGGCTGACTTGTTTGGGAATTTCCAATGTTCCTGCAGCGATAACTGCCCAAATAATATTCCCTTTGGCTTATATAACAGCAGGACGTTGGGCACCTAAATATTAGCAAAATGTGATTTCCTGCAGAGGGGTTTTGTACATGTTTCAATTCAGGCTCTGCTCTCCCTACCTGAGGGCTTCTTTAGCTTTGGTTCATATTCTCTCCATCCTCAATTCATCAGCAGGAGAGGAGGGATAACAGCAGTTCTTGACCTCAGAAGATTTTGTCACCACTAAATAGGTATCAGCAGTGTTTGGATGTGGTGGGGTTGGAGCAGTGTCAGTGCTAAGACAGAACCCAGTGGCCCAGTGGAGGAAACTGCGATATGCAGATACATGTTTTGTGCATCTTTGGCCCCTAACCGTATCATATTTCTCTTTAAGTGCATTTTTATTCTGTCTTTCTTGAATGTGTGCATATCCCAGGAGAAATCTTAAACAGACACGAGGAGCCTGTCCCTGTGTGGGTGGTACTGCGGGCCCGTGCCGTGTCCCACGTGTCGTAGCCAGGAATGCTCTGGGTACAGCACCCACTGTCACGGCATCTGGGGCTGGGTTTGGCTTTCCATTCAGCCGATGGGTGACGTTTCCAAAAAGCAAATTCTACAAAACGGGGAGTCTCTGGGAGATAATTAGGTGGTTGTATAAATAATGAGTGAGAGCCAGATATTATCTGCCAGCTCTATAGTCACATCCATGGAGAGAAGAGATGAGCTTTCTTCGGGAGCAGGAGAGTTTTCTCAGCTCAATTAAATGGACGTACAGTACCAGCCTGACACTGAGCATTTGTTCCCACAGAAGCCTGTTACAGGGAAATACAGTTAATGTTGCATACAGCCTGTGTTTAGACCTCCCGCTTGGATTATGAAAAATGTTAAAGCTGAAAAAAAAACAACATTCATTATTTGAGTTTCAAAATCTGACTGGCTCCTGAATGCTCTATGCAGCAGGGCGCACCTTTTCCACTGGCCGATTAGCTTCTTGTTATCTTCTTGCAAATGTCTGGCTTCACTATTCCTGTACTTTATTTTAAAAGGCTTTTGCTCTGTGCAATTGAATATACTGTAATCTTCTTATCAAATGCTAAAGCTCTTTAGTGATGCCATTTTGAAAAGTACTTCAGTTTTTAAATTGCAAATTCTTCTCTGGCTGGAAGGTCTCTGTGTTCTGGGTTTACTTAGTGGTTGAGAATATACATATATATGTATGTATAGGTATGTACATGTGTGTCTCTGTATGTAAATGCTGACAAAAAATACTGTCCCATTTCTGAGGATATACTTTAGTGGTTTCCCCTCTAGAACACTAAAGGATGGTTTACAAAGCAGATAAGTGTCTCCCTGGTCATTTTGGGCTGATTTTCCCGTGGTTTTGGTTTTCCTTTTGAGCTCTTTCTGCAACTCAGGTTTCTCCTTGGCTTCAGAACCTCCAAAGCGAAAAAGAAATTCCCCCTGAACAAGAGCAAAGTTTTTCATTATTATTATGAAGCGAAAGAACAAGGCTTGTCTACTTCTGTGTGAGGAACTGAAAATCAGAGCTCATGTATTCTGGTCTCACATCCATCAGTAACTTGTGATGTGACTTGAAACAAAATCACTTAACCTCTGAGTCTGTTTCCCTACCTGTAAAATGGGGTTGAGAATAAGAGGGATACCATGAGCATTAAATATTTAATGTTTGTAAAGTGCTTTGAAGACAGAGTGCGACGTAAATGCTTATCACTGTATTGAAATAGGAGGAACTGGATAACCTTGTGTAGGAAAATTCTGTTAGAAACTGTAACTTCGGGAATGAAGACCAAAGGAGGAGAAGAAAGGACATCTGACAAAATTGTATATTTGAGTGAAATGCACTTGGGAATCTCTCTCTGAAAGTTAGGAAGGGACAGTCTTTGGGACCATTGAAAATAACCTTCAGAAAATCAGAGGATTCGGTAAATAGGCAAAGTTGAACTTTTCTCCAAAAAAAAAAAATCATTAAAAAAACTTCTAAACAAATAATTCTGTTTAGCCTGACCACAGTAATCAAACATAAAATGGGGCCATTATATATGAATGCTGAAAAATAAGAGATCTAGTTACAGACAGGCATTATTCCTAAGTGTATGTCTAATCCTTCCTAAGTGGATGTTATTACTTACCTAGAAGATCAAGGAAATTCAATGGATATGTACTTTATTCAGGAAAGCAATTGGTATAGCACTCCATCTAGGAAGACTATTCCAAGCAGCTCGTACACTTATGTCAGCTTAGAAATTATTTAAAATTGGATAGACAAAAATTTAATGATATGATGCATTGAACAAAATTTCATAATAGAGCGGCAATAAAGAACACATCTTTAAAGTGAGCAATAAAGCAAAACCCCAGCTTTTGTAATAATTTAGGAGGTTTTCTCCGTGGTGTCTTTTATAAATACACTAAAATATTGCGGATACAAAAATATTCAGTCCTTTTTGTCCCTCTGCCCTATTAGCACGGAGAATGCCTTGGGAGATCCTGGAAAGAAAAAGCAGCTGCAGATCTTTGCTCGCTGTGATGGGTCGGCCTGGGCTGGCTGCTGGACCCACACCCAGCCTCTCCATCACTCCCCTTTCCTCAACAGGACAGGGAGAGAAAATACAGGGAAAAAGCTCAGGGTTTGGGCTAAAGACAGGGAGGTAAAGACAAGGAGATCTCTTACCAATTGTCTTCATGTGCAAAGCAGAAGGCTGAACTTGGGGAAAGTGGCTGTGGGGCTGCGCTGTTCATGGTCCCAGGACAGAATGATCATCATGGTCTCTTGTGCTTTATGGCCATAAAAATCCATAAATTCCTAAGACTAACAGGAATGGTGCAGTGAGTCATGCACACGGCAATCGAGGTGTCACAGCAAATGAAAAGTTCTCGCTGTTTCTTTAGAGACCTGGATTCAGAGAAAACATTGATGGTAAGTGAAAGGATTGCTCGTACCAGGCTGCAAAATTGTGGGCAGCCTAAGAACACCCGCGTGTTATCTCCAGACCGTGTAGGGCACTCCCTTTGGAGGTCCGTGCCTGCACCCAGAGCTGTGGAGCAGCAGCAGGGGACGTGGGCTCCCCAGCCTGGCCGTGCTGCTGCTGCTGCTTCTCATCACGTGATGTTACGTTTCACATTTGATGCCTTTTTCCTGTATTTAGAGCTTTATTCCCTCGTATGCCATCACCTATTACAATTATTTACTGAGAGTGCAGTGCCTTTGTGTGATCTTCCCGAGCCCACTCCTGTCAATGCCTAAGAATTGGTTAAATTACGATAATTCACAGTCTCAGCTTTTGCCCACTGTTTTTGCTTCCTCAGAGATCCAGAATTTCTGGCCAAGCTGATGAGATAACCTGCAGCCACGTTATTGCTCTTACGTAGGATATATGCTTCTCTTAAGAGCTGTAAGGTTTACATGCGAGGAATAATTCTGCTCAGAGTGATGAGTCTCTGTAATATATTCATTTGGGTTTCTGTGCCATGTTTTAGATCCCTGTGAAAACAAGCTCCTTAGTAAGTTTTGTAGCGGTAATAAAATAATTTGCTTCAATGTCTCGCTATTAGATGTCACAACATACTTTTGGTTTTCCTCCTAATGTTTATGGGAAAATGGCAATGTGCGGAAGGATTAATCAATCAGGAAAATGATCTGTTATTTCCTTTCCCTTTTAATCTATCCAAAAAAACCTGATGGGCTGCGATGCAAAGTGTCTCTAAGCAGTGCGTATAATGTATGCGATTACTGCATGCTCAGCAGCCAAATGCAAACATTGCAGAGTAGAAACACAAGGTTTATCTAAAAATAAACAAAAAGGAAACAGAAATCTGTACTTCAGATACTGCACGCAAGCTGTTCAAACAGTCAGATCTTAATAGTAGATTTAAAAGTGTCAACAGCAATGGCCTTGTTTTTTTTTTGTTTTGTTTTTTTTTTGCATGGTTAAAACTTGTCAGCAAATTCAGTCTTCTGAGTGATAATAGCACTAACAGGCTTACAACAGCCCATCCTTCATCCTTGGTGTATTACAATATAGAAGAAACCTTACAGGAACAACAAGTATCTGTTGACCTGGGGTCAGCATGGGAATCTCAGGTCACCATTGTAGGCTGAGAAGCTTCTCGAGGAAAGAGCAAAATCCATGAAATTATTGCATTGCTTAACCACGCAGCGAAAGGTCAGAAAGGAACAGACCTCTTCAGATTATATTTAGTAACTATGAAGATTTTGCTTGTCGGAGTCGCTTTGCACCAAATAGTATTTTGCCCACCCTCTCCCTACTCCTCCACTGAAAAATTTCCTCAGATCTAATCTGAAAGTAATCACATGCTCATTAGCAATTTTTCCATTTTCCAGCAAACCAGGCAGTATTAGTCTAAAAGCTAGAAATGCAATTATTTTGCTCCATGTATGTTTATTGACAGATGGCCCAGGCCAGATCCGTACTGGAAGATGCAGGGACGGGACAGCGGAGAATAAGCACGCGATGCTCCTAAATATTAAGCTCTCCTCTGATGCACTCCCGTAAATTGAAGTGACTGCTGTTGCTGTTAAGGTTGGCTTTACACATATTTTTTGCTGGTGTTGACATCTACTGGATAAATTCGCTACTGGCAGGAGGAATACGCTCAGTTTCAAAGAAGAGGAGCGTGCTGCTCCCCTCCTCTCAGGAGGCTCGTGCCACTCAGCTCGGTCTTGCAGAGTCACGGACTCTCGCTGTTTCCTTTTTTGCTGTTTTCTCTGTGTTGTGCTTCGTTTCCAAAATTGTTCCGTGAACAAAAATTGAATTTTGAAGATAGTAAATTGCAAGCGGGTTTGGGCAACAGACTGATGAAACAGCTGCAGTCTTTCTTTCCGAGACTTGGATTTTTCTGTTTTGCCCAAGGCAGCAAAGGAAAATTAGTTTATTAGTTTCACTTCGGTCACTGGTGAATATCTTCCCCCCCTCACAAAAATAACACTTTAATTCTGCCTGATTTGAAATAATTGACCGATCAGGAATGAGGCATGTGCAGGGAGCTACCAGGACTGAATTACACCGTAGGCCTGGAAGATCAATTGTTTGGGAGGAGAGCTGAGGCGCCGCAGCCTTATATTACACCTGCCTGTTTATTGCACTTGGCCGGAGGGGAAGGCACTGCGCCATTCTGATCTGTTGCCTCGGAGAAGTACGGATGTAAAAGGAATGCAAAATAAGGGAGCAGCAAGTTATTTTTTTATGTTAATACATTTTATATTGATATTGAGGACATTTGAGTAAACGGAGCCTCTAGTTTATAGAAGAGCATATGTGTTTTTCCTTCTTTCTATGCCAATATTCTTTGCTAAATGCAGTTAATTTTTTTTTTTGTTTTATATTATTTTTAGTTTTTCAATAATACTTGTAGTGATTGACTGGTAGCAGTAGCACAAATGCTTAGTAAAATTAGTCCCACTGGAAGATTACTCAGATGCTACATCTCTTCGCCTTACTCCTCCTTCCTCTGCCTGTTTTAATGATTTCATTTTAAGAAAAACGACCTGAGGCACAGTGGAGAAAAAAATAAAATAAAAGGCACAACAACAAAAAATCTGACGGACTTATTCTTTGGCAAACCCATGGAACAGAAGCGAGGCCAGATGTTTGCTATACAGGCATTTGGCATGTATGTAGAAATCTCGCTACAAGACTGCATATAGAGTTTTTGACAGCTTTGGCTGAACGGAAATGAATGATTGCTATTCAGGATAAAATGCAAACATTTTGGCCAGTGCTTGCAAATCTGGGAGCTTCACAGTTATATTCTAAACTAGGTTCTCCATATTCTTAAATCCACATTTCAGTAGGTGCTTACCAAACGTGGCATGATTTATCTCTGTGATTTTTTGAGGTTCTACATCACCTAACGTATCTTGAGAGGGTTTTTGCAAGCAGTTCATGCTTTTGAGAAGTGAGCTGATCCTTATGTTATCATGCTAGTTCTAAAGCAGCTAATTAAAAGCTTCAGACCTCTGGCCTAGAAAAGGTAGGTTACTGATTTACTGCGTTCGGCAAACAGTTTTCATCCGACAGTTGGAAAGATAAAACATGAGCCGCTAGTGGCAAATTTTAAGTGAGAAGCAAGAAGGGGTGGTGGAAGAAGTGATAACAGGAATTGCTTTTAAGAGGCACAGGAGCAAGCTGAGAAGCAGGTGGCTTTGATACTGGGTGTGCTATTAGTTCATTAGGATGGTGGCACAGTCCCTCTCATTCCTGAAGCATCCGCCTTTCAAAACAAAGCAAAAATAACAAGCAGATGTAAGCGATACTTCTTCTGGTGAACCAGCTGAGAATAAAATCAGTCGCTTTACGAAACATGGGTAGACCAAACAGAGGTGATGAGCTGTGACTGCATACGGACAGATAACATGGGCTTCTGGCCTTCAGTGACATCCACCAGGATGGGAACATTGAGATTTGAAATCCCCAAGTGTCTGCCAGGTGAGCTGGAAGAAAAGTCCAATATTTTTAGCCGGGAAAAGGGTTACGTGTACTGATGCACGGGTAGTGATGGTACCAGTGCCACAAAGCAAGCAAATGTCTCCTGGAAATGTGCAAGGAAACTCCCCTCTAAAAGTGTGACTAGAGTAGAGGTGGCTCCATAAATGAAAAGTGAGAAAGCTTTTGAGGATATGAGCATGGAGGTCAGCAACCGACCCATATTCAGGGCACCTGACACTGCAAAAACAGAAGTTATTCCCCATGGTGTAGGCATCTTGCGCAGCCTCTGGAAATTCCTTATCGCAGGATGGGAATAACTGCACTTTCCTACTTCAGTCAACAGCACGAAGTGCATCATGTAAAAACCTCCAGGATGCTTAGATACATGATGATATGGCCTGTGTTCATCTGTGTGCAGTAGATTTAATATTTCTTGTTTGTTTTGGAGGCATTTTGCATCTAATAAGCCGTTTTTATATACCAGATGCTGTTGCTCGCTGCGGCGTACATGTGGTCTTCATTTTGGGGGAGTGATAAATGCATTCTCTTAGAACAATGAGTTGGAAAACGCTGTGTGGTCAGAGGACATCAGTCCTGAAAGAGGAAATGTGCTGCTTCCCCTGGTGCCACCTGAAGCTTTTACCTGTGAACATGGAAAACGGGGATGGGGCAACCCAAAAATACCCTATAAGAGGGTAATCCAGTTAATTCATAAATACAGTTAATTAATTTTTGAAGGAATGCAGGTGATCCAGAGAGATTTTGCAGCAAAATGCACTGTATTTAACCCTTTCCTTGGTGGAGACCTTTCTCCTAGTAGGAGAACTAGTAGTAGTCACTGCTTGATCAGTCTTCTCCAAGGGCTGGAAAATTGGAGAATGGCAGCAAATCAAAGGGAATTTCTCCTGCATGGTCCAAATATAATCTGAAGACCTAGTCTGCACCCCTAAGAAACCAGCCCCAAAAGAGCCGAGAACCTCTTAATTAAATTTTGCGAGATCTAATTTGTGACATTTGGCAACGCCGACAGTAGCTTATTCTCCATTTCTGCTTTATTAACTATGAAGTCTTGGGCGAGATTAGGTATGTCAGGTGCTGGCATCCACCCCGTGCATTTTGAGAAGATGGCCGGTTTCCCCAGAAGCAACCTAGTCGCATCCCTGCCTTCCCTCCTCTGTTTTTCCCCGCTGGCAATTTTGGACCGTGGTTGCTGGCCGATGCCCAGGCAGCCCCTGTGCAGGGATTTGGGGTCCCGGCTGCCGGCTCAGCCCTGTGAACCTTCCTGCACAACCTCCCCACGAAACGAACTGGCCGTTAACATAGCAGCTTTTGGCATTTGGCTTCCTTTTGTTTGCTTTTCATGCTAATGAGATAATTTAATTAGGGAAGTCAATGTTTTGGGCAGTGTTTTGCAAGCAGAAGTGTTACGGAGGAACAGGATGGATTTTCTCTCTTCCCATTTTTTAGCCAGGCTGGGTTCCAGGCAGCGCCGGCTACTCAGGACCCTGTAGAGACATCTAAGAAAGTTTATTATGCCTTTGTGTAAAGTTCTGGTGGATTTTCATTTAGAAAATTGCTGTGCAAAATTCCAGTCGCGTTGCTGCAGGAGGACATTGCAGCGCCCAAGAATCTGCAGCAAATGGCAGCTGAAATTGATTTTGGGGAATGGAGCTCAGAGCTCTGCCCTGAGCTTTGGGGGGATGTTTGCAACGTGCCATGGGGGAGAAACAGATCAAATGAGAGATCTTTCAGATAAAAACCTAGAGAGAGAGGAATGGCGTTAAGAATATTCTCAAGGTGCCTATCCCAAACCATTTTATATCCATTTGTATATTTTATATCAATGTATAATTGACAATAGCTTTGTCTGAGGATGGGGATCAAGGCCTTTCAGTATAGTGCAAGACATTTGACAGATAGGGGGATTCCCCAAAAGGTAGTCTGATGTAAACCATGTACCTTTGTGTGTGTCCAAATCTGACACATTGCAGGGTTTTTAAGTGGCATTGTTCTTCATCTTCTGCTCCAGTGGTGTGAGCAGGAGAATGCTTCTGGAGCACTATGAGTTTTTCTCACCCTGCCAATGCTCGTGATCCATAAATTGCAGGGTGTGTTATCACTACCACTCAGGTTGGAAAGGAACTGGCACTTGGAAGCAAAGGATGAAATATAGGAAATTACTGTATTTAAAATAAATTTCCACTTGAAATTTCCCAGAAACTTAGGAATAAAACATACACATGCAGACTTTTTAATAACTCCTTATTTTGGGACGACCATATCCTGCCAGCTTCAGGAGAAAGAAACCAAACTTTCACTCTCAATGTGGCTGATTTATTTTTTTTTTAATTGGATAGTCTAGTTTATCTTTTTACTTATCTAAAGATAATTTTTCCACATCTATCTTAAAAACTCAAGCATATACACACTTTTCTACAATATTTTGAAACAGGGAAGGAAAGATATAAATTATGTGTTTTGCAGAGTGGACTCTGTCCTGGGAAGAGAGTTGTGTTTGCAGCTCTGATTTTTTTTAATATGTCCCAAAGCATGGTCTCTTCCAACATATATTTGGAAAATTAAGTCCTATATAATCTCTTAAATCTTGTGCTCCTTTATCACTTACAGTGTTAGGACTTTTTTTTCCTTTTTTTTTTTTTTTTAAAGATCTGATTGTAGCAAAGCAGCTCAAGCCTCTCTGCCTTGTCTTGGATTTTACAAGAGCTTTACAACTGTTTACAAGACTAAATCAGGGGTTTACAAAAGTAGACCTTGCTTGATAATAAAGTTGTTTCCTTGCCCCTCAAATATTTCTGGGTCTTATCTTTCTACACAGCTGCTTGTAGTTCAGCTTTACAGAATCTCTTGATTGGATTCCTACTGCCTTAGTCTAACAAAGAAGTCTTTCAATGAAGTTACCCAAATGGAAAAAAAAGAAGTTAAGTAAAAATTGTAAAAATGGAGTAGTCAGATCCTTGTAGGCTTCTAACAATGATTCCATATCTATCTAAGAGAGTCTTCGTAGGTTATAAATAATGTTGAGCTGAAATTAAACATTTTGTTTGTCACGCTTCTGAAGTAAAGACTAGCTCCCAAAGCTGCGAGGTTGACTAGTTTGTTACTGGTTGATAGGGCTACTATTTTATTTGAAAGATTTTTTTTAAAGCCACATTTCCTTGTGTGCAAAGTGTGTGCATGTGTGTGCTTGCAATTAAATGATGCCCAGAATTTATACATTTCGATGAGATTTTGGTGCTGTATACATAAATTAATGTCCTTACCCCCCTGTGCCTCGGGAAGGGTTTGTTGTGTTGGTATGCACTGATAAAACTGCATCCAGTAACAGTTCCCCTGCAGCATATATCTGAAATCATTCGAGGTTAGGTACTTAGACATCTTCTTCTGTATCAGTTACAGTCCTTCATGCTAGATCTGATTACAGCAAATCTCTCTCTTCTTCTTCATATTTTTTTCTGTAAATCTCATAAAATACTTATGCTTTGCATGCACTTAACTGCTTTTTAAGCTCTCTAATAACCTATTTTATCTGTGCTTCCGTTCAGCCAGTCTGAAAACTCGTAAGGCTATTTAGCTGCTTATTTTAATGTTTCAAACTCTTTCTTTCTTCTTTTCTTCCATCTCTCTAATGACTGCATACCTACTTCCGCTGTGCTGTCTCCCAACCTCTCTTGCCGATCATATTTCTCCAATGTTATTATGTAAAAGGTAAATTTAGAAACAAATGCTTACCCAGGAAAAAATTTAAATTAAAAGGCTGACCTTTATTTTTGAAGTCACTTAATGAAGTTGACTAATAGTCTAAGAAATCTGATTCTCGTGCTTCAGACTGGCTGAAAGCCTGTTTTTCCTTGTATTTATATCTGTGAGGACAGGCATTTTAAGGAGACCTTGACTAGATAAGCGTGGAGAGCAGGGAAAAAAGCTGCTCTAAGGCTCAAGCCGGACTGTCATTTAGAGGAACATGAATAGGAAACATTTTTTCTGCAGAACAGTGAGTGCTTTGGGCTCGGGGGAAGAAGGGCTGTGTTTAAATGTATTGAGCATAAAATGAAATGTTAATCACTTAGGTTTAATAAATCTGCAGCAATGATCTGTTTGAACCTGGTAAGAGGCCTGTAGTTAGCACGCCGCTATCTCAAACGCCTCTGGTCTTTTTCTTGCCTCTGTGTACAGATGTGGAAGCTGCGGAAACACGGCACAAACGAGCTGGCAGAAGAGACGTGGTGAAAAATGAGCACCAGCATGAGGGTGGTTTTCAGCTGAGAAGGCAGGAGGGCTTCTGAATTGCCAAAGGGCTTGGGGTAAATTTGGAGGTTGAATACAGTTGTACGTGTAGGTGCCCCATGTTATAGACCTGATGATGCTCCCGTTCTGCAGAAAAAAAAATAAATCTCAAATTTTATTGTTGGGCAAGTTGTTTGTATGAGAAATTTCAAAAATTTGTGGTTTTCACTAGCAGAGAACTGATTCACATTTTACCATCCTTCAAGAGGAGATTTAAAGTCATTTCTTTTTTTTGGCCTTTCTCACCCACTGCACCGTGTATTTTGGCCACGGGGAGCCAGGACAGACACCTGCCACATTTCTCAGCAGGGCAGTCAGTCCTGTTTCATTGCTCTCCTACCTTCTTCCCTAGTCAACCTTCCCAGGCCTGTCGTGCAGTGAAAGTAAATTACAGAGGAAAGGGTCAGGTTCATGTCTTGCCTGGCTCCAGGGAACTTTGCAGGGCCGTTCTCTGAAATCAGTGGGCTCTCAATGCTTGGCATGGCTCAGTCCTTGCTACACCTACGCATCGATGGTGATCTTCAGGGACCAGGGCAGGCATTTTGTTTGCTTTGCCATATCACTAAATCTCATTTCAGATTTGTCGTGGGCTTCTTATTTCCGCCTGCTTGCTCGATCTCTCTTCTGTAGCTTATAGCCTTTTCCGCAGCTCTCCCCTTAATGCCGTTTTGATCTCCTTTTTGCTTCAGATTTATCAGTTCATCCAGTTACGGCTATGGGTTTCTCTCTTTTCTCTCCTCCCTCTTTAGTTTGGTAAGGGTGTTTTTCCCCCTCCAAGAGCATTTTTGTTCCTTTTGGCTGCACAGCGAAATCCTTTGATTCTGTGTGACAAACAGGAACACACATTTCCTCTCTCGTCGAGATTAAAGACACCTGGCTACTCCGGCAATTCCTTCTTGGTAGAGCGTGGGGGAAGGCCTGTCTCATTGACTTCACCACCTTCACTAGATAGTTTGTCAGCTGAATTAGCTGTACAGAGTGATTTTCAGCAGTAACAACATGCAATAGCCCTCCTCATGGACTTCTGATATATGCAAATCCTACGTTCTTTCTATTGCCAGGCATGACTACCTTGTGGTTTTGTGGTATCTGGAGCCATGGTGGACGTATATGAGATGGCTTTAAGCTCATCTCCTTGAGAAATGACTTCTGGACAAGGCAGTGGGGAGCTTTGTGCTAGCAGAAGGAAAAAAAAAAAAAAAAAAAGAAAAAAAAAAACAGTTGATAGATAGTTGATAGGCTCCAAAACAGAAGTTGATAGATTGTAATTAGCTGGGGCAGCAAGTGTATTGTGGGCAGTGCTGGGAGTTCCCCAAGTCTGAAAAATGAGGTGAAAACCTTCTTTTTTTTATACCTTTGTGGTGCTCAGGGGGATTTAAAGCTAAAATTGAAGGGCCTAGAAAAGAAAAATACGTGTGCATACATATGAATTGTGAGAAAAAAAATCCCTTAAAAAGGGAAAAACAATGAATTATTTGTGGGTATTGATACTGGTATTTATAAGCATTAGTATCTTTCTTCTCCCTTTCTCCCCAGTTGAAAGGTGTGGTTTTCTGTTTGTTTTGGTTTGGTTTTCCCTTATTCTTAAAAAAATCTAAAACAATCCATGGAAAATTTAGCCTAAAATTGGATACAAAGCTGGGACAGGGGAGGGTCAGGCTGGGGGTTAGGGAAAGGTTCTGCACCCAGAGGTGGTCGGGCACTGGGACAGGTCCCCAGGACAGTGGTCACAGCACCGAGCTGCTGGAGTTCAAGAAGTGTTAGGACAGCGCTCCCAGACGTAGGGTCTGGTTTTGGGTGGTCCTGTGTGGAGCTAGGAGCTGGACCCGATGATCCTTGTGGGTCCCTTCCGGCTCGGGATATCCTATGGTTCTGTGAATCTCTGACTTTGGAACAGCCAACAGCTGCGTTAAGGTGGAAATACTTGTATGCCTGTGATTAGTGACTGCTGTCCTCGCTGTTCGTGTGTGGTTTTTGCTCTGGCCTCCTTCAGGGCCGTTCCTCAGGATGGTTTATGCTGCTGTCCCGTGTCGAGCTCTCTGCGGAGGAATGTGATGATTGAGCTTGGCTCCGGACACGGTTTGTCGGAGAAGTTTTTCTTCTGAGTACAAAATATGTTTTAAGCATTATTATTATGATTATGATCCTTGACAAAGATAGACTAGACAAAGCATAAACTCTGGATCCAAAAATACATTTAAGAGCTAGCCCAGACCATTTCTTACCTCACCCAGCAGCTATTTATGAGAACATTTTATATTGTTTCTAATTTTAAGCAATTAATAACAAGCACTAGCAGTTGAATACCCATTTATTAGCTAGTTATCCCCTCCAGTTTTTCTGCACGTCTTCTTGCTGTCAAATATCTTTGCATCCAGCCAAAACCAACATGCTTGAAACAAGCAGTGTATATTTAACGCAGTGCATTTCCAGCTCTTGCTTTTAGTTTTTATTGTAAATAGAATAAAAGACGGTGACTGGACAAAGAGGAGAACTTGCTTGTGAAGAGGGCGGTGGGTTTTAAGTAAACTTCTTAATGCACAGCTTAGTCACAGGCTTTTTTCCTCCTTGTTATTGACGTAATTGCCTGTCAGTCTCATCTGATAGTAGAATTGCTGGGGGCATGGTGTCTTGGATCGTGTGGCAAAAACTGCTAGCTATTGACTTGTGTGCATGTGTGCTCTGCTCTCCGCTGAATTAAATGTCAGATATACTCAAGTGTGTGGGTGGGTGGGGGATATGTGATTTGGTTCTCTCTCGTTCCCTTGTCAAGAAGTACACTAATACAGCTAATGGAGATCCTCGAGCACAGAAGGAGAAGGGCATTCAATTGACAGCCACCTTCCAAACAGTCAAAAAAGATCGCTTCCTGCACTGGGGGATATAAGATATGAGAAGAAACTTCCAAAGCAGGGAATAATAAAGGCTATTGTGAAATTGCAGCTTGCAGTTTACAGTCTCCCTTTTTGCCTGGCTTTGCAAAAGGTTTATAAAACTAAAGGAAGGAGGTTTATGCCTGTGGAATTTTTAACCTTTAAAGATGCTATCTTTAGGTACAGATTTTATTCTGAGATGCTTGACACAAGAGGAAAAACTTGCTTTCTTTGCTGCTCCTGAAACAAAAGTTTCTGTTTTCACTACTGCATCTATCACAGCACTTGTGCCTCTGGTTTTTACCATGTTTTGTGTCTGTCTATCATGTCCATACAGTCCTGTGGAAAACCCCAAATGACCTTTCTGATTTAAAGTATCAGAAAGCCACAAAAACAGGAGAAAGGGGAATTTTTGAATCCCTCAACCTCCAAGTCATAAAGTCAAATCTTGCATCAAATCCTACCAGAGAAAAAACAACTGGTTCTGTTGGATTACCAGGAGTGCTGATTTTGTGGTCAACATCCACAGCACTGCTGGAGCAGGGTGGCATCATCACCATTGCCAATGCAGGTTCTTGGGAGATCTGTGTTGGAAGATGATTGTGGTAGGGATTTTTTTGTTGTTGCTGTTTTCTAATACATATTTATATCATTCATTTTTTAACTGAGGAAGAGTTTTTTTCCTCTCAAGCCAGTAGTTCCTTGGTGAAGCACATGAGCCTTTAATACACTGCATTTAGTCGTAGTAGTTGTTTTTGTTTGCTTTTTTTTTTTTAGTTCTACTGGGTGAATAGCTACCAAAATTGTTGATAGGCACACTGGTTTATACCACTTCTAAATAATAGCTCTCTGAAGCATTTTGTTATCTCTAAGTTTCTGGGTGAGTTTTGTTTTAGCTTCCATCCTAGCAGATATTTTTACTGTCCATTTTTGTATCTAAGAATTTGTGAAACAAAATTGCTTCAGCTGACCTGTTGTTATTATTACAAACAATTTATTGGATCGTGTGATGCAAATAAAATAAATCAGATGCTGCAGTGACCTAGATACTCATTATTTATTTATGGGAATAAATATATTTAGCATGTATTTATACTGTTCTTCAATTCAAAATGCTGTAAACTCTCAGTTACTCAGACCTCTGCTGGGAAAATAGCATTATTGCCACCATTTTGCAGGTTAGGAAACCTCGGCAGGAAGACTTAAATAACTGCTGTAGGCTATGTAAGATATAATTATCAGAACTAGGATTAGATGTTGGGAGTCTCAAGTCCCAGCGTTGTGTTCAGCCGTCTTGCTCCTGGCTGATAAAATCTGTGGATAACAAAGACTGAGGAGGTAAGTAATGATAAGGACAGGATGCTCACACAAAGTGATTTGGTCATTTGATCATCTTGGCTACATTAAGTGTTTTACGTCTAGCCAAAAGCACGGGAGGAGACAGAAAATGCTGGCGTGCCCTGGAGAACAGAAGCTCTAGGGAAAGCTCGGGCGTCCTCGGGGTGAAATGTTCCTCCCGTGGGAGGAGGTCGGGTGAAAAGGAGGGTAGGGGACAGTGCAAAGCAGTACTCAGCTTTAAAAACAGAGAGGTAATGAATAGCTCCAGCAGGCAGATTTTTCTCCCTCTGGTCTTTAGGATTATTTGGTCGCACGTCAAGTGCAGAGAAGTCATAGTGATGATCTGAAGACTGTTGAGAAAACTGCAAGATGGAGCTGTTGGAAACATTTTCCTGCTATCAGAAGATTTGAAGGATGATTTTCTTCTAGCTCAGCGTCCCGTGATTTGTGTGCTGTTACTTGTTATTCTGCTGGAGAGTTTGGGCAGATGGTGTTTCCTCGGGTCCGAGGCACGGGTCTCTCCACCACATGCTTGTAGTTGTTCAAACTCTCCAACTTCTGTTCTTGATTAACATTTACTACAACACTGCTCTCTTCCTCCCGACGTTCAGCTCAGAATAGGAGTGTAACAATGCTCTCCTAACACAGAGGAGGCTTGGCAGGAGCTTGTCCTGGTGACTGCAGAGCACGGGCACACTGCAGGGACCTCACTCCCAACACCTGTTTGCTTTTCAATCTTTCAGGCACACTCTCGAGTTCCCTTTGAGAAGCAGCCGCCCTCCACCGAGATGTCACGGCACCACAGCCGGTTTGAAAGAGATTATCGGGCCGGGTGGGATCGCCGGGACTGGAGCTCCAACGGCAACCACGTCGGCAGCACCAACTGCAGCAGCGCCGCCAGCACCACCAGCACCAACCGCCCCGGGCTGCTGCCCCTGCCCATCGTCCCCTCCCGGCTCCCCACCCCAGCCACCGCCGCCTGCACCACGGGCAACAGCGACGTGATCACAAGCCTGGTGGCCAACTCGTCTCCAGCTTCGACGACCAAAGTAAGAATTTAGCTTTTTTATATATTCCTTATTTATTTTATTTATTTATTTTTTTTCTGGGGATGATGTCTTGAGGGGATGTTAGAGGTGGAGCATCATCCGTCCCTTTGCAAAATCTGCGTTTGCAGCACAGCAAAGAACAGGAGAAAATGTTTTCCTGGGCAGTCTCTGCCTTTTTATCATTTTGTGCATTGTGCACGCACTTGAACAGGACATCTTTGCTCTGAGACTTAGGGTTTTCATGTTCCTGAGAGGCCCAGGGCTGAGCAGAGCAAACTCCCCTTTTCTTCTAGCAGTGCCTACATTTGGGCTCTCCATCGCTTTTCCTGGAGCCTGTGGTTCCCATTTTTGCTTTTGAGAATGCCCTCGTTGTCTGGTTACCAAGGCAGGGCTGTGGTTGACAACAGGTGGATGTGGTTTTCATCCAGAAGGTGCAGAAAATGGGCAAAGGGCATAATTTTGGCCAAATGGTGTCTTTTTCTTTTCTTTAGTTGGTACTTTCATATGAGGTTTACAAAGCCTCATTCTTAGTGCAGATTAGAGTGTAACAGTGGGACTGTTAAAACCAGGCTCTCTCTTTTGTACAGAAATGCACACTAAGAAGGAAAAAAAATGTTAAGCAGCTAAGAATTGAAATCACTAGTAAATCATTGAGGCGTTTTGTTCTAATATATAACTGGGGAGAGGGGACAGCTTTTTATTTTTTCTTCTTCTTCTTTTCTTCTTCCCTCTCTCTCTCTTTTTTTTTTTTTTTTTTTTTTTTTAAGCCACCACAAACATTTAGCTCTTTTAAATCTGCAAAGAACAAGTTGTTATTCCAGTTAGAAACTTAGGGTTTCTTTCTGCATGCAAATTCAGGTAGAACAGCTGGGGAATAGAAAACCCTGGCAAATTGTAAAGGTGACCACAGCATTAGCAAAGTGAGCCAGAAGCACTGCTGGTTTTCTTTTTATGATATTTAACATTTTCTTTCAACTTGGTTTCATTTTAATAACTGCAAGTGCCAAATGCAGCAGACACAGACAGGGGAAAGGAGACAATAAAGTTATTTAAAGCCAAGAGCAAGCTGAAATTTTACTGCAGTACCATTATTATATTGATTTTTTTTTTTCTTCACACTGTAGAAAAACAAGGTCAATGCTGCAGAAGGAAACATTAGGCTAAAGTTTACAGTGTATTTGGTTTTAAAAATTTTCCATGGTGTCTTCAAATAATTTTCATTTGAAAGAAGCCAATCTGATCAAAACATACTTAGAGTGCTCCAGATGCTATCCACAGATAGACGCATTTCAATCATGCTTTTTCTGGAGAAGATTGAGGCAATTTTGGAGCCAAAGCAGTCATTTCATTTATCATGACCTTTGTTCCTGGGTCTGCTCAGAGTCCAAGTATTGTCTGAAGCTGATCAGCCCTTCTCCCAGATGTTCAAAACCATTTTGAAGCACAGCAGTGCCAGTAAACCATGTGTTTACTGGGGAAGAGGAGGCAGGAACTGCAAGTTAAATGCCTTTTGATCATATGTTCAATGTGAACTGTTTTCTAAATTACCTTATTAGGCAATTTTCTGATTACTTTCATTAGTACGAATGTTTTGGCATGAATAGATCAAAAGCAATAAACAGGCAAGAATGGAGGTAGCATGGGACACTTTTTGTTCAGAGAACTGTTAATCAGCTGTGTAATCTCCCATAAAATTAATGTGCAAAAATGCCTACCGTCCTTGCCCCAGCCTCTTCTGCCGAGAATCAGCTGAGCAGCTCTGAAAATTCAAAATGGCATGTACTGAAAGAAAAAGACTTTTAAAGAGAAGGGAGGGAGGATCAACAGAGATGTAAGGGTATAGTGTATAGCGAGATTCCAACTAATGATGTGGAACAGTGTCAGGAAAAAAATATCAGGTGCTCGTACATACTGATGCTCACCCCACCTGACTCCATCTCTCTCCCTGACACACAGCCGAGGTTAGCACTTGTGGTTAGCGGTGTCCCCAGCCAGTGCCTTTCTCTTGAAGAATCCGGCTAATGGTTAACCATAAAAAACGAGGTCTGTATAAAGAGGAAATCACAAGTTGGGAGAGTAATGCGGTTGCTTGGTTTATTTAAAAAAATAGGAATGTGCCAAATCGTTTTGAGCTGGGGAGAGCTCAGTCTACCATCTGGAGCCTTCTTGTTAACGTGTTTATGGGGTACCAGGTCACAGAGGGACAGTGGCATCTTAAGATTAATTTCTCAGTTCTGTTTTGTGGTTGGAAGCAGGATATTTGATAGCTTAGTTGGAACTTTCCTCTTCTGTGATAGTCTAAGGATATGGGTACAGCCAGTGATATTCCTCCAGCCTGAGGACAGAGAGGCCTCTCTGCTTCCTCCAGTTACCAGCTTTGACTTTAGTGCATCTCCTGAGCTGGTTTGAATAACTCAAAAAGCACAAAGGCCCAACCTTTTGTTTTGTATTCCTGCTGTTTCATTATCTTCCCAGTTACAACTTGATTCATTTTTTAATAAATCATTTAGTCTGGCTTCAGACTTTGATCCTTGATTCCTCTAGTTTCCTGCAGTGTACCAGTTTCAGTAGCCTCCAAAGCGACTCTGTATCTTTTACATCCCCTCCAATTCTTCATCCGCCTTTGAAAATCTGGATTCCAAAACCATACGCAACATTTCAGCATCATACTCACTCTTCCCTCATATAGAGATAAAACCACTCCCTTCCTCTGTTCCCATGCATACAGAGCTAATAATAATTGTTCCAGGCTTTTTCACCAAGGTGCTAGATGCACACATAGCATTTTTCACTTGGGTCCTTACACTGCTTCCAGAGTAACTGCAGTTGTGGGTACAGTCATGTGTTCTTCCTTTTCCTACATGTATAACTTCACCATTTGTTGCATGAAAACTCATCATTTCACGCAAAAGCGTTGTTCTCCTTACTTTCCACCCCTTTAATATTTCTACTACCCACAAATTTATCAGTGTTATGCCAATTTACTTCCGGATCTTGGTTGCAAAGTTGAATACCATTTGGCTTAGTATCAGCAGTTATTGTCTCGTGTTGAAACATTTCCCGTTGGGAGGTAAAATCTTAGAAAAAAAAATACATCAGTTTACCAGTTCTTAACTCATTGACCACTACTCCTGTCAATTGCAAAGTCTTTAATCCAAAACATTGCACAGTGCTAAGTCAATAGTTATTAAAAATACATATAACATGCCATCATCCTCCATTAGTTGTTATCAAGCAGAGTCATGATCTTGTCAAAAACTGAAGGGAAGTCATTTTGACAAGAGCCCTGTCTACTGATACCTCTATTGGCAGGCATTGGTGGTATTCCTGCCCTTCACCTCCTGATGGACTGAATCCTAAAATGACAAATTCAGAAAGGAGGAAAAGCCTTCTTTTCTCTCCGACTGGACTGCGAAGCTGCCTGTGTTGGTGATGGAATTGCTCTGGGAATTTATAGATAAATAGCTTTAAGGACCACTAGACTATCTAATCTGGCTGAACCATTTGGTCTTTAAATTATCATGGAAATGTATGTAAGATTAAAGACTTCACCCCGAGTTATGAGATATGAATGGAAAAAGCATTGGAAGGGAGAGAAAAAATTGATCAAATTAACTGTTGGAGAGAGGTGAAACTGTCTTCAGAAGGAAGCTTAAGATATGTGTAATGCCAGTGATGAGGGGGTTGGGCTTCGTCTCTGTTTTTATGCTTCTGGAAGAGCTTTTTACGTCTTTCTGTGGAGGGCTTTAGAAGGATTTTATTACTAATTATTAATGTGTAGGAGAACTTTAGAACTAATTATACTTTGCAGACCTTTGAAATTTATTCTCAAAGCGTACCTGTAACCTTCTTACCACAGATGCTTTGGTACAAATCACACTTAGTGGATCTGCCACGTTTAAGTACTTACGGATGTTTGGTCTGAGTTATTTAAACAAAAAGAAATATCTGTATTTTCATAAGCCTTAATTTTTGCTGAGCAAAATAAAAATGATACTTTGCACTGCTGTAATCTATTTCACTGGAGGCTGCCAGGAGAGGTGAGAAAAAGTATTTAAACCTCAACAACATACGAAGAGTTCAATACTGCACTTCCCATCAGGGAAACTGAGACACTGGGAGGTTTTGACCGTCATTTTTTCTGCTCATTCTGTGCCACCATGGGCAAAGTTCCAGCTCTTTTAACTCAGCTTGGCTTTTCCTCCTTGGTGCTGTGCGGAAAGCCACTGACGGGCACCCAGGGGTCAGCGCAGTTTAACGAGATGAGCCCTTCACTGCAGATCTGCCTCAGCTCCTCGAATGCCTGAAGCAGCCAGTAGGAGAAATGCAGAATTTCCTGCCATTAAACTGCTGCCTTTGCATCAGTCCTTAGTACCCTGAGCCCTGTCACATATGACGATGGACTTCAGGTTTGGGTTTGTCCCTGTGTTGTGGTTTTCCCAGGTTTTTTTTTTTGTTTGTTTGTTTGTTTGTTTTCCTGCAGTGAGGTTATTTGTGGGTAGAAGGAAGCTATCAAAGAAATCCATATAAGACTGCAGCACTGCTTAAGATATTGGCAACAAAACACTCTACAATTCATTTAAGGATGCTGCACACCATTCCAGCTATGTTTTCCGTTCATCTCAGCATCTTCATTCTTTGTTGCTTTTCCGAATTACTTTGCGAGTTACTTGTACAATTTTCTCCATCAAAGCTCCTGTATCACAGCTTCAATTTAGAAGTGTTGTCATGGGCTGTAATTTGAAATTTTATTACCAAGAGATTTTTTGGTTATAGAACATTTACTTTTATCATCTCTATATTATTTTTAAATGCCTGAAAAGATTGATACATCAACAGAATCTGTGCAACACCAGGCGAGATCTAATTTTTTTTTCAACCTTAATTTTAAAAACCCTTTGCTTGGAACATAAATTGATTCTTAAGCCTCCACACACTTAATGATTTGTTATTCTCAAGGTTAAACCTATGACAAATCTTATAAAAATGCCAGTCTTCAGTTTTGATAAGATTTTCTCCAGCCGAGCTCAGGGATAACTATATAGTCTTAAGTCTTTAAATAGCATAACTGAGATGTGATGCTGGCCTCCTGTACTTACAGCACTCTCATGCCATTTAAGGCACGCGTGGTGTTGCTGCCATAGTTTTGATCCCACTGTGGTTAGCCGCTGTTCTGATGTGGGAGAGAAGACAGAGATGCTAAAGCATTTATTCACCTCTCTGGCAAGGCAGGCAAAGGATTGCAGGGGGAAAATCGCCCCCACTGCCTTTGTCTCTGTGCATCACTGCAACTAAATCGCATTAAAAAGATGCGTGGGGAGGGGAAAAAAAAGATCTTATGGTAAAGGAAAAACAAGTCAGTACGGCTGAGGAATGCACAGTAAAGAGGAATGAAGTGGAACAGCCCAGAAGTAAAATGTTCTACGTTTCTTTCCCTTAAGGTCCAAAAAATTTAGCTCCCTCCATGGCAGTCTGTCACATGCAGACGGTTTGCTGTGCGTTGCGGAATTTATATTGTCTGTTTTCTTTCTCTCACTTCTGAGGTGATGATTTGCTAAGCTGGTGTATGGCTTCCACAAATATTTAAAATATTGATTAAGCAGAGGAAAAATAAACACGCATTGTTTTTCGAGTTACGCCTTATGTTGTACATGACTAATTACATACAACAATTTGCTCTGCAACGGTAACTGAAATTTATGTACTCTTTTTATTATAAAATGTAAGAGGCTTGCATAAGGAGAGAGATTATAAATATTGGAATACAACAGTTGCTAGAAAACAGTCAAAACATGCACTGATGAAGTATATAGGATTTGCTGTTCCAGCTTCCCTGTGCAAAGCTACTCTACCGGTCCCCCGAGGGCTCGTATTGATAGCTGGCATATTTTTGTCACCATTTCAGATAGTAGCCTGTCAATTCTTTGATCTAGACATGATGCAGCAGTCCAGACCAAGTGCAGTAATGGCAAAAGCCGTGTTACAGATCTGTCTGATTCTTTTGGCAAATTACTGTGATGCTAAGTGAGGTTTCAGTACCTGGATGTCAAAAAGTGCAACTGATTTTTTTGATTTTTTTTTTTCCCAGGAAGGTATTTTTACCTGTGAATAAATTTTTAAAATACAGTAATGTGAAGTTTTCAGGGTTTTTGAAATGCAAGCCCTTTCCCACCTAAGCAGAGACTTCTACATGAAGCTCTAATTATGACAGATTATTACATGAATATGGGAAAGCAGAGGAGTGCCCCAGAGGAAATAACACACAATGGTTTGTAACAGAAGATAAGGACGGGTTTTCTCTGGCACCCAAATCATATTCTAGGTTTTCTAGCTTTGAAAGTTCAATAAAATTTGTGTAATTTACCTTTTGGGGTGACTGGAGTGCAGCTGCCAGACCGTGCCTCTTGTAAGAGGTCTGCAGGCAAGGAAAGACACCCAAAGTGCACACTGTTGGTGATAGCAGTGCACCATTGCGCCAGCCCAGCCAGGGCAAAAACAGCAGAGTGCACCCAAAAATATTACTGTATTATCCTCCTGGTATTCCCTCAAAAGTCTGAGAGGTCCTTTAGAGAGATGTGCCAGGAAGAAATGCCGAGATTTGACCCTTCAATCCCAAGAGACCTTTTTCTTTGCTGATTACAAATTGACCAAAAATGTCTATAGATTGAACTCTATGATAACTTCTGCTAAACTAATTGTATTTAGCTAATATGACAATGACACAACAGCTGAGAGGTAACTGTGCCACCAAGGGACAAGAGAGCAAGGTGAGAGCAGTGGTGGGTTCCAAAACTGACGTGTTAAAGGTCTTGGTACAGAGGAACTAATTCTGACATGTCAACAGCCTGGAGAGATCCTTTGGGCAGTTTTCAGGCTCCTCTGTAGAACGCTGTTCCTAATGATCTGTGGCCCTAGAGAGGGCTTAAATTGTGCTGATGGTCTGTCACATCTTCTTATCATCCTATTTTAATATTTCTTCTCATGTGGATTTTTACATATTTTTGATAGTGTAGAAATTAAGATGTACAAAATGTGGCTTTAGTTTGTCAACTTTTGTGGGTACTTTATTGGACTGAAATTGGTCTGAAAGCCCTGGCATGCTAATTAATCTGTAAAGTCATAAAAAGCTGCTTGGATTTTTTTGACTTGCAATGTGTTTATCATCTGTTGAAAGAGCTAAGAGGTCTGGCCAGTTTCTAGTCCCAGTTCCATTTGAAGATGAAAGGCAGCATGTTTGAAACACTAATTGACATAGCCAAGTACTTACAAGGTCACAAACATGACAGCTTTGGATAAAGAAAAAGGAGTATTTCTAGGCTTTGGCACTTTGATCAAAAAGTATCTTGACTTCTAAAAGGGATAAATATCAGTAATAACAGTAACCTAAGCAAAATGTGTGTTGGCTAGGATTTAAGAGCTTGATTCTTTGAAATGATTTACAGTTCTTTTTATTTTCTTATTTTTTCTCATCATTACATCCTTAGCATATGTATTAGTTGCAGATTATCCATTAAAAATTCAGCAGAATACGTATGTCTGTGCGTTTCATTAGAAAATTTGTTCCAGCCTCCTGTCAGGCAGAAAATCCTGCCTGTGAGCTTCCTTGCCTGTGATCTGATGTTGATTACTTGAAGTTTTATTGTCCAAGGAGCATTACTTCTGAAGGAGGGCAGGTTATCTGCATTGTAAATGCATAAAATCATAAGGTTGGTTGCTGTCATTTAGGAACGTACTGCTGTTGTCGCCGTCAAACATAGCTACAAAAAGAATTTTATGAGGAATCATTTGGCTGTTTCCTATTATTTTTGCTGTCAATGACTAACTTGGTCAGGAAGGCCCTGCAAATTATTTTCAAGACAGCTGATCTAGGTAATTTCTGATTTTGGCATTGCATGAAGAGGGCGACGTCAAAGGAAGCTTTGAGGGAGGGGATGAGTGGATTAAGGTCTATGGTGGTACAGGGAAGCCAAATGCAAACTGTTTGTAGAAGGCTGCAGGGGCGGTTGGGTGGGATGTCTTCCTACCATAATTTTTGTTAACAGTAACATAAAAATGGTGGTCATTTTTTAAAACACAGTTTTACTGCCTATCAGAAGGAGAATAAACTACCAAAGTAATCATATTTTCATGCTGGCATTGGTTTCCTCAAATTGCTGGTTGATTTGGACTCTTCAGTTTAGACCTCACTTGCAAAATAAATGAACCAAATTAACAGGGAGGAAGGGAGGAAGGGAAGAAGAAAGGACGGAAGGACGGAAGGACGGAAGGACGGAAGGAAGGAAGGAAGGAAGGAAGGAAGGAAGGAAGGAAGGAAGGAAGGAAGGAAGGAAGGAAGGAAGGAAGGAAGGAAGGAAGGAAAGGGAAAAAAAAAAAAGAAGAAAAAAAAAGAATAAGGAAAAGAAAACTGAGCCAAGCTTCGCTTCTCCATGTCATTTGGTCCTTGAGTTCTTGCTTGATACCACAGTTGTCTATGAAGCTGATGGACATAAAAATAAATTTGGCCCAGGGAGTGATAAACAGTACATTAACCTCTGCTCTCTGGCTCCTTTTGCTGCTCAACGTTACACCTGCAAACGCTGGACACAGGCTGATGCTCTCTGGGCATACCAGGAAGCACTGATCAGCCAGAGCTGACACTCCAAATTGACATTAAAGCAGCACCACTGCCCTTTCTACAATCCTGAAAATCCTCTTGACAGAGTGCCCAGGCCTTTAAGAGGACCACGAGGATCTTGTGACTCGATGGCAAGAAGCATAGGCCGCCTGTGCTGTTTCTCTTGAAGCAATTCCAGGAGTCACGTTGCATCAGCGATGCTGAGCTGCTCGCCATCCCATCCGAACAATGCACACAAGGTGCAGATATCTTCTGCATAAATGGAAATGCAGTGACTCACTATCTTGTGAGTGGGCACAACACTGGCTTTATTGTCGATGCCTGCAGAGCTCTGCAGGGGAGACCACGGAAGGAATTCCTCACGCTTTTTTCCAACTCCAGTTTCTCCTTCTAGAAGCAGCTCTGACGGAGATAAGTATTCAATCATTACGTTGAAAAGCAGTATGTAGAAGAAGGATAAACTTACAAGTGCCCAAGTTATTTTGGGTGAGTTTCCCTTGGAATTTGAAGCATTACTAAGTGCCTGTGTGCTGGTTAACTGCTGTAACACTTCTTGGATGAGATGGGCACTTTTCAGCAAACCAAATGCACATTTTATTTTGTTTTGGAGGAATTGACTGTCCTGGAATCCTCCCAGAAGTCAGTCTGCCTCTTCTGTTTCAGTTGCTCTGTGCTCCTGTCAAGCTGAAATAGATGTGGTTGTTACCCACTACAATTTAGCATATCCAAACTGATTCACTTTGGAAAACAAAGCCTGTAGAAGTTCTGCTGAGAAATATATGTTGTCTGTAAGTGGTGTTTGTGTGTAAAGTGATATGCACCCACTGTATAAATAATGAATAATAACTGGTAATAAATTCTTCATATTGTGGCGTTATTTCTTACTGTTTATGATCCCGGGTCTTTTATGGTAATCCCGAAACAAAGCACTGAAAAGCATGTGAATAATATTTACTACCACTAAGTTGTTACACAAACATGTCAAGAAAGAGAAGCTTTTTTGGCTGTATAATTTGAATGCTTAAGACTATATACTGTTTATATGATAATATTATATATAATTAAAGTTGTCCTTTCATCCCAAAGGAACTCAATGTGTTGTACAAAGTCCATGCATTCAAAGCCGCTGAAGTAATGCTTCGAGGTACATTTGTCAGCCAGCAAGTGGAATACTCCCAAAGAGCAATGCTGGGCATAATTTGACCACATGTTCCCCTGCAAATCCATATTCTTTTTAAGAAGTACCAGTCTTTGTAAGACGAGCTGTGTGGTACAACAAGACCCCGCAGTGCCCCCAGAAGGATCTAGTTGCTCATCAGCGACAGCCTCCTGGTGGCTCAGGAATTTTTTACCAGGTGTACGAGGCCAAGCAGGCACAGCTGGGGGCCTCCTTGCCTGAGGGCAGGAAAATCCTGCCTGAGCTCAAAGGAGCAATGCAGGTGTATGGGAGCAGGGAGAATCACAGAAGTTGAAGTCACTGAGGTTGCAAGGGGCCTCTGGAGGCCTCTGAGTCCAACCCCCTATGGTTGGACCTTGTCTGGTCAAACCCAAGTGTGCTCCAGCAGGGCCACATAAAACTACTTGCCCAGGACCATATCCAGATGGCTTTTGAAGATCTCCCATGAGGCAATAGACTCCATAATGTCTCTAGGCAACTTATACCAGAGGTCCATCACCTATACAGTAAAGAAGTGCTTTCTTGGTGTCCAGACAGAACCTCCTTCTCCAGGCTGAAGAGTCCCAGCTCTCCCAGCCTTCTCTTATATGAGAGGCGAGGCTATTCGAGTGGCATTTAGAAAAAACACTGCTTTGCTGTGCAGGTTTGGAATTAGGAGAACCTAAACTCAGCAAGAATTAAAATTGCCAGGGGCTGTTAAGAACAGTGAGAAGGGTGTCTGTAAAGACACTGGCAGCAAAAGGAAAATGTAGGTTTACTGCTCAGTGAGTAAAGAGACCTAGTCCCAGATGGACATCCAAGAAGCAGAGATGTCAGTGCTGCCTTTGCCGTGGTCTTCACTGGCAGGATCTGCTCCAAGGTTCATCCAGGTCCCTGTGTGTGATGGCAGAGTCTGGGGAAGTGAAGTACCATGGTAGTGGACAGGCAAGAGGACAGGAATAAAGGATGAGCAATGGACTTGCAGACTGCTTAAGTCAACTGGACATACACAAGTCCATGGACCAGACAGGATGCATCAAGGAGTACTGAGGGTGACAGATGATAAGCTGATGTGACTTTGAAGCCACTCACAGTCATCCTTGATTGAATAAAAGAACCGCTGGTTCTTTTATTTAGTGTAACTTTAGCAAGATTTTGACAGTCACCCATAGTATTTTTTAACTAATGTGGAAGGATGCATACTGCATGGGTTCACTGTGAGATACGTGGATAACTAGCTGGACCATCAGGGTCAGATAGAGTAGAGGGCAACTGTTCAGAGTCCCACTGGTACTGGGATGAGTAGTCAGTATAGGGACTGATAGCGTTTAATATCTTTATTTATTATGTGGACATTGCAATGAATACACAAATAACAAATTGAATGGAGCTATACATATGCTAGAGGGTAGAGCTACTGTTCAAAACGACCAAGATGAAAAAACGGCCTGCTATTAACCTCATGAAGCTCAGCAGACAAACACAAAGCCTTGCCACCTGGGATGAAATAATCCCATGCAGCTGTGAAAGCCGAACAGCAAATGGGTAGAAAGCAGCTTTGCAGAAAAGGACCTAGTTGAGAGCATGTTTAAAATGAGTTAGTACAGTGCAGTGGAGGCCAGCCAGATGATGGGATGTATTAGCAAGAGAATGGCCAACAGTTCAAGCAAAGTTCATTCCCTGTCTGTCACTTCCATGACTATATCTCAAGGAGCACATCCAGTTTGGGGCTTCCGAGTGCAAGACAGACACTGACCTACTGGAGCATGTGCAATGGAGAGCCACCAAAATGATTTGGGGACTGGAGCACAAGACATAGGAGAAGCTGAGAGGTGGGTTTGCTGAGCACAGAGAAGAAAAGGCTTGGGGGAGAAGGGAGGGGTGACTCCTCCATATGCCTTTCTAATGGGATAGAGTAAAGACACATGAGCCAGGTTCTTCTCAGATTTGCATATGAAAGAAAAACCAGCAATGAGCAGAAATTCTACCAAGGGAAATGCAGATTGCACATAAGGAGAAATAATTCCTAATGCAGGGTCCAAAACGGGAGCAAGGGCCCAGAGCAACTGCAGGATCATACACTGCTCACTCACTGCTCGACATGACCAGGGGCACAGTGACCTTACATCAAAGTTGGCCTTGTTTAGAGCAGGATTGAACCAGCTAATCTGCAGATGTCTTTTCTAAGCAAAATCATACTATGATGCAATCCTGACACCGTCCTAGAACTGAACCCTCATTTAAATATACTTCACAAAGCAGAGGTGTTGTCAGTTTGCTTTAAAACAATACCCAGAATCCTCCTCAGCTGATAAATGCTAAAACTTTGGGTTTATTTTGGGTCTTCTAAGCCTAACTCTGTGTTGGCATAGTCATCATGGTTTTGTTTCTGAACAGCTTGTTTCCTTTAGAATTCCTACCTCATGCTGGGATGGAGTAAGACTGAATAATTTATCTTCCTTTTCCTCAAAAGCAAAGCAATAGTTACACCCCACATAGATTCACAACATTATTCTGCTTCTAAGCTTCTATTAATTATCTTTATCATCCCTGCTTCTAAAGGTCTAGCATTTATCTTTGCAAAGTTCGTCAAGTTGGATGATGGAGGAAAAATTGTGTATTTAATCCTGATATTGCTCATGAAGTTTTAAATTCCATATGATAAATGCTTTTTTTTCCACTGCTTGCAATAATTCTTTTGGTAGTTTTCAGGTGACCTAAGTATCTGATGTGTAGAACTGATGGCTTTTAAGGTCATTGTGCACATGTGTAATTATCTCAGTCGTGCTGCTTCTTTAAGAATACACATGTATAGCATTTTTGAAGATACGGATTACAGACACTTTGTTTGCCACACACAAAGCCGTTGTTCACCTTGTTTTCTCAGCCTGCCTAGAAGTATGACCTGCTTTACAGTAATGTTTAGCTTGGGGATGGGGCAGGATAATGCCGTTTCAGTGTTTTTCAGATGTCATCTAAGCTCTGGATTTTGCAGCCATCTCAAGAAAAAAATGGTCAAGTCTTTCAATAGATTTATCTGTATTTCCATCTTTACATTGTGCAGATAATTCCTCAGTTTTTGTGTAAATTGCCATTGTTTCCATCATCGCTTACTTTGTAAAGTGGCAGGGCAACAAAAGCTCAGTGTCAATGCTCCGCACATAGTGGAGCACCCTCAGTAAAATGAACCGGGTGGAGTGGACTAGGGCTCAGGCTTTTAAAATAACCAGGAGTAAAAGACTAGAGCAAGACACTCATAAATTCATCCAGATAGACTCAGGCTGGCCACTTCAGTTTCCCTGTTCCCTGTGGGCTGTGTTGCTTTTAATGTTGTGCTGGGTGAGTGTCCCGTACAATAAGGCAGCAGAGCCCGTGATGGAGGTGGAGAGGGCTGGGTTTGTTCAGCCTGGAAAAGAGAAGTCGGAGAGGGTGTGATTGCCCTCTTCAGCTTCCTGATTGTTGGTTATGGAGAAGACACTTCCAGAGTCTTCTCAGGGTTGTATGGCAACTGTAAGACAAAGGCAATGCACCACACATGACAGCAAAGGAAATTCTGGTTAGAAAGAAAGAAAAATGGCTCATACTGAGAGCAGTCAAACAGTGGTACAGTGCCCATAGAGCTTGCTGAATACCCTGTAAATACGCAGAACTCAGGTGGATGAGGCCCTGAGCAACCCAGTGTAGTGTTAGCCTGCTCTGAGCAGGAGCTGTACCTGGTGGCCTTCCAACAGAACCTATTATTTTCAGCTAGGGGAAGCCTGCAAGAAACTGTGGAGAGAAGTCTTTGAGAAAAGTTGGTCTAGGCCTTAAAAGCTTTAAAAACTTTACTTCAGAGAACAGAGAGGTGGCAGCTGCCACGCAGAGGTGGTTGTAGAAGTTACCTTGTCCCCCATGGTAAGTCTGCAAAGCCAACCTTGCTTACGTGGCCTCATGACCCGGTGGCATGGAGGCAGATTTGCTCTACAGCAAAGACCTTTGGGTCACTCTTTTGATGTGAAATAAAGGAAGTGGTTCAAAAACAACGTGAGATAAGGCAACCACAGCAGTCACTGCACAGCTGTTCAACAGTGTGTCTTACTGCATCCACCTCTTTCAACTAGGAGATTAAACAAAGACATTAAGCAATGCTGAGAAGTCTGTGGAGCAATCCGAGCTTTCATTCATTTATCTTTTTGTCTTCCTAGTCCATTGTTGATGTCTTTGCCCTTTTTCCCCATTTAAATTCTTCTGACACTCCCCACAGAATGTCTGCCTTTACTGGAAGCGCCATAGCTTGCTGGCAACTACCACTGAATCATAGGTAAAAAATGAAGCACATTCAGTTCTTACCACAACTATTTTGACCTTTTGTTGTTTTAGCAAATGTGGGGCCTCTGTGAAAACAAGGCTGATTGGAAAGTAAAACTTGGGGGAAAAAAAAAAAAAAAAAGGATAAAAATGCATACAGATTTTACATTTGGTCAGATACTCTTGCTTCTTTTTATGTGTCTGTTTTCCAGCAAGCTCTGCTCACAATACAACTGCGTTTGGCAAGGTCTGTGCTAGTTGAATGAGCAATGCCAGGGCACGGGCCCAGGAGCTGGAACTTGACCATCTATACCATTAAATTGCTAGCACAGGCTCTGCCTTGCTTTTGGCCTGGGCCAGCCAGCCCTGTCATAAACAATTCTCAGGCATGGTTTTGGGATTAGCAAGGGCCAGGAGCTGTTCCCAATCAGTATTTTGGATATAGCCACCCTGTTTTGCAGGGTAAAAGTATATAATCTTCTGAGTGTGGCCAGGCCATATCATTTGGCCTCAGAGCCATATAACAGGTCCTGGCCCTGTTTAGTTTTCTAGTTACAGGGAAGGCTTTGTGTTGGAGGCAAGTGTGTCATTACTTGACTCTACAGTCTCATACTTGACTGAGTTGTATCCAGACAATAAGGAGTACAGTCACATCCCCACTTCATCTATTCTTTGAGCCAGAGTACCTGTGCACTGAGATGGTGTGGTTTGTCCCTGTTGTAATTGTCATAGCAACTGGAATGGTTTGTGAACCCACTCTCCCATTATAAATAGAAATATATAGTCTAAGGGAGTTCAGAAGTATATTTTCTAGGGAGCTGTTGCAGCTATTTTTCAGAAATCTTTGTCATGGTTTTGCAAAGCAGCCACCTATTGCTGGTAAATTCAGTTCCTGTATCAAAATGAAGAATATGTTCTGCAGATGTTCCTGGTGCCAGGGAATTATTTTTTATGCTTTCTGTTGGATCTGGAAATAAGAGATTGTGTTAGATACTGGATAGATGTTGGCATACGGCTGGTATGAAAGATCACATTATCCATTAAGTGTTGAAGTAGAAACGCCTCTCGCTACCTGCACAATTGATTTTTTACTTACTGGACTGTCTATTCTCTTTCTCTCTCACCACAGCATTGAATAGAAAATAATACTGCTTTCTGCCAATGAAGGTCCAATAAACCTGTGATAGTTGCCAGGACTGGGGAAATTCCAAGAGTATGGTTATATCCTTTTGTCCTGCCCTGTTTTCATCTGCACGCTTCCATTTCCAGCTGCCTGAAGTACAATTATCTACACATCTTGATTTTTTGGAAATGGATTTCAAATACCTTTTATTAACAGAAATTGCCTGATTTCATGAGCAGAGAGCTGCAAACTGCCTTCATGATGCACCCATCTCCTGCTGCAAGAAACCAGGACTGAGGTTTTGCTTTTCCTTCAGCACTGCAGTTCATTAGATGAACTAAAATCCATGTTCCCCCAAGTGGCTCTCATAGAGCACGTGCCCCCTCGCACATGCAACAGCATTGAGGTAGCACGGGTAATGTGTGTGTCTCCATGTGGGGTGGCTTTGCCCTTGATTTTCATTCAGAGCTGACAATCGAGGAGATTTTTCAGTGCCAGATACCTTATCCAAAGTATTTATTGCAGGGTATGCCTAACGGCCCGTTTGTGATGGAGCCTGGACAGAAATCCATGAGCGTATATTGTACTTGGTAGACATCCCCTCAGAAGAAGCTACAGAAACAAGGCTCGGTGTGCCTCACTCACCTGTGGTGTTATTTCTTGAATAGCTCTGGTAACTCGCTGTCCTCATCCTATCAACCATAAAATCTGCCAAATTTACCACAGATTTGTAGAAGAGCAGTTTACGAGTCTGCTTGATGAACAGCTCAGGGGTTAATAGCGGGGTGTTTTGCCAGTCGGGTTCAGTCAAACGTAACGCTATTAACACGGGGTAGTTGTTCTGTGCTGTTGGAAATGAGCTTCTGTTTCTCAGCCTTTTTCCCTTTGTGTTTCTGCTTCATTGTGTTTAGTGCCCTGACTGTTCGCTTTTCCTTTGGAGGTGACTGTTCCTGGACAGAATAAAAGTACAGAGACGGAGCAGTGTGAAAATGTGCGTACCACTGCTGAATCCCTTTTACGAGAGCTGGCTGCGTGGAGAAAGAAAGAAATGCAGTTGCAGGAAGCGAATCTAAATAAGCTCCTACTCCACCTTTTTCAATTTACTGAAGGAAATATCTTTTTTCATATCATTTGACTTTTTGATTGTTAGATCAAATTGAGCCAGCTGGAATGAGACTCAGTGATCAGAAGAGAAGTCCTGAAAACCTCTGTTTAGCTCCTCTCCGGTCTCTGTGCAATTGGTTTGCTTAAATTTGCTGTAATAACCTTTTAAGAGTCGTGTACCCATTCTTCACTGAGGACCCTGCTGTGCATTGTGATTATGTTATCTGTTGCCTCCCTGAATGTTTAACATGATCAAAGGGTTTTGGGCTTGTTTTTTTTGGGGGGTGTTTTTTCTATAGGTCTTCCCCCCCACCTCTACAACCTTTTACTTTCAAAATATAAACATACATTGTTTGATATGTATTACTCTCCATGTGTCAATCCCCCTTTTCTTCTGCTTTTTTCCCCTTTTCTCTTTAAAGTTCCTGCTTAGTAAGTATTGAACAAGCATGCTGAGTAGCTCTGATAATTAGGTAATTTGAATTCGGGGATGGATGTTAGATGTTAAGTTGTGGGATGGAGGCTGGTTACGTTGGAAGGCAATGTATTCTGTCTCTGGGTAGGAGAGAGTGAAATGCCCTTTATATCAGCAGCGCTCGCCAGTAAACCAAGGGTATGGCGTGGAACATAAATGCAATTGCATGGCCTTGTTCGCCCTCTTTCTCAGGGAAAGCAGCAGATGTTGACAGTGAATATAGTGAAGTGCAAACGGGTAAAATAATGAACTGAAGTGGCAACTTAATGGAATTATTAATGGGATTTGTGTTCAAATAGTGAACACGGATTGATTTTATTAACATAGGTTTTACACATGTAAACTTATGCGAAAGATTATACCATACTACTTCTCCTTCTCTGGTGGAGTGTTTATAGAGTACACTGTATGCGCAGGGTTCTCTGAACTTCTTTAAATATTGCCCTTTCTCCCACTTATCTCCCAGTGCTTCTCAGTGTGTAGCACTCCATATAAATCTGTATAATATACCCAGAGATTTAACTGAACAGCGAGGAAACCTTGAAATTAAAACTGAAGCAGTAGGTGTTCAGTGGGAGTTTGGTGTTTGCTTGTTCATTCTCACCAGAATAAAGGGTGGGAACATGATGGATAGCTCAAAATGCTAAAGTGCAGCTATCTGTGAGCTGGGAGGCCTCTGCTAGAAGTGGCTATATACCTACAAGGTGGTGGTGAAGACGTCATAATTATGAGCTGACATTTAAAGAAATGTCAGAAGCATTCAAACAAACCCCTGCTCGGCTTCCACCCATGTATCTTTTTGTGTCCCCGATCCTGCCATCTGTTATCCCAAGGACTTCGGTTTTGATTACCTTTTTGTTTGCTTTTCTGATAAATGTTTTGTTTATCCTCTATGCCTGGCGTGTGCTTCCAGAGATTGTTTGCAAGCCCCTTACCCTCTTTGTATGTGGATTTCTCCTAAAGAACTATTTACCACCATGATGCTGGCAAAAACTAATCCTCTGATTATAGATGGGCTGAGTATTTCTGCATGCATCTGTATTTAGGAGCAGACTTTGCCAAATACCTATTTGGAGTATGTGTACAAAAATGCATATGGTGTTGCTCAACATTGTTATCTGTCATCTGCTCATGTTATTTTCTTCACGCATTGTTTTCTTGACATTTCTGAATGTGAGCTCTTCAGGGCAGGGAATGTGTCATTCCTGACATTTGGGAAGTTCTTCATTCCATGTAACAAATTTTGTATTACTACGTATATTTTGAAAATCAAAGAGGAATGTCATATTGCCTTTCTGTCCTGGTGCAGCAAGGCCTGTGTGAAGTTCATTGGTGACCATTAAAAAAGACTTCTTCCAAAGCAGCTGCCATTCCGTTCTGGCATTAATGATAACGTTAAAGCATGTTTTATGCTGCTAATCCTAGCTCAGTCCATAAAACTTGAGAACAGCCACAGTAGGTGTAATATGCATTCATACAGCTCAATACTCTGCCTCCAGTGGGAGATTTACAGTACAAGTATGGTACATGTATACTTCCCATTACGCACTTGCCACAGGCTCCAGCTTGGGGATTTCTTTAGCCACAGGTTGTATCTTTGTCTTCCAACCATCTAGCAAAACATGAAGTATATGCTTGCCTTCAAGCATGCAAGCAGCCCCGTTGACCTCAGGATGGCTATTTCCATGCCTACTGTTTAGAAGGTTTTAAATCATTTGGATAGATTGAGACTTTTCTCTTGGGGTATCCACAGTAGGTAACTGCTGGCGAGCAAAATGAAAGGAGCTGAAATGTGCTAGAATCTATCCAGTCCTTTAGAGCTGTTGTGATTTGGAAGAGTGAGTTCTTCAGACTCACATCAGTACCCACAGGCACACACAAGAGGGACAGGACTCATCTCGTGTCCATCCATCTTGCATTACCTGCCCTGAATGACCAAGCAAGTTCCAGCTGGGCAGAAGAGGGGCAGCCTGAGTTCCAGTCCTCAGCAAGCACTGACTCGCAGCATGGAAGCCATAGTTAGACATTAAATAAATATGGGCATTTTAACGACATGTAGATTATGGCTGGTGATCTGTAGAGTCGGATGGATGTAAGGCCAAGGTCAGATGCGTAGTGTTGTAGCAAGACTAATCTCCAATGCCTGTTCGTATTTTTCTGTTTTTGAAAAAAATTGCTGACTGTGATTTTTTTTTTTTTTTTTTTTTTTTTTTTGTAGAATCATGTTAGGCCTGGAGTAGATAATATTGGGTAAAATATATTGTACCTATAATTCATATTAATGGAAATTCAATAATGGCAACCTGTCATCCACAGAGATTAGAAATGAGTCCAAATGTTGTGCTATAAAAGCATTAAAAAGGCATTATGAATTAGAATCTATTGCACCATGTTTTCCTTGTTATAAATAATGGAGGGAAAAACTAGTCCTTGAAGTTTTTGGATTGTCCATTTTGAGAGAAGCCAGCAATTACTTTCTAGAGCTGACTGTGCACCATTGATCTGACTTATGGATTTCATAAATGCAATGGTCTGCTAATTTAATAAACTTACTCAATCTGTTTTTAAACAGAGTACGAAACTTTGAAAAATGATTTCCTTTCAAACTGGAATTAACTCTTATGGCTTTTAAACATTAAATTGTGATATTTGCTTCCAGTTTTTCATTAAAATACCTTCTGGTTCCACATTTTTCCTGGGATGGGCTAGATACTTACTTGCAGCTCATGTTTTATTACATTAAATACTCATATTGCACTTATGCTAATTTGGCATCAAGCTATGAATTGGAGGTTTTAGACAAACCTTGACTTGGTTTTACATTGTCAGTAAATTTTACAGCTGCCTCCAAAGTTTACCACTGCCAAAAGCTTAGATTTAGTTGTTTGGTAGTCTAGGACTTGTCATATAATAGACAGAATATTGATACGCTGGATGTGATGTCTTGTCAAAGTAGTTTGTATGTGAAGCTGCACATTTTGGGGGAAAAACTCAGTGTTTTCAACAAATTTGCAGCAAGCTGAGAAAAGGGAAAATTCCCTTTCAAATTAATTTGTATTCTCAAGCATGAGGTTTGATTATTTCTGTCTTAGTCTATTTTAGATTTTGTAAACACAGTAGGTCATAAAACAGTGCAGCTGCTCTTGAAATCTGGCAGCTTTTGCAAATCTATAACATACCTGTTGGACTTGAAGTGTAGGAGGTCAAACAATGTGATGGCAAATTTTATCAACTGAATTTCTGGATTTGGTGATAAAAGGATCCATAATCTCTGGGAAATCTTATTTTCTGAATTCTTTCCCCAACCCTCTGGAAACGCACCTATTCTTTCGGAGCATAGAGTGTAATTAGGGTCCAAAGTCTTCCATGTTAATCAAGTTCTGAACTTTATTCAGTGTAGATCCATCTTTCTTTCCCTGCACCAATCTATGCAGAACGTATTGTATCATGAATTAGCATTGACAGGGTAACTGTAGGATATTTGGTCAGATGCCAAGTTTAATTCATTTGTTATCAAGACCAAGAAACGAATGTGACAGTGACAGTAATAATTATCTTCTTCTGCAAAGAAATGAAGTACAAGCTTACACTTTTTGGTTAAAAGGGAGATAAGGAAGAGTAAGGCAATTATACCTATCATACACTTCTGACCTGTGTTTTTATTGTTCTTGACAAGCTTAGAAAGAACGATGGTACATCCTGGCCAAAGAACACCTACATTCAAATAAAATAACTTTCAGCTGATACCATATTTATTCAGCATGCTGATAAATTGCTTTTTCAGAAATCAGCTCTGCTGCATTTTTTAATAAAGTTAATGGGCTGGGACAGACAATGGTGGGTTGCTGTCTGCTTAGCGTATTCTGGATGCAAAATAAAATTCTCTCAGTCATATTGAATACTATAAGTTTGGGGTTTCAGAGGAAGGAAATGAAAACTCAATGACATTTGCAACACAGTACAATATCGGAGCAGCAGGATTCAGGGAAACTAGCTGGGGATTGGCCTTGAGGACTCCTGGGATACTCAGCTTCAGGACTCCCACTATATTTTCCCCCTTCTAACTCTTACACATACAGGACTGATATTATTTACTTTTCTTGATTTTGTCTCATGAATTCCTTGAACAGCTCCTATGAACTGTGTGAACATGTACACCTCTGAAATTCCTGCCGAGGTAGAGGCTGATATTCAGACAATCTGGGGGAGTTTACAGGAAAGTCCTTTGAGAGGGCTTAACACTAGAGAGGAATGAGTTGATACAAGCATGAGTGTTTTGAAAAAATTGACTTGGGGAAGAAGAAAGCTTCAGCTTAACATGGCGTGGGACCATGGTCACATAGTTTTAGATATTAAACTGTTAGAGCTTCTAGAGAATAACTTTGGAAAAGGCTTTTCTGAGACTAACTGAAGGTGCTTCAAGAAAAGTGTCTTTAAAAGTGAAAGTTTGCAGCAAGTCTTTGATTTGTCCTTACATGTAGGGAAATATAATGATGTCAGGCCAGTGGCAAAGAGGCAGCGCTCCGTGTTGTTCGCTGCTACTGAAGTTGAGCTTGTCAGTCCTTGACCAAACTGAGAAGTTGACAGTGTCATCAAGAACAGGCCCTGAAGGCCTGGCCGAGAGGCTGCGTCAGTCAGCTGAAAGACTGAGCTCATGGACTGTGTCTCGTGGTAGGAATGAAAGAACACACTTAGACAAGTATTTCCCTTGAAAAACGATCATCCTGAAGACAGCAATCTTTCTGCTGCTCGTTGGGCCATTCTGCACATCTGCGTCCCCTCTCCTGATCCTGACAAAGTGTTTCTTCTCTCTGCCCAGCTTTTTCCTGACTCATCAAGTCTTTCAACTCCATTTGCTCTCTTCCTAATGAAAAAAGAAAAAGGTGTTTCTTTTTAATGAAATTTCATCTATGAAAACAAAAAAAATCTCAAATTATCTCACTGAACTTTTTGGATTTTTTTTTAATTTATGCATTAAAAAAGAAATAGATTAGACATAAATGAGCCAGCTCATCTTCTGTTTCGTTCCTGCTTGTGGCTTTATATTTTGTACCTACTCTACAGATTTGTCACGTATAGTATACTTTTTCTGATTCTTTTCCATTTCCATGCCTTTCCATTTATTTTTACTTCCAACAGTGATGGGTACCTGGAGGCTCTCTGTTGCACTCCTGGGCACAGGCTACATCTAGCAGATGAGGCATAAGAAAAAGTTTAGGGAAACCTGGAGCCTAATACCATTTCACTTGACAGGTTCTGATGAATCACTGAAGCTTGGATTCACCTTATATATCTTTAGCCATCCAAATGTTAGGGATCTATTTAAAGCCAGCTTGTAGCCTCTATTTTCATTCAACAGAGAGGAATAGCACTCTCTGAAAGGTGATTTTTCTCATCCTAAAATAGGTGGGTTGAAGCACTCCTTTGGCATGTTTTTCTGCTCCCATTGGCTACAGAGGGACCATGTAGATCGCTTTTGGATACCTGATATTGAAAGAAATCCAGTCCTAACATTCTGTATCATTTTCTCTATCAGTGTCAGCAAATCTGTGTAAATGCTTAAAGATTTAAATGTAAAAAAATACACATTCTGCAAATTGCTATTGATATTGTCAGTATTATTATTATTATTATCTACCTGCTGAGGGAAAAAGTCACGTCTTGCTTATACTGAATCGTTCGAGTGGCAGAAACTTTGCCCAATGTTTCACTGCATACATTTATTTTCCCTTTTTATTTTGCTTTTCATTTTGCTGTTCTTCATTAATGCAAATTTTTCTCATTTGTGACACTGGTAGGAAGCGCTTGGCCCATTACACATAGCTTAGTCATAAACAAGGTATTTGCTGTTTCTTGTGAACAGAAAAGTCAGAAAATTTTGTTCTGGATTGTCAGTGACATTATCGCACTGGAGTCTGCTGTTACTGCAAATTATTTTAACTGCAGAGGCAGCACTCAACCTCAGGATTTTGAGGTAAATCCACACAAATAAAGCAGTTTACCATCTCTGATCAAATTGCTCATTTTCAGTTATGTGGGAAGAATATAAAGGAATATGATGGAGTATTTGTAGAGGCCACAGGGAGCTGGAAAATAAATACAGAGAGGAGTGAAGTTTTGAGGCAAATATATTGAGGAGATCAGGCACTGTTTTCAATCCAAGAAAGGACAAAAACAAGCAAGACCCTTGAGTTGGCTTTGCAGCACCAATGGGAGGAATTCTGCTACAAGCCACAGCCTGTGCATCTTTACAGAGTATCTGTACCCTAATGGCCCACCACGATGAGTAACACTTGTGGGAGGTGTTGTATGTATTGTACATGTCTAATATCTGTGATTATAAAAGCAAGTAACTATTTTCCGTCTCGATTACTTGGTAGTGGATGACCTTCCACTGAAGTGGTGCAGCAGTGGAGTGTTGAGGGTACTAGCAGGAGATTTGGGAGGTCTGGGTTTAGCTCTTGGCTATGCTCTTGGGAAAGTCTTTCAGGTGTCTGAGTACCTACCTCAGCAGCATTTAGGTATGGACAGCTGTGGATTTGCATGTTAGTCTTTTGTTTCAGTACCTGTAAACAAGCGGAAAGCACCCACTTTGAGGGCAAACACATTAAAGATTATGAGGCACTCCAAGGCTACATCCGTACTCGTATCCTGACCAGCCAGGGCATGGCTCCAAATACTGGCTTCTCATCCTTCATAATTTCAAAATTCACTTGGAATAGTTTTGAGTCTGGCCAGCTCTCCTGGATTATGCCCAGACACCGCTCAAGATTCAGCTTGGGTCAGGGATTGTTCCATCTACAGACACTGCCGTGCTGTGGTCAGGGAGGGTGTGAACGCAGGCTTGCGCAATCCCACTGTCAAATGAGTTCAGAAACAGTCCCTGAACTCTTTCATTTATTAGTGTAGACACAGACTCAGAAACTATGGTACTGAGGGGTTAAACCATATAAGCACTAAAGGAAAAAGAAAGGAGAAACAAGAAAAACGGTTAAAAAATCTCCATAGGTATCTGTGTAAACAAAAAATTATCTAAATATTTTTTTTTTACATTTTCTGGCATGACTTTTATTAAAACAATTTTATGGGTAGTGGTTAACATGGCTGTGACTTTGGGGGATGTATTGCCTCTTCTACATACTTGGATAAGGAGTGTAATTTGTTTATCCAAGCGTACACGGTATTTTTCTCATAAATTCAATTGCAAGCTCTTTTTTTTTCCAACCTTTATGATGGGTGAAAACAAAACCAACAAATTACACGTTTGGAAAGTGTTCTGTGCAGTTGAACTGGAATGAGTTGAACAACTGAGTTGAAGCTGTCTCAGTTCTACGAACTGTTCCCTGGATGGTGAAATCTAGGAAAACTTTCTGCCTGAGATTTTAAACTCGACTCTGTTTTATTGGCTCAGTGAAGCCAAATAGCCATAGTAAGTCATGTTTTAAAATTCCTAGAGCGATGCAAGAACAAACTGTACTAGGCAGCATGAAGGTAAAATGATTTAAATTCTACCAAATGTTGTCAAATGATACTGTTTCACCACTTCTAGTAAAATTCACGGCCAATGGAAATAAATAATTATGGTCTGGAAAACTAGCCATAGTCCAGGCAAACACAGAGTAAGACAGCAAGAAACCAAAATACTGTGACAGACCTATAGGATAATTCTGATTGTAAAATCATGATTCTAGGCTTTAAAGATTTTGGAAAGAGCTTCTAAAAGCAAACTGTGGAAGCCACAATGGCATTGTTTTTGAGCATAACCACTTCAGCAGTCTGCCCCTTTGCCACAGATTCATTTCTAGTAAGGACGGCGGGATGAGGATATGTAACTGCACCTTGGTAGCCCAGGCTGTTGGTTTGATTTAGTAACAGAATCCCTCATTTCTGCATAAAGCTGATCTGCTCAACAGCTGCAGTTTAAGCTTGGATGCAACCTTCTGTTCTGCTGTCCCGTGGGATGGAGTTCTGAAGCTAGGAACAAATTAAACCACCAAGACTTTCCTCTTCAAGCCCTCAGGAAAGGACATCAGAATATCCTATATAGTCACTTCAACATTAGCTTAGTGTAACTGTATAATTAAAAGAGCCAGAGAATACCTTTGTTGTGTAAAGGAGAAATATCAAGTACAAGTAGAGAAAGTATTTTGATAAAAGTCTATTAGTAAGACTGATGCCAAAATGCTCTGTCTAGTTGTAATGTCCATGATTCAAGAAGATGGAGAAATAGCAAAGAAAGTCTTAAGTACAACCATAAAAATTATCCAGGCCTGGAGAGTAAACCACAGAATGTGTTTCATTCTATTCCATTTGCTGAAGGCAGGCTAGGAGATGATTGCTTAGCTGTTGACACATTGAAAAATAGCTGAAGTGGAGAACATGTAAATCTTGCAAGCAATACAATATGGAGTGACTGGAAGGTAAAGTTAGATGATATCAGGAAATCCATAGAGGAATTCATCCCAAATGATCCTGCGAGTTCTTTTCAGTTTAGAACACTTGATAAAAACTGTATTTTTAAATGACTCAGGGGCTATAATCTTCCACTTAGGTACCGTGGTGTCTTCTGATATCCTCTTGAAAGGTGTTGACTTGAGTAGGTCTTCAGTCTCAAGATTTATTTTGCAATTACTATAAACATGTAGCTGATGCATTTGAAGTACATTCTTTTAGTTGCAGAAACTGGAGGAAAACAAGTTATTTTTTTTCCATGAGGACTCTTGATTTTAAACCTCTTACTATTACTCCTAGTGATTTCAGTGCGTGCATTAGAGCACCGTTCTTCTAATGCAAAATTATTGAATGATGTACGACATGAAAGTCTTTGTGGGGGAAAAAATGAAACTCCTGGAGTTTCAGTACTGTTTGGAATCTAAAATTACAGTTAGAGAAACGTGCTTGATGTGCTAAACCTACTTACACCTTTACCACAATTTCTAGCAGGTCTACTACAAATTCAGGTCCTCAGCTGGATTGTGTTGCTACAAGTCCACATATGTTTTCCTTCCTTTGTTCCACATTTTAGTTTTTATATTACTGCTTTCTGTCTGGGTCTTTTAGTGTTTTTGTAGCTCTTAGATATTTCCTTTACTTGCAGTAACTTATTTTATCTAAATAGCAATGAAAAGGTAACTAAGATCACACTCTTGTTTTAATATAACGTAGCAATTATCATCAGATTCAACAGATGGACTATTTTAGGATGATGAGGCACCAGGGAGACCATTCCTTGTGTCCAGCATTATGTAAACCCATGTAGGTCTCTCTGTAAGGCTTGGGCACAGAAGGAGAGGGATGTGAGAACAAAGTATGCATGACAGATGCTACTCTCTGTCATGTCATTTAAGGCTGCAGTGAAAGGTTTTTGGTGATTTTGCTGAGGTG
This sequence comes from Netta rufina, assembly GCF_964035555.1. Lineage (NCBI taxonomy): Eukaryota > Metazoa > Chordata > Aves > Anseriformes > Anatidae > Netta > Netta rufina. Next base: position 113,880,909 of record NC_140125.1, read on the forward strand.
CTGCTGAACAGGGCATAGGAATCCATAAAATCCATAAAAGTAGTGTAGTTTGGGGCTCACAATGATTCAGCTTTTGGGTTTTGCCTCATTGCCTCTTTATGTTTGGTCAGGCATCTCAAACACAAGCTTTGGAGAGCCTTCGGGGTTGGTTTGTTATGATAGTGTTAAAAATAAACACTTGAAAGTCATGACAAATCTCATTTAATCTCATAACAATGAAATCTTTATATAGTTATAAAACACTCAAGCATCTGCCTTGTTGTGGTACATGTTGCTTATCTATTTTATCATACTTTTCATTCGGTCAGCATTAGTGACTTCTAGCATTGTCAACCCCAGATGTTGAGATGTCATGATGTTGTCCCCCAAATTACAAGATTTTTACAATATAATAAATTTGGGGTTGCCTTGGTTTCCTTTATGGCTTCTGAGCCATAAAGTTTGGTCAGTTTTTATTTCACTTTAGACCCTGTGAGGATGCAAGGAAACCTGAATAAGAGACTTAAGAGCAGCAGCAACTTTCTTAGAAAAAAAATAAAATAAATAAAGTGTAACAGGAAATCTTAAAACTGTCAAAAACTGTGGAGAAAGAGGATTTTTGGATAGAGCATTCCAAGTGGCAGGTTCATCATCTCTGCTCAGGGGTCAGGTGCGCACTCTCTGGAGAAGCATCTTCCTTCAAGGCTTGGCAGGGGATGCTCTGCTCATGTTCAAGAGGGAAATAGCTGAGGTCCAGAGAGGAAGGAATGGACACATCCAGTATTTGACAAAAGGAATGCAAGCCCAGCAGGTGCAACCCTGCTGCTAGAAGAATAACAACAACAACAAAGGGATAATGATTTTTCATTAAAGCAAGAGAAGGAAGAACTATAGCCTCCAAACACGTGATCCCAGGGTGAGGCCTCAGAACTGCAGGGCAATATTCGGGTTCAGATCCTCTGGACAGTGAAATGAGAGTCAGAGGCTGAGTTTTCTCTCAGTCACTTGAACTAATGCACCTAATTTCATAATGTTATGATTAAGAAAGGATCTTGCTGTAATTATTCATTTAATTTTACTGGGTTGGTTTCCTTTGTAAACATTATTCTGACTTTGCAAATAATCGAATAACCCTCTCAATCTTTCAGGAGTACGGTTGTGGTGCTTTCACTCTCTAGTCGGTCTGATATTAAAAGTCAGTCTGTCTGAAGCTTGCAAATCCAGGATGCACATGTCCTTTGGAGGTGAAAAATCCAATTATAGCGGCATGCGTTGGGGAACCTGTAAGCCTAGGAGGTGGGTTTATCTTGATCTGAATAACAAGGGTTTGTAAGAGAGCTGGCATCACGACGTGCTGGGCTCTGGAGAGAAGCATTTCTCTCCAGATATAAGCCAGGCTGCTCTTGCAAGAGGCACAGAAGTTCTTAGTGCACCAGGCAGGCCCCAGATTATCATGTCTGAAGCACTACGAAAAAATCCTTTAATTTTATGGAATAACCACGGTATCAGATGACTTGCCAGAGAAATAGAAGACCTTCTTCAACTGCCTCCTCAGTCTGAGGAGATTCAGACTTAAATTTCCTAACTTTCCTGGGCTATTTTATAACACTTCAGCATTTCTGAATAGTATTACATATTCTAAGAACAGGGATACAAACCTTCCCTTCCCTTCCCTTCCCTTCCCTTCCCTTCCCTTCCCTTCCCTTCCCTTCCCTTCCCTTCCCTTCCCTTCCCTTCCCTTCCCTTCCCTTCCCTTCCCTTCCCTTCCCTTCCCTTCCCTTCCCTTCCCTTCCCTTCCCTTCCCTTCCCTTCCCTTCCCTTCCCTTCCCACCATGGTGTGTAGATCCAGCCAACCCTGAGAGAAACACAGAAGGATTTGAGAATCTCTCCTTCCCTCATTTTACCTGTTGTGTAGCGGATATGTAATGAGGTTCTTGCCTATAAGTAAAGGGTTTTCTGCTGAATTTTCAAGCTTTCATGAGATGTATGGTACATATGTATGGTGCCTGGTACATCAAATCCAAATGCCTTCAAACAGAGTTCTGGGTTCTTCTTGGACTGGGAGAGCATGGGGGAGAGCAAAAATCATCCAGCAACCCAGATCCTGTCATATAAGATGAAGCCATAGAAATAGTCTTGTCAAATTCCCAGTCCTGCACATTTTCAGCAATGAAATTTTAAAGCTCTGGTTTTAAGTGTCAAAGCCTGCAGCAGTATCAGTAAGTGCCTAAAGGGAACTGCAAACAAGCATCACTGAGTATTTTTTAAGGGAGGCCCGCGGTTCCCAGCACAACCCTGCTATGCCACCGTGGGCTAGGGTGCTGGGTGTTCAGGCAGGCCATGAGCGACTGGATGCAGAAAGGGAGAATGGACAAGGATTAACGCCGCTACTGTGAAACCACAGCTTGAGATTATTTGTGGTTTCTAATTTCTGCATGTTTGGGGTGGAGAGCTGTGAGCTTTGACTTTTTGACCCATATTTTCTTTCAGTTGTGTGTAGTTCTTTGTTGGATTTATATTATTTTATTTATTTATTTTTTGGACTTGGAATGTTGTTTTGTGGATATTTTTAATTGGATAATAAGAAGATCCATTTCTTGATCCATATTTCTAGGCACAGGACATAACTCTGTAAATCTATTTTTAAAAGCGCTGAAAATGTCTGTCTGTAAGTTATCTCACAAGTCTAGCTGAATTAATCAGCCCTCTATCCTTCTGCTGCCACCACTTCCAGAATAAGAATTCATTAATTGTAATGTAATTGTAAGAAATTAATTGGGCTTTAATTCCTCATTGACTATCTATTTGTGTTTTAAAGATCAGTGTAAAAGTGAAGTCTTGACTTGTGTTGTGTTTTTGTCTGTTTGTTTCTTTTTTCACTGAATTCTTGCAATTGTTAATATTTCCTTCTTTCTCAATGGAGGCAACTGGCAGTCCTGTTCTAGAAGATGAACATGCGGACTGGCAAAGCATCCCATATACAACAGACTGTCAGGTAATAAAATTCTGGTGCAAGAGAAAAAAAAAAAAAAAACCAACAAGCAAACAAACTTGTACCAGAATACAAACATTATAGCAGTACTCCTGTCTGGAGCACATATGGCAGATAAAATGGTTGAGGGACATGGTCTGTATTTCATAAATGAAAATCTCTCTAAGGAAGTGGCTACTGTCTGTGGCTAACCAAAAGATGTTTCCTACAGCTGAGAATACCTGGAATAAATACACTGAATAGAAAGGGGTTGGGTGAAGCTCAAGGGCAGCCCAGGGTGACTTGTTGAGATGCAGGGCCTGCACTGTAGAAATCTAAAATTTGTTGCATCCCACTCAAGCTGCCTTCTATGTTATGAGACTGAGACGTGTACCTGCTGAGAATACTGTTTTATTTAAGTACCTAAGTCTGTGTTTTGATCATGTTGGATCTGGGATTTAGTATCTAACCTCAAGAACCTCCTACCTAAATGCAGCATTATATGAAAACATTTAGCAGTCTGTGCATAATCCTGGTAATGTCCCATGCAATTTGCTATGGTTTCTTATATGGAAAAGACCAGGGGCTACAGAAGAACTTTGGTGCAGGACTGAGGTTGGCAAAGCAGTAAGGAAGGTAAACTGGCATCTTTCAGCACTGTTTATGCAGAAGCTAGTCACACTTTTTCCCAAACAGCAAGACTTGTACAGTATCTAGAGTGGTGACACTGAAGAGCTGGTAAGACAATTGCATTAACACCTGGAAATGTGCCTGGTCAGAAAGTGCATCACAACTCAACTATATTTGCGTAACTGAATAGAGGACTAACCCCATGAATCATGTGGAAGGAAGCAGTGTACAACAACAGTGAGTGCCCAGCCTTTAAGACTAGGGAATCCAATTGTGGTCTGTATCACCATATATCTCAGTGAAGGTCCATGTTAGTATAGCATGTATTCAGCAGGGAGTCTGTTGTGGTTTTCACTGAAAATAAATAGTTGGGCCTCAGACAGAAAGGGTGAGACTTGATTTCCTTAAACATAAGTTACTGCAGATATTACAGATGCAGTGAGGGCATAGGTCTCCTACAGGACCCGTGTCGTATCATCCAGACCAGTGCAGACATCTAAGTTACCTCAGGCATTTATATCAGCATTAGACACTGAAGTGTAGGCAGCTGAACCTCTACCACTGTTAATTTATTTTGTACTAAATCGCGAAGACTTTTGCAAGGGCAGCAGAAAGGCAGCGAGTCAGCAGGTTGTCGGGATTAGTGAGTCAGGCAACAGTGAGGCACTGGTGTGTCCTGTCTGCCAGCCTTACACCATGGGCACGAGTGTCCTGCATGGAGGGGCACCAGAGCTCCCCGAGTGGGTGAGGGGATTCTGAGGACTCAAAAATGTAACTCAAGAGTTTAACAAAAGCTGAAAAGAGGACAGTTTTAGACTAAGCTAGGGGGACAGCTGCTAATAATGAGCCTTACAGTATTGCTAAGTGATGTGGAGGAAGCCCTATTACTCTTGACTGCATAATTGGATGGGATATTGCTGCAGAAACCATATTAGGGAACAATCCTGCACTATCAGCATGAACTGGATGAGCTAATGGCTGTTTTTCCTATGCAGTGCCTATGATCAAATCAGAATGGCAATCTAGCTGGAATGAGCAAAAAAGAAATTACATAGTGGATTTCATGGAGAATTAAGGCTTCGGGTTGCTGTACATATCCAGTCTTGAGTAAATCTAAACCTGTATGTGTTTTCCAGCCCTTTTTTACTTTTCTCTTTCTAAATCTTCAGCCTGATGTAGTTTCTTTGCTGATTAGATATACTTTTTTATTTCATTTTTATTGTACAGTTGAGGCAAATATTTAAGGAAGGGAAGTGGGGGGTTGGGAGAGGACCAAAAGTTAATGTTATAGCTTTTTAATTAGAAGTCTTTGAAATTACAGCAATTTTATACTGTAGTAAGTTTTCAGGGCCATTTAGATTCTAAAATACCTGCCAACTGGGAAAGCCAGTAGTTCAGTTGCTTTATTTTTCCTCCATTACTTTTGCAGCAGAATGTGGCTTTTATAGACATTTGCTTTTCCCCCAACGTCGCCTGCTGATGCATGTTTGTGCCACTGCAGTCTTCGAAATGCTGATACCGTGTAATCGCCGTGTGTTTACTACCCCTAATCGCCTTTGCTGGTGTTTGAGTAGGGAATCGGTTATTCTTCCGAGTAATACTGTGTAAGGTGATCAGTAGCTGAGGGTCTGCATGCACCAAGCGGGGGAGACACCCATTAAAACTTCTCACACGTCCACCTGCTTCTACCCTGCTCCTCCTACGCACTGCGGGTTTCTTGCCTTCATGCTGCTCATGCACTGGTGCCTGGAAGAGTCGTCTGGAACCAGCGCCATTGCCATCGGTGCAGCCCGACAGAGTGCTAAATGAGAGGCAAGTCATGTTAACCGTCTAGCACAACCCTATGTTTCATGAATATTTTAGCTTACTGGCAGAGCTCCTGTTGTGCTGTGGAGTCCGCACTGTGCATAGCAGCAGTGCTCTAGAATATAATTGGTGGACGGGGAATAAAATGGTGTTTCATATTTGGAATTTTTCTGTTATTCTCAGAAATATGCTTGGTAAATTAACGTAGTGTTGGCAGCAAAATCCAGGGGAATTGTTTTCAGTTAGGGCAAATTCATAGGGTGTCAAGTAGGGATTGATATAAGAATAAGTCAACGCTACAGTGAACTATCAAATACACATCTAAAATAAATCAAAGAATCAGAAATATTAAAAATCAGACCCAGTTATTATCACCCTGCCTTTTGATGAAGAAAAGACTGTTCAAAAGCAAACAGGCAGAAAGCACCCTCAACAATTTGCTGTTGGAGCTTTTTTCTTTTTAAGCTTAACAATGATGCAAGAATATGTTTTCCTAAGGGTGCAGGGGTGTTTGTTTGTTTTTATTCCTTAATCTTCAGAAAGTGTCAATGAGACAACGTGAAGCAATAATGAGAGCAGAACACTGATCTAAGTAGATCAGACGCTCCAAAGAGCCTCTCATTGCATTCGGCAAATGCCTACAGTATCTGTCAGTACTGCTTTGTATTAAACTGCTGGCTGACTTGGCTGGGATGGGACGTCACAGAAGGTTACAGGATGCTCAGTGATATGCGTGAGACCACCTGTTGCATATGGACAAGATAAGATCTGGCATGCAAGATAGCTGGAGGTATTCCTCTTCTTTTCCTAGTTTTTATTCTCATTCTTGTAATGTGGTTGTATTGTTATTGAGTAAGAAATGTATATAGATATCCTGTTTTTGTCTTAGTTCTTCTTTCCCAAATGTCTTGTGTGTGCGTGTGTCAGAGAAAGCCCCATATCCTCACTTCATTCTTTTATTTATGGCTTGCTGGGTTAATGTTGTTGCTGTTGATTATTCATAAAGAGTTACTTTATCAAACTGTTTTCACAAGAGCTAGGTAAAATTGGAGAGGGAAAAGTCTGTGTTTAATTATTAATGTGGCCAGTGATTTGTAGTAGATGTATTTGATGTGTTTTCCAGTACATGGAAAAAAAAACACTTGAACAATTTTTACTCGGTTTCTGAGCTGTGTTCTCAGAACAGATCCCCTTTGTGAGTCTCTTGCATCTGGGCTATGTGTGTAAGCCCTGGCTGAAGGCTACCTGCAGTCCTACGCTAGCAGGACTGGAAGAGTCCCTGAACAGTAAGATAGGAACCTCTGAAGGTCTGTCCACAGCCTGGCAGCCTCTTACTCCAATGCATTGACTCTTGGTGAAGGTGGTGGGCTCTGTTCAGAGCCTTCCTCAAGGACTACCCTTCTTCTGGGGACATGTCCAAAGCTCTCCCATCCCTTTGGATACCATGACCTGATTTTCCTTGCTTTCAGGTTTTTCTGCATAGTAACACTGGGGAAAATAAATAAATAAATAAATAAATAAATAAGATTATGCTCTTATGCTCTGTATATCCCTCAGACTCCTAACCCAGAGGTAAGGGTCTCTCCTGGCTGACTGATGTCCCTTCAGCCAGGGAAGAATTTTAAAGGGTCTGTGTGGCTGAAATACATCTCTGGCTGACAGCTCTGTTGCAGAGGGTTGTTTTAAATGCAAGTTAACTGTCAACACTGAAGCACACAACATGAGGAGAAAACTTAAGCAGTCAACTTCCATGTCTTGAAGTTTTACCACGGCTCACTTTCAAGCCCGGCGCACCCCAGGGCAGGCCGCAGCGGGAGGCAGCCATCCGTAGCAAGGCCCAACGAGCGCCGGCGGAGAGGGGAAGTGGAAACCGGGTGCTCCCTGCCTCCCACTTGCTTGTCTGCTGGGGCGTTTGGCTCACATGGCAGAAAATGGATGACAGAATTTGGCAACTTGACTGGCAGGTCACCTTTGAGAGGCAGCCAAGTCGTCCGGCGGTTCTTCGGCAGATCCAAGCCGAGGAGGCACGGCACTGCCAGCGGCCGCACAATGCGCGCAGATGTGGCAGAGGCAGGCAGCGGGCAGAAGGGAGAATTTGGATGGGAAGCCAAAGCAGCTTTTGCACAGACGCGTGACTGGAAAATTTAGTAAACCAGGCAAATTGCTTACCAGAAGCTTAAATGGGATTCCTGTGATATCCAGCAGGATCCGCAATGAGAAAGTGATCTATAAACCAACACATCCACAAGGAGAAACTGCACTGCTGCAACCAGCCAGCACCTTAACAGTGCACTGAAATCACTTCAGTAAATAATTTCTTTTTTTTTTTTTAATACTACTTTAACATTCCAGATTGTTTGCAGCGCATTTGTGTGGCCTTGAACTTTGCAAGTGTGTTTGGAAGCAAAATATTTAAACGGCATTTTCTGCATTGGTAAAGTACCGACTTCAAAGTTGTGCCTGGCTGGTGAAGGGCTGATGAATCACTGGTGCCGGAGGCTGCAGGGAGAATGCAGGTCGGGCTTTGTTTTCAGGTGTTAGTGATTCATTGGGAGTTTCTGGGGAAATAAAAAAGCGTGAACTCTGGTCACAGCAGGTAAAAAAAGCCTTCCAGTTCACCTTTTAATCCTTAAAAATAAAATAGAATTCCAACCAGGGAGGAAAAAAAAAAAAAAAAGTATTGCATAAAAGCAATAGAGGGAGGATTGATGTGAACTGGGCAGAAGAGAGCAGTTATCACTTGGAGATAAGTACTGCGTAAAAGCAAAGATAATTTTGAAGCTTTTTAGAGCAGTGGACAAAAGAATTATTTGGCCTTGGTCAAAGGTCTGTTCTCAACTGTAGCTTGTTAATTGTTGTATTAGATGTTTCTGTTTAAGTGCCAATTTGGTAACTATTAAGAATTTTTTGAAGGATAATGAAAAATGCACCTGTCGAGCCTTTCAGCATCAGTTCCATTAGGTACTGGTGTATTCATGGATCCGAAAGTCTCTATAGTGAGGAGAGTCAGCTCTCCTGTGCAGTGATCTAAGGGCCTTTGTCTTCCATAGCTAGAGTAGAAAAGAAGGTGCAAACACAAAGGGGAAAGAGGTTTTCCCTCTGTTTAGGGGAACTATAACTGCTGTGAAGTTCTTGAGCATTTGCCAGCTTCTCAGATGGGTTTTGTAGCCTTGTGTGAGCTGAGTTGTGGAAAGCCTCCAAGGGGCCAGGTTATTCCTGTAATACGTTGTGACCACTCTGAATCCACATCTGGTCTGAGACAACTGATCCCTTCCTCCCTTCTCCATCAACCTGATTTGTAACAGCCAGGCTGCTGCGAGCGCCAAGTTAGCTGATTTAAAAGCACAATAATGGCAGTGGAACCATGTCTTCAGTTTGATACAGCAAATCATTTGACATTAAATATCAGGGAGGCAATTGGTAGCACCAGCTCTGACTGTAGGGTGTGAATGAGTCAGCTATTTGGCATGTATTTATTTTCAATCGTTGCTGACATTGCTTTTGGAAAGAAGATGCATATTTTCTGCCTGTCTTGTCTCTTGTAAACAATGTGCATGTTATCCTTGTGAAACAAAAGTAATATGTCTGCCAAACAAAGTGTTGAGAAATGGAAGCTTGACAAATGCAGATAAATTCAGAAATTAAGCCCTGGTTTTCAACAGTGAGGGCAATTGACCAAGAGGTCAATATACCAAGAGATTTTTGCACTAAATCTCCATCACTGTTGATTTTTATACGAAGATTAGATGCTTCTTTACAAGATATGCTATAGATCAAACAATAATCAATTCAGGGAAGTTCTGTGGCTTCTTTTATGCAAGAGGTCAGGTTGGATAATTTCAAAAGGTCCCTTCTGGCCTTCTGTATGAAGAAAAGACCATTAAAAATCACAGTTTATATAAAATAAAATTCTCCCCTTGCCTGATGCTAAATGAATTGCAAAAGCAAGTTCGACAAAGTCTGACATTATTCAGAACTGTTAAGAAATCACAGCTATGCTGGAGACTGGAACACGCTGTATTTTGAGGTTAAGCAAATAAAATTTGTTCCTAGTAGGATAAATATATATTCATACTCCAAGTGGTTATAATTTCTATCCCCATCTCTATCCTCAAAATCATGCAGCGTGCATGAGATAGCGTGGGGTCTGGGCAGCTCTTATCTATGTATCACATTAGGCAAGTCACAGAACCTCTTTGCATCTCTTTCTCTCCTCAGTCCTCTTCCTGTCTCTTGTTTGTTGTTGTTTTTTTCTGTAATTTTTTTGAGCCAGAGACTCTCTCCTGAGGCAGGTACTCTGTCTTATGTATTCCTGGCATGTCTAGCCCCAGCTGGGATTGTAAGATGCCGCTGTAATACAAACAAACAAATAATAATAACTAGAGATAAGAAGAAAAAAGTATCCAGCTTGAAATATGGATCCCAGGGTGCCTGACAGAGAGAAAACTAAGCAAGACTTACACAGAGGTCATTGAAGGAAAATAAATAAGGATGCTCAGCTGTCAGATTTACAGGCTCCTGAGGAAACTGCAATTAATAAAATATATTAATTGAGAAGTGTGAAGAAAATCTTAAAGCTTAATACATGGAAAATATGTATATATCCCAAGAATAAACATTACATTGAGGAAAAGCAAAGTTTATACTGCATAGCATAACCAAGCACAGAATGACTATTGCAGCTAAATAAATATTTATGATGCTCTAACATGAGGCACTGAGCACATTATCAGTGCGTAATACATTAGCTGTTGTGCAGGACTTGCAGTGTTTCTAACAGAGTACAAACTTAAAACGTTTTAGTAGCTCAATATGGGATGGCTGTGTGTGATTTCTTATCACTGCAGCTAAAGAGCTTTGAAAGTAGCTGTGGTGGATCTTGGAGCTGTAACTGCTATTTCCAGCATGGACATTGCACTTTCTCAGAACCTCCTGATAGCTGTGAAGGTTTTCTTTTTTTTCTTTCTTTTCCACTAAACACAGATTTCTTGCTGCAGGTGTACATTTAAAGTATTACTTGCTCTACATTTCCTATGGAAAGAATGAAATAAGTTGGCAAAACCCATCCTTTGAATTTTCCTTTCAATCAATCATGATTTATTTACTTTGCCATTATGAAATAAGATATTTTTTGCAGTCCACAATTCTGTTTACAACAATTCTGTTTTCAATGGTTGATTGTTCCATATAGCATTATCTGACAGCGCCTTTCAGTGGTTCAGGCTTGGGACTGGAGACTTTCTTAATTAAGTAGATTATTTTTTTTCCATTTATTTTTTTAGCTACATGAATTAAGCTTTTTGGAGTGATTTTCATAGATTATATTCTTTAATCCTGAAAGCAGCTTTGTTCTCTCTTGTACGTTAACTTCAGTTAAAATACTTGTGGAGAGGAGAAAGGTAAGTTTCAGACAGAAAACAAGACTTAGTAGACTGAGGAAAGGATAGAGTTTGATCAGTGGGTCTTACATGTATCTTGATATTGCAGCGTTGTATGATACAACTGCTCTTGTTAAAAAAGGAGACAAAGGGGACCTATTAGGTCATACAGGTAACGTGTCCATCAGTGTTCCCACTGCACAACTCACTTCAGTAGGGTATGTAGTTTACTTTCTTCTCTCCAAAACCAACTTCGTTGCAAAGTGTGACTTTGAGCTGATGTGAGACCAACACTATCAGCCTTTCTTCTTGCATTTTAAATGCAGCCTGTAACGTTCCTGTGAGCGTATCTTTTTGTGATAGACTCGATTTTAAGCTTTTATGTTGTGTCTGACATTGGTGCCTGAGCCCTCTGCCTCCTGGTCACCCTGCTGTTTGACTCTTCCCTAGCATTGCCATGGCATTTCTAAGGGCAAATTCCACTATTACTCCAGGGCGTTTTCAAAATCTGTCTTCTGGTCAAGTTCAGTTCCATTTATTTTTGACATCTGTTTCCTACTTCAGAGACCACAGTGCATTGCTTTACATTTCTGTCAAACTTTGTTGCACACATTTCAGTCCATCAGTCCACAAAAAACTTTTTGAACCTTCTTCATTGTGCCTCTTTCTGTTGCCAAGCACCAGAGTTCTTATTTATTTATTTTTATATACGGGATTGATTGCGGACTAGAGTAGGGGGTCAGGAGAAAACAGCTATATCCCCATTGTTATCATGGTAGTGAGTAATTGCTTCTGGTTTATTTCTTTTTCTGTTATCAGTCACTCATATCATATCACAGTGGGAACTCCACTGTATGCCTAGTGAGACCCATCTGCATCCCATCTGACTTCAGACACTTAAATGAGATACCACAGTTAGCGTGATCCTCATATCATCCGAGGAGGCTGTGCTCTGAAGGTCTGGCTCATCTCTTCACTGGCTGAGAAGGAGCTTTGGGAACAACATTCCTAAGACACCTCATTTAAGTACTTAAAAGATGAATCCATGCCAGAGTTTCCCATATTCAAATACTGGAGTACACAAAATTGCTGAGTATCCTGATCATTTGCCTGAGTGTTTGCAATCCTTTTAATGTCCCTCCCCTAGACTGGGGGGCGAACAGAGGAAGAGAGAGGAAGCCAGCAGGAGACAAAGAAGTCAGTACATTGCTGGGAACGGCTAATTTTGCAAGGAAAAAAATACCAGGAATATTATTTAGTATATCATCTTTCTTCCAAGTAGAAGTTGCTAAGGTGGAAAGAGTGCCAGCAGAAGTGAGTTACAATTATAGTCATAAAAAGAATAAATTTAAGGACTGATGTTGAAAGGACAGATGGACAATGACATGTAGGTATAGTATTCTAATATCTAGGGCCTGGACTGAGAAAACCTGAGCTCTTTTCCTTGAACCAGTTCAGTGACCTTGAAAAATTTGCTTTCCTTCTGGCTTTGCCACCTCCTGCTGGGAATCGCCCATCTCACCCAGTGGGGATGCTGGGTCAGTGGAGCCGGGTGGTCTCCTTATGGCAAAGGGTCAGCACCCTGAGCCGTATTAAAAGCAATAATGCTTTCATATGCTGCCAGTCTGGGCAAGGGTGAGAATCAGGAACTGCTCTGTAAAAAAGCTGAGCAAAATAGCTGCTTTTCCCCCAGCAAACCACCTGGGAGATTTGTTTTGTTTTGCTTTGATAGCTTCTGACACTGTGTCTTATATTGCGACTTGTCAAATTATGTCAAAATTGTGATATGCTGCCGTGTTACAAACTGTATTTATTGCTAATTTCACACTAAAATGTTATTTCATATCACTTCATAATCTGGTGCCATATTTACTGATTTCTGTATTCCATCTGGAACTTATCAGCCTTTCCATGATGCCTGCCAGTAGCCCGAAAGTTTCTTTCTTGATCTTCTCTAATACCCAGGGATAACTTCCATCTGGTCCCAGAGATTTGTTACTTTTAAGTTTCTCTAGATTATTTTCGCTCTGTCTCGCTGGTGCTGAAATCAGCTTGGATTGTGGTTCTGACATGGGCATTTTTCGTCTTTTTAGAAATGCATTTAGAATATACTAATTTAGTTTTAGCTTTCTGGGTATCCTGCAGTTTTCTTCAATTTTCTTTCCCATTCCTTCCCATGATTCCAATTCATGTGATTGAAATTCTTTTGTAATTCTCCATTAGGAATTAGTAAAACAGCAAAAGCAAGAAATTAATGTCCCTAGCCCATGGGGTTTTTCACAAAGTTAGATGAAATTAAAGCAAAATAATGAGTAGAGAAACAACTGAGTTTTTTGCATTCTTTGATTTTCCTTTCATAATTTATGTAGTAAATATTTTCTTCTTTTCTCTTTTTCTTTTTTCTTTTCTTCTCTTTTTTGAGATATATGACTTGTTATCATTTGAGTGAATTTACATACCGAATGGATTTTAATGTTGTTTTGCTGCTTAGGGTCATGACATGTATTTATTATTTTTGAAACACAAGTAGTTTTAATTATTTTGGTGCTACTTGTGTAATTCTGGATAGCTGCTAGCAACTGAACTTTTCCATTTTTGTTCATGTTATTAATGAAGTATTGTTTTTAATTTTATGAAGATTTACTGCTGCTCTTCCTTGTAAATTAAAACAATCATTTACAGCAGGAATGAAGCTTTCAGTAACACTGCAGGAGAGTCCGTTTTGCATTTATTCCAGGTGACACTCTTGCTCTCCCCTTTAACGACCCATTTCTATCAGATCAAAGTTACCCATATGGGTATGTCAGGAGGTTGAATTAAAAAAAAAAAGTTTCCCACTGCCTAAACATTAAAAGTCGTGATAGCAACCACTTTTGTTTTAATTCAGATTGCCAGGAGAATCTACATCCCTAAACATCACTGCCTTTTGATCTAATATTCAGTCCTTTCGTGTCTCCACAACCCCAAGAGATAGCACGGTGCTCTGCATCCTTAAAAGCACACATTTTAGCATGACATATCAACTCCATCGTGTTCACCAAGGGGTAGCCCTTGCAGCTAGAGACACCTTTAATCAACGGAATTAATCAGTCTGGAAATCAGCAGGAGTGCTTGGGGAGGTGAGTTGCTGCTCGTCATGAGTGAACGTGTAAGAACCACCATGTGAACTGAATTTTCTCTCGGAAATTGTATTTTCACTCTTGATCTGCAAAAAACTCCAGCTGATGTCCTCTCTGCATGGAAGGTGGTATGGGACATAAGGAGCTGCTCTAATGTCGTGTCACGTAGTCGTATCCCTCAGATTGCTGCACTGTACATGGGTAGTCCAGAGGCAGGAGACGTGGTCAGCTAAATGTCAATAATTACCTCTATTAATATTAATTGCAATAATCTTTTGGTGATTCATGCTGTTTGTCACTCACATTTCTGTTTACCCTTCTGGGGACTCGCTGACTGAAGAAAAGCAAACTGATCAGAGTGTGAACTGTGGCCTTTTATTGTTAAAAAAGGAAGGAAAAGGAATTTAAAATGGAAGATAGAGAGTTACTGTCTTGCCAGCTCATCTTTGGAGACACTTTATGTCTCTTTATAAGAAATTCTCCAACACAGATTATACCTTAAACTCAGTCTAAATTAATTTATCTTTGATCAAAGTAACTTGTTTCCAAAATCTGCATTTAGTGCCACCTCCAAATACTCACTGTTATTATTTTAGTCTTAAGGATGATAAAGGAAATTCACTTTGTTTTTTCCTTTGGGTCAGTATTTTCTAAATCAACTTCATTTTAATCCGGATTTGTTTCGTTGGGAATATTTTTTTAAAACGGGTTAGAAACATGTAAATGTCAGCTGCCTTAAGAAAAATGAAGAAAGTTCTTCAAGGGAAGCATTGAAAGAAGCCTTTGAGATAGTCGATCAGCTACAACTAATAACCTTATTTTCACAACGGGTCCTGCTTTTTGTCTCGTTTTGAGAAGTAATAGTCTGTGCAACCTGGGATTTGACAGAGGATAACAAAAGCTGTTATTCCGTTAAGTTGCAAAGATATTTCCGTGCTCCCATTATGAGAGTGGTGCTAAAAATAAATAAATAAATAAATGTAGATGTTTTATTGGAGTTCATAAAGCTGTAAAAGAAAGGGGGGAAAGAGGCAAAAAAGAGAACGCAAACTAAGCAGAAGTGCTTTGGCAAGTGCCATCTCACCAGTGATGCTGAAGCCTAAATGATGTTACGGAGTTGCAGAAGTGCTGGACTTGCTGTTTCTTGGTAGTGCCGTTGGGTCTTTTGTTCGTAACGATTTGTTGCTGCAGAAGATTTGCTTGGAGTGAGCCGAGCTGAGAAAGCTTTGATGAGGCGGCTGCTGTTCACTGCCCCAGTTCAGAGAGAGCTGCTTCTGTAAAATCATCTGTCAAGGTGGTGCTTGAATTCAGACGCCAGCCAGTGCCGCCTTGCTGTCACGCCGTCCCTCTCCGGTTCGGTTTCGCTAGCTTCTGCCGCTCCTGAATATAAATTTGGAGAGTGGGTCTGCAGCTGGCTTGGGATTGCTTTTGTTGATGCGGCGGAAAACTTTTAATCTTTTTTTGTTCGGATCATTTTCAGTGCTATCCTTTTAGTTTTGTCAGGGCTAGCTGAAATCAAAAGCCAGTCCTATCCTGCAGAACTGAAGCATGCATCTCTGAAAATAAGAGTTATAAACTTTCCAAATTTCAAGTGTTTAGTCAATGAATTGATATAGTGTTTTTTTTTTTTTTTGTCTTGTTAGTCCTTGCAGAAGTAGCTCGTCTGTTCTGGTTTCCCAGTTCACACAACATTTTGTGCTCAGATGGTGTCTCATATTAGAAACCGGTTATAGCGTCAAATAAAAATGTGCATAAAACATCTCAGCATTCATGTAAATGTAATCAAGCAGTTATAATATGGAAAGTCTGTATTTAAATACAAAATGTTTGCAAATACGCAGTTCATGAAGAACTTGCATTGTAATCCTAAGCATTTCAAACGCTGTAGAAGTAGTTGGTATCCTCCGAGAAGTACAGTTTTACAGTTGTAAATGTTTTTCCTAATATTTGTTGAAACACTTCAGAGTGATTATAGATGGAGATTTTAGTCTTTGGGGGTGGGGGAGGGGGGGGAATTTAAATTACAGGGCTTTTTTTTTTTTTTTTTTTTAACGAAAAGAGGCATAAATACCAGATACTTTATAATTCTAATAGTGTATCTGCATTACCCTACCTTGTGATAGTTCTCAGTAAAGATCCTAAACTTCTTTCTCACCACCAGGCGCTTTCCAAAGGTACAGCCATCTTATGAAGTCCATTTTCTTGTGGTACTCTTCATTACATGACTATTCCGTATATGAGGGCTGTGTTCCTTTCTCTGATAAGACACTCTTATATGTTCATTCGCTTATTGGCAACTTGATTTCTGGATTCACAACCCAGTACACAGTATGATTTGCAATTAAGAATGGTTTGGGGAAAGTAAATCTGCATAAAGCACCATGGTAACTGAAAGAATATAAGTATTTTAAGAATACTTTTAAGAATATAAGTATTTTAAGGTCAGGTATAAAACAGTACAGGAATTTAACTATTAATCCCCAAATTGCACTTGGAATCCTCTGTAATCCCATGCTGTAGTAAGACACCTGGCTTTATGGCATGGTCTACCTCCATTTGGTGAAGGAGATCCTCGTAGCTTAAATGTGGTACACAACTGAACAAAGCCAACCTGCATCAGCACAGCAGTGTACGGGGAAGTGCTAATGCAGGGTTCATTTCCTAGCAGTATAAAAATAAATTAAAATAAATCTATTAACAAATACATTTGCTTGTACACCTCATATTTCCACCAGTTCAGGGATGTCTAATGCAAGTTCACTGTGGATTTTCTTCTCTTCCCTATGAATATTTATCTTTTTGCTCACCAAAGGAGTAGTGCTTTAACAAATACCCTTCTGTCCTTACACGCTTATTGCATTTTATTTTGCAGAAATGCAGCGTGCACATAAATGTTCGAAACAAAACTGCCCCTCAAGCTTCAGGTTTCTGCCAGAATCTCAGTGATTAGCATGTCTGTACTGGAATTTGCCTGGCCTTTTTGCAAAAGCACTTGCTTAGGGAAGATAGCATCTTGTGAACCTCTGGGAAGGGTGTACGCTTGTTTGGCTTCGTCTTATATAATGCAAAACAAACAAGAAGATAAAGAAGATATCCTGTGTTTGCAAGAGCAGTATTGGGCAGACGGTGTTTACTGCAAATGCAGAGAGAACTTTTGCCTTGCATATTTATTTAGGCAGGGTATGCCTTCACTTCAGCACTACTGAAAAGTTAAAGGTCATTGTGTGTGGATTTAGTGCTACACGAATGAGATTTGAATACACATTTGTAGTCCTCATCCATTTGGGATTCTTCTCAGAACCGAAAGGCCTCCTTACATACCTGGAGTTAAAAGCTGGAGTTAAAAGTTTGAGGTAGCCCTGAAGGGTATTTTCTTCTAATTCATCAGTGAGGATCAGTTTGCTGGCAGCAGCTGGAAAATGATACCTCCCCAGCAATATATGCCTGGTGAAGACATTCAGTATTCTCCTTGCAGTCCAAGGTGCATTTCTTTTGCTTGCATTTGCTAGCATAAGCAGGAAGCAATAAACATAATCACAAAAAATCCACACACAAGGGAAAAAAAAAAAAAAAAGAAAACAGACAAAAAAAACACATAAACTCCCCAAACCGTGTCCTGCACTCACAATGAAAGGAGATTTATCAGTATACACACATCTTTTGCTTGAGATGTACAACCTACCTGTAACGTGTGAGTGAGTCTCTTTGCTTAATGTTTTTTCTGGGAGGTGCTCAGATGGCAGTATGTAAGACCAATTAGTGAATATTTGGGATGGGTTAGGTTAAAAACTATAAGAGTTTATATTGTCATTTTCATCATGTATAAGCACCCTTTACGTGTATAAGTAAAATCCCAGCCCAGCTGAAGTCAATGGTGAGATTGCCATTTGACTTGGTAGGAGGCAGAATTTGATCCCACGCCTTGGGGGAAGCTCAGAGACCCCAAAAGCCTGAGTTACTACAGCAGGGTAAGAAGAAGCCTTCCTGTTATGCCTCTGCATCTCAGCTATATAAAATACATCTGTTTATAGTCTTATTAGAGATACATTCAAGCAAAAGTTACATGATCTTTAAAAGGGTTATGAGAGAGCATTTTTTACGGTAACAACACTATTATCCACTGTAGTGAATGAAAATTGAGATTATGTTGGGCAAAAACCAGTAATTCAGTAAATCACTTAATTCTTTGAATGGGAACATTTTTCTTCCAACTTTCGGCTACAAAGGATTCTTTTACATGAATTCTGTAAGCTGCAGCAAAATGACTTCAAACAATGGGAGAAATGTTCATTTTTATACCATCAGCTTTGGATGATTCACGTCTCAGGAAATGCAAAAAGTAGTCAGCTGCTATTGTCTGCTTCACCTGTCGTATTTTCTTTCTAGTTTGTTATTGTTCTTATCCAGATAATCCTACTGCTTGATCGATATCCTCATGCCTGCTTTGTTTATTGCACCTACTTAAAATCTTGGTGGCACTTGAAGAATAAAACTGGAGTTAATTTGATTACAGCATTTTTAAGATGTAGCAATTAAGTGCAATCATTTTGAAATAATATCATTTTATAAACATTGTATAAGCATAATGGAAGCTGTAGATTACTGCAAATTTATAGTAAACAACTTTATTGTGTATCTTGACAAATCTTCTGGAAGCTTGAAGTATTAATTTAGATTTGATAGAATTCATTGCTCATGGCAGTAAGAAACTAGAGTCTCATATATGTTTGAGAGTGCGCATCTAGGACAAGAGAGTCAATGTTTTGGAGAGTTTTTGAGAATAACTACTTCAGGATTCTTAGGCAGGGTGTATAATTTAAGTCATGGGATGGCTCTGGTCTACTTACTGTTTTGAATTTTGTTCAGTGTACATTTCCTGGTAAAGAAATGAAAAAATTGTTCAACAGCAGCGGTAACCAGCCATCTCATTGAGAGACATGTAAAATTAAAGGTGTCTCCAAAGCTGGTGAGGAGACTTTGCTACCCTTGTTTAAATTCAGGTCTGGCCCTCCAGGTAGATGGGAAAAGCCATCAGAACTACGTGGAGCTGAGAAAACTTGAGTAAAATGAGCAAGTAGCTCTTGAATTAGGGAAGGCGTTTTTTAATTATTTATTTGGCTCACTTATTTTGTTTACTTTGCGCTGATTTCTGTTAGCTCTCACTCTTCCAGCTGGAAAGGCAACAGTCCCCTTCTCTTCTGCTCCTGGAAGATGCTTCGTTAGGGACGCTCTTCCCTGTGCTTCATGCCATGAGTGCACGATGAAATAAAAAATTCACAGCCCTCTAAGATGAAGAGCTTGCAAAGATAGAGACTGCGGGTAAGCAAACTTTTTAATTGAAGGAGTTATGCCCTACCAGAGCCTCCCAATTCAGTGCTACAGTGGCTCTCTGCTCAGACTGGTCCAGCTCCCTTGGGAAGTTAAAGCCGCTTTAATTGTGAGCGGCGCTGTGGACCCAGAATTGCTGCCATGACGTAGAGGGGTATTTTTCCTCAGCTCAGCCTTCTTATGATCTGCCTCGCTTACAGTGAAAAACATGTTAGCTTAAGTCCCAACTGTACACGTGTGGCTTAAGCTCATTTTACTTGTCCGCAGGGGCACACTAAGAGAAAACACATGATACGTGAGTACAGCTCGGTTATTACTTGTTATTTTACAGGAACTCAATAGCTTGTGGTCATCACGTATATACCCTTAGTCCCATACAGAAGAATATAATGGAATAAAAAAAAAATAAATCTATTAAATTCTCATTTTGGCTCAGCCTTTGTAGATCTGGTTATGGTTCTGTTTTGCTTGTGTTTTGTGTTCCTCCCAAGGTTCTCCCCTTTCGATTTTACCGTACTCCTGTGCTGTCAGTTGCATCAGAAAGCAGAGGATATGTGTGGAAAAATTCAAGAGGAAGGATATGTACTGGTTAATGTATATCAAGCATAACTCAAGTTGTTGTAAGGGGAAAAAAAACGTTGTTACTGGAAGTTGAGTGCCATAAAATCTACATTACATGCAATGTAAGATATGTTAACCAAAAACTTAATGTGCAATTTAAAAAAATTATAACAGCCTACAGCTGTCGAAGAGAAATATGCTTTCATTTCATGTCACGGACTCTTTAATTCCTCCTCAGCTTAACCCATGTTCCTGTCCTTGCTCATCCTCAAGCAGGGAAATAAACAGACCTGAGTGATGGTCAGTATGCGTCTTGTAGCAAGAGACTATTTTTGCTGTTGGTGTGCTTTTCTTTTTTGTAAATTTGAAGTGATAATGCTGGGTGTGGAATCTAGAAAACAAAAAAGTTGTGTTGAATAACTATATCAAAGGAAGTAAAAATAAAATATGTTTCCTGTCACCTTTATACCAGAGGGCTTTTGAAAGCAGCGTCTCTGTATCGTGGCTGGTTTATTTTCACCTCAAATCCACAGTGCCATTTTCCTGTTGGTGCCTTGACTACAAAAGGGATCTCGGGGTTCGGTTTGCTTTCTGCAATGTACAACAAGCCTAAATTTTGACTTCTATAGATCACCTTCACAGTACAAATGAAAGATCAGATTTGTCTGCCCCTTTTTCTTTCTCTGGTTTTCTTGCAGTGGGTCACTGAAAGAAAGCCTTTCTTTTCCCTTGAAGGGAGAATCTGGAAAGCATTTTTCTTCCTCCTGTCTTATTTTGTACATTTGAACTACTTCAGCAATTCCTCTCTCTTTGCTGGACAACTCCTTGGAGAAATTAAAGAATTATTTATTTATGATTATTAGTTTCCTTTCAGCATTTTTAAAAAATGTCTTCAATGTTTGAAGCACCCCAGCAGGCATCACAAGTAAAATCTGTAGCAGAGAAAACAACAGTAAAGCAAAAACAATGACAAATTCCATCCAAACACGAGAAGGGAGGAGTTGTTCAGCAGCAATAATTAACCAAGTTTCAACATGCTTGAGATGCCTGTGGAAACTACCTGACAAATTGATGGGTTTCATGGTATGCCCTGAAGATGAAGAGATGTGAGCTGTTTCAGACACAACTAAGAAGGAGGGTGGTTAGCTCATAGGTTTATGTGGGAAGGCATTTCTTTTTAAGAAGTAATACTAGTAATAAAAAATAGTATTAATTATGTTTATTACACAAATCATGTAGAAAGTTTCTTGCGAGAGGGGAAGAAAGAAGGCCCCTCCTGAAAATGCAGGATATGGTCCCATTTCAAGCAAATTTCTACTGGTAAACCTTTCCTATTGGAAACCACGTACACAAATCCTGTCCCATCCTGCAAGTTCATTCATTCTGGTGTATTTGAGTTCTCATAAGGGAAATACCAGCTCCTCCAGCTCAGGTTTCCTGCAGGAGGTGGTCACTGGAGACATATCACAAGGAACAGTCTCTTCAAACTACATGAAATACGCAGCTAGCTGTTGCCAGCTTCCTGAATTCACTCCATTCCTGTGCCTAATTAGATCCCATAGCATTTTCCCTTGCATCTGTATGAAGTGGGGTTATGCCTAATCATGAGAGACTTACAAGCAGAAGGTTCGCCTTCTGGGTTCTCTCTACACTTGGTGCTTCATGATCCATTTGGCTGGTGGCAGTTGGTTTTAGCTGCCTGTTTGTAATGAGGATTGTAAGGGGTTGCACAGAATAAAGTTGAAACTGAGAGCGACAAAAGGACAGAGGATGCTAGTGAAGCCCAAACAGTTTCATCATAGCTTATCCTGCAGTCTTAGCCAAAGAAAAGACAAGATTAGATTTTGATCATTGTAGGAAAGGCTGAACTGCTTCATAGAAAACTTGCTTGCCCTGACCTTACCGACAGCCTGCTGGCAGAGGACCCTGGACTTCTTTACCCTTCAGCAGCCACTGAAGACAGGATAAAAGGGATAAAACCCCTGTAATTGATATTCTTTTAAAACATTCATAATCCGGTGTTTGACCATCATGCCTGGCAAGAAACCAGTGCTACTCTAATTCATCTCCTTCATTTCAGCAGTTGTGTCTTTTCCCAAGATCCACCATCCCTGTGACGACTGCAGCTGTGCTTGGCAGTTGTAGAGGACACATAGAGGAGCCACTCAGACAAGTGCCAAAGGCAAACATCCATTTCATAACAAAGCTTTCATTTTCTACAGATCGTCTGAACCATCAGAGGAACAGGATTCTCTGTTGGTAGCAACAGAAGCTCCCACCATAGCTCCTGGCCTTCAGAGGTCCAGAGGGCCTCCCAAAGATCCTCACTGATTCAGATCTCACCGTCATTAAAGTCCAAAAAAATAATAATTTTGCAAATCTTTCTATTGTACTTTCTTCTGAAGGTCCCCTTCAGTTATTGCAGCATAATCATGGATTTTTGCAGATAAGGTTGTTCCGTTGGCACGTTTGTGGGTGACGGTTTCCTCATACTCCTTTAAGGTCTTGATCTTGGGGTTTTTTTGAAGTCAAATTGCCAGAAAAGGACCTTCCCTTGAGAGCAGATGTAACTTCTCAGCTGGATTTTTTAGCCCCTTATACTTCTAAGAAGGTCTGCATATCCTTTAGAAACCTGTGGGTTTTGTGGTCACAGAACATCAGTTGCCCTAATTAAAAGAAGATTTTTGTAATGTCTTTTTATTTTAAACTAAGCACAAAATTCTGTGGTGAGATGAGTTAGCAGGGAAAAGCTCGAGGAATAACTCTAAATATGCCTATTGCCCAACCTGAAGCTGTGTTACATCCAAACTGAGGTGACTATGGCATTTAAAATCATTTCAGCCATCCAAAGGGAGTTACTTCCTTGGTCATGGACCTGCATTTACTTATAAAATCTTTTAAAGGATAAGATTCCCCCCCCCCTCCCCTTGTAAAATATAGGCTTGGAAAGTCTTTTTGCTCCTTTAATCTAAACTCTTGACATTGCATGGAACTACACTATTTGAAGTAGATTCATAAATGCATGAAGTTCTACCTTGAAAATAGGTGGCGTTTTGATCCCCATCACTGTATAAGGAGACCCATTCAGAAATTCTTTTTTCTGATCATTATGAATCTTCCAAATATGCTCACTGACAGCTCATGGCCATTTGCTGTAGAGCAAACCTTGTTTTGTATATACCCCCTATATTAACAGAGCAATTATGCATCCTCATGCTGTTACCTCTCTCATGTAGCTTTCTGTCCACATACTCCCTGCAAGATCCACCTTCCGTGCTGCCGGATTGAACCACGAACTTATCCCTGATTGAGAACACAGTTTGTAGCTTTTAAACGGAGATTATACCTGTTACAGAACGCTGCTATTTCAGACCTGGTGAGCTCACCAGGAGGATATTAAATAGATGATCTAATCTGTTTGTTTCTCTTCCTCTTGGTGGCATCCTCTCGGTTTTGTTGTTAGTCTGAGTTATTAAAAAGGGACCTGAAAGGAGACCACAGCATGCAAGCTATAGCATGTCAAGAAGAAGGTAAGAAAACTGCTCAGAATATGCTGGTTAGGGATATCTCTGGATGAAGACAGAGGGAGAAAAATCTGCTTGTGCCACTTCAAGCGTGCTCTCTGTTGGATTACCACATGGTGAAAAGGCGAGGAAGCGTAACGCCTTCTGAGGACTGTAACTGAGAGTGATTCACTCCCGAAAACAGTAGCACGGAGTATGCACTTTCAGGATCACTGAGATATTTTTCCTTTCTGTGTTGCTGCTCCTTTCATAGCAAAAAAAAAAAAAAAAAGCAAGCACGCGTGTGATGTGTCCAATGCCAACATTGGAGAGAGTCTGCCCAGCTGGGAAGCTATCAGGAGGCCAGAAGGTGTGTGTGCACGCTGCCAGCACCCGCCTGATTGCCACTGCAGTCCCACATGGATTTTCTGTAGCTGCGTCAGTCCTTGAAATGGCTACTCTAGGTCTGGCGTTTAAAGTCACTCCAAAAACAAGGCAATTAAGCCCGTGTCAGTGCAAGGTGGAAGGCCTTTGAACACCTAGCCAACACCATGGCAAGCACAAGAGGCTGATATCAGCGATCCGTAGATTTAAGGAACTTCTTTTGCCATTTCTGATCAAACAAGGCCCCGTTGGTGTTGGCTGGGCCTAGCTCAGTAAAATTTGAGTCACCGGGCTTTTGCTTTTTCCTCACAGACTGTTCCGCCATTTTATAGCGGTGGATAGAACTCAATTAAACAGCCCTCCTCTTCCCTTCTGGCTAAGGTACAGGGACACAAGGCCATCTTTTTGCTGTTTGTCAGCATTGGGCTTCACACAGTAAGGTCTGGAGGCACAGCTCATGAGGCAGGAGGTGCTGCAACGAGAGAACGTGGTGCATGGGGAGGATGTCTGTGCCTATATTCAGAGAGTCTTGTGAACATGAATCCTGACAGCAATTGCTTTTATTCCATCTGTTCCTGCTCCCCACCCAAACATGCATACTTCTACCAAAGAAATAAAACCTCAAATTACTTGTATGGTCTGTACTCGAGCTACCAACAGAACGTATAGATATATATATAGTACATGAGCCAAGCCCTACTGTTCCTACTCAGCTCTGCTTTTCTCCTTCTCTTCGATTAGACAGACTTTTGCTTTAGTGCAAGATGAGTAAGAATCGTGAGTTTTGGCCCGAGACTGTTTCAGCAGTTATGTGTCATGCGTTATTTTACTAAGCAGCAGTCTGCCAGATATACCATATTGGAGATGCATTGATCTTTGTAGCTTCCAAAACTGACACTTCCTTTTCCAGTCCTGTGTTTTAAGCTATTTTAGTTGGACAACATGGAGCTTCTGAAAAACACTGATATTTTTCCCCCCTTTTGAAATAGTATTTTAATTCGAGGGCTTAGTAAGGACTTAAATCTTACCGATCCA
The DNA here is from genome assembly GCF_964035555.1 of Netta rufina. Taxonomy (NCBI): domain Eukaryota; kingdom Metazoa; phylum Chordata; class Aves; order Anseriformes; family Anatidae; genus Netta; species Netta rufina. The sequence continues at coordinate 113,905,603 of NC_140125.1, forward strand.
ACTATGCCAATTCAGGCTGTGATTTTTATTTTTTTATAAAAACATTATGATGCTGGTCTAAAGCTGTATTACAAACACAGATACACCCTTGGCTAATTTTGTGATAGAGTGGCTTGCCAAAACCTGTTTCTCTACCCATCAGCTATGTTTCTATGTTGTTTCTAATTTGTGTGTTAGCGTTCTGGCATTCTCTTTACTACAGAATTAGTCCTGGTCATATCAGTACGGCTTATGCCAGAACAACCCTCTAGTATAGGCAATGCAATGCTCTGTGGTAAAACCATTATAAAAAGTCAGGAAAAGGTGACCTGAAGGGCTTTATTACAGCATTTTAGGACTAGGGCCATGTCCCGGTCGCTGGGATTTCAGGCTGTAACGCACTCCGGCTCTTTCCCTAGTTGGTCAAAAATGAGTATTTTTTGACTCCTTCAGTGCTGGATTTTTAATCTCCTTTTATGAGGGCCTGGTGGAAGGTGAGGTGCTGAGAGGAAAGGATATCTTTCAGTAAGTTGAGACAAATAAAGCAGCTGCTGTTGGTCTTTGACCCGGTTACCTCTGCACCATTTTATATATCTGCCTTTCTGAGTAGGTGGAATTTCCATGTGTACGTGCCTTTCTCATGTAAAATAAAATGAGGAAAGCCTAGCTTCATTCTTTTCATTGGGAATAATTCTCTTTTTATTCCTTCTTTTTAACACAGACCATTGCATATTTTTATGATTGTTTCATTTGGAGGGGGTTGAATCAATAAGTGTCATGGGTTTGTGTGTCCACTGGGACGCACACGTGAAGCTGTGCCTTGTTCTGTGTAGCTCTTGTTAAAATAAAATACTGCATTCATTTTCAATATGAACAGAGCCTAAGAGTGAAGTTTATCCCAGTGTATTGTCTTGAATGCTGCATTACCTAAAGGCTGATGATATAGAAATAATTGAAAGTAAGTACTGCAAAATTGTTGAGATAAATTTTGACATAAAAATGTAGGTTGGTTCATAAAAAGTTGCAGTGACAATAGGTTATAGTGACAGCTTTTCAACAAATGTATAAGCCTCCAGATGGAAGGGAATTTGGCTTAATGAATTATAGGCAGTCTGTAACACAAGCGCCTTTTATAGGAGCAGATCAGAAGAAAGAATAAACTTATTCACACTGGCATGTGTTAAATAACATCATTGTTAAAAACATGGACTTGAAAAGAGACTGAAAAATGCAGGACTTAAAAAAAAAAAAAATCTGTTGTTAATGTCTGTGGACCTTCAAGCTCCCAGGCAGGACACTGCACAGCCGTTGTTTCAGCATTATCTGACCACAACCATTGTCGTTGGCCAGCTGCGGAGGCTCACAGCCTTCCGGAGACGAGATGACTGTGCTGCATGTCCTTCTTCTTCTTCGGATCTTTGCCCTGAACTTGTCAGGGGAGGGACAAAGGCTGTGTGTTCTGGTTATTCTTTGCTCCATCGCCTGATGGAGTCTGCGGTGGGGGTTATTGCAATGCCTGGTTGTGCGTTTGTGCTCTTCCACTGTGCCTTTGCTCTGGGTATGGAGCAGCCTGAGCTGACAAAGGTTGTGTCTTGCACTCAGGGACTGATACTCAGGGCTCCTGAGAGCATTTTTTCCGAGCTGTGCCACTGACAGGCTGCATGACCTTGGTAAATTACTTAATATCTGCTTCCCCATCCAGAAAATGATGATGATACTTACCTGCCTCCCAGGAGAAGCATTTGGGCTTCATTAAGGATTAGGACATGCTTTTAGTTTAGTTAGTTGTATTGAAATGTGCTTCGTAAGCAAAAGTTATTATTAAATAATGAATGAGGAAAAATGCTGTCAAAGTAATATACAGGACTGAGCCAGTGCTAAGAGCAGTAACCAAATAAAAATCACATGAGCTGTGATATCAGGACAGGGGAGTACGGCTGAAAACTAAGAATAAGCAGCAGATGTCAGTGACTCATTAAAATAACAAACTTGCATTTCTAATTTTGTCAATGTACTGTGGCACTTTTGATGGTGCAGATTAACCGCTGATGATCTTGTAGGATTTTTTATGCATGCGGCAGTGAGGTAAGGACATAGCTATGGCCTTCAGCCCGCGTTACTGAATCTGAGGCTGTTTGCAAGGCAGTGTAAAAATACCTGTAGTTAAGATTTAGAAATGCAGGAAATATCTGTGAAACTACTAATCACGGATGTGTGAAACAGTAAGTTATCTTGGTAGGGAGTTCTTTATCTTGGTAGGGAATATTTTTCTAGCAAATCTGTGGCTTTCGGCGTTTTCAGATGGCCTGTTCTGCGTCTTCTGGCTTCAGCAAGCATCTGCAATGGATGTGTGCCTTTATCATGGGTATGGTGCTGACACAGTGCTAGGTGTTTCCTCACAGCAGCACTCAGGAAGATGCGCAGCCAAGCAGTCATTTATCCCATTCCCTGTTTCATGAGCACAGGCATCTTAATTGTACTGGCAGAGCAGATGTGTGTGTTTTGTCAGCGCAACTGCGTGTTTTTGATACTCCATCTCCTCAGACTCTGCGAGGGCTCGTTTTTCTTAGCACATTTTACACTTACAAGCACCTGGATCCTTACCCGTGCACCTCATGAAACCTTTTTTCTTATTCATTTTCCTAATTAACAGCGTGCATCTGCCACGTGCGGCTAATAACATTTACATCCTCGCGCGGGTACAAGGAGTCTCTCAACAGCCGTCATTTTTCCCTTTGCATCCTTAAAACGGCGTAACAAATTCCCGGTGAGATGGTTTTAACTACGGACCTTCTACCTCCACTGAGATGCACTATGGGGTGCTGGTGGTCCCGTGGGACCCCCATGTGGCTGCTGCTGGTCCGTGCCTGATGAGAAGATGGAGCCAAGGGGCTTGGTGGCATCTCTGTCAGCCTGTGCCTCACTCCAGGCACCTGCGTCACTCCTGGAGCACAACGAGGCATATTAAGAAGAAAAGAAGAAAAAAAAAAAGATGAAAATGCAGCTAATTAGAAGGCACGGGGTTGATTGAAGGCATAATAAATGGCAGCCTACCAACAAAGATTGTTGCTGTGGGTAGATAATCTGATTAGTAAATATTTATTTCATTAGAAAGTCTTTTTTATGGTTGGATCCAAGTTCAGTCAATAATTCGGAGTGACCTGTTCAGCATTTTAAATTGGATCAGGAGGTTCTGCCATTTGAACCAGGGATACCATAAACAAATAAGAGATTCTGAGCAACTGGAGGCAGTGGTACGAGATGCAATAGTATTTATTTAGCGAATCCTCACAGGGTGTCTGCTGTTTGATTAGGCAGTTTGTTTGCTTGAACTCCTAAGTTGTTTAATCTTAAACTTCAAGAAGATACAAAAATATTGCACCCATCCCATGACAATAAAAAAAAAAAAAAAAAAAAGTTAACTCTTCAATTACTGTTGTGCAAGCCCTCATTTTACCACTCATTTTAGCACTCACTTAGCTCAGTAGCATATCTTACAACCTAATGGCCAGCAAATTTCTACCTGCACTCTTCACACTGTAGCAACTGGTTTTTGCCCAGGTATGCCTGGTATAGTCAGCTATTGAGAAGAAAGGGAAATGATATGATTTTTAGCAGTTTTGCAGAGCATTATATGTACCAAAATGAAGCAAACAAATCAGAACATCCTAAGAGTTACATTACAAGTACGTATTGCAGTGTCACTGCTCTCAGCCTCCATGAACTCCTCAATGTAATGTTCAAGGTTTGCAGAAACAATAAAAGCACTGTCACACTGTCCGGTGGCAGCGTTTCAGATAAGTGAATGCAGATTTAAAAGATGAGAGTTCAGTGCATTCTCCCACTGGAAGCTGTGGGTTTAGCTTTAAATTCAGAAGATGCTTAAGAGAACCTTATGAAATGTAATAAAGTTCTCCTATCCCTAGCTCACACTCTCAATCTGAAATTGTATTGAGGGAATTTGAGTTTCAATAGTGTCCTTACGGAGCAGCTATGCTTATTACTTAGATATTAGAGGTGCCCTGTTGATGTACAAGCATTTGAATTCCAAAGGGAAATAAAGTCTGTATTTTCAGCTTATTATTGTACAACATCGTAGGCACTCCTCAGTTAGTGTCTGGGAAAAATTGTTCTTTTTCCCTTCTAACTTTCCCCACCTCTTGGCTTCCTACCTCCGCTGCGAAAGAAAACATCAGCTTAAATTTCCAATTCCCAGGTAAGAAGTTATGTACATTATAATACTATTACAGTTAATGTTGTTTATGCACTTAATTCCTTGCGCTGACAGCGGTGGCCACTGTTTGAAATCGCCGTGCCACCTAGGTGCTCGAGGAAAGCTCTAAGATTACCTGGGAGTGGGCAGAGAGCCAGGCAGCGTGTCCTCTCTTGTTTGGTCTTCTCCAGTGCTTTCTTTTAACATCCTGATACGTCTGCCTTACAAATACAGGTATGCTCCAGCCAGCGTAGCCGTAGGAGGGCTCACCACAGAAGCAGAAACAAAGCTGTGTGGCAGGCACACAGATGTGCTGGGAAGGAGCTGCTTGGGGTAACAATTCCTTGTCACATCCCTCCCAATCTCATTTTCACTCGCATATGCTCCTGCGGTGTTGCGGGAACGCGCTTGCATACAGCCTGGCTGGTGAACCCAAATCCCAGGCACGATTCTTCCCACCCCGTGTGCTAGAAATAAATAAAATAAAAAATAAAGAAGAAGAGCAAAAGCAAAGCACGAGCTCTCGGCTCTCTGCTCGCCGCATGAAATGGAGCATGGAAGGAGGGTGCTCCGGGCAAACAGCAGCTCCGAGTTAACCGCCAGGTCAACGTGGAGGGCCAGGAGCTGGTCAGTGGGCTCCCGCCTGGAGCCAAGTCAATACGTGCTGTCTTTTGCAATGGAGAGGATTATTTATAAATGATGCATGAAGGGATTTGGAGGTCTGTGAAGGCAGTGCCGTGGCAGGATCAGAAAATGCTTGAAGGTATTCATTCAGCCAAGCTCCTTCGCCAAGTTTTCCCAAACCCAAAATAAGCCCCCAAAAAAACGAGAGGGAGCGCAAGAGTTTTGTTGGGGTTTGAAAGAACTTTCTCCGCTTCCAGTTTCTGATGAAGGAAGCCTGAAAATGCAGAACATGAGCCGTGCTGTGTCTATCAGGGCACACAGCCCTTCTCTTCGTCATTTTATTTATTCCTGTCCCTGGCAAGTACAGAAATCTTGTTGCTAAATAAAAACTGAGGGCAGGATTTGCCCAGCTGAAATCAGAGCTTTGGCGTTGACTTCACGCAGGCTGATAGGAGCTGTGCACACACATGGACTTCAGTTCATGCTTCCTAAGGCCAGCTCTGGCACTTTTGTACATAGCTGAATTATTTTGTAATTCATTATGTCTATTTAAGCTATATTTTAACTGCAAATAGAGGGGGCTTAGTCCAGGGCGTTCTTTAAGAATGTTTGACAAAAGGCTCTGTAGTTTCAATTACATCTGTGAAGTGGTAGTCTTGTCCCAGTTATGTGAGTTGTCACCAACCTTAAAATTGACATTTTCTCTCCATGTTCCAATTATTCAGCTATAGCAGAAATGATCCATCTTGCAGGGAAACAGAGTATAAAACTCATCAAACTACATGCATTTAGTATGGTATCTATCTATTAATTCCTAGCAGAAATCAGCAGACATTGCTTTGCATAGATATCTTGGTGTTACCGCTGAAACTGGGAGCCCTTCTTCCCCCAGAGAAGGTCTGCTAAATTGGAGATTGTTAAAAATGATTAAAAAAATGATTTTAACCCACAGAGGATTAAAAACAAAGATGCCATTTGCTGTGCTACTACAAATGCACCCCGAAATTGAAGCTCAGGTGTTTACTTTCTGTGTTTTGAACCTTCAGTGATCAAGGTTTTCTCAGCCAAAGCAATTAGAAATCACTGGTGAAAACCATACTCCTCATTGCTTGGTACACCAAGAGCTAGGGCTCAACACAAAACACAAACTACCACAGGACAGGAGATACAGAAGAGATCATTACAACTGGCAGTATGGCAATGATTTCAAATTTTAGGACCATGCCTTTTGAGAGTCTGAAAAAATAGTGTATTAAAAAATAAACTTTTTTTTTTTTTCCAAACATGTAGTTAACAGTACAGGAAAAGTCCCATTTTGTCACTGCTGTGCAAGTCTTCATTTTCAGTGATTTTATTTTGATTAAGGGAGGAGGTGGCATGGATTTTGGACAGGCCTCTCATTGCAAGAGTCCGTCTGAGTCAGGAGTCCCCCACCCCGCTGTATCACCCGATTCCCTTCAACGTCTCCAGCATTTTTTTGCAATTTAGTGTATTCCAGGAAGAGCATGTTTGGCTGTTGGTGAAATTCTGTGAAATTTAAAAATGCAAGTGGCTCTTGCATCACCTCCTCAGAAAGTTACCTTAGCTGAGCTATTCTCATGTTAGCATGTGTGCATGTTTTGAGGGCTCAGACTTCTAATTTATTTATTTATTTATTTATTTATTGAGAAAAAAAATCTGTTCCTATTGAATATACTGAATGATAGGAATAGGCTGCTCAGGGAAGTGGTTGAGTCACCATCCCTGGATGTCTTTAAAAGACGTTTAGATGTAGAGCTCAGTGATATGGTTTAGTGGAGGACTTGTTAGTGTTGGATCAGAGGTTGGACTAGGTGATCTTGGAGGTCTTTTCCAACCTAGATGATTCTGTGATTCTGTGATCTGCTTGTCAGATGAAATATAAAACCCTGGCTCCATTTGTGTTACTGTACATCCTTTCTCTTCTCTTTTTTTCCTGCTCCAACATGGATGATTTTAGGCAATTTAATATAGTGATAGCTCAATTAAACTTCTTTTCCTCTTTTTCTTTGCATTGCTGCTCTTGGGCAGTACCGGTCCAAGACCGTGTAAGGACGATGTGCTCTGTCAGACAGAGCAGGTGGGCCCAGGTTGGTCCCACCCTCCAAAAGGTGTGCAAGTTCCCTGCCCCTGTTCCTCAACCAAGAAGCCTTCCTCCCCTCTTTTCCCTCCTCCACACATCCAGTCCCAGCTGTACCAGGAGGATGAGGAATGTCACTCTTGGGTTATAATGTGTTTTATGTCTTCCTGATGTAGTGAGATGCAAGAACCATAATAATTTCTCTCAGAGTTAAATGCTGATATATTCTTCTCCATGGCACATTTATGCAAAGCTTCATGCTCTCAGGTTTGCACCATCACTCTGTGCGTGTGCACGTGTTCACTCACCAATAACCAGCAATACCGGATGTGAATTCCCTGTATTGACACTGAAGTGGGCCATGCATTCGAAATTGCCTATCGACATTCAGGAATTGGCTGTACCAGTGAGAGATTTCCTCACATAGGAAGGCAAAGCCTATCCAAATAAACAAAAGATTCCTCTGTGATGTGTAGCCTTTGAGGCTGAAATGTAGACAACAGCGAGCACACACTTTTTTACCCTAAAGCACCGTTCCTTGCCAAGCCTGTAGTACACAAATCACTGGGATGGATTGATGGCTGGAGGTTGCTTTGTGAGGTTTTTCACCCTGGGTTTTGCGGATTGCATAAAAGCAGCCGAGAAGCGGGGCTGCCCCGTGACAGCCCCTGCTTCCCGCAGCTCGCCTGCTATCGGCACCGCGTCAGGGCTTGCCATAAATCCCGCTAGCTCTGGAAGCTGCTTTTCAGAGGGTTGGCAGGGAGCTTGCTGCAAAGTAACTGCAGACAGAACTTGGTGGTCTGGCTGGAGGCTGTGGAGTCAGCGAGCAGCTCCTGGCACTTGCTAGCACATCGTGCTGCTGGCCTCTGCGACCTCGGGCAAACAGCTTAACCTCACACAGTGTTCTCCTCCTCTGCAAGCACCCCATGCTTTTAACATGGAGTTTGTTTTTCTGTCTTCCTAAATGAACCTGATCCTGGCATGGACGCCAGGAGTCACGTCTTAATCTCCCTGTGCCACTGCAGGGTTGGGGCTGGAGGTCCCATAGCCATGGTGTTGGGGCAGTCTCCTGCAGGCAGATGGAGGGAACCTGCAGCTCAGTGGGGTTGTGCTGAGTCTTCTCAGTCCTGCAGGTTATTGTTCAGGGATTCTTTATTGAATATTTTTTATTTTATATTTTTGTTATTGTTTAAGGAGAGTGTATTTTGCAGCATGTGGGGTCTGCCTGGGGCAGTGTGTATCCTTGCACACACATTTTGAAGCATTTTGAGATATGGCTGTCTGCTATTGCAACAACAGAGCTCCAGAAAGCAGCACACCATCCTTTTGTCTGTCTCACATGGGTGATGCTAATCCATCAGCACCCACTGCACCATCACTCCTAATGTAGTTCTGCATTCCTGCTCATGCAGTTTCCAGATGGTGCTTGCTGCTCCACTCAACTCCTTGCTCCACCTCTGGCTAGGTATACCACAAGCCATCAAAATAACCCATTTTTCTTTAGAATAAGGCAACAGGGCAGCAGAGACCACCCAGAACTGCTGTTTGGCCTCTTGTACCTCGTTTCACTTGAGAAGAAGGTGAGCATAAACAGCTACTGTGGAGCCCTTGCCATTACAAGCGGTTCTAAACTGGGGCTTTTGGTGGGATCAGTGTTCCCATGTGGTACCCCATCCGTGGTGCTTACAGCTTCATGAATAGCAAAGCCTACAAGGCCACTGCCATGGAGGACTTGGGGTGGTGGTCACCCATCAGATGCTTGGCTTGTGGGTGACAGCAGAGCTGTATCAAGCTCCACAGTCAGCATCAGCCCCCACTTCAGTCTTGTCATGCTGACCTCCCCAGTCTCTCCCTCAGTTCTGCCCTCTGATCACAATTCCTTTTTAATAGTTTCTCTCCTTATTGTTAACAGTTTCATATTCATATTTTACATTTTTCCAATTATGTCCTATTTATTGTTGAAACTCCCTTGCGTTATGTATTCAAAGAGAAATGCCTCTCTCTATGAAATGCCTTCTGCCTGCAAACACCCCATTTCCCTTAAGACTTCCAGCAATGATCTCTGAAAATATCCACACCACTTCACGGAGAGCCTGTCTCTGGTGTATTCAGATGTCAAACTGCTTGTGTCTCGGCTTGGAGCAGACACTCTCATTTGTGTGCAAAGCCCAACCGTTCACATGGGACACTTCTCAATAAATAATAGCACCAGATTCATCTGCTGCATCCTATAGTAAAATCGGAAAATAAACCCAAACTTTTCACAGTAGAGGATAGTCTCTCCTCTCTCTCTCTTCGCTGCATTTCAAATTATTTTTCCTAGTGTTTCCATTAAGCTTTTGTGATCACATTCTCCAGTGGGTGAGAGCTCTCCCTTGCACAAAATTGGGCTAACAATCAGCCAAAGATTTCCTGTGGGGAATCTCACTGGTGAGGGTGGAATTTCTTCTGATGGAGATGGTATTATGGTCTCTAGTGCCACTTTCTTCTTCTAATCCTGAAGGCTGGGTGAGACAGAGGGTGAGGTCAGGAGCTGAGGGCTGATGCCCCTTGTCTGTATTGGACCTACCATGGACGTGTGGGATCATGCGGCATAGAAATATAAAATATCCAAGTTGGAAGGGACCCACAAGGAGCATTGAGTCCAACACCTGAGTCCCCAAACAACCACCAAAATAATAATAATAATAAATCAGACCATGTGTCTGAGAGCGCAGTCCAAACGTTTCTTGAACTCCAGCAGGCTCAGTGCCATGACTGCTGCCCTGGGGAGCCTGTTCCAGCACCTGGCCACGCTCTCAATGAAAACCTTTTCCTGATATCTAGCCTGAACCTCCTCTGTAAAAAAAAAAAATTATGGGCACCAGTGCCTGTGGTGTGATGCGGCCTGTACCGAGCACTGCCACCATACTGACCCTTGCTTTGCTGCTCCTTGTGCATCCCCACAAGGAAGGGAAGGACCTGTCCTTCTCTCATGTGGAGAGAGAAACATGACAAGATGATAAACATCACTTTTTCCCCCTGTTTTCTGTGCCATGTTTATCACAGCCTTGTCCAAACTCCTTGCAGAGAGAGGGGCATCCAGCAATGCAGCGGCACATAGGCCGCTTGCAATTTGCTTGCTTCTCTCATCCCACCTGGCTCCTTGCTGCTTCCCTTTTGTGTATTGGATTTTTGCCTAAAGTGGGTAAAACCATGCAAAATGAGGGCTTTAGGAGCTGGGGCAGCTGTTGCAATGAAATTTGGGGTGTTGTGGAGCAACACCTCAGTGGTATCGGGACTGCAAGGCGCAGTGGCAGGAGACAGCCTTCTGGTCAGTCCATCTGTCCATGAGCATACCTTACACTCTCTGTCAGAAAAGCAGAACAAAGCAATGAGAAATGAGAATGAATGTCCATCGTGCTTATTTTAACATAGAAGGGTCTGTATTTGTAAGGACCACATGTGGAAGCAAAGAGGGATCCAAGGGGGCTTGAAGCTAGGGCCATCACAAACCTGCAGTCCTGGTGTTGTGTTGCTCTGTGTGTAATTCGGCATCCTGGCGGCCTTGCTCTTCTTGAACAAGCAGGATATTCAGATCCATAAATTCTCAAGGAGGAGAATTTTTAAGATGGCAGAGTTAAAACAGCAGCTGAGCTGGGAGGTGACCCACCTGTGCTCATGCGTGTCTGCACATCCCACCCCCTCTGCTCGAGAGCCACGGCAGGACTGTCACACAGAGGAATCCCGCTCCTGCACGGGAGCTGACTGCAAAACAAACCCGTGCTATCCCGACCCGCGGTTTGCACAGTTGATGTGTTTAAAATTAGGGCTCGACGGATAATTGATCTGTCTGTCAGACTGCCACGTTGGAAAAAAATCATCGCTGTTGTCATTTTGAACACTCGTAGATGACCAGGCAGCGGTGGGTTTGTTTCTTCCAATCGAAATGGCAGCAGCAAAATGGAGGGGGGAAAAAAAGGTAAAGGGAGAATGAGGTTTTGGTGTCCAATGAAGCAGCCCATTGCACTCAAAATGAAGCATTAGCCCTTGGAAGAAAAGGGAGGGAGGGAAAGGAGAACTGCACAGAGGTGAGGAGAGGTGGTGATAGCTTTGTGCTCCGTGTCTGTACTCGCTGAGGTGTGATGCCTGCCCTGAGCAGGACAGCCTGGAGCAGTCACCCCCATGCACCAACTTGCAGCAGTATGGGGGTGTCCTCAGCGTGGTGTCACTCACACCTTCGTATCCTCTTTCCTCATGAATAGTTAAAATATCTCAGGCTGCACTGGGTGAGTTACAGGCACGCCGCAGTTAGGGCATCCTCCTGAAAAGCTGAGGACTCGATTTGCATCCTCCCCTGGATCAGGCTGCGGCAGGACTCGAGCCTGACACCAGCATCTCGAGAGGACTGTATTCAAGCTGGTTTCTCTTAATCTGTCCCTTTTCACATCAACTCTGCTGTACACCAAATGCACACAGTGTGCTGTATGTATATGTCGCCCTACAGCAGTAAGTAGAAATCACTATGAGTCTGTTCTTGCAGCAGATGTTCTTGCGACTCCCCAGAATTAATGCCCCACTGGGGGCATTAATGAAGATAGAAAATTAAAATAGTCAGAAATAGCCCAACTGGCTTGATCTTACACTGGATTTTTGGAGAAGGAAGTGGTGAGAAGCTGGGAAGGTGGCAGGGGTGGCACGCTGGTGTCAGCATCCTTGGAGGGAGGAGAGCTGACCAGGGTACAGGAGGCACAGGCAGCCCAGGCAGTATATGGAGGGAGAGTGGTCAGTTAGAAATTGTGGGCATAAATTGTACTTGGCACTTTAATAATCTTGCAGCCCTTGCTTTGGCAGGCTGATAGATTTTTTCAGAATCAGGAGGACATTTGAAAAATGTATTTTCTTGACTAGATTTTAATTTGGGGGCCTGTCAACCTTGGCACTGTCCTTTCTTTTAAAGCAAGGTCACTGTGACGTCCTCAGCCCATGGAATACGTGCGTCTCCCAGGGATTTAAATCTTTGAGACATAATGTAATTCATGATGTTGTAAATATCTTCAGGTTTGCCAGTTCTTGTGATTTCATTACAAGTTCTGCAGCGCTGTGTGTTTTGGAAAGACGAAGAGAGCGCGATGGTTGTTGTTGTTGTCGTGGCTTTTTTTCATTTGGCTCGAAAACCTCAGCTGTGAGTGTGAAGTTAATGGTGGAATGTTTCTCTTTTCCTCACGGCTAAAACCAAAGATCTATTAAAAGTGTCCCAAATGTTTCTTTTTTTTTTTTTTCTTTCTTTCTTTCTATTTTTGTTTTTCTTTTTAATACTGAGGACAAGCAGTCGCAGATGCTGAGAAATGTATTCCCATTCCTCAGGATCTGTGTGGACCCTTCACCTCTGGCTGTGCCACAAGGGCTGAAGCCAATCCTCCCAAATAGTTGTGCTCTTCTGTATTTGGGGACAGGTACACATTCAATTACATATAAATCTAGACCAGCATTTCCCATCTTCTTATTGCATTTCAGCAATAGGATTCACCTTCCTCATACAAACTCCATCACAGAGCTGCAGCTGGGTGCCTCAATGGGAGCAGCCCAGTTAGCTGTGCCTCTGCTTAGCCTGGCATGGATGACGAAGGCAGCTTTCCATGGATTATTTTTTTTTTTTTCATGGGAATTGTGGTGGAGTCTCCTGCTGCTTTGCATGGAGCTCCCTGTGCTCAGGTGTTTGATTTATCCCGGTCCTTCAGCATTAATAATCTCCATTGCCTCTCATTTAGCATCTCCGGCAAAATTAGAACTCTTCATGCGAAGAAAGATTGTTTGTATTAATTATAAAAATAGCAGCAAGAGTAAGTCTCGGTGCCGTCGGTGATGCAGTGCAACAGCTTTTCCTAGCTGGAATAGTATCCACTTGAGACTGCCCTTTGTCTTTTACCTTTAGGCTTTTATAGAAGCATGTCAATTTTCTTCCTCTCCCAGACATTAACCTTTAGTGAGAAACAAGGTCGGGGGGGTTAGAAATTGAGATAGCTCATCTTTGCTGTGCTTTCCTTGTAGAACAAGGCTGCAATGTCCTAAAGAAATCCAGTGAATGAAGCACGTTTGCTCTCCTTGGTCTCTTTGCTCCCTGGCTGAAATAAGATTAAAAAAAAAAAAAAAAAGTCAATAAATAGTCTTTCGTTGCTGTCTCCATGTCGTAGTTTTTAAATTTCATTATGTAATAATTTCTTTCTGCACTTCCTCTCTTTTGTACAGGTGGACTGTCACCATCATGACAGAGCCACTGCCCTACAAAGCCATTTTAAAAGGCTGTTTTGTTAATGACTCCTGCGAGCAGAACAAGCGAGCTTAATGCCGACAACTTCTGCTTTGTCTCAGAATTTACGCATGGATCATGGCAGAGATTTTATTTTCACATTTCTGCAAAATCAAATCATTTCCTACTCAGGGTGTGTACAGATTTCTTAAAGGCATGTGAGAAGTAAGAGGCTGTGAAAAGCACAGTGTGCCGAAGCAGGTGAATAACAAAATTGGGCAGTTTTGCAATGTGTCCGGTTTAACAACTTGAAATGCTGTAAATATTCGCCAACATTTTTCAAGTAACATCAGATCTAATAGACGCTATTTAAAGTTGCTAAACATTAGGCATTGTGTTATTCAACTGATCTTCTGAAAATATGTTCATCTTTTCTTGTAATTAATCTCATTAAAAAGTCTTTAGCTGGTATGGAGAAATAATGGATCTTTAATGTTTTGTTTGATATTGAAAGCAGGTTTTATAGTGAGACATTAAAAAGTGGTTTTAATGTGCGCTCAGCATGCGTGGGTACTCGCAAGCGGTGATTCCTAATGGAAATGTGATCAAAACGGCAGCTTAGGCCAAAAAAAACTGCACGAGAGATGTGCCAGGGGAGGATGGGAACCGGGCTCCTGGGGCCGAGCATCCTCCTGCTCCGCCTGGAGCAGCCCCCAGGGGAGCCGCACGTCTCTAATGCTGGTGCTCAGCAGTTCAGGGGGCCACGTGTCCTGTGTCACCGATGTGTCATCCTGCTCTCTGAGAACACAATCTGTGTACCCAGCTTTTCCCTTTTTTTCCAAGTGTTTTTCATAATTCAACAGAATTCTGTCAGGCCGTGATCTGAAATCTTCCTGTTTACAAAGGAGATCTCGGAGTTTGGCCACAAGCCAAATAAAATCGGCCACTGAATGCCTCTGAAATACCTTGTAATCGCTTGAAACAGCGTGGCTGGATCTTGTTCAAACAAACAGGTCTCACTCTTCTGTGGATCTTGCTCAGAGTTTCCCTGTGATGAGTATCCAGATGCCTACGGGATCCTATCAGGAACAGCTGTGAGCCATCCCATCCCCTGAAGAGGTGGTATGAGCAAATTGTGACTTTTCAAGCTAGCAAACAAAGTTGAAAAATAAAAGCAAATATTTTGTGTGATGAGAAACCTTTCCCTGAGTGGAGTTTAAAGTCATTTTGTGGCTATTTTTTGTCATTGGCTTCACTGCATGGAGCTGAAGGCTCGGCACGGCTGGCCCGTGCCATGCTTGCTCCCCGTGGGTGCTGCTGGCACATGCAGGCAGAAAGCATGGGAATGGCACTGTGTGCCCGGGGGGAGCCAAAAAATGAGCCAGGTTTCAAGTTGAGGCTGATTCCAGCTGATTGCCCAGTTTATTGGTGCAATGCACTTCTGTAACTAGGAGTGGAAGTAGGGAAAAAACAACAGCAGAAAGCACCATGTGCACAAATGTGAACAGGGAGCTCGCCGGCTGGAAAATGATACTGAAAGAGGAGCTTTAAGCCAGCTGGTAGGAAAATCTTCCCGGTGACAGATACAGCTAAGCACTGGGCTGGGCTCCTTGGCAGGGTTTTGAATTGTCTTTGGAGGATACCTTCAGTGAGACCTGTCCATGGGGGCACCACTGTTGTGGGTTCCCTCCAGCTTTCTGCTCCTTATGTTTTCTGATAACACTTGGCAATCTGCACTTTCCAAATCAATATCATGTAATGGAAGAGCTTTGGCATTGCGTGAGCTTAGTCCCTGTGTCCTGCTGAAGACATCTACCTGTAATTCTTAACATAGTTATTGACAAATATGATCTGAACATGGAGTAAGGCAATACACTTGGCAACTAATGATGATGATTTTTTTTATGTCTGCTTTTCCTAACCTTTAAATTTCCTTACAAAAGTCATTATGGACCTCCATTGTCATTTTAGGTAGCTGAGAGTTTGGGTAGAAGAGCCCTTGTATCATTCATGCTCGTGGTTAAAAGATGGGGAAGTTGGCAAGGCAAGGGTTTGTTTAATAGAAAGAAACGAGACAAGTGCAAAATTTTCTTAGCTGTGTTATGTGCAGTTTGGGGCAAGTCAGATAACTCTTTTCTTCTATTTTCTTTGCCACCGTGAGGCTTGGTCTGATCTCTTTTGTCAAGTTTTCTGAGTAATGATCTAAGTGCTAAATAGTATTGTTATGACCCTTTATTTTGCAAACAGGTTTTTCTTAAAAACCTAACATTTTCTTATCCTCCTTAAGATTATTTCTGGGGGATTTTTTTTTTGCCTTTTTCCTCTTAGTTGACAGAAGTTTATATAACAACTTTATTGCTGCAGTCCAGAACTATTGCTACGTTACATTGCCAGCATGTTCGTAAAGAACTTACGCACTAAAAGACTGCAGATGAAATGTGTGTGACCAGGAAGATGCCCTGGTCTGTGCGGTGATACTGAATACTGTGGTTTAAGAAATACTAAGGTGCTGCCATGTTGCTGAATACAAAGGGATAACTTCCTGTTTTCGTGACAGAAAATCAATGTATAGCGTCAAGACTGTATATTGACAACTTGATTATAAAGGACACTGAATACGCTTGACCCTGGAACAGCACCAGCATGGAGCAGACAAGGTGTTTATGCAGCACCAACAAGGCTAGCATGCATTAAACCCTGCTTGCCCTCCTCAGATAGGTCTGATTTTTTTTTACAGGGTTACCATTGCTGCTTCTATTTCAGATCTCTTAGCTTTCTGTTTGCTTTCCTTGAGCTCTTTGGCATGGATAATTACTGGTGCAGGTGCAGCCGGCAGTGCCTTTCTGTGCTGAAGCCCTGTCGCAGCGCATCAGCCCCCATTGTCCAGAACCATGCAGTATGGGTTATGGAGGCAGCGTGAGCTCACTGTTGAAGCTGATTTGCGTGTGGTTTTTGTCCTTTTGATTTCACGCAGGAGACGTTGTAAGGTTGATGCCACCGGATGGTGGCAAGTGTCTCTCTTCAGACCTGGGGCTGGCAGGTGCCACGCTGGCAGAGCTGGTGGGTCTGCATCGCTCTGCTGAGCAGTAATTTGTCCCTCTGAGCGTAACAGCAAAGGAGCAATTCCCATGGCAGTTCTTTTCTGACTTCCTACATATGTTTTCCATCTCATTTCAAGTGTTACGTACTCTCTTAACTGGGCACAGTGCTTGTTATCCTACTCACTTCCAGCTGGAGCATAAGACAGAGGACTGAAATGAAAGACCATAGTAAACAATATGATTCATTTCATCCAAAAGGGACAAAATGCTAAAAACAGTAGCAAGAAAAATCTCTGCCTTCTTAATTTTACTAGTTTAATTCGGGGATAGCTGCAGCTACTGAAAGCATATTAGGCAGTTGCAAATGAGGGAGAAATGAGCCTGTAGGGTAATTGCTATAAACATATTTGGCATTATGAAATTCATGAGAAGCTCCATTTTTCATAGAAGGGCATTAGCTCCTGGTTGTGAGTCATTTCTCTAGCTTTGCTTCCTACCTCATCATACAGCCTGACCCTGAGCATTACAAAACTCCCGCTCTCCTTTGCCGCAGCATAAGGCATAGTGACATCATGTCGCATCTCTCCTTGACTTTTTCTCCATCCTGTTACTGTTTGCTCTGACATTTCATTACTGGCATACTTCTCAGAAAGCTATTATCTCTGCTTCGTAGTAGTTTCCCATAGTTTCCCTTGGCAGCGAGCAAAAATTCCACAAGTTTCAAAAAATGCGATCTGGCTCAGCTGCTTCCCCAGGCAATGCAGTCACACTGCCCGGGGTACCCAGTACAGTCATTCTGAATGGGATTTTCTTCTCCTTTCTCAAATAAACTTCATTATTTGAGAACCTCTCCCAAATCCAAGGGGGCATGAACAACTAAATTTTGAAATTTTGTCTTCCTTTTTTCAACTCTTACTTTCATATGATTAACGACTAGACAATGGCACTCATTTTCTTTTCTTTTTTTTTTTCTTTTTTTTTTTTTTAAGCTAACATTTACAGATCTATCAGTCATGTTTCTTCTGTCAGTAGGGAAAGGTCAGCCTGTGCTGTAAACAGAGCTGTGACCATGGTACAAGTCCACCCGCCGTCCTAGCCTTCATCATGGCAGCTTGTAACAAGAAGAGAGGAGGCGCAGCGGTAGAAATGTCAGTGGCAGCTCATCATGTGGGTGAGGATCCAGGCTTCATGCTGGTACCCAAGGCAGCCAGATTAATATTGTCTCAAGTACTGCTGGAGGTGCTACATTAGTAATCACGGGAGGCATACCAATTCTGGCTCAATCATCTTTTTTATTTTTTTCTTTGCAGCAGAGCAGGAGGGAATCAGGCTATTTTGGGCTTTGGAAGTGGGAATTCTCCCTTCCCCTCCCAGTCTCGGGCTTTCAGGCAGGCACACGTGCAGCAGGGAGAAGTTGGTTTCTGGACAAAGTTAAGCAGGAAATTAGGTAGCTTTTTTACATTCTTGCAGAACTCCTAAAGCACTGTGTGGATAAAGTTGAGTGCACATTTGTCAGGAGAGGAAACATTATCCTTTTTTTGCATTCAGAGAATATTGACGCATACAGATAAGCGTCGCTCTGGCAAGTCACTTAGGGAAGACAAACCTCAAATCTTTGGAATCCACTTACCGTGTCATCCTCCCCCTCAGAGAAGCTTTTGGTCCTAGGATCTTTGTGGGAAGCAGTTATATAAATGAGGGAACAGAAATGTGTTGTGTTTATGTGTACGTTTGTGTGCTATCCGTCATAAAATGCAGCTGCCTCAGCAAGAGATTTTGCAGTGCTTAAAAGGTGCGCCGCGTTATAAACAGGTGACGGTAGGCAGGGAAGGGAACCTTATCCAATTAGAAGTACAATTTGCTACAGAGAATAAATGCAGCAAACTCATCCCTGACAAGTTGTTTATCTGTTTAGCTCAGTTACATTAACAAAGGAGAGCCAAAAGCTCTGGCTTCTTTTGTGCTGGGCGCTTCAACATACATCACTAAAAGACAGCCCCTACAATTGGAGTCTCACAAGGTTATGACACAGGACGAGAGGTGGATAGAGCAAGCAGATGGAAGGAGCACAAGCAACACCATTACATTTCACATAAAAAGCCACGGTCACGCCGTCTGCCCCACTGTTCTCGAATGTTTTGTAATCAAAACCTCACCTAAACCACCCCACCTCTTGGGAAGAGTGCTATGAAATCTTTGCTGACCACAGGAATTCGGGACTTCGACATCCCATTTCTAGAGTAACGCTGTGAAACTGCACTCATGAATGTTTTATCCGTGGCCTTGGTCTAGAAATAATCCTGCAAATGGTGATGGGATGTATGCCGTTATTAGAGCTTATTTCCGTGCTCTTGTTTGTTGTTGTAATTTGTGGAGAAAGGCCATAAGTTAAATCTCTAATTCACAACAAGTTTTAATGTAAATCATATCCCATTACAGTACATCATAGTGATATAATACAATATGTTAGTTTGCCCTAAGTGGATGTATTTGTCTCTATTTTCTGGCTCAGATAATAGTTACCATCTGGGTGTGTGTTTATTTTTTGTTGTTGTTGTTTCTTTTAATCATTTGTGGTGCTGCTTGTTTTAAAGCTGAAAATGAGTAAAATTTGAAGCTGATTTAGGAAATTGCCCGGAGAATATCAAGGGGAACATCAGATACTTTAAATGCTTCACATTTTTAACCTATTACTGAGAACATTGCAGTAGCCTTGAGGCATGTTCCTCCCTTCCTACTCCAGTATCCATCTTCAGATATCTTATAAAATCAGCAGTGTTGGGGCTGAGCAGCAGAGAGCAGGATAGAGCCCCCAACTTCAAATCCTTCTCTTTTATCTGATGTTAACAAATATCAGATAGCATTGTAAAGGATTTTGGAGTTACCAGCCCCACGTGCAGGCTATTGAAGATGCGTCCAGCCCGTGTTACAATGTGAGCCTTCATATTTCTGGCTACTTGGAGCATTTGTGCTGCAGTCAGTTTTGTCTTGGGAGTCAGTGTATACAGCAGCAACATTCGTTATCTGTATATTTCTCTATGCATGCATTTTGTACATCCTTCGGGCTGTTTTATTCAAACCCTTGCAAGTCTCTTTATTCCAAGCCGGTCACAGGTTTGTAGGCTGTAGCAGTGTAGGTGACTAATTTGCACCTACATTTTAGTTGCCTGCTGTAGATGCCATCTTAAGTAAGTGCATAAATTCCTTACAGAGCCACTGGGGAGAAAGAGTTGCTTTGAAGGCTCCCAAAGAGAGATCTTTTCTACCTAAGTCTGGCACTTAAGTTGCTCTCAGTACCTCTGTGATCTTTTTCTTTTCTGATGAAATCTCAGGGATTTGAGGTCTGACACACTTTTTCTTGTTCTACTCTGGTCCAAGACTACTGTGGTGTTCAAAGATCATAAAGAACACACTGAACTGAATTTGGCTTCTGTTGGTGAGCAAAAGATGTATTTTGGAGCACATATAACAATATTTTAGCTATGTATTTGGAGAATATAAATGTGTGCTCCAAATTTGCACATGGTTAGATAAGGAATAGATGCTCCGCAGCAATACATCTGCCTTCTGGCTGATACACCTCTCAGCACATCAGACAGGGATGCTCCCTTGGCTCATCTCCTGCCATAACCTAGAAGCTTCCATTTTCTTGTCTCATCTTCATGCACTAGTTTGGATACAGCTTTCGAGAGCGCTTCTGAGCCCTTTATCCAATTTAATTCTCCTCGCCTCTTGCAGAGAAAGGCAGAATTTATCCCAGCATCTTTCTGAGACATAAAATACTTGAATCATATTTTCTAATTATTTCTATTCAGACATAGAAACCCAAATCACACAGTCCCTAATGATGTTACACGCAATGAAAGGAAGGGCCTTTTCCCAAATACTTGACTTTATTGTGTCATGATTAGAGGCAACAAATAAATGAAAGAAAACAAGGATTTGGTTAAATAAAAAAGTCATGGCTATTCTCTCTGTTCAAACTGTTTTGATATGATAAACTGTGGAAAAAGGAATTACACATGAGAAAACACTTGAAATTACTATTGGTATAGTTAAAAAGTACCATTTGCTTGAAAAATATCTAACATTCAGACAACACTATTCTTCAGAAGCAGTATTGAGATCAAATTCTCTGGGGCTGACTTGAAACAAGTTTGAGAAGCACGTTTCTTTGCTCTGTGATTCTGTTATTTATAATTGTGCCTCTGATGAAGGTTTTTAGGTACAGCAGGATTTATCTGGACCTAGTATGTGACCACATGATAGATTGAATTCCTCACCACCGATGCTGATAAGCATCCAAAGTGGGCAAAAGTAAAATAAATTGAAAATCAAATAGGTTGGCTTTCTGTAGACACATACCCCAAGCTCTTTTGTGTGTTGTACGTACTAGAGTTAAGCACGCCTTCCCCCATGCTTTAGGCTCCATCAGCTTCTTTTGAATTGGATTGTATAAACTGTATCAGATCGAGTAGTTGTTTACTTGGAGATTTCAAAGGTGGGGCACAGAAGCTTCATATTTCTGCACAGCAAAACTTTTATTAAGTGGAACCAGCTGTACTCCAACACAAAAATGGCCAAGGGCCTTAAAGGAAATTAAAATGAGCCATAACAATTGGAATTCACACAAGAGCATAAAGGACCTTCCTAAGATAAATAATACATGCATTAAAAAGCATTGAACAGGAAAGAATGTGATAATGGAGATTATCTCTCAAAAGCGAAAACAAAATCAGAAAATAAAAATAAGAGCTTTGAGTGAGGTTCAAAACTCTGTGAAACCATGCCTAGGAAGGCTTTGGGGGGACGGCGTGCCTCTCGCCTGGATCTGCTGCCTCCTTCCCTCTCTAGGGGCTCAGATTCCAGCTCGAAACCTCTTGCAATGAAGAGTTGGCTTCAGCACTCAATCTGGCAAAGTTTTCATAGATACTAGGGGCTGCAAGCTGAATCTGGACTCAATTTGTCTTGAAATTAAATACATTGGTTCTCTGGTGGAAATCATTGTTCAGGGGGAAACTGACCAAGAATCAGGGCAGATTTCTGTATATGAAATCTTAGAAGTCAAAAATAGAAAGGAGGAGGAAGAGGCACCAATTAAAAAGATGTTGTTCAAACACTTCAGGAAAGGTCTTTTAACTCTGTTATTCAGCACATCAGAGTAGATAATAAAGTCATGTCTGGCCTTATAATCAATGTAATAGTATAAAAGCCCAGATAACTTGGAAAAAGCAATGTCTGGAATTCATAGCGTTATAGGCTGAAAGTCAGTATCAAAAGGCTTCTGGTTGAAAAGTAACAAAGCAAAAGGATGGAAGGAAAGCTCAGAAGGGGGTTGACAGAGAGATATCATGGGTGGCACCTGAGTTTTTCTTGTTCTCTTCTTCCATGCCTCATCTTCTACATTCCTGCCCTTCTTCCTTTCTGTGTACTTTCCAGCAAGTTCAATCTGCTCAAGGATCCTCACACCAGTTTTTACTCTCAGGGAGCAACTGCAGCAGAATTGCTTCTCTGCTAATAAGAGGGAGGTGGGAGGGTAAGAGGGCAGGGGCCTGGCCCCACAGGAGCTCAGCAGTGTGAGCAGAGCAATTCTGATCATGGTAACCAGGTTTAACGAAGAGTCCTCATTGCCAGACAGGTCCAAAGTGGTAAGTACCTTGATCCTTATTTCCCAGCAAAGTATTACTTCGGTTTATTTGTTTGTTTTACATTCTGAAGTTCCCCCTTAAACAAAGCTATAGCAACTGAAGTGTTGGCCAAATACCTGGCATAGCATTTTCATTACTTGCCCCTAAAATGGACTGGGTTTGGCACCTGCAATTGACTGGCTGATAGAAGCTGAACTGGCTCGGGTTTGAATGTGACACAAATAGATGTTCTGATGCATCTGTGAAAGTTGGCTTGGGGTGTGTAGCTCCTTCTCTCTCTCTCTGTCGATACAAAAGCTACATAAGACTAGAAAGAATCATCAGAATAGCCCAGTCTTCCTATATGCCGGCAACAAAGTCATAGGCAACATGTTCATGTTTACTCCATAGGCAATATCCATAGGTTGTAAGAATTGTCTAGGACTATATACAAATCAAGGTCCTTTCTGAAATGGAACAAAAGCAATAATCCATATTATAACCGAGAAGCACATCATCAGCGTCCTAGGTCCTTGCAGTAGCAACAAGTTGGATAGGTCAGTATGCAGTGGTGTTCCTGAAAAAGTCTTTGCACTGTGTTAGAGATAACAGGCAGAACTGCCTCTGAGTGTCTGACCAAGGAAGGTAACGTCACAACCAATACGTAGAGCTGAGGTCTGCTTTTGAAACTGCCCTCCACAGCCCCCACCTGGAAGATTATCTAAGTGGTGTTGGAAAAGCTCTAACTCATTAGTGCTTCAGTCTTTGAGGGCTTATCCAAAGCTTATCTGAAGTCAAAGGGCATGTTTATATTGACTTGATGAGTTTTGGATCAGACACCTTTGCTTTTCACACATGAGACATCTAGCTCCCTAATTGTGTGTACTTGAAAAGGGAGAATGTTAAAGCTGCTGAGTTTCCATGCCCTGTGATTGTCCTCAGTGATGCTTGCTACTCTTTTCCAGAAGGCTTCAGCTACCTTCTCACTCCAGGCTGTTTTGATGACTTAATAAGGAAAAGCTCTTGCCATCAAACAAAGCTCATCCAAATACACATCCTTCTTTGATGCATCCCAGGTCTTGGACTGAATTTCTTCAAAAGCAATAAACAGCGGGGAGAAAAAAAAAAAAAAAAAAAAAAAAAACAATTATCAACTTTGTGTGTCGACATCTAAGCTTCTAAAACAAAGCTTTCTTTCATGTCTTCCAAGTGTGCAAGGCTAGAGGTAGGCTTTTGACCCGTTTCTCCAGAGAAACTTCTTTAGAAAATAACTTCTTCTTTGATTGCTTGTCAGGGTTTTATTTCATGCCAGTCTTCCTAGACTAATGTTATAAAAACACACAATTTCAGGAAATAGCCTAGAAGCCATAGACAGGATGCTAATACCTCCAGAAATAAGCAAGCTGCAAATCAATTGGGGAGCACAGAATTAGCTGAAAACATCAGCATCAGCAGATGTACCAGCTATGTGTCATGAAGATCTCTTCTTCACACTGGTGGATATGTTGCACCCTTTGTTCGCATTACTTGTTAGAGCAGTTATCAAATTTATCCCTACCAAGGACAGCAAAAGCTTACATGCTCATGGATTGGAGTAAATATTTTACAACAATCATTTTCTCATGTTGTCATATTATTTTATTTTACTCCTAGAAATGACATTTTTCATTCAACGAGTTCCCAAGTTGTAAGGTGCAATGGAGATATTTCATGGCTGAAAATATTTCATCCCGCTTACTGTATTTTATTTTTGCACTTCCTCTAGAAGTGACTCAGTTCTGAAGAATGATGAGCACATTAATACCCTCACGTTGAAAACCTAGACTGCATGTACTTTTACTGATTTTTTTTCACTGATATCTTTAATGCTTTCGATTATTTACTCGTACAAAAGTATTTGTAGAGGGCTGACATGAAACCCGCAGCCATAACACCTATCTGCACTTCCCAATGTACTTCAGTTTTTCATTCATGCATAAAAGGGCTGGACCTTCCAGGAAAGTTCTGGGAGGTTTGTATGTTCCTCAAACGATAACACTGATACATAGGGGAGTATCTAAGTAACCCTACTTCACAAAATCATAGAGTCACAGGACGGTTAAGGTAGAAGGGACCTCTAGGTCCATCTGGTCCAGCCCCTGATCCAGCAGGGACACCCAGAGCAGGGTGCCCAGGCCCACATCCAGGTGGCTTTTGAAGATCTCCAAGGAGGAGACCCCACAACCTCTCAGGGAAAGGCTCCAGCACCCGCCCAGCACAGAAGTGCTGCCTGGTGGTCAGGGAAGCCTCCTGTGCTCCAGTTTGTGCCTGTTGCCTCCTGTCCTGGCACTGGGCACCAAGGAAAAGAGCCTGGCTCTGTGTTCCTTTGATGAGATGCCCCCAAGCCTTTTCTTCTCCAGGCTGAACAGCCCCAGCTCTCTCAGCCTGTCCTCATAGGAGAGGTGCTCCAGTCCCTTGATTATCTTGGTGGCCTTATTGTCTTCACAAGCAGACAACAACAAATGCTTTTGCTTTTCTAGTTTTTGATGCATAAAATAAGCTCTATTTCACATAGTTGTTAAAATTATTAGAAATAATTTCGGGGTGGAAGGAAAAGGTCCATTTTTTGCAGCAGATTTCACCCTTCAATATTCCATTGCTCAAATATGTCTCCCCAGGCTTTTTGCTTCATCAGACCTATTGCCACCTTCCACTGTACTGCATTAGCCAGAAGCCCAATTTATCCTACATTTTTACAACTAAATGCACTTTGAAATGAATCATCCTTTAGCTAGTCATTGCTGTTTCCTACTAGTACGTTACTTTACTTTTATAATTTAATATTTCTTTAGCCTTTCTTTTTTTTTATGTGATGTTTTATTTCTTCAAAACTACCTTGGCCAACATATCAGGGATTTTTTCCTCCATATATTCATAGAGCTTAAGGCCAGAAATGGTGAGTATGATTACCTTCTGAAAGGCTGTACAGTTTCACCCAGTGATCCTGGAACAAATTCTGTGCTTTGTGATGGAGCAACAACATGGTTTGGGAATCTCCTTCATCCTTCAGCTCAATTCATGATGGAAGATCCTCCTTGTTCCGTGACAGTATGGTCCAGTGATTAATCAATGTCAAAACCTTCACCTTATTCTCCATCTGAATGTATACTTCTACACCTCCTAGCAGCTGGCTCCATTATGTGTTTGTCCATTATTTGAAGGAATGAAAAGGTATTTCCCATTGTAGAGGTATTTCCCATCATAGGTACTGATGGTATCTTGTCTTACATTTATCCTTTTCAGTGTTGGTGGAAATTTAGAAAATATTTTAGAAAGGAACCAAGTAATGTAGCCTTTGAGGAAACCTCTGAGGAAACCATAGGTTGAGTTATACATAATTGTTTATGCACTGCAATTTCAGGGAAGTGACGGTCCTATTAGTGTCATACAATAAAGATTCCTACCATGCCTTGGAGGAAAACCTGACCAAAGTAAGCAAACAAAGGAAATGGAAGTTATTAATCATTAAATCATTTTTTTCTTTCTTTGTGGAAAAACAATGGGGTCAAAAAATGAGCAATAAAAATCAATGTTAGTTCCATTATTCCCTGGAGGATGCTCTGTTGCATATTGCATCATCATACCTAGTTTTATTATGGAATGTCCCTTTTTAGGCACATGGTACTAAGTCTAAGATGGAGTGCAGCTAATTAGCATAGATAATCCAGCTAGTTTTAGTGACAAATCAGTTTAGAAAGGTGAGTCTTTGACGTAGCAAATCTGAAAATATTTGTGAGCAGACAAAAGTAAATCACAGAAATCTTTGTAACTGGAGGAAAACTTTAATTCAATTACTTGAGGAAGCAGCTTTAGAAATATTCACTTAAAATCTCAATGTCATTTAACGTCTGGTTTGACTAAAGAATAATTTGAGACAGAAATGTTAATGAAAATGAAGCATCTTAAATTTGAGTTAAATCCCTCACAGACTCTGTCTTACCTTAGCTGGTTTACATTGTCTAGCTGTTTGGGGTTTAAAGAATGAGCTTTTAATAAAACTCAAGTTACAACAACATTTCAGTGTTCAAAGAAAAGCAACAGCAGTAACAGGTAAACCTCTGCAAGTGCCGGTGAAGTAATTTTTCTCGTCTCTTTCTGTTGAGTCTGGTAGACAACTTGTTTCCGAAATGCTGTCAGGTTCTTTGGGGGCACTTCAAGGATCCTCCTTTTGCTTTTTCTCTCACACGTATATGGTCAATAGTGAGTTTTTCTGCTTGCAATGATGTTTTTGAATAGGGCAGTACTTTCCATTCTTAATGCATCAGGTTCTGGAATGCCTTTGAAATTTTGTTTTGAAAACTTGTATTCGATTTGTTCCTTGCAATATCATTGTAGCCCCATAAATTCTTAAGCCTTGTGTTCTTAAGAGTGCTTGAAAGTTCTTTCACTTGAATTAAAAACACAGATTGTATATATCGAAGTCTCCTGGCTTTATAGATAAAGTACTTTGAAAGTTTATATTATTAATATAGCACACTTGCTTGAAGTACAAAAACAGTCTCTCCATGTGCAGCTTCTTCTATTAAATACTTCTGTAGGCTTCTTGTGACATAAAATTTTAATTAGCATGTTTCATAGTCCTGCCAAATCATTAACTCAGTAATGTATTCAAGCAATTTCTTAGTTATTAAACAAACAAAATATTGATTACTTGCAGCAAAATCTTTCTCCTGTCACAAAAGCAGACAAATGTCCACATACAGTTCAAAACAGCATCAGGAACAACAGCAAGAAAGGTTTAAAGCTGGATTAATTATTTTCTGTTATAAGAATTTATTTTCTTCCAAAGTTTAAAGACAGAAAAAGTTTTACTGTGTCTGAACACAAGTAAATAGACAGGTTATCACCTCCAAAGTAAAGAATTAAGAGTGATCCAAAAAATGTTTCTGAAGTTTCTCAAAAGTAACATTCTTTTGACATCAACGTTTTTCTTTTAACTCTTGGTATGCTTGCAAAGGACACCAATGTTTAATATGACCATTTATAAGTAGACTTGTCTCCAGAAGAAAAAGTCTGTGGTTTAAAATTACATTATTGTGTAGGAATGATGTGGTCTATTTTTGCTGGATGAGCTTATGGCTTGACATAACTGAAATTGCTGCATACTCAATTAAAGAGTTAATTTGTGAGGATCTTTTAGGATAATCTTATTTTGAAGGGGAGAGGCAAAAATGCCTGCAGAAAAGTCACTCTGATTATGGACTTCTCTAAGGAAAGATTTTTGCTTGTCTGTCTTGAGGGAGAAAAAAAAAAAAAAAAAAAAAAAAAAAAAAGTTTTAGCTTCTTTACTTACTAAATTTAAGTTTACAGTTAGAAACCTCGCAGTGAATATTTTCCATGTGACAAGAAAATCCTTACTATGTTTAGAGGACTGGGGAGTTTCAGGGGATGTCTGTGACAGAACAGAGAGTACTTTCAGGTTTTGGGAACTTTAACTATCCTTTCTTCAGTTTTACTGCCTCCTCCTATTTCACTTGTTCAGTAGAGGTTCTAATTCTCCCCAAATTGCTGTATTGGAATCTAATTTCCTCATATTGCTGTGCTTTGAGAGTCTTTATGTTGATGAACAAAATTAGTCTTTTTAGCAAGTAATTACTTAAATTACCTTAATTATATAATAATGTAAGGTCAGCAACAAAATTATATATACTCTAGCTGCATCATTATAATGCTGATGACATTAAGTGCCAAGTACTAACTTCCATCCTGTCTCTCCCAAAGCCAAGGTTTCGTACAATCCCACTGCAGTTTACTCAGTGTAATTTTGTTTCAGGTGTTTATCGTAGTGGAGGTGGCCAAAAAGGTATTTGAGATAATTAGTTAAGTGATTTTGTAATTGCTAAAACATCTGTTGGAATTAATTCCAGCAAGGTAGCCGTTTTATTGAAATAAAAATATTCTCATAATACCTTTGGCAAAATAGCTCCCTTGAAGTCATTGAAATGGCACCGGGGAGGAATCTGGGGCATTGAATTAGTCTTTAGTTGCACACTGCATAAACTATCTGCCCTTCTGTCATTTCAGCTTAGGAAGACATTGTCAAGCACGGTGCAATAAGTCTTTAGCTGCTTAAAATAAGACTCTTCCAGCTTCTCCAGCATTGCGCTTCTTCTGAAGAGGCTGAATGGCCCCTGTGCTCACTGGGCATTTCCTTTGTGTCTTCCCTGACCCTGCATGTGCCTGTACTACAGTCTTTTCACTTGTTAGGGCTCTAATGAGAATACATGGACGTGTTTGTTTCAAGATTTTATTTTTTGTGACTTCAGACAGCTGTAAATCTACACATCAGGTTTTCAGAGCCCACAAATGGAGCTGAACTTCTACAGAGATATTATTTAACGCAATTTTGGGATTTAGCAGCAGCTAACATTGTGAGAGCTGATGTTTTGGAAATTGCTAGTGATGCTGCAATTGAGTATCTGTGGTAGAAAAAAACAGCCTCATGCTAACAACTGTGTACAGCAACTAAAGCCACCCCATTGCAGTGGTGCTCATTCAGTAGGTGAATGCTGCACATGTACCATTAAGATGCTCAATGAATGGGGCACAATCCAGGTCCCTGGCACCCAGAAATGCTCAGTTCTGTAAGTTTTTGGTACAATTTTGTCTTGACCCAACTGACAATCTCCCAAATAGTCCATTGTAAAAGTTGACACTGCTTGAATCACTGCTACAACCCTAATTTCCATGGGGTTAAAGGAAGGCAGTTTGTTATTGGTCACCCAGGTAAAGTCTGCCACGTGTAAATTGTGACTGAGTCTGTGATGAGTACAGGCCTTGTAACTGCCATCCAAGACTTGTTATAGATGAACTGAGCTGCTGATCTAATAGCTTGTCTCGCAGAGAAATTTGCACTGCAGGTGCTGAAGGTGATTTACGCACAAATCGAGTGACAGCTGATGTGATTGTGGCAAGGCAAAAGGTGGTGAATGAAGGGAAAGAACTGAAGTGTCAAAAAAAATACCTTTACACACATTCTGCAGAAATTTTCCTTAAATATATGGACAAGATGGGGCAATCAGTGGGTGCTGTTACAAAAGAGAAGGAAGAAGCAGAGCTCAGGAGATGCTTAAAGAGATAAGAAGAATATCCAAAATAATGAAAGTGGTGATGGAGAGAACAGAATGGCAGGGCAGGAGAAAGTGGATCAGAAGGTAGTTTGTATTTACAGTCATTAAGATCAAAAACAATTCATGTCCCTCACTAGTTCAGAGTCGGTGTTAGCTTTCTTTATGATCACCTTTTAGACCAAACACATTTAATAAGGACTGGTGCCTTCAAAGGTACCTTAAAGTTGCTTGTGAACTTGTGCTGTGTCTGAAGTTTGCTCACCTCTGTGTAAAAACAAGTAAGACACAGCTCCAGGTCATTTTCTGATATGGTTCCCACAGTCAGTTTGGCTCAGGAAGGGCGATGAGCTCCAGAAAGTCTCAGCATCTCCAGACAGACCACAGCGAAGCAGCTTGGACTGGGTACCACACCACTGCCAGCTCCATGCTCCAAGCCAGGGCTTCCTCACTGTGCCCAGGTGCTCAGAGCTCACATCCGCAGGGACAGCCACAATTCAGCACAGACAGAGGGCTCCCGAAGCAGTTTAAGCCAAGAGTTTGTCTCTTGGCATCTTTTTCAAACAATTAGAACAGCAAACAGACATCCACAGACACATCCAAGTCTCCCTGCTCTCGTTTTCACAGCTGGACTACAGAAGTGGGATGAAAAGAGCAGAGGGGTGTCAGGGCAACTGGCTGCCTGTGTGCAGTGAGCAAGACCTGCTGTAAGGCAGCTTACTGTTTCGAATGGGGGGAGATGTATTTGATGAAAGTAGTGTGAAAGGAATTCAAAGAAATATCTCAGGTTATTTCTGCCTAAGTGCTGGATGTTTTCTCTCTCTTCCTACATCACAGGCATCACTGCTGAGCAAGACACCCATGTTCCTCGGTAGCTTTCTTTACAGAGAGGGGAAAAAAAAAAAAAAAGATAATACACAAAAAGACACTGAAAATACGGACATTTCTTTCCTCTTTCAAAGAATGTTAAGATTTTTTTTTCTTGATATGTGTGGCTGATCTTATTTCAAAGTCACTTTGAAATTTTTGGGTGTTTGTGATGGATGAAAAGTTCCTTGGGAATGAAAAGAAGTTTTAAGTTGTTTTTTTTTTTTAAAAAAAAAAATGAAAGAAATGCTGAATGGCATTGCAACCACCAGTTTGTTTCTCAGCATTGTCATTTATATTACTTTCATAACAGAAGAGCTTCTTTAGTGGCAAATTCTGTATTTTATAACATAACTAGAACCATTTAGAAGTTTATACATCTGTAGGAGTGTGTGTCAAAAAATAAACATTAACATCTGAAAAGTTGCAGCTTTCATTTGTGAAAAATCTTGGTGTTTAGCTGGAGGTAAAACATGTGGTTGAACCTGTTACATCACAGAATCACAGAATCTTTCAGGTTGGAAAAGACCTCTACAATCATCCAGTCCAACTTCTAACCTAGTACTAAAGTCCACCACTAAACCATGCTCCTAAGCTCTACATCTGCACGTTTCCTGAAGACCTCCAGGGATGGGGACTCCACCATTGCCCTGGGCAGCCTATTCCAATGCAGCACAACCCTTTCAGAAGAGAAAATTCTCCTAATATCCAACCTAAACCTCCCCTGGCACAACTTGAGGCCATTTCCCTTTGTCCTACCACTTGGTGCTTGGGAGAAGATCCCATTCCCCACCTCACTACAATCTCCTTTAAGGTAACTATATGGGACAGTAAGGTCTCCCTGAGCCTCCTCTTCTCCAGGCTAAACAACCCCAGTTCCTTCAGCCTCTCCTCGTAGAATTGTTCTCCAGACATTTCACCAGCCTCCTTGCCCTTCTCTGGACACAGGCATGTAAATATATAGTTTACAATGGACAATCAGAATCACTTTCCTTTCTGTAAGAAGTCAAAGTTAGTTGTTGATGCACAAAAAAAAAAAAAAAAAAAAAGATAAAGGAGTATTAAGTGCAGTAAGACTGCAGCAGGTTACTGGTTTTGGCTTCTCCTCTACTTCTTTACATCTCTAAAGACAGATTCAGCAGTAAGCAAATGTAACATAGGCAGCACAGACATTGTGTTAAATGGTCAGAAACTGATAGGAAATGGATGCTTAGGTAGTTGCGAGTTTGTCATTAAGAAAGAAGGAATATCGGCAGTATAGAAACATAGTTTTATCGAGGTTCATTTGTGTGTATAAATACAGATGTGTGCTTAAGTGCAGTAGCAAACTGCAGAAAACTGAATTGTGTCTCCTCTTGAAAAGAACAGAGGAGCTTTTGATGAAATTGTGGAACAAGTATCTAAAATTGATGAAAGATCTAGTAAGTTCACCTAACGTGCAACTCATCCATGAAATTCACAACCACAAATGACCTTGTTTTAAGAGCTGGTTTTGCATTTTTTCCTGCTTGGTTTCACCCAATGAATCCATGCAGTCCTGAGCCTGCTTTTCCCAAATGTCCGATAGGGGCCGGAGCATCGTGTTGCCAAAGGAACACCACAGTATTGATTGGAAGCATTTGGGATCTTTATGCCTCAGGCCCCACATTCCCCTCTAGCATAGACATCAAAACCAAGTGACCAAGTGCTTTCACCAATTTACCTCATCCTCGGGTGATTTGCTGATTCCTAGTGGCAGAGTTTGGAGGAGTAAAGTACTACCCGTGGTGGAAGAAGATTGACCTAGGGGCTATGGATGTGTGTGAGGTCCAGAGGGACCCAGCCAATGTCATTGTGAGACTGTTCTCTGCCGTCTTTGAATTGTTGTAGCAATCTAGGGAGGTGTCTAATAACATCAAGAAGGAAAATGTTATGGCTGTCTTCAGGAAGGGCAAGAATGAGGATCTAAGAAGCCAGAGGCCAGTAAGCCTCACCTTAGTCCATGAGAAGTTTATGAAATAAATCTTCCTAGAAACCACCATATCGGAGCATATGACAAAAAAGAAGGTGTCTGGGAACAACCAATATGGGTTTATCAAGGGCAGGCCATGCCAAACTCACTGTTTTCTACGAGAAGATGTAGACAAGGAGGGAGAGGTAGAAATCATTTCATTTGACCTCAGCAAGGCTTTTGGCAGTGTCCTGTACTACCATTGTACCATTGCCATACTTCTAAACTGGAGATGTATTTTGGATAGTTCTATCATAGGGTGGGTAAAAGTTGCCTGGACTACCAGTCTTGAGGTGTTGTGATCATGGCATAAGGTTTTGTTGGTGACTGGTTCCTGGGGCTGTTCCTCAGGGGTGATCTTTCAAGAAAGACACCAGTTGTATTCATTGGCAGGAGTGTAGCCAGCAGGTCCAGGGAAGTGTCTCTTGCTCTCTGTTCAGCACTCAGGACTCAGGACTTTGGACAGTCCAGTTCAAGAAATATACATCCAGTGAAGGGCCACTAGTTTAGTAAGGTGGGTAGAGCACGTGGCATATGAGGAGAGGCTCAAGGAGCGGGGCTTGGCTCAGCCTTAATAAGAGAAAGCTCTCACTGTTGTGTACAAATGCTTAATGGGAGGATAAAGGGCAGACAGAGAAAGGCTCTTCTTAGAGGAGCATTGCAGAAGGGCAAAAGGTAACAGATACAGGTTGTAGCAAAGGAAATTCCAGTTAGATATTCAGAACAAAATGAGGCCGTCAAACAGTGGAGCTAGTTGCTCAGAGGTGTAGCATCAACATCCTTGGAGACATTCCAGGCTCCACTGGACAAAGCCCCGAGCAACCTAACCTAACTTTGAAGATTGCCCTACTTTGAGCAGTGGGGTGGACCAGATGGCCTCCACATGTCCCTTGCAACCATAATTATGCTGTCATTTTACAAGCCACAGGACAAAAATGACTTAAAACCAGCCCCAGTAGCTCCATATCATTTCAGTGTAACTAACACTGACTTTATGACAATGCAGGTACCATTTAAAGTGTCTTCTCTGCTTCTCAGTGTCTGAGGCCACAGTGCCTGCAAATACCTTCTGGCAGAAAACCATGCTGCTTTGCAGGGGTTTCCAGCAGCGCAGGGGATCGGCGTTGGATCAAGGATAGCCAAGCCCAACAGTGTTCCAGGACAAGTTGTTAAATGCCATTTCCATAAGGCAAAGTGAGTGGTTAGCACTTTCGTTTTTAGGAAATGAGGTCTGAGATCTTTATTTGGTTAACGTTTCTCTCCCCTGTGCACTGAATTTGGCACAGGTTGGGGTAGCCCAAGCACAATATCCAGCCAACGGAAGATCAGAAGCAGATACTATGGGAGAGGTATCTTTCCTGCTTTCCCCTGCTGCATAAAGTTACCATTTAATTGTTGCAGCTGCTTTTGCTGCAGGCCCTAATGTTGGACAATTAACTTATCAATTTCTAACCTTGTACTGAAATCTGAGGGTCAGATCTGTACTTGGTAGAGCTGCTGCTTTTCACCAGCTTCGTTCTAGGAATCAGTCTGACCTGAGCTGTGCTCCACTGTTGTCTAGTAACAGAGCTTGACATTTCTCAAATTGCTTAGAAGTATAACTACTGCAAGAAGCATTGTAGTGATTTCAGTGTATCCTGATTTGCTGAAGGCCACAGCTAACCAGGCTAAGCAATAGTTTAATCACAAAGCCAATTTTAAATGCTCTTTATTACAGGTGCCTGAATTCACTGAGCAGTTTCCATTCTCTTTCAAGCTGTGACTTTATATTTGCCCCAGAAGCCTGCTGGAGAGTGGAAGGATGTGGCAAAGATTTTAAGGGACTATCAGAGAGCTCCTGGAGACAGAGATCGAAAAGGGCTTTCATAATTATTCTGCAGCCTAGACTGTGTGACGTCAGTATGATTCATGCAAGGTCATTACAATTTATCTTGTGTCTGAGTAGAAAGTGGGAACAGGATACTGAACAAAAAAATGCTGTATGTCTGATTTTGCACATAGAGTAATAAAGAAATGGTTGGATGCCGCCTCGAGGAGTTGGGGTGAAATATGTTAGAAGACACATCTAGTTAAAAAAAAAATATATATATATATTCTCGTGTTGTTTGGTATAGCTTGTTTACAGTTCAGTAAAGCTGCCATATGATGATAGTCATCAAAGTAGCAAAACTGCGTAATAATTAAGAAAAAAAATATTCAATGCTTAGTATAGCTGAAATAGAGAAATGTTTCCTGACCTAAAATTTTATTAATCCCTCTACCTCTTCTTGGGGGAGTAATGAGGATTGCCCCCTATATCTAAAATCAGGTATTTTGTAAAGTGATTTCATTTTGCCTGCTCCCCCTCAACACTTCTCATGCCATCACCTACTCTTCTTGAATTACTGTATTGCATTTTGTACAATAAATGGCATTTCAGTATGTATTTGAAATGACCAAGATTGGTATTAAAAATTAAATAAAATATTACCTTTTTTTTTCTTTTCGTAAATTGCTCCAATAGTGGCAAATTAACAGTAAATTGATAGAGAAAGGTAAGCACAGATCCTTTAAATCATAGTGAAGTTTTTGGCATTCAAGCTAGAAGTGTCTCAATTTAACACATCATTGGTTTGTATTATTAGAAATTTCATTGGTTTGTGGAGCGTATGATGGTTATGCTCTAAAATTGAAAGTACATAGACTCAGGACTTCTACAGTAGGCTGAGCTCTTACGCGGTTACTGATCAGTGTGCAGCAACTGCCATGGCTTGTTAATAAGCACAGGCAAACCACCATTAAAACCCTACTTGCCACTGTATAGAAAGATTTTTAACAGTACTTATTTTCTTGTTTATAGTTCTATATCAATCATGAAATGGGAACTGAGAGACCAGCAAATGTCATTTGCCACTTTTCAAGTGGCATGAATTTATCATCTGCATTGCATTTCATCACATTCATCTGTTTCCTTCCAAACGGGAGTAGTGGATTAGAGTAGAAAGTGTGTCTTGAATCGTTAAAAAGAAACCTGCTTAAAATATTAACGTAAATTAAACAAGCAAAATAGTTCCAATTAATATTTTCTCAGTGCAGTCCAACTTATTCCACTGTTTTGAACCGTATTGCCTGTAAATGATCCTAGAACTCCCCCCAAAAAGGGGGAAAAGTTTGGTTAAATAACAAAATATTTTTAAAACACTAATAAACTTTAAGAGCATCTTTATTTGCTAACCATCATGATTGCCTTTTCTGGGGAATATTTGTCAGGAGCATAACAAGTGTTTATTTTATCTATAAAGTCCTAGCACAGTATTTATTCTTTGTCATGTGCAGCCTATGCCTAAGTGTGGCTCCTGCTGCGATCATGAAGCTGGGCTTATTCAGGTGGTGGTTTTCCTGTCTGTAGGGAGGGTGACTGGGTGAGCTATAGGACACCGTCTGACAATAACAATTCTCCACACTCGTGTGCTGCTAGGAGGTCATTACTCGCTACATAAGATATGGTCTTTGCCTATTCCCTCGATGGATGGGACGCATCTGTTGTCAGCCTTTTGCTCTTAAAACCTAATGTTCTTCATAAATTCCTTGTTGCTTGCTAAATAAAAAATGTGGAGATGTTTGTCCCAGCCTAGCATAAGAAGCTGATGTTTCTGAAGCACAGGTTGTTTCTCTGGCTTGTCCCAGTGGTACTCCAGGCACAAGGCAAAGGCTGCGTACCCTCTGCTGGGTGCTTGCTTGATGGCATGGCAGCTTGTGTAAGCAGTAATTCTAATGCTCTTGGGCTTGCACACATGGTCCTGCAACATGATGGGACATAGGCATGGCATATCACCAGGCTGGGCATGGAAAGTGTTGTACTTCTATCAGGCGGTGGTGGACATTAGTCACGAGATGGAAGAGGGTTTGCAAAGCTCTTGGGAAATCAAATGACAAAAAAAAAAAAAAAAAAAAAAGATGCCACATCATTTCTTTCTCCCATTCCTCCCAGGTAAGAGTGTTTCTGGGAGCAGTTAGCAAGTTGGATCCTCCCTGCAGGTTACAAATTAGCTATATTCATTTAACCTCTTCCATATGCTAAAATACCTCCATGTTTGAAGATACTCAAATCCAGCCCCAGTACCGACAAGTAGTTTAGTAAGAGATGTAAATCCTACAGTGTCATGTGGATATTTTTGGTGGAAAAAAATGTGATGCAGGATATGGTTCCTTTAACATGAAGAATATCTGGACCAACTATACCTGAACTGAGACATTCCCCTGCAAATCCCTCCTATCTTCTCTGTTTTCTTAATGGAGCCAAAACTGGTATCTGAATGAGTTGTACTTTAAAGCAATTGCTTCTCTGCTTTTAATTAGTATTGGTTGAATACTATTAGTTGAATAATGTATTTGATGAATAATGCTGTTGTCCATCAAATAAATTATTCAATTAATCTTTTCTTTTTTTTTGCATTACCTAGACACTTCTATAAATGGTTGCAAATATCCATTGAATAATCTATTAGAATGATGCATTGCTTTTCAAATATACTATACAACAAATAATTTTATCTAGTATTTAGCCAAGTTTTCCCTTAATTAAAATTTATATGTATATAACAAATGTGCCTGAAGAATCACAAAGAATTTAGGTAGCAGCAGACATGAGGTGGAGTGTTTTTGTTACTGTGGATGATTTATGTTTTGTAATTCCTGTAGCATTGTGTTGTAAGAGTATGTCAAAAATGCCAAGAGCCTTGAAAAATCTCCCCCCCCCCTTATTTTTTTTTGATAAAGTTACTTTTAAAATGATCTCCGAATAAATGGCATATATTTTACCGGTGATAAGCGGCCACCCTTGCCAGAGGAGTGGTTTGCATTGTGCAAGGCTGGGGAATGAAGAACTGGAGCTGGAGGAAAAGCCAGTTCACCCGCAGATAGGTTCACACAGCAGGCAGCATCTTATTGTTCCCAGTCACAGGTGAAGTAGCTCTCAATCCCAGAAAACAGCTCAAAGAGCCCATCTCAGAAGGGTTGACTGTTGTTACAGGGTCAAAACTAGTGCATGGATGGGGTCCCAGCTTCCAGATGTAATGCTGACAACAGTAACTTGCACAGGCAACTCAGAAGCCTGGAAAAAAGAAGAAAAAAATGTTTTCTGGAGAGAGCTCTAGGACCAGCAGCAGTGAGTACAGGATGGCAGCTAGCTACTGCCTCCTTTAGATGTCACCACCAAAACTTGCACCAACGCTGGGAGGAGAAAGGGAAGGTGACCAAAACCCATTTCAACTGTAAATTCACACAACCAGGCTGCCTGGTCAGCTTTTTCTCTTCAGCTTTTTGCTACGAAATCCTCCTTTCACCTTTCAAAATTGAATATGTTGTGCCTATAAAGAGGGCCTGTGTGACCAAAGCAGGGTTTCCAGTCCCTTCTGCAAATGGACAGTGCCCCTGGCTGTGTCCCTTTCTGTCATGTAAACCTTCCTAGGCCATTTCCTGGAAAAAGTCCAGCAGAGGGCCACAAAGATGATACAGGGCCTGGAGCATCTCCCCTGTGAGGAAAGGCTGAGAGACCTGGGCCTGTTCAGCCTGGAGAAGAGAAGACTGAGAGGAGATCTTATCAATGTTTACAAATATCTTAAGTGTGTGAGACAGTGGGATTTGGCCAACCTCTTTTCAGTGGTCTGTGGGGACAGGACAAGGGGCAATGGCCACAAAATGGAGCCCAGGAAGTTCGGCACCAACATGCAAAATAACTTCTTCACGGTGAGGGTGACGGAGCGCTGGGACAGGCTGCCCAGGGAGGTTGTGGAGTCTCCTTCTCTAGAGATATTCAAGGCCCATCTGGATGCCGACCTGGGCAGCCTGCTCTAGGGACCCTGCTTTGGCAGGGGGGTTCGACCCGATGAGGGGTCTCTTCCAACCCCTACAGTTCTGTGATTCTGTGATTTCAGTGGTCACTGTTGTATTCAGAGAGGTTCAGATTTGTTTTGGGTTGCTTCAGACAGGACAGGCTGGCTCCACTTCTTCCCTGCATTTCTGCTGCCTTTCTCCAACACAGACCACAGCTCACATTTTGAAATACGTTCTGTTTTTGGAACAGACTGATGCCTCTGTAATCAGGTTTTCAGAAGTATTTAGGTGCCCCTTGATTGTCAGAAGTGCTGTCTGGAGCATCTTTATTCCATCTCACTGGAACTGAGCAGAAATCAAGCACTTTCAGAAATCCCTGCGGTGCCTATCCATGTTACCCTGGAAAATTCGTCCCTAAAGGCGTTGCCAGCTGTGATGTGCAGTGTGCAGGGTGCTGTGGGTGTCCTGGGAAGGGACACGAACAAGGAGAGGCTTCAGCTCTGCCCTTTGGCCTGCAGCTGCTGTGCAGGAGAGCAGAGCTGCAGCGCACAGGGCTGTCAGTTGGGTGTTTTTCACTCAAATTCACTGAAAGAATAAAAAGCCAGTCTTGTTTTGATTTAGGAGGGGAAGCGAGTCCTTTACTCTTGCAATTACATTTCTCTTTAGCTGCCAGTTAGTAGAATTAAAGAATAATTTAGAGGTTCAGAGGATCTCCATGAAGTATGAAATAAACCCGTCACCGCTGCCTTTGGGGACCTGAAAGACAGCCAGGAGACCTGGATTGAGGTCACTAAGGTCACCTGGTTTTGTCTCAGCAAAATCAAGTGGGTTTTGATGTCAAGTTACTTGGTCAAGAGCACTTTTAAAGGGGAATAAAGGAAAAAAAAAAAACAACACTATCTTCATTTACTCAGGAATTTAAGTCCCAGGTTTTATCGCTAACCCTCAGGAATGGTTTTACAACAGCTCCCTGTCCCTCTTGTTGTGAGTGTCTGCCTCAAAATGATGTCAGCTCTTGATCTAGCCAACTCGGCTATATCTTTTTATTAAAGTTGCAGTTTGGATGGTGGATTTAATTTAATGCAAACGAAATTGTGTCTAGGTGACATGATCTGACTGTGTTATGCAAACTCGTGCATTATGACATTCCTCTCACTAACTAAAAGCTTTGTTGCAACATATTAATGTAGAAAGGGTTATTTGTTTTGCAAGTAATAAAGGCTGTTCATTTGCTGTTTGGAACTAGTAATAAGGTTGACTTCTACACAACCTTGGGGAGAAAGTTCCTTTATTTTTTTTATTTTTTTTTAAGAGCTAAAAATTAAAAATGCATCTTGTGTATGTTCAGATGAGATGAGAGCGAAGGAGAGTACATACAAATTCCATCAAATGCAATTAGCATAATCAGAGACTGGATGAGAGCCACAAATGATTGCACAGGGGGAAAAAAGTAGTTCCTAGGATCTTGATACATTGCCTGAAGCTGAACAGGACACAAAGCACTAGAAATTATTTTTACCCAAGGGCAATTTTTACTGATACTGCCCTTGCAAGCAGCTCTTATTTTATTATTTTTATGGATTCTTTTTCTGCCCTAAATTTGTATACTGAATTATCCATGAGGATGAATGTCAGAGTGGATTAAGATTAAATTAGGAACTAGATACTCCAAAACAAAACAAAAAAACTCTCTCCTTCCTATGCACTCACTTTTTTTTATTTTTTTTTATTTTTTTTATTTTTGGCTTTTTTTTTCCCCTTTAGATGCACCACGTTGCAGCTACATAGAATGTATTTTCTTTTCAATCTTTTTACATTAAATTTTCTGCACAGATAATTTAACTTCCAGTATTCCGTCTTCTTTAGTTTAGGTCATCATTCTCTTCATAGAGTTCCTGAATTTCTTTCTTCTGCTTGTAATATAGCTGGATGATGTTCTTTGTCATTTCTTTTTTCCTTTTTCACTCTGGTTCTGCTGCAGTGCACACGGGGGCACAGTCAGAGAGTTTACAATGGCTCCTACCTTCCAGAGAGCGATGAGTAATTTAGACCACTTGTTATCCAGGGCTGCCAGGCTCCAGCTTCTCACAGAGCCAATGGAGAGAAGTAGGCATGACACCTAAATTAGGTACCTGTATTACATCGTTTAACTGCTGCCCCTAGATCTTACCAAGTTAGTTATAATAACCCCACTGATGTTAGGTAAAAGCCGAGTGTTTAAAAATTCCCCCCGTGTTGTACACAAAGTCTTTGCTTATCTGCAAGGCAGTCTTTTCCCTGCCTGCTCCTTTCTTCCCGAACTGGTGCATTTTTCTGTCACTTTGTGTCTCAGCTCTTATTTTCTCATCTTATGCTCACCTTCTTTCCACTCCCTCTGACATATGCAAATGCTCCTGAATACATTTATGCACTCATATTTTATTAGCCCTTCTTATATGCATAGTTCTCTGAGTTTTTCTTTCTGTTTTGTTTGGTAATCGTTTTACATTTTAATATGAAATATGCTTAACGCTACCTACGTTTAAAATTGCAGTTGTTTGAACACTCACAATGGTCCCTTTGGGAAGTGGGAGGAAGGCAGGGAGTGCGATCGGAGGTGGCTCACGACAACTTGTACATAGCACGTCTTCCTTTGCCCACAAAACCACACGTATGGGATGGGTTCTGACAGTTCCTGCTTCTGAAACACTTCCAGCAGTTGCTCCATCTTTAAAACTGAAATATATTAAAAAAAAAAAAAAAACAAAAAAAAAAACAGTGCTTTCTCTCATGTTGCATTCACAGATCTCTCCCCAAATACTGCGAGGCAGGATTTCTGACAGGCAGGAGCCGGTCAGTTCGGCACTACTGAGAGGTTTCTGAAAAGCAGGCCTGCAAGCACGTACAGCTGGAAATAGGAGTTCCTTACCACTGGGGAAACTTCTGTTTTCTGAAGTGTAAGAAAGATTTGGGGAGGTTTTAAAAGTGTTTTAGTGATACCGTTCTCTCCCTGTGGTACTCTTAGAGTTGGGCTAATGCTACTAAGGCCCCTGGGCTTACAGCTGGAGGTAAGACTCCGTGCTGGGCAAGTGACAGCTTTTCCAGACATGGAAATGTCACAACTTTAAAACCTCCCATTTTATGCCCTATACTGCTGTAAAGAGGAGTTTTATTCCACTGAGAAAGGCAGATTTTTAGTTTGCCGGTGGAGTTGGCTCTTGCAACTAGATCTGAAAGGGCTTGAACTCCCTCAAGCTGTGTATTGAAAAGTTGTAGACATTCACATTTTAGAGATGTTTTACTTTTATTAATGGAATAAAAAAATACAAACTGAGCCTTACCTAGCTCAACCTTTGGTAAATAATTTAAATGTGCAAATTTACTCATGAAAGAGAAGGAAATTAAAAGATGTCTCAAGATGACTAGTTCCAGGGGCAAATAAATCATGTCTTAAATAACAACCACAACAATACCTTATACTTCCCAGCTCTAAGAATCACAAAACCTTTTAGGTAATAACTGCTCTGTAAAATAGCTGCAGGGAAAGCTGTGTCCACTGCTTCAGCATGCCCGGATTTGTGCTGAATGCGGTGGTGTCTCCACGGTGTACAAGGATGCTGTGAAGCGGCGTGGGACTGGAAGCGAGGGCCCCTGTGTCTCCACAGAGCGGCAGGGGAATATTAGACAGGCAGAAATGCAATTACTGGAGTTGAAATTGGGCCAAGACAATGGGGCTGACAATATATTCTTGGAAAATGTGCTCTTTGATCGTAAATATCCATGAAGCAACCTTGCCAACGTTATTGATTTTGGCAGTGGATTATCACTGACAGCCAGGATCTGCTGCCCTCCTGCTTTAAGCAGTGCCCTAATAGGTTTTTAGACAAACAGCCACAACAGTATGTACAGAACAAGTCTCCAGGGTGTGTTCATCACATCACGGGTTCCCTGAATGTGTTGGACTCGCTGCGGGAGTAAGATTGTACAGGTGTTCAGCACCTGGGTGGCGAATCCTGCATGCTTGGGACTTACGGACCTATGCAGACCAGGTGCACATGTGCTTGGTCATGTTCAACCTGCCGATGTCAGCAGCTTTGTGCAAGTACCACAGCTGGAATCTATGTGTTTTGACAGAATCACATAATGGTTTGGGTTGAAAGGAACCTTAAAGATCACCTCACTCCAACCCCCTGACATGGATGGAGACACCTCCCACTAGATGAGGCTGCCCGAAGCCCCATCCAGCCCAGCCTTGAATCAAGGAGTGCTTCTGCTAGCACCAGTGTGCCATCTCTCTTCACTGGTCTGAACTGGAAGAGTCCCACAGTGAGCACCTGGTGCTGCTCCAGGTCTTCATTGGATGTTTCCTATCCTCATGCTGAGTCTGATCCTGCTCAGCCCCACTTTGATCAAAACAAAGCATAAGCAAAGCCTGACCTTCATGATAGCTTTTTTCCC
This sequence comes from Netta rufina, assembly GCF_964035555.1. Lineage (NCBI taxonomy): Eukaryota > Metazoa > Chordata > Aves > Anseriformes > Anatidae > Netta > Netta rufina. The sequence goes on from NC_140125.1 coordinate 113,947,628, forward strand.
CTCAAAGTATACACCTGGGGGAGGGTCATGGGCTTTAGCAAATTTAAGACCCTGTCTTTCAACAGCAGACACGTTAGGTAATCGTGCTCACAAACTGGTGGTACTTTTATTTTCAAATGCAGCTGAGTATATCTTTGAGGAGGGTGTTGGTTAAAATAATGAGAAAAAAAATTGAGAAATTGCAAAATAATACCTGCGTGTCATCCAAATGATCTTTGTCTTTGTGTGCAAAATGTCTGATGCATTGAGATTGTGCCCTGATCCTCAGCTGACAATTCTGAGTCCTACAATAACACAAATAATAACCAGATATTTAGGATAGATTAGAATTTACTTTTGGATCCATTAGCATTTCTGTTAAATCTGACAAACGATTTAGAAAATCTATATGAATACAAAGTGCCTGCTCATCATATTTTGTGACAGCTGGGTGAATACTTGACATCTTTGTGCTCTTAAAAGAACATATGCAAAGACTCAATTTAATTTGTAGGGTTGAGAGAATTTATTTGCCTAATTTTGAGCCCACTAGCACATGATGGATTTGAAAGTTCAGTTCTAACAGGAGTATAATTGGGTTCTCATTCCACTTAGGAAAGAGTGAGATAGAAAGGGTGAGGAGAGAGATAGAGACATGGGGAAAATAAAGGAAGAAAATGAAACTGAGAATACTCATGAAAAAAAAAATGCAGTGAGACTGAAAAAAATGTAGCAAGGCAGAGCATGAGAAAAAACCTGCACATACAAATGAGATACTCTTTAAGAGAGCAGAAGGAGGGGGACAGAAAAGAAAAAAATAATGCATTCTTAATCTTAATGTGAGATGTCTTTTGTTTAGAAGGAGCTGATGCTTTAAAATGTACTCACTGCGATAGTTGAAAAAAAAAAAAAAAGATGAAACGTTAAGTGTTAAATTGTGGGAAGAGAGGGGAGAATATTTCTCTAAATACTTTCTCAAGTATTTCTCAGTAGGCAAAGGAGCTGGTCAAATGTTCAGTCCCACAAGGCCAGTCCTTCACTATTAACATCTGCAGTGCAAACGGCAAGCTGCAAGCATGGGATGCGTGGCTGCGGCCAGGCAAACCAGATCCCATGGGTGAACCCCAAGCTTGCTGACCATCAGAAGTCAGCCTGGTGTCTCCAGTGGTTTCGTTCTGGACAGAGACCAACCCACACCCCACAGGTCAGCTGTCGCTTGCCAAAATGCTTAGCTTGGTCTGCTCTCTGCATGAGTGAGAAGTCCCAACGTGATGACAAGTGACAGAATCCTGTCAGGTTACAGACACCCAGCTGCAGGATGAACATGCTGTCTGCTTACAGTTACTGGGCAATGTGTGCCTATAAATTGAGGTGGTACCATGCCAAGGGAGAGGGAAGGAGTCTTCCCATATGGCTCCTAAATGCTTGTGTAGGAGACACGGGTGGGCAGGACAGTTGATTTGGGACTGACCTCTTTACATATGCTTCCTCTTTTGTTCAGGTTACACACTTTTTTTTGGAAAGCTTTTTTTTGTGGTTGCTGTGGAACTTTCTTCTGTCTTGTGTTACTGAGGAACATTGCCATGAGAACAGCAAGACCACTAGTTGGGTGTCCCTTCTCATCCCACCGTAGCACATGGGGCTGGGATTCACAAACAGGAATTGCTTGTTAATGTCCTGAAGTGGCTTTAATAAGAGTCCTTATGGACCTCTCTACATCCCTAAAGTTTATCTTTGAAGGGATTCGCTTAATGAGAAAAGGGGCAGGAATTTAGTTTGGTTTCTCATCGTTTACGTTCTCCTATTTGCTTCCAAATGGGCTGGCTTCAGATGTTCCCAGCCCTTCCTTTATCTAGTTTGGGACACGAAGTCCCTTTGCAGGTGTCTATTAACGGGTCCAGCTGGACCAGGGTGAGCTCAAGGCATTTTAAGGTACACCTCTGTTCAGTGCTCTAAGACTCTAGTTGGTTGTGGCTTAGGTGCTCAGCAAAAGGAAGTATTTTTCACATGATACTTGCTTTTATGGGTAGGAACTACGTTTCCAGCTGTATCATCGGCAACTTTCATTAATGTTCCTTGTTGAATAGTAGCTTTTTCATCTTTGTGCTTTGCTAACATTGTAGAATTAAATGGGTTTTTCTGTCTTTTTGATTGTATCCTGATATTCTGTCACCTTTTGATCTCAGTGTCATGCACAGACTGCAAACTCCTTCAGGTGCAGATTGCTGGCTGCCTGAGGCTGTGTATGGGTGTGATTTTTCTTTAGAGGGTCATTACTCTTGCAGGGCCCGAGACACAGTGGTATTATGAAATAATAACAACAATAATAATATTAATAGTCATAATAATATGGGTAATACTAATTTCCACAATACCCTTTTGATACGTAGGGAAAACAGTTTTGTTTAAAGTTTGTTGAGAGCTCTAGGCCACTGGAAATGGCAACCCTAGAGACAGCAAATGGCCTGAAGTACTGATACATTTCTGACTTTATACAGCAACTCCTGCTTAATCCGATCACTGGTTAATTTAATCCTGTTTCATTTGATTGGAGCCCCTGGAACCAAATCATTTGTATTGTGTTTTCTCTGGTATTTCTGATCATTGTCTTTGTTAATTTGATCAGGATTGATTGAACCAGTCATTGAAAATAAATCACGTAATTAATCACATGCAGCATTAGAAAAGCAGATCCTCTGTTAGTCTTGTCAGCTTTTATCTCTTGTTTTTCTTCCCCAGTACATGGAGTTAGGACATCCTTTAGAAGGAAGCTTCTATTTAGAAAGAAGCATGTAAATAAATGTATACATCTGTTTATTTTACTGTTTATATTTCCACTCGGAGGATCTCAGAGCTCTGTGACCCTTTCTGAGGCAGGGGTGTTGGGTAGGGTAGGTATTGGGTGTAGGGTCTTTCTTAGTGACTCAACTTTCGTAATGATTTGATATGAATCAATTCAGCATATGATCCACATTTGGATTTGGCACAGAATCACCAATAAATATAAAAACAAGATAAGGATCTGGGTTTTGTTTTAATAATGTCTGGATAGTCTGGTGCCCAGTCAGTGCACTTGTCTGAAGCCCAGGCCTGAAGCTAATGGTTACTCCACAAACTGTGGTGGAATATGTGGGTAGGAAAGGAGATTCTGGATTTGCAATAAAGATGATTTTTATTTCTATATGTTGCATGGAAAGGAAATTATTCTTTTTTTTATTATTATTATTTTATTTTCTTTTATTTTAAAGTAGATGTTTGGTCCTGCTCTTCTCTCATTCTGTGTGATACTTGTGACCAAAGCTGGCCATTTTGATCAGCACTGTTAGATATTTATAGCTTTGTCTTCTAATTGAAGCTATGTTATAGCAAGCCAAGGCTCTGTTTGACTCCTGAAGGCAATAGTTGCACAAAGAAGAGCTAAAACTCCCTTTACCTTTCCTGAAAGCCACAGCAAGTTCATCAGGGGACATGCCACCTCTTAACAGGTATTATCCTCAAAGACCCCATGTTGGTCTCTTGGCAGTTCATTCAGAAGGGTCACGAGGGCAGTGTCTGCCCTGCACCCATCCTAGCAGAAATAGTAGCTTCTGCGGGACCATGACCTGCAACGGTGGAGGAGGAGAATTAGGTAGATCAGATCATGACTTGGTGTGACAGGTGAGGTATCCCTACCGAAGGTTATTTAATTTTAGCTTCCCTGCCTGGCTTACAGAACCAACCTGCGTTATTTAGGGCTCACGATAACCCTTCTCTTCTGCCCTGTAACCCTGAAGTTTCGTGAGCAAATGGGAGATTATTTTTAGAGGTGGTTTAGCTTCCTGGGAGCTTAGAGAGTAGGAGTTTGTAAGCTTTCGCTAATGTAAATTTTGTTTAAAAGATACATAACAGAGGATTTTCAAAAGCACAAAGTCTTTGCCCAATGTCCCCATCCTTGCTGGATTTCTTCTTTGTATTGAGTCCAATGGCCAAGACTGGACACCTGGAAAAATTTCATCATGAAGTAATAAAAAACAAAGGAATGTAAAACTATTTGTTGTTAGAGGAAGTTTAGGTAGAATCTAATCTTACCCGTTTATCCTCAGATGATGGACTATTTGGAATTACAAGTAGCTACGAATATAGTGATATTGAAGGATCGCCTGATTTACACCCCAAAACCAAGAGCAAGGTGCCTGGAAAAAATGGGTGTCAATGTAGCACAGTTTTGGCAGGCCTACTAGTAATGCCAGCCACAGCTATACCATTATCTGTTTTACTTTAAATCGTGTGGCTGTGGACAGCAAAGTATGTCTAATAGCCATTTGCTAGATTTATAGCCTGGTATGTGATGTGTTTGCCATTAATCTTTTAGAAGGATGATGGCTGAGGCAGCCAAAGCATTCATGCTAGTCTACGAATCAGTTCTGCTGAAGGAAAACAGGAGAACTGGGCAGCTTCCTACTGGTAGCGTGGAGATACGGAAACAAAAAGAGCACAAATGCTTTGATGTAAACCTACAAACTGGAAAAATTGGAGAAAACGATGGCTATGTTTCCAGAAAAAAAAAAAAAAAAAAAAATTAGAGCTCTGATGTAAATCAAATGAAATGACCACCCAACTGCCTGAGCTTGCACTGAACTTCTGGTGTTAGTAAAGCTGAGTCTGAATGTATGTAGGGCTGCATCTTGAGACCTCATATTCTCAAAAAAGACCTGCCAGTCACGTCTGGTCGGAACAGCTTTCTGAATGTTTAGCTTCTTTTAAGAACCAACTGGGAGATTGATGGGTTCGATCTGTTTTTGCACAGACTTGTTTGAGTCTTAAAATGCATTTTCATCTGTCTGCATGGAAAAAAAAAAAAAGATTTTAATAAGAACCATTGAGATATGTGATTCTGGATTTAAAAGAAATATAGGATATTATTTTAGTAGTTTCACCATGAAATACATTTGAGCTTCTCCTGCATAGCCCAAATTTTTAACAAGACCAGAGCAATTACAAGAATAGGCAGATTGCAGATGTTATCTTGTGTGTAGGAAAAGGGATGGATTATTAAAGTGTATATCCTCTTTGAGAGATGCAGCTCTCTAATCCTGTTTTTCACGTCTTAATTTTAGTGACTGCATAACTTACCTTCATAAGATGCTTTTAATTGAACATTTGAATATAATTTGAATAAAGCCTAATATATCTGGGATTCCTCCTCCACTCCCTTAAAATATGATGTGAAATTTATTAGTCTTAATGTACATATCCCAGAGCTAATTGTTTTATCTTGTAAATCAGTTTCTCCTCATCTTTTGTACGGCTTTTACTTTCAGATTTAAAGAATAAATAAATTCTTGATTGGAAAGTCTTTGTTGTATTGCAGCAGAAAGGGGGGGGGGGCAGCTTTATAAATGTAAAAGGATTTTTAGTTCTTTTTTAATTATTTACAAATGCTGAGTTAAAGGACAGTGGATTTTGAATTATGCATTAAATTAGCATCTTACTGATGGAAGACTCTCAAAGAAAGTTGAGGTTTTTAAATTGCTATGAGCCAAATTCAGCCACATTTAATAGCTCAATTGATGTTGATGAACTTAAGGCAGTGATAAATTTGGATGTATAGGCTTATTTTTCTTTTTGCTGTGAAAGGTAAGCATGCTGTTTCTACAGTACTGACTGTCCTTTTGTTTGAGAGTCGACTGAGTATACTTTGATCCTTTTTTTAGAAAAAGAATTCTCTGTTCTCCCTTAAAGAAGGCTTCCTGAGACCTGGATCAGATTATGGAAACTAAAGTGAGCACACAAAAGTGCTTGTTAGAAAGTGAAATTTATGTGCAAACTAAATGTGCCCTTGATGATAGCCTTATTGATTAAGCCAAGTTAATAAATCAGTAATATCGTGCAGCACTGTTCAACAGTCACAGGCTTATCTTGGTTTTCCTTTTTTTTTTTTTTTTTTTTTTTTTTTTTTTTTTTTTTAATGTGCCTGCTGTGTAGGCAGAGAACATGCACTTTCCTGCCAAGGAGTGTGTACTACAATTGAAACACTGAATTCAGAGGGCTTGAATGTAAAATGTCGGCATCCGATACAACAAAAGGGAACTTCACAGAAGTAACTTAATGAAGGGATTGGAGCCTAAAGTGACGTAGCCTTTATTTTTTTAAGCATTCCTCTTTTTTATTCCTAATGCTTCAGGCCATGATCCAAAAAAGAAACTTAAGAGTCCTGTTTAGATAACTAAAAGAAATTCATGGGAAATTTGAGACAAAAACACCACATGGAGGATGACTCCTGACCCTATCAATGGCCAGCATTTGCATGCAAGATAAATGTTTAGTTTTCAAGCAGTCTGCCATTAGGTCATTCTCAAGTAGCTTTGCTAGCACACAAGGGTTACATCCTTTGTACACCCTTGGGATTCTGGTCTGACAAGCACTTATTCCATTATTACCCATGTTTCCTTTTGCCCTCTGACAAAAAGCACTTATGATGAACTGGATTTATCCGCCTCTACCCTAGGATCCCTGCAGGACCTCTGAGAGCCCTCTTGCGTTGCGTAGTGCATGTTCTCTGTAGTACGTGCTGCTGAATTGTTCCTGATGTCGCGCATTTTTTCTCCGTCGTGAGATGCTTTTACATTCGTAGTTTCGCACTGGTTTTGGGGTTGATCTGCATGCCAACCGTGTTAGCAGAGGAGGTTCTGCTCAGGCTAAAGTGGGGCTTCTGTGCTCGAACCCAGTGTCGTGCGCTGATGTCCCTGGTGTCCTGGAGCAGCAAGTGTCGCAGCCGGGACCTCGGTTCGATACCTCAGCTCCGTTCCCTGATGTTCTCGCTGAGAAACGAAGGCAGCTGGGTGAGTACCTGAGCTTATGCCGGTGAAATTTGCCAAGACAGAATATCAAGTGCCATTTATGAAGCACTTTTTTTTATCATTCCATGGTCTTGAATTTATTCCCAGCTGATGCTGAGCACCTAACTGGAGCAACGGTGGGAGAGTGGTGGTCGTCCTGGGCAGCGCAGCCACCAGAAAGAAATAGATAGCACCTATGGTCACTTCACAGCCTTCTTCTATCCCATTTTTCCCTCCTTTTCCATAACCTTATGCCTCCCCAGACCTTCATGCAGTGTGGATAGGGAGCCTTTGAAAGGTTGAGTGAGGCAGTAGACCCATTCCTGGCATGGAGTTATCTTCCATTGCATTACTAGAGCTTGGGAATTTGGCCAACCACCTTATTTAGGAGGGTAACCAGGGCACAAATGTGAATGAAATGGCAAAGACATTGGCCCAAGAGGTTGGTGTTGGGGGGGTGAAGATGCTGGATGTGCCTGTACACCTGTCTTAGCAGCTCACAAACTGGGTGGCGAGAAGCCCTGCTGCTCATGGAGCTGGGATCAGGGCGGTTGTGCCGTGCCGGTTCGAGATGTGGACCTGACTGCACTCAGGAGTTTCTCCAAGCCCTTGTCATTAATCTCTAGGTTGGGGATGTCTTTAAATCCTCTGAAACACGGGAATTGATGCAGACAGCACCCCGCTGCTAAGTGATGTGTCTCGCCTGGCGGCTATACCTCAGTGCTCCAGAGCCCACACCGGCTGTTCGCTCGTCGCTGGATGGTGGTTAGGATTGCAATATTGAATGATTCTCCCAACTCAAAAGGAAACAAAGACTTCTTTTGTCTTCTCTGCAGGGTAGCAATATTTTTCCTATGAGTTAACTTTATTATTCTCCTTCTCGCTGCTCCCACATTAGCTTCGGAAAGAGAAAAACAACGCTGTGTCATAGCAGAATTGCCTGGTAATGGGAACTGTAAGGTAGATGAGTTCTTCTCTCCACCCATGAGCAAGTTCTTGAATAAGGTTTTACTGCAGGACAGCTCATTCTGTTTCTCTTGCACACTGGCCTGTCCATATCTCGTAGGTTTTTAATAAATTACAGCACATCCTTCTCTTAAAACAAGTTTCCTTTCTGTAGCCTAGCCCAATGGCTGGTGCTAGGGGGATGTTGCTGTCATCACTGCATCCTTAAAAGCTGTGCATCCATCCTTAACAGCTTCTTTGGCCCTGGACTAGACTAAAAAGTAAGCTTGGGATCTTGTCCACTGCAATATGGGAATATACCCCAGTCAAAGATCCATCCCAGTGTGGTTCAGGATATACGTGCATGCCTCGTGCACTTAGATAATACCTGTTTCATACAGTATTTAGTAACACGAACTACTAAATTAGACCATAAATGCTTTGGTGCAGAGACCACTGAGCTTTTTAGAGCACCAGGCACGTTCAGGTTTAAAAACCAACCAGAGTCATTACTTGTTAGAGCAAGGCATAGCTAACAGCTTTAAAAGGAATTCCCTCATTAAATTGAAGTTCCTTTTACCCATGACAGGCCATAAAACCTGAGTCCATGGGAGGGAACGTTTGCCTCTATGCATGCATGTGTCTTAGCCTTTTTATTTTCAATGGGGAGAGAAAATAGAGTGGGTTGCATATTGGATACATTATCTTAGTATTAAGCTGCCATTCCCAATCTCTTTTGGATAATTGGAACAGAGAATCGCTACTTCTCATCCATCACTTTAAATGAAGGCCTTAGTAAAATAATTTTGGTCGCTGGGCACCACAAATAAGATCCCTCTATCCAGATTAGTTCTTTTTTGCTCATGAAACTGTTTGAATAGGTCTTAGCACTCTGAGCCGTGGCAGGATATATGTCAGCAGTTTTACAAGCCTTTGGGGAAATCGCTCAGATGTGTTTATAAGGACCTCCCAGGAAGCATTTTGTGTTGTTGAGCCTGTGGAAAATCTAATCAGAATTTTTGTTGTTGCATTTTAGTTGGTTGGGGGCTGTTCTTTAAAATTCAGCTAATATACTCCATAATGCTGGTAGCAGTGCAGTAGGTTTTATGTTTCCATTGGCATAAAGGTCTTGCTAAAAGTTTAGGTCTTATTTCATCAAAAGAGACAGCTTTTGTAAAGATTTGGACTTGAAACCAGACAGCTGTGGCTATTCCTAGTGAACAACTAATACTAACCATGTAAACTGATGTAGAATAGACTGAATCACTAATTCCCAATCTTTAGCTCCAGCTGATTGCCGTGAACTTGCAAACTTCCTTGTGGATATTCCGTAAAGCCCCATGAATCTGAACGTTTTTAATGTTTTAATTTAATAAGGTTCAGTGGACCAGCTGTACACCAATTACTGTTGCCTATGGGCCATGGTTTATGACTATTTAAGCTTAAAAAAAAAAAAAAAAAAGAAAAAATCAGCAACCTGGCAACTTGTCTGTGTTAGTCTGATGTAATTGTGAAGTTGTTCCATCTTGCTCCGTTCTCCCTGCACATCTGTATTGCAGTTAATTGCCTTAAAACTGTGAGACTGGTACTGCCAGGGTGTCTGGTTTTTTTGTTATCTAAAAAGCTTGATAAAAGGACTTCCAGTTTTGTTTCATAGAATCCAGCTAATCCTAGCTTTGTATTCTTCTTGTATGTCTTTGAGGGATATAACATTGCTGCCTGTGAAAGGTGCCAGTCAGGTTTAAGCCAGAGGTGAGCAGAAGGGTGAGTTCTGCATTAGAGCAAACAACCCATCGGGAGAGCAGGGCTTTGCACCAAACCCTTCCTCCCTTTGAAGCTTACCATCGAGGCTGTGGGGCCACTGTGGGCTGTAAATATGACTAGCAGATAACAGAATACATATGGTGTGTTGGGGCTCCCCAGGCTTTGGGAAATGCCAAAGTGGCCACTGTCACAGGCAGCTCTCCTTTGCACTGCTCTGGATTGATTCAGCTCTGCCTCTAAGGCTTCTCCAGCTCTAGGTGACGATAATCACACTGTCCTTGCCAAATGTGGTGGAACAAAATCCTGCTGGGGACCCTCCTAATGTCCCTTCATACCAAGCTCAACTTCACAGGGATCATGGTAGTAATTAATCACTGCTGAGCTCTGCTGGATTTAACCAAGAGACGTATTGTGAAAGACTTATTATCCATCATAAAACTTTTCAATTATTGCCTGACTTGCAGTCATTTACCTTCCATGCCATAATCTCTCAAGCCGTCAATTATTTTTACAGTGGAAGGTGTAGGACATAGTTGGAACAGCACATCATAAGCGTTGCTTTATCTACTGGGTTTGGCTCTAAGCTACTCATCAGCTCTTGTATTTATGTTGACTACAGAAGCCTAAATTGGCTGATTTGTGGAAAATAATAAATACGAAGATGAAATGCTTCTGATGAATGTTTCAGTGCATTTATAAAATTTGTGCACTGATTCAGTTTTCTGTAAGGTTTGTCATTTTTAACCATGGGATATTTCGCTCCATGCAAAATAGCATCACACTGATTTAATTCAAGATGTTCTTTTAGACAGTGAAGGATCTTCTGAATTATTTTGAACTGCTATTGTAATGCTTAGTGGCTGATTAGTAACTTTGAGAGGCTAACCTCAGGTAAATTAATTATGTTCTCAAGTGGATAGGAAAAAATCTGCTTTCATAAGAGCATATAATTCTTATTTACCTTTGTTCTGCCAATTTGTTGCATCGTGGCTGTCTGTGTCTCCCCTTCATTAGTCATCTTGTTGTACAACGTTAATGCTAGATTTCAAGAATTGTTGTTTGGCTTGTCAGCAGAGAGGGTCTTAACTAGGTAGAGCTATACAGCGGTGAAGAAAATTGGCTTTATGTAGGATGAAACGAAGGAATGGGGTCAAAGTGTGAATTAACAATTTTCCAAAATAAAGCAAAGAAATCTTGCTTTCTTTGCCACTTGTACTAGAATTGGGAGAAATGAGCATGACTATAAGAAATTCTACTTCTAATTGCTGTTTTAGCTGAGTATCAAATAGAAAATTGTTAAGAAACTTTAAACATAAGCAAACCTAATCTCCAAAACTCTCTCCTATAGAAGTACATCGTTGTTCACTGCTGCAGTTCAAAGTGGCAGGCATGAGGTGAAATATAAGCTTTCACTGAAATTTTGTATTTGTTCTTAATGGTTATTTCAAACAAAAGAGAGAAAGAAATCCTCAAATTTGGATTCAGCGTACTTTATTTGCAACAAAAAAGCCCAGACTGAACATTTTAGGGCTGCTACAGAGATGCTGATAATTGATTTAGTAATCTTTGTAGTCTGCCTTGAAGTTCAGGCTATGAAATAGTGCTGCCATTGACTAGCCAGGCTTCACCTTTTAGAAACCTTCTTGTCTTTTCATGTAAATAGACATTTGTCAGTATTTTTAAATGTATGCCCAGTAGATTTTTGTAATGCATTTCTATTTTTTTTTTTTAATGTGTTTCTTGTTTAATTCAAACAAGCAGCTGACATGAAAGCTAAAGATAAAAGTGTAACATAGTACAATTAGTTCCTGTGAAGTCCGCAGATCACTAATGGAACACATCTCTTCCCCCGGCACGGCTGGCATAATACAGGCCATTTTTTGGTCATTTGTGTTGTACATTAAAAGCATCAAATAGAGTGCTGTCATGTGCCTGTGCGCATGGACATAAAGTTCTTCTGTTTGATAATGTTGGAAATCATTTCCCTTTCCAAATATGCAAATCGGTAATTGCTGCAATTGGATCAGAGACATGCAACACTTGTAATGTAACCTTTTATGTATTAAGAAAAATAACGCAGAAATGAGATCAGAGACCAGATATGTATATATAAACGAAAGGAATTTAAAGCTGTTTTTCTGTTTCTACCACCATTATTGTCTAAACCGTGTTTCATTAATGTGTGTTGTGATTTCATACCAACTGATCTCTAGCTCTTTCTGATCCAATAAATACAAGTTCAGGAATACAATATAAGAACAATGTGCTGGGCTCGTGCATTTAAATCCACGGAGCCTCTAAGAAGCAGGATTTGTGAACTTATTTAGTGCAAATGTTTTCTTGGAAAAAAAATAGCATTTTGTGGGAGCAGAGTAGAAGTATCTATTGGCAGCAAACCCTTTTTCTCTTTATCGGTGCTCAGAGTATGGAATTCAGATACAGATTTGGTGCTGACTCCACCAGTTTCAGATGTCTCTGGTGCTCTAGTTTTTCAGAAAGCCAGCTTTAAGTTGCAAAATAGGAAATTCGATTTTTGTAGGACTTAGGAGAGCTGTGTCATATACTCCCTTTCCTACCCATTCGATACAGAACATATGGTTTCTTTTAAAATCATAGCATGTGTGAGGTTCTGTATTATTTAAGGTACAGGAGTATTTTTGTCTTATTATAGATCGACACCGTTTTAAAGCAGTATGGGGATGTAACAAAGTTACATGAGATATTGCACATCTTGACAATGCCACACAGTAATGGGAAGTATTACAAACCTGCTTACAAGGCCCATTCATAGAACAAAGAAGTGCAACACATAGATGCCACATGCGGAGTCTGGCATATGTGGGGTGTGATCTGAGTTGTGAAGCCTCCTCTTCTTCCTTGATGGTTCATAAAAATGCCCAATTCTCCATATTGTATTTACTGGTTCTAAGTTTTCTTTTGGATAAATAATAGGAGGTTGGGGGAAAATGTCTTGGCTGATTTTTAGGCAGAGAACGCAGGTGGTGTTTTTTCCTTTTTCTTTTTTTTTCTGCTGAAGAGTGCTTTAGCCACTGTTAAACAGTTCAGTTACAATCCAAAGTGATACTGCTAACATGGACTGGTAAACCACCTACAGCATTATTTCCCCTGTCAAAGACTTTCTACAACGTAAAAGCTAAAGGTATTCAGATTGAGCCTTTTCTCAGGACAATTTATAAGCAAAAAGCTTTTCAAAATTGAGATTTATTTTCTTCCCTTACTGCCCTTTCTTTGCCACTGAATACAATACAATGAATCTTAAAGCTCTCGCTTGTCTGCATGTCTTCACTTTTTGTCTTTACTGTCACTTTTACTTCAGCTGCAAAAGTTCCAGGTTTGAAAAGTTAAGAATGGAATGAAAAAGGTGGGGGCAGGAGGAAATGTGAATCTAAAATCTGGGTATGATTGTCCTTGGTGCCAATAGAGTAGAAAAAAATAATGAAGAGGTTGAAGTAAAGATAGGGAAAAAAAGGCAGAAAAGGATAAATTGTCACGTTTTGAAGAGAAAAAAAAAAAAAAAGGAACATTAATTTGGACACTGTGAAAATTCTCATTTCGGGATTCCTTAGAAAAAAGACATTAAGAATTACATTTCCTCATGACCATCTGCATTTAACAAAATATATTTTATTAAAATGGAAATGTTTAAAGGAAAGTATTTCCACTGTGGCTTCTGGCAGCAAAGACAGCAGCACGGCAAAAGCCCTGTCTTCCATCAAGGTCTGCACCCAGATCTCCTGATTGCCACAGCCCAGGAAGGATAAATCTCAGGTAGAAAAGAAATGTGTGATAGGAGATGTCGGAGGCATTTGGATGAAGGAGGGAGTGTTGGAGCAGAGCAGAAGAGCTAGGAAGGGTGTTGGTGGGGGCAGAAGGGAGGACAGGAGGAAGCCGCTGAGTGGAGGAGAGCCGGCACCTCCGATGGATTTAAAGAGGTGAGGAATGACAGATGGACTTGGGAAAGGAACGCATGTATTTGCAGAGGGCAGAAATGGGTCTGTTAACGAATTTTTTCATGCAGTGATTGAAGTACTAGTAATGGGGAAAAAAAAGCCAGTGGTGTTGACAGAGATTTCATTGGTGCAACGTGACCCAGGGCATTTATGGAGCCTCTGTACCTCCGTCTCGGAGCTAAATTACTTCCCAGATGTAAGGCAAACAAGCGATCACTCAGACTGGCCTCCTATTCTTTATGGCTTCAATCCTCAGTACTCATTCAGCAATAGGCAGCTGGTTCCGTTTTCTTGGTTTAGGGGTTCTGACACCAGTAAAAACAAAACAAAACAAAAACTTTTAATCTTCTAGCAATGAAATATACTGCCAAGTCAAATAAACGAGACCTGTTAGAGCACCCTCATTTTGTACAAGCCTTTTCTCTGCAAAGGCATGGTTGTTTGGGAAGAACCCCTGAAATTGCTGGGAGGGGGGGAGCTGGCTGGTTTAACATTTCAGTCCACGTGATAGTTTCTTTATCTACAAATCTCTTTCAGATCACAGACCCCTCGATGATTAGTCAGCCCCGATCCTTCCCCTACTTTACAGTTATTTTAACATCTCTGAAGAACTGCCAACATACCCACTTTAGCGGCCAATGGCTGTTACGCTGCTTTTTTTATTGGCATTCAATTTTAAGGGTTGACAGACAGTAAATACTGAGACTTCTCTTTACTGTTCTACAGTAATTTGTCCTACAGTTGTAAACAAGTCGCTCTTTTCCTGCCTTCTGGTAAACAAAACCCACCATTTTTGGAGGAGACTGAGCAAACAGAAGATTGTCCCATTTTAGATAAGCTGTGACTGTCTGAATGGATATTGCCATGCATGTTTATTTTTTTATTTATTTTCAAGGCAAAAGAAACAACTTATTTCTGAAAGTACTTGGTTTTGTGGTTTGTTTTTTGTTTTTTTTTTTTTTTTGTTTTGTTTTGTTTTGTTTTTTTTTGTTAAATGGTGGCTCTATTAAATTTCCAGAAATAAATATTTTTTAAATATTGTATTTTCTAAATAGATATGCCATGCAAGCCTAGAGGAAAGTGATATTTAAAGATATCCTCTTGGACTGTAACAAACAAGCAAGCTTCTAGTTATGACAAACAGTGATTATTCCAAATTATCTTAACACTTTCATTTTGTATTTTCTCTCTCTCTGGTAGGCACCTTGCATTTCCAAGACTGAAAATCAGCCTCAAGGACTTGCAACTAGCGTTAGGTGGGGACAGACACCCATCAATCAGTCTACACCCTGGGACACTGATGAGCCACCCTCTAAACAGATGAGGGAGAATGAAAACCCAGGTATGTTTTTAATCTTATTTGTAATTCGACAAGGGAGAGTCATTCAAAGCAAATTCAATGCACTATCCCCATTTACCTCTGTAAATTAGACTTCATTGTGAGCCCTTTCTGTATTCTTTAGCAGGGTTTTTCTCTCATTGTAAAGACCCCTCAAGTTTCTTCTGTGCTGGGGCTAATATAAATGTATTAAGATGCCTGCAAGTTCATTAAAGTGTTTTTTTTTTTTATTTTTCCCTTCCTCCTTTGCCTTCACTAGAGTAAAAGGCACTCTGTAATACTTTAAGACCTCTTTTATGTCCAGAACTACCTGAAATGATTTCCAGCTTCCAGACACATATCATACATTGTGCTACTATGCCAGACACCTAATTACAATCTCTTTGTAGTGGCTGGAGCACCATTATTATACACACAGAGTGTTTGTCAGGGAGCCATGAAAGCACGGTGGGGAAAGAGGTTAATTTTCTTGGAAGCGTGTGCTTAAGCTGCGTAAAGCGCAAAACACATAAAACCGTAAACATGCTGCATGTCACCTGATGAGTATTTTAACAATTGCACTCACATCGCTGTAGCAATTTTATGCACTTATTGGGTTGGAAGAGTTCCAGATCCCGAGCCGCTTTCGATACCGTGAAGGATAAGAGCGTGGCTCGGTGGTGCTTCGGGCGGACGCGGGAGCGTGACGGGCAGGCTTGGGGCGGTTTTGTTCTGGTCCCCCCCTCGGTGCCGAGCCCGCTACCATTGCCAGCCTTCCTTCATGCCGCAGGTGCAGCGCCCTGGGTCACCACGGTGGCGGCCGGCAGCCAGCCCGCCCTCATCACCCACTCCTACGGGATGACGCAGCCGCCCACCTTCAGCCCGGCCGCCAACGTCCAAGCCCCTGTCATCGGCGTCACGCCTTCCCTCCCTCCGCACGTCACCCCCCAGCTCCCGCTGATGCCGGCTCACTACCAGCTCCAGCCGCAGCCCTCCCAGCCCCTCAGCAACATGGTGGTCAACCTCCAGAGCCAGCCCTTGTACACCAACAGCCAGCCCCTCAGCATGCCCTCCATGAGCGGTGTGGGCCCGGTGGCCCACCCGGGCCCTGGGGCGGTGGGCAATGGCCACCTGGCTTGCCCCATGCTGCCACCACCGCCACCAGCTCTGCCCTCGGCCGCCCTGCCCAGCAGCGCGCCCACCACCAATGGGCAGGCGGCCGCCCCGCTGCCCCCCAACGCGGCGGGGGGCCCGGACAACACCAACAGGGTGCAGATGCTGCGGACAATTGGCGTGGGGAAGTACGAGTTCACGGACCCCTGGCACCCCAAAGGTAAGGCGGGCCGGCTCGGTCCCGCGGGGCGCGCGGGCATGGACGGCGGCGGGGCCGAGGACGGCGGCCACCCAGGGCTCCCCACCGCTCTCCTCGGGCCCGCCCGCCCGGCTCCAGCGTCTGTCTCTGGGCTTTTCTGTAATGCATAGCTTTGATGAATTAATGATGATGAAAAGTAGTGCTTTAGAAGGAGGGGGGACGAACTTCGGGTAGCTTTTATAGGGAAAAAGAGCTTTCAGGGCCCATCAAATAAGCTAGTGCTTATCTGATATGGAGACACATTTGGCAGCCGTCATCCCATGCCTCCTCTTAAACTGTATGTTTACAGTTTAATGTATGCTTATGTATGTACAGATCATGTTTACAGCAGGCCACTTTCTTTCTGGCCCCAGTTGTGCATTAGTCACAACACTAAACTTTTTCAGCTGTTGCCTTCTCCCCCACTTCAGAGCCGAAACCAAACTCAAGCAACTCTATTGACTGAAGCTGAACAACCCAAAATGTTCAGCGTTAGGGTAAAACTCTTCATTACCAGCTTCATTGGGCTCAAATGCCACAAAACACCATGAATTGTCAGGAGCATTCCTGAAAGGTTGACCTTTTTTGATAAGTAGTTTCTAAATGAGCCACGTTGTTGGGTCACGGTGAAGTGTTATTTCCGAGTGTCTTACCCCAGACGCTTTAAAAATATCTGCTGTCTGTGCGCTTAGTTTCTAATTTCATTTGTGTAGTTTTCCCTGCTCCCTTGAAAATCATGACTGTGCCACTTGTGAAGGTAAAGTGAAATGCAGCTTACAAAAATATAAATGCAGACCTATCAGCAAAATCAATTAAATTGATTAAAAAAAAAACACCCCAAAGGCTTCATTAAGTCTGTGATATTTTATGTATACATTTGTATTCAGACACAATCCATGTGTAAATTATTTACTTGCCACAAGCTATTAAGTTCCGTTGTGTGGCTCTGTATTAAAGACAAGGAATCTCTATTAAAAATGATTAGTCCAATAACTCTTCCTGCTCATTACATAAATTGTACTTTGGTATGTGCAAATCTTTACCAACCGTCTCTTTAAAAAGAGTTAAGACAAAAGCTCAGAGTACTTTTCTAAAGCAAAATATTTGAACTGCTTTTAAATTCTCAGCTTTGAGCCCTGAATATGACTAGAACACCTGCAGGGGGGTGATCTGTTGAATTTTTCTTCTCAAGATCTAGATGGGCTTTAAGTAATATGAGCCCTGGTGTATAGCCAAAAAATTAACAACAGTTGCTTTTTAAGAGTTTTGTTAATTCTTTCCCTTTAAAAGAAATGAAAACCCTCAAAAGCAATTTGTCAGGTTAGGTTTATGAGTTACAAACCCTTGGTTTTGTAGAAGGAGGAAGGGCAGAGATTTACGCTCTAAGCCTGGTAGACTGAGCTGCTGGATGTCTCTTCTCTCCATGGAAGCTATTCGTCTTCTGAAGGCGTCATCTCCACTTTTCTTAGCCACCTATCCCAATTTACTGCACTGGATACTTGGATACATGATCAAATTAACACAATTTAAAGGATTACTTGGTGTCATCAGAGACGTGCAAATATACAATACAAGGAAAAACACATAAGCCTAAACCACTTTCACTGTGGTAATTTGATCACATATCTGAGCCCTAGTGACGCTAACCTAGTGAGACAAATGAGCATGTCAGTGACTGCACACTCGAGGTGAGGAATACTCTCAAATGCCTTGCATACTTTGGGCCAGTAGCATCAGCTGTTACGTACTCTTCCTCCATCAATTAACCTTCAGCGTATCTCTGGCTAGCAGGTGAAGCAAACTTCAAGTCAAAGTAAGAAGATAGTAAAATATTTAATCAGTCTTTTAATATTTGATTTGCAACGTCTTAATCAGCATTCTTGCTTAAACTGCTGTAAACCCTAGTCCAGTCTGATTGTCCGCGTGCCACTGAGCACTCGGGAAATGGAGCTTCGCTTGACAGCGTGAGAGGCAGCAGTCAGCTCACGAGGTGTTCATTAAGGTGAGGGAGAGAGTTAATAAATATGCTGGGCATGCCAGACCTAGCTCTGGTCTGGTGTTTGGAAACCTTTGTACCTAGAAGAGGCTTATAAGGAGAATATTGAAACGAGCCGTATTTCTAATCCATGACAACTGCTGACACACTAACCAGACTTTACCTCATAAATTGCAAGCTAGACAGCTGTTTTCCCAGGGATTTGCTAGCTTCTCTATTTATGACCACCAGCTCTTGAGTTATTCCTGGTCCTGGAGCAGTTAAAAACAAACATAAGATAATGAGCCTGCATACACAAATGTCTCACAAGCAGGAGTTATTTCATAATGAAAAAGTCATCTCCTCCTAAGTCTTAAAAGCCCGTAATTCTAAAGCTATAATTCCTCTAGTCAGAGCTAATGTCAGAGAAGGTAAAAGTTGGACTTTGTTGCTTTTTAAACAACCTTCAAATGAGAGGAAAAGAATCAGGATAGAGCAGACAACTAGGTGTCTAACCAGACCTTAAAACCTTGCTAGGATAAGATTCTTAATATAAACATTATGAATTTCAATGTGACTCAATTTTCTTTTTTGTTTTGTTTTGTTTTGTTTTAATTTCTGCCCTTTGGGATTTCAGCCTCTAAAGCCCAACTGATTTCACAGTCTTACATGATAGACAGCTTTCTCTCTGGGAAGAAATGGAGGCTATAAAAGTGCTGAGCTGTTCAAATATACAAGTTCAAACTAGTTCTCTGCTAGTTTCATTTAAATATATTCTCTTTCTTTCTTGGGGAATCTTGGCCACTATTATAATAGGAGCCACTGCTAATGGCCCTAAGATCTATCTCATTATCCTGAGATACTCTGTATTATTATTTGACTTGACAATCCAGTCTTGTACAGGTTTGAATAATTACCCAACTATCCCTTAAGTGAAAGAGCAGTACTTGCTAGTTAATATGATAGGATTTCTTATATTTCTTATATTTTTAGACTTTATTAGGGACCTGATATGAAACATCATGCTTAATTTCCCATATTTTTCACTTGGCTGTGTATACGTTGGGGCTGTATTATACTGTGTGCATTCAGAGCGAGGTTTCTTACTTGGCTGCCTCTAAATGAAAGTAAACAAATAACGTTGCCAAAAGTTAAAGGCACAGCTAGTATGCTGTCTCATTTGCAATAGGTCAAGAGATCTCGTTTACATGACTGAAAGAGTCAAGTCATTTCTGTGGCTTTGCAAATAATTTATTTTTGTAACAAGAAACATGGTATAAAACAGATAGGCCATTCTCTTTACTGTGTCACGGCTAATTCTCACCTAATTCCATTGAAACTACTCACAAGATTTTCTTGCATGGGTTACAGAATCTCCTTGGTCTGGATGGGTGATATTCTGCAATAGGATTCTTTATTGCTTCTATAATATGTTAAATATGAACATTAAGTTTAGCTGCATGATCCATTTACTTAGTGAATTTATAAAACAGTCACATTACGGGAGACATAAATAACGTTTCAAAGTAATTATTGCTTTTAGCAATGTGTGATGTTCTGTAGAGCTGCCTTATGAAATGCATGGGATCTTTCACCATATACAATCAACACCAGTTTTGAAGGGTCTCTGGTTTGGACTGTAATGGCCCTTTTGAAGATATTTCCTCGTGAAGATATTCAGTGAATATCCACAGAATTTCACATAGCCAAATTTTTATGGTTTCTTTAGAAAAAAGTTGAGCAGCAAAGAATATTAAAACTGAATTTCTGTATCTTCAGGCTACATGATGTGCCAGCACAAGTTGCACTTGCACAAGGTGCCTGTGCAGAGGGAAGAGGGAGAGAAACTGTCCCTTCAGTTTCTAACACAAGGTGCTAGTACCCCACGTCATGGCGCAGTAATAGAGGGCAACGTCTACATGCCTGCCAGTCCATTTGAGCCAAGATGGAGAAACGTTAATGTGTGATAAAGGACTAAAATTGAGTGGTACTCTTGCCGGAATAACTGATTATCTGAGATTTAGTCCTTGACTATTTTATAGGGTAGTATGGTTCTTTATATCCAAGACTTGTAGTAAATCCAAAATTGAACCCCTGGTTGATAGCCCTGCTGTGTGTAAGACACAAATGGTCCAGCTTGAACTCTGAGATCTGTCATACGCCTGGAAAGAGTCTTTCTTCATAAATTCAATCTACCTTGAAGCGTGGGTGCAAAATCAAAAAATGAGAAAAAATATTTTTATTGCAGTACTTTCTCCTGCAGTGTAAAATTAGCCATGGACATTTTGCGTTTTAATTTATGGATGTTCATGGATAACATTGATGTTTGTTTCCATAGTATTTTTTCTTCTTTATTTTTTTTGGTTTGCAGTCCTTAACTAGTGGGAAACGAAATCAGATGCTAATTAGTGTTCATACTGTAATGACTGTAGAAACATAACAGTATCAGAAATAAAATCTGAATGTTAATCCTTGTAACACTAATTCCTTAACACTTCATTTTCAAGCATCACCAAATACCATGAACTAAACGATAACCAAACTACAAACGAATACTGTTGCATCATCACTTATTGATTGCACCTTTCACACTTGACTTTATTGCATTGGAATTCTCATTAGACTTCAGACAATATTTACTTTCCTTAATCATGAATAGTAACAAGGCAGACAACAACATTTTTTCAATAACCATCAGCTTTTTTTTCACAAAAGGTTGAATTTTCAAAGGGACTTCAGCTTGACCTGCAATTCTGTGAGTGTACGTAGTTTTGCACATTAATGCAAGAGGAGGGGAGGGAAATTCAAAGTTCAAACTAGCATTTGGAATCCTAATGACATTTACTAAAAGATTTGGTGTGATAAAGGCTTTAGAAAGTTTGTTTTCAGTTCTCAGCCTTGCATCAGAATACATGGCCTGTGTAACCTTAGGAAAATCTCCCCTATTTTTGTATCCATACATATAGAGAGATAAACAGTTTACATACGTTTATATACCTAAATTTGTATATTGAATATTACCATATGTCTGTAGGCAACTATATAGATATATATATATGTATATAGTTGCACGCAAGGAATTCTACAATAGAAATTTGCATTTTATCTCTTATTTCTTGTAGGACAGTTAGGTCAGCATAGCGGTCTGTCAGCATGGTACGTGCTTCTTACTGCATTTTCCTTAAGATAGTCTTGATTTTATGGGGTAGCCTGAATAGTACCAAGATACAAACAACTAGTGATCATTTGTAGGCTCACCTTGCTAGTGACATGTAATTGTTCACAGAATGTCAGAATGGTTGAGGTGGAAGGGACCTCTGGGTCCATCTGGTCCAGCCCTTGCTTTAGCAGGGCCACCCAGAGCAGAGTGCCCAGGCCCATGTCCAGGTGACTTGTGAAGATCTCCAAGGAGAAGACTGCGCAACCTCTCTGGGCTCCACCACCCGCATAGCACAGAATCACTTCTGGTGTTCAGAGGGAATCTCCTGTGTTTGAATTTGTGCCCATTGCGTCTTGTTCTGGCACTGCAGAGCCCGGTTCTGTCCTCTCTGTACCCTCTCTTCAGGTATTTATATACATTTTCAAGATCTCCTCTGAACCTTCTCTTCTCCAGGCTGCAGTCCCACCTTCCTCAGCCTCTCCTCATAAAAGAGATGTTTCAGGCCCTTCATCATCTTCATGGCCCTTCACTGGGCCCCCTCCAGTATGTCCAGGTATTTTATGTCGGGGAACTTAGAACTGGACACGGTACTGGTAGTTTCACCAGTGTTAAGTAGAGGGGATGGATCGCTTCCCTCCACCTGCTGGCCTTGAATACTTGGCCTAATGCAGCCCATGCTACAGTTAGCCTTCTTTGTGACAAGGGCACAATGCTGGCTTATGTTTTAGCATGTTCACCTGCAGTAATAAAATAAGTGCTTGAACAGGTCCTCTAATTTAAAATGTTTTTCAATATTGATTGCAGTTTTCTGTCATCAGAAATGGAGTAGCAAAATTGATGAGGGGCATCTGAGCCATCAGCTGAGTGAGACTGAAATACATTCCACCTTTTTGTGGTCCAGACGGAGTATTTTCAGTAATTCCTGCCCTGTCTTTTAATGCCACTATTGGTCAGGTCATGACAGACAATGATTTAGTGCATTGAAGAGTCAAAGAGGATTTGTAATAGTCCTAGAACATTACCTCGCTAAACGTACAGCATAAAGAAGGTCACTGAATTCTCCTTTGATTGACAGTTCTCAGTGTGTGAGTGACTTGAGATTTCCAAGTTTCAACTGGAGCAGGAGCCTCTTACCACTACCAATATTTTATAAGGGTTATTTAAAAAAAAAAAAAAAAAGTATAGGGTTGCTAAAATGCAGTAAAAACTGAAACTACTCTTAAAACTCCTTTGCTCCATCATGCTTATATTGATACCTATTTTTTAGAATAAACTCCAGATTGGCAACTTTAGTTCATCTGTTCTTGAAAGTATAGAGCTAGAGAATTTTGATTTTATTCTGTTAAATGATTTTATGTCATCACTTGCAGGTGCCTTTAGGTAATGACACAATAATAAATTTTAAGATGTCTTGAAACATTGCATACACTTTCTCCCCACTCAAAGTCTAAGACGTGCTTTACTTAGAACGTGGCTTCTTAACATGACAGTGGCCACTAAATGCATTTGAAGTAGGTCTGAGAGGAGGCAGGGCTGAGTTCTGTTGAATTACTGTTTTGTCTCCACACAACACTAGACTCACAAAGTACAAATTTTCTCAGGGACCACTTGATACCCAAAATCTAGGCTGCCTTTGGCGCAGAATAAGCGAGCGGCAAATTTTTTGAATGTAAACAGGTAATGAACCAATATAATCTATGGTATAATTAAAGCAATCTCCTTCTCTCTCATTTTCTAGGCTGGCTACCTGTTCATCCATCCATCCAAATCCTGTTCCAAAAACCACTCGCAGAGAGCTGGAACTGCATTTGGATGTTCTGAAAGTTGCTCACTCTACTGCCTTCCAAAACTCTTGTGGTGTCCCTGTTCTCCCTTCAGAACCTCTTATGTTTATTTTCTGATTTCTCTGGTCTTGTCTTCCCTTGATTCTTTGTCTTGTTCATCTCCTGACAGATATTTGGATGCAACCTTTGTCTCTCCTCCTAGGTTCACATATTATTTTCTTTTCACATAGTCCTCATATGCCTGGAGCCACCTCAGAACCATATTTCCTGAATGTTCAGTTTTCTCCACAAGTTTGGCTTTTGAATTTCTCACTAAGATTTCCTCTTCACAGTGGATACTTCCACTTCTTTTGCTTTCATTGATTTAAAAACAGAGAGTCAAGTTACAGCTACTGCAGAAAGTCAGCAGAGGTTGGGGGCTCTTTCGGTTTCCCTACAAGAAAGTAGAAATGCATTTTTTTATATAATTGTCGGTCCTCGGTGAAGCAGTTGCTGAACTCTGAATGAAAAAGAATCATTTTTCTTGTTGCATTCCACGTAAGAATCATTCTATCCCATGTTAGGTTAAAAAAAAAAAAAAAAAGAAGTCTAAGCAGATTTGCAAAATACAAACATTTCCAAATAGCAACTTTTCTTACCCTGCTGTGCCTTGAGATTGCAGATGATAAGTTCTGCTATCCCACGGTGAGGCTGGGTTTGAGCTGCAGTCAATAATAATAACAACATGGGACTTGCATAACACCTTGCATCTTCAAAGTGCTTTACAAACATAAATCTAAAAAAAAAAATGTTTATCTTTAAATAACTGATCATACTTTGTAAGACAAAAGACACAAGGACTTCTGCTGAATTAAAAGGAGGAATAACTGTCAGGAAATTAGGTTTGGCGTAACATCCCACCAATCTGCTTGTTTCTTCTATGTTTACATGATGCAAACTTTGAGGAAAGGAAGGATTTGTATTTTGTAAATTAGAAATAACTTGTATCAATGATTTATTTTCTTTTTTTTTTTTTTTTTTCGTTTTGTTTTGTTTTGTTTCCTTAAGTACAAAATAATTCAGGCCACAATTTGAATAGCTCATGTAAGAAAATTCTTCCCAGCAATAGACATACATATTTCTGGATGTTGTATTTCTGTACTTTGTCACAAAGATATGTTACTGAGTTCTTTCCACACAGTAGGATGTTCAAGCTTCTTGTATTCGGTCTGTTTTCTGTTCTGTGTATATTCAGGTTTCTAGCCATACGAAGCGAGGATAACAAGGTATTTGTATATCACTGCATGTTAATATTTACAAATCATGACGTTAGATTCCCAGACAAGTTATTCTGGAAAATATCATCAGGTGAAATCATCACTGGGAAGGAGATACATAGGCTTGCAGGAATGATTACACATAGAGAAAACTTCCATGTTTCAGAAAGACAAGTAAGGGTGACAAAGTTTTGTCAGAATCAGTTCAGAAAATTACAACATGTAATGTTTTTCAGGATTATTACTGCACTGGAAAAATACTTGGACTACTGAAAAAATCAGGAGGTTCAAGAAAAGGGTTTGACTAGGAGTATAGACAGCAGTATATATATACATGTATGTGTATGTACATAAATATATATACGTATATCTATGTGTGCACACAATTAAGTCTGATGCATTTGGCTAGACAAGGTGCAAGATATCTAATCACGTTTCCACAGTTTGATTGTGTTATACTTTCCAAGGACCTAAAATGGAGTTTGGAGGGTTTGCCTGAAGACTGCACAGATCTGCTCAGTGGCATTGCAACATCAAAAAACAAGAACATAGGACTAAAGAGAACATTACATTTTTATTTATGACTCCTCTGATGTTTCAGAGGAAAACAAAGTATGTTTTGTCCATCAGTCACTAAAGTATTTGGGTGAGGATGAGGAAGATGATATGAAAAACACAAAATTGGCTAAAACAGAAGATCCTTAAGAGGATCATGGGCTGACACTGCTGCTCAGTCTGGCTGATTTATAGGGGGATCCAAACCCAACATCAAGCCCAGCTCCTCTGTGTGACCTTTTCCTTGTGAGTGAAAACATAAATGTTCCTTTCATCCCCAAGCTGTGGATGCTCTTTAGAACAAGGAGCATTTTCCACAAAACACTACCATCCTGTGGAAAACAGATGGAGGAGCAGTGCCAGTAGCCTCCTATTGCCTGTAACCTAGGAAATAGGAAATTCTGCGCTTTTCCTTTTCCTGCATGCTGTGCAGACTTTGTTACAGATGTGAATTTTCTAGATGGCTGAATTTGCTGGGGTTTAGGTGTTTTTCTGCTAGATATACTCCTGTCATGGCCAAACTGTGCTGTTTTATGAGCAGTGCACTTCTTTGAGGGTTTTTTATACTTCTGTAGGGTGGTTAGAGCCCTGATTTGGAAGCCACATTGAGCATCCAAATAGAAAAACACTTTGCAGGAGCATTTCAGAGCTTTAGCTAGATGGATGGCAGGTACCTCCAGCATGAATCTGTCAAGTGATTTCAGTTTCAGGTACATGCAGATATTTAACAATGAAGATAAGAAATATTTACAATAGTCTTTTATTTGCATAAATGTAGCTCACATTCCTTCAGCTCCATTATAACACAGTTCTACATGTATTTTACTTGCTAGAATGGTAAAAGCAAATTTGACATGCTGCCCAAGGACAGCTGCTACTCTGCTACTCATGTCCAGAAATGGAGTACGTTACAAGAGCAATCTGATAAAACCTTACACCAGCAAGATTTTCTTCTGTGAGAACTTAAATCAGCTCCACAGCTCTTCCCTGGAAGTGCCACTTATGCCTTTGGATAAGCCATTACCATTTTACTTTTTTTTCCCTCTCTCAAAACTGCCATATAGGCAAACCATGTGCAGTGAAAGCAAGTGAATTTAGGTGTTATCAGTCAGAGATGCTTTAATTCACTTGCAGTGTGATAAAGCAATGCTGAGAACATCACTTGGCTTTAAGGATAAATTAAATCAAGAATTTTATCAAAGCCAGGAAGTGATTTTAGCATATATTTTTTTTCTCCAAATTCTTGGATGTTGTAGTGACAGATTCAGTACTTCAGTAAGATTTGGTATTTCCTGAGACTGATTTTTTTTTTATTTAAAGAAAGTGGAGAAGGGCTGAGAAACTAGAAAATTGTTTGGGCACAGTAAAGGCATTAGTTATTATTTATGCACCAAAGATCTATGTAACTGTCTAGAAATAGTGTCTAAACATATTAAGAAGGCACATTCTAAATACCAAAATATGTTCTAATAGACAGTTGAGAATTGGAGTCTATCTGAAAAGTGCAAAGTCCTTTTGCATTTATTAAATGAGTTGGCGACATGGGCTGGTTCCTACCACTTTGAACTCGCTGAAAGCAATATTGGCTTTTTAAGATAGCTTCACGCTGCAGCGGGAGGTAGCCATCCCTAGAGCAGAGTTGGGCCCACACTGTGTGTTTATGGCAGAAAAAGGGGTAGCCATATTGCATCCAAATGAAAGGAGAGAGGTGCTTTAAGGATGTAAATTATAATTACGCAGTCTGGATCTAGATTATAATTACATAGTCTGGAACTACGCCAAGACAATGAAATTAATATTTTAAGTTTGGAGGGAAGAAAAATGAGATAGCGTTTGGCTGGGTTCGTAGCTGTCTGTCAGCCATGAACTCACAACCAAGAGAGTGCAAGGAACCTACTTCCCAGAAAGAGATGCAGAGACATTTACTTAAAATCTTAAATGCACAATGGAATATGTTAAAAAGATCATAGTAGTAAGGAAAAGACGCAATGACATTGTTGAATGTTACTATGTGGTTAGTAAATGAGAAAGCAGGATCATTTATATTCAAAACTGAAGTATTACTTCAAAGAACCCCAGCTGGTAGTCAAGTCTTTTGGGTAAGATTTCTTCCCTAACTTACCTAAATTTAGAAAGTAGACGCATACCCCAGTCACATAAACATGGGCAGTTAGGGCCGTGTATATCCTAGGCCTGCAGTACATCTTATCTGGTCTCCTGGTACTGGCAGGGCCCACTTTTTCCATAGGTGTCAGCTGCTTTTAGGTGTCTCGGCTATCCCAGAGCGTCAGGCAGTGTCAGTAGCCAGCATGCCAGCTGCTGAACCCAGTTGAAGCTGGTTGCCCACCTGAATCACGCTCAGCTCCGTTGGCTGCACTGATCAGATTTCCACAGACGTAGGAGCTCAGACACCTAAAAGACTTAGATTGAATATAAATATCTTATCATAACCTGGTCCCATCCTAAATTTCAGAAAAAGGGTCAAGAGTCTCCGAAGATGTACACCTCTTGGTGAACACTTGCTTCACTGTCAGAAGTACAATATCACAAAGTACAACCCTTGTATTTTACAGATAATTTTTTAAGTGGGCCTTTTGATATTATGGGTTTAAAAGTTACCTAGCAGTAACACAATATTTGCCTCTTATTAACACTAAAACATATTGATCCAGGAGAGGTAAGCAAACAGTCTAGCCCCCATTTGTGATCAAGTTGGCTTGCCTCATTTGCCCATGGACAGCTTCTTCTGCATGTCATACATCCAGTGTTTTACCTGTCACTATTTTCATTGGCATAACTAAAGCTAAGTTCAACATATATTGCCAACAGTTTTGACTTGGTTTATTAAAGTGCTATTTATACTTTTATCTCACGAATTTATCGTACTATCTTACACTGTTTAATATATTATGGCCTACTGAGAGTTTTAAGAAGCAAGAAGCTTAAGATACCTCAATCAGGAGACGAGACTTGCAGTAATGCAGTGGCCCGCCGGGTACTTGAGCTTTGTGGTTTTGCAGTGACTCAGAAAAAAAAGAGTGCCATGTACACTGTCTCACCAGCTCTTGGTCTTTTCTCAAAGGTTTCCTCACTAATTCCCAGCTCATCACGGTCCTCATCAGCCTGTGTAATGCGCTCATCACACGCTCATTTTCAGCTTTTGATTTGGCCAGGCTGTCTGCTGGGGAAGACTTCCTCTGGTAGAAGTCTCCAGGTACATGAACAAGTGAGCTCTAAGTGTTACTAATAAAAAATCCTTTAATCCACTTTAACAATGATAAATTGGAACTGAGAACTTCTCCTTACTTTACAGATGCATTCTGTTCAGAATTTCCCTTAAGCCAGGAAATCACTTTACGGGCAAGGGAAAAGGCCTAAACACCCCAATGTGGACAATGGGAATTGAAGGCCAAATGCTCAATGACTTCCTGGCTATCTAAAGCACCTAATGATGACTGTCCTGGCTATCTGAAGCACCTAATGACTGTCTGCTGATCTGCTGACATGGCTAATTAATAGCAAATTCACTGGTCATTGCCATTATTTTTATTCTTAATTCACACTGACAATTCCCTTTTATTTTTCATTTTGTTTGTGTTGTAGTCTACAAGATGAAAGGAAGTATCTGATGTGGACCACAGCAGTGTAGCCTGAGCAAAGGTCTGGCTAAAATGTGCCTTTCTGGAGTTAGATGTATTAGCTATATTGTCTTGGCTGTCAGTGCATCACACCTGAAATCTGTATTATAATCCACGCACTAGTCTACATTTTATTTCTGCTTGTATGCTGAGGAACATAGCATGGTCAGATATAAAGAAAAATGAAGTCTTTTTTCTTCTTCTTGCCAAAAAGCATAGGTTTTTCAGCTAAGGGCTTACCGCTAATGGTTAGTTCCTCTTGTAATCCCCACAGATAGTGGCACTCTAACATGTTGCACAGTACAGCTCATATAGCCATGCTATACAAGGTCCAAACTAACATCTGGGCAACAGGAGGGCCCTTGGAGGTTCACCTACCTGGCCTCCCATGTGTTGGTACCACTGCTGAGCTCCTCTGGGAGCATGCCAGGTGCCTCCTTCGTGCCATCAGTACCTCAATTACTATGTTCAGCTTTGGGCCCCTCAGTACCAGAAGGACATCGAGGCCCTGGAGTGTGTCCAGAGCAGGGCTACGAAGCTGGTGAAGGGCCTGGAGCACAAGTCCTGTGAAGAGTGGCTGAGGGCACTGGGGGTATTTGGTCTGGAGAAGAGGAGGCTCAGGGCAGACCTTATTGCTCTCTGCAACTGCCTGAAAGGAAGGGGTGGGGAGCTGGGGGTCGGCCTCTTCTCACAGGTAACCAGTGATAGGACTAGAGGGAATGGCCTCAAGTTGTGCCAGGGGAGGTTCAGGTTGGAAATGAGGAGACATTTCTGCTCAGAAAGAGCAGTCAGGAACTGGGACGGGTTGCCCAGGGAGGTGGTGGAGTCACCGTCCCTGGGGGTGTTCAAGGAGAGGTTGGACGTGGTGCTTGGGGACATGGCTCAGTGGGTGACATTGGTGGTAGGGGGATGGTTGGACCAGATGATCTTGGAGGTCTTTTAATAATAGTAAGTCTTAATAATTTTATGATTCTTACGTGACCTGCTCAGGCTTCAGGAGTCAACAGGAGTCAACAAATGTTCTAGTACCTGCTTTCCAAGCAGCCATACAGTATTTGCAAGCAAATGTAGGCTCATTGTTTCATGTTTAATGTCGAAAATCTGGTCCCAGTGGTGTTTTGTTGGTGTTGTTGGGGTTTTTTTTGTGCATCAGTATACTAACATCTGGCTTTTCCTGGCTTGGCAGACAGTCTGTATCACTAAGTAGAACCAAACTATGCATTGATATGGACAGAGATGATCCTGCACCGATTTCCCAAAGGACAGTAGGGCTATTGGCAAATTAGATAGTTGGAGAAATTCTCCATCTCTCTTCCTTTTCTTGATGTCAGGGAATAAAATTGAGGGGAAAGCAGAAAACAAACTAATGTGAATGTAATTCCCAAATTTCAATCTTCTGTATATTATGGGTCATTACCCGTTAATTTGCTAAATGGCAGTTTTCTATGAAAGAAAAGTTTTGTTTAGCTGTATAATGATGACAGATGATGTAATTAGTATCATTCCCACATTGAAAATGATAAAAGCATTTCTTTTGTGTGTCACTGCTTTTAGACAGTATAATATCAAAAATGATAACAGTATGAAAATTGCACTGGCCGCTTTCATATATTGTGCATTTGGAATACCTCAGTGATATGATACAAGTAATGACAGGTACTTTGCCATGTATTCATTTTCTCCACTCTCTAGCCTTTATATTACAGCAAAATTAAAGCACAGCACTAAGCAAACCAGATGTGCCTGAGTACAGAGCCATCTTATGAGACTGTAAATGGCTTGAGTCCCTTTATTATTGCTGGTTATGATAATTAAGCGATTACAAACAGGGTTTTTGAGGGAGAACATTGAGTCATTTTTCAGTTAAAGAAGTTGGGGGGGGTATTTTAATTTCA
This sequence comes from Netta rufina, assembly GCF_964035555.1. Classification (NCBI taxonomy): domain Eukaryota; kingdom Metazoa; phylum Chordata; class Aves; order Anseriformes; family Anatidae; genus Netta; species Netta rufina. Next base: position 113,978,037 of record NC_140125.1, read on the forward strand.
GGCCACGTTTGTTGCTTGAATTAGTTTTAATTATATTCTGTATAAGTACTTGCCCCATATCCTGGTCTTGATAGTGGTAGATACTCTCATTTAAATATAAATAAATGCCAAACTTATTTAACGTGGAAAAGTGACTGCTGTGACTGTGTAGTAACAATTTTCTCTTTGTTGCTATGGTTTGGATTTTTATATAAACTTTGCAAATATAATAAAGCTAATGGAGCTCTTCATCCAAGGAAATGGGTATATTCAAGAAAATAAATTACATTTTGCAAGCTAATGAGCTCTACTAATTGTGTTTATCCTTGTGAATTAATACAATTTAAGCAAATCTATCCCCCAAAATCAAGCATTTGATTGCATTTTAGCTGCGTGGAAATCAGAACATCCGGATCAAATCCGAGTTTACTGGATATCCAAGGGGTAGGGGAGAAGGTTAATTTTCATTGACTTGTACAGCTGGTGCTAGCTCCTAGTAAAGCAGGAGAAGTCAGACTTTGAAAGTTGTCACTTTCCTAATTTATTTTATTTTTTTTTTATTCAGCTACTTCCCTCACAGGCAGAATTTGCAACAAAGAGTTGTGTGTAATAAATCCTATGTAATACTCTGGCAGGCCTGCAGGAGTCATGCTAATTAGCCCACATGCCCACAGGACAGGATAAAAGAAGGAAGGAAAAAGGGAATGACAGTTGTACTTCTTAAGACACAACTTATCTTCGCACAGTTCCCTCTCTCCCTCCCTTTTCTCACACTTTCCTTTGCCAACATTTGGACTTTTTTTTTTCTTCTTATAAACAGGTTTTCAGTTCGGTAAGGTATTTTGGGAGACGTATGATGGATTACAAACCTCTGTGTGCATTTTGGCAGATTTTAGATTATGTTCCTGTATGGTTTTTTGGAAGCGTGACAGCAAGGAGAGAAAATGGCCAGTTTGAATGTTCGAAATGCTGCAAATACCCCCAAAAACTCCCAAGCAAACTGTGTTGGTGAGCAATGCCAAGCAAGCAGGCTCTGGCTGTGAAGTTTGCACTATAGGAGGGTGACAGCAGTTGTCAGCAGCGGGTCCTTGCGGAGACGGTTTAGCTGCCACTTTTAACACTGTGCGAGAATGAAGTCCCAGCCTAAATGACTGCACTTCCTTGGTCTCCACTGCACCATAGCCCTGCTTTTTTATCCTGCCAGATCACTTTCAGCGCCAAAGCAGGAGTCCCAGCAGTTAACAGCCATGGCAGATTCCTCGGATAGAGCAGGCCTGAGATCAGAGTGCTCCTGTTTCTCAGCTGCGGGCCCCTCTTCATTTAAACCAGAAGTGGGAAGCAGAGCCAGGCAGCCTTTCTCAGCTGCTGAAAAAATAGCGTCATAAAGACGGATAGCAGACACAAAAAGAGCTCAGAAATGAAATTTGTTTGTTTCTTTGTTTTATTGCAGCGCAGGTAAGAGCTTGGATGATCTGTTGCAGTTTCTGCACTGAAAAAAATGTATGTCTTCCATCACTGGCACCCAGGTGCTTAAAAGGACCGTTAGAACTAACGAAGTTTTGGATTAATTATATCTGGGTAGTGTGAAGAGCACACTTCCTCAGAATAGATAAAATTACACCATTAAAGAGATGCTTATATCAGAGTAATTTATTTTGGAAGAAGTAAAGAAGAAAAATAAGGAGCGATCACACCTGTAAGCAGGTGTAATTATGTCCAGAGTAGAAATTGTATTGGAATAATAGCTTTGACTAGAAAAGATGTATTTATCAGTCTTGTAAGAGAAATATTTATATAAGGAAAGGTTTTGATGCACAGAGCCACTCTGGATTCCATGGGTTCCTGGCTCCCCAGGCAGGCATTAACACAGCAGACCATAGCAGCTCCACAAGAGCCGTACCACAGGTACGTAACATAGGGGTCCCAAAGTACACACTAATGAAACCATTATCTTATCAATGGTGTGAAGTTTAGAGCTATCTTCAGCAGAAGCTACTATGATTTTCCATAAAAGAACAGAGAATTTAGGGACATTTTTATTATTTAACATCACATCACCAGTAAAAAATAAAAGGAGGAAGCCAGAGGAAGGATAAAGTGCAAAAATCTTTACATAAAAAATAATGTTCTCATCTGAATGAAACTATAGGCAGCTGGGAGAAAAGGATCTAGGGTTTGTTCTGTTCCTGGCACTGAAAGATTTTGCTAATAGCAGGTTAAAAGTTACCCGTTGGCTGCAGCAAAACTGGATCTCAGAAATGAGCACAGCCATGATGACTTGATATTTTTGGGCTGCTGAGTTACTGCACAGACCCATGCGTATCAGCAAGAGTTAAAATCAAAGTGGAACCTCAGTTCTGAAGTACCTTTTTCTACGGTGTTTGAGTCAGCTCTGAAGCGTTTCATGTCTCACCACGTGGGGATGCGGGGGTCACTTCTTGGCCCCGCTGACCCCATGCAGATTTATTGTAGAATGATATCGGTGCAAACACAGCTTTGATACATCATGCGGGTTGCTTCGTGACTCCTGCAAAGTGCTGACCACCCCAAGTCTGAGAGAAAAGATACCTGCATGGAGCTGAGCTCTGTTACGGGTTATAAAGCTGAGACGGGTTTGAATGATAGAAAGAGTCCTGGCAGGCTGTTAGCTCTCATCAACTGGGAAAATGGAAATGTTTATTAATAAGAACCTTTGACATGAAATGCATGCCCCCTGCACTAGGCCCGTGATTAATAACATTAATTATGGGGAGTTCATTACAGTCTCATGGGGATATGATATGTAATTCAGCCAGCATTTCATTGTAAATTAGCATTAATGTCCACCTTAAGTACAGTAGCTATCTATAGCCATGCGAAAGGAGCTTCAGTCAGTGCGTGCAATAACATCACCTTATTAAATGACAGTAGACTTCTACCTCAACAACAAAAAGAAAAAAATACAGAGTTGTTAGCATTTCTCCTATGTTAAATCTGCTGTGGCTGGCATCGTACTACCTATTGTGAGTAACCTACTGGCGCTATAAAAACTTGCCTCAGTGGTGTTATAAGAGAGTCGAGTGCCTTGCTGATTTTAAACACAAACCAGATCATTTTAAAATCTGGTTGGAAGTAGTCTTGATTGCTGTTTCATTAGCAATTAAAAGAGCATGTAACCTAATGGCTTTTTCACCCCGGTCCAGAGGAATTATGCACAGTGGGCAGCTCTTCAGTTGGTGTAAACCATCAGCACTGTAATGAAAGCAATGAACCTTCACTGATTTGCGCTGAGAATCTTGCCTGCTCCAAATTGTTCAAACATACGCCTTCCTAAAACCACTCTTTATTGTTAGCTGGTTGAGTAATAACAAAATATTTAGTCTCACTTGAAATTCCTTTTCTTCAGTTTGACTTCCAGGAATCTTTTGTGAAGGAACTGTCTGACCTCAGTTTCTTCTGAGCCGTATGTGGTGATTCACATACCTGTATACAAATGATCCTCATGTGAAAACATGATTTATTTGTCCCTGTGTAGCATCTCAGGACACAAAAACTACTCAGAGCCACTGCCTTCCTGTGGTGGAGGTGGCCAGGAGGACCATACCCATGTATGTTTTTAATCTGCTGAAGAAGCAGCTGCTGGCATGTGGTGATGGGAAACATCATGCAGATGCTGAAAAGCAGCTGAAGGACAGAAGTCTCCATTAAAAGATTTTATGTATATGAAATTATGTTTGTGTATAAATACAGATCCAGTCAAAACGGGGAAAAAAAGGGAGAGGGGGTACAAGAACCAGATTTTTTTTCTTTTACAATCACAGGTAATTGTGTACGAAACATGTAGTTTAGGACAGCCCAAGGATCCCTTGCCTTCCATGCTGATTCTGTGATTCTGTGCTAGCACTCTCTGAAATTTATGATCTGTAGAGAAAAACTGGAAGCCATAGCTACACCGTGCCAAGGGAAGACAAGAAGAAAACTCAAGGACCTCAGCAGCAGCTTAGGTTCTGAGAGCTTTCTGGGAAAACGTGCTCAGATTTGTTGAGCTGCCTACCTAAATTGAAGCCAGCTCGAGAGAACTGTAAATCAAAGTAGCCCTGCAAGTGTCTGCGCTAGAGAGCTGGGTAGCAGCCTGCAGCCATTTGGCACCGAAGGATGCGAGTCGGCCGGATCCAGCACCTGTTCGGCTCTAAAACACTTTTCTTAGAATTCGCACAGCTGACCGGCTCCTGGGGAAAAACTCAGCAGCTGCTGGGCAGCAGTGGTTAAATATAGGAAATGGAGAATGCCGCATCCAACTGGAGAGGGAGGGGGCGGCAGGAATCCGGCTGCAATGAAAATTCTCCTCGGTGGAAAGGGCCCCAGGACGATCAGGAATCGGAGGGTTTTACACCCTGGGTTTGCTCTCTTCTCTGTGACTGCGCCTACAGTTGTGCACTACATCAGCCCCAGATAATGCTGGGCGCTTGGTTGGCGCTGGCTTGTCACTCCTGGAATGTTTTTGGAATAGCACGCGAGGGCCTGTTGTCTCCCCGTGGGTCTTGTCGAGATACTGAGATGTGTTGCCTGTAGTTTGATTTGATTCTTTATAGCAGTTTTAAGAGTGAAAATGCCCTGAAAAGCTTAAAAATTAAGCAATACAGCTTTGGCATAGATGCAATTTGAAAAGGACATTCAGCCTTCTCTAATCTACTGAGATCGGCAAGTGAAGCAAAAGGAAGGACATCCTGAGAGATAATATTTTTCATTCTGATAATCTGTAGTGCTTTAATTTCACCCAGGCATTTACATGGCCCCTTTATTGAAGAATCTGAGTGTTCCTTTTGCTTTCGCTGGAGGACTGTTAAAAAGGAACAAAAAAAGCAAACCCCTTTGCTTAGCCGCCTTTCAGGTGGTGCCAGACATCCTTGCAGGGAGAGAGAACAATGTGGAGTTGAGGAGGCTCAGCTACAGATTGGAAGATTATTCCTATTCTTCAGACAGGCACAACAAAAGAAGGCGAGAGGAAAGAACGGGAGGAAAAGAGAAACTCTTGTTTCACTTCATTCCTCTGCCACACGTACACAAGAGAGCTGATGGCACGCAGGTGTGTCACAGCCTCTGGCCCTGGGCTTACCTCCCAGTTCCAGGAGGACATGTGGCCAGCAGGCTGCCCTCACCTCCCACCCCTTCTCCTTCACACGCTGGCTGAGCCTGTCGTGGTGATGATATCATGCAGTTAAATTAATTGCAGAGCTGATCGAGTTTGGAATCAATTAGACAGGAGACAAAAGAGGGAAGGGGGAGAAAGAGAAAAGCAGACCAGGTGTGAAACGGTGTACAAGGAGAGGGAATAGCGAGGATGGTCCTGAAGGTGGCGTAAGGTTTGGCTTAGCTCAGGGGATCTGCAGGTGACAGGAGCATCACGATGTGCACAGATCCCTTCTGTCTCAGCTTTCAGACAGGGTTTCACTAACTGCCTCTTGGCCATACGGTCAATGTACACCTCATCAAGAGGAGGCTGTTCCATTCTGTTTCAAGGACAATGCTTAGACAGGTGTAAAGAAGAGTCCTTGGGTTAATACACATCTCCCTGTACCTCTTCACAATGTCTCGACCTTGCTGTTGCGTGTAACCAAGGCCCAGGAATGGGCAGTGCTGAGCAAGCAGCGTGCTCTACGTTCACAACCTTAGCATCTGCTGCGAGTTTGGGCCAATAAATCACAAATGTTGGAAGGAGAGGGCCACCTTCCCACCGCATGTCCTGACAGCAGTTCCCACAGCGGGCGTCTGATCCTCGAGGCACTGCCATATGCAAATAGTAGTAATCTCTGGTTTGTTGTTTCTCCAAAGTTGGATGTGACTGCATGTGTCTGCTTGGAAGCTTAAATATGCCCAGTTGAGGCTTGTTTGCTTTTGCAAGCTTGATTCATCAGCTTGATTTCCAGAACGCATAAAATACTTCCTATTTGGTCAGAGTGCCTTTTTGTTATCTCTTCCCAAGGCTGTCTTAGAGAAGACTTAAAAAAAAAGAAAAGAAAAAAGAAAAAAAAAAAAACATATTTTTAATCTTTCAATATCTTGTGTGCAGGCCTGGATGACTGTCAAACACTTGGCTTTTAACACTGGTATTTGTAATATTTTCCATTTTCTCCAGAGACCCCACGAACAACATCAGAAAGTTAAATTACAGCTGTACAGGTATGAGGTGCATTGAAACAGGTGTAAGGAAAGGAACAAGGACTTAAATAAAACGTGCTATTGTTGGAGTTTTTTTACAAAGCCACTCGGATGAACTTCAGTATAACGATTCCTGTCAGGGCCATCAGAACTGCAGCCTTTACCAGCTTTTACACCTCGCCTGCACATCACCTGTGTTTACTTTGTACAACATCTCTGTTGTACTGCTGTTGCATTATTTTTATTTACATACAAGCACTTCACAGATAACATTTAGAAGAAGCAAAGAAGTAAAAGGTCACCGCACCAAGCAGTCGGTGATTTATGAGGGCCTCCCTGCTCTCCCAGCCAGAGTAGTGCTTTTCACTAAAACCAGTGGGACCGTATCCTTCCTGAAGTGCTGTACCTGGCCAAAAGCATCTGCAGAGCCAGGCCCCACGCTGTTACATGAGACTTCAACTTCAGCTACAGCAGGGAAAATGATGATTAGGTTCTTGAAGCTGTTTCCGAGTGCTGGTCCTTGCTTTTCCACGTACACTGTTAGCCCTTTAACAGCACAGCAACCGGTCTATGGCTGTCATCAGCAGAAAAAGAGACATTTCTACAGGGCTGGCCATCTTTTCTGTTGATTGTAGAGCAAAATTCAGCCACTGGCTTAGGATATGGTTCTGACTTTTGGATACTGAGTTATTAATATTTCTTGTAGACTGCCTTCCTTACAGGTCCTTCCCTTTCCTCATTCATGTTATCCATAGTTAAGGTGAAAGAGGTGGTTTATGGTTATTTCTGAGTTCAAGTTCTTCTTCCAAAATGCAAGGCTTGGGCTTCTATATTTCTGTTAGAAGTTATTTGAACAGTCCAGAGGTCCCTTCCAACCTAAATTATTCTGTGGTTCTATGAGCCTAAATTTTTTAACAGTTCCTTAAAATTAAAATTAGGTGGGGAAAAGCATAACTTTCAACTAGTCACAGAGCTACTTAAAAATCTCTTCTTTGAAAGTTTCCCTTTGGCTGCTGTCTGAATTGTGCACAGCTTGCCCTCCAGGACCCATTTGCTCTCTGCTGGCAAATTAGGTTCTTAGAGAGACAAAAAATATGCAGGGAATAATTTTTGCTTAGGTCTTTTGTCCACAACACAAACCTAATGCCTAACACTGTATTCTGCTGTGCATGCGAGCCTGTTAGGCATCTTGCATGTTCCTGTATGAAAATCTACTATGTCTGGTTATGAACTCAGCACTACCTGGATATATATATATATTGGGTGGATTAAGCCTCTCAGACCACGTCTGCATTAATCAGATAAGTACATGAGATGGCTGCCTGGTACAGAGATCTAGCTTGCACAGAAGAGCCTGCATCCTTCTTGTAAAACTCCCCCGCTCACTGAAGAGAGAGCCCATGTATAAATAGTCTGTTGGGAATGGTCCCTGTCCTGCTGGGTGAATGTTATTGGACCAAAACCACAGCAGTGGCACTTCAGCAATAGTACAACTGAGATCTGGGGCAGTAGAGTATTCCCTGGCAATGCTGAAGTTTCTAGTACGGATACATCCACAAGAAACCCAGGTTTACATAGTCCTATTCATGAGTTCCAAGTAAATGCATTGTCTACCTCTCAGTGCATTTTTTTTTATGTTTTTTTTGTTGCTCCATTTTATTGAAATGATTTAATTTTGGTTTCACTGCAAATTCTGCCTATTATCCCTCACTTCATAGGATCTCTAGGATGCTTTCCATCAAATCATCCTGACACATTAGGACTAGGAACAGCAGCGTGCTGTTCCTTCAGCCCACATACAGACAGCATCAGATGAATATCCTCTGTAATATCATCTGCCAGCAGAGAAGCTGAACCTTTAACTTCCCATCCTGGCTCTTTGCCCAAATTAAATAAATGAGTGTAGACTGACCACCATCGTTTCTGTAAATTAACCGCTAGAGGGAGGCATGGCAGACTTAGCTTATTTTATTTTTAGACTTTGTACTGTACACAATTTTTATATACTTTATACATCCAGCTTTTCTACTTCCCTTTTCAAGCCAGTTTTTATACAACCCTCACTTGTTGCTTCCTTGTTGGTGTATTGGTTGCAGGCTGTTCATCACAGACACTATCTTACGGCTTCTTTTTTATGAGGCATCTAGCAAACTGTCACTGTGCTTGCAAAATATATTGCACTATTCATATAGTATAATATAATGGATTTTGTTGTTCATTTTAGTAGCCAGAATTCTCCCACATTTCTCCTTGGTAGTTTTAAGTGCAACAGAAGCAGGCAGTCAAACATTGCAATGGCATGTTATTTCATGTAAGGATTTTTTTTTTTTCCCACTTTCAAAACTAGAAAAAAACAGTGCCAGCAGTGGGAATTGATCAAACCGTAACATTTGTGTGTGACGCCCTAATAGATTCTATAATGCTGCTAGCTTGGCTTACAACATGGCAGCTAGACAGGCATATTAGCCGCATCCTTTTACATGCAGACCTTGCTGTTAAATCGTGTTTGGCTAATCTTCCCTTAGGGGAAATTGGATTTCAGTCCTTCTCCCACCCCGAAACCCACTGAAAGATATAAAATTGGTTTTTAGAAGTCTCTTTTTCTCTAAGGCACTTTAATTGGCATAAGGTAGCTGCTCCTATAGAGAGACTATCGATTAGCATTTTTATTTTGCTAAACTTTAAAGTACACCACTTTCAAAAGCATTTCATGAAATACCAAGGCAATAAACCTGGCGATAAAAGGCCAGAATGGGCACTGACTTGGCTTGCTTACTCCTACCTGTCTCATTCGTCTTGTGTTGTTTTGTGTTGTGTGGGTTTTTTTTTTTTTTTCCTTTTTAAACCTGGCGAATGGCCAAGGCTGTTTATCATTCTCTTTTTACCAGTCCCTGAGTGAAATCCAAGCCGGACACATGAGTCAGTGTCACATAGAGAGAAAGATTTACCCCCAGGGTTGAGAGAACTAGGGTTTCTGGTGGCCTCGGCCAGTGCAGCATGTTCGTCAGTGCCCACGTCGGAGAAAAAAGCCTGTGCTTAGCCTCCTTCCCCACCACTGGGGCTGCTGACAGGCCTTGGGGAAGTGGGATAAAGTCATTAGAGAAAACAGGCTTGGGGGATTTTTTCTACAAGAAAATCTGCATGCATCGTAACGTCTCATTTGACTTTTTCCAGCCTGCTTTATTAGACTTTTTAAAAAGTCTTTGATGCATTATCTTATCTTTGAAAAGATGTTGAAATGTCTCTTCTAGTTCTCAACACCTATTTTCAGCATGAGTACATCGGTGACCACTCTGTGGGCTTTGTTCCCACGGGTTTGTGTTGTTTCCAGTAATTAAATGAGTTAAGATTTTTAATGTGACAGTCCTTGAAGTTTAGTTTATCTCATGTCTGTACAAGACTCAGTTTTCTCTGCGCTAAGGGGTTACTGACAGCCTGAAGTCAGGAAGTCATGTATGTTCTAGCTACAGAGCATCTCCCGAATGCGGCATTCTTCCAATTTCGCTTTTGTCTTCCACTGCCAATCATATTCTAAAAGCAAAAATGACACCTGGCCTCTTCCCGTTTGCCAGCACCAGCGCAAATAAAATTTCAGTATGTATATGGCAACGCTGTGTTTTCAGAAAATTGAAAATGCAATGAAGTAAATACTCGAGTTGTCAGAGCTTTGTAGCAGTAGAGTACATGAGTACTCAAGAGCAAAAATGTTGAGTGAAAACAAGTTGGTGATCCCAGTCCAATCTTGTTACATTACTTATCATCAAAATCCAGGGCTTGGAGGCAGAATAATTTTGACCTAAGGCCAGCCATTTGTGTATTTACTCTGTGCTTTCTTTTATAGAAAACATTATAGGGGTACATTGCTTTGCCTGGGTCTTCTGTTTAATGGTACTTTGCATCCATCTATGCCACTGAGACAGATTTAATTTTAGAATGTTTCAGAAGCGCCTTTTCGCCAATCAGACATTAGCTGTACAAAATCACCATGAACTGCTTTGCTTTCTCAGCATGGCTCGGCTTTATCCTCAGTCAATAGACATCTTATCAATCCTTGTTCAAAGACATTCTCTTGCTTCCCCTGGGCTAGTGCTGGTGATAGATAAAAAGTCTGCAAGCTTGGGTTGTGATTTGTTAGTCCCAAGTTATTTGAGGCAAATGGATAATAAACAAATTTTGAAAGTCCACCCAGTTCATTAAAACTCGAAGCCGTCATTTGAAAGTGTGGTGGGGTTTTGGAGGGCTCTCAGCTTCACAGCATGGCCCATGATGATGCATGTACAAACCAAAATGTAATATAAAGAACACTTCTTTCATCTTCACAAAGAGGTTTTATCATACAGCCTTAAAGACCTTTAGATCTCTCTACATCTGAAAGGAAGATCCAGCATCTCTTGGAATTTCTCTGTATAAATTCGGAACCCCTTTAGTGACTATTCCTTTGAATCTCTGGGTTAACTCTCATTTTTGTTTTGTATTAAAGTTTCTTTTTTTACTACCTTTATACTTACAAGGGTCATTAGAGGATTATCCCTAAACTTCAGAATATTAGCAGTTTCTGACAGCTCCCGCTATTTTCCTTCCTGTGGTTAACTTGACTTTTCACTTGAACCAAAAAATAATACTTACCATTGCTTTCTCTTAATTCTAAAAATTTCCCTGAAGAATATCTTCAGTTTTCTTTAGTGTCAGTCCACCTCTTATCAGACAAATGAAAGGTTTTGTAAGAACATTTCTCCCTGTTAATATTAAGAACCTTCTTAGGCTATAGATCAAGACTACTGTTTTAAAAGCAAGTTAATTGGTACTTCTGTAGCAATTAGAGATTATTAGAAAATAACTTCATTTCTTGCTGATTTGTACATGGGAACATGGGAAAAACATTAGCAAAGCTTCTTCTTTAATGTACATAAAAAATGAAATGTTCTGCAGTCAAAACATACTCTGCGAATAACTAATTGTAATCTGTGCATCTGTCCAACCAGATTTTTTCCCCATCCACTAAACTTTCAACACAGCCATTAGTCAAAAATAAACAGCCATTTCCAACTGGGAAAATTACAAAGAACTTTTGAGAAGGCTGAACCATCTGAGGATGCTCCAGCACAAGAAGTCAAACCTAAAAGCAGTTAAAACACACAAAGATTTACTCTCGTGGGCCAACATGCTAAGGACTTAAGAGAAAAATGGGTGTGTAACAGCAATGATATTAAGAGTTGTTTTAGTAATGAAATGACTGGAAAGTAACTGGTAAGTGGTAAAATGTGATGTATATGCCATCCATTTTATCCCATCTGATTCTTAGAAAACCAAATATGTTGTCATAGAAAGACTGTTCTGTTGCTGCCTCAGTTTGCCTCGTTACAGTTGATGAAAAGCTTCAGTTGACAGATTTCTCAAATGTTACCAGTGCTGGATGCCCGCTCTAGGGCGTGGGATAAGAAAGTTCCCCCAACCTGATGAATGTTCCTGAAGCACAGTAGCAGAGAAGTGCCAGGATTTTTCCTAAATTAATTTGTAATTTTCTGGCACTGGATTCCTTCTCCTTCTCCTTCTCCTTCTCCTTCTCCTTCTCCTTCTCCTTCTCCTTCTCCTTCTCCTTCTCCTTCTCCTTCTCCTTCTCCTTCTCCTTCTCCTTCTCCTTCTCCTTCTCCTTCTCCTTCTCCTTCTCCTTCTCCTTCTCCTTCTCCTTCTCCTTCTCCTTCTCCTCCTTCTTTTTCCATGCCATTGTGCTTACTGTGGTAGAACCCGTCATGCTACCTTCTACAAATGAATTTGGAAGATTGGAAGAGGCAGCTCTCAAATTACAAATTTTATTGTCCATCGAAGTTTTCAATAAGTCATCAGAAATAAAATAATTGGGGCAGGTTTCTGAAGGAATCTGGGTCTGCCAGGGTACCAGAGTCTCCAGAATGCCAGTGACATAAAAATGGGTCACAAAGAAGTGACAGAAACTCATCATATAACACTGGGCATTCAACTGAGTGAATAAATATACTGTCTTTCTGCTAAATTATTTATGGTTATTGAAACAAAGGGAGCATTAGCCATGGATAAATTACTTTAGAATCATAGAATCATAAAGGTTGGGAAAGACCTCCAAGATCATCTGGTCCAACCATCCCCTTACCCCTAACTTTTTAAGGCTTTGAACTCTTACATGCCTATCTAATTGTGCAGGTGCTTTCATTTTTATAGCACAGCACCTACAGGACAATCAAGTGATTGTAAGCAGCCAGCATGGGTTTATGACAGGCAGGTCCTGCCTGACTAACTTAATCTTCTTCAATGACAAGATGACCGATGTAGCAGATGAGGGAAAGGCTGTGGACGTTGTTTACCAGAATTTTAGAAAAGTGTTTGATGTTGTTTCTCACAGTATTCTCCCAGAAAAAAAAAAGAAAAAAAAAAACTGGCTACTTTTGGCTTGGAGACATGTATAGTTTGCTAGGTGAAGAACAGGCTGGGTGGCTGGGCTCCAAGAGTTCTGGTAAATGGAGTTCAGTCCAGTAGGCAGCCAGTCACCAGCAGTGGTGTTCCCCAGGGGCAAGTTTTCTTAACATCTTTATCAGTTATCTGGACAAGGGGATCGACTGCACCTTCAGTAAGTTTGCAGACAACACCAAGTTAGGAGCAAGTGTTGATCTGCTTGGGAGTATGAGGGCTCTACAGAGGGATCTGGAAAAGCTGGACTGATGGGCCAAGGCCACATTCAGCAAGGGTAAGTGCCAGGTCCTGCACTTAGGTCACAAGAACCCCATGTAGCAGTATAGGTCTAGGGAAGAGTGGCTGGAAAGTTGCCCTGCAGAAAAGGACCTGGAGGTGCAGGTCAACAGCTGACTGAACTTGAGCCAGCAGTGTGCCCAGGTGACCAAGAAGGCCAATGCCACCGTGGCCTGCATCAGAAATGGTGTGGCCAGCAGGGCCAAGGGAGTGATTGTCCCTCTGTATGTGGGACTGATGAGACCACACCTCAAATACTGTGTTCTCTTTTGGAGCCCTCACTGTAAGAAGGCTATTGAGTTGCTTGACCATGTGCAGAGAAGAGCGATGAAGCTGGTGAAGGGGCTAGGAAACAGAACGTGAGGAGTGGCTGAGGGAACTGGGGTTGTGTAGTCTGGAGAAGAGAAGGCTGGGGGGAGACCTCATGGCTCTCTACAACTACCTGAAAGGAGGCTGCAGCGAGGAGGGTGTTGGTCTCTTTTCTCAGGTGACAAGTGAAAAGGAAACAACCTCAGGTTGCACCAGGAGAGGTTTAGATTGGGTATTAGTAAGAATTTCTTCATGGAGAGAGTAGTCAAGCATTGGAACGGGCTGCCCAGGGAGGTGGTGGAGTCCCCATCCCCGGAGGTATTTAAGAGACATGTGGACATGGCACTGGGGTTCATGGGTTAGTGGTGATACTGTGTAGGTCAGGGTGATGGCTGGACTTGGGGATCTTGAAAGTCTTTTCCAACCTAGATGAATCTATGACTCTGTGAGATGCAGAGAGAATAACCGCAGCCACAAACTCTTTATGTGTTCAGATGAAGGAAGCAAGGCATTTATGGATATGAGTTTCAGAAACAGATGTGTGCAAAAACGTATGCATGATTTAAAGCAATTATGTATGTAAACTTGATAGCAATGCACATGGCAGTTGACTGAAGACCTAGGGGGTCGCTTGCATATGCAAAGTTATCCACTGATTCTTTGGACCCAGCTTTCACGCTGTGATGTGACCAGATTAACTTTCATCCCTGTGAAATTGAGATGCTTAGAGGACACTGTACAGCTTTCTTCCTATCTCTTTAAACAAACATTATTTTTTTTCATCAACCTGTGTTGCAAATAGAAATATAAAGGAAAGTATAAATAGCTATAAATAGTGCCCTCAGCTGCCTGTCTTACTTACGCATCTTGCACAGTAGCTAGATCTGATTTTTAGAAGAAAGCAAAAGAAATTTTGCAGGAAGCATTTGTAGGACCTCTACTAAGCTTCTGTAGCTTATTGTTTTCATTTGAAATCTCCTTCTATTAATATTTCATAATTTCAAAGTAAGTAGAAATCCACATGGCAGAAGGATGGGAATAACAGGATTTTCTCTTTGTTTACATTTTATGCAAGTTAGCTGAAAAGGTAAATAGAGTTTTTGGGAGTAAGGAGGATTTGGTTGATTTTTTTTGAAAGGTTTTCTATTTTATTGTCACTTCAGCATGTTCACTTTCATCTAAAATCAGTTCAACTTGTATTGAGAACTGAAAGAGACATCCAAAACTTCTGTAAGGATTTGAAGCTTATATGATCACAGTATTTTGATATCAATGGTTCTTTCCACTGTTTCACTGGTTTTTATTTGATTAGCCCATATAAGCCGTATTTCAGTAAGGGTTCCTGTTCTCAAAGACAGTTGTTTTTGTTTGTCTATTTGTTGTTTTGTTTTGTTTTGTTTTTGTTTTTTTCCCCCGATTTCATCAGATACCAAATGACTGGGCAAGAGAAGCGGTAAAATTACCTTCACTGAAAAAAATGTGGAACATCTCAGGAGCATCAGGAAGGCTTCACTGTTCCTATCAGAGCTCAGTCTTACTGATCACCATAAAATGCCACCATGAGACATCCCCTGGGAAACCATCCTTGCGTGCTCACAGACTTGTTTTTCTTGGATGAGTGTCCAGTGGCCAAACACTGCTGCCCCCTGCATTATCCTGATATAACTGAGTGAGGCGATTGGTTTGTTGACTAATAAGCATAAAATACAATCAATTGCAAGGGCTCTGAGAAATTTCAGCTAAGGAAGCTGCTTAGAGCGATGCAGTTACTTAAAGTTAAATATCTGCAGAGGAAATGTTTTACTATTGAGTGGGGCTGTCAGATTTTTAGGTGGTGAACAGTTTGACAGGGCTGACACTCTGTGTGGCCCCAACATGCTCACTAGCTGGAACAGGTTCCTTCCCACTCATTTCCCCACCCTCAAGACAAGCAGGCCAAGACACAAATTTGTGGTGACTTGCTAAGGTTCACAGAGCATATCTGTCACATTGCTCTGAATCCCAGCACTCGGTCTCAGCAATCTGCTCATCTCTTCTGAAACGAGAGTAACGCATGCTAACACACATACTCAATTAGATCTCAGTCCCAAATGTTGATTTACCAGGGTATGGCACCAACAGGGTTTCAATTTCTCTCGTCCATTATTTCCACACATGCTCTTTAATTCCTCCACCTTCTGGATTATAGGACAGTCATGTACCAGCGCAGCCCTGCATCAAACCCTGAATAGCTCTGCACGTGTTCAGCTCGACACATGGGAGTTCTGCAATAGATGCATGTTTATGCGGGATTAGGGACGTGAAGTAGGTGGCTCTTGGTGCTTTCGCTGACCGAATGATGCAAGCTGCCTTTGCAAATTGCCCATCAGGATGATACTGCATTTGTCTGGAGGTTGCACTAACCTGAGTGGCCTTAAATGTGGAATGAGTTCTTGTTATCCTGACTCTGCAATTGTTTTTCTGAGGTTTGATACACAGCTTCTGCTGGCCTGTGACGCTAGTGTATTATGTTGTTATCGTGTGCTTATACTCTTATCCTAAAACCACATTTAAAAAAAAAAAAAATCTTCTGTGTAGAGAATGAGGATGAGTCGAAGAAGCCTGTCTGCTAAATTACTTTCCATTCCTGTGTTGGTTTCTCCGTGATTGGATTAAAAGAGGTTGTCAGTGTATGCTCATCCTGTAACTGCCTACCCTGTCCCCTGGCTAAGTATAAATAAAGGCTTGGCAGGTTCTACTCCAGCATGTTGTTTAACCTCTACAAGTACCAATATTTACTCAGAAATTTAAAACAATGCATTCAGCCTTCTTTTACTCGAGGGCAACGGGAGTACAAAGTGGCCAGTCATGTCCGTGGCATGTCTGCTCGCCCCGTGGGGTTTCCCTTTCATTATCTGTCTGCTGTCTCCTTTTGTTTAACGTAAGAACTGAATTATGAACTGCTCAGAAATTCCAGACCCATTACTGTGCTGTGCTTTGCAGAGAGCTCTTTGTTCGTCATTCAGTGTTTGCCTTTCTTTTGCCGCCCCGAACAGAACGAGAAATGCAACATTTGCCATTCTGTGTTTTCCTGCAGTGGGATTGAGTATCGTGATGGCCTCACCAGGAAATCTACAAAGCCGTATCCAGACTTTCATTATGGAAGGCCTTTTCTCTGGTTCCTCTAACATTTGGTGTTGCTGTTGTTGAGAACACAGCAGATTTAATCTTGTGTATGGGTAAAATAGCTTAGAAGGAAAATCTTGGAAATTTTGCATATTTAAAACAAAGTTCACATGATATTGAGTTAAATATAAAAATAGTATTGCACTGTATTTCCCCTACGTTCCCTCATTGTACAAGGCAATTAAAATTCTTACTAAGACATGGGAATGGGGTTGTTTTCTACAAAATGCGTTTTCTTCCAGACAAATAAAGTCTTCACCTCTTTGGTCTTTGTCAGGCATCCAGGAATGGAAATAGACAAGTTGAGAAATCCACTGAATACACACCAGCAAAAAAATAAATTGTGGTTCCTCTGTGTGGTCTAGATATTGCAGCAGACTCATCTGCCTATTCCTTTGTTCCCTGAACCCCAGAGCCTTCCCACCCCTTTCACCATGACTCTTCTGCAATCTTCTCAAGCTGTTTCAGCACCCTACCAACCTCAAGCTGTCTTACTGCTGCCCTCCAGCCCTGGCATTGCAGTTCACTCTGCTTGTTTTTCTTTTTCCCCAACCATCTCCTCTTCCCCTGACCCCACAGGGGCTCAGGCATCACGGCATTAGCATAACGATGCCCAGCTGTGGGCTCAGGGCTTTCACTGGCAATTCTGGGCTGGGCTTTGACAACAGAGATCGCAAGGGACAGCCACTGGAGCATGCTGTCATGTACAGGAGAGATAATAGGAAAGAGGGGGAAAATTAGTACATCAAAAAAATCACATCCCTCATCAAGCCATAGGTTCCTTTGAGAAATTTGACTTCACACCCTCAAACACCATCATTTAGGCATTCAGTTCACATCTAACCAAGTAGAGAGGAGATGGCAAGGAAGAACAACCTGTTGCATAGAGTTAGTGCTCAGCAAATAGGAGACTCAGACCCAGTTCCCTCCTGCATGTTACGGGCTCAAATTCACATCTCCCACTTCTCAGGGAAGTTGTTGTGGACACTCTTGAAGGCACACTGTGCTAGATGTCAGTCATGGAGCTACAAGATCTAGCAAGGAGATATACTGTCAGCCCACTAAATCGTCTGAGGGAGCCTGAATTTTGATGCCCTCTTTGGAGCTGGTGGACAATAAATACCTGTTTTATGAAAAAGAGATGTTATAAGGAAGCTGGAGTCCCAGGACATCCTTCATGGGAGAAGAAGAGGGGAAAGCTGCACAGGTATTGCTTATGAAGGAGAAAATCACAGGTCTTGGTTTGGCTGCAGATCCCAAAGGCACTTCTGGAGCAGTAAGACAAGTAAGGTGGGCAGTGCAGTGGTCTGGGACAATATATGCTTGTGGGGAAGCAGTGGTCACCTCGGCCACTGGGCTTTCCACAAGCTATCCCCACTGCTTACAGGGACCTAGCTGTGCTTAGGAGTGTGTGCATCCAGGCATCCTAATTCTGCTGATTGCCCCGAATGGCTCTGGATGCAGTGCCATTTCACTTTTTAACCTCGCTAATGATTCAAGCCCGCAGCGCACGCTGTGCTGTGCGCGGGATGTGTGTCTGCTTGAGCTCCCTTGTCATAAAACAGGCTGGCAGGACAGTCTGCAAAGAGTCTGGAAATCACTCTTCTGCTCTGTGATCTGAACTTCTTGGTGATATTCTCAGTATGTGCTCAAGAAAGATTTGATGCAGAGGCTGAGGCTATCATTGCTTGAAGATGAAACAGGCTCTTAGGTTGACTGCCTTAGATCCTGTAGGACAATTTTGAGGCTGCCAAGATTTGCTTTGTATGTATTGTATAATTAATGTAAAGTGAGATATGCGGATATTAATAATGTTAGGGTGTCTGGAGTCTTGTATAAGTTAATAAGTAACCCAAATTAATAAATAAAACAAACACATGGGGCTACTCATAAAGAGAACTGCAAAGCAACATACGGAGGGGGCAGCAGCCCTCTGCACTTGCAACTGGAAGAATCAGACTTTGTGAGTTCCCTGAAAAATGCCCCATCTTTCTGTTTCCTTTTCCTTTCTTTCCCTTTTAGGGGCGAGTTAAAATGTTTGTAATGATCTACGGTGCCTTATTTGATTTGCATTCTGTGGGTCTAAAGGAGACCTTCCTTTTATTTGCCAGTTTAACAGCTGAAATTAGGTGAAGCTTTTGGAGGTAGAAAAGTGGCACACTTGAGGTTGCCTCAACCATTGCCTTCTGGAATATATCAGCTGGAAATGAGATCAAAATGTCACGTCTCTACATGATTGGGTTGTACTTGGGCTGATTCCAGGTCCTAGATGTTAAAATGGGCCTGGTACAAAGCTTGTTGAACAACTGCTCAGCAATCAGAGAACACCTATAAACCGATTTGTGAAATACAGCCTGATCTGCATACTTTCTGTTAAACAGTCTTTGGTAGTTTAAACTCTTTTTAAGGCTCAAAATCTGCTAATGATGCCTAATATATAATCTCAACACATAAATGAGTAAATTCTCAGTATTACTGCCTTTATTCCACAGATTATCAATCTTGCCCTGGCTACATTCAAGCTCTGTTTCTGAATCAACTACACCAAATACCTGTCCAGCTTTCCTGCTGGAGAGCATTAACCTGGGATTTAATCATTGCTACTGAAGAAGCTGTTCTGCTCAGACTGGCAAAGCAAAAAGGAAGAAAGTTTTGCAGATGCAGCTAGTCGTTATGAACGTCTGTGTGTTCTCTCTGATTAAGACTGAATTAGGGGAGATTCAAAGGGAATTTTCATTGTCATCAATTGCTGGTCATAGGAAGCTGTGCATAATTCAGATTTAGAAGGGATGGTTACTTAACAGCAGAGAGCAGAGGTCCCCCAGCTAGGCCTTTTTGCTGAAAAGAAAAAGGATTCACCTCCAGTGTCGCTAAACCAGAAAGAAGGTGACAGGAGCAAGTACGGAAATATATACTTAAAGCCAAGGGGAGAGATGTACGTGTGGGGTAGAGAAGAGGAAAGGAGGCAACAAGGTTGCAAAAGACCTTCACTAAGTGGAGCAAGAGAACAAAAATAGATATATTCTCTTAAATGTGCAGTGAGTCACCACAAGTCATGTTTTATGGGGGTTTTATTGCATGTTTCATGTGTACCTTGGAGAATAAAACCATATGCATCTGATTAGATTACTTAGGGCTGGGAGTGTAAGGTAAGAGCATAAATTGAATGCAATTATTTTTAAAGGAAATTATATTCCTGCTGCTTTCTGTCTGTCTGCTCTCCTCTATCTTTTTTCTTTTTATTGTCTCTTTTATCTTGGTTCTAAGGTGGTTTTCAGTCCATATCTACCTTGCAATCCCCTAGTTTGTATGAAGGCAATTCACAGCTCAGTGCATTACCTGTCTTCTCTGATTGTTTACAACTGGTTTATTAACCAGGCTTTGTCTTGGACTACCTTTGCTGCATCAGGAGGGAGGGGGAGCATAGCCGTTCGTTTTGCATTAAGGATGTGTGCTGATGTGGAAATACCCAACCATACTCCTCAGCGGAGATATCTGTGTTAAAATGAAACCAACTTTTATAGGGAAAAAATTAATTTATTACCAATGCAAGGTTATTACTTGGACCATATAATCCAGTGTAAGTATTTGATATTGCCTCCACCTAAGAGTCCTGTATTCCTGATTAAAAAGTGCCAGAGGGGAGTATATGCCTTGCAACCACTTATCTGCCCCGTTTTCAATTTCACCTGCTACAATATTCCATTTGAACTCTTTCTTAGAATTTTCCAGCTGAAGTGAAATATTTGATTTTTGCATTGGGCGGCAATTTTGGGGTTATAGGGCAGGGGCTTGAGAAATTTTTTTCTTTTCCCTGCTGCCTTCCTGTTCCTTCCCCTAGAAATATGTTGCCATAAGTGCCTTTGGCAAAATAGTGATTAGCTATAATGAAGATCTGTCTGAGGGAGATTACTGCCTTTATGAGGTGGCATTTTTCAATGTGACTGTGCCTGTACCTTCCAGGCAGTTAGCTTTCTCTGCCCACAATTATATTTATTTATTTTGTTTTATGGTTTTAAATACCTGGGCTAGGCCAGGCTGATTTATTCATATTATTTAAGTAGACACAACATGTAATGTACTGAACCACACATTCTAAACGTATGTTATCATCTTTGCCCTCAACAATAATGAACCCATGTATAACTATCCACGTGCTCCCCAGATTCCCAAGAAGAGAGTTACACTTTGCAGCAAGATTGAAAAAGCTATGTTGAGAGACATATCTAGTCTAATGATTTTCGGCTCTCCCCTGGGCTTCAGACCTGTTTTCTGGGGTAAGATTCATTCACCATACTTAAGGCTGTCTACATCGTAGATGTTGACATTTGGGGTAGTTGTCATGGGCTCCTTTTCCAGTCAGAGGAGATTTAGACAAGAGGAGTCAAAGGAATCATCAAAGGAGTCAGGGACAATTTGTCTCATCCTCGAAATACAAACTATGAGTGTAACTCTGTTGGCTCTGTTGACTAAATCTCCAATGACTATAGGAAGAGCCGTGGACAGCTGGCCCAGCTGCAGACATCTACACTAAACTGTAGATGCAGTTCCTGCTAAAATCTCAGCCTGTAAACCTACACATACGTGCTTTGCAGATGTCTTGCCATCAGTGCAAGCTCCTTTTACTCAAACCAGTGATTCACGACCTTGTTTACATGACTGCTGTGAGCAGCAATATCATTTCACCTTCCCTTCCCAGGTATCATGTCCTATGTGGATGTCTCATTCCTTACAACCGGGTTGTATGCACAAGTCTTGCAGCTTTTTCTGCCTTTCCATGATACAGACTTTCCAGAACATTCTCATAGCCAAAACTTTTTTCCCCATCCCTCTTCATCTCATATCTCAGCCAGTAGAGCTTCATTTTCTTTGGCTTTGACATGGCCAGGCCTGTTTCCATCGGACCTTTTGAGAAACTACCAGAAAAATTGTAGACTGTCTCCAGGCTGCCCAATGTTATGTATATCTCGGTTGCCCTCACTTTTCCTTCTTCTTCAAATGTATGTTACCTGCATTTACATTAAAAGTCCTTAAAAATGATGCCTTTTCTGTCTACCAATTTTAAGTCAGTCGTGTAACTGCTGAAGAAGCTGCTGTGCTCAGATGTCATACCGGAGACATCATGACTACTCAGGAAACCATCTCTTTCCTTTTCAACCCAGAACTTTCTTCTCCCATGCTGCTCCTTACATGGGGGAAAAAATGCCTATAAGCGTCTCTAAAACAACGACATGGTTCGCTTTCCAGTCCACCTGGAAAATTCTCCTCTGTCATGTTTAGCAGGCCTGGAAGCTGTGATTCAAAAGCCAACAGCCCACTCCTCTCTGGACTGCTTTTCTCTCCTAGGGCTTACACGTAGCACTAGGAGATCTGTGCTTGGGCACGAGCTGCATCCTCACTGAGACATTTCCATGTCCGTGGCTAAAGCACACATCAGTTCCTTTGTGCTGCCTGTCCCCTTGGAGGAGTGATGCCGTCGTGATCTAAGCCCACATGCCAGCCAGCGTTTCGGCCATACGCAGTGCTCCTCGTCTGTGCTTACTTTGGTTGAAACTCTGGATGAACCTCTTACAAGCTTGGTGTTCATTCTTCTGTTGCTCAAACAAATTTTATTATGATTTGCTTGGCTTTTCCCTTCCCAGCGCTCACCCATTCATTATGAGAAGCTGCACTTCACCCCCCACCACACACCCACACACGCTGCAAAAATACGGCGAAATAATTGAATTGTTCTTTTAAAACATGGGTACCCGCAGGATTGACCACTTCTTCACAGTTTCCTACCTTTTGAGAGAATTGCTTTGTTAACATCATTTTCAATAGAAGTCTTTATCTGTGCTTTTACAGGTCTAGCCTTTTTAACCTTCTGCAGTATGTTCTTGGACTTTATGATTTTAACCAGATCCATTATTATCTAAATACTGGGGAAGCAGGCAGGGGAGGGAAGAGAAAATGACAAGTGACTCCTTAAAGTGCTGTTCTCGGTAGCTCTTTACAATATACATTAGTAACAGCAGGGAGAACAGCTTTCATGGTAGATCTGAGCCTGTCAGAAAAAGAAGTCATGGTGCATAGTCTCAAAAAAAGGGGGCTGGTTCGTATCCGTCACCATCGGTCTTGGCATTTCATGTCTGCATACAGCAATCCCGTTGTGCGTAGTCTAGACAGAGCGGTGTCAAGTTTGCCCCTGCTGCTTTACAGTCATGCTGGCTATAGTTTGCTTGTGAACAAAATCTCTTTAGGTGTTTTGGGATGCACAAGGCTTAAGATCTTAAAATGCTGCTCTCTGGAGTGTATGTTCCTATTAATGGGCCCATAAAGATCCCCTTATTTATTATTGTTTAATTATATGCAACCTGTTGCTGCGAAATAGCTGTGCATAATTGGTATTTATTTGTCTGCTGGCTTGGGTGTACATTTATTTAAAAGATACATTTTGGTTTTAGCGAGTTCTGTGTTCCTGATTGTTCAAAGTGACTTTATTTTGCATTGTCTTTTCTCTAAATGTTCTTTTGATATTTAGAGTGTTAGTGATGATATTATTACATTGCTGTTAGCTATTGAATGAATGATTGCTGTTGTATTCTGAATGTGCTGATGCTGAAAATCTGTGATATAAATAAACTTCCTCTGGTAACATCATTATAATAGCACAAGCAGCAGAAATTTATGGAAAGAACAGATTAAATGCTTAGACTTAAATTCTTCAGTGTGCAACTCTGCTTAAACTGCTGTGTCTGAATTTTGGGTTGCTGAATCAGGTGGAAAAAATCAAACTGACACATCGCTTGTCTGTGCATTTTTACTATGATATATTATGTTACTAAAAGAAAAAGCTCAAAAGCTACCATTGATAATCCTGGCTAAAACTTGAAACATAAATTATTAAGATCTGTAGTTTCTTTTCAAAGTGGCCTGGGACTTAATGCATATATCACAGCAAGGAAATGTAGCATCAATATGTACTTAGGCATTATAACATGAGACATTTTTATGTATGTAATAAAGCATTCACTATATAGCTGTTTATCTAAGCAACAGATAGGAAGGGTTGAGAAATTCACACAGTTAATCATATTTATTTAGCTAATTAACAACTAATAGCATTAATCATAACAAGCATGAACATTTGAAAAGTAATTTATTATTGAATATGGAAACTATTATCAGAACTTGCTTTCCAAAGTACATTTTGTTTATTTAAATTCATAAAACCTCCCAAGATACCCGGTCTCAGTATTTCACGTGCTTATCCCACAAATTGAAAACGCAAGATACAAAGTACCATGTCAAGAATTTCCCAGAGATAAATACACCTCCACTAAACATCTCCAATTATCCTGTGTAATCACTTCTAGGCTGGGGAAATGAGCCTCCCAAAGTCAGTACTGCTTATCTCTGGATTGCTCCAGTCACCTACACTTTGCGGGGAGCTTCAGGATTTCCCCGAAATAGGTTGAAAGGTAATATTATAATTACGCAATAAGATTAGTGCACTGGTCCCTAACCTCTGCTGCCCCTTGGCAGCAATACTGAGCAAGTAATGTTGTACAGTGGGATCATAATTTGTTCTCCCTGTCAGCCTTAAGTGTTAACTCCTGAATTCCCTGCAGCGGGGAGCAATGCTGTCCATTACCTATCTGTTGGGAATTACTGAGAAAGCTGAAGACATCACCAGTGCCTGCTTTTCTAATTCAGTAGGTTTGTTCTCTTCCTTTCGATAACTTTTTTATTACGAGTTTAATAGTGCCCGGTGAGATTCGCTAATAAATGAATGCGTGTTCATTTCCTGCAGAGGTTTTGTCAAATTTGCCCTCTTATCTCCCAGGTTCAGAGTAAGAGTAATAGAGCGACAAGGCTCGTCTTTGAAAATTGAGGAGAGGGAAATGTTTCCCTCTGGGGGACGAGCAGGAGGAAGCGAAGAGAGGCAAACTTAAAACACAAAGTTGGACAAATAAAATAAAATTGCGTTTCACCTATATTTTTCAAACGTTTATTTGTAACTAAGTTTAAATTAATCAAAGTAAATGACTGAACTCAGTGGGTATGCAAAAGCTGAATATAATCACTCAGAAAGCGTTACAACAACACATTAGATGGCTGTGTGGGAGGCATTTTCATATGAAATCCCTTTTTTTTTTAGTTATTTATAATTGTTTCAGGAAAAAAAAAAATACATCCCTTCAGGGCTTTGGACTGGAAAAGCGGGTGCTTGCTCTCTTTACGGTGGTGCATTTTAAAGTTGGCAGGGTTCTCAATGGCCATTTTGGAGTTATCATAGTGCGGAACAACTGGTTTGCACCAGCTGAATTTTTTCACAATGCAGTCCGTCTGTTTTGGGGTTCATTTTCTATCAGCTTGGTGTTAGTTTATTGCATAAAATAAAGCTTTTCTGTTTCAGTCAGTAACTCCAAACTGACTTGGACCTTAATCCTGCGATGATTTATGCACACATTTTCTGGGTCCTGTAGAGCAGCCAATGGGCCTGGAATCTGTTCTTTATGGTCCTGCCTTCCTTTGGAAATTGGAGAGAGATCTGCTGATGGGAGGCTTTAACAAAAAGTAGCCACCATTAACAATATCTTTAAATGCTCTCTTCAAGTGGGCTGCAAAGCACGCAATTAAACACATGTTTGAGTCTCATCATACTGGGAGATTGTTTCCAAATATCCAGAAATTACCTGAGTTTAAACCTCAAATAGATGCTGTTAGGGCTGAAAATATTCAATCTAAATATGATGGAGCTGTATATTTGTGTGCATGTGAACAGATTTGGTAACGGATCATTTCAATGTTGCACTCAAAACGTTGAACATAAGTTACATTTCTCTTTGATATGGACAGAAAGAAACCAGTTCAGCCATATTGCGATATAAATATGTACTACTGGGCTGGAATCTGTATATTAAAAATGGCTATTTTAGCTTGGAAGTATTTATGCATTGAAAATTATGCATAAATTCTTATAGATAAGACCTACAAAATTATACCGCATTGTAGTTCAATAGGATTATAAGAATTATGAGATTATTTTTAAAAGTATAAATGATTTTTTAAGCTAATCTGGGTACCTAATTTTACAGATAATAGCAACCTTTTCTTGATTTCTTGTGGTGAGGGAGTGGGAGGAGGAAGTGGGAAGGTTTTGACCCCTCCTATAGTATCCTGTAAAGAGATGTTAAAGGAGGAATTTAAAATCATATAGAAAGCTTATAATTTTCTCAGAAGTCATATGGAACTTAGCACATAGTGCTGATGACTTATTTTCATGTAAATTCTTCATCTTGATGTAATTCATATGGCATCAGCACTGATAAGTAATCAGACCTTTGTGATAAAATCTAAAGAACAGAGGAATAAATGAATGCCATGCGCTTAACTCTTGACTGCAAAGCCATAGTACAGCAATGGTTTCAATTGTGTAACCCATAAAATATACAAAAAAAAAAAAAAAAAAAAAAAGAAACAGGCTGACTGCAGTAATGTCACTCATGTATAGTACAGCACATGAGTGTACATCACAGTGGTGCTCTGTACATACTGTTGTGGGACCCGATCTGCTGTATTGGGGAAGGAAATACAGGTTGGGTTGACTTCTAAGATTGCTGAGCCTCTGAATGCCATACAGACCTTGATCACAGTGCAGCAATGTATTTAAATATCTAATCAAAGTTATGTATAGAAGTGACCTTATGGCCACGGCCCTTCCTTGCTCAGAGTTGAGGATTCTTTGTTCGGATCCCAAATGAATTTTGTTTGTGTGTGTATCAGTATTTTTTGCTAGACGGGGACAAAGACATATTAATACTTATTCAGTCTTTTGTAATATCCTTTGCAATCTCCAAATTAAGGTGCCGTGTAAGTATATTGTAGTGTTGTCAGTTGCTCTTGTTATTAATCTTGAAATAATAAAATGTGTATTAGATAGAATCAGGGCAGCTCAACAGTATATTGCAGGCTATAAGCTTTCATTAACAGCTACAAGAAATTTTTTGTTAACCCAGTGTGTGTAGACACAGGGAGGGAGAGAAGCTGGAGGGAGCGTGATTTGGGCTGGATAAAGAGAGGATAAAAGAGGGGTAGGATTTTGATTCTGGTCAGATCTGGCTGCTCTTCAGCTTTGCCCATCAGTTGTCTTCTGGCAACACACTATGCTACATGCTCAAACATAATAGCAGTCCTTTATAATGGTCTTTTAAACGTGTTTTCTGTGCCAGGTAGGTTAGTCTGCAGTAGCTTTTTATTTTTACTCTTTTTTTTTGCATTGCTCTCAGCAAATAGGTGAATGCAGAGTGCTACAGAGTGCCGCAGCTTTGGCGATTTTTTTCGCTATGATTAAGGAATAGTTCATCTATAACCAGAGCAGATCTCAGTCACCAGGAGACTGCAGTGACAAAAAGGGGTACTTAATCATCTGGCTAGGATAGGATCAGAAAAGAAAGCACATTTTTATTGCTGCAGTCTGACTACTGAGGAGAAGCAGCGAGAAGTGAACCACCAGCTCCTACTTCCATCCATCTGCTCCCTCCTTTCTCTGGTTTTCTATTATTATTTTTTTTTTGTTCCACTTTAATTATGATAAGCAGAGGCACTTGACAGAAACTCTTTGTTCTGACAGGCGTGGTGGGTCCTGCAATTTCGGCAC
Organism: Netta rufina; assembly: GCF_964035555.1. Lineage (NCBI taxonomy): Eukaryota > Metazoa > Chordata > Aves > Anseriformes > Anatidae > Netta > Netta rufina. The sequence continues at coordinate 114,004,993 of NC_140125.1, forward strand.
TCCTCTGGCTGTGAGTAGTGGAGGAGCACTACAGAAACAGCAGCGAGATGCTAATCTCAGGAGGTCCTTTTCCCCTCACCTAGATGACACGCACACTTAGAAGGACAGGCCTGTTTTTTTCCCTAATGCTTTCGGCTGGAGTGGCACGTAAAAACCCGTTTCACATGTCGGTATGCAGTGCTTGGCGCTTTCATGTTCCTCAAAGGCATCTGATGCTGCTGAAGCATCATGACAACTTGGCTGTCTTTGGGATCAGAAGTTTCAGCATCTCTTGGGCCTGCTACATCTGCTGGTTCATTTGGCAAGAGAAGCACCGGTTCATAGTAATGCCTTCCACCTCCCAAGTTAAGCAGAAGAATATATTAATTGTAGTTATGTGTTGTCATCTGTACACTCGGGAAACAATTAGGGAAGAGTTTCCTAATTTTCTGTGCAAGCTGAGCCTCGGGTGTTCTGTAATAAACCAGCAAACTGTGACTTGAGAGTTGGGATGTTTTTGAACCTTGAAAGACAGTTGAGAGAAAATGAAGAAATGCTTTTTCTCATTCCTAAATTCTGTTCTTAATGCTTAACTTGCACAGTTTTCTGAATTTCATTTTTCTGAAGTTTCCCAAAGCAGCATTGTTACGGGGCTTCATAGAGTCCTTTGTGGGGGTTTGTATACGTCTGAGAAAAGGAGTCAGCAGATTCTCAGACATGAATAGTGCTGCATTTCTTTACCACCTTTTCTCCTTGATTTTCATGTTTCATCATTTTTCTCGCCAGATTACAGAGAGAACTTGAGTCTAAAGTCATGGCCAGTGCTACGCAAGGCAAGTGTGTTGCTCGAGGCAGCAAGTGGAAGCTCTGTATCCTCTCCTTGAGCCACCTCCTCCTTTTCTTTTGGAAGAAGGGAGGCTGCAGGGGCTGTGCCAGCACCCGACGCAGCGTGGAGAGCAGCACACGAAAGCCCCAGAGTGCGTAGTTAAGGCGAGTTGAGCTCTGCCAGTTTAAGCAATCAATCAAACCAGTCTGCCTTCCTCATCAGTTAATGCAGTGAATGAGAATCATAATGTACCATGAAATGAGAAGCTTTTCTGGGGAGGTTTAAAAACAGAAATGTGACTGCTTAGATAAACGCTGTACAATTGCTTTCAGTTCCCAGTCATATGCTATCAACTTTAATTAGGTTGAAAACCATCATAAGATTTGACTTTTGCATCTGGGCAGCGTCTTTAATTGGGGTGTTGGTCATAGGTAAACACAACCTGAGCATCAGAAACATATAAAAGAAACTGTAGGAGACATTACTGAGACATTGCAGCTAATGACAACTCATAAAGCTGCAAGGCTGTTCCCCCAGCATCCCTGTAAAGCAACTCCTCTAATATATTTTAGGCATTAGGAATTCTGCGATCACACCTCTGCACTTAAAAATCACATTGCAAATGGCAATCGCATGTGGTAGGATGTCTGAAATGCCTCATGATGTTCCTTTAGTGTTAATGACAACATAACTTTATCAGTATTAATTGAAACAGGCCTTCCAACAGATGCAGCGGCTTGTCTAAGCCTATCATTACAGTAGTCATATGCTTACCGGGAAAGTGCAGTATCTCATTTCCCAGAAAGTTAAGGAATTATTGACGGTTTAAGTGACAGCATGGTACACAGGGAGATGCTGTAGTGGAAAAGTTATCTGATAGCTTAGATTTAATTTTTCCTGTTGAGTTTAAATTGTCAACACTCCTAGTAATAATAAAACTCTTTGCATGGAGAGGACTATAATTTAATTTACTACTGTGAATATTGATTCCTGGATAGTACACTCTTTATCCTGCAGATGACCTAGATCCTTAGTTCCCTAAGGGTTTTGAATAATAACAGCAGCAAAAGGGTCTGGATTACATAAGAGACTTGATGGAGATTAGTTACTTTCTCCGCTGACATTTTAATTTTATTCATTTAATTTATTCCTCATATTCCTCATCTTGCTTTGTAAACTGGAAACCATTGTCAGTTGGATTGGTGTTGATGAGCACTGTGTTTTAAACATCGCTCTTCCCAATTTTACCAAACCTTGTGTTCAACGTATTGATCTCCAGAGAAGACCACGTTCACTTAGACAGGTGATTTCATTTCTCCCAAATTGAAATTATTCTCAAAGAGGTAATTTAGCTGAAGTGTCTATATTCGGAGGACAGTCACCAAGGATTCCTCATCATGGGGTCATCATGGTGTTGGCTTGCAGCTTGCATAGAACTGAAGGGGGTGTTCCCACAGCATGGGGCAAACTGACAGAGTTGAAGGATCCACAAAAGCTGTTGCTGCCAGCTGTGGTCATTGAAAGAACAGGCGAGACCTCCAAAAGGGATTTGGGATTCATGAAAAAATATTAAAATGCAGATAGAAAGGTCAGTGGAAGGAGGGAGGTGGGGGAAGGAGGGGACGGTGTGTCATCCATTGCTTGCTGAATCCCAAGCGTGGAGGGTGCACATGGACCAAATATTCAGGCTCGTGAAGGCTCTGTAACCATAGGTACCAGTGATCGGTCAGGGTACCGGGAGCCTAGGGACATTATCCAGTCTCTCCAAAATCTCCCTCTCCCCACGAGAATGTGTCAGGATTGCACCTGGAAAAACCTGGACCAGAAAAATGGCAAAACAGCAGAGCTGCGGTGTAAAACACAGGGGTTACTTCAGCAATTTTTTCAGGAGCATTTCCTTTGCCCAGTTATTTTGAGCCACTCTAAGGCGATTAGAGCGGCTCGTTACAGATGCTCAGGAGCTGAGAAGGCGAGTCGTGTTCCCTTTTGAGAGAACTGTCACTATCTCTGCATGAGCTCAGATGGAATTGAATAAAAGTCTGTTTTGTGCTCAGAAGTACAGAGCGAGCCCTCTTTTTCCTTTTGGTGACTGGGGGTTAATACAGGCAGCCGGGGGATCTGAAGCCTGTTTCCTCTGCCTTGCAGCCGTCTGCTCTAGGAGCTCACTTGCAACAGAAGATATTGTATGTGTACAGTAAAGACATTTTCTTCCCCGGCACCTAAGCATTTCTGTGCTGCCCACCAAAGAAATCTTTACGTAATTTAGTGAGTTTTCTCCGTCAGATGCATTCCAGTTGAGGAGCTAAGTAACTAATAAATTTAAGCTTAGGAAAATCATTCAATATCCTTAATATAAAGAAGGAGGAAAGGTGTAATCACCCAGTTAGGGTTTTCGGTAGGCACATTTATTATCATAGATAATTTCCCAAATATAATGGATACATAGAATTGCTTTTATATTAAAAAAGAATTCTCAAAATATCGTTAAGTCCCTGAAGGTTATGTTTTAATTTTGTCTAAGATGAGACAACAAATCTGACAGTGCAGCTCTGTATCTGTCATGGACGTACAGGGAGAAAATTATTGTATGTGGGAAGTGATAAACCCTCTAAACCCATCTCTGTCTGGCACCGGGAATGAAATATGAGAAAAAGATGCTTTGAATAATTGGAAGAGATTTTTGCTGAAAATAAAAGTTTTAGAGTTTTAATAATAGACTTTGGGGTCAGGAGGTGATGTGGTTAGATAGCTTGTTTGTGTACCAGGAAAACCAGTATACTTGACCACAGGTTCAGTTTCCAAGAGGATAATGACCCCAAGCAGTCTTGGAAACAGTACGAGCATGTAAGAAATACTGCAGTGAAATCTGAAAAGGAAATCGGGATGGAGCAGCCTGCTATTTAGTCCTAACCTTAGCCGTTTGGAGCAAATGCAGATTTTATTTCACTCAACACAGTTGCTGCTGTTCCTTATATATCTCCAACACTTCATGGTGCACAGTATGTTCATACTGCATGCTCTGAAGACACAAAGGAAACTAACATTGCTGAATACCTGCAGCTTTAAGCCAAGTGTAGCTTCTTACTCATTTAAGTGTTGCGTTTTGAATAATCAACTATATTTAAAAAGCAGTCTTGGCAGTACTTAATGTTATTATTGGACTCAAAATCTAGGTCAGCCTCTTAAAAGACTAGGGGATAGGGGGCATGTCAGCACTGGTCAAAAGCATTATCCATTCAGTCTGCATGTGAATATGCAGAGCTTGTATGAATTTTTATTGCATTAAAGAAAAGGGTTAAGGAAAAAGCCAGAAGGGTTTGGAGGAGAAAAAAAAAAAAATATCTGCATTTGTAAGTAACAGGATTTTGTAATTTAGCCCATATGTTAATGGCAAAATGAGCCCTTAAAAGTATTCTTTTCTACAATACTTCATTAATGGCTACTGGTTAATAAGGCTACTCTGATTTCAATAGTTGCTTTAATTTAAAATGCTACCTTGATTTTCACAGGAATGGCTCTTATTCCATGAATAAATTATTACTTTGTCACTGTTTTTGTCAGCACTATTAACTATGGAATATATTCTGGCTGGTCATTTTAAGTGTCTTTCTTATCAGTATTGTGCCTGGCATTCATTATCCTCTTATCTCTCTGCCATTTCTCTCAGTAGAGAGGTAATGGATTGATTACTTTCACTGCTATATTGGTCAGGATGTACAACAAATTCTCTTCAGCTCTACAGCTCATTCATCATGGATATCCTTTAATCCCCAATCCCTGAGTTTAAACGTTTCATTCTCTTCGTATATATTGGAAATTATTAGTGAAGACAAGAATCCAAGCAGTGCATCTTTTATCACTCATTTACTGTAAAACATTGTCAGCAGAGATCTTGGGGGGTTTTCTCTCAGTTATGCTGCTCAGGTGAATTTGAATGGCACAGAGCCACTAATGCAGTAGCATTTGCATTTTCGGAAATACTGACTTGTGTGTTGCAACTGGAGAATTAGGGAAAAGGAAAAACCACAAGGATTGTTCTTTGTGATGTGGTGCTCCCCAGTTTGCTGCACGTATGCATGGGCTGTAGCAGAATCTCTGCTATGTGAGTACATTTTGTCTCTTTAACTTACAGATTAAAATTGTGGGGGAAAAAATGCTGTTTTCTGACAAAGGAAAAAAAAAAAAAGTGGTGCATATACGGAATGCTCTGTTAGAGGGAGTTGGATGGGATGAGATCCAGTGCACCTCTAGCAATTGGATAGTAGAATATGAATGCTTTCCTTGGCTTTTCTAAGAAGCTTGTTTCTGGCAAAACTATGGTTGCAGAAGAATCCTGCAGGCATCAGCGTTTTGGCTGGAAGGCATAGGGAAAAATAGAGTCCCTTCCTTGGGCATATGAAGGACACTCAAAGGATCTGTATAGCAAAGGAAGTTCCACTAAATACAGGGCTGCAGAAGGTACAGCTCTGTATCACTGTCACTGTGTGTGCTCTATATCACTATCACTATGTGTGCTCATCCTCCAGAAGGCACATTTGCTTCCCTTGTCATCGGCACTGCTTCTGATACTGATGCTTATCAGTCCAGTCTGCACACAAATGCTGAGGCGAGGTCTTTGCTGTTACACTAGCAGCTCTTATGCAGAAAGTGCTTAACCTGTTTATTTTTTTAAAGGCATCAGCTTCATCCTAGGAAGAGGCAAACTGGGGAAACCTGACTCCAGGACAAAAGGAAGAACGAAAGACTCAAAATCTTTTAAAGCAAGTGTTAGTTGAGAATGCAGAACAGCGCCAATTAACCTCCATTACAGTCAAGCCCTTCCTGAGTCTCTCGATGATGAGGTACAGTGAGCTTCACAAAAGGTCTCTCCAGTGATTTTCCATAGAAGGCTGTGAGAGAAGGACCTGCATTTGGTCATGTCCTACCTCATGAGTAGGTAGAACGGACTGCACACGTGCCCAGAGAATAAACTGAGCACAGCTGACCCACTGAGCAAAGATTAAAAGAGATAGAAACTGGTCTTCTTGATTTAAAATAAAAATAGTAAGGCACCTAAACATTTCTACTACTGCATCTGCCTACTGTAAACCACTGAATGGCTGCATGATTTCCATCAAAAAAAGGGAGAGAGTAGTTGCTTCCAATGGTAATACATAACATAAGTTTTTTGCAACAAAAATATATTGCATATCAAGATATTTTAGGATTATCATGCCATCTCAATTAAAAAAATAAAATAAAATCACTTATCATTTTACCTGTATTCAGTCTTTTGGCAGATAGTCCAGCAGGAAGATCGTATCACTTCAGCCAGATAGAGAAATCTCTGTAAGCAGCCCCTTGCCTCTTTGACATCTTCTCTTAGATGTCTTGTCAGAGTCCCTGCATCTGACATCTCTTTTAGATGCCTTTTGTAGTTGCTTTAAGTGGAACATGGCCAAAAATTAAGTTTTCATCCTTCCCATGTCCCTTTTATTGTTATCAACAGCGCTATTATCATCCCTGTCTCTCGTCAGTCGGCATTTTCATAGTTGCAGGTCTGAATGTTTCACTTGCCAGAATTTGTCTGGTCAGACCAGCAAGGTTTTTGTCACTGCTCTAGAAGTAATTAGGAAGGACAGGTTTCTCAGCAGGAGAGAGGCACGCAAGCAAATCTAGACCCTTGTTAGGATCCATGATGGTTGCTGCTTAAAGAGGGAACGTTTCTAGTAAGGCAATAGAGCCCAACAGAGGGGGGAAAAAAAAAAAAGGAAATATTTCTCTTTGTGCTTTTTTAATTTGTAGTGGAACTATTAATAGCCCAGCCTTTTCTCATTTCCTGTATTTCTCACAGTGTGTTGTCCCTTTCTGATTTTGCTTCCCCCAGATTGAAATAAAGAGTTGTTTGTTGTCTTTAGAAATGTCATTTCTCCTGTATCGCAGTATTTGATTTCCTGGCACCTTTTGCTCAGCTCCGCAGCTCACAGCGTGGATAATGTTGTGTCTCAGCAACCCCATCATATTGTAGTACGACACTGAAATTCTTTCAGGTACGCATGAGAGGGAGAGCTGCTAAAAGAGTTTGGTGTTGCATTCTCCCACAAAGAGCACTCTGCATTTCAGCCGATCATTTATTTAACGTCTGACAGCCTCCAAAAGGAAGGGTGGGTTATCCGTGCACCTAAAAGCATTCTGAAAGGGACGGATTCAGCCTGTCTTGTAGTCAGGCGGTCTACACATCCACCTTATTTGACTGATTTCTGCTGGTACTTTAATAAACAAATAAATAAATAATAAAAGAAGCTACAGAAGCCCCAGTTTCAGTCTGCCCTACATCTGAATGTAGCTTTCAGGCTCCAGCGTTCAGCCAGAAATCAATTATTCACCGTCCTTAGAGAATGTATCTCCAGGTTGGGTTCCTTCGAACCCAGGACAGAGTCGATGCCACGCTCCAGAGTTTGGTGTGGGGCTGGTGTCCAGGGAGCTGCAGCCTCACCGGGGCAATACCAAGTGAGTTTTTGGGTGCTCCACTGTCAAGCAGTGCCCATGAAGCTGCCTTCTGGCTTATCCTAAAGCTTGCACCCACCAGGGTCCTCAGGTAACCTGAATCTTGTCCTTGGTGATAGCCTTGCCACTTGGACTTTAGGGATAAACCCAAGTATCCTATTTCCACTGTCTCCACCATGATCACTTACAGCTCCGCTGTCTTCCTCTGATTTCACATCTGGAGGAGCACATCAGTGTGGTATTTCCAGCAGACTGGTGTAAAATAGGGTGGTTGTGTTCTACTTTTTGAGAGGGAGCAGCTTCTAAATTACTACCTCTTCTAAATTGCTAGCTCTGGCATGGATTACTCCTGTGACCTTATTTCATTTTCATAGATTTTGTAAAAAATATATTCAAATGCTTGTGTCAGGTTCATCAGCAGCAGCCCTTAATACTATTCTTAATAGTACTATAGGACATCAAGATAATGACTGAGAGGCTAAATACCAGCTTGCTGTATTTTTCTTCTGTATAACTCCTGTGCACTGATTTGACAATTTGGGTCATTTTGCATCTTCTTCCTTTTGAGTGTCTTGTGAGTAATATGAGATTAAATACCTAAAAAAAAAAAAAACGAGTATGGCAAAATTTTAGATGTTGAATAGCTGAGAAAATGTTAGCCAAGTTTCATTGAAGATGCACTATTTTCAAGCAAGGAGGTTGAAATATGAAAGATTTATTTATCAGCATTTATATTAAAATGTGGTACTTAATTTCTGATTGTTTTGATTTCGATTAGAAATGCTAATTCAAATAAATTAAAGCTGAGAAAACATTTTTGAAAACTTGCAGTTGAAAAGAGATCTGCAGCCATCACTGAATAAGATATGGGAGAATAAATTAGATCCTTCTTAAAGCACATTGAAAATGAAAAGCTGAACATCGCAGTGCCAAGTATTAGCACTATTCGTTAAAAACATGCGATACAATATTCACTAACAGAGTTTTGATAAAATGCTTTACAAGCATGGGGCTTTTTTTTTCTGTTCTTTTTTTATAAAGTGATTTTATTACAGGTTCCTTTTACTATGAGATTTATCTTGCTAGGAAAATACTCTCCTTGTTTCATCTTCATGTTAGACTGGTGTTTCCTCTAAAACAGTGACACTAAGCTGAGGAGGTTAACTTCAAGATTTGGGGTTTGGGCTTCCTAGAGCTATCTGGGCTTACCTCTTCAGGTTGCACAGGAACAAGTGCCACCCTGAATGTTTGTGATGTGACGTTTGAGAAGGCTATTATTAAACTGAGGGGGGGGGGGGGAATGAACTTCTGCTTTATTATAACTTTTTAATGCAATATCAGAAAGATGCAAAGGATCTGCCAGGAGACTGGCATTTCACCATTGTGCTCTTTTAATTTAAATGACAGCTTGTAAAGGTATTCCAGGGCTGGCTGTAGAATCCTGTTATTTAAACATTGTCAAAGCTTCGATTTAATTAACTCTAATTCAGTGCAGCTTCCCCATCCTTGCATGCTCTTTCTGTCTTTCTTTCACTCCCTCTCTCTCTTTCCTTTCTGCCGGCCTTGAAAGGCTTCGGAGCACCTGTCAGGGTTACGGTGTGATTTCAAAATGCCTCCGTGCCTGTTGCTGGGTGGAAGGAAAATTACGTCCTGGCAGAGCAGCGCTGAAGCATTTCACTGTCAGCCGGGAGATGCGGGTTGCAGGGCAGAGCCGGCACGCCAAGTCCCCGGCAGGCTGCGGCTCCTCGTGTTTCAAATGATCTATGGGTGCTTTCGAAGGAGAGCCCAGCCACGTTGCCTGCCTGATAAAATTCACAGAGGACGCCTCTGGACTTCCAGAGACAGAGTGAAAACGTCGTTTGTCAACCTGGCGAGCGTCAGCAGCAGATGAGGCAGAGGAGGCTGCTCCGTGCCTGTCCCCGTGAAGGGCTGCGGTGCCAGCAGGGCCAGGGCTGAGGATGCTGCTAGCATGGATGCTCCCAAAAAAGCCAGCCAGCAGCAAGAGACAGGGGCTGGTGAAGCCGTCAAGCAGTGGGGTGGCACAAACACATAAAGAGATCAAAGTCTTGAGTCCCCCCCCCCTTCATTTGGTGCTCATTCAAATTATTATTATTATTATTTTCAGTAGTTCAGATTAAAGACGAGCTTTCCTGAATACTTGTAAATTGCTTTCTATGATTATCTAGCTCTCTTTCTCCTCTCTTTGATATGCTACCCTGCTCCCCCAGTATCTATGGATGTACGAATTATTACTCTATGTCTTCAGCATGATTTTGGATAGGAAATATTCCCAGGCTCTGAAGGGCAATTCTGTAATGGACGCTGCATGAGACCAGGCCAGGAACAAAACAGTACCAGACAAGGCTTGCTTTTATGCATCTCCTATTCAAAAGCAGTCATCCAGCCTTTGGGCTATAACAGTTTTTTATTTTTGTTATGCCCAGACCAACAGCCTGGTTGTCAGAAGTAAACCCCAAACTTCCTTCTCTTTCCATTTGCACCCCCCTCTCTCCCTTACATTCACATCACACGCTTTTTCTCAGAGCTTTTGGAGCTTTTGCAGCTTCAGAAGCCTCTTCGTTTCCTCCCGGTGACTTCCCAAAGAGAGAAAAAAAGTCACGTGCTGATTTTCCCCAGACCAGGAGACCTCTTTTTGTCCTAATCAGCTGCCAGCACACGCGTGGCGACCTTCATGCTGGTGCTCCCCATCCGCCGGGAGCAAAGCAGGCAGCCCGCAGCTCTCCCTGCCTTGCAGTGGGTAAGAGGCAATGCAGCTGGATCAAAGGAGTCTAAAAATGCAGACGGCTAATCAAAGCTAATCAGCTAGCCTTCCTTTGTACTTAATAGAGAGAGATGGACAATCCTGGGGGAAACCCAGCTGTGCTGAAACAGATGTCTGAGGAAAGGAGAAGCCTCCCTCTCTGGAGGTGCCTGCCCGACTGCCGGCGGAGCCTGGCTAACGAAGTTAGGGCAAAACGCCTTTTACGCCGCTAAGTGCAGATTTGATTAATCCCAGCCAAAAAAAAACACTCATCCTGTGTAAAAGTCTGCAAGTGTTTATCACAATTTAATTTTAATGTGAAATAGTTTTTGAGGAGTGCTGTCCTGGCCCGTACCTGAGGGACCGGCGAGCGCAAGAAAAACAGTCACAACCTCGGCCGTCTGCTGCAACGATAAGAGGTGGACTGAAGCAACTGTCAAAGCTGGCATATCAAAGATCTCTCTAGCATTTCCCAGCCTTGAGAAAAAGCACCTTGCTCAGATGTTTCCCTTAAATAGTTTGTAGATTTTCCAAGAATGCCCTGCTTCTCATTAAAAGAAAAAAAATAAAAGAAAAAGAAAAGAAAGATTTTAATAGACATAGCTCAGTTATTTTTCAGTCACTCAAGGACAGCTGTGAATCTTTTTACTGAAAACATCAATCAACGTGCAATGCCATTAACACAGGAAAGCAGGACTGACTTCACAATGTATATTGTGGGTGCCTGTATATCTTATATGTGAAGTTACAAACCTAAAAATAGGTGTGCAAAGCAAATACTTCAACTTGAAACTGCTAAAAGGACAAGAGTTGTGTTACTTTCAGTCTAGTAGAAATGAATAGGCATGTACAGTATATATTGTTCTCCTTTGCTGGTTTTTAAGGCATGAAAAGCAATTTGAAGTGTAGACTTGCTTTAATGCCATTTAGATTCCTCCCACAGTAATGTCAGCGCCTGTTCGTGTGTGTGTCTACATAACAACGTGTTTCTAAAAAAGAAACTTGGTTCATTCCCAGTTTAAAAAAAAAAAAAAGTTTTGTAGTGTTACCACTATTCATACAAAATCTGAATTTTCTATATCTCCACAAAAAGAAAAATCATTAGAAATGTATTGGTGAAGTTTCCACCGACTCATCTTGGCCAATGGCTCAGGAGGTGCTTTGCTTTAAGTGCCAGGAGCATGATTTAGAGTAGTTTGAGTTAAAGGAGACTTAAACTGATGGGGCAAATGACGCCATACTGTGCCAGGGAGGGATTTGCTGTCACAGGGGCAGGTGAAGGCCACTGGCAGGGACAATCTACAAGCTTAAGCACAGCACCATCAGGCCAGCAATGCCCACACCCCCCTGCCCAGCCTTGTGCAGCTTTCACGTAGTGCCTTGGGTCCTTTCCAAGCCCACCTCTGCTATCCTGTGCTCCTTTTGTGGTGGAGAGCTTTGGGACCGAGTACATCAGGAGTGTGGCATCACGCAGAACATGAGCCACATCCTCCTGTGAGGAGGTGAGGGGGCAGTTTGCTTCGTGAACTCCGCGCTTTTGATTAATCTATTCAAATATTAGCATGCCTTGTGAGGTAGACCAAAATATCCTCTGGATATATAAATATTCATATACTAACATCTGCCACAGCTGCATCGTTATAATTCTCTTTTCATGGGAGGAAAGGAGTCTCTTTGAGGAAAGTCCAATGTACCAGAGGGTTTCTCTCTTCATACCTGTCACTTCGGAAGTTGAATAACTTTTTGACTTCTTTGTAATTCCATTATTTCAGAGTTAGCCTGGCGTATAAGGATTTAACTTCAATATAGCAACTATTAACATTCCTAGATCACTTTTAGTATGTGTGTGTGAGGTACTGTGTGTTTTTAATGATACAAAACCTCTTGGATCATTCACAGGCTGGTTTCTGCCACTGGTACAGCCCTGAAACAACCCTGCTTTGCAGTTAATGTTACCAGATTTTTGGTATGCTCTTCCCCTCCACTTTTGGCACTTAATAACATACCTTCCATTTTCTATGGCTTGGTACAGTCCCTTGAAGCTCCAGATTCTTCCTCTTTTTTTTTTTTTTTTTTGTTTTCCTGCTTTACAATCTTACCTTATTTATAGCTGTCCATCTACAAGATGTCTTTTCTCTAGGTTCCCTCTTCTTTCCTCTGAAATTTGTCTGTGAGTCTACTTGGCCTCCTTCTTCTAGGAAAAAAATGAAAGTTGCCCAAAAACATCAGCAGCAGCATTGTTTCTCAGTGAATTCCATTCAGATCTGTGCCATCTGTATTACTATGTATTTAAAAAATATGTTTTGTTTGTTTGTTTGTTTTAATGTTCAACATACTGGAAGTTGTGGTTTCCTGTTTTTTTTCTGGCATGAGGAAGATAATGTTTTGGTGTACCACCAATGCCTGAAGGTACATCAACCTTACTTTCTTTTTACTTTCAAAAAGCACATAAAAAGTAGGGTCAAACTGAGTAATTTCTTAATGTCTTTTTCTCTTCTAGAAGCTCTACTCAATACTCCACAGTTGCTGTTTTTCCCATTTATAGATTGAATACCCTAAAAGAAATATTTTTGGATACTTCTGGGTCCATCAACTTCAGAGGAAAAAAACGTAGGAATAGTGAGAAATAGTGAAACTTCACAGTTCCAGTTCTGAACCCTGACTCTTCTTTCAGTTAAACCAGTACTAAAGATTGTGTTAAAATGATGCACAATTTGTGTGATTAAGGCGAGAATTGTACAGTCACTTACAAAAGGGGGTGTTGTATTTTTATGTTGAGTTGTCGTTGCAGACTATTCCCTGCTGAACAAGATGAGATTTAAAGCTCCAATCAGGTGCTGAATGGCCATTTTACAGAGTAGGTACTTGCCTTCCAGCTTTATCTTTTTAACCTTTAACATTACTTAGATTAGTCAAATGCAGGTTGACCCTATTATTTCGGGAGAAATCATTGTTTTTCATTATGACGAATTATAGGTAGGTTAAATTTTCAAGAGCTCTTAAGTCCCAGGCTCAAAAGTTACTATAGCATTTTGCAAAATTTCATCTAAATCTTTTCTATTTTTCATTTGTTATAGTTCTTGCAGATAAAGACCCTAGAGCTGCTGCTTCATCTTCAATTTTATTTTGCACTTAGAGCATTATGTATTTTTAAAAAAAAAGTTGCAGCCTACCCAAATTACACTTCAGTCTAGCAATTTAATGTCCTTAGGAATGCACCAAATTATCTTAATCACATTCTGCAATGATATATTACTACTTTTAAAAAATACTGCTAGGAGAAAATCACAAGCGTACAACAGGGAGTTGAAGAATAAAGCTGTAACACTTAGGGGAAAAAAAGGAAAACTAAACAAAACCCAGGACATACATTAAGCTGACTAGAAAATTAACATTAAAAAGCATAAGGAAATCAAGAAACAATGCTCCTTTGATAGCACTGGAAGTGTGTATGTGTAGAACTGTATTTATTTTACAGTACAGTAATGGTGTACCGTAAAATAGAACAGAAATAAAATTTCTCTGTTGTACTGGTGTGTTGGTTAGGACTGGTAAATGCTTACTGTCACCTACAAGGGCGTTACATCAGTTTGGCTCTACCAGTTAGAGCACAGATGTAACTGAGTTAAAAGCAACCTCAGGTTATAGATAAATAGCTACTGCCTGATACTGTTGTATTGAGAGTGTCTTCACGGAGCCAGGTTGTCATTGAAACTATTTTGGTTGTAAGATGGTATTTCAAAGATATATTTTTTTTTAATAATACCAATTTCAAAAGTCATTGAACCATCATTATCAAGGTACAAGTTTTCTGAATTCATTAGGAGAAATGTTTTCATTTTGTTTCAAATGGATTTTATATATGTTATCCCATTTAATATCATTTCAATAGCAAGTAGATAGTTCATTACGACATAGGATGGTCAAATACTCTATTTTCATTTTAGAATGTCAGGCTTTTAATTACGTTGCTGCTATTTAGTATCAGAGTAACATCTTATTTTCTAGATCAACATTTCATATTTGTGTTAGGATTAAAACAGTTTGACATTTTGAATACAAATATTCATTGTATTAATTAAAAATAATGACCTAGAAAATGCTTGCAAACTAACCCAAAGACATCAGTGTAGGGAGACATGACAGTTGAGCCTTATTATCGTTATTAATGATATATTTCATAATGTAAAATACAAAAAAAAAATAAAAGTAAGAACACATTTTATTTTAAAATACTGTAAAATATTCAGACCACAGAAAGGTTCACACAGATACCAGAAGACAAAACCAACTGTTGAAATATTGACTTTTCCTGTGAAAAGTAAAGGGCAGCTTTTGCACAGGTAGATATTTGTTCTTTTTAGATACACGTTAGCCTTCTGCTGCCCACGCGGGGAGAAGGCAAGCATGCAAGAGGTGAAATCCTGAAGCCTTTGAAGTATAGCAATACATTTTTAATGAGTTTGTTCCCAGGGTTGTTCATTTGTACATATAAACTGCTAAGACCGTATAGTTAATTAAAGGTACGGTAATTTTCATAAATATGTATACGATATGTGAAAATTAATGGTCTAGAGAAATGAAAAATAATAAACTAAATTATAATAATTATCTCTCCTGAAACCAGTTCAGATGCGCAGCTCATGCTAGTTAAGAGACACCACTCTCTGTCATAGGGCAAGCTATCACAGAAGGCAAAGTAAATAACCACCAACTGTTTTGTTCTTAAAGAATGCAAAATAAAAATTAGAACATCCGCAGACAATAAACGGTGGTTATTTCATTTCCAGTTCTGTGTATTTCTTTTTGGAGATCTCACCACTGAATTTCAGGCTGCAAGAAAGAATCTGCCCTTTGAGAGGCTCTCAGAGGCAGCTCTGCTCTCCGAATCCGTAAGCCCTGTTTTAGTGTGTCACAGATCAATAAAACAGCGTGCAGATGAACATCAATTCCCATTCAAATTTTGGGACCTTAGATTATATCCTAGTTTAACCCAAACAAATTAATCAGTGGGAACACTGGTGTGGCTTTCACCGAGTGCAGTGTATCGAAGAAATGCTTTTATGTCCCTATGTGAGCATGCTTTTGATTTCCATTGTGAGACAGACAAACCAGTTCCCATCAAGAATCTTCTGTCTAAATTATATCCCACTATTTTCAGTTTACCTAAGGCTGCAGCATCTTTCCTCCCCTGACCTATGTGGATTCAACAGCGTATTTCCAAGATACCTGCCAGCATTCAGCCTTTCTTATATTTCACTGTGTCTTTAACATTCAAAGCTAGAAATAGTTCATGTTTTACTTTTTATATGGCTTTTCACAGCAGTGCACGTGACTTTACGGACCCCCGTCATCCTGCACGCTACCATTGGGGAGCTCTTGCTCCAGATATTTCGGTCATTAGCAAGAGAAGCTGCTAGTACCTTAAATTAAAACAGACCTTTGATTTCCCACTAAGACTTTTAGAAGAGGAATTCGCTTCAATTCTTCCGTAAAACTTTACAACTTTGTCTTCCCAGTGCAAGCCGGAGCCCTGGTGCGGCTGTCATTTGAAGTGAAGCTGCATCGCGGCCCCTTTTGTTCTCTCCTCTCCTCCGCTGCCTGCTCGCTGCCTGCTGGCTTGCAGGAGCGAGCGGGATGACTTGTGGTGACAGCTGTAAAGTTGCGGATGGGAGCAGGGAGAGGGAAAAAAAAAAAGCCCTTGTTCGGTTAGGAGGGGTTTTACATCTCTCTGTTTCCATAACTACACAGAAGGAGAAAAACATGCTTCTTTCATGCTTGTCTAGATTCGAAATTGCCTGTTGTCAGCCTTTCATGGGTTCAGTACCTTTGCGGGTTTGTCTTAGCAATATTTTCAGGTTATGAAATTATTGTGAAATTTGTATATTGTCTTCAGAGTTGAAATTTTGACTTTCTTCCGTTCACCGTGTTTGCTGAGGTGTCCCTTTATTTTCATTTGTGCTTGAAATGTTTCAGCCAAGTCTTATCAACCATCTTCATTATGGGAAAGTCATTCAGCTCGCAGAATAGTGTTTATAAGCGTGCTTAATTCCTAGAGAGTCCATAAATTTTAATACTCATTACATAAATCTTGGTCCTTTAATCTTAACAGACTTTTTAAAAGTGCCTTTTTTTAATACAGAGTTTGGTAAGGCAGCTACTTAAACGCTTCCTGATAACTCGTTCCTCTATGAATAAACAACATTTGCAGTTAAATGGTTTCTTACATTATCAGCCAGTCACAGCTCATATTGTCTTGCCATACTGTACAAACTCACTATTCAGGCAACACAGATACCAAAAAAGAGACTCTGCCAAGAATTGTGTAAAAGCTATTAACACAAATACCTTCCAAAATGTTTGTTTTTAAATGCAGGTTTACCCTGCTAAGGGGAAACATGAGTTAGGCAGAAGGGATGAGTACATTTTACAAAACAATCCCTAAACAGCTACAACGGCGTTAAACTTTGAAAACTTTGCACTGCTTAGAAAAGAAAAAGAAGGGGGAAAAAAAAAAAAAAAAGAAAAAAAAAAAAGAAAAAGTCAAGTAGGCAATTTTAAAGTCTTTCACATCTTTAGGACAGGTATAATCTAGAGATTTGAAAATGTGATAAGCAGAGAGATGTTCAAAGAAAATCTGACAAAAAGTATGTTTTTTAACCATGTTGTACCCTGTTCCTAAAGCTAAAAAACACATAAAATTCAGTGCTGATTCTGTCTCCCCAGCCACTCATTCCTGCTCTCTCCTGCCACCTTCCCCTGCTCCCACTCCCATTGCTCTCTGTGCTCAGATCTCGCTGCACTTACGCCCCCACTTATGGGGCATAAAACCATAATTTATTTGTCCTATTTTCCAAACCCACTGCCATTTATGATGCTGAGGTACATGAACAGCCTCGTATTTAGGTATGATTATCATGACCTCTGTAACCAGGAGCACAGCCCCTGACACGAGCTGAAGCTGCAGAGCAGAGAACTGCCTGGTGAAGACGAGTTCCCCATTGCAGCATACCCTGAGGGAGGGCCTAGAGTTGCCTGGTGCTGTTTTCATTTTTTTTATTTTGCATTATTTGATTACACCTGTCTGTTCTGATAGTGTAGTGGATCGCCGGGACTTGCTGTGGAGACACAGTCTGTATAAAAGAGCACTTCTCTACCGTGTGAGCTGCCCACCAGACCAAGAGATGCTGTCACATGCATTTAACCCAGTGCATAACATATGCCCGATACTAAGCCATCCATCCAGTGTATTGGCCTAAATGCTTATATTTACTACTTTATTGTCTTTAGATGATGTATAACATCTCCTGAAAGTATGGGGTTCCAGTCCCAAAGATTTGAGCTGTTTTTATTTGCTTTCATTAGGCATCTATATCCTGCAGTAGCGTGACATGTTAGAAAATAACTGTGTCACCGTTGGTCAGGAAAGATGGACTTATTACAAAGAATTGGCTTAATTATACTGTGGTATGATTTAAGAAAAAAAAAAGAGTCCTGCCCCTGTTGAAACCGGGCAGCGCTGCCTTTGTTTAAAATGGGCAGAGGGCACGCAACTTCTTGCTAATTAATGTATGTTAAGTGCTTTGAAGTCCTTGATTGTCAGGTGTTATGCCTTACAGTTGTATTTCGTGTTCTGCTCTCCGCTAATATCTGCAATTTGTGTTGGATGCATCGCTGCTTTATTTTAAGGAAGCTGTCTCCTCTTATTTTCTTATTTGGGGAAACAAGCGTTTTGCTTGCCTGCTGCATGTACGCACGCGTGTGTGACTGATTGCTGTTAATACACAATTCGCAGCTTTTGTTCTTCCACCAGCAAAACTGGTCAGCCTCTGACTACTGCTGACATGTAGGGGCGCCTGTTGATTACGCTATTGGTTTCACAGATGGGTGCTTCGCGTTCAAAGCCTTCAAAACTAGGAAACGTTTAGCTAATGCCTTGCACTACATAAAGAGATCAAAAAGGTCTAAAAGCTATCTGCTAGTCTTCTGCTACAAGCAATTAGGATAATACTGAATCCAGCCCAAATCACGTAGTAATAAATATTTTAGCCATCCCTTAAGCGTGTATTGATATTCAGGGCTGTCTGCTGGTAAATAAAACAATCAGAAGTAAATTTCTCTTTGAATCTGGGCTATTCTGTGTTTCCACTGCTCACAGATTTTTTTTTTCTTCTCTTTCTGTCTGTTTCTCTCTCTCATTTTGTCTCCAGAGAAAATTATTGTCTGCCTGGAAATCAAGTTACAGTGCTAACTGAAATAGTGGCATGTTATATATGGAACAGGGGGCCAGGCTGGCAATTTGCTGGGATCCCCTGGGGTTTGTTTGCCTTGGCCAATATAGAACAGGCCAATATGGAACAGGCTGCAGCCAACTTTATATTTGATCAGAGGTGAATCTTGGGGGGAAAAAAACTGCAGATCCTGTTACAGGAAGCTCCATCTTCATCTCAGCATCTCAATGGGTGTTTTTATGTTGGATCATTTGGTCTTGCTGCTTCTGCTTGCAAGGATCACAGTCTGTGTTGGAAAACTAATCAGACTGTCTCCATATTTTTTTCCCATTTTTCCTGTGCATCCAGATATATAATGTAAATGCAGATAATTTTCAAAGCCAGTCACATATCCTCACTGTGCATTTGTAACCCTGTAGGATTATAAATTAGCAGGCATGGATACCACTGAAGAGTTAACCTTATAAATCAGAGTGCCAAAGGCATTCTATCCCCCAAACTCCCTTTTCCTTTTATCATTTTTATGCATAAGCTGTGATACCAGAATCTCTCAAAAGTTGCATTTAAAGGAAATTTTCTAGAAGTTAGGGGTGTAGTTCATCTCTGAATATAAACAGAAAATGTGTTGAAATAGTTCTGTGGTCTAACATTGGGAAATATCAACTCTATAATGTGTGAAGACATCCTTGAGGTACCTCCTAATGTCAGTTCTAGTGATGATAATAGCCTGAAAATTGTTTTCAAAACACGATAGTGTGACTTCCCTGGGTTTCTAATACATATTGAAAGGTTCCATTTACACATGGAGTTGTAGTTGTCTTCCTCAAGTGAGTAATCACTGCAACTGACTTTGTTGGCCCTTTCTTATCGCAATAAGATGAGAAGAAATTGTCCATGTGAACAATGAAAAATTATTTAGCACAACGGGGCGTCTCACTGCCAATAATCCGTTGAGCAGAATATTTGATAATATAGAGCCACATATGTTTTGTTCAGTATGGGATTTAAAAGTATTCCCCCACTCTCCAGCATCTGTTACTGTTTTCCTTCATAGCACAGGTGTATAACAGTGTCAACAAGACTAAGATCTAGACAGGTTGGGCTGCACCACGAAGTCCTGCTGCCGTAGCTGTATCTGCTTGGAGTACGACAAGTTCACACCTCGCGTTTCACATTGCTGTGCTGCCAAAACCCAGCAGAGGACAGCTCTCGGAGGCTTTTATTCCAAGGCTGGTGTAGCTGTACCAGCAGTGATACCTCTCCATCAGCATATGCCTCATCTTCACTAGAGTGTAGCTGCGTAGCAGAGACTCTGCAGGGCAAGGCCTTGCTGGGCCTGTGCTTGGGGCTGTAGCACTCCTGTTGTCAGGACTGAGCTTTTATAGGTTCTTTTTAGCTGGTTTAAGGGCTTGTGAAAACCAAATGTTCAGGAGATGGCCACAAGCAGTTGCTGGTTGCTCCAAAATGCCTTTGGAGCAGGCTGGCATCCTGGGGAAACTCCATAATCAGCACAGACTGGAAGAGGAGGGCTGAACACGCCAGTGTCATGGGGTCAGTGCTTTTCACCTCTGTCCCGAGGCATTAACAGCCTTTGCACTTCATCACAGTGCAGGGGGAAAGGGCTTCACCATCCGTCAGCTTCCCCCATCTAGATAAATGACCTTTGTACAGCCCAGTCACGGCTTTGTTGTGCCACCGTCTGCCCTCGACAAAGTTCAACTAAAATTGAGTTCAACTGGGAAAAAGAAAAGGTGGGGGGGGGGCGGGGGGGGAGTATTTATCTGCAACAGATTCTGTTGTGTCTGTGCTGAGTTTATTATCTAACCTTCCTTAGTGATCGCAGGGGAGAGACACCCATGTTAGAGGACAGTGCATCCTATCTGAGGCTCTGCATGAGACATGCTTCTGCCTGTTTTTGGCTGCAGAGGCAGTCCAGACAACCAGACATATGAATTTTAGGGTCTGGGAAGGAAACTCAACATCTCAGGGTAGTAGTATCTGAGGCGTCCTCATCTGATTCCCACCAGGCCTCCCTCATTCCCTTTTTTCTCTACTATTACTCACTTTCAGATCAAAAAATTAATAAGGGACCTATTCCTTGTCCTCAGTCCCAAGTCTGAAGCTCTTCTCCAGAGACGTGTAGTAGTCTTCGCACTGCTTGGAAGATGATGTAGCCAGTAGTGTGTTTGTCAGCTGGGGAACAACCAAGTCCCTGCCTGATAATCACAGAGACTCCAAGGGATGTTGTTCACTGGTAGTTGAGTTTGCAATGTCAAGATGCCCCAGCGGAGAAGAGAACAGCCTCAGCTACTGCAAAGCCAAGTACATCTTTGAAACTCAATCAGATTGACCTAACAATGCAATTAGGCATTTAGTTAACTAAAACGAGGTATTTAGTTACCTAAATACTTCTCTACGCAGCTGCTTCAAGCTACATATCAAGGGTAGATGTGGAGAAGCTTTCTGGGGGCACTCCCAGGCTTTGGGCTTTGCAGTTCTCTGTGTGTCTGGAGGTGCTGCAGTGAGGAGAAACTTGGGGAAAATAAGGTTTTGTGTGTTTCAATTTCATTAGGGCAGGCTCACCATGGTATGCAGTCCCATCATTCGTCAACTCGTCCCAACTCCTAGTCAACTGCTAGGTATTTTACTTCATAATTTAATTTCTTGTGGTTTTGCACACTCTACCGTTGTCAAAATGCGAGAGTGCTGGCACCGAATGGTTAAAATGCTTGTTTTGCATAACGAGAGCTTAACCTTGGGAATTAATCTCCCTAGTTATTAAGGCAAGAAAGTAATTGGATTTTCCTTCTGGTAACTTCTCTTGGCTTCCCCACATTTTCTGTACCAATCATGAAAGCACGAGGCTGCCTGGGTAAGCACTGGTCTCTTGCATGTTCTTCACAGGAATAATTAGTGATGTTTCACCAATTACCCTTTGCAGTTTTATAATAGGTTAGTTTTTCCACACAATTTAAAAAAAAACACTATTTGTAAAAAAATGTTCTTCGTATTTCAAGTCATTTTATGGTTTAGCTCTTGCTGCCCCTTTTTAAAGCCTCATTTGTCAGAATTTAAGCTGAAGGAAAGAGTTCTTCATTAAAAGTGGAAAGAAACTTGAGTGCTTCCAACGTGCCACAGGAATGTGCATTAGAGAGGATCTTTGACTGGTTCTGCAGTCTCCACTGTGCCTGAAATACAGAATAAATAAACTTGGGGAATAAGTTCCTTGTTCATTTTTATATCCAACCATAAGTAATTAAAAAAAAAAAAAAAAAAGGTTTAGTATATAATTTCTGTTCCCTTTCCTTGACCTACACAATTACGCAGTTGTTCTTGGTCCTACATTTGATCCTAGGCTTATGGACTCTTCAGTTCTAATTTGTCCAGTAATTAAGAGGAAGAAAATGTAGTGCAATGGGTGGAGCCGGGGACCAGGAGCCAAAGCATCTGAGCTCTTCCTTGCTCTGTTAGTGACCTGAGGAAAGTCACTGACACCTTCTGGCCCATATTGTCGCTGGGACTCTCAATATAATTATGTTTAAATCCCCCCAAGCAATGACATGAAGGCTAAAATGGCAAGATAGAGAGCATTTCCTTTGAAAAGCTCCGTAGAGATGTTCAGTTGCAGGTTTCAGGTCAAGTCCCTTTTAGGTTCTACTGCTCTGTGGTTCATGTAATTATGGAAGAATGTGCTGGTGGCTAATAAGCACTTCTTTATGAAGAAAATATTCAGCCAGTCTTTGACTGAGAACGATTTAGCATCAGCAATGATGAAGATAGAAAGGACTGGCTTTGTTTCTGAGATCCCAAAGCGTGTGTGGACCTAGGGGAAGGAAGAGAGATTCCTTGGGTGAGTGAGCAGAGATTTACTGAGAAGAGAAACATTAGTGCCCACTCTACTGTCATCCTTGAACTTCATTTTTAGCTGGATGTCTTTAAAAAAAAAAAAAAAAGAAAGAAAGAAAGAAATCTAGTGAGACAAGAAGCAAGCAAACAAACAAAAGCAGGGTAAGAACAAAGAGACCAGAGGAATAAATAAACAAGAGGAAATAACCAGCACATCCCTTTCTGAGTCTTTCAGGAAATTCCATTTGCTGGAGAGACGGCAGAAAATTAGGAGGAGCCCAGAAGAGGGACTAGCAGGAGACAGCTGAGATCATTTTTCACTGCCAGCACTGCACTGTGTTGTCTCTCCTTTTACAACTCATCGGCAGACATTATTACCTGGTGAAAAAATTTGTTTTGCAACTCATCCTGAGTCCTCATAAATCATTAATGCCTGGCTAAGCACAGTGTGAGCATTACAAATACTCAGAGAATGAGGGCCCGTTCTGATATAACCTTGTGTCCAATACTAATGCCTGCTAGTTATTTAGCAATACAAAGGGGCCTTGGCTAGAAAGATCGATGAATCAATGCAGTCTCCGGACTCCCTTCTCCTCTCCACCTGCCTCTTCTCTTTATGGTTCAGAAGCTGAGCTACAAAAAACACGGGACTTTTTGTAGTCGTCTCTCTGCGGAGGGCAGTGTGACAAGTCATGGGGGCAGGGTAGGGACTTAAGGCCTCTAAATGGCTGTGTGGAAAAGGGGAGCTTTGGTTTGTGATTAGGGCTCGTTCTGATTTCAGTTTTGTATGAGCCAGGTTGCACCACTGCTCCAGACCTGCTTTTTGTGGTTTGCATCCCTTAATGAATGCACGTGGCATTAAACACACTGGAGGGTGTAAAGCACATAGGTAGAAACTGTGCCCAGGAACTGCAGGTCAGGATGTAATTAAAGGGTGCTCAGTAAAGTCCAGGTAATCAGCCTGTTACCTGGGGAGCCATTTGGGGACTTAGATATTGAAACCAGCTCTCACGATACAGGAGATAGCATGGAGAGCACAGCATCCATCGGTGCAGTGGCTGAACTTTGTGTCTTACCATTCCAGTCATGATTTCAAAGATGGTCTCTACTGTCCTTACCCAGAGCACACCTCTGAAAACTCCCAGCCCATTCAGAGTGCAGCTAAACGCTGTTTCCTCTTCTCTCCCGGAGCTCAGGATCCATTGGTGTGGTTGCTATACATTTGCTGTCTTCGAACACTAAAAATAATTGGTCATAAGCTTTAAAGGGAGAAAACAGAATGAGGTGAGATGGAGATTGACCTCTCGTGTAAGTGTAATCTTAAACTCGTAAGAGTTAGGCTTGGTTGGAGCCTTTGTCTTGAAAGGCTTCTGCAAGGAAGATTGCAAAAGGCTGCCACGGGAGCTTGAGAAAAGGAGCTTGAATAGGAACATAGGGAAAGTGCAAAAGTAGTGGGTGGAGGACAATAGACGGGCAAATTTGAAAAAGAGAATGACAGAAAACAAAAGGGAAATTAAGTAGGGGTTATGAGAGAGTATCAGAAAGTTCAGCGGGGAAAGTAATTGTATTTAAAGCACAAAATCATAGAAAGTTGGTATGGAGGAAAATGTAGTTGGTCTAAGTGAAAGTGGGAGAAGGGCCAAGACAGAAATAAAAGTCAATCATGCATGAAAAGGGACAGAAACTTACTTTTTCCACAATTCCCTCCCAAAATATGCCACAAAGAAAGCACCTGTTGCTGTTCCTGTGACACTGAAGATGACAGTCACTTGGACCCTAAACCGGGTAAAACACCCATTGTGTCCAAAGTTTCCTTGGTCTTTAACTGAGGCCTGCATCATTGTACTTCAGCTCAGATAAATTCTTTAAAAATAGTCCCTGCTATAGCACCCACAGGACAAAGTGGTTTATTTTCCTCTATTATAGATCTGACACAACCTGCTGTTATTTCCGTGCCCTCTCTAATGATCTGCTTGCTCTCTGGAGAGCACTGACCCATTTCAGCACAGAATAATTAGCCTTTCAGACACTACTGTGTTTCCATTAAATAGACATAAATGTGCAAGGTGACATTTATTTACTTAGGCCTGAAAAATGTGCGCCACAGATGTTGGGGCTTGGGAGAACTTTAATTTATTTTAATGCAACAGTTGTATATTTGCATGCTTTCATGTTGTTTAACCGCTAGTGCTTCTCTGAAATGAGTCTTGGTAGAGTTTCACTGGGGGTACTGGGGAACACAAAGATTATTTAGGTCTCCATTTCACCACAGGGCCATTTGGCAATGATTTGGCAGCAGAGTGCCAAAGCCAGACGCAGGGGCTTTAAACACAGTTATAGTTACCCACTCTTCAGCTCCTTTTTGCTTTGTGTGTAGGGGGACTCCATGTAAAGAAGCTTTTTCAAGATTTACAGATCTGTCTGAAGAGGAATGTGTTTGGGATGTTACACTGAGAAAATGAGAACCTTGACCTATTGCAAACATAAAATAAAACCAAAATCCTTTAGTATTTAAAATCAGCTCTTTTATCATCTTGATCACTGGCTTCTGAACAGCCACGCTATTGCCCAGGTGAAAAGTATATTATTCATCTTGATAGCCCCTTTGGTCCACAAAGTTGGAGGGAAGTCTTACCCTTAAAAGTCTGGCCAGTGTGTAAAGCATGTAGGTTGCTTAGTAGCTCACATCCACATATGAAGACGTGGCATGCTATTATTTCATTCCGTTAGCACCAGTAGGCTTTATAAAAAGGAGGCATCGCACAAGGTAGGTGCTTTATTGCAGGATGGAAACACTTTCATAGGTTATTTTAATCATTACGATTCTTTTATGATGTGTGAAAGTTGATTGTTGCTGTAAATGAAGCCATTGAAGGCTAAAAAATAAAAATGCAGTGATGGTAAAAATCCTTGGAGTGAAAAAATGGGAATTACTATAAAAGGCAGTAATTTATTCTCTGCGTGAGATTATTTTTTATCATAAGAATGCTTTTAAACTAATTCTAAAACATATACAATTGTAATCTATATAGTTGAGGTATATTGCAAGGTGCAATGATAATTTGGTTAATTTTTTATGCACTGTAATTTCTATTTATTTATAAGTACTGTTTTATTCTGTTAACTGAGAGGCTTAACACATTTTTACTATGTTAAGGATAAGTTATTTTTGCAGGTCTTGTGGTTTTATTATTTTGACCCATATCCAGTTCATATTACATCACAATACCATATTTTTGCTACTATTATTCTAGTATGTTCAAAACTTATTTGCATTTGGGTAGAAATTCATTAGCTCTTGATTTTCATTATAACAAATTATTTTAACTTTTCTGTGATAATGCATTCTCTGTGTTTCTGATTTGCTGATGCTGAAAGATTTTGTTTTCATTTTAACCCTTCCAAATTTAGGATTGTTTTTGCTTTTTTTCTGTATATATTTCCGTTGTTTAGACCTACTGGTTCCTGCTTTTTCTTTTTCTTTTTTTAATATGTTTTGTTTGTAACTTCTGACTGTCTGTGTTGAGCCAATCTTACCAACAAAATTATCAGTTGTTTCCTGTTTCTCTACTTCTTTACAAAAAAAAAAAAAAATTGAAAAAAATAAAAAGTAAAAATAAAAAACTCTTAATGGGAACCCTGGCACTGTCTGTCTTCTCTGTTCTGCAGAAATGTTGAAGGAGTTGAACCAGCAACGCAGAGCGAAAGAGTTTACAGACCTGAAAATTATTGTTGAAGGCAAAGAGTTTGAAGTCCACCAAAATGTTCTAGCTTCCTGCAGCTTGTATTTCAAGGACCTGATTAAAAGGTTTGCCTTCCTTCCAGCTGTGATCTGCTCTGTTCTTTTGTAGGGCGCATTTGTGTCGCTTTTTTTTCCTCCCCTCTCTTGCAGGTTTATGAAGATTGAATCTCCTGTCACAGAGCCAGTAGCCATTCTTTCCACCTCCTCTGAATGTATTTCCAAACTGAAACTCAGATCCATTTGTTACACGTCTGACTCGTACAGTGTAATTATTTCTGATCAGTCGAGGCCTGTTTTGGCCGAAGAAAGTGTTCCACCACTGAGACATCTAAGATTTAAACTGAAGTACTAATAGTGATTCAGACCACAACTAAAAACTCTTGCTGTCGATGCTTTCAAGGGACTCCATCACATATGGCAGAAGTTTATCCTTCAAGCTACAATAAGCCATCAGCATTCTGGTGAATGATGCTGAGACGTCATGTTAATAAAGCATTTTGAGTATCTTAATCCCTTCACCCTGAAATCTTTGTTACATGCTTTTGTGTGGCTTGTAAGGGCAAAGGGATTGATATTTTTTATTATTCAGGGACTTATAAAAGAAGAAAAAACAGCTGATGAGTTTCTTTAGAAAAGATTGGAAATAAGACAATTTTCTGGTCAAAATATAGCTCAGTCTGCATTGTAGACAAAGAGTAGTTTTTTCCTACAAACACCTAGCTTAGAGTAGGTGCAATGTGTACATTTTCTAAACATCATGTCTCCACCTTCGCATTTTCCCCCTCTGTTTCTAGCTGATTGATTCTAAACAGTGCATGATAATCTTTTTTTTCCATTACATTGATTTTTCAATTTGTATGCTTCATATACTCGCATAGGAATAAATTGGTACTCTCGTATTATTAGTAAGTTAGAGTAGCAAGTAGGGAGAAAAAAAACATGAGGATAACTTTCATTTTTCTCTCAATCATCAGCAAATTAATGCAGCTGCTGATTTTGCCTTGCAGTATTTTCCTGAGCAGACTGAGCCTGGACTGTGCTAAAAAATGGGATTAAAGAACATTTTGCTTGCTTCAAATCCTGTATTTAAATTTTGCCAACTAACACAATAGTGACTGTATTTTATTTCAGGATGGCATATTGGCTGGTATCTCCTTTCAGTGTATTATGTCCTTTTGCACAAAGCTGGTTTTATAATTATGGATATATATTACATTTCTATGATATAACTGTGCTGACTGCCTTATCAATTATTCATAAAAAATATGTTGGCCTAGGAAGCATGTCTTTTCCCCTCTGTAAATCTAATGATTGCTAGCTGTAGCTATGCCAGATCTCTCCTGTCCTTCCTCTTCTGTCTGCTCATTATCATTTAATAGTTAAGGCTAGAGTATATGCTTTTAGGGTGATAAGGTGTAGAGTCTGGATGGAAAGAACGTCTTAGAATCAACTTATAGAAATACAATAACTGAGTGGCCAAAGACTGTCATCTGGATTTTGCTACAAACGCATCTGCTTGTGTGTATAAGTCACCAGGCAGCATCTATTTCTAGAAGCACACACTAGAGGAACGTTGCTGCTTTATTATTTTGTTACCAAATGGAGATGTAATTTAGACTGAACTCTTTGATTTGCACTCATTTAAAACCAAGAAATAAAATTAAAAAAAAAAAAAATCTTTTAAAAGTGACTATGAAAGCAAAACCTTAGATTTCAGCATTTATAACCTTAGATTTCAGCATTTATTGTCTTTCAGTTGTTCGCATAAAACTCACACATGATGCAAGAATAAGGGAGAGGTTTCGTCCATTTGCCAACCTCACCATTTTTTGCCTTCTTTCACATCATCAGCAGCAATAAATATTCCAGAGGTCGATTTGTGTCCACAGTCAGGTCTCTCCATCTCAGTTGTCTTCCATATATAACCTCAGTTGCACACATGTAACCTTGATGAAGGCTAATAGAGTTGCACAGGTGTATCCAAGGCAAAAATACCTGTTTTACTGATGATGATGCTTGAATAGGGAAAAATCCAGCTTGACGTCTAGTTGAGTTTGCAAAACTGTCAGGTGAGAAAAATAAATATTCACCTGTAAACTGAGCAAATGTGTCTTTGCAAGACAATATTTTAGGGCTACAAGGTGGAATTTCAGAAGACCTGCTTTTTAGAGGATATTTGCAGTGTAAAGCATAGTCCTTTTAGAAACCTCATAAAGTCAGTGAAAGTCAAGGACTTAAGTTGCAAGAGGCTATTGGTATTTTTTAAGATCATGCCCTTAATAATCCAAAATCATTATAGTTCACAGAGTCAGTATGTTTATAAATATAGCATGTCTAGAATCCTCTCCTGATATTTGTTAGCAGTTCCTTTGAGATGATGCATAAAGCTTAATGTGATTTATATTGCATTCTTTGCATTATTATAGAAATCAAAACAAGAAATGACATTTTTCTTGAAGAATAAATGAGATCTCTTTATGTTGAATATATTATAAACGCCATTTCCATCAGCGCATGCTAGGGTTAAACTCCAGTGCCATTCCAACTGGAATCAATGGGTTAGCAGAAACTTCAATGGGAAGATGATCTATTCTTGGTGATGGTATGCACATCCATATAAAGATGCAGAAAGAGAATTATATATCTTTCAGAGTGTTTACTTCAGCTATTCTTTGCCATGGGCTAGTTATCGTTAGCCTCATGTTCTGCCATTGATTCCACTGTGTGTTGTACTTGGTATCTGACAGTAGAATAGCAAGTGGTGTCTCAAAAGAATAAAAATGAAATGTTCAAAACCAAATAAGATCAATTATCTCCTCTTCAAAAAACAAAACATAGACAAAAAGCATAATAGAACTGGAGGTGCTTGCCCAATAGCAAGGCTATTTGATGAGAATGAGTCATAGTATTAGTAGGGAAAAAAAAACATGGTTTTAGCGCACAGTGCTGAACCAGGTTTGATTGACCAAAACAACTCTAAAATTATTTATTCTTTATGACATAAATTTGGTAATGAGAATGCACTTCGAAACCCCTTTCTTTCTCATATTCTGGTCCTAATACAGAAAAATTCTTACTCCATGTGATTTATCTTCAGATATATGAGCATGGGCATTTTGAGGCTGGGCTAGTCCTGAGCCTGAGGTCAGCACCATGCCAAGCTCTTCGAAGTGCGTTAACCAGCCCCCATGAGGAGCTGCACAACATTCAACCCTAAGCCAGGGCTCAATGTTCTTGATCAGCAGCAGCTGATCTTATAAAACACTCAGTCCTTTTCAGTGCAAAGTCATCTGAAAAGGATTAGTTATTAGGAACAGCAGGTGTGAAATGTTTGTGATTTCTGCTGCAGTTCACTGCAGCCATGAAGGGAGAAAAGAGAGGTGCAGAGGATGGGTCGGGACATGTGAGGATGGGTTAGGACATGTGAGGATGGGTGCATGCTCAAGGCTGGTCCCACCGCAGGACATGTTGCAATAACCTCAGGGTTTGTGGGGATATTGCTAGCAATGTCAGGAAGAATTTTATGCAATATTAAACATACTTTCAGAGTGCTAGGTTTCCTTGTGTTCTCTTTGTAAAATCCTCTTTAAAATACAGTCTTTTTCTGGTGGATATTAGTGCCTACTTTATGACAGGTATGGGGTTGAATGCTTGGCCTTATTGCTTGCTCCTTCAGCCATAGAGCATATAGAGAAGTTGACGTACTTCATCTGCACTTAGGAAAATCATATGGTTAGTCAGCTTCTTCAGACGCTGACGCATACAAGATTACTGCAGTATGGCCTTTAGGAGAAAATGGATGATAAATAGCAGCTGGAATGACCCCTAAATAACATCTTATATATTTCAAGTGCACCACTAACCACAGTTGCTTTCAGTCTGCCTGACTTGGGCTTCTACTTCATACCTATGTTTTAGGTACTTAAGAACTCAGCCTTCCCAAAGCAAGGCTCTAATTTCTGGCACAAGCAATGAAGAAAAAAGCACCTTCAAGGCTTCCAGAAAGAGTCTTACCTCCTACTTCAGGTACCTGTGTGCAGGCAAGTAGAGATCCCTCTGGAGGAACAAAAGGTTATTGTCTCTTGCTGTTAGTCAACCAATATTAAGGTCCAAGGTCAGCATCAAAGGCAGGTTTAGTCTAAACTCACTATCTCAACTCCTGCTGTAGCCTGCAGAGAGGGAGGCAGAAATGAGATGCTTTACCAGGAGGTAAAGGACCATAAAATCGGTATCTAAGAGATGAGATGAAGGATGAGACTGTCCCTCTTTACTATTAATAAAGAGAGAGCCAAGGTGATTTGGTTAGACTACAGATTTATGGTGAGTGTTACATTGCTTATTTAAGGGGTCCAGCCTGAGCTGGTTGTCTACGCTTCTTCTGCAGTCAAGAGGAAAGACAGGAATGTCTGGAAGGGAATTCGTCCCCCCTTATGGTAAATAGTATGGATTCCCTTCTGGAAGCACTCATTTTTCATTGCTCAGGGAGAAAGACTAGTCGCCCAGCTTTCATTAGACACTTAAATCATAGCTGGCTAAAAGTATACAAATTATTTCTTCCAGAAACTAGTGTTTGTCTGGATGCTGCATACATAGGCTTATATATATACACATAAAAAAAATGAGAGGTCCATCAAGATCCACCTCAAACATGTCCCTCTTTTAGATTCACCTATTCAAGCCAATGTTGTAGTTGCAGCTCCTTGGTTTGAGGAAGGAGAGAAATGAGTTCTGTGTCTTTGTATCTGCCTTGGAAGAAATTGATGGAAGATGTGTGTGTTCTGGGAGGAAGGAAGGAATGGAAAATCCCATGAGGAGGCGTCATTTTTTCCAGCTGCACTTGGAAGAGACAAATGCAGCTGCTGGATAAATGGAATGCCTGATATTTCTGCAACAAAGAGAGTTTCACCGGAACATTTTAATTTGCTGTTTTCTTCTTCTTAATCCACCCCAAAATGCTGGAATCTCTACCAAATATGACATTAATAATAGGAAGTACTTGACATAAAAGCTTCTTCTTGGCCAAAATGCTGGCTTTTATTAGCAGACTGTAGTTTTATTTCTCTGTGGTCAGTTTCTGAAGATATGCAGATCCTGTCCTGTAAGCTTTATCTTCTCAAGATGTCCTTTTAATGATGCTTTCTACTCTTGAAGTCATACAGGCTGCCTAATTCCGGTAGCACGGAGCAGTAAGTCGCATATGCAAAGAGATTCAGTCACGAAGCAAACATTTCAGATGCAGTGTAATCTGGCAACGCTGTGTTCACCCGTCTTTTCCTAAGGAGCAGAGCCTGCGAGTTCATGGCCAAATTGATTTTCCACTATACCTTGCCTCTTTCTGCAAGTTTTTTTATTATTTTTTTTTTTCTAAAATAGGGCTGTATATACTCTTTAAGGGCTTGGAGGCAGACCAGGAAGGCGGGAGACATAAAGCGTTTAGGGTGAAAGGACCAAATTCCTTTTGCCTCACACCTACACTGAAGACAGAGATGTCATTCTGCATTTTACACCATTGTGAAGAAAGGCAGCATTTGGATGCAAGACAGAGAAACCTGCCGCTATCCATCTGAAACAGTCTGACAAAACTGCAAAAGCATTTAGGTGTCTGGAAAACAGACTGTCTGGTTTGTGTTTACGTTGTAAAAAGCCCAAAATGAAAAATAGCAGATGAAAGAAAAATCTACTCTTAGTGACCCCTTCGTGTTTTTCCTGCCTATTAAGAAGCTAGCTTTAAACTCCGGGAGAAGAGTAGGCAGCATTTCTACATCTGCATGCTCCAGCTCCATTGTAGAACTGAACGAATGTGGAAACAAATTATAACATTTCTTTGAAAACAGAGAAATGGGGAGTTAAAAATACAATGTTTGAGTCAGATGCCAGGAGAGGTATATCATATGTAGACAGTGCCAGTGGTTTCTGCTAAACCATTTAAAGGAGCCTAGGAGAACGGGAAGTTGCACAGGAGCATGAAATATCCTTCACCCTTTTACTGCCAGGGTACAGGTGTAAATTATGCTACGGACGACATTTTCTCTTAATCGAGGAACTGATAATTACTGTGTGTTGGGCACAAAATCCTGGCAAAGGGAAAGAAGCTTTCTGCATTTCATGCCCCCCTTTCCGTGAGCACGCTTCGCTCGCTCTGCCTTGTCGAGCAGCCACACTCACACCCGCGTGTCAGAGCTGCCTGCTGGGTTTCAAATTTTGCAGCTGCCGGGCCTTGGAAAACATGTTTTCATCAAGCAAAAATGTATGGGCTTCTACCTAAATGAGCTGCAGCTTACAAACATTCAGCGGTGCTGCCAGACTGCCAGGCTAAGGAACCACAGCAGGCGTCGCAGCCCGGCTCTTTGCAGCTCAGGGAGTGTGGCCGTGGTTTAGGAGGGCGAGTGGCAGGGGCTGGATGCTGGCTTTGCAAAGAGGGTCAGATCGATGGGCCCTGTTCTGGAGAGAAGCCCCGGCAAGGAGAGCAGAAGGGCTCCTTTTCAAGCCTGGAGGTACAGAGCTGAAGCTTCTGCCTTGGAATGGCTGCATCTTGCCGAGGCACCGTGCAGGATCACTTAATCTCTCACTCCTCTCCTTCATTGACAGCATCTCTATTTATCATAGTTTGGGCTTCTCACTCACCTAATTTCTAGGCACAACTACAGAACCTGCAAAACTTATCCAAGGAACGACAGGCTTATCACTTCTCTTGCTCTGGCCATCATGCGATGCAGCTGTCATACAGCCACAAGTACGAAGCTGCTGCGTGTGACCCACCTGTATTTCCTTACATCTCACAGCACCGTCTGGGCTTGGCTGTGTCGAAATATAGGGGTGAAAGGAAACAGTTATCTAATTAGGTCCAGTTAAAGCTAAATAGATCAAAGACGAGGAAAAAAACTTCCACGGCATAGAGACTGGAGCTGTGTTCTTGAAAGCTGTCATTTTGGGCCCTTTCCAAATGCAAGTCTTGCCTTAAAATGAGAGTAATCAAATCTCAGACTCGAGCGTGCTAGCAGGTAGCTCCGGGGAGCAGCAGTTCATTTCCTTTTATTTAAATCATCAAGGATTAGCCACTGCTGGACTGGGATAATGAATTTGAATTAATATGACCAGGTTATGATCATGTCAGGTTAGGATCCTGTCTTTTTGCTTGTGCAGCACTAAGCTCTGGTGACTCCGGTGCTCTGAGCAGTTGTGCGGGTTGGTGCCAGCACTGTCACCGAGCAGAGTGGCCTGTCTTTTCTGCATATCCCGTGGCCGTAGGTGATATGATATGATAGATTATATTTTCTTGATGTCCCAGGCACAGTCTGGTCCTGCATGTACCATAAATGAGTGCTAGCAACACCCCGTAGCTGAATGAGAAAGAACCGGTGCCTGACAACATTAATTCTAATTACTGCAACACAGATTGGGATCTTAGGGCACTACCATAATTGTAGTAGTAGTAGTAATAAATAATAATTGTGGTTATTATTATTTTATTATTGTTTTCCCTCCAGACATCGCAGTGATGAGAAAGAACCTTGGATAGACTTACCTAGATAATTACTTGTATAAATTTCACTACATTCCTAAGAAACAGATTTATTAGCTGCATAATGCCAGCTCTCTGTTAAGCTGGGTTTTGATAATGTAATAAATATCATTAAAACAAATCAGGTATGAGTTGGTTAAGGGGGTGAGCTTTAAATTTGATGAGAATAAATGTTTATTGTCATTTTACTTCAAATTTTCATTCCCATATGATCCACCAAAACCTGTTTGCATCTTTTATTTACCTTTAACAAACCTCGAGCTGTTTTGCCACATATTGCTGAATTAGGCAGCCAGAAATAGTTCCAAGCAAGTTGGAGCCTGTGCTCTTAATAAATTGGCCCAGTTTTTTCCTTCCCCATTGGTACCTTGTGAGAGCCTGTTTGTTCTCAGCCCCTAGCAGAAGTCTATGTCATGAATGCTGTACTTCCAAGGGCACTTGCTATTCACTTGTTATTCACTTGCGCCTTGAGACTTGTCATCTTCTTTCTTAAATCTCAGCAGGGAGGCAGATTTGTGCCTCAGACTGAGATCTCCTCCATTATAGCCATACAGGCCGCCAGTGATCCCGCTCCTTTAGAGTCTTTACCAGCAATTAGACTCTGTTCCTTCTTTGAAAAGCATTAAGGGTATATACCAGACGTGGCTCTTTTGTTTGTTTTGTTTTATTCCGGCCATGTTGTTTGTGAACAAAAGCATTTGCTGATAATCCCCTTGGTCATCTTGGTTTGTAATGATCATTTCTGTGATGGTGAATTAGCAGGAGCTCTGGTGCATGCCCAAGCCCACAGCCCTTCACTTCCCTGATTTTCTCCTGATAGAGCAGGTGCAAACAGACAGCGTTTGACCCTAACGCATTAAACCAGTCTTGCCAAATTTTGTTTGCCTGGAGCAAGGAACATTATTTGTATCAACATCGCGGTAAAAAGTGAGCAAATGGATTTGTTGGTCAGGTAAATTTTCATGACAAATTTGCAAGCCTGTGTTTAAATAATGTAATTTATTTAATCTTGTGATTTTACGAGTTCTTTATCGTAATCATACAATAGCACCATTACAGTATATGTTTTCTTCTCTCATGAGACGGATGGATAGTGGCTGAGGCTCAAAGATAATATTTATCTACAAGATGGTATAACGAAGGCAGAGATTTGCAAGTTAATACATTCTGAGCTGATAAAATAATTCCAAAGGAAAAGCAATGCTAGGGTGTAATTTATTTTTTTAAAAAATCCTGTTTAATAGAACATTCAGTGCCTTATGACATACATATTGCAATGATGTTGCTCTATAAATGTCCCTTCCTGTCATCATTTACATGATGGATTACCTTGCAGCTGCATAAACTTGAACAACTCAGTATATAACCTGTTACCACTCTGTGTACATGCATCTTGGGGTGTGTGTTGTGGAGATGCATGTTGGTCTGTTTGTGCCTCTATGCTTTCATATCTCATGAGCCTGTAATTATCATAAATCAAGCTTTTTGGCATGAAATACTACCTCCCATGTAGGGTGCCATGTCTGTTCTGTTCATAGCTGAAGTTTGGGCAGAACATGACTAAGTTTTTTGGTTGTTTCTCCCAAGATGAATAGACATGTGGGTTTTGAACCATTTAATAACTTTGATGATGATGAAAAGTCAAATAGTGGACAGTTAACAACACTGCACTCTCTTTGCCTGGAATTTCAATGCTTGAAGAGTTACATTCTGCAGTAAACAAGATATTCAGCCTAAATTGTATAGACTTGAACAGAAGTTTTTAATGAGCACATAGCTAGCAGGCTGTTAAGCCTCATGAGAAGCTGCCTGTCCCAGTCTGGAGTCCTTTTTCAGTAATCAAAATAATTTGACAGAGATAAAAAGAAGAAGTTTCCCTTCATTTAAGTGTTTCATCTTACATAAAAATCTTATATTTCCTGTTTTCTGTAGACTAAAACACTGTCCAGGGAACAAAGTAATTTAATTTGTTGGGTTTTGTTTTATCCTATCTATCTTGGTAGCAAGTGTTTTGCTCCAGTGGAATGGGAACACAATTAACGTATGGTAAACATTCATGTTCCTAATTATGAAAGCAAGCCAACAAGACCAGGGTGTCAAGCTGATGGGGCAGATCCTGGGAGAGTGCAAGGTGCCGAGGCCAGGCTGGGACATTGCTTTGGTCCATGCAGGGAGAGGCTGGCCCCAAAATATGTGCCTCAGATGCCTTGCTCCAGGATGGCTCCTACAAATGTGCTGGCAGCCCTCCAGTGTCCTGCATGTACTTTTAGCGGAGGATATTCAGATTCCTGAGCTGTATGGGACCCTAAGCAGTAGATAGACAGAAATACCATTTTTTCTTTAATTAAAATTCCAGAATTAGTCTGATTTCCCGTTTCTTATAAACAAATTCTGAGGCCTGTTTGCCAAAGTGCAATACAAACAAAATTGAGGATTATGTAATTGTATTACGGATCTAGCTCTTTGCCATTGTCTCTTCAGGAAGAAGCAGGTAATGGTGGCAGGCTCTCTGCAAGCTGACATGATGGACCTTGGACGGGGTGAAAGCAAAAGACAAAGTCCCCTGTGCCATACGGTCTTTGCTTTGGTGGCTGGGGAAAGTACACAAATGGTAATTTTGAGAGTGCCTTTATTTTACAAGATAATAATTTCTTTCAGTACCCATCTTCATCATACCTTTGAGACTACAGCACAGCGAGTCATATGGCTTCAGATGTAAATAGGTGTCACAAACTCTGTCAGTCCTCCTGTTCCCCACCAGGCAGTCTGGGAGGAAGTTGAACCAACTGTTCCTAGTCAGTAATGTACATTTACATAAAACGTTTCACATTTTTCATGTTTATTCTGTGCAGATGGCTCCATTTTGAACATCCAGAATTTGTTTTGACGTTGTGACTGTAGCTTGTAAACAGAGAGTTGGCTGGCATCTGCACCGGGTAAAGGTAGCTTTTCACATTTGATCTGAAATTGAGTGAGGCTGTAGCCAAACCATTAGTCAGTCAAAATAATGTTGCAAGCCGGTTAAAGGCAGCATGTCCAAACCATGAGGGAAGCCGGGATTAGAGGCACTAGCGTTGTCCATAAGTTGACAAGTGGATACACTAGCAGTGTTTCACTTACACAGCTACTTTAGCTAGGCTCTAAATTCAGCTTTGCAACTTGAAGAATCTCACTGCTAAATGTTTTGAACTGAATCACACGGAAGTTCTTTTAAGTGAATGTGTTGATACGAATAATGCAGTGAAAATGCACAGATATGCATGTATTTATAACTCAAGGTGCTGAAAACTCAGTTGCATTTCTATTAAGCATGAAAACAAAGCTAATTCTTGTCTCTGCATCTTACCTGTGTGGAAATGATTTTGAAGGACGAATGAATGCCAAAAATGTAAAGTTATCTACTTTTTTGTGGTCAGATAGGTGTGCTCCTAATCTTGCAGATGAGGTTTTAAGGTTATTTTTGTTGCTATCAGTATTTAAACATTTCAGCTTTTTTGTATACTTGAGTTAACAAAAAGGGACACCAATTTTGTTTTGTTGTTTGAATGTAGTTGACCACCTTTCACTTTGAAAGGCTCCCTGTATCTGTCTTTAGTTTAAGGAATTAAATTGAAGGATAGGTAGCCAGAGCATGTTTAAAGGCCTTGGCCGTATTTTGTTTGGACCTAATTATTCCAGACAATACAAAATATTTTTCTGTAACCCCCCCACCCCTTTCCATTGAGAGTGTATATGTGCTTCCTGCTTATCTGGTGGTTCAGTTCTGCATGCACATTGCTCAGGTCTGTCACCTTGCTGGGGAAAGACATGATTTGTAAATCTGAAAGAATTCCCCAACAGCTACCGTAAAATTAAGCTGTTAAAGAGCCCTTGTAGCTTGTTTAAATGTAGACCCAAACAAACCTCTTTGCTGTTTAGCCCAAGATTAATCTTTTAAAAGTCCTGTTCTAAATCACTTCCTAATTTTAATGAGTTTATATATCAGCCTTTGCCAGATTTTTACTGTAGCCATTCTCAAAGATTACAGCAATGATAAAGTAAGGACTAAAATTGTTTATTATATATTATTCTTCAGAAGCAAAACTTTTTCCCCCAGAGGCTGTTGGGAGAGTCATTGATTTTCTGCCACAATGTGAAATGTGTGACCTTTATAATATGAGCAATGATTACAAGGCCAATAAAATGACATCATTCTCTTTAAACTTCAGAGTTCGCAGGGCAAATAGCAGCATGTGCCACACTCAGAGATGTCTATGGACAATAAGTGTACATTGCCTGGCTTCAAGTGAGGTGGAAGCACTAAGCAGAGAGGCTATCCACCCTGAAAACACCCCATGTTTGTTCAGGGGTACAGGAGCAGGGGTACAGAATGCAGCTCTACCAGGTAGAGCTACAGTTTTTCATAGTTCTGAAGAAGTCAATGAGGTTTTCAGGGCTGGCATTTCTAAGAGGGACTTTTTTTGATTGTTTTTATCTACTAATGCCACTGAAAGAACTCCTCTTGATGCAAGACAGGATCAGATGTCTGGGGCACAGCGGTATGCTTTCCTACCTATTTTCCCCAACAAAATGCATTTGAAGTTACAAGGCTAAATTCTGATCTTGCAATGCAGCTTTAGTCATTCACTGCAGTTCCTCCACAATAACTGACAGAAGGCTGTGTCCCAAATCTATGAAGTATCACACTGCACAGAGTGTATTGATATTCTAATACATATGAAAACTAGGAATGGAGAAAGCAGCCTGAGTTCTAGTCAGGCTTGGAGGGGGATTCCACAACCTGATTCACTGAAATCAATTAAGAAGATCAATTTCTGGAATCTCTATTTCCCAATTCAGTCACATTAGCCTGTTTCCACACACAATTTTCTTCTATTCCCTCAAAAACTCATTTTCAATCCATCACGGCCTACTTCAACAGCTCCCTGCCCATTCTCCATCTTGTGCTGCTCCACAGGAGCCAGAGCCCCTCAGGCAGACCAGGGGGTCTCAGCCACCTCTCAGGGGGTCTCAACCACCTCTTAGGAGGTCTCAGCCACCTCCTGGGGGGTCTCAGCCTCCTCTGAGGGGCTCTCAGCTGCCTTTCAGGGGATCTCGGCCATGCTGGGCATTTGGTTGTGCTGACTGCGGGCTATGCCGCTGAAGTGCTCGCTGCTCAGGCAGCATGAACAAAACAGCACAGCACAGGCGAGCCATCACAGAGGAAGGAATAGGGATAGTTTTCTTTCCCATTTCTGGCTCATTGTGTAATATCAATAATCTCTGTAGCTTTGTATTATACTTGCTGTAAGTGGCTTTAGTGATTGATTAAACACCTTAGCTTTTCTTTGGCATTTAATCAATCGCAGCAGCAGTTTATTGCTTGGCGTATTACAAAGTAAAAGAGATTATTACTTAATTATTCTGAAAAATAGCAGCTTGCAGTTGTTGCTAACATCCATACATGTCTACACTGGCATGGGTGTCACGTCATCTCTTCCTTTGTGCCCCCTCATCTCTGCTCAGGGAGAGAGCGTGTGGTTCCCAAGGCAGCTGTCACTGGGTCACACACAGCCATCACCAGCGAAGTGCAATTAGTGGTACTAAATAAATAATTGCTTACAGTAGGGCTCCCCGCAGTGCAAAGAGCCTGATTCTGTTGCTTGCTGGGTACCTCCAAATCTCACTTAAATTCTAAGCTACGTGCTTATTAACGAGCTCACCTGAATGTGAATTTGCTGTCAGGTACTAAGCACTTCTAGAAACAGTTCAGCAAGAATTACATTGGTACCAGGAGGCATTTTGATAGCCCAAGGTGCAGCAGCGGATGTGTGCACAACTGGAGATAAATCAGATACAGGGAATGTTATTGGTATGTGAGCAGGAGAAAGAAAAAATAATATCTTGCGACATCCTCTTGAGGATCCAGGAAATGGTGACTCTTCTGTTTTCACACCCGAGTGCAAAACTAAATCCATATGCAAGAGTTCAGATCAAATACTGTGCTGTGATAAAGCATAAGGACTCAAGGTAGCACACATATTTGTGCCTGTAGGGATGCCATAAGTACCAAAGTCCTTATGTATTCTTACCCATCTGGTTGTGGAATAGGACTTAACCCACCTGTATTCCCTTGCAAAGAGACAGTCCAATCTTTAGAATTAAAAGTTTGGGTTCCTTGCTTTGCCCCTGACTTTGTCTGTGATCATAGGCAAGTGATTTTCTTTCCTTTGACTCAGTTTTCTTTTGTGAATGGGAGTAACCGTTGTTCACTACCATAGAGAATCACACGAAATGAAGGACAGCTAGCTGCTCCCCCATTGTGATCAGTGGACATCATATACATTCTTTTAATAGAAAAATGAAACCTTTTTAAAGCTTTGATCCTGCAAAGTTTCATGTTAACCAAAGTAGCATGCTTGAATTGAACAGCACTAGTCAATGGCAGACCAGAGACAAAGCATCCACCAAAAGTTTTAAGCATTTTTTGCTTAAACAATTGTTTTGCCCCAAACAATTTTTACGGGTTGTAGGATGGAGTGGGGGGAAGTGGGGTGGCCAGTTCATCATTTCATTATGAGGGAATAAAATTGAAGCTAGTGCGTTGTTTACTTTTGCTCCGTTGTGGTAGTAGAGGTCTGAGCATCACCTCTCTAGGCAGCTTTGTGAATCCAAGAGGCTGATAGTGCTCTTGCTCGTGCTTAAAGCTGGCATTGCCTGTGAATAGTGATGCTTTGGCCAGTCCATGTAAGTCATGCAGAATCGTGTGCTGGTTTTGTGTCAATTGTGCAATCGCTTTTGCAAGTACTCTAGCAGAATTGGAGCGAGCAGACGTTGACTGTCCAGTGACTAGGAGAAGTTTATGTTTCTTTGAGAAAGTGCTGAATGGTCCTAACCATTAAAAGAATTTATTTTCTTACTCCAACAGATATCCCCTCCCCTCCTTGATGTTACAAAATTTATTATCACTTTTGTCTTTCAGGTGTAACCTGTCTTTAGTGTTGCAGACACATCAGCCAACCATGCATTAAGAACTGGGCCCTTACTTTAATTCAGTATAATTTTCTTTTTGTCCAATAATTTCACAAGCACTAATCCACACTTCAAATGCAGGAGATACTTTGATTCCCCAAATTGTTCAGCACTTCATGCAGGAAAAACCGTAGGCCACAGTCATGAAACTCCTAGAGGATGGCTGCTGGCTTCCTGTGGCAGAGCTGGTTGTTGTTTTCCCCCCTCTCCCTATTTTGCTCTAACCATTTTGTCTGTCTATCTTGTCTTGTATTCAGTTTTCAAAGCAATTCCCATGAAGGGCTTCCTTTTTTTAGTGCCTAAAGGGAACAATAGATTTTTAGAATAATCATATGTGTACATATATATTTATATGACTGTCTGTTAATGCATATCATATCTATCATATCTATCGTATATATTTCAATGTAACATATTGAGAAGTTAAAGCTAAGTAGAAATTAATATTAATTATTGTTATTTTTGATGAAAAGGTCTTTAAATGTACCCTTAAATGCACATGACATTTAAAATTATTTGAGTACTGGATTCCTGAAAAACTGGATGACCTTTTCTCTTGAAATTGGACAGGGTTTTTTCCTTAACATGTACATTATGCACAGAAGATGAGATGGTAACCGAGACGTTAAAATGTATTGTTTCCCTTTGAAAGCTAATCTTGTTCCACATTTTCATTAATGTTGGCTCATCCATTTTTCTTTTTCTTTCTTTCCTTTCCTTTTCTTTTGCAACTGTTTTTGCATGAAAATGCAGAATAGCAATAAACAGATTTTTTGTAAGACTTGCTTTAAGACTCTTCTCTTTCAGATCCAGTTAAAGTTTTTAAGTTCAGTTATTTTAAAATTCATATTCTTCAGTTTCATAAACAATATATATATATATATAAAGGAGAAATATAATGAGGTGCAAAGCAATTTTCTAGCCCTCACTAATCTAAATGCCAACAAAATGGGGATGGCGTAATGTCCGTAATTTCATTGTCTGCTGTTACCAGGTCACCGCGAGACAGTAGCAGAAGCGGGGAGAAGCTGGAATTGGCCATGTCCAACCTCACTGCGGATGTCCTGGAATTACTCCTGGAGTTTGTTTATACAGGTTCTTTGATCATAGATTCAGCCAATGCAAAAACCCTTCTGGAAGCTGCCAGCAAGTTCCAGTTTCATACTTTCTGTAAAGTCTGCGTTTCGTTTCTAGGTAAGAATCATTCCATCTAGTGAGGTTTTAAGATCTTGCTTTAAGGCTTGTAAAGGGCTTTCTTTTAACTCTTAAAAGGTAATTAGGAAACTCAGGTTTAAATGTAATTTATTCATTTATTTATTTATTTGGGTTGCATGGGGAGTGTTTGCCCTGGTGAAAGTGCACAAAGCAACCTCTCAGCAGTCCCTCTGCCCATCCTCCCCTGGAGTGTGCACCTTCACCAGGGCAAACATGACATCTGCAAACATGTCACTCCCCAAACATGACATCTGCACCATGTCATCCTGCTCCTTACATTTCCTTGTATTTTCCAGCATAGACCATTTCAAAATCATGCAGGGTTACCCAGTCAGTTAACTGAGCTTTACTGGTTTGTACTGGAGCCTGCCAGTTCCATTTCTGTCATCACAGAACAGGAACCAGAGGTGGAGCTCACCTCAAACATGTTGGTTCAAATTCCTGCCTGTATCACGTGCCACTCCTTTACTAATATGACTATAATTTCAGTTAATGAGACAATAATCATTTCTAAATTAATATAGACTTATTAATACAAAAAGTATGAGCTTGACTTGACCCGTGTCCAAGTTACAAGTCCAAATTTTTTTCTTTTTGGCATCTGATTTCTACCGAGGCCCCTATTACTCCTAGCTTGGTACAAGAGATGTCATTCTCTCAAGACCCCAAATATATTTTCAACCCACATGAACTATACTTTCTTCTTGGGCTGTTTTCATTTAAAATGAACATCTAGGATTGCAGAGTGTGAAAGATGAGAGTTTAGAAAATGTGGCACTAAATTTAAAAAAAAAAAAAATCCTCAAACGAGTCCAGTTGACTGCTGTGTTAATTCTCACTCCTAAACTGGCCTGCTGGCAAGATTAGTGGTGTGACTAGGCTGGTACAACTGCAGGCATTCAGTAAAGAATCTGCGCTATTCTATTCCCTTCTTCTTCCCAGTTTTTTTATGTCACATTTAAAAGTCTGTTCTCAAATGCGTGGGTAATTGCAAAATGAAAACCAACTTTCCAGTCCCAGCTTGAGTAAAGGCTCTGGCTGCAGCTTTCCCCCAGCTTCTCTTTGCCACCTTTTCTAAGTGATTAGATCTCATGGCCTTCCTGGGAAGAGGAGATGTGTTTAAGTTGCACTATCTCTAAAGCTTCAGCCACAGAAACAAAATACATTTATTTCACTAAATCAATGCAAGATTTCTCTTTTCCGATATTTAATATTTGAATTCAGTGAACCATGTTATGGTGTGAAATAGTAGAGTTGGTTATAAGTTCAGTGATATATGGGGAGTCGCTGGAATTTTGTATTCTCATTTGGAAAATTCATGGAGTGTAATTGCTTATTTTTATTTATAGCTGTGACTGAATTACTCTGCAGAGATAGTATAGCACTTGCCATGTAAAAAATTTAGGAAAAGGCTTTTTTTTTTTTTTTTTTTTTTTTCCACTGTGGCTGTTTTTTCTTTTCATTCCAGCCACTTCTGCTCCCAGCAAAGCAAAATAGATTTTTTCCAGGGTTCGTGGAGGATTCACTCTTATAAACAGTGATCCTCTCCTATGTATGGCTGTGTCTAAATTGTGAGAGTAGTGGAGAGAAGTCCAAAGAGGCCCAAAGAGGTGAAAAAAAAATGAATTAATAGGTCTGTTGTGCACAGCATAGCA
This sequence comes from Netta rufina, assembly GCF_964035555.1. Classification (NCBI taxonomy): domain Eukaryota; kingdom Metazoa; phylum Chordata; class Aves; order Anseriformes; family Anatidae; genus Netta; species Netta rufina. The sequence continues at coordinate 114,048,267 of NC_140125.1, forward strand.
CCATCTCAGGTGAAATTCGGGTCATCCTTTTTAAGCTGTGAAGCTACACCAGTGTCCTGTAGCTGGGTGATGCTCAGGCAGCTTGGTCCTGGGCCCCTCCAGCAGCATTGCCCTGGCCAGAGGCACCCAGCATCTATTTGCACTTTCTGGTGGAAACCTGCTGCAAATGTGTCAGGAAAATTGTTCCATTTCAACGAGAGATCCCTCAACTGACTTCACTGGGCTAATTATAGCCACGTTCTCTCTCTCTCCCTCACATGCTGTCTCCTCTGCTTTTGTCTAGACCATGAGAAATGACAACAGTTTTGTGTTAGCTTATGATGACAAGTTCATGCAGGCACCATATGATAGCTGGGCAAATGTTTGCAAACCGGTCAGGACATCATAGGTATTTCCTCCAGCCATATGGCTTAAGACTTGAGGGCTTTTTCGGTTTGTTTTTTTTTTTCAGTTTTCATATTTTTTTTACAAAGAAATGATGTTACCATCACAGTCGTGGCTCAAATCAGATTTAAGGAGAATCCTCAGTACCACAGTTTGGGTCTGGGATGCAGGGACCCCCACTGCAGGAGTGAACACACTGAGAGCTTGGGTTTAACCTGCTGCTGAAAATCTAAAATTATGCTTCCTTCAGTCTGAAAAAATAGGTGAAACCTGTTAGATTCATGGAAGAAAAGAGAAAAGAACAGGAGCTCTGACTTCTTTTTGTAGTCTCCTTGGAGAAGGGCACAAAGTTTACAAAGAGCATGAGTGGGAGCTATGAGAAAAACTTAACAAAAGACCAGTGATGAGACCTGCATGAAAGGCTGTCAAAACCCAATGGAAGAATAGGCCTTTATGGCTCGTATGAATTCAAGAAAGCATTATAGGTGATTTTCGTTCATTCATAGTAGGGAATTTTGAGCCAGTTAGAGAACCACATTGCCCAGTGCTGGTGAAACTGAAGCCTCAACCATTTCTGGAGATACCAGATCAGAGAAACGAGGAACCTTCTCACTGGGGAATTGAAATCTTTGGGACAGTGAATGCATCCAGATGTCTTCCAGCTATGATTTGACTTCACATGCTTTTGACACTAGTAGGAATAACTGAGGAATGAGATCCACAACAGAACATACAGAGAGTATGACGGGGAAATACAGGTTTTATGCTAACTTTAAAGGTGTCAAAGTCATCATCTGGAAATCATCTCTAAGCACGGAGAGGTCTTGTGTCAACCACTGCACTTCCATTCTAATGTTACTGCAGTCCGACATACCACCTACCTCTGACTTTATCTCACCTCTTCCCTTCACCCCCCTCTAAGAAGTGCAGCCTTAGCAGTCTGCCTGGCAGATTTTCTCATGCTGACTCTGTACAGGACCCCAAAATCACATGTAACAAGTGGAAAGTAATGGCTGCTGATCTGCAATATTACAACATAGATAGGAACAAATAGGATACCCAACACCGTCTCCAACCACTGAGAACCTACTAGATTACATCTGATATCCTTCAAGTCCATAAAGCCATGTCTGTTACAAACTGTCCTTGAACGTTGAGCCAGAAGTCATGTTCTGAATGAATTCAAGGTGAAACTCCACAAAAATGTATTGTTCCAAGTCAAGTGTCACTGTGACAAACCCAGTGATTGTTGTAAGCACATCAGGAGCCAAAGGAGAATGGCTTAGGGGCAGATGGAGCAGAACTGGTCCTTAGCTGTCTTTGTCATGTTTGCATTGGATGGATGTGCCCCCAGATTGCAAGCAGTCACTTGAGGTGGGTTATACCATGTAGTGGAAGTTTGTATCTAAGCAGTCGTTCAGACTCCCTTTATAGTCATTGAAGAGCAACAGGCATTGGTAGGGCACGATTCTGCACATCCTGAAGTGGAAATCCAAAATATTATCATATGAATTGCCTTTTGGAACTTTTTATTTCTGAGTCTGAAGGGATAGCGTTGTGATTACTTTGTTGGACCAGCTGGAGTCAAGAGAGGTCAGCCTTGGCCCTGGATTGAAAGTGGGGGGTGTGTTAACCTCCATGGAACTGCCTGAACAACATGGATCTGCCTACAACTGTCATGTCAGTAACATGACAATGTTAGAGTTAGGAAAACGTGTCCAGATCAGAAGAAAAACAGAATAAATCAACCATGACCAGTGCTTTTTATGCCCTATCCCACAGGCTCAGCTGGGGAGGGTATGGAAATCTGTCCCGTTCAAGGCAGAGCCAGTCCCTTAAAGGCAAGGACTTGTAGGTATTTTCCATTGTGTGATAGCAAAAGGCTGCATGATGAGTCAAACTTGATTATTTCCTTTATTATAACCCTTATGGGGATAAGGTGGGGCAGTGTCAGATTTGTCTCTGACTTGGGAGTTTGCCAAGCAGTGACGGGGGTTTTCAGCTCTGCTAGGTGATTATTTTACCCGTGGCCATATGTATACATGAAACCGTGCCAACAGACAGAACCAAAGGCCCTGGAAGAGATTTTTTGTTTCTTTTTTGGAAAAGCAGAAATTTGGGGAGCTTTGTGCTTCAGCTATGAGTTTGCAGCCTGTCTCTGAGCAGCCTTTGAGTGACAAAATCTACTGACAGAAAACAGTGCCGCTGCTCCAGTCTGCTTGAGGAAATGGGCTCCTTGGAGTCAGTACAATCAACTGATGCAACGTGAGATAGCCTAGTTTCAAGGTGGGTGGATATGTGGAAGAAAATAAAAAGAATTAGATCTAAAAAAAAAATAATACACATACACACAAAGGTCCTAAAGTCATGACAGGTGGAAAAAAAAAAAAAAAAAACACAACAAACTAGGTCATAATCCCATTTTAATGAAAGCCACGTATGGACTGTGTGCAGGTTTTAGATCTGATGAAGGCAGAAGCTGAGTATAGGGACAAATCACTGAGCATTTTCAGCAGAGTCAATCTGATAGGAGTTTTGCTTGAAGAGGTTTGGGGCTATCTAACATTCCTGTCCAGTGCTCAGAAATAGTGCACTAGGATGTGACACTGCCCAAATGTGATATAATTTTCTTCTGACAGCACAGAAGTCTGCCACTAGTACTGATGCTTTTGTGACCTATTGAAGTCTGTTTCCCCTTCTTTTTTTCTTTTTTTTTTTTGGTACTATATCTTAAAGAATATATTCTGCCTATTGGTAGCAGCTTGGTTAACAAAAGCTGAGAAAAACCTGAGTTCCTCTTATGAGTTTCTGAAATTGGTGTGTTTTTTTTTCCTCGGAGAAGCTGAAAAGGAAAAAAGTACAGTCAAACGTATGGTATAGCACACTTCAACGCAAAGCTACACACTGTGCTGTTACTTCTGTTTGCTGGGTAGGAGATAATGCTGTCTCCTCTGTGCCTGATTTTCTTTGAAACCCACTACACAACATTTAACAGAAGGCGTTAGTATAATCTGTGTTTTGCATAAGGGATGTCATCACATTCAGCAGCAACAAAGTTCCTTTGAAAAAAAAGGGAAGGGAGGGGATTTTTTTTTTTTTTTTATTTGAAGTAGCTTAGTAGCTGAACAGGGCAAAAATTATCATAAAGCGACTGCAGCATCCTCGCCAATGTCCTCAGTGCTGTTTGCATTTATTCTTAAGTGTCTGCACTGGCGTTTACATCTTTGCTGCTTCTTAAAGCAACCTTGTAGGCGGTAGAAATAGCAGGAGTCTCTTGGCTGGATTCCCATCCCTTGGGAAGCCCAAGACAGTATTATGTCAGTAGGTTTCCCCTGTGTGTTATGAAGGTTTACATGAAAAGCAAACTCAGAACGCTTATTTCACTCCCCACCCCCAGCTCAGTTGTTAGACAGGCTTTGATTTTGCGTGTTAAGCCCCCAATCCTAAAGTATCCAGGGTGCCGCTTCTAATTAAGTCCCTGAAATTAATTAGTTTTGGAGGTTTGTCCATGGAATTTATTTTTTTCATGATCTCAGTAAAAAATGTGAATCTTACATTTAATAATTCTCACTTGCCTTTTATTTGCTCTTTTTAGAGAAACAGCTGACTGCTAGCAACTGTTTAGGAATATTAGCCATGGCTGAAGCCATGCAGTGCACTGAGCTATACAACATGGCCAAAGCATACGCCCTGCAGATTTTCCCAGAGGTGGCAAACCAAGAAGAGATCCTTAATATCTCAAAAGACGACTTCATTTCCTACATGTCCAACGACAGCTTGAACACCAAAGCAGAGGAGCTGGTGTATGAAACAGTGATAAAGTGGATTAAGAAGGACGCTGCAATCAGAGCTCAGGTAAAAAATAATCTCAGCAGCCTCACTCTGCTCCATTCCCGTAAATGCTTCTTTAAAATAGAAACCATCTCCGTGAATGTGAGGATGAGTGGGAGATACGATGGGCAATTCAGATAACAAAAGAGAAAAGGAACACAGGCTATGCACAAAATGTATGTAATTTCACAATCTGATCCCCATATCTGATCATTTAGAGCCAAAATCTCATTCGTGACACGCATGGTACAAAGTTAGGGCTTCAAGTTGTTGGCTGCAGGCTTGGTCATAGATAAATCAGAAGGGATTAGAGTTGTGTAAGATGTTGCTTTAGGAAGAGGATGCATTTTAGTAACAGTGGGAAATAAAAATCTATCAGAAAATCAGTATTTCTTTTGATGACACATACTGAATGAGTGGAACTTCAGTACATAAAAAAGGATTCTGTATTTTTATTGGCTGCTTAGAAAGCCCCTTGGGTGTTATATATTTATTAGTCAGTGTTTCCTCAACCATCTCTGCTATGCAGTCTGCCCTTGCCTCAAGAAACGAAGTGTTTTGCTTTACCCAGCACTGTCTCCAGACAAGTGCTAAAAGCAGAGACTGTTTGATGGTGGCAATTGTCCTGGGGACCAGAGGACTTCCCTGGTGATTCCTTGAAGCTCTTGTAAGTTGGTCTGTGTGGGTGGCAGCCTGAACCCCAAATCTCTCTTTTTGGAGACCAGAACTGCTGGCCAGTCCTGGAAAGGGGTTTTCTCCACACCTTTCCTGCTCTCTGGAGCAGGGGATCCTGTGCTGGGGAACAGCTGGTCCCCATCCACCTCATGCACGTGCCAGGGATGCCATTTAATATTACCCAACATTGTTATTGCCTAAAACATTTACACGACATCATCGATTTACTGAAATGGACTGCTTTTTGGCTCTCACCGGCCTTGAAAAACACAGAGTATTTCCCAGATTGCTTAAAGTTTGATGACAGCAGTCAGCTCCGAGCCGCTCTGAGCTCCGAACCTAATGCAAACTCGGGGATTATTCCCAGGGGCTGAAGCACGAGATCCTTGCGGCAGGAGTCTGTTTGCCTGGTGCAAACAGAAGGTGTCACTCACCAGGCGGTCTGGGGTTGTGTTTTCAAAATTGATGGTTTAAATATTTCCTTCTGTGCCCTGCTGCGGTGATGTTATGAATTTATTTTTTTAAGTGGTGGTTTCTCTTTCCTGCCTCTCATTGCTGCCACCGCTGCCATCCCCTCCTCTCTTGCTTTTGCCTCGCGGTTGGGTTGGTTTTCGTCTTTTTTTTGTTTCAATTCCAAGTTGCCTTCCCTCCTCTCCTTTTTCTGCAGCGCCTTTGTAGTTTATGATGGCAGTTTTATTTGCTTCTCCAAATTTCTCTGTGGTGCTTTGGTTTCATGCATTACTTTACAAGGGCTTTTAATTTTTAATTCATATTTATCCAGAGATGAGGGTCTTGAATAAATTAATATTAAAGATACCAAGCAGATAACTATTTTCATGTCCAATCCTACCAATAAACTAGTTTCTTCAGACAGTAGCTCTCACTTTTGTTTTTTTTTTTAACTCTGTGCACTTGATCTATTATAAAGCTCTTAGTTAAATAGGTACTTATTTTCTAAAAGTAGGAACTCATACTTACCATGAAAAACACCACCTTTGCAATAACAACTTCTGCATTTTCAGAACCCAGAAACAAATAGCTCTGAGGGCGGATAGGAAGAAAGACAGATCTAAATAACCTTATTTCTGACAGAGATGATGAGTGGAAGTTTGTGGTTGGTGTGCAGCAAGGGCCACCAGGTTGGATGGGGCTTTGGGTAACCTGGGCTGGTGGGAGGTGTCGCTGCCCAGGGCAGGGGGGCTGGGAATGGATGGGCTTTCAGGTCCCTTCCAACCCAAACCATGCTGTGATGCTGTGGTTCTATATTTTGACTTTTAGCCATAATTTGCAACTGTCACAAGCCCACCTGGGTAAGACATTGGTCCTGCTCTGCTGCTCTCCTCAGATGCCTGCTCTGGTTTTATTTCTCTCTTCCACAGGCCATGCTGGCTGTTCAGTCTTTCGGGGTCTGGATTTCCAGGGCCCACACCTTCTTCCTATCTCCCTGTCTGCCTTTACCAGACAGGCCAAGCTCTGTCCTCGCATTATGGGTTTTTTTCTTCTTGATAGCTCTGATGTAGGTGATTTAAGTGCCTCTTTCACAGCTTCTCCCAAGCTCAGCAAGTCTCCCAAAGGCAGGCTTCTGGCACAAGCAGTGAAAGGTCTCACAGAGGTGCACTGAGTCACATCTCCTCCTGCTTCTGTGCATTTCTAAAAGCTCTTCTTCAGGTATCAAATTCTTTTTGCTTTTGTTAATCTTTCACCATCAGGCCGGAGTGCAGTGGCAGGGAAGGAATCAGGGTTTGTTTTGCAAGGCGAGTTGAAAAATTACACTCTGGACAACTTCTAATGCTGCAAATTGTGCTCGTGTGAAGTCTTACGGTGCTTGTAAAAGTGCTCTGTGGCGTTACAAAGAAACAGCACCCAGGACTGGTTTCAAAGAGAGTTAACAGAGCTTCAAAGGTTCCTGATCCATCTGCATAAGACAGAGAGGCAGCTCAGGTAATGACGTGTGTGTTAGGCTAAGGTTTGGTAAATAGCAGCACAGCCAGCTCATACGGGAACATTTATGGAGCTCCTCCAGCACTGCTGGTAGCACGGCTGTGTCAAATCAGTCTCACCAAAAGAAGCAGCCTCTGATGTGAGGTCTTGAATACTTGGGTAAGTTCCTGTGCCAGCAGGCGCAGAGCGCTGGTCGCAGGAATTCGTCCTGATTGCTTGTCACCGAGTGGGAAGCCTGCAGCCGCCTGACACGTCTGGGAGAGCTGAATTTACTGTTCTTCTATTTACTCCCCTTCCTGACTGATGGACAAGATTGTAGGGTTTATCCTACCAGTTATCGCCTTGATAAGCTTATTGCGACTCCAGCAAACTCATGCAAAAAAAAAAATGTGTTGTGTAATGGAGGCTTTACTGCCCGAAAACCATCATGGGCTGAGCCATCCCAGCACCACCAAAGGCTCCTGCCCCCCTTGCTAACGCCATAAGCTGGAGGGAAGCGGTGCCTTCTGCATGGGCTGCTGGGAGGATCCAGAAGGTAATGAGGTATATTTCCACCACCACTAACAACCCCTGGAGGTGCACAGAGCTGCTGCTGTGCCCAGCATCAGCATGGGATGGGGAAGATGTGAAGGTGCTGGATGTACACCAATTTGCAGCCTGCCCACAGCCCTGACACACCAAAGCTTGTTGGAAACTTTCCCACCTCCTGCTCCAAGTCCAAAATTATATCTCTTATCTCCAACATAAAAAACGTAGCGACATGCTTACTAATAACAGAAAGCCTGGTGAAACAAGGAGCCCACTTGCACAAAGCTTCCCTCACCCCCCGAGGAAGGACAAGACGTGAGGAGAGGACAAACATCTCACAAAGCTGAGAGGCAGGTGCTGCAGCCCTGAGTGACAAAGCAGAGGCTTGGCTGAGTGGCAGTCATCTTCTGTTGCACTCTGCATGGATAAAATCACGTGCCCACTTGCAAACCCTTTTTTGAAATTGCAGTGTCCAGCAGCAAAATGAAATGTCTCCACCATAAAAGCATGAAAAAAGCTTTCTATGAACTTGTGTCCTCTGAGGCAGATTTGTCTAAACAGCATCTTCATGGTGCCTGAGAACCAGAGATGCGTAGACAAATTGGAGGTAATTTAGAGAAGAGCAACACAAATGATTAAATGACTGAAGGAACTGATGTGAGAAAAAAAGATTAAAAGATGTGAATATGCATGACTTGGCCTAATGACAGCTAAAGAGGGATAAACGTCTGTGAGTGTTTGAAGCCCAAAGGAGAGGAGTTGCCTGGAAGGGGTACAAGGCGGGTGTGACAACAGTGGGACCACTGGGATGAATTTGAGACGAGGCAAATCAGTCTGAGCAAACACAAAGCCCACCTGAAAGCACTCTGTGTAGCAGTGAGGGTAAGGATGGAGAGGAGGAGAGGATTTATGTCAAAAATGTTAAAAATGCCAATGAGCTCTATTTTGACAGTTAAAAAGAATGACAGCTAGGAGGCAAGAAACTGCAGAGGAGAAGCAGGTGGGTAACAGAGAGAGAGAATGGAAGATCCCTGGTCTGCAGTTAAGGTGGTAAGATGGTGGCATAATTTACCATGCAAATTTTAAAGAGTCTCCAAAGTTATTCAGAAGACCAACATGGTTCCAGACTATGAAGAATCAGACAGGGAAAAAGGACAATCCCGATTCTGTTCTATAGCGAAAGGGAGGTAATGATCTGTTCAAATGCTGATACCTGATGCCAGCACGTACAGATCACTGAAATTCATCATAACAGGAAATTAATTGATCAATCAATATACTTAAGGGCATTAAGCTTCGGGAAAGCAGTGCTGGAATAAGTATGAATGGCATGGCTTCCAAGGGAGCCTAAGTGAATTAGGCACTAACACTCTATTATGGTTCAATTAGGCTCCTTTGAAAAGCCCAGACTACCCTAATGCTTTGAAATCCATTTGTGGGAAGAGCAGACAAATTCAAAAAGATGCCATAATGAAAGTGCAAGAAGCTCCAATTTCTCTGAAAGTGAAAAACGCAAGGGATGAGCGGTAACCACTGTGATTTCACAGGGACAGGCTGCTCAAAGAGCTCAGATTTAAATGAAGCTTCTCCTAGTGGCAGTCAGACACACTCAGAGCCCGTACGGGCTTAGAGAGGGAGAAGAAAAGGGAGCAGCAGGAGCAGAATCAGTGTAGGAACATGTGCTTCGCAGTACATTGGAGGAAGAAGCAGCATAAAAAAGCAGAGGAGACCCACAAAGAAGGTGTGGGTGTAATTTGCAGTTCATTAAATTCCTCCTGTACTAAACCATTAATGTTTTAAAGGGCTACCCTCGAATGAAAACTTACTAAATTATTTCTAAAGAGTTTAAATTATTTTGGGGAGCTCCCCTCTCCCAGACCCCACTATCTCTTAATTTCTGTGACTTTTCCAACTTATTTTCCAGTATTTTTGCAGAATACTTTTCAGTTCTTGCCAAAGCAGTGGCCTTGCAAAAACACACCTACACAAAAAGCTCCTCACCAGAGACCCAGTTGTGTTCCCCTGGGCAGCACAAGAACCTCCAGAAACAAAATCATCTTGCGCCGTAGCCAAGAAGCATTTCAGGGCATTCTTGCATGTGAATTGTAGGGCTGTATGCATCAGGAGTTTACTTGGCTTTGGTAAGCATCTTACAAGCTTCAGCCATTTAATTGCAGCCTGCTTTTGTGGTGCATCTGTGTGCATACAGGTGTTTGAACAGCAAATGCCAGTGACCACTGTAGAAACCTTCGGGGGAATTTAGGGTGTTCATGTGACAGATGATAGTCAACGAGATGGTAAAAATGGAGGGGGTTTAAGCCTTATTATTAGGTAAATTCCAGCTGCAGTGAATTAATGATTTATCTGCCTGTGCATTTAAAGAAAAACCTCTCATCATATTACTGCTGGAAATACCTAGCTGTGTGCTGCTTTGCAAACAGTTTGGAGAAGAGGACAGCAGTTCCCGTTATGCGGCACTGATGACATTACAGTGTTTAGTCAGCTGTGCTGCCATAAAGATGTCACGTTGAAACCTGATTTCAGGAAGACAGAGGGGCTGCTCTTTTCTTCTTGCTAGGCATCGGATTTATACGTGTGGCGTCCCCCTGCCGAGTCCCTGTGTGAGCCCAGCGCCTGCAAACCAGGTTTTTTGCCACATGTTTATCTCATGATATTATGAGGCTCTCAGCTGCCATGCTGCCAGCCTTTTTGGCTTAATCTGAAGGCAAAGCTGCAATTCCAAGAAGTCAATACGGGTGATTAATACATACCGAGCACAGCCGAGAGCTTAGGCTGGGTTTGGACGTGACCTTGGAGGTAGGAATGTGCAAGGGGTTACTGGAAACAGAGCGCGCCTGTGTAATCCCCAGGGGTTAGATACATCAAAGCAAGCACCCTAATTACCAATCGGCACAGCACAGCCATGAAAACACAGCCCATGAAAACACAGCCCACAGAAACACAGCCCAAAAGGCTTTCTGAGAAGGGGAATCTGGCACAGCACCGGGCTGGAGCCGCTCGAGCATCTTCTGGCTCAGCAGCCACAGCTCCAACACTCACTGGAGCACGGAGGCACAGCACCCCGCTGTGGGGTGGGCATGCTGTTTGTTTTATAATTAGAGCCCCTTCAGATAATATCTTCACACCTGGAGGGGTTTTGTTCAGCAGGGAGCCGGTGCTGCTTCAGGTTTGTCCCCAGTGGCTTTGTCGGTGCGAGGAGGTCCCCGCTGTCAGAGGCTGAATCCAGTTGTATGGGGGATAACATAAGTCTCCTCTCCTTTTTTTGTATGGACTGAATATATTCCTTCTTTCTAGTGTTTTAAAGGCTGAGATTATGCATAAAGAGCAGAAACAACACTTTATTGGAGCAAAACCCCATCGTGGCTAATGGAACCTCTTTATTTGTATTTCTGGCTGAAGCATGTTTCTTTAGGCAGACAGCACAAAGGGACCTCTGTAGGAAGAGCAGTAAGTGAGAGAGACAGATGAGTTATAAGGCATAAGGGAAACATTATTTTAACCTCTCCGGGCATTACTTCAAAAATGTTAAAAATCTTGAGAGCTTTCCAGTGTCACACTTAAGGAGCAGGAAATTTGACTCTGGAGCAGTAAACATATTTCCTTTTAAAACAAACTGTGTGCTCTCGTAGCCCAAGTCTATGCAAGGAGTACACGGAGAGTCCTTTTGGAGAATACCTGTGAGGGTTTTGCTGGATCAGAGACTGGAGAATAAAAAGATTATTTTTAATGTGATACTGAAGAGGGTTTTGTAGCTGAGAATTACAAGAGAGCAGAATAAAGCCCACTTGTAAGCAAGTGTTCATAGTACCTATGTAATTAGTAGGAGAAGAAATGCCACAAAAAGTTTAACAAAGTAAATGTCCTCATTCAAGGTACCAAGCAAGGAATGAAAACAGTATTCAGCTGTTTTGTAATCCATTTTGGTCAAGCCCTGGCCTGCCTTGCCAAGGTGGGAGTAGCTGCATGTACGAAAATGAACAGATTATCAGAGAAAGCCTAAACATCTTTAAAGGTCTACTCCAAGCTATAGCGAAGTGTATTGATCCTATATTTCTCCCAGTTAACATTCACCCAGTGATAACACTGAGGCTTTCTTGTAGAGTGACTGCGACCTTCCGAGCACAGCGCCCAGGGCAAACGGACACAGAAATTCCCACCAGACAGGTGAATTAATCACCCTCCACTTTGGGTTGACATCTCCTTGCAGACATCTTAATGTGGCATGGTCCGAGGCACAGTCCGAGGCATGCTATCCCTTTCCCAGGAGCTGATAGCTCACAGTTTTAGACCAGAAGGGGACATCGATATTCTCTGCTTCCCCTGGTGCGTGATGCGTTCAGTCAGCTCGGATTGCTCTGGGGACTGTGTTGAGTGTGTTGGCTAGATCCCTATTAATTATAACGTGCGTTTACACATGTCTAGCTGACAAGTAAATGCGTGCATGTATGTACCTACTTAGGAGTTTAATCTAGAGCTGGATCTCACCCCAAATGGTTAGGTAATTAGGGGAAGATAAGATCTCCTCTAAGATTTTTCTTTCCCATTTCCTATGAAATGCATTTGTGCTTGCAGTCTGGCTGAAGACACTGCTTTCTGTTCAGCCACTGAAGTTGTTATCAGTGCCATAGGTGCCTTAAGAAGCCACAGGGCATCTTTCCAAAGTCACCGCTCTACCAAGGCCCCAGTGACTTCCCAAAAAGCCTTTGCTCGTGTGGCAGTGGAGGCCTGGTCCATGCAGGATCACCCCGGCCATGCACAGGACAGTGGAGGAGACAGGCTTCATCACCGCTCAGCAGTGGATTTACAGGCTAGATCTGCTGGTGCAAAACCCTGAGCAGCACCCTTGGTCCAACAGAAGCTATGCTGAGGTTTGCATCAGCTGAAAAGCTGGTCCTGAAGCTGCTCAAAAACCTCCCTAGCATTTCAGACAATCTATTCATTACATTTTGCATAACAGTGTCTATTTTCATAGCACCGGAGGCATGGTCTCCCATGTCTATGAGCTGATGGCTCCCAGTTTTAGGCCAGAAAGGGCCATTAATATTCTGTGCTTAACCCCAGTGTGTAATGCAGGTTGTAGACTAGCTGAAAGTGACTCCCAGCCAAGATCTAAGAACTATTTCTGCTCATCCAGCCAGCACCTGCAGCGCAGTAGTGAGAAGAAACTGTCCTCAGCATTGCAGGCACGAGCTGTGACTCCAAGGAGTGGAGGCTGTGGTCTCCAGACTTTGGCAAAGTTCCCTGTGCAGGTATTTTGCTGTTTTAATGAAAAATAGCGCCATCAGTAGCTAGAGTCGACGTTTCGTAGCTGTGTAAGGAACACCGGAAAGACAAGAGAGAATGGAGAGCAAATAACAGATGGTAAGAAGGTTGAAATGCTTTACAGTGCTTATTCTAGTCTTAAATGAAAAGGATAATAGTAGCAGGATATTTAATACAATCATAGCTAACAGAGCTAGGAAGCTATCGTGAGGGAGAATCCAAAAAGAAAAAGGCTGCTGATTGCCTAAATCACTTGAATGTTCTTAAATCAGTGAGGCTAAATGAAATTCACCCTTGACTATAGTGCTTAAAAGAGCTGGTGCGAGAAGCCATTGGTTTATAAAAGCCTCTCCTCTCTTCTAGAGACAGTGTGATGGTACATACTCCTCAAATCCCTTGGTAAAAAACACCGCGTACCCTTAATGCCATCAGCAATGAGCCCGAATCACGGCTGCACGTGGTTGTGTGTGCACACACGCACACACACAGCTTTTTCTTGCTGTTTGTGCAGGGGGGAACATAAGAGTGAAAAGCGACCTGGGTTTTGATATGTGACATTGACTTTCAAGCTGATGAAAGGAAGCAACATGTTCTAATTACTATTCTCCTTCAAAATAAGCCACGAGCTCAGACAAAGGAGGAGGGAGGGGGAATAAAGGAGAGAACAGTATCACATTTTCTCACTTATCTAATTAAAGAAAGGTGGGTGAGTGTGAGGAAGAGCTCGCCGTGCTAACGCAGCGGTAATGCCCCGTTTATTCTAGGAAACAGGGGAAAGGGGGCATTCGTGCTGCACAGCCCCAAGGAATGGTCCAGCCCTGCTCTCTTCCAGATCTTAAACCAAACTTTGGGCCATCCTGGTGCCCGTCAGACCACACATCCTAATTTAGCAGCAGGACTCTTTGTGTTTTGTCATTCTTCGTGTTACGGCTGCTCCCTGAGGAGCAGCTCTGGGATGTCCCACAGCGCCGAGGGAAGTTGCTTGCTCTTCTGTGGTTGCGTGTTGTGTGTGTTTTACAACGTTATTTAAACCGCCCTGTCGCAGCTCTTTCTGCTTCCTAAGCAGCCTGTGATGGGGATTAACCTCCCCGCGGGGGGTTGTCTGGCTCATCCCCATGCACCCGCTATCCGCATTATTCCCGTGTCCGGATTCCACGTTTCGTCTTGGCTCCCTTGTAAGGTTAAACGCCCCCAACCTTCTTAAAAAAAAAGCGCTTCCTGCAATCAGAGCTTTGCCACCCACTGCCATATGTCCACTGCTCCCTCTCCTACAAGTTACCGCTTAATGACATTACAATATCTGCAGCCAAGTGCCTGACATTTGTGACTCTGGGGAAGGAGAGCAGCCGTTTCACCTTCTATCGAGCGCCTTAGAAATGGATTTCAGTGTGAGAAAAGAGAGGAGTCCCTTCTTCCCTGGCTTGGAGGCTGATGGAGTGACCTCAAGCCTTACACAGCCCCGGCCACATGTGCCACACCGGAGGTAACAGAGAGGAACTGATGCTCTCTGCTCACCTGAGATTTGTTTCAGAAGAGGAGCATTGATGTTTTTCCCTGCCTTTTGCATCACTTCTCTAGCACCCAGCGGCAGCAGGGTGGCTAGGCCTAAATCCCCTGTGCCCTACCTAAAATCACCCTGTGACCCCGATGGGCTCCCTGCTGTCCTGTCCCTGCCAGCACAGCAGGGTTCAGCTCCCCAGCTCCCCATGGGTGGTTACGTGCTGGTGTTAACTGAGCTCACACCAGGCTGACACAGCTCTCGGGCAGGAAAGCAGTGTGTATTTCCCCTAGAAGGAAAAATCCTCTGTTTTCTTCCCAAATTAAGCCTGCGTTTTCAATTTGGGTTGGGAAAAGGGAAGCCCTGGAAGTGGTGCCAGGCATCACTGTGTCCTCACCTGCCTGGCCAGCACCAGGAAGGAGCCTGGCAGCAGCTCTCCCACCTCACAGTGACCCTCTCCATCCCTGTCTCTGCTCCTGCTGTGACTTTGGCTTTCACTTGTGACAGGGCCAGGCCCGCTGCTTAAAAAATTGCAAGAGCCAAGTAGCTTCTGGAAGACCCGAGGCATCCGCAGGCCAGCAGATGCTGCTGGTGCCCAGCGTTGCTCAGGACGGGTTTCACGGACCTCAGGAATATTGATTTGCATCCTGGCCTCAGGCCCAGGCAGGGTCTTTGGATGCTGCTGTTATGTGACTATCTATTAACACAGATTATCGTTTCCTGCTGCGCACCCTTAGCTTGCATCCTGTGTGTGTGTTTTTCTTCTCAAGGACCGCATTTTCCCGTTACACTGCTTCTCGCTGTACTCTGCCTTGTGCTGTGATATAAGCAATTACCTATAAAAAGAATAATCTGGGGATGGGCTCTTGGTTTTTCGACTGCAGTTTTCTCTCTTGAGGTTTTGTTCTCCTTTAAGCCACGTTCAGTGACAGACAGCTTCATTTGCTCGGATGTCCTTTGCCCTCCAAGGTTTAACGTATTTATTTAGAAGATGAAACTTACTGACAGTATTTGTATAGCACCCTCTGGAGTCTGACTTGGCCAAAATCTACAAGTACATGATTTGTTTCACCAACAAATAAACCCTATTAATTAAAAAAAAATTAGCAAATTGGATGGTATTATTCAGTCTCTTGATGTAGTAAAAACAGTTAAAATCTACTCTATTTGCCAGCTTTTGTTTCGCATCCAGAACACCAAACTTTTTTCTCTTTTCTTTTTTTTGCACTGCTTTCCACTCACATTTCGAGGTTAATTCAGAAAACTCGAACTCTTACCACATGTCTCCAGTGCATAAGGTGTTACATCCAGCCTGAGTTTGAGCTTTTATTTCAAAACCCTGTCCATACTGCGCTATATAACAGGAGTTACCACCTTTTCAAGAATTATTTTCAATCCCTCTGGGACCAAAACCAGCCTTGGTGGGGGATCACCGAGGGCTGCATTGCCTCCTTCCTACCCGATCGCCGAGCACAGCTTGGCACACGTGTGCAGCATCCGTGGCAATCCATCAGGACTGCATGCTGCCAAATTTGTGCGGTGAGGGCAGCTCTAAAGGGAGCGTGTTTGCAGGTTGGGTGGCAGGGGACCATTTGCAATGGAGGAGGTGGAGATGCCGAGCGGCTGAACAAAGGCCGCAGTGTGCTATGATTTTTCTCCCCTCTTTGCAGTACGCCGCGGAGCTGCTGGCAGTGGTGCGCCTCCCCTTCATCCATCCCAGCTATCTGCTGAACGTTGTTGACAACGAGGAGTTGATAAAGTCTTCGGAGGCCTGCCGGGATCTGGTGAACGAGGCCAAGCGTTATCACATGCTGCCACACGCCCGACAGGAGATGCAGACACCGAGGACCCGACCCAGGCTCTCTGCAGGTAAAGCAAAGCTTCCTTCGGCCTCACCAGCTCACTGGGCCACAAGTTCCTGCACTTGGGCATGGCCAGGACATCCCAGGACATGCCCAGGGATGCACCACAGACCTTGGCTGCTTCCCTTCACTCCCTCTCCTGTTTGAGCCTGGCAAAATCTCAAGCTCCATTTTTCATTTCTGCTTTGCTCAAGCATTGAGGAGCCTCTCCCAAGGGTCAGATGTGGGAGTTTAGGTGTACACTCTGGAAACTAGATTTAAAAGGAGCCTAATTTGTATGAATTATTAGCTTTGGCAGAGACGGTGAGGCACACTGACATCCCCCCACTGCCCTCCGTGCCTCACTTCTCTAGCTGCAGGAACGGGTGAACGATAACATTTGCTTCTCTGCCATCCGGCCTCTTGCAGGTAGCAGCTGATTAATATTCATAAAACAGCTTCACTTTCACAGCCCTGTGTAAATACATTATTTTCATACCCTCAGTCTTGCAGGTACCAGTTCAGGCCGTTTGCTGCCTCCAAAACAAATGGATCACACAGGATATATTCCCTTTAAAAAATCCCAGCAGCTAGGGAGAGCCGTAATGCTTCAAAAAAAGTTTCTCATCTGAGGAATGCACATATTTTCCTTTTGGGAAAAATACATGTTAAAAAAAAAAAAAAAAAGTGCCCAATTTGCCAGAAGAGCTTGTATCACGTAGTGTTAGAAATATCCTAAATATTTGTTGAACAGTGATACAAATACCATATCAAAACTACTTCCAGGAGTCAGATGAAGTCGGTGAATTGTTTTAATGCGCTACCGATACTTCTGCCTCTTCTTAGTACATTCACAAAGCCAGGCAAAAACTTTCTGTCACAAGCTGCCACTAATGCTAATGTGGCACCGAGATGGCATATCAGACTACATCATTCACCGCTTCTGGAGACTCTCATCAAGGCACCTTTCAGAAGGATGAAGTGTAGAGGACTTTCAATAACAATCTACCCTAAAAAGTCTTTCATTGAAGACGACTAATGGTGTGATGTTTGAAGGGATTTTTGAAAAGTGCTTATTTTATGTATATAAAATTGTAGGTGTAATGTGAACCATTTCCAGAAGCTTGTTGATGAGGGAAAAGTGATTCTCGCGGGGTAAGAGAGGGTGATTATAGTTTTTTAGGTCAGAGTCTAATTATATAGAATCATGTTATTTTGCATATCAACGGCATTCATGGAGGCACAAAGGATCTCTAAACACCCTTTGTGGACTCACTGCAGCATGTCGCACGCTCTCTCGAGGTCATTGATTATAATCAAGTTATGTCTCGCACAGGTGATTAGATTTTCTCGTGTGTCGCAAAAATAATGATCTCTTGTTACCGAGAAATATTTATTTAAAACCGTACAGCACTTCCACTTAATAACTTGTAAGAGAGTAACCTTGTTGGAATGACACAAATATGTATTTTTTAAAAGCTAATGAAGAATGATGATAATCCATTCTTGTAAAGAAGCATTGCTCAGTGCTGCACCTCCTGATGTCTCTGGCTGGCAGGCTCACTTCTGGGCTTTTGACCCCCCTGCCAGCATGCACTTGTCTCTGAACTGGGCACCTTAACAGATCACAGCAATGGTTCTGGCCATGAGCACAGCTCCTGAGGTGGAAACTTCTTCCAGCTCATGGTCTCATGAACCTGTTTCTGAGCCTACCCCTCCTGGCAACAAATTGCACCAAGGCTTACAATTGCCACGGAAAGATGTTAACACTTCTGCTAAGCACTGAATCCAAACTATCCCCAGTACTTTGGGGCTAGAGCCAGAAAACACCTGAGAATTAAACTGTGACCCATCGTTGGAGTCCACTGCAAGGCCAAGTCTGGGGAGAGTTTCAGCTCAGATACAGCATAGCCCGGGCTAGGAGTAAAGTGGAAGTGAAAAAATGACGAGATTTGCATTACAAAACTTTTGTCCAAAAGGTTTGGGTGGCAAAATGTCCATTTGTACCAGCAGAGAATTTGGCTTGCTGTACAGCTTGTGTGCTGTAGGTCAAACTGTCCATATGGAGAAGGAAATTCATGATGAAGAAATATCACTATAGGCTAAATCTGCAGATGCTAGCTGTGTGAGAACACCTTCAGGTTAAAGCCCAAACATCCTTTATGTGGATAAAGGCCAAGTTCACTGATGTCACAAGCCTTGACAAAATTCCCATTTTCTTTAGTGGAATGAAGATTTGATACGTGTGTCTCACCCAAAGACTGGGGAAGTTAATGGGCATCTTTACAGGGAATATTTTTTTTAGTTCCTTTCCCCCTTGAATTTTATCCAGATGACACACTATGTCCCCAGTTATCCCTAGGATGCTTGCATGTTGCTCCTCACCCACCACTCTCCCCACACGTACTCCCTTTTTTCTCACCCTTCCTTGTTTAACTGCACAGCCCAAGACAGTTTATATAATATCTATACAACAAGTTAAAACTGCCCAGATTGCTGAGTATTTTTGATAGGCTCCTGCCTGTTTGAGAGATGTCACATTTTTTAAATACTGTTTTGCTTGTTGAATCCTAGGTGTAGCTGAGGTGATAGTCTTAGTTGGGGGTCGTCAGATGATTGGCATGAATCAACGAGCTTTAACAGCAGTCACTTGCTTAAATCCTCAAAACAACAAGTGGTACCCCTTGGCCAGCCTTCCCTTCTATGATCGGGAGTTTTTCAGCGTGGTCAGCGCTGGAGACAACATTTATCTCTCAGGTGAGCAGCAAATACACTGGGCTGGGAGAAAGTTTCCTCCTTACAACGTAGGCAGTGCAAACAAAGAAGGATGTGCTGCTTCTCGGGAAAATAAATTAAAAAAAATAACAGACAAGTGGGAGGGGAGGTTGGGAAAGGGACAAGGGATTTCCCTGCTTTCATTATTCTCCATTTCTCTGCCACGTTAGCATTCCCTCAAAGCAGTCAACAGCAATATTTTGCGTTTGCAACGTGAAGAAAAGAGGTCCGACAACCATCAAGCATGCAAAGAGGTTTCAGTGCCATAGTAACACAATTTAAAATATTGGCTGTAGTTGAGTCTAAATGGTGGGTTATGGAATTTGAGACAGACATGCTGAACTACTGAATATGTGACCTACACTTACAGTATTTGCTTACAGGAGCATTCACTTTGTGTACTTGTTTTTGAAACCTCTCTTTTGACAGTAGTCACTAGCCCTATAATCTTCTTAGTTTCAGTGAAACTGAGACCACGCTCCCTAAAAGGCTTTAACTCCCAAAGTAGCTGTCTGCTCTGCGCCTGCAGCATCGCAGTCTGGTTATTCACAGTCTTGTGGTACCTCTGCTTGGCTGGAAGGCAAAAAGGAATTCCCACCAGGCGATGGCTTGAACTGATGGCAGCAGAGTGGAGGTTTTTTGATGAAGAAAGGAGCCTGGGCAGGGAGGTGCGGATGTGTGCGAGCTGAGGATGGAGCTGGGAGCACAGATGCACCAGGCAGTACCAGTAAGGGGTTACAGCTGTTGTCTTTTCCTGTATGGGGTCCCCTCGCTGCATTTTCCACAGAAAATCACTGCCTGTGGTGTTAAATTCCATTAATACTGCATAGAGGCCCCAAGGATTGATTGGAAATTATTTCTTGACGCTTTTCACCCATGCTCTTTTTGGAGCTGGAGCAAAAGCATTCAATGGAGCTCTTAGTGAGAGGCTGACTTGTAGTTATTCTTAGCTGAGGCACTTCACAATATGTAGAGATATTTTAGACTGTGCCTTACCTGCTGGCAAAAGCCACTGAATCCTAAATTTAAAACTTCTTTCAGCTCTTTTCCTTGAATCTGGATGAATGAGCTGATGGTATTCGATGGATAAAATAGGAAAGCTGAAGTCCTGCATGGCTGGAAACTTAGCAGACTGCCAATGGTATTTTGTTTTGCTAAACCATTAAGAAACAGGAAAAAGGGAAGGAGAACCAACAAAAGTGGGAATGAACTCCCCACAAGCTCGAAGTACTGGACTCCACGCTGCATAGCATAGTTTTGGAGAGCGAAAAAGGAAGGAGAAAGCCTGGGTTTGTCATTAAACCACAGAACTGAGAGTCTCATTTCTTTTCCTGGCTCCATCACAGACTCCTAGTGTGGTCTCAGATAAATCATTTAACCTCTTTGTGCTTCAAAGTGGGGATAGCGAGACACCCACTAAGTAGCTAAACTGGACGCTTCAGTCAGAAGTTTAAAACTGACCAAAATAAACATTTCAGAAAACCAATATAAATATTCAGAAAGCCGACCATATGCTGGGCTGCATCCAAAGCAGTGTGGCCAACAGATCAAGGGAGGTGATTCTCCCCCTCTGCTCCGCTCTCATGAGACTCCACGGGGAGTGCTGCGGTCAGCTCTGGAGTCTGCAACATAAAAAGGACATGGACCTGTTGGAGTGAGTCCAGAGGAGGGCCACGAGGATTATCAGAGGGCTACAGCACCTCTCCTATGAAGACAGGCTGAGGGAGTTGGGTTTGTCCAGCCTGGAGAGGAGAAGGCTTCAGGGAGACCTCACAGCAGCCTTCCAGTACCTAAACGGGGCCTACAGGAGAGCTGGGGAGGGACTCTTTGTCAGGAGGTGCAGGGATAAGACAAGGAGGAATGGCTTTAAACTAAAAAGGGGTAGGTTTAGATTAGATACAAGGAGGAAATTCTTTACTATGGGGGTGGTAAGGCACTGAAACAGATTTAACAGAGAAGCTGTGGATGCCCTATCCCTGGAGGTGTTCAAAGCCAAGTTGAACAAGGCCCTGGGCAACCTGATCCAGTGGGGGTGTCCCTGCCCATGGCAAGGGGGTGGAACAGACGATCTTTAAGGCCCCTTCCAACTCAAACCATTCTATGATTCTGTGATTGCACTTGAGCATCTGAAACTGTTTTACAAGAGCAGTGCATCTGGTTCTTCCTTTCATCAGCAAATGAAAATAAATAAGGAATTTGTCCCTGAAAATTAGGCAGCAAGCCTGCAACGCAAGCACTGGCTTTGTTTTGCCCATGTTTGTGCTGCTTCAATCCATCACTGTGTTAAGCATTTAGATTTCAGACTGGACTGTGTCTCGCAAGCCAAGATAGGCTCTGCCTCATGACACCTTCTTGCAAGTGTTGCAGTAATTTAATAGACTGGAAGTTATTTATGAACATTGGAAAGGGTCTATCCCCTTACGTACTTGTCCCTCATAGTCTGACATCTTGATTTCTTCATGTCATCTAATAAAAAAAAAAAGAAACAGCCTTTGGGACTCATGAATAAATGACACAGATATGCATCATCGGAACAGATGCTCAGTATTGAGGGTGATTTATTTTAATTAGTCAAATGTCATTTGAAGAGTTTTTACTTTGTAACTGGCTTTGATTGCTGTGCGCAGAGCTGCTGCCGTTCCAGGAGCTCACGTAATTCTCCCCTTTTCTTTCCCTCGGCCACATGCTGGTGCCAGGCGGCATGGAGTCGGGTGTCACGCTCGCCGATGTCTGGTGTTACATGTCCTTGCTCGATAACTGGAACCTCGTGTCCCGAATGACAGTCCCCAGGTGTCGACATAACAGTCTGGTGTACGATGGGAAAATATATACCATTGGAGGGGTCGGAGTGGCAGGCAACGTTGACCATGTGGAAAGGTAAAAATATTACAAAAAATGTGGCTTGCTGGTGCTTTGACTCCATGCTATGTTAAAGGATGCTTCTCCTTTTAAAAGACACGTCAAATGTGCCGTACATGTTAAAATAAGCTTTTGTAACAGTTAAGAAAGGAGGAAAATATGCAGGATTAGATTTTTTTTAAAGCTTCAGTGGAAACCATTGTTTCAAAACCAAAGATGAAAGCTGCCAGTTTGTTTGTTGGTTTGTACAGGGGAGGGAAGGGAGGAATTAAGTTTCTTTGGACATTTAACACAAATTACACAATGAACCAATAAATGTCCTTTGAATTTAGTACTGATGGAAGTCTTTACAGACCACAAAAAAAAAAATATATATATATATACATATATATATATATTTTATTTTTTTAACTGAAAAAAGCAACAGCAAAGTAGGTTTCTCACATGCACCCATCTGCTAAACCAACCCAGCCCTGGCCTGGCTGGAAGGAAGGTCGTTCCTTTGGTGCTCTTGGCCTGGAGCTGGGACCTACCAAGTTCAGAATAAAACAACCAGTAAATGGAAACAGTTTTGAATTCCTGTCTGAGAGGGACTAAATAGAAATGGAAGAGAATGGAAACTTTCCTTTTCAAGAGAATCCAGATAGAAAAATTTTCCTGTTCTCACATGAAAGTTAAAAAAAGGAAGGAACAGAAACACAAAGATTTAACAAAGTAAAACTCCAAAACTGGCTAATTTCATGTCAACAATAACAGTCAATAAAACATCATATTATCTGTGCATATCAATATTTTCATGAACAACTAGAAATTGGTGAATACTGAAATGCAGTATAAGAATATTCCGTTCCAAAAAGATCAGTACATCCTTAGCCTTACCCAAACACTTAAAAATGCATTCTGACAATAGATTGATGAGACGTTTCTGTGAAATACTTTCCCTTAGTGAATCTGGCAGCCAAAAATACAAGTTTTCTTTCTTTTTTTGTCAGTTTTAAGTGCTGAATTTGACTACTTCGGCAATATTTTGAAGCAGGCAGTTCCCCGTAAAAGTTGCCTTAGCAGACAATCCAAAAAGGGATATGTCGTTAAGCAAGATATGCAAAAAAAAAAAAAAAATGCATTTTTCAAAACAGTAGGATTAGAAGTGTTTTCTACCTATTATTTCTGGATTTGGGGCTTGCAACATTTATGTTCCATTAATGCAGGAGATAGTGTGTTTTTTTTTCATTTAAGTAGGTATCACAAATACTGAATACCAAAACCTATATTGAAAAAAGCTTCTTCGTGTTTCAAAGTCAAGCACTCAGGAAATCAGGAAATTTAAATTAGGAAAACAAAAGTTTCCTTCTGTATCTCTATTTTTTGGTACAATCGTGTGATCACTTTTTTTTTTTTTTTTTTTTTTTTTTTTACCTGAAGGTTTTCTCCCTACTTCAGTGCACGGGACAGATCAGTTCAGGGAATTAGTAAAGGCAGTAGCAGGGAGGAAGCATCAGTAAGACGTCACATTAGGTCTTTAAAGCATAGAGGATGATGCAGGTGGACACAGAGCAGATGGTACCTGTTTTATGCATGGCCAGGAAGATCTGTCTGGTGCTGAGCGATCACTATTCACATATGGCCCTCGTTTTCTGTTCCTCTGTCTTCACAAATTTGGCATTATTTTGCCTTGGAGACAAAATTTTGCTATTTGACAAAATATCCACTGGAAAGGACATGTTGTGGGACAGGGTCTGCAAGTAGCCTTCCCTCCCAGCCCAGGCATGGGCTGAAGAACTGACTTTGGTGATGCTCTCAGCAAGTCGGGGAAATGAATAATAAATAATAGCGAATGCTACACATGAGCATTGCTTCGCTCCTTACTCTGAGCTTAAGGTGGGCACTGCCCCTGGGACTTGCTTTGAAGAAAATCTCACTGTTTTATGCAGGTCTTTTTTTTTTTTTTTTCTGATTTCTGAATGCATTTGTACTAAAATTTAAGTCAGGACATTTTTAGCTAAGAGCAGTGTTTTTGTGAATGTGGGAAGGTGTGAGCTCAGGAAAGAGATGCAGTCTTCCGCTCCATCTCTCAATCAAGAGGAACATCTAACTAATGCTACCACAGAGAGGTGTCTTGATAAATGTCCTTGATTAAAGTATCTGCTTTAATTTTTCCCAGTCTCATTTCTTTCTCTGCTCTGATTTTCATGGCCTCCCTTTAGCAAAGCATCCAAAATGTTGGCCAGCTGAATCAAACAACATTAACCCCTCTCGTTCCGTGTCATTGCCATCACCCATACCCTTACTACAAATGACATTGCAGTCTGCAAAGTCACACTTGGTGAGCCCAGCATGGCTCAGTGAGAGCAGCCCTGCTAGCCTTCAGTTGTAGCAAGCCCACCAAGAGACTTTTACATAGGAAAGTAGTAGATTTCCTCCCTATCATTTCAGTGCATGCTGTCTCTACCACAATAACGATGCCTTGTCATGGGGATTTGTTAAACCCGTGGTTATAATTAATCTGCTATTGTCTGTAAAGTGACTTGCGAGACACAGCCAGGGAAAAAGTGCAACATGGCCTCTTTTGGGTTATGCCAAGAGCTTTTTGGATGTTTCCTTTTTTGTTCTTTGTATTAAAATGGCAGTGGGAATTACGGAAGCAAAACATCCCATTGCTGAAGCTGTGTGTTTTGGAAAGGACGTTTCAGGGGTCTGCTGTTAGAAACACAGGTGAGAAAAATATGACCTTCGTAGCTGTACTGAGCAAGCTCACACCTTTTCAGACAAAAGCATTTCCTATTTGGACGAGGCAGCTAATTTCTTTGACTGCTGAGTAATTTGAATAGTGGGAATCACTGTTCCTAGCTCTGCAATGAGCCACCTGAATTTGGGTTGCAACCATTAGCATACATAAAAACATAATTGTCATTGCTCAGTTGTCTGCTGTCCTATACACAGTTAATACACACCTCTTGCCTTTGTCTTCTCTTTCTTCTCCCCATCTCTACAAGGAGATGGCTTTTTCCCACTATATTTCTGTGGGGGCTGCACATTTCTCTGCAAATGCTGTGCTAGGGTTTTGGATGGGACACTGAGATACCATCTTGCTGGAGGGGCAACCTCTCTGTCATTCCAGCAGGTCTTACAAGAGCACTGTACTAAAATAATAATAAGGTGACACTGTCACACGCTCCAAGTTAAGTGATGCCCAAAATTACATTTACCCCTGAGGTGGACATTTTGCCCCTCAGTGTTGAATTTCAGGACTATGCCCTCTTGATTTTTTGGTTGTTTTTCATCCCAAAGGAGGCATCTGAGGTTACATTGATGTTGCTCACCCAGATGGAGCTATGGGGACTTATCCAGGCCATGATACAGTCCTGGACTGTGCCACCAGTGTGAAGAGCAACACACTGGACACCCTCCCCTCTCTGGGCCATCCATCCACCACCTCCCCTCCTCCGCATACATCTTGTCTTTACCAACATTTTTCTTTCTGCTTACTCCATTAACCCAAGTGTGACCATGCCCAGCTTTGACCAGATTTCAATGCATTTTCACTGGCCTTGTGGAGGACACATCTCTTGTCCACAGGGACCTACCCTGACTTCACCAGTTAGCAGCCCCAGAGCATGGAGTCTGATGGGTGTCTTGCCACAGCTGGTCTCCAAAAATAGCAAAGATAATATTTTCCACCAGTTTTCTTCTTGTTCTCCACCTGTGTTTTTCTGGGCATTTTTGAAACATTTCGTCCTAAATGGTTAAAGTTTTACAAAGATGTTTTTGTTTTATTTTTTTAAAACAGTTGTCAGACCATATTAGCTATACATGCTATTACCTGGTTGCACCTAATATATCTACTGCACCATTAGAAAGCATTAAAGCAAGTAGGGACCATCAGACTCCTAATGATTTATGGCATCTGCTCCTGAGCGCTTCTGTCTGTGCTTTCAGTTGTGTCACTGATGCTGAAGGGTGCAGCCTCAACAAGAAATTCTGGTGCCACTTAAATCAGTGGGTGTTTTCCCATCAACTTCAATAGGGCTGAGATTTTTTTACCCTTTATCTGCCATTTGTCTGCAAAGAGACAGTAAAGTTCTATTTTGACGGATAATATTACAGGACTACCACAAACAGACAGGTGGGAGTCATTTATTACTCATCTTAAAACAATATGCATGTGCCAGACTGGCTGAGTTATAAGTCTGTTCTTGTGAATATACATGGGTATACATTTAGGGAGAGTTATGTTTTTGGAATGGCTGTTTAGGAAAATAACAGCATGACTGCAGTTCTCAATCAAGCCCCTCTGGCAAGTTTCTGTGTGACAGGGAGCGAGTCATTAGGTATTAGGCAAGAGAGTATTACACTTTCTGTCTTCTTCTGAGATATGAGTTGAGTTGGGAGGCGGAGAAATGAAGTGGATCCACGAACTAGGTTTTTAGATAATGGATGGGCCTTGTAATATATGCAATTTGAGAGCTGAGAAGACTGCATATGCTGACAAGACAATATATGTGACTAAAAGTGTGGAAATGTGGGTGCTTTGTGGTTATTATCTGTTTGAAGGACAGAAGAAGATGAATCCCCTTGACCTGACAGCACTTTTACAATAGGGTTGTCTAAAACTGGGAGATTACTTCAGCTGGCAGTGTGTACTTGGAAGAGAGTCTAAAAATTTCAATGTAAAAATTAGCCTTAGAAGCTTTATAAACTGCTTCAGAACCTACTGTTTTATTGATGTGTTAAGAAAATTAAATATATAGCCTTGTCCAAGAATAGTTTCTTAAGCTCCTCAGAACAGTCAGAAGAAAATAAAAAAGGCAAAAAATAGTAATCCATTAATATGATTTTAAACAACACGTGAATCATCTGAAGAGCAGATCAATATGACACTGTACAGCTTTACTTTAAATAGCAGCTTTCCTACAAACAGAATTAAATAATGTATAAGAAACTGGAGAGTGCATGTCTGTAAGCTACTGACCGTGTTGCAAAGATTTTATAATGTGAATAAATATGCCATATTTATATGGCTGTTCAATCTAGAAGGAGAGAAATGAAGGGGTGGGGTAGGGGAGCTATTTTCAGGTACTGGAGGGATCAAAAGTCAGCAAGGCAGAGAAGCAAATGGCACAACTTGAAGTGACGGGGTTTTCTGCTGTTAATATCAGGGTTGTAGGGGAAAAGCAAGAAAAGAGGTGCGAAACTAAACAAGTGAAGCACGAGGAGGATCAGGCCCAGAGCTGAAATCCTGTCAGTGGAGAGTTCTGAAAAGTAGCAAGGTTATTTCTGAGAGTGTTTTCTTCACGCCTGGGCTGTATTTTCTGCTGGGTTCAGATCATTTGCCATATCAGGGGTGTATAAATAAAACATAAACCAGAGCATAGTGCCTGCACAAGGGTCAGGTGAGACGACACAGCTCGGTGCAGGAGATGTGACAGGCAGGGACACACACGTCCTGCGCGTGTCGAAAACCTGGTGTCCAGAGCATGGCAGGGCCATGGACTGCAGGATGCTGGGCTGCACACGGGGCAAGGAAGGCATGCAAGGGCATCTGTGTAACACCAAGTGGACTGCCAAACCAGGAGTCTGTCATGTGAAAGGAGATGTCCTTGAAGTTTCACGTTCTGCATACTGGATGGGCCTACTAGGCCTACAGCCAAGGAGAGGCATGGGCACACTGGGGCTGGAGGGAGCAGTGGAGGAGAAGGAAGAAAAACCTTTGCATGGCTCAAAGCCAGCTCCCATTAAGTCTCCATCTATGGCTTCAAGCAGGGGAATCAAATGCAAAACTTGACTAACGGAAAGAGATCAAAGTGATTATTTTTTAAATCAGTTCCCTCCCTGCTGGCCCCTGAGAAGAGATGGTGCTAAAGGTAGCTGAAAAGCCTCACTAGCACCAGAGGTGATGGAGAGATGGCATCACTGGAGATGATGTGGCAAAAGGAGAGGCCAGAGGGCAGAGAGGTAGAGCAGGTGTTGTTATTTCCTATTCTTTAAAAAGGTTACAACGATTCAACTTTATTAATTTTTAAACCAATTTAGTTAATCTGGTGCAAATCCGTCTGTGAACACATTAAGAGCTGACTTGAGCTAGACCAGAATGATGGAAACCTGCTTTGTAGGGGGAAACTTAAGGAGCTTAGACTACTTAGTTTATCCTATAGAAGGTGAGGAGGTGACTTTATTATTTTCTGCAAGTCCATACGTGAAAGAGAGAGTTTTGACAGTAGACATTTTTATAATCTAACAGAAAAAAAGACTTACTGTCAGATGGGTGGGAGCTGAAGCAAAACAGAGACTAGAAATCAGGCCTACCATTTCGCAAGGAGGTAATGAACCAGAGGAATAAATTCCCTGTGGATGGAGGAACTTGAAGGCATCTCCTTCTCTTTTTCAACCACAGGAGTAAGCAATCCTCTTAAGTAAGTGAAAGAGGCAGCCTGCATAAAACCTAGTTGGGTAGTGGGGTTGGGTGGGCAAGGACTGGCTGCCACCTGCTTTATGGTTCACTGGCTTTTGAAACCGAAGGACACTCAAGATGAGCATTTTTAAGCTGTCCCACTTGCACCTGTGTCCTGTAAATTTGCAGCCTTTGGCTTTCAGCAGATGAAGTGAAACTGGTAATTTTTGTTTCTCTGGTTGCAGATGAAGGAGAGCAGAAGACAAAAAAGATCAGTTCTTGTCATTGTAAAGTATAAATGGAGAGTAGTGGGGAGGTCTCTGGGATCCCAGTGAAATTCATTCAGAAAAAGAACTTTTGTTTCTGCAGTTTGAATCTTTCACCAGTATTCCTATAAACGTGGTCCTCAACCACCCCCAACTCCCAGCAAATTTAAAGGATATAACCCCTCCTTTGAAAATGTATTAGGAGGATCAGAAAGTCATTAGCAGTAATGTGTCTGTCTTGGAAGCAGCAGTCTTCCAGGTATTTCTGCCAGGGAAGGCAGCGTGGCTGCCCACCACCTTCCCCTCTCAGACCCTGTAGACTGTCACAAACATTTCTGAAGTTTGGACTGACAGTGGTGCTAAGTATTGGGTGACAGTTACAACTTACATCCCAGAAGCTGGGGAGCTAGAAAGAAGATCAGTTCTTTTCAGCTGTTTTTTTCCTCAATTTCTTACCAATTAACCAATTCATTAACCGCTTTTATTATACACATCAAAAATTGAATTACCAAACCCAAAACTACTGCAGTAAGCAAGTTAGCAAAGTGTAACCCCAAAGCAGCAAATGAAACTGTTTACATTAGGTGACATTTTTGCCTATCTGCTAGGATGGCAGTGAGTGCTGCCTCGAGGGCTGTGGGCAAACGCAGGAGATGCAGCATGTGGTGCCATACCTGGAAGAGGCTTGTGTAGCCAAACATGCATCTCCAGTCTCGGTTTTGGTGGGTTTGGTACCAGACCTTAAGAATCAGCACAATATAGGTGTGTTGTCCTGAATGTTCCCAGCACCATGCTGTTTAATCTCATTACATTTCTCCCCTTTGATCACTTTGTTGTAGATGAATTTAATTTCTCAGTTCCTAATTTAGAGCATTGTAAAATGGAGTTCTCCATGCTCATTAGAAGGGACTTTACTCACTTCTTATTTTTCAGTTGAAGTTTGCCTCCTTTTCCTCATTTATGAGTGTGTTAATTACTTTTGGTTATATTACTTGGAAACTCATTAATGCACTTTCATTAAGCACATTAGTTTGTGCTATTTCCACCATTTGTTTCTTTTGTCCCTTATATTTTCCCCAAGTTTAGGCAGTGAGTATATGAGGGACATGTTACAAAGGGAGAATTCCCCTGTCGCTAAATCATTTTCTACAGATGGATTTGTGGCCGTGGATTCATTTAATGTTTGCATATTGCATATTACTAATATTAAGAACAAAAGCCCCGAATGGGTGAAGAGGACTTCTGTTCCTGCAGTACACAGTTCTGAGTAATTGCTTCGCAGGAAAGTCCTCGTTGACTGAATGTGCCATTACATGGAAATATTGAAGCCTAAAAATCACATTATTTTCCGCTGTCTCCAAGACTCATTTTAGAGCAGCTATTTGGATCCCTGCCACATTATCTTTAAAAAAATTGACGTCTGTACTTGTGACATTGTCTAAAATGAATCTTCATCCATGGATTATTAACTGCACATCCCTTATGGTCAATGGCTTAATTAAATTGGATACTGATGACCTTAAAACTAATTTAGCACTTTCATGCATATTCTTTTCTGTTTGGTTGTTGTCAAATATGGATGCAATAGTGAAATCTTATTCTGGCATTAACATTTGCAGCATCCTGCAATGAAGCACATGGTTTGCACAATAGAAAATAAATGAAAGCAACTCTCTCTGGCACAAAATGTGCATCACTGGTCAGTTAACTAGAGTAAAAAGAGCTATCGTGTTGCATTATAGTGCAGGTGAGATGTGTTCCACAAGCTGAACAACTGAAGTATATTAACAGCTGCCTGCCTGCGGTTGCTATTGGATATCACTGTAGTGATTTGCAAGAATAATCTCATTGTATAGTCGTTAATAGAAATTAATTAGTGGAAGACATCTCAACAAAGATGTCCCGAGTTTCTTTAGCTTGGACTATAATCAGATTTGAGAGGCATATACAGAAAATAGGACTAGCTTTCTTGGCGCTTTTATCAATGTTTTAAAAGCTCAGAAAAGGCGTTAATTACACTATTTACCAAGTGGTTGAATTTGTATGATGTTAGAAAATACATTTCCACCTCTGCTTTTCTTCAGCTTGTCAAGCTGCCTTTCTCTTATATCCCAGCCTGCTTTCTCTGCCTGTCTATCCTCTTCAACTGGCATTGCATCATCTCAGCTCACTCCAATTGCTCTCATCGCAGGTACGATACAATCACCAACCAGTGGGAGACCATCGCTCCTCTGCCCAAGGCCGTGCATTCGGCCGCTGCTACCGTTTGTGGTGGGAAGATCTACGTCTTCGGTGGGGTGAACGAAGCCGGACGAGCTGCCGGGGTCTTGCAGTCCTACATCCCCCAGACTAATTCGTGGAGTTTTATAGAGTCTCCAATGATTGGTAAGGGGTTCGTGTTGTCAGAGCAAACTCATATTATGACAGAAATCTCTGTGCTGAAGGTATTTTAATGCCTTTGTGCAAAGCAAATTAGTTTTCTTTTTTTTGGGGGGGGGAGATATGTTTATAGCAGATTGGCAGGAATGCATGTATTTTATACCAGAGAGGCAATTATCTGGTTCTTTACTGAAGGCAATTGTCACTCATTAATACAGCTAGTTATCAGCTAGAAGTGATGAGTTCAAAGTAGAGGAGAAAGGAAAGCAGTTATTAGGTATGGACAACTAGCAATTTCAGATCCAGAAAATCGTGAAGTGCAGTGAAACTTCATTCTAATATCATATGTTGCTCCATGCTTAAAACAGCACTGCTCACTCAATGGATTATTACTCGTGTTTCTGTTAAAATGGCTCCTCTCTGGTAGGAAGAGGTGGCCATTCTTAACTGGGATTTATCAGTGGTGTTGAAAGGAATACATGCTTCAGATTCTGAGATGTCCAAGACATGTAAATTATTAAAATTGTGTTTATTAGTATATGATGCCCTTGCGCTCTCTGAACTTTTTACAAGGTAGAGCAAGAAGCTCTATTTTATAGAAAAAGAGCAAGGTGAAAGTCCCGATTTCCCAGGGTAGAAGAGAACTTCAGAAGTACAGATTTCCAAAGTTATGGTAGTGCTCAGAAGATTGCAGTTGATTTGCTTTCTGTGCCAACTTGAACCCTGAACATCGAGGCTGCTTTTGGAAATGTGATTTAGTATTCAGCCACACAAGGATGTTCATGCAGGTGACAGCTGACCTGGACCACGTGTCCAAAGAAACAGCTCTCATGCAGTCATCACAGAGAAGCTGTTTTAGGATGCCTTGCTTTTGTGTCCTAAACCGCTTTGTCGTGTTGAAACTGTGGCATGAGCTGCTTCATGTAAAAAATCATGATCTCAGTGTTCAGCCTGCTAGATGAAGTATGAGCAGCAAGCAATAAATTACACAAGTATGGTTATAAGGTATCCAGATGTGGCCTAGGCATATTCAGAAAACTAAAGTAAGCTGCTCTTTTTTTATGGTAGCTCTTTACAATTATTATGACTCTCTTCTTGGAGTTTCCTCGTAAAAACAGATCACAAGAAAATGGTCCAGCCATGGCTGTAGCCTGCCCTGTGAAGACAGCGCTGCTGCTTTCCAACTCTCTTGCTGCTGTTTGTGTCCAGCCTAACTTAACATGACATGCATATGATGCAGCATGAAGTGCCCAGCGGGAGGGCGTTAACCAGCAAAAGTCATGTTTATGTAATACAGCAGTGCAAACAAACCTATTTCCTGCATTTTTCCATCACATGGCTGCAGCTGCCACTGTTCATTTAATCCACTGACTGACGGTGCGAGGTTTTCCTATACTCAGGGTGTATTGCAAAAATGAATGCATTATGCAAAAAGGTACTCCTTTTCCTTACCAGAATAGCACAAGTGCCACAGGAGCTAAGAAATCATTCCCTGGGCTCATTAGACTGTCTAGCAGGCATCAACACTATGCGTGCTTTGGAAAAATCATCCAAACCATCCAGAGGTGGGTTTGTCACCCATTTTTCTAACGCCTGTGTACTACCATTTCCTAACAAAAACACACAAAAGACACCAATGAAGTTAAAAGACAGTGTTTATGTTTTCTTGGTGTAAACAAAGTTAATTAGTTTAGTTGAAGGCATAAAATATATGATGAAATGCAGAGTTGCTGTGCGCCTTTGTTCAGAAATATATAATGCCAATTTATTTGCAAATGAAGTAAAAGAACACAAAGTCTGAAAAATTGCACCCCAGTGGAGAATGTCTGGGAAAAAGAACTGACATGATGCTTGGTCTTCTCTAAAAAGGCTGTAGGAATATTGGAAATATATTTTTATTTCTCTAGCTCTACAAGAACCGTAGTATCACCTGTACTTGTATCCCCAAACAGTCTCCCCAAAGAGCTGAGTGATACTCCGTGTGCAGTGCAGTCAACCTTTACTTGAAACAAAGAGGGGGTAGGAGTCTTGGACTACTTTTTACTAAATGCAGATGAGATGAAATGAGTTGAACTCTAATACGATCATTTCTGGGGTAACTTTGACAGCCTCAAAGCCTTTTTGTGTATATTTGTGGATTCTTGAGGTGTCTCTCGAGAGTAAGTAACCTGAGACATCTGACAGTGAGTTGTGTTGTTCAAGATGACTCCAGAGATCAGTGAAGCCTGTTCAACTTCAAATGGAATAACAAATTATTTAAAAACACCTCAAGTATGTTCAAATATGCAACAGTAGATGCCAGTATCAAAAGAAGTCTCTGGAGATCTTTAGACCAGTGGTACCTGTTTCAAGTCACTGGTATTTTACAGCCATCAGCGAGCTGAATGCAGCATGGCAAATGTTTGAACGCGACACATCCAGCTCTTCCAAAGCATCATGTGCCAGCCTAACTCACAGCAGCACTGGTGTCAACCATGGAGAGGGAAAGGGGCACTTTTAGGATAATCTTAATGGAGGTGAAGCAGGCTGGATATTCTTATCTGTGTAGAGGAGGTATGAAGTGAGGACTGATAGCATATCCACATCAGCCCCTGCTCTCTTCTGCCTGCCTTTCTCCTCCAACTAACAGTGAGTTCACCCCCAGGTTTCATTTATTCCTTAGACTTCACTTGGCATGAGGTGCTGGGACAACTGTGGGCAGTAGGTATACATGTAAAACTAGGCTCACCGACACGTTGCACAAGTGCTGTGGTAGCCTGCGGGTAGAAAAAGGGTTTGATTACACACCTCTCTATTTGGAGAGGATACTCTTTCTCAGTTCCCCATCCTTCGCCCTGCTTCTGTCCTTCCCATCTGTGGAGCCAGCAGATGTTCCTGGAGCAGCACAGCTTGATATTACTTGGATAGCGGAGCCTCCCAGGGCTTTTGCACTGCATGTTTTTGGTAAGCCACCTTGCACGTCCTCTTGTGCTTGGAGCTTAAAGAAGTTTGCTGGTGTTGGGCCAAAGTCCTACAAAGTAAATGAGCCCAGGCTACATCCTTGTAGTGCTTGTCCTTCCATTTCTTACCAGGTCATCCTATATAGCTCTGCTAAAAATACATTTCATGCCCAGCTTCCTAAGTTTTGTCCTATTTAACAAGATGGCCACAGACATGCTGAAGTCAGTGATTGTAAGTAAGCCTAATTATCTTGTCACTGCATTTTAGTTCACGTTGTGCCTTCATGTCAGGGCACTAAAATACACCTTTTTTGATACGCTGAACAGTCAGCATCTCTACTGATGGAATTACAAGTTTTGATTGGTGTTTCAGGATTGTAAGTGTTTATTCTTCACCGCTACTAACTTTTAAAATCTACTGAGAATTATTGGAACACAGAGGTCAAAGATCTATGAGCATTTCTGGTTTCTAATCCAAGTAGTGGTTTCTAATCCAAGTTCCTCCCCATACCATTTACTACTGGAGTAATATGTCAGACTGAAGTGAGACATAGACTTAAGAATGAAAGAAATACCTGGAAAATGGTGTTAGCAGCGTCTGGGCATTACTACTTCACCATCCTCTGTCTTAGTTTGGTTAAAATGCACAACCAGTCCCATGAATTTGGGCTTCACAAGACAAATCAGATGTGTCTTTGTCCTGTCCCTCTTCCCAAGGCCTGAAGTTTGGTATTTGTGCTGTGGATTGGGCTGGCTCTCACCTAGAAGTCAAAGCAATGAGTCTTGTGTAGTTATGAGAAATCAGCTAGCGTCTCTGTCTTCATGTGGGGTGATGTAGCTTGGCTTCATCTTCTCGTCTGCTGCATGTTCCCCACCCATCAGGCTGGTTCCTGGAGCACACCTGGCCATCATCATTCCTCATCCCGCTGTCTCCTTCTGTCTCCTCATTCCCCGGGGAGCACTGGCTTCCCCTCACAGTGACAGCACTGTGCCAGAAGGGCTGACATCTGAGACCTCGCTGCTAATTGCAATATCTGCACTTCAGCCTCCCAAACTCTGTTACAGAGCAGACTGCAGCCTCCCGACTGCTGAGGGACGCTATCTCATCCATTACTATGCCATTCCTGAGCTTGTCTGCATAGTATTCAGGGAGGGGAAGAGATGCTTGCTATTAAAAGCAGATTTGGATCCTATTAACTCGTCTCCTTTCTCCAATATGCTTCATCATGTGCCTCATTCTCATCATTCTCCACACCCCAGCCGCCCACGCCTGCAGGGAGATCCTTTGGTAGGGGCTGTGTTAGGTCTGGTGGCTTGCTAGCATTTCTTCCTCCTGACAAAAGTGTTGGGTTTGGTTTTAATAACCTGTTTCCATATGGAGTGCTGCTGCCATTCATTTTCGTGCCACTTCAGGCTCTGACTGAGTGCTTCACTGGAAGGCAGCATAAGGTCTGTAAGTAATCATGGAATGGAAAGCAGATCTATGATACTTGACCATGTAATGTACCAGGAGATATGAGAGCCATAAAACACATCACAGACAGCATGTTGTTGTTAGAAAGAGAGGAGCACACCAGTAGGTTAAATTATCAACACCATGTGAAGTACAGCTCTGGCTCAAGGATTGTGTTTGAGTGCATACCCCTTCCTGCAGCAACTCGTTGCTATTAGAATAGAAATAATTTCATGTTTTCCTACTGCAACAGCGAAGGAGAGTGATGCTATGATGTTTGCCACGTGTAGAGATACCCCTTGTCTACTATTTCCTTTACATTTACTCTCCCTTTTAATCTCAAGTGAACTTGCTGTCGTGTACAAATCTCATTTAAGATTTTCCAGCCCTAAATATATTGCCAATGTCCAACAGCCCCAACATCTGAATGTTGGAGAGGAAAGGAGGCTGCTACTCCATAGCCTCAGTTTCCATGTTCCCTCTCCCCTTTCTTCCTTCCCTCAGGCAGGTGTTTGAAATAACCAGAGTTCTGGCTGTGTCCCATGGTAATCCCCTTATCCACAGGAGCTTCTGCTGATGCCCAGGAGCATTGACCAAAAAGCCCAACCAGCACATGCTTTTGCAAAATCAGGGTCCCCCACCACCTTTCACTATCATCATGTTACAGACCAGCAGTGACCAACTTTGGGGGCTCCTGGGTGTTTGCATGAGGTTACCAAGTCCTGGAAAGGGTAAGGGAAGGACACGGGTAGCACCTGGGATGAAGCAAGGTTGCAGATTGAAGGAGGTCATCCACACTTAGATGCCAGCTTGAGTTTTCCAAGCTCTTTGTGTCTGTGAAAAACTTCTGCCTCCATGGTAACAAAATAAGAAAATACACGGCCTTCTCTCTGCCGGAATCTAGAGGGGTGTCCCTTGTGTCCTTCTGCCGTATCTTCATCAGGATCTGTTCCTCCCGTATCTGTGGCTCTACAACTGTGTCCTTTTACAATAAAAAAAAAGAGAAAGGTTTAAACCAACCCTGGTGACTTTACTTTTTCACAGGACTATGCTGTGAAATTCTCCCTTCCTGAAAGAAGCAGAAGAGATTTCCTTGTTTCTCAGTCTCAGGCTTACTTTATGCCAATTTATGAATTTGTAGCTAAAGTCAAAAGTACTAAAAGGACAACAGATAGGTGGTGTTTTGCAAAATTGATGAGAATCGAGCATGATTGCCTCAAAAGAAAGAAAGGAAGGAAGGAAGGAAGGAAGGAAGGAAGGAAGGAAGGAAGGAAGGAAGGAAGGAAGGAAGGAAGGAAAAGAAAGAATATCACACTGTCTGCTTATTTGAAAAGAAAAAAAAAAGTCACTATAAAAATAACCAAGGGGGTTCCCTCTTTTCCTTTGACAAAAAGGAATGTGAAGTCAGTGATTCAGTCTCCTGAGAAGCCGCTGCTTCTGCCTTGAGGGAGCCCCAAATAATTTCCCTGTGAGATTTGGGAGTTGAGTGCTGAGCTCTTTTTTTTTTTTTTTTTTTTTTTTTTTTTAATGCGCGAGTTTTATTCTTCTGCAAAGTAGTGCTAGTTGAAGGGAAAAAAAAAATACAGGAAAATGTGATAATTAAATATGGAAAAATTCTGATGAGTGTCTTAACTGGAAAAAATGTCACATATGCAAGCCTGATTTGGAAAGGGATGTGAGACGAGTTGTTAGGACAGATAAGTCTTTCTGATGAATTATAGTGGCTTAGTGGCACCGAGAAGAAACTGAATACTCCTTGTTCTATTTTCTGGATGAATTAGTTTCTTCCCATCTGTTCCCAAGGATCAGTGACATTTTCCTAATACATCTGTGTTTTTTGACATATGCCGGTAGATGCTGAGAGTAATAGGAGTCCACGTTAAACCCGTAACATGTTTTGTCTGTGTTCACGTCGGGTGCTGCAGCCCCATATTTCCCCCAAACTGCGCCAGACCACACCACAGCCACGCTGGAACAGAGGCAGACACCACAAAACCACTATTTCCCTTTTAGTTTAACAACTTCAAACCCCAGTTAAGGAAATTACCACTCTTCTGGACACATTCAGCAACTTTTGCTTAACTCCTGTCAAATTAAATCTCTCATTACATTTTTTAATGGAGTAAGATGGTATTAAAAGAACCTCAGGGTTACAGTGCCAGCCAGGCAAGAGGTAAGAGAGTGCCAAAAGTAAAGTCACTGGGGTTGGTTTAAGCTCATCTCTTTCTTTCTTTGTAAAAGGATGCAGTTGTAGAGTCACAGATATGGGACGAACCTATAGAGCCCTTGGACTCTGTATGGAGGCCATTATGGGCAACACAAAAGGTGGTGGCCTTCCTCTCCAGTGTGCTGCCCTGGATGCTCCACACGTGGTCTGAACCACTTTGTCCAGGCTAATTTTCCTCTGGAGATGCAAGAGGATCACCCTTTCCTGAGCTACATAAATACAGACTTGGGAGAAGCTTTAACATATAGCTACTCACAGAGAATTTTTATAGGAAGTGCAAAATACGTGTCCACTAACGCCAGGATAGCCACCCAGGAAATGGCACTTATTTCTTAGAGAACTAATTGTGAGGCATATTTTAACTCAAGCAATGTATTTTCCCATCTTTTGTTCCCAGACACTACTGATTGGTTTCGCTGAAATGTTGATTAAAAAAACTGTTTCGCATTAAGACAGACACCATCGTGAGAAATTTCAGCCCAACTGGCTCATATTTAATAATGTGCATATGGCGTGATAGCGGCATACGGGACAAGTCAACTAATTAAATCAGAATTATTTTATTCAATAAATTATGGTTAGTATTTCTAATAATGTTGCAGCTAACTGAGAAGTTTGAAAGCATCCTTGGAAACTTTGATTGAACGTGACTTAGGCAAAGGCACTCGCTTAATTTCAAACCCCGGTGTCACACGGTTCATTGCAATACACAGGACTGCTCGGAGGTACTTCACACATCTGAAAATAAAAATACAGGTGAATGTGCAAGACAGATGAAGGAGAAAAAAAAAAAAAGTCAGGTCTCAGAAAATCTTCTGGATTGTGTGGGTGACCTTCCCACAAGCAAAAGTAGAATACAAAAGAGAATCAACTATTGAATATTATTAAGTGGGACTCTGCACCGTGGGTTTCTTCTGTACTTAGCCACTGCGCAGAGTTGGGAAGCATCTGAGTTAAAATTTGCAGCAATTCAAAAGTCTGAAACAACTTGACATCTTAATTTCATATGTAAGAGTGGTGCTTTCACGGTGACTCCATTAGGCTCTGCAAGAGGATAATTGTACTTTACCAGTTTAGAGGGAGGTGTGTACTGGGGGATGAAGGACTGATGAACTTTAAAAGTGCCTTTGAGAACAGTAAGAGAGAAGAACAAAACCAGGAAAGATTTCCTCATTTTTCTTTCCCTAGCCTTGGAGGTATGAAGAAACGTGACTTATCTATAAATAAGGGGAATGTATAAATAAAAAACAGTCTCCAAACCTGAGCCTAAAACTGATCTCAGTGTTGCTTTCCATTGACAGATAACAAATATGCTCCTGCAGTCACTCTCAATGGGTTCATCTTTATTCTTGGAGGAGCTTATGCACGGGCAACCACCATCTATGACCCAGAGAAAGGCAATATTAAAGCAGGTCCCAACATGAACCACTCCAGGCAGTTCTGCAGGTGAGAAAAAACATTCAAATTGAATTACCGGTGCCTTAACATTTTCTGCTAATAAATACACTAATGCTGCCTAATAGTGAAGGGGCAGGGGAAGGGAGGTGTGTACCGTCTGGGGTTTTAAAGTACGTGTTTAAAGTCCTCTAAACTACGTGTTTAGGGGATGCAACATTTTTCAAAGTGTACTTCTAGCACCTTGCTGTGGTTTATGCGTCTCCTGATATTCAGGCAGTGTGTGTCGAGGGCAGGGCCATGCACAGGTCTCCTCCAGCTGAGCACAGTCACCCTGTTTTCCTCACTTTGCCCCATGTAACCAGAGGATGAGAAGTAAAGGCTGTAAGAGAGACTGCCATCATGTGGGACTGGATTTTGTTATCTAGCCAAAAGAGCCTTGAAAGGGAAAAAAAATAGCACCGCACACTGATATTAATTATTATTTATTGCGTGTCTTCGATTGCTTTTTGGGCTCGCTTCCCTGATCCCAGTCACAGGTTTAACAAACTTCCCAAACTGGCAGACAAAAATAAAACTTGGCAGCCCTCACAGGTACTGGCAGGACTTAAAGGCCTTCTAAAAAGTATTGCATTACTGGTATGGAGAGCAGAAAGGCTGGCTGCTTTCAGGCATCACCTAGCGCCAGCCCTTTGCGGAGCACCTACCCGTGCTGGGGGCTGGCCGAGCTACCTGTGCCGTGCCAAAAAGCCATCGCTGGCTGGGGGCCCTGCACAGGGACAAGAAGACCCATCTCCCCTTCCCAGCTGGGCTTGGCAAAGGCTTGGTGTTTATTTCCACAGCAGCAGTGTCTCGAGGCTCTGAGCAAAGCCATGGCTGGAGGGGTTGTGCCTTGTGGGCAGGGATAGAGAAGTGGGGTGACCGCAGGGCCACCAACAGCCCCATGTCTCCAGTCCCTGTTGGCCCACTCCTTAGCCAAGGGACACCTCTCACACCTGTCCTACAGCAGAAAAGTGCCTCTGTGTTTCAGCTTGTGGTTAATTTTTGCTTTGGTGGAGGAAAAAAATATATATTTTTAAGAAAGCACATTCCATTTCTCTCTTTTTGCTGTTTGTTTTTCTTGTTTTCTCCCTTTTTTGCTTCCTTTTATTAATTTAAGGAGCGCCCTCTCTTGGCTGCTGAAGCCAATTCTTGTTTCAAACAGGGGACGTTAGCAGAGCATCACACACAACCACTTCCCAAGGTTTCTGACACTAAGGGATGCTTTGTTCTGCACCCCACAAAAAGCAAACCTTCTGGTTGATGAAGGAAGGTTAAAAAAAGGCAGTGTCCCACTTCCTAGCTGTTGCTTCAGCACCGTGATGGTGATCCCAATAAATTGGCTTGGCTTAAGCAGAATATGACACCCGTCAATAAAAAGTAACTTCAAACTTTTAAATGATTTTTTTTGCCAAAGCCTAAAGCAATCATCAGCACAGGGGGCTGGAATCCTACATTTACAGCGGGATAGTCACCAGAAATAGGAATAGTAAAATACATCCTATTTGATGCCAAAAATAAAGGCACTATTTAAAAAATTTCTAAATGTGCTGGGACATGTTCAAGGAAAAATATTTTGGCCAAAAAGAGATGTGAAAGCCACAACAGAGACTAAATAAAGCAATAGGCATGGAAATAGAAAAAATGGAAGCTCAACAGAAACAAATACCAGGTATAGGTTAAAAATTGGCTGCTGCTAAAAGCAGATGAGGGAACCATTGAGGTACCGATGGCCAGTAGGAGCAAAAAGAAAAGCACTTTTAACCTGTTAGGATCAAATCTATAATTTTAATCTGTTATAAAATCATGTGGCTGATGGAGTACTGAAGTGTAACAGAACGATCTGATGGGTATTTCTCATCTGCATTTGGAAAGAAGCAAGAATGTTTGGTTCCATATTATACTGTGAGTGGACCAACAGCAGGTATGGCTTGCAGCAAGGACAGATGTGAAAAAGGCCAGAAATGACGTTCTCAAATCAGGTAAACTGGCCATCCTACTCACAGGCATCTTTGGGACTTGGCTGAGAAGCTGTTGGAACCACTAATGTTGATTTTTAATAACTCTTGCAGTTCGGGGGCTTCCAGATGGATGAGGGCACTGCCAAAGTGTTTCCCTTATTTTGAAAAGGTGAAAGGCAGAATCTTAGCGCAGCAATTAATTCTGCAAAGTATCATCATCAGGCTAAGTAGTCTCATTTAGCCTGGTGGTGGTCCTTTGCAAAATAACAGAGCGGTTAATTTGGGATTTCTTCAACAAATAACTGGATACTAATAATACAATGAACAGCCATCGACGCATTTTCCTGGAAAATGGGTTTTTGTCAAACAAACCTGCATTTGCTTCAGCGGTAGGAGTTGGGTTGTTTTGTTTTTTAATAAAACACGCCTGGCTGCTAAAGACAACTGTGATGGTATAATATAGCGCGATCTCTCCCAGGTATTTGGCTGGTATTATATGGAATTAACAAGGCACACATTAGAGAGATTAAATCTGCTTCACTGACAGATCTCAAAATGTAGCTGTTAATGAGAAGGTATCATTGAGCAAGGCCATCGCTAGCGAGCATTGATTTTTCTTCAGTGCTATTTAATATTTCCACCGACGATGCAGGTAACAGAAAATCTCCCCTGGTAAAGGTTGCAGGTGGCGTAAGGCTTGGTGGGGTTAAAAGTATTACAGAGCGAGCAATAGAGGCGGGTATCTGCCTGTCCCCGTTGGGCGGTCTCAAGCCAGCAGAGGTGTTGTAAATGCTAAGCAATATCTTTAGGAAGCACGACTGCAGCTGCACCTGCCAGGGCTCCCTTCAGAAAGCCAGGCCCTCGGAGGAGTACATAAAGGAGGCCACTCGGAGCTACAAACACGAGCTCTTGTTGCAACATGGTGGGTAAAAGGTCCGTGCAGTATTGGCGATAGCTTGAGCTGTAACTGGGAAATGAAAACACATGGGGAGGAGAGAGCGTAGCTGCACACAGCATTGGCACCAGGAGGGGAGGACTCGGGTCAGCCCAGCAACGTGTGGAAATATCAGCAAAGTTCGTGGGAAAGCTGCAAAAGTGACCCTGAATTGAAAAAAAAATAATCTTTGACGTGAATTTTATGGAGTTTATCAAAGAGAGGTTGAGAGGTGACTTGATCAGTGGGAGCAAATGGATGAGCTTTTGGTCCTGCAGACCAAGGTGCAGCAGGGTGCAAGGGCTGGAAAGTCAAGTTGGGCATCTCAGCCTTGAAGTGAGGCACTTCCCTGACAGCAAGGATAATTAAACAGCGAACCAGCGAGGGACAGATGAACTCACCAGCACGGTGTTTTTAAGAGAAGATTAGATGTGTTTCCAAGAGAGACGCTGCCTGGGGAAAAGTCTGTGGCCTGCGTGTACACAAACTCAGATTAACAGCACACAGAGGTCCCTTCTGACCTTAGCCTGTGAGGCTACAAATTCCTCCTTCCACTCATTAGCGTGGATCACAAAATACATGATTTAAAAGCAGCAACGTAAACAACTTAAAAATTAACTGCATGCTATCGATCTCCTCTCAACAGGAATCATTCAATACCAAATTTGCTGGGAAATTCTTGACCGCATCCCTTCTGGTTTTATCTGCAGTGCTTCCACACATTAAGTGAGGTTGCTCAGAGTACAGGGAAGGGAAAAGCACTTGATATTCCCTGCAAAGAACATGTGGAAACATAGAGGTCCATCAGAACCGTTTTAATATCCAGTTAAATTACGTTTAATGAAAAACTAACCATAAATGGCTCAGCTCTCCGGCTTGCCCTCAATACACGAGCAGCGTGAACACCCATTTTCAGATTAAGCCCGGCCTGATGGAAGTCAGTAAGAAATTTGTGTCGGCCTAGACCTTGCCCTTTGAGGGCTGGTGCCAAACGGGCGCTCATGTGCCACGGGCCCCGTCTCAGTTTGGCAGCTCGCAGGGGATTTGGAGGCCCTGCGCTTGGCAGCAGCGCTGGGCAGCCCTCCCTTTGCGGGCTGGCGCTCTCCCTTCCTGCAATGCCCTTCAAGGGTTTATTTTTCCACGAGCAAAAAGAATACAGAATGCGTTTCTGCGTATGATTAAAAATTCCATATCCTGCTCGCTTGGCATTCAGGCAGTGTGCACACAGAAGTGTGCTACAGCGATCCTCCACGGGGTACAGCAGCAGCGTGATGGTGCCAGCAATAATTCCAGAGCAGCTAATTTAGTACCAGCAATTCCCAAAAGGTACCAGGAAAGCATTTTCTTCCTCCTCCTCTGACTGTTAACCAGTAAGATTTATTAGATGGTTCTGCCGAATGGAAATCTTTAATAAAACTTAGGCTCGGACTGAACAGCACAACAAAAACAGGGTTGGTTTGTGGATTTTTTTTTCCTCTTCTTTTTAAATAAGCCCTTGTTCTTGAACAGTGAAGCATGGTGACTCCTGCGCCTAACTACCAGGCAGCGCTAACGTACGGCACCAGCTGCAGCCTCCCCCAGCTGCTTCATTTCCTCACCACAAAGTTTGTGATGACTTTGGGTGCTGGAAGGGGCGAGAGCCCAGCTTGTCTGGACAGCAGTTTCCAGGTGAAGCTCCCCAGCAGCCACACGCTGTAAGCACGCAGCGTTTGCAGCTGGAAACCTTGGTGGTCCAGAAGGGAAAAACCAAAATCTTCCGGCATATCTGCAGGAGATGTGTGGCCGGGACTGTGCTGAACAGACAGCTGATGAGAACTGCAGCGCCCGGCTAATGGCAATAATTTCTGCAGCATGCAGGATTTCTGTGTGCATTTGAGCATAACTGATACATGCAGAGCACTGAAGCCATTACTGATGTGCGGCAGACTTTGGAATAAAACGTTGCTGGTTTTCAGCAACAAGTAGCAAGGCCACAGGATGGTTTGGGATCGCTAGAAAGTGCTCGCGGAATATGGGAGAGTGTAACTGGAACTTGGCCAAAACACCCACACTCATCATCCTGCTCCAAGAAGTGGCATGATAGCCTCCTAATTGACCGTGACTAATCTGGACCCTCATTTATCCATCTAATTGTGAAGATGACACCTCTGGCAGCACAACGCGGCCACCCACGCGGGAGCCTTCCCA
The DNA here is from genome assembly GCF_964035555.1 of Netta rufina. Taxonomy (NCBI): domain Eukaryota; kingdom Metazoa; phylum Chordata; class Aves; order Anseriformes; family Anatidae; genus Netta; species Netta rufina. The sequence continues at coordinate 114,092,050 of NC_140125.1, forward strand.
AACACCGCAGCCTGCTGCCAACCCGGCTGCAAACAGCCCCAGCAGCACAGCCACCGACCTGGGATGCCACTTGGGCATCCTGGCTGCTACCACTCATGGCAACCATGGTGTTTCTCCTCACTTCCACCTCACAAATCCATGGGCAGGTTTCATGGGAAGGTCCCTGGATGAAGCAGGAGCTGCCCTGGTGAGCTGGCACCCTGCATCCTTCAGTTAACGTTTGCAGTGAAACCCTTCTGAAGCCTTAGGGCGAGGAAGAAACCCACCCACTAATAAATGCAAGGTGCTGGCATGGTTTTTTGTTGTTGTTGTTTGTTTCTTCTAAACAAATTTTATGTCTATTGAACTGATAATGTTTAATAACCTTTTTGGACCAACTCCAATAAACTGGTGAGTCCGTGAGCACACAGGCACAAGTGAGGCGGGAGAAGAGCTTTGTTTGTAGCCCCAGAATATATTAGTTTTTTTGTGAATCAGAACAACATGATAATTCAGCCATTTCAGATCTCTTTCACAACCCCAGATGTTACAAAACAGGATTTCTTTTTCTTTTCTTTTTTCGTGTTTCCTGATAAGGCTGATGTGATCTTTAGGACTAAGCAGGAAATTTTACAAGAATAATAATAAGCAAACTTTGCTGGTGCTCCCACTGCTTGGTGCTGTCGTGGCACCGACACGGCCATGCAGAGATGTGCTGGAGCAGGAGCTCCCAGGCACTCGCCTCTCAAACATCCTCTGTTTGACACCCTCTGCTTCGGGCTGCTTCCAGATTACTGCCCACCAGGACACCTCTGCTAGAAGGTGGTGTTGAGTGAAAAGCAAAGGGCCCATAACACTCTTGAAGGGAAGGTAGCCATCAAGCCGACTGCTGGCTCCCGTGTGCCAAGGCTCCATGCTCAAGCACTGTTAGGGCAGGGTTTGCTGAGACGCCGAGAAGTTCAGCGGGCAGGAAGGTTGTTGGTCTCACGTGGTTAAATAAATTGATGAAAAATTAACCCAAAGTCAACGACTCGCTTTGTCCATCAAGATGTTTAATGGGCAGCTGGCAGAGGGGGATCATCTCTGCCACCTGTGTGCTTAACCTGGGGAAGGACTGGAAGGTGGGTCCGTGGAGAAGCGATGTAGAGGGTGTCCAGCTTACACAAGCACACCAAAACATCGACAGCCAGGCACCCACCAGCCCTTCCCACACCTTGGCATCACCAGGATTTTCTTCGGAGCGTGACGTGCAGCTTGGTGGAGGTCAGCAGAAGGACTGGCCTGGAGGTGGCCACCTCATGGGGACAGTCACAGAGCAGCCCGCTGGCACTGCTCGTGGTTTGGGCAATCACAGACCCCACAGTAAATCGGGTGACTTGCCTGTAGGGCCACAGGTGAAGGCTCTACCCAACTCCCCAGGGAACAGAAAGCAGGGTAATCATCTGCAAAACACTGAAACGTTTTCCTGGAAGGAGTGCACAGAGCGAGCTCCGTTTTGATGACGGTCACCTTCACCCGGGGTGTGCTGCTGGGTGGTGCGGGTCGGGGTGCAGTGGAGCTGGGCAGGTCACTGTCCCCGAGCTGCCGGGGGGCTGCGTCTTCCCCGGGGAGGTTGTGCGGTGCAAGGCTTCGCTCCTTCCCAGGTTCTGACAGCCTGTAATCATTTTATCGCTCAGGATTAATGGCACCGAGCAATAAACTTGCATCCTAATTATTGTAATTATTTCTTTCTTTGTACGTCAGCCTTGGTAACGATGTTTTTACAGCCGATGGGATGGAAGGGAGGGGAGAGAAGAAATATTGTCACAGTAATGAAGAGAGAGCAATGAGCGCTCGCCTTTCCACTCGCTGTCCTTAGGGTTTTCGAGCCCACTTGAGTTTCCTGTTCCCTAAGGTCCCAGAAATTAACAGTGATTGTCCTAATATTGCAAAGTAGCAGCAATCTAGGACTAAATTCCTAATTGATCTTAAGTACCTACCTCCCACTTTAGCCCTGGAGATGCCTGAATATCTCCACGTCCCCTGCGCACGTAAGTACCCGCTGCACTCTCAGAACTGCCTGTTTCTTGACAGCAGGAGGAGCTCACTGTTTTTCTTAACCCCGGGCATGACTCACGAGCTAAGTGTTATGCCAACCTTATCTATGGCAGTTGTGTTCGGAGAGGGCAGGAGCTACTCTAATCACCATTTAAAATTCATACAGCCTTTCAGAGGGTGGAATTCAGCATCTGCTTCTTCCCCGATGCATTAGCACCATTCTGAGAGGCTACAACATGGAGCTGCTTTTCTCAGTTGCTGGTCAGGAATTTCTGTCAGTGCCATAGCCCAGGCGCTGGAGAACGAGAGCAGTCGTAGCCCACCCACTGCAACCCCAAATCCAGGATACAAGCTGAGGAGGACACCAGGAGGGTGTGCTTGGCTGCTGTAAGGTGGCAGCAGCTCTGGCTTAGAGCAGCTGCTGCTGAACACACCAGAGGAGGCTTTACTAGAAGAAATGGGGGCAGCTGAGATGCTACATAAACACCTGTAAAGCACCCATGTCCCTGTTTAAGCCCTGTCAGTAGATGCCTAAGGAGATACAGGGCACCTAGGGCCAGACCTCAGCTAGGTGGCACACAGCCAGCCAGCAGGGGCTGGTGGCATTGGCACCTGGACACAGTCCTCCTTCTGTCCATCTCCTTCCTCCATCCAGGTCCCATGCTCCCTCCTGAACCTCCTGGGGTAATGAGCAGTAAGCACGAGACAGGCTCAATATGTCAGTGGCATGGCCAAAAAGGTCTCCTTCTGTGCGGTGTCCGGTGCTGTCACCTCTGCCAGCGTCTCTACCAGTAGATTAAAATTAGCTCAGGCTGCTCATGAGCAGGAGTTTTCATCAACACTGATGAAAATGGCCCCGGGCTCCAGGTTGACATTTCCTGTATTTTCCCCTTATTAATAATTCTGCAGCCAGCTCTTTGTTTTCTTTGTTCCAGTGTGTGTTTGGTTTTCCTCTTTAACTCAGCAAAGTTGCTAAATTCATCCATTCTTTTTTTTTCCTCTCATTTTGTTGAGGGGCAGCACGGTAAGGACTGATCAGTGTTTCTGCAGAGAGCCAAGGCAGCAAAGCTGCACCACAGTCCATCTCTGCCACGGGATCTCTTCCATCCAGCACATCCCAAACCATACCCCAGTTAAAATAAGCTGCCATCTCCTTCAGCCATGCTGTTAAAAAAACAAAGTGAAGTACAAACAGCAAACAGTATCCTGCAGCCCCATTTCCAAGTTCACAGCCTGCTGCTCTCAGGCTATTTGAGCAGGGGTTGGAGCATCCTCCCCATGGCATCCTGGCTACAAATCCCAGCTTGTCTTGCTTCTAAATATTAACTTGTTCCAAGAGCGTTGGGTTCCTCCCCATAAATATCTTAGTCCTAAACCTGAACAAGTCATCTGGTTTCATTTAGGTTGCAACACAGCTCGCTGCAGCCATTTCAATACCAGCACTCCACTTCATTGCCAAGAGGCTGATTTCTAGCCCCTGTAAACTTGAGAGACCCTTCAGAGGGGCCCAGAGGTTATTAACACCCCGCTCTGGTGCAGTTTTTAATTGATAATCATCACACAGGGACACCCCCTGCGCTGAAGGTGCTGTTCGGGCTGGTCGCTTGCTCCACACCAGGCCTTGTGAGGCAACTCCTGACAGCTGCACCACCACACGCAGCCCTCCCCGTACAGCACACGGGCACCAGTAGCACTGCTGGGACAAAACCCATGCCGATAAACACACGTGTGCCTGATTTATGGGGCAGCTCATCCTGATCATCCTGTGAAGGATGCGAGGCCTGGTGTGGGCCCCGCCGGCCCCAGCTCCGGCTCCTTCAGAGACGGCTTCGTGCTCCTTCGGAGCCATCTTTCAGGATGACACTTGTTTTCCTCAAGTCCTCGTTCTTCCCAATTTCTCCCTGACGTTTCAAAAATAATTACCAGTGGTTCAGTAAGTTCATTAGCAAACTCCCTTAAGACCTTGGGCTATGTATCATCCAGCCCTGCTGATTTGTGGATAGGCTCTAATCAAGTGCTTCAAGTCTCTCTCGCCCTCCTCCTCCTTTCAGATTAACAGTTATTTTGACAAGATTCTCATTATTTCCCATTTCCTGGTGGTATCCAGGGACTAGGCTTATTTGAGTCCTCGCTGTTGTCATTGTGGGTTTATTTTTAACCTACGGCTCTGCTTCTTCACAAGGACATCAGAGCTTTGTGTTCTTCAGAAACGCAGCTTTTTTCCGTGCCACTTGAGTCCCAGTTCATCCAGGGTCTTCTAGGGCTCTGTGTCTTTTGCCTTTGTCACTTCTCATTCCTCTTCTTCCCACTGCTCCAAAATCAGCCAGAAGACATAAATTTGCTTTAACCAAGCCCGAAAGGCTTACTACCCTTCTCTGTCTACTTCGATCTAGGCCACCTTCTTTGGGGCAATTAATTTCTCATCTTTCTCCCTTTTCCTTTTAAACCCCACTCTGTTCCTAGAAAGGATTTTCCCCCTCCAGACACCAACCACCACCACCCCCATCCAGCTTTACAGGGTCTTTAAATGTCAGCTGCTTGCAGGAGATGCTCTCCCCACATCTCCTTTCGGTCTAAGATTTTCCTCTCCACAGCCCAATTTTGGTGGCCTTTTGGGACCTGCTCTTGCCCTTTTGGAAGTCAGCACCAGAACAAGGCACTGAAGATCAAGCTGACCGACATTTTTCTTCCAAATACCTTTCACACCTCTGCCCCTTCCCTACTACCAATAGCTTACTGGCTCCTAGATTAGCCCCAGCCTCGTTATCCTCAATTTGCAAGAGATTTCTGAGGTTGAATACTTTCATTTTAAGCATGCAGTAAGGTTTTTGTTTTCTTTGGACATAGGATTAGAGGTGCACATCCCCGAGCGCTGCTCAAGACACGTGTCCCCCGGCATCCTTTTCTCCCACTTGGCAGCACTCCTGCCCCTTGCCTTCCAGCACAGCAGGGGGAACAAACCAGCAAAGGGGAAACCCTTGGGCAGTGAGGACAAAGCAGCAGCACCTCCCTCCTGAGAGCGGCTGGGGAAGGAGCAAAAGAGCACCTGGGGAGGGTATTCCCCCAACCCTTTTGTAGGATTCATTGCTTATCAGAGGGGTAATTGAAGCAAGGATTTACTTTATGCTACCTGAGGAGGCAGGGACCCCAAGGGGCAGCTGTGATCACTTTGGTGTGTGTGCAAATGGTGTTATGGGACCCCTGTCCTTGTACCTTTGCTACAGATATGAGATGTTTTTGTCCTGTTTGTTGCTGCTATTTAAATGACAGACATTTACCTACCTTGAAGGACCATGAAAAAGATTAATTTGGGGGAGGGAGAGAGAAGGCAAAGAATTGCCCACATAGCTTTATATAAATAAGAAATGTATTCATAGTATATCCCTTATTATTAAATACGTGGGATTTTTTTTTTTAAGCATAAAAAGAGAATTGTTTGGCAAGACCACTAACTAAAACTTTCTTTATTAAAAAATACAGCGCTGTGGTTCTCGATGGAAAAATTTACGCCACCGGTGGGATTGTTAGCAGCGAAGGACCTGCCCTGGGCAACATGGAAGCCTATGACCCTAAAACGAATACCTGGACACTTCTACCAAATATGCCGTGCCCTGTGTTTCGACATGGCTGCGTAGTAATCAAGAAGTACATTCAGAGCGGCTGACACAACCGAGGAGTCGGATGGAGAACTGTTTGTACCTGTTGAGAGCAGGCAAGGAGAACACTACTACTAATCACAAAAGCAGCAAAGACAGCCAGCCAGTGAACATATTGCTCTAAAGTCTTGAATAGTGTCTACATTGAATGTAGAAAAATCATCCTCACCTTTTGGTGAACGAGGAGCAGAGAGCTCCGTGCTATGTAAGATATTGTAACAATAATACAAGTGTGTCACTAGATGTTATAGTGGCACTTGTTCTGGACGTCGGCTTTTGGTCAACCCAGGTGCAATAGAATTTCACATATTTTTTAAGCTGGGGAAGAGAGGAAAAAAATAATCTGCATTTTACTTCTAGAGCTCAAGCTTGATTCTTAAAATAACCGTGCAGATTAGTTTTACTATTACACTTTAGGCATCAATCTATTTGAAAGGTCAAAGTGTCCTTACCACTTTGATTCCTACATTTGTTTTTAACAAATACACGCTTTTCAATACCAATGACTGAGAGAAATCTTGTGTGACAGATGGCTTACATTGATGTCAGTCTTCCATCAGATCAAATGAATATTTCAGTTCTCTAGAGCAGAGCCCAGAAGGGGGGAAGAGGCGGGGGCTGGGGAGAAGAGGAGCCATCGGTAACACAATTCCATGTAATATGAGGGGAAAAAAAGGTCTGTTGGGCTGGATGAATTTCTGCTCCCGGCGATACTTGTGTGGGCACGCACGCATCTGTTTGCAGCGGGGCTTCTAGCGTTTCCTCACGGTTCCTGCTGACGAGCAAACCTGACAGTGCTCAATCCCTGGAACATGAAAACGGTTTCCAATCCGGAGGCATCCTCCCGGTTCTGTGGATCGGGGTGGTGGCAGGGTGGCAGCATAGAGTGGGATTCCCACGTTTTCAACAAGCAGAGGAGCAGATGCCTCCGGCTGCGGCTACACACTCCATTTTGGCTCTCAACCAAAATTCCTTACGCTGGGACAGACGCCACTATCGGTTCCTTTTATGTAAAGTCTGAGAAGGTTTTTTGTTTTTGCTTTTTTTTTTTTTTTTTTTTTAAGTTTCCCCATAGGTGTGGAAATCTTACCTTATTTACAGATTTTAAACACACAAGTTTAAATCCCATGGTAGAAAAATGCATAGACTTAAGCCCAGTATAAGAGACATAAAATGATTACTATGTAGAGTTGTAAGTATATGCACAGCACAGGGGTTATATTTTTATATATATTAAAATATTGTCTATCCAGAGAGCATTGTGATGTGGAAATTCTTTATAAATTTATACATGGAAGGATCAAATGGGAGATGGAGTGGGAAACACAGAGGGGGCAGGGGAAAGATTCTTAAAGTTAAAGAATAGGAAGTAACCCCAAGCTAAGGATTGCCTGATTTCTTTCCAAGTAGAGGGAAAAAAGTTGCCATTCTTGCCTTTGCAGACTCCAAACTCCAAACACCATGCCGGTAATTCAAGCAGGAGGTCCTCTACAGGGTGTGGGTGAGATCCTACAGTCAATATCTGGTTGAATTTCATACCAAATACATTCGCCTTTTTATACTGAGGGAGGTCTGCCTACAGCTTTGGGGAAATCAATGCAGATATTAGCTAATCATCTTATTTTATTAATAATCGTTTATAAAATAAAATAAAATAAAATAAAATAAAATAAAATAAAATAAAATAAAATAAAATGAAATTTGTATCTTGCAGTATTTAAAGAAAAAAAAAAAGTGCTCAAGTCAGCTGAGTCAAGCTCTCCGGTGACTCAAGTCTCTCATTTTGACAGTGAGGTTCCAGCCTTTGTTATGCAGTTGTTTTATTTATTCTTTAAAAAAAATAATAATAAGCACAACAAAAATTATATACTAGTATGTCATTTAAAGTATTTATGTCAAACAGGGTGCAAGTGTGAACCTAACGATTGGAGCACAAGTTTCTAACTGCCTGGGGCAGGACTAATTTTAGTGTTGGTGTGTGTCTGCCTCCAAAGGAGGTGCTACCTGTCAGCAAGACCTAAACACATTCAACATTTCCAATTTAGCTTATTTCTTCATTTCTCACACTGGAACAAAACTGGCTATTTCTGTGAATAATATTAAAAACAGGGTTATCTGTAATGGTATTGTATATAGTTTATGTTTACTGTTAAGTTCTTGTTATATTATAATAAATATATTTATAGATCTAGATTCAGCATCCAGATTGGGTTACTTTTGTCACGAGTCAACAAGAAACAACTTTGCATCAATGGTTACTGCCTCTTTCATCCCGGCCAGGGATGAAATTATTTTCATTCCAGCTAGTTTCTCTTGCAAATCTCAAAATTCATTGCTAATATTTAAATGCTCAGCAGTTTCCAAAGTGCTCCCACGCTCGTTTCGGAGAAGTCCTTAGAAGTGAATTTGGATTTTATTCATCGAGAGCGTTTCTTCTTCATCTCCCTATTTCCCCAAACTTGCTATTAAGCAAAGAGCAGAAGGGCTCAAGATCATTTAGCAAACTAACTCGAAGCTTTATCTCAAAACGCTGCTAAACAGCTTTTTGCTTTTTTTTCTTTTTAGTGGAAGTTGGGATTTGCAGCGCACGGCAGCTGCGATGTCTGAAAGATGAAAGCCGCTTTTGCCCTGTGTCAGAACGGCTCTGTCTCAGGGCAGGAGCTCAGCGATTCACTGGACATGGCTTTGAATGCGTGGTTAAGTACAACCATTCCGGGCTTCTTTGATGTTTCATTAGGGCATCATCCGGCGACTGTAAAGTTGGATGTGGAAGAAAGATGAGCCAAATATAGCTAGCCTCAAAATACCACTGCCGTGGAACAGTTCATCTGGATATTCACGGGCACTATCTGCTATGCACATTAACAGAAATAACCTCACACACATGGAAATTGTCCCGGTTCCTTACAGAGCACATCTGCGCACATGTTTAAGACTTTGACTGCAGTTGCTAAACGTTTTAGTTCAGGCTCAGGTTGAACAGCCCGTGCAGATTACTAAAAGCCTCGCAATTCGGTGTTACACACTCACGTAACCCAGCCCAGGTGGGGCGAGCGGCCAACCTTTCCCTCACCACGCAAGGACCTTCCTCAGCACTACTCAATACCGCTTGGTAGGCCGAGCAAGACACAGGCTACATGTATTTGCTTTACTTGTACGTGGAAATTATTTTAGCTCCCCTCGGGGAAGCTGGCTGGGAGCTCTTGCCAAACGAATCGTGTGCCCAGATCTGCTCAGAGATTTTTCTCCTTAAAAGCTTGAAGAGATTTGGGGGCCGGGCTGGCTCTGCAGCCCGGTAGTGATAAAAACCCTTTTTGTTGGCTGGTTCAACACACTCTCAGGGGAAGGAGAGCCGTCTCCGACCAGGGCTGGTCTCTGCTTTCTGGAAACCACCCACACCTGATGACTTACAACCCATCTGCCTTTCCCCCCTCGTTTCATCTAGCGGCAAGCACCACTAAACCCTCAGCAACGCCATCTTTTAATTAACTGCGGCTAGGTGTTAAGGCTGAGCTTGGCAGCGTGCGGTCGGAGCAACCTAATTAGCGCGTTCATTACACTTCAGCTTGCTCCGGGTGCAGCCGAGACGGAGCGAGGTGAGCGGGAGCCACCACTTCCAGCAGCCGCCAGGATTAGTGGGGACAGGAGCTGGAGCCTGAGCACTGCTGCGGGTGATGAGCAGCGCCACAACGCCCACAGCCCGCTCCGAGTACTTACCCACCCACCCTGCCTCTCGTGAAGGATTTCTCTCCAAGTTGGACCCACTCCCAAAGCCTTACTCAGCTTTCTCTAGTGCAGGGGGAAGCTCTCCCGGAGCCGTCTCGCCTCCACACCACGAGCCGAGCAAGGTGATAACACTCGCGCGGGGGCCGAACCCACAAATGGCACACGCAGCCAAGTGCTGGCGGGCCGCAGCGACACCAGCCCTGCACCACTCGGACATTTTCACAAGTTGTCGCACTAAAACAAGCGCCTTAAATTGCTCTGCCACCCTTAAGCTTGCCCCTTAATGCCTCCTTTCCCATCTCAAGGTAGCTCAAAAACAGGGGAGGGGGCTGCCTCGGGACAGGACTCCCACTACACCAAGTGAGGCGCTGGTGTCCATCTTTTGATAGCACGCCTCAGTTTTTAGTGATTCCTGTTTAGCTAGCGGGTTTCATGTACGCAAACAAATTCCTATTTTCTTCATCTAAATAAATTGTGTTTTAGTCGGTGCCGGCCCTACACGCAGAGTTAAATGTTTTGGCTCCGTTACTGCCTCGGAGAAGGAAGCTCCAGTGCTGTCATCGAGCCAAATCTGCCTCTGAATTTTTCATTAGTGGGGGTCTCCGCAATAAAGGTTTGAAAGGCTGCCTGCTGGTTTTAATTTCATCATCTGTTACTATCAACCAATGTTCTCCCTTCCTTCGGAGTTCAGATTCCCCATCTTACACGGCCAGATTCATCCTGGCAGCGACACCAAACTCTTTCACGACCTGTCCAGAGAGCAGCGCTCACAAATAAAAAAAAGGGGGAGTTGTAAGTAATTAATACAGAAGCAGGAATTGTGATGACAAGCAGGGGCTAAAACATGTAGGTTTGTAAAAACTAATAGCTCCTACAGATAAAAGGGAACTGATTCCTCTACAATTTGGGGAACTTAGGGACCCTGATTTGTAATAGGTCCTTGTGCTTGTGGGCAGCACCAGAGGAAGGCTCAGTGACTGAAGTCCTGAAGGCTGCTGCACCAAATGGTTTAAACCCTAGGAGTTCAATGAGCATCATGCTCCACCAGAAACACCGGCCCTCCACGCAAGTAGAAATAATGAGCTTCTGCAAATCAAGCCTGGATTTCAAGGCACGCTGGAATTCCCGTAGCCATTCTGTTTCCATTAAGAGAGCTCCTTTTTAGTAAGTTATTTACTTTCATGGCCGATGAACGCGCTGTTCCATTACTCGTTGACACCGAGTTCAGTTCTACCTACTGCAGTTTATCCCCAGCCTTTCTGTTTACGTATGGGAACGCATCAATGCCTCGTGCAGGCTTTCCATGGAAAATGAGGGGTGGAAATGTGCCGGGGAGTGTTTGGGAATGACTCACGTTTCTGTTTTCTGTTCGGAAAGACCTTTGCTACGGGGATTAGGATGTCATTTCCAGACTGCACCCTACCTACAGAGAACATGAGGCTTTCCCTAATGGGTACTGGTTTTCAGATTCAGGTGACTTACATTTAACCACCTCAAGAAAGCCCAGAAGGCTCTGCCCTGCTGACACTCGTTTTTAATAGCACTTGGAATACCTGGGTGTTTCAGAGGGAGTGCTGATAACGCACCAGTTATCAAAAGGGCGAGTGAAAGGACTGGGTAATTATAGGGCATTCACCTGACATCAATCCCAAGCAAAAATGGGAAGATGATATCTGACTGAACTGATCGCATATCAAAGAGATAAGGATAAATACGATATTTTGGAGAAAATAGGGCTGTATCACACAAACCTGATTTCATTCTCCAACAGGATTACGCATTTGATTGATAAGGTAATAGATTTTCAACAGCAGGTGACAAAATACATCAACTTTCTCGCTGTACAGTATTCAGACAGCCAATATTAAGCGGGCTAAGAGTAGGCAGATTAATTGAGGAATATCTAATCCGGTCAAGTACTTCCCACTTTGGTTTGTCTAGTTTGCAGGGATCCTCTTCCAACTTCTTAATGGAAAACGTTGACGTAAATCGCTGGTCATAGACCTGCAGAAAAAAAGAGACTAGCAGAGAAGATAATTAGGGCAGAACAAGTCAGATGTATCCAGCTGGCTCCTCTGGCTGGCTGGGACCCCTAAACCCAACCTTATTTAAATAAAACTAAATGGGACTGAGACAGGTGGGAACAAGGGATGCTCATGAAAGCTGTAAGTTGGAGAAGAATCGAGCAAGAAGAGCTCCCAGTCCAATTTCCCACTGTAAGAGGACTAAATTGATCTTTGGATGTGTAAAAAGGGGATCGGTGAGCAGGAGCCCGCGATTGTAGCTCTCTATATGGCACTGGTGGGACCGATGCTGGAATATCACATCAATTTCGACCGTGAACAAATGTTTTAGGAGATGTTGAAAAATTGACCCACTGCAGAGGAGTCACAAAATTGACTTAGAGGCTGGAGAAAAATGCAGTGAAAGCCACAAAGAGCTCATTGTGCTCAGCAAAAAGACGACTGAGAGGCTACTCAATCATGGTGTCATAGCGCATTAGTATCTTCGGGGGGCTGTGGGGGGAAGCCTCACTAACCGGGAACAGACAGCAAAGACAAGAAGCTGTGCCTGCGAGCGAGGAGCAAGGCTCGGTTCTACCCATGAGCTTAACCATTTGATGAAAGGCTCAAAGACAGACGTACAAACCGCCCAGATCAAGGCTTCCCTGGAAAGACTGCTCGGCCAAAGAGGAGGTAGCAGACCCTGTGCATGAACAAGGTTAAATCATATGCACCATGGCATCCATTTTCTGCTTACACTAAATCTGTGTGAATAGACCTGATTTTCTGCACCAAATTGTGAAATATTTACACCATCGTTTGGTGTCAGAGCTAAGAGTCATCGCTTCCACTTCCAAAAGTCATCCACAAGCATCGAAAAGATTTAACACCAGGATTTATGCTCAGTTTGTGCTTTTGTAGCTGTCCTCTGAGCCTTGCTTTTATTTTAAAAAGCTTTCTGCCTTCTGGACACGTGCTGAAGTGCAGAGCAGGACTCTGAAGCTCTCCAACCCTGACCCAAAGGTTAGGCACTCGTTTTGAAGCTATTGTGTCCCCGGTGTTTCATGTAAATGCAGGCTTCATGCTTACATTTCTGGTACTTAAAACGTCCACACAAAACAGCAATTCAGGAATAAACTGATGCTAATAGCCACAAACAATCACCTAACACTTCCTTCACCTCACCAAACGTCTCATATTGTCACAGAGCATCCCATCAAAGCTCACTTCAGAACTGTGTTCAGAACATAAAGCCGACTGTTGACTTGTCCTTGTCCATCACAATCAGGTATCCCCGCTCCTCCACCAGCCCCCATGCAGCAGGCACCCTACAAGGCACAAACACCATCAGCAATGCCCTTACAACAGAGAGCTGGGGCTTTGGAGACCACAAACTGTTCCTCAACTGAAGCAACATGATTTTCTTAACCCTCTACGAAGAGGCTCAGTTTCTTAGCAAATTAATTCAGTCCAAATTCAACGTATGTACATTGAATTAATTTTCTCTATCTTCATCTCTGCTTTACTTCCTTTACTGAAGAGCTAATTCAAAGGGGAGGCCCTTTCAAGAACTTCCCTGAGTTTCTCCATCCCAATCTAGAGTCCCAAAGCCAGAGGGTCACTCGGTCTCCTCCAGGCTCCCACTTCTATACAGGGTCAGACATCTCCAGGTTATAGCAAAATTGAAATTTTACCTTGATGCAAGGGCTGTTTCAGCACGATGAATTCAGCTCCACAAAACCCCAATGACAGATGGCGTGAGCCTTCTCAGCAGCCAGCCAGCCTCAGGGACCCAAACCCATCTTGTGCACCCTCTGCCAAATTCCTGACCGCTCTAAGACCAAGGTGACCACCGCAAAATTCGGAGAGGAACCCACCCCAGAGCCGTCCCAGCTCCTGCTGTATGCCCACACCCCCCAGGGGCAGCGCTCCCATCCCAGATGCAGCCTCCCCCTTTTCTCAACCTGCCCTGCTGCTGGAACTGAAGGTGAGGAGCCTTCCAGCACAGGTTAACTCAAGGCTATTTCTTGCATTTGAACCTCCAGATCAGCTTTGTTCCAAATCAGCATCCAAATGTTAACAAATTTTGAGAACAGCAAGGTTTACACGAGCACTAAAAGCACTGAATCCGTCTGAAATCCCAGTATCTTAGCATGTTCTTTTACTATCGTAATTCTCTACTATCAAAGCAAAGCTCAATATAGCATAAACCAAACGCGTTCCTAAAATAAATGGGATGTAGTAGTAGTCGCAGCCGTTTGCTGGCACTGGGTTGAACTGAAACACACTCCCTATGCAAATCATCACACTAAAAAAACTCCTCACCTAGAAATGGAATGAGGCTGAATTAATTAGCGTTAAAGTTTATAATCCCTGATTTTTACATAATAGTTACATGACCACAAGTGATGCATAAAAAGGGGAGAAAAATGAAGTGTTTGACTTGGTTAATCAGTTCATAACTTTACTGATTTGCCTTTCAGAATTCATTCACAGGCGGTGCTAGCTTAAAGCCCCAAATACTGCAAGTCCTGATCCAAATCCTGCCTGAGATAGAAAACAAAAGGATCTCATTTTTAACTTATTTAAATAAATTATCTGAGCGTCTTAAAGGAAAAAAAAAACAGAGGACGTGGAGCATTTCAAATTTAAGGCAATACAGGAAATTGCATGCCAAAACTACGTCACGTGCAGAAGCCAACAGCAGGCGGCTGCGGGTTTAAGCAGCGAGCACTTGACAGATCAGGCTGCTGCTCCAGTTTTTCCTAAGGCTTTATCAACCACACCTGATGAAGCCCAACTACTGCTCACCAAGTCGTGCTTTTGAAGCACCAGAGCTCACTAAGGGTTTTTCCGAGAAGGGTTTTCCAGTGCCAGGTGAAGTGCCGTGCTGCTGCCTGCGGGGCACCCAGTTCTGTGCCCGTCAGGCCCAACAGTGGGGCTGGCCCTGCTGACTTGAAACGGGCCCAGCCTGTGGCACATGACAATGAGCATCTAATTGTGCTGTCACAGCTGCATATAAAAGCCAAGTCAGACATGAAACAAGTTCCTGCCCTCTTACTTAGCCACTCTTTTGCCCAAGAGCCCTATAGCTTAGAAACAGAGGAAAAGAGGGAAGGGAACAGGAGTGTTGTATGTCCTACACCTCAAGAGAGGCCATAACGTATCTATGCAACGGCTTGTCATGCTCTGTTCCACGTTACATAAATTACAAGCAGTTACCTACCTCTGGATAAACTGCCACAAGAGTTCCCATATCTGTGGGTTGAGTGAACTTCCATAACCCCCAGCAGCTTTATCAGAATTATCAGAGGGGGGAAACTAAAGCAATTTTTAGATATACTTAAGTTATTCTTACAAGAAAGGAGAACTATGATAAATAGGAATGAAAGAGGATTCCTTTAAAAACCTCTCATGAGAAACCCTGGTGCTTGAATGTTGACGTACCGTAAACTGTCCTGGGTGTTTCCTGTAACTGAACACATTTTCTAGGACTTCATAACTACACAACATTAATAACTTCAGAGCATTTCTGTTACTCACTTACCAGCACACAATGCTAACTTCATTTCTACAGTCAAAATTAATCAGAAGTGTTTTTCTTTAATGGACAAACACTGAAAGCAAGAGGTACGGATTAAAACACTCAACGTAACAAAACAGCAAGACCCCAGAGTAAAACATGTCAGCTGCGAAATCAAGGAGGTCTGGTAAGAAAAGGATTGAAATCAGAAAACAGCAAGGAGGTAGAGTTTCTTTTAAATACAACATGTTTGAAGGAGCTAAAGCTGTGTTTTCTTGTCATCTTTATTCAAGTATTTCACAGCAGTTATATTACAAATTACAGTAAAATGTTCAAAATTTCCAGAAATTCAAAAAATTAAATAACTTACTTCAAACTAACGTAAAATGAAGTCAAAATGCAAAACATCAATTTAAACACAGTTCTGAATAAAACTATAGAATCCAAAATATACCATAGTTGATGAAGGAAGTCTACTTAATCCACGAAGTAGACACACATTAATGAAACCAAACAGGACTCCCCAATGTCTAAATAACCCAATGTACAAGATACAAAAGATGCAAGTACAAGCCCAAATTCAAGCTTACGTTTTGATTACAAAATAAAATAAAATTAGAAAAAAAAAAAAAAGGACCATCAGCTGCAGGACCTGCCGTTCAGAAGACCGAAGGTAAAACCAGAGCTGACCCACCAATTTAATTAAAAAAAAAAAAAAAAAAAAAAAAAAAAAAGGAAGACGGGATATGACAAAAAACAGTAATCCTATAAATACATTGGCATATGAGGAAATCAAGTAACAATACAGAAGACACAAAACAAAACGAACAAAAAAAATTAATCACAGGTGAGATTCAAGCTTGCAAATACAATTAACTCCATAGCCATCAACTTTACCCAAGAGCAACTCTATTATCTCCAGGACAGCCCCGCCAACCCCGCAGAGAAGTCACCCTTCTTCTGGGTGGCCACGTTTCACTGACCCCAGCGCAAGGACTCCCACAGGAGTTTATTTGCAATTTTCACAACAAGAAACAAGGAAGAGAGGTCAATTTGTACAAACTCTTGCCAGTGCTATATGGCAAAAAAAAAAAAAAATTAAAAACGTACAAAGAGTAAACAAGTTGAGACCACATGGATAGATTAACAGCTGCTTTAACTCTATAACCACCAGACATCCGTAAAGGAAAACAAAACTGAAGTGTGGTTATTTGGGCTACGAAGGCGGGTATATCATTTGATTTGAGCTGTCCACTCTAACATTTGAAATCAGCTACTTTCCCCTACAACAACAGGGCAGCTCCCCCATCAGCAGGGCTGCCTCTTACGATTTTTCCCAATCAACAACTGACAGTAAAAATTTTCCTTTAGAAACCTGACCTTTTCGAACCATTTTTAATGCTAGGCATTAGCTTAGACTTGCTTTTATTCACACTCACTGGTGACTAAAATTCTCAACTGTTTTAATGCATATAAATTTATTATCATCTTAAAAATGTATGCAGTTTTATCTTCCACAAGTGCTGCTGTTACTTGAACAAAAACTTCTTTGAGTAAGTGAAACTGGAATAAATATTTTTAAAAAATTCTGCAGCAAGAACCTGAGACTTGCAAAAAACCCTTTTATCAGAAACTTGCTACAAAAAATCTGCTACATTTTATTTAATCAAATCTTAAAGTTTGTAACAATTTCCATCAAAATACAAAATGCTGTTAATGTACCAGACACAAAAATATCTCAAACAGGTATGATGCTAATAAATACTAAACAAAACATGGAAAAAATCCCCTAAACAAATGTGAGATCAAAGAATCTCATTCTAAATGTGTTTTCTGCTTGCTGTGGTTTTTAATCGCACTTTCCCACCTAAAAAATACAGCGATTCTGCATGGGTTGCATTTAGGTGTAACTAGATGTACATGAGTACTTAAAAAACTTTCTGTTTCTGCCATTAGCCATAAAGAAAAACAGTGGCGTTCGGGGGAGAAGATCTACGGTAGAACGATGTTGAAACACAATGTACAAAGCACTTTGGATTACTGCAGTAGCCCAAGGCCCGTGTTTGTTCCTCTGCAGTGGTTTGCTATTAGCCATAGAGGGGGAGACAAGTACCTTAGCTTCAGCTTGTGAATGGGAGCAGAGTGATTACAGTCCTCCATAAACACTGTTGGTAACTAAAATACAAAAAGCTGAGGTAGCTCAGTATCTCTGCAGTAGTCCAAGACTGTTTTCTCTAATTAAAAACTAATCACACTGTGTTGCATATTTCTGGAAAGACACTTCCACAGCTATGTAGGGACAGTCACGATGAATGGTTAGAGATGGTAACACCAGCCAACTTCTCTAAAAGTTTCCACTTAGGTTTGCAATAAATCAGCCCAGGTAACGTTTTAACACCGAGCTTGCGACAAAACGTGTTTTTTCTTGAAACTGCCTAGACTGTTCTCTCCAGTTTCCAGAAAGGAAAGGTTTTGAACTACACAATTCAGACCTGGAGAACCGTGGTCCGAACAGATCAATCGAAAAGGCCGTCCTCCAATCTCCTCACATTAACAGTGCTTTGCATTGACTGAGTCGTGAAGCCTAGTTTAAGCTTTACTTTCAACTTGGGCTCCAGGATTTTTACTTGGGCTCCAGGATTTTCATCGATTATAGCATCTTTTTACCTGTACAGTCCAAGCTATATTACAAACACAGAACTTCAGAAAGAAACCTGCCAGTATTAAACTTTTTTTTTTTTCCTTAAAGAACTCAAGATGGACAACAAAGAAGTGGTGGGAAAATGCTTCATTGTTAGCAACACAAAATAGTTTCACTGTGTAATTTGTTTCTAAAACAAATCTATACCAATGAAAAAGGAATTTCACCATTTTGGTAAAGTATGTGGCTTTTTTCAGTGTGTCTTAGTTTAGTTCTGTAGAGTAAGACAGGCATTATAGAACCATAATACTGGCTGCCATCCAATGAAGAGAATACAAGTCATCCTTTTGGAGATCTTCATTCTGAAGAGAGCTTTCTAACATTGCCATTTGCTATAATCCAAACCAATTGATTAGCCTTATCTTTCTCAATTGACTAAAAGGCACATTATAGGCAGTTCTAGAGAGCCTCATCTTCAAATCACTGTACATCCAGTTACTCAAGATTCCTACACCACAATGCATCATTGCCTTCTTTAGAACAAATTTTTTTTGTCCGTTACCCCAGAGAAGAGAAAGATTGGAAAAAAATTAAAAAAAGGTTGCCTGTTTAAAAATATTCAACTTAGATCTGCTCTTTCCAGTTCTCTCGTGTATGTTGGTCTCCACTTTGACTGAAGTTTCCCCAAAGATAATGCATGTAGAGTGAACAAGAGCAGAAATGAGAACAGTTTCTGTAGCACCAAAAATCTCCAAGCTGTGGCATTGTATTCTTTATTTATATCAGATACAACTATATGAAGTTCCGTTTGGTTCTTGTAGGCTGGTTGGTTTCAGGTACCTGAGACAATAGCACCAAATTCAACAGAAAGAAAAAGAGAGAGCACTTAAGACCAAGGCTCTGCACATACTTGGTGCAAATGGAAACTGAATGGCTCAGAGGACTGCTCTCCCGTGAGCAGTTTAAGAGAGGATAAACCCACCCATCTTGACGAGTTCACAGGAATGTTTCAAACACATGAACTGTTCTTTCCATCTCCTGCAAGAAACACAGAACATCAATTATACATAAATATACAGACAAAAATAAAGTTACCTTAAGTAATCATATTTACTGGGGTGGTGATCTTTTTTTTTTTTTTGGTTGGTTGGTTTTTGGTGTTTTTTTTGTTGTTGGTGTTTTTTTTTGTTTGTTTTGTTTTTTGGAAACACCAACAAATAATTCATAGGAAAATAAACATTTCTGTTCACTATTTGTGATCTGCTAGCAAAAAACAGTAAAACAGAAAACTAATTAAAGAAGCATTAATGCAGAAAAACACTCCACCATGACAGTCCATGAAAAAATCCAAGTGTAATAGGGTCACTTATATAATTAACGTATTTGATATATATTAAGAAAGTACTGCAATGGCACAGTGAACAAATTCAACTCTTACATGCCATTGTTGACCCAGCTGCAAACACAGATCTGCACAGTTTGGAGAATCAAAGTAAAGCAATCTGCCCCTAAGTACTCATGCTGGACATTTGTCTTTTTAATCTACATAACACTCAGCCCAGATTTCCAACGTATTTTAGGTGAAGACAGCAAAACAGTATGAAAATGGTTTCAAAAATATTTTGCAAGAACTCTATGCCACCCTATGTTAAAGCTTTTCCAGGTTTTGTAGTAAAATATTCATGGAGAAAAATATTTGGTGTTCAGTGATCAAACTGGAACCTCACAATTCTCGCCCCTTTACCAGCAGGGTTGGTTACCATTTGAATCAGAAAGATGACCCAAACCACTCTGCAACTAGAGCAACGTTGCTGGAGGGAAAGCACTACCAGAGTGCTTTCAGATCAGATCAGCCTACACCAACAGTAAAACGACCCACTGCCTGCTGATGTAGCCAGGAGGCCTTTGAAATGAAAATATTTCAGAGGAAAAAGGATGACAACAGAGCACAAAACTTGCAAATATCATACTGTGTTGGACATTCCCAAGACAATCATGGGTGCACTTGCAGCCCAGAAAGCCAACTGCATCCTGGGTTGCATCAGCAGAGGAGTGGCCCTGGCCAACCTGTTCTAGTGGGTGGCATCCCTGCCCATGGCAGGGGCTTGGAACTGGATGATCTTTAAATGTCCCTTCCAACCCAAACCATTCTATGATTCTACCCATAATGCCTTTCTGATACTATTTTTTTTACAGATTCCTTGTAAGATAGCTACAATCAAGCATATGTCCCATACTGCAGAAGGATGAAGGAAAATAAGTGATTTAGGAACATTCTGCAGAACCACGTTGACTACCTGAAAGTTCCTGCTTCTGCTCCATTCTTACTCTACTGGTACGTGCTTCTAAATGCTGCTGCATTCTGTTCTCCTTTTCCTCTGTTCTTTTAGGTTAAATTCTTAACCCTTTTCTGAGGAAAGCATTACTGGAAACAATCTCTGTTTTTTAAGCCATTACTATACTGAATTTTATTATTTTTATAAATACTTTCCTCAAAATCTATTTAAAGCTTTTGCATGCTAGTACAATGAACATAAATAGTTCTTGAAAAAATATTCTCACCGAAGTCAGATAAAAAAAAACTGTACAACATCACCTCAACAAGCTGTGATTTGTCATAGTCTCTACGGTGTCTGTAGATGCATTGGCTGAGGAGTGAATACAATCTCTCAAGTTGGTCAACAGTCAGGTTGTCACTTTTCTTAACCACCAAATCAAGCAGTCTCTGTTAGAATAACAAAGGATAAAGTTAGGAGAGCTTTTATAACCACTTTTTTTTCTTTAAAGTACAGATCAGAGTGTGATCTATCTTCTTCTTCTAAAACCCTATTTTGCAAAGATATATACAAATAAAAGGGACCACATCTGGCTAATAGCAAGGCCACTGCTTCCACACTGAAACAAAAGGACTTAACATTTCTCTTTACTTTCCTATTTACATCCATGCCTTTCTTCTTGTCTTAGATTTTATGCAGCAAATAGCTAGTGCAATGTTTGTTCTGTTTGAATGCTACATAATCCTGTGACGTCTTGGTCAATAATTAAGATAAACCATAAAAACTGTCTTGATAGCTGAAGTGGACATTTTTAAGAACTTACATTGACTTGAACTTTTTAAGAAGTGCCAAATGGAAACAGTTGGAATTCCACAAATGTTGAACAATAAAAGCAGTGCATAGGAGAAAAGCTTGTAAAACTGCTCATAAACAAATGGTGAAAGTGTGTATTTTACCATAGCAGCAGTAAATATTAGGACTTCTTTCCTAATACAACATTTCCGTTCTTACCAAATAAATTAACATCTGTAATCCACAGCAAGTGGGGTCTAAATTTCACAGTAGGTCAAGCTAGTTTCTACTACACAACACAGCAAATTCTGTTGCAACTTTGCTTAAACAAACAAAACAAACAAAATTAACTAGCAGGAGTTCGATCTATAGCACCAAAAGATCAGCACAAATTCCAATTTTCTTTCCTATCCACTAACAGTTCTTTCCACCAAGTATACGTCCACAGGGAGGGAGATGATGATGTTAACTTCTAATTACCAGGCACCCAGCGGTTCCTCAGCTACTGACATGTCCAATTAACACACAATTGCAGCTTTTGGAGAAACTCTTAAAATAGTGGACTGCTGTGCCATTACTGTATTTGTAAAAGTAGTAATGATGAGGCAATAAGGATTCAGTTTTATTAACTTTTCAGCCAAGAACACTGATTGACAAATTATCTTTAAAAAAAAATTGCCAAAAAAAGTTGTTCATAGTCAAAAATAAATGAAATTTTGTTTTATAGCAAAGGAAGGGAACATTTCCCATGGAGCCTGTTAGCAATCCAATCTATTTTTCAGTTCCATTACCTTTAGTCTGTCATGGTCAACAACTACAGAGGGTAAGGGATCTGATGGTTCCTCTGGGACATGCTCCAGACTTGTGGGTTTTGACAGTTCCATAGTGACTTTCCGAGTTTTCTTACTTTTCAACATACCTGTAATTTAAAAAAAAAATAAATAAAATTGATTTTGCTTGGATTTTGTGAACTATGCAAGCATGATTCTGCCGGTGCACATTATTTATCAGCTTCACAGAACTCTCAAGGTTTACGAGTGCACAAAACCACAGTTCACAAAGCACAAATGAAACCCATCAACTTTAAAACTTAATTCTGAAATCTCAATAGAATATTGAGCATCACTGAGGAAGTTTCTCCTCATTTCTAATTAACAATGTCAAATTATACAGCTTCTAAGAGAAGTTCACATATTAAGCTAAGTCCCCAAATCTTTCTTCCTAAGCAGTTCAAAATTCTCATCTTTCTTCCCAAAGCATCCCATGTCTTCATCATCACAGTAATCCTAACATCTGCTTACTTCTGAAACGTCATGCTTTGGTAACACATTTCTGTCTTCTTCTACCTTTGTATTAAAACTGCTATCCAGTTCTGTTCTGGAGAACAAAATATTTTGAAGTTTTCTCCTGATTCTAGTCCTACATTTATTCACCGTTTTCCTCCTTCTCAACTATTTAAAATGCCTTATTTTTCCTGAGGACTCCCCTTACCTCCCTTTACTATAATGCATCATGAATGTATCCAAAATACACGTATTAAATTACGACGTGTAATGGCTGTAACATACATCACACTCTTCTTTCTGATATCCTTCAGAGCTTTCCTCATCTATGCTCCTTACCCTCAGAGAAAACACGTGTACACACACAGACAACGTGTACGTAGTGATATTCTCATAATTCCTATCTCTCATTAAAGCTAATTTATTTTGTAAATCTCAGCACCCACTTTTGAAGTAAAGATTTCATTCTTTTACATAATTCTGAAAAGCTAATTAAAAAGGCAATCATGCATAAGGCTCTTATTTCTCTTCCCTGAGGAAACTATGTCTCTTTTCTTCAAAGGACATGGTCCCTTCTTTTATGCACCACCAGGATTTCCCTTCTCTTTCTCTTATCTTTTTGCTGCACTATTAACTGTGTTGACTGGAAGTCCAGATACCTACCCCGTTAGATAAACAATGCCGTATCTGGCTTTTCCTATGAGTTAAGCTGCTTTAACTTTTGCTGTGAGCAAACTCTTTTTTAAGGAAATACCATAGAATCATAGTGAAGGGACTCAAAAATTCTGATCTAACATCAATGACACTTTTATCATAGATCTCCACCTCAAAAAAAAATCCATACATGTATCATATGGATAAAAATTTGGATCAATTACATCCTATAGACCAAAGTATGTATCATATAGATATTTACCTGCATTGATAATAGTTTTTTTTAATCTTCCATTACAGCTTAAATAACATTGTCTCACTACTTACGATACTTCTCTTTAAGCATACAAAGCCAGAATATTTCAAGTCTGGAGATAAAGTTACTTGCTTAAGAGAACATTACAGCAAGCCAAGGGTGGACTTCCAATTTATTTATGTGGAATTAAATCTCATAAGCACAGTAAAAGTTTCACACAAATAGCAGTTCATAATATACTGCATTATAATAACTTATGTTAAAATTAAAAACATACACATTTAACACGGATAAAATAACAGAACTGAAACAAGCTATACCTTCTTTATCTGCTTCAGCATCTTTAGTCTCAATGTCTGTGCTCTGTAGTGCTTTTTCATTATTGCTGCAGTGTGGTACCTCAGCTTTCACAAGATCAGCTCCGTGGCTTTCACTGGAAGCTTCTGTTTTCTCCTTTGGCTGATCTTCAGATGAAGATTTTTGCTTGTTACTAGATGCATCCGTGTTGTCATTGGCTGAAACAGCATCAACCGATTCCATTTTACCATTGTGACATGCTGGAACAGGCATACCCTCCAAGCTGTGTACAGATGTCTCTCCATTTAAACAGTCCCCTTTCAATGTCGAGTCCTTCCTTAAATCCTTTTCAGTATTCAGGGTAACACTGTCAGTTATTAACAGAGATTCATTTGAACTCTCTTCTTCCGTGGATGCAAAATTGTTTTCCTTTCCTGATGTCCCATTGTTAAGCCTTTGCTCTGCATCTATATCCATAATATCGCACGAGGATTCATCATTTGTCATGGAGAGGTCTCCTGTTTCCTCCCCATTCTCCTCAATGCAGTCAGCGCTGATCTCTAGCTCTCCGTTTTCCAGCAATTTACTGTCTTCTCCGTGGTTTTCATCATCGGCAAATTTTGCGTCATCTTCATCTTTCTTTAAATTGTTGACTTTCCTCTTCTTAATAATGCCTTTGCCCCACTGGGAGCGCCGCCTTGACTTTCTCCTTATTCGAACTGAGTTACAAAGGAAAAAAGGAAACGAAACTTTTAGATGTGCAGGTACCTCCCCTTAAATAGACTAGTATATCAGAATATGCTGTAATATGAGGCAAACATGTTCACAGTTCAAAAAAAAAAAGTCAACTGTTTGCTGACTTCAGTGCAAGCAAATTAGTACGGATACAAAGGACTTTTAGAAGTACAACCAGTTGCATACAGAACTCCTACTGTAACCCATTTCCATAAACAGCCTTTCCTACATAATTTATTTCATACATACCATTTGCAGGTAAACCACTAGAAGGAAACAGCAAAGCAATGATGTAGAACTCAGTCACTCTCATTTGGGTAATGCAGAATTTAAAGACCTTATTCTCATTTTCCCTTTTTTACAACACCAGCTATTTGAACGCATTACACAAGGAAACAGATGGAAGTGTAATCCGTGAGCTGTCAGATAATTTGGGTTGGAAGGGACATCAGGAAGTCTCCGGCCCAACCTCCTGCTGAAAACAGGATTATTTAGCTATGAGGGCAGACCAGGTTGCTCAGGGCTTTACGCAGTCACATTCCGAAAACCTTCCTGAATGCAGACTAGATGATGTCCATGTGTCCTGTACCAATGCACAACCATTGGGTGAACAGGCTTTTTGTCTTTTATCTGGTCAGAATCTCTCATTTCAATTTATGTCCAGTGTCAATTCAAAGACATCTTCAGTTATTAGATCAACTATAGAGTAACCCTCTCCTCAGTCTCCTATTCATTCTCACCTGTGTACTCAAGCTCACTGCACTGGTAAAACATGGCTTCAAGAAATGAGGATTTTTGTTTTAAATCCAGGCCAATTTAGCAACCCAGTCCAAAGACTGCACAAACATCTGCACTTATGCAGTGAGTCTGTACAAAGAAGGATAAACATAGCTTCTTATCTCATCACCAACACCTCCCCCTCCCCATATATACAACTCAACCTGAAGCCATTTAGGCATGTGATCCTTTTTTCATTACTCTTGCATCCTTAGTTTTTCACCTTTACTTTTTGCAATGTATGCTTCCTGGGCCTTTTAAAAAAATCATCTAGCAAGCTTCTCAGAAAAAGTCCCCCCCGACAGAGAGACAACCAGAGCACCAATCTGAAAGAGGTCTGGGGCACATTTGCAACACAATCAGCAAATATAGAAGGATAACCACTCAAATCTAATACTGTTGTCAACATCCTCTGCAAGAGCACTAATAGGACACAGCTCAGAAGACTAAGAAAAGGATTGGGAAAAATTGAAAGTTCTATATTCACATTCAAGCTACAATGCAGACTGCTGATATTTTTGCAAACTTGCAGTCAAGTGTTTATAACTGAAAATGCCAGCCAACAGCTAACAGATTAACAACTTCTACTCCATTTCAAAATCAACTATGCTGAGCACCTCCGTAACGTTCTTGCTATTTGTAGGTTGCTTTGATTTATGGGGTATTAAGTCCTAGATCTGCGTCTGCCAACTTCACACTGAGTTACAAAGATCTGTGTTTACTGCGTAGCTTTGACGATACAAGCACTATGCAGGTACAAGTGTTGGGATTTAAATGACAGAAGTTCAGAGAAATACGAGTATACTTCAGACCTTCCTCCCCATATGTAAGCAGGTAGTTTAACTACTACATTTAGGAATAAATTTCAACCTTTCCGTTTTAAAAGCTACCTAAAGTTACATTGCAATAAAACCAGTTTCATTTGGAGCATGCAGTTATTGTTACAAGTAATCCTTACTAAGAGCTGCAAGAATTGAGGGGACAACCCTCTTTTTCCAGCTACTTTGTAGGTAATGATAGCAGCTTCTACAGCCAGTTTCACTGTTTTACTGGTGACGAACCACAACCCGTCCTTGTAACATCAGAAGCTAACAGCCTCTCCCTTTCTTCAGCAAGAGACTTTTAACAATCACACGCACAGTAGATCTGAAACTAAACACATGGATTAATAAACTTAAGAGACAAAAAAAAAAACCCTATTAGGCAATGAGCTTATTCTCAGGTCAACTCCAAAGATGGACAAATAAAACACAGAACGAAGAGTCTTCTCAAGGGAATGTAACACGTCTTCAAGTGTATAAATCAGTAAGTTGGATTTTTATAGATCCAATGATTTTGGCTTTTTAGGGTAACTTCGCTATAAGGTGGTATTTATCATTATTAGTGACTTATACTTTAAAAATGCCCATTTACTGGTGCAACTATTTTGTTCACCTGCAACCTCTACCTGAGAGCCTACATTTGCCTAAATACCCAGGCACATTCCTAAAATTCCTAGGCTTGTGAGAAATCAGAGTAAAGAATTAATTCCATTTTACTACACATTTCATCAATTATCAAGTCTTCCTAAATGACAGTCAGCAAGCCCAGCTAACTCTCACTCTCATGCAAGCTATTCAAATCTAAGTTAAGGGCCTTTTCACAGTTGTGCAAGTTGCTTTCATTGTTTTTAATTAGGACAAAGCAATACGTGTTGCAAGAAGATCTCCTCCCAGGAGTTCTGAGGTTTTCTATTTTACGCTGCATAAAAACCAGTGAATGCAGGAAATATTTCATCCACCTCAAAGTATGCGCACACAGCAGAGCTTTGATTGAAACACTGCTATTATTACAAAACTGGTCTTTATGTCACAATATTCAAAAAAAATTATACCTACAGCCAACCACTGCAGTTTAGGAAAGAAAACAGCTTCTCATTGACAGATACTGCAGAATATGTCCTCTTCTCATTGACAGGTACTGCAGAATATGCCTTCTCAATGTTTAAGTTTTTGTACTGACAAATGCAGTAATCTAGTTTTGTTTTTCACCCATATTTAGTCAATAGCATTTGGTTAGTGTCACAATTTTTCCTTCCCAGACTCTTACACTTGTTTTAAGGAAGTGCTATCGCCACTGAATGGCCCACACCTCTAACTAACAACTCAAATATCCTTTTTTTTTTTTTTTTTTTTTTGTCTGTATGCTTCTAAGAATCAACTTTTTCTCCTGACACTCAGCTAAATAAATGTCTTCTTCCTTTCAGCCACTTCCATCCCAGCCACTGAAGCCTTTTTTCTTCAGGCTTTCATAAATGTACCTAAATCTCTGATTTGAGTTCATTTAACACAACTTCAGGACCTCAGTGAGGCTGATAATCCCCTACCTAATACACCTTTGAGTACATTCTCCAGTTTTTACTTTCTTGACCATACCAATTTTGGTTCCAGATCCTTAGCACCCTTCATGTTGTTACACTGATTTTCTTTCTTACACAATGCAGGCAGAGGCTTGGCTCTTTCAGTTTTCTTCTTTCCAAGGACGAGTGAAAACTCAAGCAAATAATGCAATATTTAAAAACAAACAAAAATAAAAAAACACACACACACCAGCAGTCTTTATGTCCTGCCTAATTCCCCCAGTAAAAATAAGAGTCTACTATGAGTAGCAAGGGTTTTGAATGGAGCAGTGACTCCTGGGACCAAATGTAGAAGTCTGCACCACGTTTCATTATCTACATTCTCTTTATATTCACTACAAAGCAAAAGGCACTACTGAGAGAATAACACAGACGTGAGAAACGATGGTTCAATAAAGAAGGAGCTACCAAAGTGTAACACTGATACAGAACTAAAGGGCAAATGTTCATGGTTTGCTGCTAAATAATAAACTTAACCTGGAGTCCCCTCTCCTTCACTTTCGTGTTTATCTTCTGTAAGATTGTAAACCATCAAGAGCAGAACCACTTTTCAGCCTGTATGATTCATGACACACTGAAGTTCTCAGTGAGTAACAGAACAGGTAATGGATTACAGAAGAAAAACTAGGAGTTAACTTTGAAAAAAAAAATACAAAAAAAAAACTAGCAGAGCATATACAATTGCAAGTTAATGCATTAACACCTTTTCAATTATTCCTTTTAAAACTACTCATCTGAAATGTATCCATTGATACCCAGTCTTTTGGCACTATTTGTGCCAGAGGCAGTAGAAATACTATTGTCAGAGGAATCCTGCTTTTTAGAACTGAGTTTCTATAACTCAAACTATTATAATACCAATTATTCACACATGAATACATTCACTTGCTTTCTGAATTGTGGAACTCTTCTCTATAATCTGCACATAACCTCTACAGATTTGCCAAGGGGATCCTCACATCAGTTCTAGCTTCTTTCTGGTTTGCTTTTTCTATAAATCATTAAAAATTCTGTATGAACTGGGGTAATGACAATAAATACCTGCTTGACCACAAATCATGTACATTTTACTTGGGTTATTTTTGATATCAGCCTCATGTGAACCTTCCCCACTCATTAATTTGTGCTAAGCTGCAGTCTATGCAGAGAGCATTTTAAAGAAATGTAATAAAATTTAATTAATTACTGAATACAAATTTACCCTACATTTCCTTAAGCAATAAGTGGGGTTTCTCAATTCTTCCATTCCTACCTTGAGACACTGAATCTGATGAAAGATCTCTAAACTTAAGGCAGATAAGCATTCGGTGCAGAGGTGGCCTCCCAAGACTATAAAAGAAATTACAGACTTCCTTCAGAAGCACTAGTCCTCTAAACTCAAGTGAAATGAAATGTGTAGCGGACTTCCAGAAATCCTGAATTATTGTGCACTGGCAGATTCTGCTTCATGATTTTCATGCCAGGTAACATCAAGTAATGACAATACCTGGTGAAATAAGCATACTTATCCTCTACAGTGCACATCAACTACTGTCACCTTACTGTTTGGTATAGTCTCAATAAAATAGACCTCAAAAACATGGGTGCATGGCACAGAAGCTTCAGAGTTGAGTTATATCCCCTTCTGTCACACAAGCACAGCCGTACAGTGACAAAGCTGCAGACTACACAGAAGTCAAGATGGGAAAGGAACTAGATATAATTAGAAGATTCAAAGATTGTAAATCACTAACAAGCAAGTCTGCTGCTTTAATGTGGATAACTAATGAGAAGATGTAGCAGCTGAAGCAGCTAAGTTTCTCTTGAAACTTCTGTAGTTTGACTATTACCACATATTGAGTGTAGTACAGTGTTCATGGAGGCTAACAAATATGCTGCAGAAAAGCAGACCTTACATGCCTCTGCACTGCTTCAATATCCGTCAGACAAATGTGATTAAATGTCACTAAATGATAAAATTCACATCCATCAAACAGTAGATTCTCCGTTATTACCTTTATTTCATAAAGGATTGCTGGGAATTAAAATCCAATAATAATTCTCATAGCAAAAAAGATCACCATGGATCTAGATTCTGTGTCTTCGACATAAAGAACCACTTGAAGCAAAACATTTAATCTTTTTCTTCCGTGATCAAAACCTTGAAGTTCTTTCTGATGTCTGGTGCATAAAGTAACTTAAAACCTTGAGAAAGCACTTACAACCAACAATTTGCTCTCTTTTATGCAGCATCCAGGGTATATGTATATATACTTCTGTACATAAGTTCCTCAGTAATTTCACTGCTTCCAGTAGTTCTACGTTCCTTACCAATGGGCACTGAATAGTCCACTTGAAAGCCTCTGGAGTTTTAAGTCACAAAGTCCCAAACTGCAGTCAGAGATAAGCAGCAAGAAAGAACAGAGCACAGCTCCACAATGGCTTAAAAAGCAAAATGAGGTGCCAGCTTCCACTAACACACAAAGCCATTTCTCCCTCCAAAGCCAGCTATAATATTTCTACTACCTCATCTGTACTTGCACTACTGTTCCTGCAGGAGAACAGATAAGGGAACTAATCTGCCTTTAAGTTTGTATTTTTTCCTGGGTTAGTTTTCAACATCTTCAGTTCCCAAACTGAGCTATATCCAGCTCTTGAATGATGGTGCTCCTTTAAAGGAGGTGGTTGGAATATGCAACCAGAGAAAAGCAAGACAGCGCCTTTACTACTAACCTGCAGCTTGGCATGATTGTGGAACTAACCCCTAAGACCTATATGATTTTCCTCCTAGACAGAAAGTATGAGGATACTCAAGGTACAAACCTCAAAAATATTAAAAAACAGAACAACTACATGCAACAGCTTAGCATGTATGATCATCAACAGCCCATAAACTGTTATATGAACAACTATTTGAAGAACCTGGGCACTTCTCAACAGGGGTCAAGTTCCATAAGGAGATGAAGCATGCTTCCCAAAATACACTTGGCTGCAGCACCCCCAGTATTTCCTCATGCAAGCAAACTGCTATCCCCTACCATTCCCTTTAACACACTCAACACAAGTCCTTCCCAGTATTTCTCAGCAACCTCTCCCAGTATCTTCTGTTCCACCCAAAGCTGAGTAGGATGACCCCCCACTTCTCAGGTGTGCATGCTCTGCCTGGCCAACATGATCTGTTAACCGATCGGCTAACAAGGCAAGGCAGAACAGGTAACTACCATTTTCAATCTATAGCCTTTCCCGTCAGGAGATGCATAGATTTATCCAGCTATCCATTTTCACAAAACCTGCAGGAATCTAATCTTTCAGACCTCAACTCCTGTCAAATCTGTCTGAACCAGGCTAAATGATTCAGAAGTTATTACAGGAGCAGAGATGGACAGAAAGGATAGGTATTATTTTCTTGGGAAACCAAGCTAAAAATATAATTTACATGAAACCATCAGAGTAATTATGTTAGCTAAGTACATGACAAGACAGTCACACAGGAAGATTAAAAAGAAAAATGAAGTCAGAAGAGAAGAGACAATCAGATTAATATCACCCGTAGAGATCAGTTATAGACGTTCCACCTCTATAGCTCTGCTCATTTTCCCTCTGCTGAGTAGCTTTTTACAATAGCAACTATTATAGCTATTTACATTTTCAGTACATTTAGGAAGTTCTTAAGGATTACTGAATGACATCTTGCCTGCTGCAAGAGAGCCATGAACAAACACAAGGTTATTCTGCAACTTCAACACTATAGGGAGAAAGTTTGTGCGGACAAAGCTTGAGCTGAAGCTGGTCAGTACCACGAGGGACACCAAAAAGGGCTTTTTAAATTATGTTAACAGCAAAAGGAGAACCAGAGGTAACTTTGGTCTGCTCCTTGACAAGGACGGTCACTTCACTAATACGAACACAGACAAAAAACATATTTAAAGCCTTGTTCACTTCTGTCTTCAACACTGATAATGGGCCTTCTACATGTATGTTAGAGGTCTGTGACTGGAGGGACAATGAACTCAAAATCAACTCCAAACTTGTGCAGGATTTGCTGCTCCAGCTGGATGGATATAAGTCTATAGAGCCTGACTGGATTCATTTTAAGATACTCAAAGAGCTGGCTGATGTCATTTTAAGACCTCTCAACTATTTTTCCAACAGTCTTAGGAATCTGAAGAGATCCCAGGTGACTGGAAGCTGGAAAACGCTGTCCCAGTTTTCAAGAAGGGCGAGAAAGAAGACCCTAGTAATTACAGGCCTGTCAGTCTTACTTGAATGACTGGCAAAATTATGGAAAAGATTTTTCTGGGAGTTACTGAAAAACACAAGAAATGACCAATGACTATGTTGTCTTGACAGAGGTCCACAATGGGAAGGTCCTGCTTAACAAATTTCCTTTCCTTTTATGACAAGGATCTAGTTGACCAAGGGAAGCCAGTTGATGTCATCTTTTTGGATTTCAGCAAAGCTTTCCATAGGGTTTCTCACAGTACGCTTCTGGACAAAAAGTGCAGCATACAGCTGGACAAACACATAATGCAATGGGTGAACAACTGGCTGACAGGTCAGGCAAAAAGGCTTATAGTAAATGGGGTTACGTAAGGCTGGTGGCCAGTCAGTAGGGTTCCCCAGGGTTCCATTTCAGCATCAATTCTCTTTAATGATTTCATAAATGACTTGGATAGAGGACTTGAAGTCAGACTAAGTGAGTTTGTCAATGATATTAAATTGGGAGGAGTTGCTGACCCCCTCAAGGGTAGAGGCCTTGCAGAGAGGATTCTGCAGCTGGGATGGAGTAATCCCAGAGATATGTGGAGACTGGGGGGACAAGAGTCTCAAGAGCAGGACCACAGGGAAGGATCTGGGGGGTCTGGTTAACAACAAGTTGAATCTAAGTCAACTGTGTGTCCTGGCAGCCAAAAGGGCCAGCTATATCCCGCGGTGCATTAAGCAGAGCATTGCTAGCTGGTCAAGGGAAGGGATTGTCCAGCTCCGCTCTGCACTGGTGTGACCTCACCCTGAGGTGAGGAGTACAGTGTCAGGTGCCAAAATATAAGAAAAACTTAAACGTAAAACTATTAGAGAGAGTGTCCAAAGAAGGGCTACAAAGATGGTGAAGGGTCTAGAGGGGAAGGCATCTGAGGAGCAGCTGAGGTGCCTTGGTGCCTTTGCTCAGCCTCAAGCAGAGCAGGCTGAGGGGAGGCCTCATGGCAGCCTGCAGCTCCCTCATGAAGGGAGTGGAGGGGCAGGCGCTGAGCTCTGCTCTCTGGGGACAGCGACAGGACCCGAGGGGATGGCATGGAGCTGGGACAGGGGAGGGGCAGGCTGGGTGTGAGGGAAAGGTTCTGCACCCAGAGGTGGTCAGGCACTGGGACAGGATCCCCATGGAAGCAGTCATGGCACCGAGCCTGATGGGAGTTCAAGAACCATTTGGACAATGCTCTCCGACATTGGGTTTGATTTTTAAGAAGTTCTGTGTGGAGCCAGGAGTGGGAACTCCATGATCCTTGTGGGTCCTTTCCAAGTCACGATATTCACAGAATCATCTAGGTTGGAAGAGACCTCTAAGATCACTGAGTCCAACCTCTGACCTAACACTAACAAGTCCTCCACTAAACCATGTCACTAAGCTCTAAATGTCTTTTAAAGACCTCCAGGGATGGAGGCTCTCCACTTCCCTGGGCAGCCCATTCCAATGCCTAACAACCCTCTCAGTAAAGAAGTTCTTCCTAATATCCAACCTAAACCTCCCCTGGCCCAACTTTAGCCCGTTCCCCCTCATCCTGTCACCAGGCACGTGGGAGAATAGACCAACCCCCACCTCGCTACAGCCTCCTTTATGGTACCTGTAGAGTGCAGTAAGGTCACTCCTGATACTATGATTCTCTGACTTTAACCTCACAAGCACAGGACAAACTCCTACTGTGCATTAATTAAAATGATACATTACAACATTCTTTTCTATCACAGAACTGAAAGGCTGTGGTTGCTGGTTGGTTTCTGCGTCAAGAAGGAAAAAAAGATATGAAGAAAATAAATAGTTGCAAACAGAAATGAAGAAATGGGCAATCTGCAGACAAAAACATTGCACAAGCTCTTTTAACAATTTAAAGCAAACATTGCCAAAGTATCCAGATGGGAGGAAGTAGTATGATATTATCTAAAAGGTCTGAAAACTTTTTATTGCATTACTAATTTATACCACTTATGGTAGGAAAAAATCAATTTTAAAAACTCAGAAAAATATCTCTTCCACAAAATCTATCTTTTCACCATGTTTATAAAAAAAAAATGTAGTGATAATGCTTGCAGGCAAACCTTCTTAAGAGACACTGAACAATCTTGGATTAGTAAGTTAGAATGAGATGAGTAACAAGTGAATATTAAAAAAAACCCGATCAGGTAAATTGCGGGACTGTTTGCCTTCTATCGGGGCTAAAAGACATTCAATTAATTCAAGAGGCAGAGTATTTAATAGTGATAAAAGAAAATTTCTTTGCCACTAGGTACCACTACCTCCAAAAGTTTGATGGGATTTCAAAAAAGAATTACAGAGACAGGATTTATAAGAATACCTACAAATTCACTAAATGGGATTTTAAATTAGAAAAATTACAAAGCCTATGGGTTTAAACAACCATTACCTAACTCAGAATTGGCTAAGATGGTATTTTCTTCAAAATGAGGCAGTCCAAGTAATTTTTATTTCTCAAATGTTTGCAGCTTCCTTTTGAAGCATCCAATTGAAGCCAGTGTCAGATTCAGATCAAACTACTCTCCATCCAGAATGTGCACTCCTAAACTACCAATAAAAAAAATTATTAAAAAACAGACACTTGTCTCAGTTCTGAGTAAAGATGTCCTCAAATTCCACAAAAGCTTTTTTAATAGTGTTTGTCAAGTTGCAGTACCTGCCTCTGTCGCAGGTGTGTTGTGAGAATTAATCCAACTCAAATCCCTTTTCTGGAGAGCAGGAGAAAAGAAAGCAGTAGCATAGTAAAGGAATCATGGTTCTGGCAAGACAGTAGCAGCTACTACAATTTTAATGTTAGTATCTGGATGACTTAACATGCAGTACTCACGTTCTGTGGTAACTGACACAGAACTAGGCAAAAATGGAAAGTTATAATAATAAACGTCTTAGGGCATCTGGTCTGCCATGTCCTTTGGTAAGACACTGCTGCAGTCATATGAATGCGTGAAACACAACAATTGCTGACATTACTGTATCAGAGAGGTCAAAAAAAGAGACTGAACTGATCAAAATCCGACAAAGACTGAGAAAGAAATGCCTTCTGAGAAAGATTACAAAAGACCTTTTTCCTTTCTAAAAATCTTCTGGAAAGCCACTCCCTCCAGACAAACAAAAAAAAACAACCACTTCCATTCCATTATGAAGTAGAACAACAGATTTTCATATAAGAGCAAGGATCGCCATTTAGCTCAAACCATTTAAGAGTATGCAAAATACTACTTATCTGGGAACTAAGGTTTTTTTTTTGCAGCAGTTTATTTCCTTATTAGATCTCCCTGCAGTTCTTTCTACAGAGACCACTAATCACTTTAATTATTGGGAAAAGTCAGTGTGGTGTTTACTTCATATTTCATAAAATGAATTTTATCTAAAACTTTTTTTTTTTTTAAAGAGTTTGCATAACACAATACATTCTAATTTTTTTCTTGCTGCAAATGCAATTTTCACATGGACCAGCTATCATATTTATCATACTGCATGAAAGACATCTCCTCTATGAGGAAAACAAAATCTGCAGTCTATCACTACAGTATATTATTGTTGAATACTGCAAAAAAATGATAAGAATGGCAAATCAAATCTTCCCCGTACAGTTTAGTTGTATGTAACATTTACAGAAGGAACTGCAAGAAAATAAAATAATATGCAACATACTCCATCTACTGGCAAGATACAGTAGTAGGACAAATTTTTACTATACAGCATTGTAACAACTAAAGAGATACTGATGTTTTACACACTGAAGTGTACCTAAATCACTGAGCACTTAATCACTGAGCACTTAATTTACCAGATGCCCAAAATTTCACATTGCTGATAGTTTCTTTTTCCACACGTACACAAAGGCAAAGCCAGACTCCTCTCATAGGTACCCAGTGACAAGAGACAATGGGCACAGATTGAAAAACAAGAAATTCAATTTCAAAGAAAGAAAAAAAAACATTGCGATGGTGACCAAGCGCTAGAAAAGGTGGCGCAGGCATGTCATGGAAACTCCATTCTTTGAGATACTCAAACCAAAACTGGACACAGCCCTGCTCAGCCTGCTCTGAGCAGGGGAGCTGGACCAGATGATCTTCAGAGGTCTCTCCCAACCACAGCAATTTTATGATTCTTTGATCTTACAACTACTTCCATCAGGCTTTTGACATACGTCCCATTGCATGTTCCCATTGGAGCATTTGCACTTTTCTCAAAATATGCAGTCAATACTGATACGTTTTAAGTCATCTGGGGCAGAACTGTCCCAAATGAATTCTCAGCAACTTCAAGTAATGCAATATTTTTAAAACTCATCTGTACTGTAACACATAACCCACCACAGGTGTTACTTCAACAGGGATATGGAAGTTGCAGATTAAATTTAACTCAGGAACATTTATCACCGTGTCTTCAAATAGAACTTCAGATCTTGTGCCACATTTCTGATAGCCCATATGGTCTAATCAAATGAAAAAAACTAAAATATATTTAGCAAAATTAAATACATCACAAAACAATAGTTAACTACAGAAATAAATAATATCGCATACAAAATATGTAATCTCAAAGAACAAACCAAATCCCATTTTTTTACTGTATTATCCCTAAAACGTAAACAGGGATTTAAAATGGGTGAGGCTGCTACGCTATCTGTAATCCACAGCATTTCTAGAGAAGATGCCTGACAATCATTTCCTTATGAGGCTCTCAAGCATTTCATCTGAATTGACTTTTTTAAAGCTGTTTTCTGAAATACTGTAAACAAAGCTCCTAAAGAAATACTTTCATCAAGAAAATAACGTTACTGTTGACAATTAAAACCAAAAACAAACACTAGACCAGGACAAAAAAAATTACCTAAGGAAAAAAAATGAATTCTAATTCAAACAGATATATATATATAAAAGGAAAAGATAGAAATATTTTAGATTTTCATAATTAATTGGAATGTAAAGCTTTTATCCCACGTAACTAAAATACATGAATTGCTGTCCTTGTTCCTCTGCTTCTGTAACGCATTTTAGCCTTCAAAAATCTTAGTTCCTCACCACATTCTCCACCTCTAAATCATCTCTGTTCTGAAATCCCTTCTCTAAACTCCCCCATTCCATTTACACATTTGCAATCCATGTAATTTGCTGCTCTTTGAGCTCCCTTACCATTGGCCCAGTTATTCTCACTCTACCCTAGAGCTCCTTCCTCCAATCCCTCTTCTAGACTGTTTCTCTTCAAAGTTTTTCTGTCTCTACTGACCTTACCACAGTCTGTGTGTCCATGTGCTCCCCGAATCCCTTCTGCAGATTTGACTGCTCCTCACTTCCTGGTTCTCTCTTCTTGATTACTACATGTACAACAGAACTCCAAGAGTAGCCACCCTGCCCAGACTCATCCTTAAAAGGCCGATTTTCATTTGATTGTATTCCCAAACATCACTGAGCCTCAAATTTTCTTGTCTTACAATCTACCTCACCAAAATACTAGCAGAAAGGGAGCCTTGACACTAGCTCCTTTTCCATTTATGAACAGGAAAGTTGGCAAGTTCCTTCACTCAATGGCTCTAGTCTTCAAACAGCCACCACTGAACCTACAATACTAGACAAAGAATAGTAGAGGCAGAAGAGCTTCTTTTTATACAATAGTAACCACTAAAAGCTGCTCTTTCTTTCAGAGAGATGTCCACCTCAAAGGTCTACAGCCACTCCTGTTTGCTGCACAGCACCCACAGCCAGGAAAGATCAACCAGAGTTAATCTCCATCTTGGGTTTCAGAGCAACTAATGACACTGAGAACCCCTTCTCTCTGTTTTGCCAAACAAACACAACTTTAATTGACATCATCAATACATTATATAACACTTTAGTCAAGCCGTAACTCTGTAGAGTTGACTTTAATTCCTTTAGTAGAAAAAAAAATTAGAGTTGTAGGAAATAAAACTATACACCTGTAATTAACTATTTGACATCATTTATATATAAACAACATGCAATTCTGGGCAGTTATCCCCATACCTAGGAACTTTTGTACAAAGGAAAAGCATTATCAGGGTGAAGACGAAGACCAATGAAAATTTGATTACTCCACAATCTATGTAGCAGTTTGCCTATCAAGCACCCATTTGATGTTTCTGTGATGATAATAATAATAGATTCCAAATCTTCAGCAGGAAAGCCATGCACAACTATCAGTATATCCCTCATATACACGCTCTTGTAGACTTCATTTTCATCTAACAAAATTTACTGTATTTACCTGTTGTAATCAACTCACCTCTTGAAAATAATTAGCAGTGCCTTCAATTACCTACAACACAGTTAGGCAGTCATACGCTCCTCACAATTCTAGAGACTTTGACCAATTAATTGGACTAATCCAGTAGGCTGCATGAAGAGCATCTTAACATCCTCCATTAATTGGTAGCGACTATTGAAAGCCAATTCCCATAAAGGAAAATACAGTTAAATTTATAACTGCTTTTCTAAGTTTTAGCATAATAACGTACGCGTTGCAGACAGGAAGCAACTAGTGCATGTGACAGAGTAGAAAGCAGCATGCAGATACATACCTGTCAATATACGTGTATACATGCACTAAACAAATCTCAACGCTCAACCAACAGATAACAGATCACCTCATATTATAGAGAAAATAGCTTTTTTTTTTCCTTTAAAAATGTAATAAAAACTTTATAAAAAGTTATTTTTTATTACAAAAATAGAAATTCTACTTCTTTCCAGCTTCTTGGGCAGAAATTTCTTTTCAGAAAAAGAGTATTTTTTAAAGTTCCATGTTTCATGCTTAAAATTACTTTCGGACATAATCAGCAAGCATTAGTACAGACGTGTGAAATGTTTGCCATTGGAGGCGCCTGCAATTTTGCACAATTTTCAACCAAGGTACTCACATGCACATTTATTTGCAGAGTTGGGCCACACCGTCATTGTGGGTTTTTGTTTGTTCCGAAATGCCTCTTCAACTCTAGCTTCTGTTTTCCGTACAGTGGAACCATGAGGATTTATTTGTTCTGCTGTTACTGATAAGCCTGCATACAGAAGATAACCATACCTATTTAAATAAACCAAGCTGAAAAAAATCTACTGAATTTTAAAATAAAGTTGGAATACCATGCTGCAAT
Source organism: Netta rufina (assembly GCF_964035555.1). Classification (NCBI taxonomy): domain Eukaryota; kingdom Metazoa; phylum Chordata; class Aves; order Anseriformes; family Anatidae; genus Netta; species Netta rufina. Next base: position 114,130,422 of record NC_140125.1, read on the forward strand.
AAGAACACATCAATTAATATTTAGTTGGACATTCAAAAGAAAGATTAGAATCAAGAATATTTGTTTTCTACTGACAAAATAACTTACTTGCTGCATGGTCTTAAAACCGTCAGCTCTGACGACTTAGAAAAATATGACTTTCTCACATTTGGGTCCCCAAAGATTGCACTCTTATCTACATTTCCTCTATAAAACAAATTTGTATTGACAGTTTCAATTTTTCTTAATTTTAACCAGATAATTTAAAATAAGTAGCGATTCATAATGGCATGGTATGCCATGTCAAAAGGAGTATGTGAAGAGAGACTTGCACTGTCATCATGATCTATGTTATGTAAAATGGATCCACTTCAGAGTCAATATGAGCTCTGAGATTAAGAAAAATATGATTCTGCTTTTAACAAAAAGTCTGTTGTGCTTTCTGTAACACAAGTTCATCTCATAGCTTCTACCATTTTCCAGGATTTTTAAATTCTGGAAATGTGCACTTAATATTGGTTACACACATATTAAAGATATAACCACAATTATGAAGTTTCGTACTTCACTAGAACTTCGTATCCATCCACTATAAGTCGTCTTAAATGTCATACCACATCTCCAAAAGTAACCAGAACAAAATGACCAAGAGCAGGAAAGAAACTCTACAACTGACAGAAGCAGAAATTAAAAGATTCACAAAGGAACTCTCACCTAACAGTCAATAGGTAAAGCACACGTTTCTAGGTACTAGTAAAAGTATTTTAAGCTACATATCAAATAAATTTCTTTACTCAAAACACCCATCACTTCTACCTTGTTATCTGCTGGTTTCAACAAGAAGCTGCAAATTCCAAAATCTAGTATACTTATTTTTTGATTTACCAACTTAGAATTTGTTATCCTTAGATATCCTAGATATCCTCTTTCAACAACAGCACCTCATTTCTGTAATACAAGAACAAGAGATTCTAGTTTAACTTCCAGACACTAATTCTGTTACACAGTTTATCATTTTGTTACACTGCAGTACTTTGAGACTCGTCACCAGTCCCAGTACTAACTAAAAATAGCAGATCTGACAAAAGTATAGAAAAGGTACATCTATTCAATACATACTTCTGTTTGGAATTGTGGTGAAAAAATAGCAATGCAGAAAATACCTTCCATTTTAAAGCTATGTACGATTGCTAAACAACTTGCCAAGATAATTGTGAAGAAAATGGATAGAGAACTTTTTAGCCTTATCTTCAGTAGTTCCTGTTAATAAATTAAGAGCTAATAAATGGCACAATTCAGAAAAATCAATGGCTTTCCAACTGGGCAAAGTTTAAAAAGCCTACAAATGTGTGTCACTGGCCTTCTAAACTCCTCTGAGATTAGAAATGCTTGACAAAATTGCCAGAGAATTGGTCAGTAGCCTCCCAGAGATCAGCTTGTTCGATTCCATGCAAATCTCACGTTGAATGTTGAAGTTCTTCCAAACTTCGCCAAGAAAATGTTGGCCAAGATCTGAGTTTGAGGTGTGTTCTTCCTGTCAAGAGGGCAAGTTTCCGTTCTGATGGTCGTATCCACCTACCCTGACTCAATCTCAAACCATAACACTACTTCAACCTCTCCTGAACCTGTATTAATGTAAATTTATGCTCAGTCCAAGAGCTGCTAGTAGATTCATACAGCAAATATCTGGACTTGCCCCTCTCATTGTCCAACATTGGCATTATTGCCCTTCTTTTACAAGGGTCCTGTAGGCAGGCTAAAAATTTTAATTCCAGTAAGGCGTTATGGTAAGATCCTTGAACAAGCTGAGTCCAGATACCTACTTGGTGAAACATGGGCACAAAGTCTCTTTTCTTCCACCAGACTTTACACATCAAGGGAAGGAATTAATCTTTAAAGGAAGATTAAGAGAGATGCTTAGGGCACTCCAACCTGAAAAAAGGCAAGTTGTGCATTATACCAGAATGCCCACTCTCCGTGACCTGTCTCAACATTCATTTAAGGCCTTGCTTGGAAATCTCTTGTTTATATTATAAAGAAGTACTTCAGCATTCAGTTACTCACACAGTCTCGTATACTAGTTAGGAACAAGGCTGGCTGCCCGTTTCAACATGATTTCATTGGGTAGATCCACTCAGGCAACAGCCTGGTATGAGTAATGACCCTTGCATGCAGGCAATGAGTTGCACAGAAATCTGTCTACACTGCTTACATATATATATTTTTTTTTTGGTTGGTTGGTTGGTTGTTTTTCCCCCAACTAGATCAACACTGAAACAATTCACTATTTCAAAGCATACTCTTATTGTGAAGCAGAGGAACAGAATGCCATCTAGGGATCACTCCTATACCTGGCCTTCTGGTAATCAGTCCAACGAAGAAAACAGAAGTCCCTTAACAGCCTTGTGGACATCCAATCCAAAATAGAAAATACAAGCACATGCCTTTGCTGTCCCTCGTGCTCTAAACAGGGTATGTCAGAAGCCTAGAACAGTAGATGCACTGTGATTTTATGGGTCTAATGTCTTGCTGAGCATATTCTGTTGGGCAAAATGGGAGTAATGGCAAGGGTGATCAACTTCTGTATGCCTTCCACCCAATACAACTACCAGTTCCAAGATTACATGCCTGAAGTGCTATCTTCTTGATGTTCTACATCACAGTATTTGACAATACTCATGCTCCAGGGATAGGACAATCTCTTGGGCTTGTCTTTCAGCTTGAGTTTTCCTCATACCTCAAGAGCTGCATGCTTTTTCCTCATTCATAACCAGTTAATCCAACACATCTTCTTCCATGCATTCCAAATCTTCCATCCCTGCTAATCCAGTACATGATCTTGGCCTTCCGCACTCTGCTGCTGGACCATCCAGGGCTCATTTGTTCATGAAACTAACAGAATGTGGTCCAAAAGGACAAGCCTCTTTGAAACATGACTTGCAGGTTATCTGTGACCCTGTAACTGTCTCTGTGCCAATGTCTGAAATGCACTTGGAAGCCCATCCACTGTCATGTGTCAGTCAGCTCTTGTCAGCCACAAACTGCTGCTGCTAGTCATAAACCTGTACATGTATCTGAAGGTCCACTTACCAGCATCAGACACCAACAGTACGCTTTTTCTGATGTAAAAAGTTCATAGCATGACAACATCAGCCTTAATTACAGCTTCTGAACACCCACCTCTTGCAAGATCAGCAGGTTTTGCCCCCAGAAGTTTGTATTATTTGGTCGCTGCCGCCAAAAGGAGGGCAGCATTCCAGTCAGCTCTTGGGAGGCTTGCAAGGAGCAACTACAAGCTACAGAGTCACCCTCTGTAACAAAGAGCTCTTACACACAGTTACTTTTAACCTCGGAAGCAATAACCTTTTGCAATCATGGGGGACTCACAATGGATAATTAACTGAGCATAACTCTCAGCGTGACACTAAGGCCAGAATTGTGAACAGTCTTACACTTTTAATAGGAAAGTACAGAAGAGAAAAGAAGGCATTATATTAGTTCAATTTTACAACCATGGTGAATTACAATTGGTTCTCTTATCCACAATCCAAGACGCGCATTGGAAACTTGTACAGAATTAGACAAAAATGCATGACTGAATGGGAAAATAAAAGGAACCCTATCTGTTTAAACCTGAAAAAGAGAAAGCCTACAGACACTTGCATAGTTCAAAGACATTTATTAATAAAGGGTCTTCAGTCTACTGAAAAAAGTATTTCAGGAACCTGCAAACAGCAGTTAAGACTGGCCAAATTCTACCTAGAAATCAATGCTTTTTTTTTTTTTTTTTAAACCAAAGCAAGAGCTGAAGCAGAAAACAACTTAGCAAGGCAAAGCTAGAATTACTGAAATCAGTAAGCCTTAAATCAGCACGAGTTTTGATTCTGATGTTATACTTCAGTAGTTTTCAACCTTTTCCAATTTTCACAAAAAAAATCCAGGAGGTACAGAAACTTTCATGTAAACGAAGACCTGCTGGCAGTGTGTTTGGGTTTTCAATTACCTCTTGTGGTTACTTTAGAAGCCGTCCACAGCCTTGGAAGTCTGTGGACTGCAAGCTGAAAACAACTGCAGTGATTTAAACAAAAACTGAGTCACTGATATCCTCCAATGGAGGGAGCTGTATTTCCTGGTTTGGGACTAGTAGACTGTCAAACCTCATTTTCCCCTCAGTGTGGATTTAACAGGTATTTCTTGATCCAATAAGTCAACATAGTATCACTAGACGTACATTTGTAAACATGCTAGGGTGAAAGGAAAATCCACTGTTTTAAATGTCATTCACCTTGTTCTTAATTTTTACTATGCTGCATTACAGGGCACTTTTAGAACACAGCTCTGGTGTCACCACACCTTCAATTAGCATAGCAGTCCTAATGTTTATCTGTTCACTGTGTTCAACAGTGCTTTTTGTAGCAACATGCTATCCATCCTTCTTTACAGAGGGATTGTGCAGTATCAGACCCAGTCACACAGTTGGAAGGAAGAAGTAGACAAGTTTCAAGTTCAGTCAACCTTTAACAGCTACTGCCTGAGTCCCACATGCACTCCATTTTTCATCTTAAATTTAAATTTTCTTATGGACGTTTGTAAATTGTCTTCTATCTTACTTATGTTGAGCTATAACAAATGAAGCTAAACATACCTCTTTTTCTTCTTGCTTCCTTGATTTCTTCACACATCTTATTAAATTCTGGATCCAGTTCAGCAGCAATGATAGCATGAGCAGTGTCCTTCAACGTACAAGCTCTGTGTCTAATTATTTTATCTAGACAAAACAGGACAGCACATTTGTAAAGTATTTTAATAAATGTGATAAAATTTATCATTTGCGTGTAGGTTTGTATTGTATATTACAACATTGATATAGATGAAACTAGAAAGTGTTATAAATGTATGAAAATAGAGATGGATCAATACCATAGCATGCTCAAAAATTACAACCCAACTATTTAAAAGTAGTTTTCCAAAGTACAAATTGTTAACTCAATCAACAGTGGCATTTCTAAAACAAATGAGAACAGTGAAAGATGAACACACTTAAATCAAGTTGCAATTCTTCAGAACTTGCTAAAATCAGCAGGGTCTAGCCAGTTTCCAAAGACAGAACTAAACAGAATAACTGAGTACGCTGTGGTGTCCCAAGTAACAAGAGACTTGTCCAGGTTTAAGTTTACTCACTGAGGTCTAGTGACTTTCATATACTGCCTGCAAAACTATATTTGTCATCCCCTGAACCTGTAAGGTTGATCTGGATTACATTCCTCACTTATTACATTCCTTACTTCCTCCAAATCTTATTCTTTAATTTATATTTAACAAATACTAGAAAATCCAAAATCTTGCTTGAATGGATTACTTTATTGCTGATCTCAATTAGTTATTTCTCACTTCAATCCATTGAGGAAGAATGGCAAGCAATGAAAATGTAGCAATCTTGAAGCTCATGTCTACCTGGGGAACAGGACAAAGTACTGCCCACACTAGAAGCCTACATGTGACTCATGAAAAAACATTTGTACAGAGAAAACCTGTTCCCATGTATTTGAAATAAACAGAAGAAATTCTTCCAGTACTGTTGAAGTACTCGAAACTTGAAAAGTAATCGTAACTTAGGAAGTAAACCTGTACGTGGAGAAAACTGACATCCAGAATGCTGCTTTTCTATGAGATCTACAACACTTACTATTTACTTTTAGTACGAACGTATTTAATTTGCCAATTCATCCATACTGAATTACTTTTTCCAGCTGATGGAGATACTTCAACAGCAAACACCAATATTAATGTCTACAACATAATTTGCAGATTTAATCTGTTTTAATCATCACTAAAGACAACAATTAAGAATATCAATGAACATTTATTAAACATGGCTTATAAACTTAGAAACAGCGAATTTTACAGATGGAAAAACTGCTGAGTCAAAAAGGATACCAGTATCCAGCCCAATTGAGCCCTACATATTTTTTCTGGGGAAATCTACTACCGTTTAAATTGGCTAGAAACTAGAATCTTTTTTACCCACATGTATCAGTGAAGCATTTTGTTTTGTGATTGCAAAAAATAGATCTGCATTGTTCGCAGGTGTAGTTTTGCAATTCTAGACTTTAGAAAGTCAGTCAGAAAATAAAGTTTAACAAGTCCTCCCAAAAGGAGCAGGAAAAAAGCCTCTAGACTTTGAAGCTGTAATGAGCAAGAGGTTTAGGTTAGGTCTCAGATTTTGATTAGAAGCTTACTGTTGAAGCAACTCCCCCCAAAACAAGGTTTGTCCAGTCATACCAACATATTGTACTAACAACTCTACTTGCCTTTAACACGGTAGTTACATTACCCTACCAAAAAGCACCATCAACGTAAGCACAAATGCATTCACACTACCACAGATTACTATACCACTGGCTGTGGTATTATAGAGGTACAATTTCTCAAGTTTAGACCAGCCATTTTACTGAAGGCAACACCACAACGTGACCCCATGCTGGCAAATATTATTGAAGGGAGTATTCAATTGAGTTACTGCTTTTCTCGTGTCCTGTGATAGACAAGGCTTTCCCACAGACAATCCAAAGATGCAAATGCTAATACGTCTAATCCACAAAGGTTGTTGCTGTAAACACAGTGTCAAACAATGAAGGGCAAAGCAAAGTTCTCCTACAGAAAGATCCTGCAATTTTATAGCAAAGTATGGAGGGGTGGGAGAGGAGAACGGGTAGAAGCCAGTTTGGATATCTGTACTGCATATAAAAACCAGTACTCATCACCTTTCCAAACTGAACAGAACCAGGTATAGCATGATTCTTCTACAAACTCACGCATGAAAGAGGCAAGAATATATGCCTAGATTTTAAAAAAATTGAAATTTATAGCTTAAATAAACAGTTAATGGATTTGAACGCATCTAATGCTTACTTGGAATAGAAATGACATGCTGTTTCAGCACTGCATTCACACAAAAATCACAAGAAATCTTATATGCCAGAAGAGCAATATATCATCAGTCCGTGACAATGCAGAGGATAGAACGATCTTTCAATTACCTTCTCAATGAAGAGAAACTCCAATCTATAACTGAACAAAGAAATAGCCAGATCCATTTGTCCTAGCTCAGTCCCAAAGACAGGAAAAAACTAGAACAGTCCTGCTTTGGTTCCCTACATATACTTCCTATGTGTATTTTTGGTTCCCTAAGTATATTTCCAAAAACTCTTCCTCTTTGGACAGGATCAATGAGAAGTTCTACCACAACACGTTCCCCAAGCTGTTTTTGCTACATTATGTACTCTGAAGCACAGTATGATGATCTGACCTTCAAAGTCTGTTCTTTGGAGGTAGACGCACTGCAGGAATTCCCTGGGGTGCCAGAGAGAAGGGCACTGGTGTGATGCCCCCAAGAGCATGGTAGAGCCCCTGCCCTGTTGCTGTTGGGCAGAGAGAGGGGACCAAAAAGACAAGAGGGTTGGAAGAGTCCCAGTTCAGCATCATAGGCAACCGCCCTCCCTACCTACCTCACTTCCCCAGGTGCTCCTCCATTACTACAGGGTTTGAGGCCCTGGATCCTGAAGGAGAGGTATAGGTGAGGATGTGGTGGAAGGTCTGCCTATTTATAAGCTCATTTTTATTGTGTTCAGTTCTGGGCCCCTCAGTTCAAGGGCAGGGAACTGATTGAATGTCTAGCACAGAGCCATGAGGATGATTAAGGAAGTGAAGCATCTCCCTTAATGAAGAAAGGCTGAGGGAGCTGGGTCTCTTTAGCCTGGAGAAGAGGAGACAGAGGGGTGACCTTATTAATGTTTATAAATACGTATAGGGTGAGTGTCAGGAGGATGGAGCCAGGCTCTTCTCAGTGACATCCAGTGACAGGACAAGGGACAATGGGTGCAAGCTGGAACACAGGAGGTTCCGCTTAAATATAAGAAACTTTTTCATGGGTGACAGAGCACTGGAACAGGCTGCCCAGGGAGTTGTGGAGTCTCTTTCTCTGGAGACATTCAAAACCTGCTTGGACACATTCCTGTGTGAGCTGAACTAGGTGTCCCTGCTCTGGAAGGGGGACTGGACTAGATGATCTTTGAAGGTTCCTTCCACTCCCTACCATGCTGTCATTCTGTGGAAATTAACCAAGCCCACAGTTCCGAATGGTCTAAGAATGAGAACAAAGGATGCGTATTAATGCCAGTTTTTCCCAAAGCCCATCATTAAGTCACAAACATATGGCAGCTGCATACAGGAGGTACGCCTCATAGTCCTCACCATCTCAACAGGCACTTTTCAGAGACACTCAGAGAATCCCAAGTGTCCATCAAGGCTTTGATTAGTTCACATCAATTACGCATTAGAAGCCCTCAAGAAACATTATCAAGAACGCACTGAATCTTTTGCTGAATTTTATCAGTGTATTTTTTTTTTTTTAGTTGTAATGCAAAATGCATCCTGTATTGAAGAAATAATTACTTTTCTACAGCTATGAGCTAGTACTGGGTTCAAAAGGCACATGAAACCAGTAAAACACAACTTTGGCCATCACAACCTGACAACGGTAATTCTTTTCACCTGACACCAGCATTGCAAAGCTAAGATCTGACACTACAGGAAATGCTCTGCAAAACATTTCTGTATGAATCTGCTTGAAATTAGATTAATTCCATATCAAATCACACACTAACTGCAAATCCACAGTACGATAGCAAGCACTGATATGTAGAATTACACCATAATTTTGAAAATAACCAAGTATATCAATGTTCTCAACATTCACTTTACAGCTTAGAAGTACATGAAGAAGAACAAAGAAGAAAAACACCACCGAGAAGTCTAGGTTAAAGAAATAATTATACAGAGTACTATTCTAACCTGAAACCTGATGTCTGTTAGCAAAATAAGAAACAAAGTCTAACAACAGAACTACTGCAGCTACAGGGAACTCATCTGTTGATCAACAGCAAATTTCAAAACCTTCTATTTGACTAGACTCTACTATATCTAATCCATATACAAGACATTTGCAGGGCCGCAATAAAATCAGAAATTTGAGAAGAACAATATGGGCAATTGGGCTATAACCTGGCAAAACGATTTCACAAAATGCAATGAAATCTTTTAAATTGATTTTAAGTGAACTTTTCAATGCGTTGTAGTGCATTTGCAGAAGGACTTAGATTTCCAGGCATCACAAATATTAAATGCAACTAAATTAAAGGGCATTCCTTTTGCATTTTATATGTCTTATTGATGATTCTGGAAGCTGCCAATTAAAGGCTTTCTTTTGACAATGGATGCTGTATGGTGGCCCTTGCAAAAAAGTACACAATATGCTCCTTCCTCCGTTTTGAGCGTGAGCAGCTTTTACACACATTTCGTTCTATAAATTTTAACTGAAAGCACAGCATGATATTTTGTCAAGACAATAGCTTCTAAATCTCTCCTAACCAGCTGCAACCGACTTCTCTGCCTGATGATTTATCTTGCTTTATTTCTATCCCCAAACTGATAGCGCTTAATTTCTGTGGGTTCATTTCATATCCTAAGCCAATAAGGAAATAAAAGCAGACCACTGCCAGATTGTGTGCAGGATCCTCTGCAGAGCTCTTCAAATTACACTGCTTTTTTGTTGTGTATACAAAGTCAATTCACTGAAAAGGAGCAAATTTTAAAAGGAACTACAAAACCTATTTTATTAGAAAACAACTCTAAGTGCTGTAGCTCTTATAATGTCCCCCAGTGCTCCAAATGACTTGAAACACTAAAAGCACAGACCCTTAGGAAATTAGTTTGCTTATCCTAATTGTTATATAACACGCAGCTTATTTAGATGTTCAAATAGTAACCGAGAACGTGACTGAATACCAGGCTTTCAGTTTAGGTTGGCTGAAAATGAAGTAAATCTTACCTCCAGGATCTTTGTCTGGGTTGTACTCCAATGCATTGCTGCAGATCAGATCAATATCCGTTAGGAAATCCTTGGCTGTTAAATAGTTGTGTTTATCAATTTTGGTTATTACTGTTGATAGGTCCATTGGCTCTTTAATAACTTCAAGGTAATCTGAAACCTATAATCAAACAGCATACAGAAATGACACAGGACCATATCTGGACCAACACTGCCATTTTCACATCTTTACATTCTTATACATTCCACATACATGGCTCTAATACATTAACTAAACACAGGTTCACTAATAAATAAAATTTATGCTGAAAATTGAAGTCTTATCAGAATAAATAAAACACACGATTTCCAAAATCACCGTTCCTTCAGTAGCTCAATTTATCTTTCAAAATGGATTTAATGGTATTTTTGAGCCACAGCATTTAAACTGTGGTTTATGTTTCACAGTGTTATAACACTGTATTGAGCTAGAAAGGAAAAAACAACCAGCCTAACTCAAACCCCTAAGAAAAACTAGCAAAACTAGGGAAGGCGTATTTTATTCACCTCCTAAGCTCTCATTAAAGCGAACAATCAAATTATCATATTTTGAGTATATTCTGTTAATTAGTTCCTTCAACCCCCCTGTATAAAAAACAAGCCAGTTTTTACTGATCGAAGACATTACACTGACTTTACAGAAGGGCAGTCTAAAGAGAAAGCATTGTGTCAGAGTTCACAGATTACTACAAGCTTAGCTCATAAATGGAAATTTAGCATCCACTAGGGTACGCTGAACAGTATTTAACATAATTAATGGTACCATAAGGGGCTAAAGCTTGACAGTCAAATGTATCAGCACAGCTGCTGTAACAAAGTTCACCCAAAAAAAAGCTGTGAATTTGTTATTTACTTCTAGAAGAAAAACCTTACAGTTGCATGTTTCAATGCAAATAAGATTACAATCAATTAAAAATACTGGCAGCCTCAGGAGCAGCATTATTTTTTTTCCTTTTGAAACCACCCGTGTATGATGGTGGCTGCCAAAATAGCAAACAGTTGCATACATATTCAGATCAAACAGCAATGTCTCTGCAAGTTTTTTTTGTTTGTTTTTCAAAGTGTCTGTAGATATTCACAGTGAAATATATTACTAACATGAATGCTTTACTTCAGTGGACAGCAGTCCCAATTCCTTACATATACAACTTAAAATTTATGATGAAAAATTAAAATGGCAGTTTTATATATTTTTTTTAATTCAATGGAAAATCTCCTTATGTCTCCCTCTACAGAAACATGATGATAATTAGTTCAGTGATTGGAAAGCCAAACCATGGGCTTCCTCTTCTTGTTAACTCATCATCAGAAAGAATCATCACTGGAAATTGTAAACATTGCTCTTGAATTAGTCAGGAAAATCCTTGACTTGTCACACAGCAGCATTCCCTCTGCAATGCAAGCAGGAGTGGAACGAGCTTAACACATTTCCTCACAAAGTCAAGCAGACAGGCTCTTGTACAAAAGGATAGATCTGTGCTTAAAAGCACCAAGTGGGACAAAAAGGATTACATTTCATTTCTAGTGCCGTCATATATTAGCAGGATTTTGGCAAGTCTTTAAATAACAAATTCACATTTCATTTCTCCATCTACAAAACCAAGACACTGGTTTGTTTTTTGTTTTTGTTTTTTGTTTTTTGTTTTTTTCCATGTCCCTATTCATGCATGTTTTGATTGCAAGATCCTTGGGGGAAGAAACTACCTTTACTCTCAGTATGAAGGGGTGAAGGGGTCCCTACAATGGACCTCCAAAGCAGTTTCATAGTAAAAAATAAAAATCATTACTCCTCTGACCATGCTCACACTGTAAACTGCCACATTCAAGAGCTCGTCAGTCTTTCAAAAGCAGTTACACAACACTGATGAAAGCTCACATTAAGAGGACTGAATGGGACAATAAAAAGATGCCAGTTTAGTCAATGTGGAATTTACACTGCGAATCTGCTTTTTACAATGCTGTACTTTAAGTGTCCCATATTTGTCTCTTAATGGCTTCCAAAAGAAATATCTCGCAAGAAACAACCAACCAGAAAGAACAAAAAAATACCTCTAACTAACAAACTTGCAAAGCTTGCAGTGGGCAAGCATTTCATTTGAAAGTCAGGCTAAACCATATTCATTTCATATACTAGCATCTAGAAATAGATTTGCAGATCGAACTCTCTTATCAGTTAGGCACGCACACTCCACATTCGACCAGATAATGCCTTATAATGTGCTACCATCTGCAATTAATGGCATCCACAAGCATTACAGCTGTAATTATTCAACAATATTATTAACGCTCAATATGTTATGGAACACAGATCACTTTCCCAATATTATCAAGCACATAGGATTATTATGTTGTAAGAGCTTATGCTTTCAAATATTTCAAGTCTAATAGGGACAGGAGTAGCATTTTTAAATGCTGACTTCGGTTAGGAAATTGACAGGAATGGACACATTTTTTCAATAGGTCACTGGTACAGCCAAAGAAGATGCTTGAACTGCTTGCGTCACAGTTCATGAGGCTGTGACTATGTCACAGCTAAAACTGGCATTCTAGATAGAAAAAATCATGGATAAAACATTTGTTTTGCCTATTAACTTATCCATTTCCCTTTTAAAATTGGTATTCTTTTTCTAATAGTTTCAACTTCATTGTTTGCACATTACTGAAACAAGACCTCTTCAATATCCACCGGTTTGCTGAAGATGTTAAAGCGTTTGTCTGTGGCCAGCCTCTTGGTAACATCCCTGAGAAACAATCGCAGCTCTCTCAATGTGTTCTCTTCCTGGTCCTCCATTCGCTGTTTTTCTGCTTCTGACAGCTCACGGGCAGGACAGGGCAGTGCAAGCGGAAGAACTTCCATAGCATGAAGAGCTAGGGAAAAAAACAAGTCAGACAATGAAAGTATTAACAGTGTACAATGAAATTTGGAGTGGCATTATCTTAAAAAACATTTAATCTGCCTCATCGATACACCCTTAGCCCCACAGTTCTCCATTTTCTAAAATGAATAATCCTCCAAGCCACCCTCAAAGTAACATGCAAGAAATTTATTCTGGGCATTGAAACACTGTCACATATTATTTACAGTGTCATTTACCCACAACTTTTGAAAAAGTTAGGTATCACAAAACAAAACAGTGTGATCACATTATTATTGGTTTGACTGTAATTTAGTTTACCAGCCTGTTTCCTTCTTGGTGGGGGCATTGCTGCCTCATCAAGAATTAACCCTTTGAAAAACTGTAATCTGTCTTCTTCAGTTGGTCTTTGAATATAAAAAACCTCTTCATACTGGATTCTGAAAATACATTTCACCTAGAAAGAAAATAATGCTACATGAAAATTGAGCCTCCACTGCAAACCACACGATTAGTGATCCTACTAAAACACAAGTCACAAACTTTTCAAAGTAACTACAGGAAAGAAGATAGTAAATAAGATAGAAGATATAGTAAGCTCTACCTAAAGTTGTGCACATAGCTGAGGCAAAACAAATGCATGTAGTTCTCACAGAATTTACTGTAATAACTGAAGTCATTGCAGCCCATCATCCTAACAACGGTCAACTTTGCGGTAAAGAGAAAGAGTAGGTGAATAATTAAAGAAAATATCGAGAAAAAAATAGAAAAAGTGTGTGTACAAACACACACATATATGAACTTCAGAAACATCAACTAAGCTAAACCTTTAAACTACATGACCATGTAATTACACTGGAGTATTTTCCCAAGCAAGTTTTTCCTTAGCTTCGTCTAGATGTGCATTTGTAACCAGATACGTTATAGGAATTCCATCACTGCCTTCAAGAAAACCCATTGTGGTTCCCTTATAGAAACACTGTCACTTCTAAACATTAAGTGTATTTCAAGAACTACCTTGTCTTCTCAGCAAAGCAGAATAGAGATTATGAAAATCAGTAGCATGGAAGTACACCTCCCATTAAAGAAAATTACTAACTTTGTATCAGCATTACATTTTCAGGTAGACGTATTTTAAATTAAGTGAGAACAACAGTGCAAAGCAGTATTTTTTACATGACCATGACATGCCATGGCATATATATCCCTAATAATGCTTCCTTCCACAATAAACTTACCTCTTCAGGCAATTCACTATACATGGACTCAGAGGTAGACAGTAGAAATATAGGGGAAAAAGATGGTATATCTTGCAGCAAAGTTAGAAAAGTAGCTCTCACAGTTTCACTGACAGCTTCCCACCAATCACCAATATGAGGCATGTAAACAATACTTGGTACTGTTCTTCGAGCTTCACGAAAGATCTAATTAAAAGAAACAGTGATATTTAAACTAAGAAATTGTTATCCCTTGTGAGAAATAACATTTTTGCGGACTAGGAAGTGATTCACGTTTCTGGTATTTTGTATATGAATGTTCCAGTAAAGTAAAAATTATCTAATGATAAAGGCTTTCTGAACAAATGCTTGTGACTGTTAGCTGTACCATTCAATTATTTTATGTCAATGTGCTAGGGACTACAAAAAAACTACTTACCACGTATAATTTAAAAATTCGTTAAGACTGAACAGTCAAGATGAAAATTAAACTCGTTTGCAATCCATGAAAAAAGTCAACCACACAGTTTTAAATCCTAAAGCATATAAAACTAAGTAATTGAGCATAAAACCACTGCACACCAGTTTATACACAAGCTAATAAAACTGAACATTGGGAACCAAATACCCAGATTCAGCTTACTTGACATTAGGTATGTGACTAAGGGGTCAAGTTAGAAAAGTAATTACACTCACTAGTCAACAGAGAGATCTGAATCACGCTCTAGGGACCCTTTTATTTTAAATATTAAAATTGAAGGAGCCTATGAAAACCTGGCTTTTATCTAACATTCCAGTTAGCCACCTTTATTTAGATGCAAACAATCTGTTCCAGAATTACATAATTTATTCATTACAAGAGAATTTGAAATGTCACCTGTGCACACGATTCTTCAGGCGTTTTGGCACTGACTGAATAAAGTGCTGGCAGATCTAGCCTGTGTACAGAGAATTTTTCCAGAGTGTGCAATAGTGCTGGAGCAAGGTGCGAAGTTTGACCCGAACCCCTCTCTCCAGATAGCAGTAATCTTGGTCTGTAAGAGGTTGGCTGGTGATAAGCTGACCTGTAACAGACAATAGTTACAATTAACATGACAATGTTATCAATGGAAATATATATACATTTAAAAAAAAAATCAATTGCAGTCTTATTTGAATAGGTTTGGGGATGGTTGTTGTTTTGTTGGTGGTTTTGTTTGTTTTGCTTTTTAAAAAAAAAAAAAAAAAAAAAAAGAATCCAAAGGAGAAACAATGAACAGTAGCTTCCTACAACAGCCTAAGAAGATTCAACTAATTCGAGAACATCTCAGCACTACTCCAGGTCTCAGTAACTCCAACTTCATCTTCACTACAATTTTATTCAAACTCATCTGCATTAGTATGCACATCATTAAATTCATACAAATGTTAATTATAAGCAGTTTATTTAAAGGCAATTCCTTGATCATATAAAAAGACTTTCATGTGAATGGACTTTCAGTGAAGTTAATTATTTAGTGATGTCAAGATCAGTCTGAACTACCAAAACATCTCAACAGCAGCCTCAGGATTCCCAGGTTCACAAATTCATCCTTTACCAAAGCCATGCAACATTTCCAAAAAGAACGTAACGTTTCAATACTCTACTTAAGGACTAGGAACTGAAATAGGCCCTGGAATAATACAGTCACTGTTTATATTCTATTCTTACATTAATTAGATTTTCAAACAGAAGAAAGAAGAAAGATTTTAAAGGAAAAACTACAAAGGTAAACTTATTGTAATTTTTGGTGTCAATAATAAATCCTAAGGAGTTCAGGTAAGAATTTTTGTTTGGTTGGGTTTTTTTTGTCCTATTTTGAGGATGAGTGAAAGACAAAGAGAAGCGTTCAGTTTTTCCACGAAGAGTCTTTTCTGTTTATAGTAAATTGATTATGAAATAATACAGTTAATTTGCATTTTCTCTCATTAAGGCATTTTTTATCTGAGTATCAATCAGCTTGCGCAGTCAAACAAGACCTAATGATTTCATTTTGAGCTAAACGGTTACTAACAGCTGTGAACAGAGCTGACCTCTTTGGCTTTTCAGTTCTCATAGTGGAGGTTACAGACATAGACGACAATTATAAATACCAAGATATATTGTCAGGATTACTTACTTCACAAAAATAAGCAGAGTCTTCCAGATTATTTTACTGAGACACATCCACACAAATATATATTGTTTTTCTGTTTTCTCGTTCCCCCTCTCTCTCTCACAACAAAATCTTAAAGTATTAAAACTCTTGACCATGCACCTCTGGGAGAACTTAAATGGTTTGTAATTAAAACCTTATATTTAAGCTCAAATTTCCATAAGTGCTGTTCTGGCATCATTCTTTAGCACACAAAAAAATTTAACATTTTTCCACAAGATGGCTCTACTAAGCAGTAGAGCTATCTACTACTGAGCAGTTCTCCTAACTTCACTTTCTTTATTAAGCAGACTCCCCACAGAACATAGTAATATTTCTTTTGCTTTTAGTTTGAATAGTTTTAAACCTTCTCATTGGTAATTACTGTAGCTAATCCAATTTAAACAGGAAAGATTCAACGAAATTTCACACTTTCCAAATTTCCATGATTAACAAGGAAAAACATGTTAAAAACCCCAAAAGTATAATTATATAACCTATCCAAACAGCTGCATACACCGAAGCTCAGCAGTGCTTCAGACCAAGACAACTGGTCTGACAAACAATTTATACTGTCATTTTAACTTTTTCTACGGAGTTAACCTCTAAATCTTTTCCTCCAAAACATTTCCCAATACTTCTCCTTCCTAATTCTTAGTCTTTCAAATCAATATTGTTACAAATAGGGAATTAACATTAAGTTCCTTATTTCTAGGCCACATCTGTCTGTTGCAAGCTATTTCTGATTGCCATGTTTAGGATGTGGCCCTTCCAAAAACCGTTCCCATCTAAGAACTCTTATTTGTACACTTACATGTTTCTATCCCACGAAACCATTGCCAACGCATCTTTATTACCTCTGCTGATCTAAGAATGCCATCGTTTTATCTTTCTGGTTAGAGGCATTAGAGAAACACTTACATCGTAAAATGAAGGTAGGGTTTATGTATAGCAGCTGATGACTGTTTCTTTGGTGATCCTGAGTGACAGCTCGTCTCAAAAATCGATGAAGTATTCTCATCTTCACTATCATCTAATATTAGACTTGGTACATCTGTTCCAATAAATATATTAATTAGAGGCTTATTACTTATACTTGCAACAAACAAGGAAAGGCATTACAATTTACTTCAAAGAAATTATAACACTTATTTTCAAGAGTAGACAAAAGTCTAAATATCAAAACACAAAATAATAGATACTTCACAAAAACAAATTAAATGCTGTAGAAGTCTAATCATCATTACAATTTATTTTTAAACCATCAGGCAGAACAATTTCACAAATACAAAAAAAGTTTAACTTGTTACGCAATGCTTCCTTTAGTTTAATGTCACTGCTAATCATTCAAGGCTGACATTATAAAATCTGGAATTCCTCAGATTATATAGAATTTTGCATTTCTTTGTTACAAGTGCCCAAATTTTTACAGGTAGTCTTCTTCCAAAATTATTCTCAGCATAATCACCTGGACAGTGTGTGTTTCCAAGGGATTGTTTTCTATCCTCTGATAATTTGCCAAACGCATCAACCTACTATTTATCACAATCCACGCAACTAATTCCATGTTCATATCCAATACTTCGATCTATGCGAACTCCTTTTCTTATATATTAACATAATGAACTGAAATAATTTCTATATAGCCCTTCAGAAACAAAAAGCTAAAACACTGATCACATTCTAAAGACAGCCTAGAGGGACAAAGAACTGCTAAAAAAAAACACAAGTTTGGCATTAAATGAAAACAACCAGTTGGCAGAAGAGCCACACATTTGAACATTAGGTTCCCCTAAATTAGCTACCCAAGCTGCCATGGGATGAAGAGTAGACTGCTGCAATTAGATAATGGAAAATAAACTGTTGTGAGATCTTTATGTGCCCCTTGGAAAGGAATTTGGTTGATGTTACCCTAAATAAGCCATTCTCATTCCCTTAAGAAACCAGTCTGCATGGACAGGGTGAAAATGGCCAGTAGGAACAATGCAGATAGGAGACCTCGAGTGGAACAAAAAGCTCTGCAATGGCCAGGCAGAGCTTCTGAGAGCTGCTCTAAGTCCTGCTGCTGTGGGGTGACCACCAGACATCCTAACAGCGGCTCAAGATGGCCCCAGCCACTTTGAAAAACGGACTGCTGTGAAACAAAACCATGAAATAGAGAGACCTGAGAGTTATTCACAGATGTACCACCCACATGCTTTACCTGATCTACACAAAACCAGGTACTGCTACCCTGACCAAATGACCGCAACTGAACAAAGGAATCAAGTTCAAGGCAGTGTTGACAGCGTTGGACAGGGATGGGGTTTAACAGCTAGGCACACAGACTTACTGTCCCAGGAGAAATTGTTTAGAGACAAAAGTTCCCACATTTAGCTGTGTGATGATGTAGGAAATTGGATTCAGACTAGGCCAAGCAGAAATAATACTCTGCTGGTATGAGAGGAGGACACGACGAATCTTTTGGTGATGCAGTCATGCTTCTGACAGCCATTCCTCAGGAAGTGTAATGAAGGCTTGCAAATCCCCAAAAGTGGCCAAAATTAAGACAATATCAGGAAGTATCAGGTCAGAAGCGGCTGGACATCTAACTCAGGGCAAAGATAAAAGCCCTTCAAATCAACTGGCCGTAAGCCTCCGAACTCTTGGCTCACTGCAGACCTCAACAGGCAGAATTTTTGCTAAACCAAATGCAGACCATAGGCAACGTCCTATGTTCATGCGTCAAATATTCTGAAACAAAACTTCACAACAAAGAGAGGAAGTTCTAATTCGATTCCTTAACAATTAGACAGTCTCCAAATGAGGCTTTACCAACAGGCTGTAAGTAGAGTGGGAGATTTGGGTTTCAAGAGAGCCTAAAGCAGTCTAACCACGGCTGCAAGCTAGCTCACTTCTCCTGACCCACCACCACACACTCCCAGGCCCCATCTCATGCCAGATCCACACTTGCTGACATCTTCAGCTATCCCCCAGTCAGCAGAAAAGTAACCCAACAAAAACACTGTTTTTGGACTAGTCGGCCAGCAAAATGATTTAGTGAAGGGCCTGACACATCCATGAAGTATAAGGGACAGAGCAAAAATGCACAGCTGGGCTCGTGGAGGTGCAGCAGCCAGCACAAGGATCAGTCTAAGCTCCCAGGGCTGCAGACTGAAAGCATGCTCTGGAATAGGAAAAAAAAGTTATAGCTGTTGCAGATTTGCTTTATGATCAGGCTATTTTCAAGTTAATTACACACAAGCACAAAACTTTTTATAAAGTCGGTGGGGTGACGGTGTTCCCAAATAAGAGCAATAAACAAATATGTCACGATAAATGGTTATGAAAAACCAAGGTAACTTCTTCAACATTTAAACACCGAGAAGTGACCAGGGTAACTATTGAAGTATGGCCCTGGGAGCACAAAACACAGAGCCCATTGACTCTCTGCCAACCGAAACAGCCAGCAGCATTCCTTCTTACTCTCTGCTTCCTCGATGCACTCGCGATGCTCCCCTCGCAGCAGGGTTCTGGCACGCGTCGGACCCCTCAGTGCGTTGGATTTTACTCACTAATTTGGCAAAAAAGCTAACTTGACAGAACAGCAAATAGCTCTCAACTTGCTAACGCAGCAGAATCAGCTCAGAGGATCAGAAGTGCATCAGGCCCCTCTGAGGGGAGGAAAGCCTCAGGACTTGCTCGTTATCCAGCTGATGACCGTGACACAGGCTCAGGTATCTCGGCTAAGCACACGCTCACCTGCTGAGCTGTGAGCTCCCCGTACCATTCTTTTGCAGCCTGCTTCTGCCCCAGTAACAAGCAAGGAATTGTGGACAGGTAATTGACACTCAGCACAGGAACACTGATTGCAGGGCCTAACATGCTGAGCAAGTCTCTCGTTATTTTCTTTTGTTCCACCACCTGATTACACTCCATTATTTCTCATATTTAAATTTTAAGTCACTCAGGGGTCTTCCTTTTTTCTAGATGGCACTCGAGCCTATGGGATATTGGGCTATACAGGACAGTTTATTAAATGCTACAGCAACTGGAAATCAGCAAAAATAGTTATAAAACATCAAATGTAAGTACAGTTGGCTTGGAACAAAACGCTAAGCCAAACACACATCAGACTAGAAATACAAAAAAGCCAGCTGATTTTTTTTTTCTAAATTGAAACATGATTTGCAAAACAAAACAAATACAAACCAAAAAGCCACGTACCTTCACTTCTTTCACCCTGGCTGAATTCAGCATGAGGAAACACTTTGTGTAAAACCACAAGGAGGTTAGCGAAGGTACGTTCCAACAGTGGTCTGATCACAGGAGATAACGCATGTCCTGAAGATGTCACGGCACGTTGGGAAGCAGGCACAATATTCTGCATTGCATGATAAAAATCTTGTGCACTGAGAACTACTGAAGAAACATCGAGCTGTAGCTTCTGACTGCTCACATAAATCTGGGGGTAGCGTCGTCTCAGGGCAATCAAGGCAGCCTCAGTGCAAAGTGCTTTTATGTCAGCTCCACAGTACCCTAGTGCACAAAAAAAATAATATATATATAGAGATATCTTCCATGAAATAGCACTGTTGTGCTGCATACATTTCAAGCACACCTGAAGCTGAAAACAATCAGTAATACTTTGTTATCAGGGTCCACAAAGCATCTGCCAAAACATGTCAGGTTGTAATCCAGTGACAGTGCTGTATACCAAGAAATTATGTACAGTTACATTGAAATATGGCCAGAAATGAATCCTGTATGAAGGTTAAAATGACCTATGTTTTCACTAGATAGCGTTTATTTTCAGCCCATTGTTTTAGGTGTGTCATCGCTCTTCCTTTTTCTTCATGCTGTCTAAAGTATGTTAGCCATTTGTAACAGTTAGCACCTTTTTTTTTTATATTATTTATTTATTTATTAGAAAAAAGGCAAGGTTTGTTATACTGGATGGTCATCAAAATATTACAGAAGGAGAAAATAAGTAGTATAAAGAAAAACGGTTAATGAATACAATAAAGAAAAGAATTCTCAGGTTAAAAAAGCACACTATGGACCCTTGGGAAAAAACTGAACCATTACCATCACGGAAAATGTTTTAGATTTCTTACAGTTTTGTGATTTTACAAATATAACCAAAAATTAAAAAAAAAAACAAAACTAAAAAGCATTAGAACTTTCACTCAGTCTAGCTTCTAAATATCTACAGGTGGCTACCGATAGCTGCTTAGCCATCATTACTGAAAAACAGATTATCAAATACTGAGACTAACCACCTGTGTCTTTTGCAGTGCTAATGGCTTGGGGTTTTTCCCTAGAGCTACAAATTAGATTTCAAATTTTCCCCGTATCTCTTAGCAAAAGCTATTAATATGGCACCATATTTTGTAGCACAAAGGTCCATCTTTCAAAAGAGGTAAATTATTATTCCAGTGGGAGAAGTCTTTTAGAGAACTACAGTCACTATAGGAAAAGGTAGTGTGTTGTATAGACATACCATCACATAAGATCATGGCATTGCTAAAAAAAAAAAAAAAAGTGCAAAATGTACTAATTCATCAATTCCTTACATAAATTGTTCTTGATTTATTTATTTTTTTTTAACCAGAGCTTGCCCCCTCTCCCCACAAGGTGTTACACCATCCAAATTTTTTCTATGCCACTTTTGTATTGGTCTTTTGGAAGCACCAAGTCCAAAACTGGAGCCTGCCTTGCTTCTCGATTTGTCTGCTGGTGTTGTCAGGGCTACTGGCACACGCTTTTACAAAAACGAATATAGCAATGAGAAACAAAGTAGGTTCTGTACAGTGCGTTGAAAAATAAGAACCAATGCAATTAAAATAAGGGAGACAGACAATTTTCCTTTCCCATCTTTCAGTTATATTAATTTGGGGGGATAATAATAGAAGATGCCAACTTTTCAGCTATAAAGATAACTCAAAGTGGATGAGACTTAAAATTCCACCTGAGTTTCTCATACACGCTTGAACGTAATTCAGGAAACAATCACACAAAGAACACCATGAACATCAGACTTATTATACAACTTTTAAACTAAGCTTTCCATTTTCACAGAAAGGTTAGTAATTATAATTGTGCAGATGTGGTCAGCGCACATTGCGATTGTTACTTAAGAAGCAGCTAGCAATTCACACTCCCAAGTCACCCGAAAATTAAATATACATGTTACATTTGAAACATGTTCAAACACATCCATTTAAATCATCAGGCAACTAATTATTCTCACTACCAAGGTGGTGTTGGTTTTTTTTGGTTTTTTTTGTTTTTTTTTTTTAAACTAACCCCCATCACAAAATCAAAACCATTCAGGCACACTCCATCAACCACATGAACCTACTGAACAGTACCTCTGCATCAGAGAAATAAAAACCAGGGTTTTTCCTCTACATTTTGCTTTCTTTCAACATCAGTTGTGTGTTTCCCATTTGAATTGGTCCACTTTTCATGTAACGAGCATACTGAATTAAGCAGAAGTTTAAGGGGCACTAAACCAAAGCTTAAACCAAAGATGTGCAAGAGATACATATATGGAGCTCCAGGGGCCTGTCGCCTTAAAAACTAGTTTAGCATCTTTGGCACAAAAGATTCAGTGGCTCAGGAGCTACGTCCTTTCCAATTTTTCTATTAATAAATGCTGTAATACCACTTTCTAACAGTCTTTTTAATCACCGCTTGTGCATCTCCAAGGATTGGCAAAATTAGGAAATAATAGCCTGTAGCCTATTTTTAAAATTAAATTCTCAGGTGATCGGATACACAATTAGTCTCCGTTTCTATTTTTCATTTCTCAGGAGCAATTACATTTGAAGAGTAATAATTGGCGTCTCTTTCTGAGGGACTCTCTTGTGCACACTGTACATCCATTTCAGCAACAGGAAAACTGCAAAAATCCTGTATCTTGTGAAACACTGCAGAGTTTTTTGTTTCTAAGAAATAAACGCACACTGATTAAGACAAGAAAAAAGTAAAGTATTGACAAAGGGAACAATAAATAAAATGTGTCATGGCAAGAGTAAGTAACTTGAATTTACCTTTGTCTAAATTGAAACTTTAACTCATAACCAAGGCTCAGTGCATTTAATTCCATTTTTAAAGGATCCCACAAAGGATGATGTTCAGTTTGGTTGGCAAAACACACCGGCACACCTCAACTTAGAACTAAATTAAGTGTTCTTATCAAGAAGCCCGTTTTGTTCCACCTCTAACCACAACACTGAGCTGAGTATTTTTGACATGAAACTTTGAAAGAACAGCACAGCAAAAAAGTAGATTCCCATGTAGGTTTCCAAAGAATTTTGATCACTGAAATTTTAAAGCCATACTCTTCTACGTTTGTTGTGCATAAATTACACCCTCTCTAAACTTTCTTCTGCCCAATATCCACCCCAAAATACAACAAACTGCTGAGCTAGGTCTAACATCTGGTCTATCAATCTTGACCACTTGCAATTTCTGCAGTGAAACTCCCTACAGCTCCTCCAACGGACTGCAGGGAAAGTTCGTTACCAAAATTCAGTATAAGAGAAATGAAAAGCAATGTGAACAGTAATGCTGGAACTTCCCCTTCCAACATTACACTCAGATAGGAGAGAAAGATGCAACAATAAACCATTTCGTCACAAAACACTGCTTCAAAAATAAGCACAGAATTAGATGTGCTTAGCAAGCATCTTGATGGCTTGCTTCTTTACAATTGTATCTAATGTTATTTAAATAACCCTCTTTCTACGTTGCAAAAAGATTCATCTGCAAGATGAAGAAATTCAAACCTTTTCTGCTGCTAGCGTATTTTGCTTCCTACAAGACTGTTGTTAATAGTCTACCTAACCACAGAGTGCTGTCATTCTGAACGTGGACAATGAAGTAAGCACAAGAGATAAGCAAAGATTATAAAGTTTGGGATTGCTGTGGCCCACCTCCAGCGCACACCTACATGGCAAAACCAGCAGTAAGTACTTGTGCTTATGGAAGGCAGCAGTAAGACATCAGTGTGTGGTCTTCCGAGCAAGTCCATGTTCTCCCCAAAGCTGCTTCATTTTGTCTCACACTCAGTGCATTTATGTGGCCATTCAGTCAAGTGTGGTCTTTAATGCTCGCATACACATACACAGAAATCTCCTAACAGGTCTATAATCCGTAACACCTTGGATAAAAATCAGCCTTCAGGAAATAATCTGTATTTTGCAAGTCCTGAGGCTTTTTGCTTGTAATTTCCTTATAGTCACACCCCCAGTCTTAAATTTCTGAGTCGCAGACAGCTGCTTCCCCAAAGTCATTTACTTTGGTAGTATTTCAGCAGTTTTCTTCATCAGGATCCACACGCTCATAGGTAAGTGTTGCCAAGTTTGCTGAACTGGAGAGAGGTACAAACCATGCTGCGCAAAAAGCCTGTTGAATCTAGGCAGCTTTTCTGTGGGGGTACAGGGAGGGGCTTTAAATAGAAAAAAGAACTGTACACAAGAGGAAATGGATCAGTATGTACTCTATCAAAGTGACAAGTGGGCCAATGAGTTCAACTTGCACGGCCACAAAGAATCTGGAATGCCTGTTTAAATTATCAGTTGCTGCAGATTTCACTTAGAGAAATGATGATGCAATCTCAAGATGAAGAAGATAAACCATTCTTCAACTGTTTTAAAAGGTCTCTGTAATTGTCAAAAGATTTTAATCTTGATGTATGGAAACATTTAAATTCCAAGACACAGAATGGAGAAAATCAAGTGCACAGTGGCTGGACAACAGGAAAGCCAAAGGAAACAGAAAATGGTATTTCTTTCAGTTAGCTGACTTTTCCACAGAACAGGCTTTACTGAGCACAAAGAACGTCTTCCTATCGAACCTACAAATGGCTTTCTCTGTGGTCTGAAATTTTAAAAAACATAATTGTGTTCTCAATGCAAAAATTTGGTGAATTTTCAAAGAAAAAAAGGGGTTTTATCCCAACTATTCCCCTCTCTCCCAACTAAGCAGCATCACGTCTTTGCAAAAATCAAGCAGAATTTACATGAAATGAGTTTGGCACATGCTGTCTTATACCCGGCAAGGCTTAAATCTGGAGTTTGCTGGATAGTTATGTTTTCTCCTCACCAGAAGATGTTGAGGTCTTTGTGCATCAAAAGCGGAGGGATGCTGCTTCGATGATAGATGTCCCTGTGGATGAAGAGGATAATTCGGATGTACTGTAGCTGACTGAATGGACTGATGTTCAATTTAAAGTTCTTATTTCTCTGATGATGGATTCCAATGCACAGATATTTGAGACTGTCGTTTTTCTGAGAACTTCAGTGCTTCTCCAAGCAGATGACTGACAGAGGATGTATCTTTGCATGACAAATTGTTGAGAAGAGATTTGTAGTGCGTGTTTTAGGGTCACTTCCTCTGTTAAATTCACTATAAAAATATTTGGGTTTGTTTCTGATTAGCTTTTAAACAGCAGGTTTGTCTTGAACAACCATCCTCCATTCAGTACAGCAGGTCTTTGGGCGCTCCAAAGGTATATTTAATGTACTCATGGTGTGGTGTTTCACCCCGCCCCATCCCACCTATATCTACACTTTGGGTTTGTTCAATGCTAGCAATCTGGAAAAAAAACACCTTAACAAAGGCCGGGTAGTTTGCTGGATTTCTGTCAGAGGAGAACATGCCAGTCAAGAAAAAATGAAAAGTATGAAAAAAGCATGGATTTTTTTTCCTCCATATGTAGACAGAAAAAAAAAAAAAAACACTTCTCCCTATCCTATCTGTAGTATACTAATTTAACAGGTGGTATACCTGAAGATTCCAATTCCCATTTCTATTTGCTTCTCTTTGTGGGTATGCATCCTATATAAGGACAAGTGGAAGTTACAGAAAGGAAAAGTGATTTTATTTTACTTTCAAACAACTACTAGCTACTCTTCTTGTATTTTATTAAGACAGAAGCATGTTTTATTACAAAAAAAAAGATGTTGAAAGTACAAAAGTTTAAAAAGGTCAAAATAATAAATATCCTGATGCATTTAATATACTTTCCAAGTTTAACGCAGAAGAGAAAACATGTACAGTGAAAGTACTATCATCATAACACTCACCAACACATTTTTCAGCAAGTTCTCCTAAGAAGGGGTCTGACAATTTGGGGTTCCAATCCCTGGTATGAATTTGTAAAATGTGCTTTCGTGCCTGATTTAAAAATAAAAGTAAAAAAGTTAGCAAGCCAAACCCATGACATATTTTTTTTAATATAGTATTTATTCAAGAAAATAGCAAGTTATTTTTCCTATTTTTGGTATGTCCTTGAGCCAGATGAGATTAAACTTTGCACTCAAAGGTCTCTTGGGAACAAAGGTTTTCCAGTCTTTTAATTTTATATATAAGCATTAATTTTTTTCAGTATAACAGTTACGCATTTTAATTGCTGTTTAATCAACATCAATATTATATATGAACTGATCAGAACTCATGTTCTAGTAGGAATTATCTTAATTTTATAATTGAATCTGTAATTGCTGTATCTGTGATTAACAGCTTCTACTGTCAAATGCCTCACCAATTAATATTTTGCTGAGTAGCATAGTGCATACACATGAAGTTGGAAAGTATTTCATTTTCAAATTGTACAGAATCCAAATACATTATCTACATGTACAGTATGGGTCTTTCAAGTATAAATTCAGGCAATACTTTGGCTGAATTTTTAAAAATCTAGAATACCGAACTGAAATATTCCTGGCACAAACATAACTTTTGATTCTACATGTACAATTTTTATGTGCTTTGCAGTATACATAAAGATATTTTCTGTTACTCTAACACTTCCTAAACCCAAATATTCAGGGGTCCTAATACAGATCGATACAAAAAGAAGTTTTTAGCTAAGCAGTTCAGTTTACTGCAAACAATTTACCTCTGTTACTATTTTTAACTATATTCTGAAGATTTAAAGTTCAATGCAACTTTACGTACATTTTTAGTAAAAACACATCGATAGTGTCTTCATAAAATTTAACATACTTGTAAGAACTAATGGAAATTAGTATTTCATAAGTTTGGTTATTGACATTCAAATGTGTAATGTACAAAAAAAGCTCATTAATAAATCTACTTTGTTAAGTTTTACCTTTTGATCAGGCAAGTTGAAAAGAAATTCCCTGTCAAAACGACCAGGTCTCCTGAGTGCAGGATCTATAGAATCCAGTCTATTTGTAGCACCAATTACAACTATTTCACCTCTATTATCCAGTCCATCCATGAGGGCAAGAAGAGTAGACACAATGGAGCTAAAAGACAGTTTTCAAAAAAAAAATTATAGGGAACACTGTAATAGTTTCCTGTTTCAAATAGCAACATTTATAGCTTCAAAAACATGTTAAATTGAAATAAACCACATAACTGTTTCAAGTCTCAAATCAACAAAGAGTCTTTTGATTTAACCTGTATTAGATTTAGTATTACAACTCCAGTAAGAACTACAAATTCAAACTTCCTCCTTTATACCTTTTGGGGAATGAGAACTCAGCAAACTATTTGCTGTGTCTCTGAAAAGATCTCTTCCATTAACAGCATATGCACCATGTCATTTAGAGTTACTGTAGCACCAAGCAAAAGAAAGGTGCATCAAGATAAAGCCACATGTTTCCAATAACCTAGTCTGCTGTCCCCAAAGTCTCCTTCCTGTTCTCCTTATTTGATTTGAATGAAATCTATATACAAAATGCCACCACCCATAAAATGCACTATTTTTTCATTGTGATAAAAAGCACGGCAAAATTGAGATTGAAGGCAATCAGAAAGACAAGTACATCAAAAAGTAAACTTCTACAAAAATGTTTCAAAAAAAAAAAAAATGATATGGCAGTAACTCAGGATAAATTTCCGTATCATCCAGTATCAAAAGGATAGAAGTATTCAGTTCATTCACAGAACATTACAATTTAAAATTTTAGAACAAAAAAGTGTTTTCAACAGGTTATTCCATTGGCATGGTAACAGAATCTGTTTACAGTATAAAACCAGCAAGCAAAGGGAAAGCTATGGGAATCTTTAGTTGATAATACAGCTGAAAGGTCACTTCCATTAGAAGCTGATTCCCAGCAAATTGCAGTCTGTCTGAAAATCTGAAAAGGTAACTTTCCAGAACATAAAATCTCAATCTGTCCTTTCTAGTGTAACTACTGTTAGGCAAAAGTAAAAATCCTTC
Organism: Netta rufina; assembly: GCF_964035555.1. NCBI lineage: Eukaryota > Metazoa > Chordata > Aves > Anseriformes > Anatidae > Netta > Netta rufina. The sequence goes on from NC_140125.1 coordinate 114,158,738, forward strand.
TTGGAAACTGAATAAAATCATACTTTAGAGTTTACCAAGACAATGTATTTTCCCTGGTAGCACATGAAGAATAGTACCTGTGAATCTGATCTTGTCTACTAGAACGAACTGGAGCCAAGCCATCTATTTCATCAAAGAAGATTATAGAGGGTCTCATCAAGTATGCCTGGTGTGCAAAAAAATTGAATTCACTGTTAATTCATAGTTACTCCATTAACACTGAAAACAGTTTATTTTGATTACAAAGCAATAACATGCTAAACTAGCACACATATTGAAATACCTGTGGTAAAAGGTGTACTCTGAAAACAAAACTGAATTTTCAACTACCGTACTGCTTTGGACAAAGCAAAAAGACTGCATTCTCCTTTGAATAAGCAAGATGGCACCAGTGTATCAGTTTTACTGTGTTTTGAAGATTGAAGACAGCAAAGGGAACATAAACTGAGACACCTTATACTCAGTTACAGAAAACAGCATCTTATCTGCCCATTATCCATTTGTTTGGACATGTCTGAAAACAGCTTGTTTGAGCAACTACGTTTCATTGCTTTATGTGACTCTCTTCTGTCCATCACCTTTCAAGCCAAAAAAGGATAATAAAATATACATAGCAGATGCAATCCTGCATCCTCCTTTAAGGAGCAGATCTTGAACATGCCAGCTAAACTCAAACTCACTGATTTACATTAATTTTTTTTCAATTTTCACCCAAACTACTTTGTCTACTTCATTAATGGACAAGTTCAGGAACGTTTTCCTCTCAGTTTTCAAAGTCAAAAAATGTTGTCGTTTCAGTATTCCTTTATTATTTCAACTAAATATATAAATTGGACAAAGCCTGCCTGATTAACGAAAACACTTTAGTTTCATTTGCAAATAATATGGACTGCCTAGAACACAGTGCAGCAACAAAACAAAAAAGCACACAGAGAACATATATTAAAAATATGTATTTTTTCTAACCTGATCAAAAAGGAGTCGAAGCTGACGTTCAGATTCACCAACCCACTTACTGAGACAGTCTGCTCCTTTCCTCATAAAGAAAGCCACCTTTTTGTCTCCTTGACTGCATTCATTAGCTAGAGCTCTAGCTACCAAGGTTTTACCTGTTCCAGGAGGACCATAGAATAAACAGCCCCTGAAGATAAATGGATCAACACAGTCACAAACTTATTTTACGTCTCCTGAAAAACTCCAAGTCAAATTTTATAATGAAGACAGGGAGCCTGGAGAAGAAAGACTTAAGTTCTATTATTATTACATAGCATATTCAACATGACTTCTTAAGACATGTATGTTTTATGCTTTCATATCAGTAGATCTTTGCTTTGTAAAGCACATCAGTCAGAAGGATCTTAAGCTTCCAAAGGATTGCTTTACTCTAGTTAAATACTTCCTGAAATAGTGTATCTTTGTTAATACTTCAGTCAATTTTTATTACTTCTTTGGAGTGATGTATTTCCTTTAAATGACAAAAATATCTCAAAATTTTCAATTTACTTATGTATACCCATTTAAATCTCTAACTGAAGTGACTGACTGTCATTAAAACCATAATATACCGTTACTGAGATTACTTCTATAAAAGAAACATGAGCATTTAGCTTGGTGTAGTCAATTATTTGATAACAGTCATTTGATAATTTGATATATTTATTGATAATAATTGTATTTATTGATAATAAAGTCAAGGTACTAAGGCTGCCTTAATAGAACACTTGAGAACTCTTTCAACAAAATCACGAAGAAGTTTGCCTTACCACAAGAAAAGTAAACTAGATTTTTGTACTCTTCATCCTGCTTATTGTATTCTGATAGACAAGTGGAGTTACAGACATGTAAGTCTATTTGAACTGTAAACACTTCAGGGAAAGAATAAGTCTCCTATGTGTTTTCAAAGGAAGCATACTTCAGAGTTTAATGAAATCAAAATACAACAAGAGCAAATATACCTACCTTGGTGGCTGGATTTTGAATTTTTCAAATATTTCTGGATAGAGAAGAGGAAACACTACCATTTCCTTAAGTGCAAGGATGTGATGGCTCAATCCCCCTATACTATCAAAACGCACCTTGGAAAAAAAGCAAAGTCCATATTAGCAATGGCTTTTCACAAAAAAACCTTTACTTATAAACCAGTGCGTTTGGAAAAAGAATTGCAAATAGCAATGCATTCATCAAAAAATATTAAAATAGAAGACATCTCAAGTATAAAAAAGTTGAGAAAGTTAATTCTCAGTTACCCAGGTGACTGGTTCACAAACTAACTGTGCCAGGGATGCCTGGACAGAAATCCAGCCCACGTTGGAGAGCATTTTTAAACCCAGGCACACTGTAACATAAATATACTTGAAATACTTCTGGACGGTGGATCAGCTCTACTACTAATTCAGCAGCTTCTCCACAAACACACATCATAAACTAGTGTACATCGTTTCTAATTTTTTTTTTTTTTTTTTTTTTTTTGCTAAGCCAAGCTGAGGGTTCCTGGACTACATTCCCTTTAGTCGGATTTGTCAGCAAGGATACTGAAGATCCACACCAACATCCTGTGTGAGGTCCGCACAGTACCAACGTGGCTAGCACCATGTACAACCCCAGGTGGTCAATACACCTGTTTCTGCACTGCTCAGGATATCACAGCTTCCAGTATTACCAGTAATCAAAAACTGGCTGTAAATAAAGAAATACAGCTGAAAAATTGGTATTTGAGCTGATTGATGGTATGTATGCAGCCTGATGGGCAGCTACAGGCCAAAAGCAAATGCTTTATAGCCCAAAATAATAAACAGACAACAGCTTTAGAACAATTAAAATAGACCAAAGAGTATATAATGAATTAACTTCAACTCTAATGAGAAACTACAGTGAATTCTGCTTATGCATAACTGGGGGAAGGAAAAAAGTTTTAACTGAACGTACCGATTTATCAACAATCATAGGGTCAACATCAGCCAAGCTTGCCCCAACTTTCACACGTTCTCGTAGGATTCCACTAGCTAAGTCTTCCGCTCTGAAGTTTAAAGGTAGGCACCTGTTCAACCACAACAACAAAAAATATTGTTCTGTTTTAGTATTTTTGAGGGAATGGACAGAGACAAGAGATTGAATGGCTTCCTCCACTAAATTAAAACAGACATCAAGCTAACCAATTTTCATGCAATCGCTTAAACTTACTCATCCAATTTCAAAACTATTACTAAAAATAAGTTAGTTACAAGACTGAGATAAAAGAATTCTAGAACTAATTCTTCTATGTATCAATAAAAACAGAGTACCTAAAAAGAAACTTCCTGGTTTGATGAGGTAACCACATTTATCTTGTTATTTTGGTAATTATTGTTCCAGATCTGGTAGTTCCTTAAAGATAGTGTTATGACTGCATATATGTATTTCATTCTGGAGAGTAAGACTGGACACTATTTTGATTTAACACAAAAAAAGCTGAGCAAAAAAGGTGCACTCTCAGATCATCCTTAATCATATGCACCTGATTCAGTTTCTCGGCATATTCAAAGAAGCTTCAAGTCCTTACACGGGTACTAAACCAGGCAAAATACACAGAGTAAGGGAGAAAGAAAGGTACCAGTAACATACCAGTTACACTTGCAATTACACTTTTGATAGTTGTACATGTCTTTGGAACTCATTAGGTTGGAAAAAGGAATGATATTGCAAACGAGAGATAGAAAAAGAAGAGCATAAAAAGAAAACAGTCTTCCTACAAATATATCTAAGTACATTTACTGACAGGTGTTATAGATCTTCCACTTTTAGATAACTGGTAGGAAAATGCAAGGTAAAAAGACTGTATTTTGTGTGTGTAGAATGTACATATTGTTACAGAACAGTAAGAGATATGAAGAGTCAGCACTGGGGAGTACACTTGAAGTTACACCTGAAGTAATTGGGACCAAGTACCAACGTAAATCTAGTTACTCTGTTTTTACACCAAGAATAAAAATACATTTTAACTGACAAAGTTATGTCTTGTAAGACAGCCGAATGAAACAGATTATTTTTTTAATCTTTGGATCTTTTTTTATCACTGTTGTTAATTATCTCTTCAAAAGACTTCAAAATCTACGTTAATATATAAGTAGCAATCCTCCTACACTATGGCTGCAGGCAATCCAAGGTAGAACCAAAAAGTCTGCAGAACCGATAAAATACTAACTTATTTTCAGCAGATTTTCTGCTGAATAATAAGAATAAAACACTCCTAAAGACCAAAGATATTTTGATACCTATTTCTTGCCCTGGCCATGCTTTTAGATTTTCTTCTTTCAAAACGTTCTTCATCTGACGAAGTGGTATCGCTGCTGTGAATGGCATGCTTCTTTCTCCTATTTAAATATCAAAATAAATACAAAGCTCAGTCCTTTTCACAGTTGAACAGCCTGTTTTGATTTTTTTACAAAACAAAATTGTAACATCAAATACAGTACTGTTCACATTTAACACACACACACAAACTTGTTTTATTAAGAAGATATCAAAATACCCGGGGAGCAGGAGGGAGGGAGCAGGGCAGAAACATCATTTTTACTGTCTCAAGGATGTCCAATATCAACATGAACATTCCTATAGCAGTAGATCCCTATAAAATCCAGTCCATGTTACTTCAACAGATGTGACTAAGTAGTCAGTCCTCACATTGTTGAGTTCAAACAGCTACGTAGAAACTTCCAACCCTTAGCCAACTTTATCATAACAGAAATATCAAGGTCTCCTTACTCAGTTTGATGCTTTCCTCTATTCTTTTAAAATATTCCATACTTCCTAAAGCATATGCTCTCTTTTTATGAGGTTAAAGCAGAACAGCAGCAGCTTTACAAAGTATTACGCTAGTTTAACTTCTGAATCTAAGTAAAATTACTGTTCAAAGTATGCACGACCCATTTCTTATTGTAGTATGACAGTATTTCAGAATACTCTTTCAAAATACTAGATAATGCATATTATTACATCCTCTCTACACAAAAATACTTGTGTGTGTGAAAAAGCTCTTTTTTTTGCATGAACTAAGAAGAATCAGCTAATAGGAAAACTAATGTCTTTTTAGTGAATATAGTGAGAGTTTCATCATTTGTATGAACATGATAATACATTGATGAGCTATTTTTTGCCAAAGGAAAATTAGGCAAAACAGTTTTCAGCAAAATGATCAAAAATTAAGTGCATTTAAAAATGTATCAAAAAGAACATTATGCAACTGGAGAGAACTTCTGTAGAAGTGTAAAATACCCAGAGAAATACAGATAAAATGGAAGAGGAGCAATAAACATGTTAAAGCTAAAGGGATAATTGCCTCCAAACTCTTTGCATCTTACTAGCAATTAAAAGTTCAGAGATCATCCAACAAAACATACACTACAAGCAATAAAATTCTCCTCAAAATTATACATTACAAAGAAACTTGTAGAACCCTAAGATCCTGCTACAGAGTTAAAATTTTTTAGGCTTTGAGTAAGTTTGTTTTTACAAAAACTCATCTATTTTGTTGAATAAATCTTTTTGAGTGTTCACAAGAGAACTTGGTACGTTACAGACTTCTTTGACACGAAAGATCCAAGTCAAAAATCATGTTTGGATAACTTTATGTTAAATTGCTAATACTACTCAGATGGAACTTGAACTAGAAGAAAACAAACAAAAAACCACTCTGACTTAGTTTTTCTTCTAGAATAGAAAATGGACATTATCTAAACTGCTGCTTTGGAATTGAACACTAAATAAAAGCCTTTACAGAAAAATCTGGTGTGCAGTGCAGAATTCTTGTTCCAGTACTGGCAAAACAACCATTTCCAGTCACTTTCCAGACTGCTCATCACAAAGCTTCTAAAAAAAGCTTCATGAAACGCTGTGAAATTCACTTCTGTATGCTGATCAGGATTTGAACCTGAGATACGATTCAAGACCCATTCATAGGCATGAGTGAAAACATACAACTCAAGAATATTTTGAAAATCAGAAGCTAATAGAACCATACTTAAGGGGAGTAAACAACTACGTACCAAAAGACTGACATTTACCTGATATGGCTTCTTCTCGCAGGAGATCTGTGAATATCAAACAGTGTATTTTCCCTCTTTTTTTGGTGAGCTGGCACTGAGTAAGAGAAGTTACAGGTTTGTAACATCAGTTAAAAAAGAATGAACTAATCTAAATGCAGCTGCAAAAATGGTAGATTATTCCCTTACCAATAATTTTATCACTGTTTTCTCCATTAGCTCAAATTAAGAAAAGAAATTTCTCATCATTGCAAAATGTGGCAACTGCCGCTATGCAATTTATCTAGTTATGGATTAGTTTTATCACTCAAGAGGCAAAGAAATCAGCAGCTTTGCTATGTCTTTATTAGATGGTGGAGTTCAATTTTTGTCAAATTCTTTGCAACCCTGAGCCCAGCATATGACAGTATGTGCAAAGTCCAATGAGGCAGCAAGCACGAGAGATACTACCAAAATCCACACTTAACCACTGTTCTCAGTAGTCACATTCACATGGTGAACTAAAACAGAGGCAAGAATGAAAGTCACTAAACACTGCATGGGAGTTCTTTTAGGGATAAGGAGCAGTTATCCAATTTCCCTTCCCACACCCGTGAAATTCCTAGAAGTCAGAAAAGCAGAACTGTACAAGCACTCTTAGTTACTCACCTATTGGAGGGGCCTGATATCTTTCAACAGTTTTTCTCTGTCTTAGATTATACGGTCGGTCGTTTTCTTCTCCTTCAGCTTCTTCTGCTTCGATATCTCCATCTTCTTCCTGAGACTCTGTTGGGGGGTGGAGAGAAAACTTCAGAACTCATCTTCTTGATGCCAGAACTATCCTCACCCTAAACATTTTAATGGCCATTGAGAACTATCCCCCTCCTACTAATTAGCACTGATTTGTAAATCACTAGGAATTTGAAGACCAAGACAAATCTACAGCCTATTGTAAAAACTTATTTCAGTTTCCCACAGAAGGTTCTGGAAAAACAACAGGAAGAAAAGTATAACCAAATTAGTTTTAGCTGTGAACTGCAAATATCTGTCATCTGTTTCTTTCAGTAATTATCCTTCAAATTAAGAAAATGCCTTTCTTCTCTCTTTTCCCATAGCTGCTTGGGAACATCAAATATTTGACATAGCACAAAAATAACTCTAATTTTAAGATCCACAGTATCACTTTTACACAGACCAAAGCAACACACTATAATAAAGTTACCACATAGATCCATCTATTAATATGAACACTATTTCTGTCCCTGGACCTCAGAATTAAGACTGTGTTCTTACTAACTAGGAAAGACCAAATAACCTACAGCAAGGTTTTAGTTCAAAAATCAAAAGACACTATGCTGTGTCCTGTATGGATCCCTTAAGTCAAGTTTGAGTCTGGTTTCCTAAGGAAACCAAGCATGCTGTTGATCATGCCATTAGAGTTTGCCATTATGCCTTCATTCTCTAATAAATTTTAACCCATTGGGCAATTGCAAACATTTTTTAAAAGGAATTCAGAATTTCAAATAGAATAGTTTCTACACATTTTCTAAAACTTAGTAGATGGATAGAAAATAGAGACTTTTAATTAATATTTTCATTAAAAGTTATATGCAGAGATGACAATTACACAGTCTTTCTGGTAACAGTAATCCACTGTATGAGAAATAGCGAGTCAATTAGAACACGCAGAGCTGTGGGCTACATGTACCACATCCTGATTTCAACACAGAGGACTGTTACAGGGAATATGAGGAAAGTTTCCATTATTTTTGTATTACAGGAAACAAGAGGAAGGGAATGTAGAATACACATATTTAGAAAACAAGCTACTTACTTTTCTACTTACTTCAGATAAATTTGGATTGCTTTGTTTAAAGAAAACTATTTGTAGAGATCCCTAAATTTTAACTTTTTCAGTGTTTACTTACCCACAATACTTTTATTAATTGGTCAATTAAATAATTCCAAATCCAGATCCAAAACCAAATTATTTTCTGTAGCGTAATATATTGCTATTTTATGTTCAGGAGAGCTTTGTTTTATAGTTATTTCAGACAAAGCTTTATAATCCTATACAATCCATACCTTCTTCTTCGCCTTCTGTGGACACTTCGTGGTGGTTCTGAATCCCATAGCTATTTCTCCTCAGTGATTTCCTCCTCCTTTTCACTCGAGAATACATATCCATGTTTTCCTGTAATAAAAATATCATACATCTCTGTCAGTAACTGTCCCACATCACTTACGTTGTTAGCCCACAGTTCAGGAAGTAATACTACATCCAATTTCTAGCCCCCAACTGTTTTTTCAACAGAGCCTTCCACAAGTAGGCTACAAAAACAATATTTTCAAATTTAATGGGTGGTAAAATAAACCCCTCTATACTATCTAATACATCGTTAGTAATCAGTATGAGGCTACTTTAGAGAACAAAGTAGATAACAGCCCTTGGTCCTGTTTTCAGACTACCTGCTTGTGCTTCAAACCAAAGGAGGACCACCACAGCACATCACGAGGGCACGGCAGTCAATTCAATTCATCAGATTTAACATTCTACCAACATACATATCACTTCTGTGAATTTTCTTCTGAGTTTATCAAGTTTTTTAATGTTATCCTCTGATGAGGATCTGAAACCTTTTGGCAGAGCTATCAACAAAAGCATGGGAATTACGAAAACAAACATGTTCCCCTTTTCATAGTACTTTTATCCAAGAGATGAGACACTGCACTTACAAATTCTGTGTCTGTCCACATTCGCAGCCGCTCTACTTCCCCAGACCGCCTATTTCTCCTGATGTTAATATTATCCATTTCCTGTAGGACAGCTTCGGCAGTACTAAAATACATGCAACAGTTAGCAAAATAAATAGAGAAAAAAATAAAAATCAGCCTTAAAATAGTAGGCATGCAGAACTTTCCACATAGTATGCAATAGCTTAACATATCTATTTTTATGGTCTGTTATGGCTATTCCAATGTCTGCAAGCTGACTAAATATAAAAATGGCTTAATATGTGAAAATTTTAAGGTCACTTCCTGAATCTATCTATCAGTTAAGTACAACACTAACCGCAATAAAGAAAATTGAAAGATGAACGTACAGAATATAAACTAAAAAGTATGCATAAGAAGAAGTGCTAATGCTATGGGTTCAAATTAGGTTATAATGTTTTCCAGTCTATTTTTGCTCAGTGCAGATTGTAGCATACAAATTTGCAACTGATTAGGAAGGTGTCAGATCTGCAGAGTAAGATAGTAAAGCTTTTTATCCACTAATTATAATAGTGGGAAAGCAGTCAATGTCTCCACCCTGTAAGCTACATATCCTCCTACCCTGGTCTCAGAGAGACACCAATAAATAAAGGATTTTAGAACTGTTAGATCAGTAACACCTAGAGCTTCAACGTTCGTTATTTGAGCTCATTACTCTACCACTTCTCATCTATTATTTAATTAGACTACATTTTCATTATCTGAAGCATTTGTAAACAGATTGCAAAACAATGCTGGAATGTGAATTAGAACCTTGTCCAAAACACTTTATTGCTAAGGAAGAAAACAACAGGGAATTACGCAAAGTAAGGCAAATATTTGGCCACCTGCTCTGACCACCTATTTACTGCTTTCTATGGTGATTTTAATAGATTTCCTCTGGAATTCTACTATAACTGTATAGTAATTGTAAGAAGGCAGAAATTTTCACTTCCTTCCTTTCAAGCTGTTTAAAAGTAAATCTGAAGAGTGAAACCCTGCCTAGAAAGTAGTCCACGGATGTCAAAAAAAGTCAAGATTTTGTTATGAGTGCCCTTCTCCATTTCAAACAATTCTTCTCAAGTATCTGTGATGTGTGACATTTACTACTTCAAGTAAAATTATGCTATAACTCAGTATCAAAGAAAACAGGGCTGCGGGTCGGGGGGTTAGAGAAATCCACCCACTTTGCCAGGCAAGAATAAACTAAACAATACTTAAATCACTGCTGACAGATGTTTATCTAACTTATTCTTAAAAACCTCCAATGATTATTGGACACACAGTTATCAGTAGAAGTTCATGTAGATTTTGAGTACCATGATCTTATCAAATTACAATCTTCATGGTAGACTTTTTCCTATGGTTGATAAGAGGGGGGAAATTGAATTGCAACTAGAAAAATAAATGTAACTGAATATGAATTTGTAAACTGATACCAAGTAGTTACTAGATAAATTGAAAAGAATGTTTAATTAATAAAAAACTCAACAGAATACATTTAGCAATAAAGATCATACTTGGCAATTAAATGTTTATGCATAAATAATTTTTCAAGCACTAGCAAGCAATCTCTCACAGATGTGCCTATTAAAATCCATTTTACAGGTGGGAAAGTTGACACACATTAAGTGACCTGCCCAGGGCCACACAGAAATAATATTTCACCAAAATATTTCTGGCTCCCATTCCTATGCTCAGACCAGACCGTGCCTCCCTCTCTGACCTACTTTGTCTGCACAGTAAATGTCAAAAAGTGACACCAATCCTGTGTGAATTACTAACAAATGGTAAAAAAAAAAAAAAAAAAAGAAAACAAATAAAAAAACAACAAAAAAGAAAGCTACACACTTTTGATATTTTATGATCAAAATCATACAGGCAAGATCTAGAAAGCTTTCCAAGTGCTGTTGCTAATTACTACTTTACATCACATTTAGGTATCACTACATAAACAGGTTACTAGGAGACAAACCAGGGTGTGGATTTCCAGCACGTTAGGCACTCTGCAGTAACTGCCAACGCACACGGTTTTATCCAGGGGTAAACACAAAGCAGCTTACTCCTCAGCACAAGCCCAGTAAGCTACTTTGCATTTAGTGCATGGGTAACGTTGGCAGTGGCAGCACAGGAGCCAGCCTTTAACTCACACCACGACCTGGCTTGCCTCCACGCTGTTACGGTCTCACAGTCAAACACAGAGATGGCACTGGAAGACAGGGTTTTCTAACTTCATTAAAAATCATCACGATGCTTTGTGAATACAACTGAAGTATCCCCACATACCTGTTTACTAGCTGATCAAACAATAAACTCTGATTCAAAGTTTCAAATCTGTTTTTCCTGGACCGACAACTTTTTCTGACTTCTATATCTCCGTTTATGCAAGCATGGTCCCCATCTCCCTTTTTTTCCCCTCGAAGGGGATGGCTTTTGAGAGCTAAGAGAAATTTGTATTACTACTTTAAAATGCAGGAAACAACATTTTCACAAACAAGAATTAATAAGCAGAATACTTAACAAGAACAATATACCAGAAGTAACTAAGGAGCACAATAAGAGCACCCTTATATACACTAAAGAAAGATATGTAATTCCTATTAAAATTGTTTTTCAAGCTATTTCTTCAGACTCGAGCTTGTTTCCTTATATTATAGATCTTATTTTAAGATAAAAATTTGATATTCAAATATCCACTCAATATTTTTTAAGTCAACATCAATACTAAAATGCACACTTGGCCCCCAGTTTCAATTCTGAGTCCTCCAAATGCAATATCAAAAGGTCAGATACAACACATTGATTTCACAAACAATGTACCAGCTACTCTGTACAGTGCCAAACAAAAAGGGATCCCACTCCTGATTGTTCCTTAGGCACCACAATAAATAATAAAAAAATACCAAAAATGCTTAATGAGTTAACATTTACAGAGTCAACACAGAATTAAATGAGACCATTTATGAAAAGGGGACATGAAAGACAGCATGGTTTTAGCTGAGTTATGAAATGAGATGGTGAGTTTGAACAGTAGAAGCAAAGAGGAAAGCTGTTCCAAGGTAGGAGGAGCTGCAGACAAGGCAGGTCTCTCTAGAGCAATAACGGAGTAAGTAATGTTAAGAACCACAGAAGGCCAAATCTTAAACGAGCAAAAAGAGTAAGTAAATTAAAGAGACCAGCTGGGAGAGGAAGGCCAAAATTAGTCCCTAACAGTAAATTTGGTAATTAAGGAAGACATCGAGATCATGGCCAAGAGGTCTGAATTGAGAAGAGAAATGGAATTTCATCTGAGAATGTTCCCCATGTCCATAGAGAGCATCCAAGATGTTGACAGAAGGAAACTGAGCCAAAACAGTAAACTTTTGGGTCAAAACGAGTAATCAGTAAAGTTATTAAAAATATATGCAACTGAAAACCACTGACATAAAATCATTAAATGTAAAAGTAGATACTAAAGAGTTGGCTGTAATACACTTACATAAGCTACGTCCATTTGGTAGTGTAGCACCAGGCTGAGAAGTTAACCTAGGAAACAATTAGATTAGAAATACAAATCATGTTTTCATTTCTTAGCCAAGCAAAAGTTACACAATGAAAATAAAACTTTAAAAGTTAACTCCAACTTAAAAACGTTGCACAATAAACCATGACTTCAAAACCTTTGTGAAACTAAGAGCAGACTCTTAGTCTCTGAAGTCTGCTTCATGCCCAACACTGGAATGAGTGCAAAACTGCCAAATCCAATTATACGAAACCCCCCTATTATCCAAACATCTCTTTTACTAGTCCCTTATTTTTTTTATTAGTCCCCCTCTATCAATCTCTGATAGTCCTTATTTTTAAATTAACTTTATTCTACTAGTTCATAGATTGAGAAAACAACATATTGCAGTTTTCTGAAATTTTAGGGCATAAACAATTGTTCACTTTTTCTCTTTAAAAATGAAAAAATCTGATTTATGACAGTCTGAGAGAATCTTTAGCATAGAATACAAATGAACAAGAACTCTACAGCTATTGACAGACTGTTAACAAAAACTTGTCAATACTGTTACACGAAAAGGGAAAATAAGTCACACAAGAGGAAAAAATATATATATTTTAATCTCTCTTCCACCCTCAGAAACACCGAGTATTTTACAGACAAGTGAACTGTAGCATATACTGCACACCAGTACTGGATAGGAAGAAACACCCTGTTCTCAAACTGAAAAGCTAGAATGAATTTGATGGGGAAGAGGAAAAAGAGGGGAAATCTTAGTAATACTAAATGAATTTAAACACGACCAAGAGTTCAACACGGTAGAAAGAAGTCAACTTAATGGAAGAATAGAAGATGTGGGCTTCTGCTATTATTTTCCTAAGAAATGTGTAACACTTATGAAACAAAGGTAACCTAAGGATTTTTGCAAGGGTTAGGTAGCAACACAGAAAGCCACGTTTACGTATCATGTGCACATCCAACTTTCCAGTAACGTTCTTCTGGTCAGATATTTTAAGTTTTTTAGAAACCACAACTGAAGAAGTAAAATTTGATTATAATGAAGGTTTAGCAACAAAACTCTTGGGAAAAGTCTTAAAGACTGAAGATCGTTATTAGGCCCAGCGCTTTGGATTTTAGCAGAAAAAAAATCAAAAAAGCTCAGACGCATGGACATGTCATGGCACTTCCTATGTAACAACAAGAGCTTTGGCATCCTGACCAAATTTCATTTGACACAGCGATCTAAATTCTCCCAGCTGCATTAAGAATTATTTTTTTTTTTTTTTTTTTTTTATCTCTTTGCATTTCTAATATCTACAATACGAACCTGTACACAAAAAGCATGAGTTTCAGCACATTTTAGACAACCATGCCACATAATATACTATATTCGATTTATTCTGTTTTAAAAGGTAAAAGCAAACAGAAAAAAAAAATAATCTGTTTTACAGTTTATACAGTTTCTAAATACATCATCCTAGCAGATGACTGTCGTGTAGTGAATTGAAGTCACTCTTTTATACCAAGTGTTGTAAGAACTCCAATTTGTTCAGAAATACGAAATATTACCTACAAAGGAATCACTATTAACTGAATGTTCATGGCCCAGGAACATACAGTCTATAATGTCGCAATTACCTGTAATCTTGTGAACACAAGAATGCTTTTGGAAATGTTATTAATCAATAGTTAGAAAATGAAATAAATTACTCCTCTTTTGAGTTATAAAAATATGGCATGGTTTAGACTTTAATTAAACATAGTTTACTTCAGTCTTTATAGCCAAATGGGGAAAAGAGGCTGAACATGACAATGGAAAGAAACTTGACCATTATCTATTCCTTAAAGACAGCAGAAATACTGATTTCTTTATTAAAATGTCATGTCTTCTTATAGACAAAGTACACAAAAATACCAATTAAGTCACTAGATTTGGACGTATCAGGAATCTAGAATTCAGACTGCATATGAAATAAAAATTACTTTCCATTTTTGCACACATTTGCATAGAAAGAAAGCACAGAGATGAGAGGACTGATATAACCCCCGTTCCTGGAGCCTTAAAATAACAAGGAAACTATATGAAATAGCATGCTTCAAAAACACACTCGAGTGTAAGCTGCAGTTCACTGCAGAAATAGAGAAAGCGAGTCAAAAATATGGGAAAATCTGACAGAACTTCATTTTTTTCTTAGTAACCAAGTTACCTGGACTGTCCAGTTGAGATGCTCCATTCCTCTCGCTGCCCAGTGCTGCGTGATTTTGACTTGTCTTTGCACACAGGATCAGCATGTTTTGAGGTACGTTTGGCGGGAGGAGATATGTGGCTATCGCTCAAACTACCATCACTGCCTTCATCTTTCTGAAAAGAAAAAAGGCATCAGACCACGCTTAATTGGCTCATTTTTATATGTCCTTGTAGGAAAAAAAAAATAAGAATAAGCTTGGTAGAAGATAACTTTAGTTAATGGAAACACAGTCAGGTGTAACTGATGATAAATAAAGCCAGGCACTCCGAAGGTTAAACTCACTCCCCTGTCAAACTCTCAGTGTTTGGCTTGCCCAAAACATGAAAAATATTTATTCTGAAAACTTTACTGGAAACTATAAAGACATTTTCTTTGAACTATTAAGTGTTTGTATATTTGAACCTTTTTTTCCTGAACAAGCATTCTGGTTCTCTGACCCACTGCACTTTGTATTTCCTACATGACACTGCCAGCCCTACCCTACTTGAAAATGAATTCATTGTGAAATAAAGAGAAAAAAGGACTGAGGAAAGTTAAGATACTTAGAAACACGGCATGAATTTATCCCACTGACGTTATCTTTGTACTTAAAGTGCTTAAACAGTCACATTACACTCTTCTGTCTTGCAAGAGTTTTGCAATACCTTCCTTCTACTGCTAAACAGGCAACTGAGGAGCAACTGCAAGCAGACGTACTTCTACGGCACTTTTAGTCTCCTGTAATTGTTAGCAGCGTTACACACACTGAAGCTTCAGTCCTAACACCTAGAAAAAGCACCACAACACTACCAGAGTTCTTCCTCTGTGGCTTATTGGTGGTAACAGACAGAAACTTGAAGACAGGAGGAGTTATGTGAGAGCTCTGTCCATAAGTAGTGCACGGACAGGCAACTTAGGAGAATCTGAGGCTGTCATGGTGAGCTATGGAGGAAAAAGCAAGACTCTGAAAACCAAAAATTTAAAACAAGATTGTTCTTGTGAGTTAAAATATATATGTATGTATGTATGTATGTATGTTCTTCTGCAACAACCAATTTCCAAATACCAAGGTCCAGGAACTGTCAGCAAGGACAAACTAAGAAAAAAAAAATATATATATAGTTTTACTTGTATGCAAGGAGATGGTTGTGGAAGTCCAGTTTATTCATCTGGCTCATCAGCAACAACCATCTGCTTTGTGCTACAGACAATCATTCAAATTCTGGATCTCTCAAGCACCCAAGGGGGAGGAATTAAAAAGTTAACTTAGGAGGAAGAAGGGCTGTCACAGCACCATGTATAGGAAGTGGCAAAGCCTACAGAAAACCAGCCGCATGGGTGCAGTTTGGGGAGACAGCAGACCCAAAGAAGCTCAGTAGCACCACTGCAACCCCCCGTCTTATCCTGGTGCTTATCTGACCTACCCAGAAACCAAACCAGTCCGCTACAGCTTCAGATGCTCGCTTTTCTTCAGCTGGATTAGTTTCTTACCTGCTTAGTCAGCTGAATCATTTCACCAAAAGATGAGAAAAATGTAAAAGATAACACAAGGAAAAAAAAAAAACACACACAAGTAAATAGCAAAGGTGAGAGCAGGAACAGAAAGCTGCAAGTGAAACGTGCTGTCTACATCACACCTAAACATTCCATCCCCAAGGACATTTTTAAACTAATATTAACTTAAATACTTATACTAATAACAAATTGTTAAATACAGTATTAATTATATTTTGTTATTTATGGAATATATTTTTATTTATAGCATAAATATTGGTAAATACTTGTAATAGTACTGAAAATACTGAATACAAAGGTATCATATTAGCTTCTAACCAGCCTACGCTCGCATGCCATTTTAGAAGTAGTTTTAATTACAGTTGTTTACCTGTTGAGGTAAGCCTGGGGAAAGCAAGATGTTTATCTTATTATTCAGCCTTAGGAATTCAACAACAAACCAAATGCAACAAAACAGAACAGAAACACTGTTTTCTTCCTCATTGATGCACTTCCCGAAGAAGTGCGATAATTTCCCTCTACTATTTGTGATACTTCTACTAGAAGATCAGAGCACAACTTTAAATTACAGAAAGCAGGATTTGGGATCAGAAGCTAGGATTTAGGCAAAGTGACAGCACAGGTACCAACCACCCTTTCTGTGTATAGAGCAGCTCCACTGTACAACACAGTGCACAGCCAGACAGTTTGCAGGATGGCCAGCACCCACAAGAAAATGACTTTTCCCTATTATAACACCGTATTTATTCCCTTCTGAACACAGTCAGCATATGTACGTGTACTTTATCCCTTGACCAGCCACAAGCTCATTTGTGGACTCGCATAAATACCCCACTAGGTGTTAGCACGCCCTCCTGCAGTCGGTTTTAGGAGGTGCTTTCCGAAATGACCCGAGCGGCTGTGCAGGGCTGGGAGCAGGGTTTCGAGGCAAGCCACAGAACCAGTTTCAAACCGGCTCGGCCAGGCCGAGAAAATGAAGCTGAGAAAGGGGAACAAACAAGTAGTGAAGCTTTATGAGGGGTAACATTAAAGCTATTTTGTGAGCAGGGAAATTAATAACGCATGTTTTCCTCCTCCCAGGTCTGCAATGGCCACCTTTCTCTGCATGTCCTCCAGTTCCCTGCCTCTCATCCGAAGGCTCAAAAATCAGCTGATGGTCCTGGTTTGACCTCTATTCCTCCTGGCTATGCAGTGGTTAAAGGCAATACAGCGAGCAGTCACGTCCCAGCGAGGTGCAAGTACAAAGCAAGTCCAAATTTGAAGACAGTGAAGCCCAAACCCTACCTGCAGTTAGCAAAGCTGCTGTAGATCCCCTAACACACAAAATACCTTGCTGCAAGGTAATAACGAAGCTCCAACAGAAAGAAATCACTGAAAATTTACACGTATTAATAAGCATCCAAATTCCATGTTCCACTTAATGCTCTTAAAAAAATTAAGCTCTGGAGAATCAACTCACACCCAGCCTGCCAACCAGACTCGTCAGCTACCTGCAGTAAAACATGGAGATGGAGTTTTCATTACTCTCAAGAGATTAGCTGCACTGGGAGACGCGAGAACGAGAAAAGAAATAAATTCCAATTTGAGAAACCTTTACAGAGAGCAGCCTCCCCAGCACTTCCTCCCATTTATAGCAAAAGAGGTCTAATGATGCCTCTGCACTCTGCTTGCTCCCTCAAGTAACTGGGTCGCAAACCATTTATACCTTGAATGACTGAAAACACTACTTCGGTTTCAACCCAGAAACTTATTACTTAACTGTACACAGCGTGAAAATGTTCTGGGACTAGAAAGAAAAATGCGTGATAAAAGCACCAAACCTGAAAATTAAGAAATGAGGAACGTAACTGCAGAAGTCAGAAGTAAAGCACTGACCTCAGAGCTCCTAACCAAACACCGGCACCGATGGAAACTCACTCGTAGTTGAGAGCAGCGACTCACTGATAGCCAGCGGGTTAAGAAGACAACATCCTTGGTCTAGCATGGAGAAACAGTGCTCGTTATCATCTTCGTATTCAAGAGAGTAACTGCGTTTGACAGCCAAAGAAGTGCTTTGAGTGAGCTGCAGAGCTAAGAATCTGCACCCGGAGCCTTCCAGCAGCAGCGGGCACACACCGGTAACGCAACTTCACTGCCAGCTGCTGGATGGTGGTAACGATCAATCTTGTAACCAAATCCAAAAACAGCAAATAAAGCAATAAAATACTTACAGCTGCATACTTATCTCTGCTTTCTTTACTTTGCATGAAGAGGAGAAAGATGGAGAGATGTTTATCATCTCGTAATACACACATCCATGGAGGTGCAATGAGAACCACACCGTGTTACTGCAGCCTTCTCTTCCAAATCACCCCATATATAAATCTCAAAATAAAAACCTGATACTAAGACAACTTCAGTTATCACATTTAGAGACAAGTTTTGAAAGAACACAAGCTAGAAATCCATGAATTAAACTAAATTCTCCTTCTCAGTCTGCTGTCCTAGAAAAGAAGTGACCCAACTGATCGAGTCTTTGAGCAGGACTGGAGGACACACACCACGGAGCTGCTCACCAACAAGTGGTTGCCTTCAGGTGTATCACACAGACCGACCAGATAAAGAATTACAGCTGATTCATTTTCAAGTTAAAACACAAAGATTATTTCTAGCATATCGCAGAGCTCGTGGAAGAGATCGCCAGTTTGGGTTTGGTGGTATTTTTGGAGGGGATTTTTATTTATTTATTTATTTTCAATAAGTTGAATCTCCTGGCCAGAAGAATACCTGAAAAATTCCTACTCCTGGTCTGAACGTCCAAAGGTAACTGTGATCCTGCAGTCTCAGTAACACACGAGGAGCACAAACTCTCTCTCGCTGCCATCTCAAAGTACACGAGCACGGGTTCAGCTCATCTTCGAGCAGGGATGACACGACACTCAGACCACAACCACACCTCGCCATTTCAGAAAAAGCCTCTGTCTGGTCTACCACAAGTCCAACTGCACTCAGACACAGGTAGGCAGACATGCTGATGCATTTGAGTTTTCCACCATGGTTGAACTTGCTCTCCTTGCCATACATCTTGTGGGTCACACCCTTCCTCTGACTAACTCTACCACACCCAGCACGCTACCATGATCGCTCAGAGAACTTCACAAATCAGACAGGAGTTTTGAACCAACTATTTTAATCCTTTCAGCTCCTATAAGCATGCTTTTCTCTTATCTGTGATCCCTTCCCATGCCTAAAATGTGAAATTAAGGCCAACTGGCATCGAATCTTCAACTGATCAATCCTATTCCCCTGCATTTTGTAAAAAGCAGCCCATTTCAATTAGCTGTTCTTCTTCTTGCCTCACTGAACAAACAAGCAACACCCCGAAATTTACTTTTGTCTTAATTAAAAACAGCCAAATAAACATAATGAAGAAATGTGTTTCAGCTACAGGTTTTCACAAATGCCTACTTGCTTCAGTCCTCCTTTAGCTTTGGATATTTAGAAGTATTTTTCCTCCTCGTTTCACTCTTTGAAAAGACACCAGTGACTTCAGACATCTCGCGATCTACTTATTTTTACGCACTTTGGAGAAACCGAATCCAGGTCTTCCAGTTGTTTCTGACCTCATTTGAAATGCAGCTCGTGAAAAACAACACAGCTTCTCAGACGCCTCGGAACATTAATAATCCGTATTAATATTTAAAAAAATAAAACATGCAAAAAGCTGTCTGCTGAAGATCTGGTTTTTCCCCTACGAGTTCATTCAAAGACCATGTGGAAACAAGCTGTTCATTAAAAGAAAGTACATACTCAGGGTATTTAATTAATATTTTTATTCCTCTGGTTTAAAAAAAAAAAAATGGTTGTTTTCCAAAATAAAACTTGCAGTCATGGAAAAAAACATGTGAAGGTGTCCCCAGGTACCAATTAGTTAGCTGATAACTCAGCTTTGCCCTCAGATGACTATTTGGTTAACAATTCCTTTTCCTTTTGCTGTATTTAATCTATAATGTCATACCATGCCAATAAAATAGCCCAAATCCACTCTGTCTGCATTGTGATTCTGGATAAGCCACGTTCTCCCTTGTCTATCAGTTTCTGCAAAAGGGTGAAAAACATAGCTTAAAATACAAACTTCTACACCTCTATTGCATTAAAGACCTCCTTTCAAATCTATTGCTGAAAGCTAGGCAAGAACTGGGTACCCTTCCCAAAGCATTTTTGGGCTTGGCATAATAAAATGGAAAGAAAATCAAAAAATCCAAAGACTTCACAACCCCTTTGAGTTGTTTTTAGCTTTGCTCGTTTGGTTTCAAGCACTAGTAACTAGATAAAACAAACTTTCTACCATGAGCACGATGAAGTCAACTGACAATAATGTACCAAACCCCTTCAAAATCTATGTTGAATGCCTTCTTTTAAGTTCACTGCACATTTTCTAGTAGTAGAAAGTTTTTAATCAGTATTCAAACCAGGAGCACACCTTGCATTGCAGGCCTGGGCCTTCAAATGACATGAAGCAGAATAAAAGAATGTATTTGGATTAAAGCACGTTAACAGCCTTACTAAGAACTTCAAGTTTTATTAAGGACCTCGTGTTACCTTCCCAACAGCTTGAAAAGTGACAAAGTTGGCTTAAGAAAACCCATCTTCTAGCCACAATTCTCCAATTTCCACTTACTTGCACACTGCCATCAATCAGACCTTAACACAGGTGTTAAGGGCAAATACGATTCACACTTAAGAAGTGCTTGATGATCATAGATTAAAAACTATTAATTTCATCGGTGATAATGATAGAAAAGAATGCCTCAATTGCAAGATGATCAATATTCTTTTATCATCCCATTTCTGTATTTTTTTTCAGTAAACAATGCTTACATCAGCAGAAGCCGTAAGAATATAAAATCTCCCCTCACCTGGACTTTTTCAGAATAGATTCTTTCCGACTCATTCATCTGAAACACTGTTTTTTGCATGAGAAGATCCGCTTTCATTCTTTCAATAGATTGCCATTTTATTTCCTAGAGCTCTTCACTTCCAAAATTTGTTTTTTTTTTTTATTAAATGTGAAAGCTTTTGAGAAAAGTTCTGAGTTGACAAGGTAAAAATAGAAAGCTCTGCCTACACCACTTGTTTCTCGGGCGTTTTCATGCTTTTGACCATTCACCCTGCCTGCACCACAGACACCTGTTCCCAAGCAGGCTGAGCGCCGAAAGGACAAGCTGCTGAAAGCCAGCTTTTGATCTGACATCCAAAAACTCTTGCAATCCATGGGCTGCTTGTAGGCTCATGAAAGAGAGGGACAGTCTGCTACACACAGCCTCTGCCAAACTGTGCCAGAGCCCGCGGAGAGCTGAGGTCTGTCCCACTCATCACTGCCCCTCTCCAAGCCCTCCACCACAAGCGTGCTCCTCTCCTCCCTCTCGTGCCTTCCCAAAAGTCAGTGTGATGCTGTGAGTCTCCAGCTGATAATCGTGTTATAACACCAGCTGATAATCAAGGCAAGGGGAAGCGGGGAGGAGGCTTCATTTTCAGCTGGACCAGCAACCTGAGCCCGATCCAGCCGATCAAACGGCCGGACAGGCACGAGCATTGGCGAGCGCGTTGCTTCTCGCAGCTGCACAGCAAGGGGCTCGCACCACCTGGGAAATCACACACCTCCAGAAGAGCAGGGCTGCCCAGGGGTGGCCTTCGTCTGCTGTCCACACCTGAAGGTTTTCTGGAAGATCCACACATGTGAAGGTTTAAAAAGCATTGATCTTTCCCATTTAACACTGAAGGAAGACGTTTTTAGTCAGATGCATATTAACTGCTTCCATGATTCTATTGCCAAAGTCCTTTAAAGCAAAAATTATATTTATGCAAACTTTTACAAATGATTACAATCCTGTTTCTCAACATTTGGATGTGACCAGGTATTTGAGCCATCAAATTTAGCAAGGAAATAAAACACAAATCAAGTGGTAGCCTTCCTTCTGTATTAAAAAACACAGGATTAAGAGTACTTCTGCACCTCTATCTACAGTGCACTTAAAGACAGTATCTCAAAAGTAAAACCTAGCTAACACTGTATAAAAATATAATATGAAATATCAAGATGAATGCCTTGAAATTTAAAGTCATAATAAACAATATTCAAGGGCTGAAAGATAAATTGGAGAAATAATAGAAAGTAGTCATTAAATACTTGGAATGATGAATTGCAATGAATTCTGATGCAAGTAACATCTTCCCTGTGTACAGAAAGAAAAACTTCAATTTATTTTAATAGCTCAGTTCGACTACTTATTCACTTAAAATTAAGATATTGACTCTACGTTAGAGAAATGCAACAAGCCCATTTTCCAGATCACGAAAATGCCCAAACCAAGGCATCTGCTCTGTGCGCAGCTGGACAGAAGCTTTTTACCAAAGCTTTAAGCTAGGAAGGTCATGCATATACATTGCTAGAATCACAAAGATTTAAAAAAATAAATAAATTCAGAAAAGGCTACAAAAACTGCGCAGGAACTTTGGACAAGCTCATGAGTTCCATATTTCCGGTAGAAGCAGTGCAGCTACATCATTTATTCCTAGTTAAACTAGAGTCAAAGTTATCCCAGCACACACATTCTTGGTTCAAAATGAAAATGCTGACAGAAGGTAACACATTAACCTTACAAGCAGCAGAGAAGTGGGATGTTTCAGTGGCTACCAAGCAAGAAGAAATTCAGCTTCTTCAGGAACAGAACCCAGGGAAGTATAAATGCAAAACAACACTTGAACGACTTAAAGCAATTAGCGGTTAAAATAAACCATGAAAACCCCATCAAAGGTAATAAAGGCAGCACTAAACTCGGAGACAAAAATTTAGAAAAAGCAGCAAAGCATGAAGAGTACAAAAAAGTATAAATAATACCATGAAGAAGGATGAAAATCAGTCAGCTCCCTTTGCGATAAGTGGGTTCAGGAGTGATATGAACCACTCACAAAGCTATGTATTAGAGCTGAAATATCTAATGAACAATCAGCGCCATTTGAAACGGTCACAGAAACACAAAATAAGAGCAATGAAAGCTTCACATCACTGATTCCTTCCTGCTGGATGCTTTGGATTGAGGAGGGCTTCAGAGTTTTACGCAGGACTAATTTAAAGCATCACTAGAATGGAATGAAAACTTTTCCACAGCGCAGCAAACACTCAACAATTTAGGGCAGGCTATGCAAAAGCATACCACATCCAACTGAAACTGCAGGGGAATGTAGGTGATCAGAATGTAATTACCTGAGCTAATTATCTTCTATAACCCCAAGCTGTATGCCACTCTTGCACAACTGCCATGGGATCTCTCGCAACAATCGGCGAAGCCTTCTGCTTCATGTTTGAACCCAGAGACGGTGGTTCAAGCAGCAGCTTTTATTAATATTACTCTGGGACAAACCCAATGTTCAGAGGAAGCAATGCAGCACATCAAACATCAACACCATTTCCTGAGCATTCTTTGGAGGTCTCGCTCCCTCGCTGGGTTTAGTCCTTACAGCGCTTCCTTTTCTGGCCCCATAGCAATATTTTGGCAAAGGCAGGGTTTCGATCAAGATGCACGACTGCCTCCTAGGACAAGCCGCGTGCACTTATGAGTAGCAATTTTCCATTTTCACAGTGGCCCACGCTGCTTTGGCACGGCACACGTTAGGAATCCTAACTCAGGGCGCCGGTCTGGAAGCACAGGATTACAAACACTGATCATAAAATATTTTGACAGAAGCTTGGCCATCGATTCCTTCCGCCAATTATTCCTTCTCCCCTGGTCACAGCTGTATCAGTACCACCCTACCAAGAGCAGGCTGTGCAATTCGTCTCACATCACCGACCTTCTCCTGGTGCGTCCCAGAAGAGCAGCAGACCACGGAAAGGGAGCAAATCCTACATCTTACCTTGCTGCTAAGATGAGCTTTCCTGGGAACCTGCCTTCAACTGCCACTGCTGTGAATAACTTCACCAGGCTCTGTGTTTCAGGGTATATAATTCAAAGAACTGTGAAAGTGCTGGGTAGCCTCAGTGTAAACTCATAACTGTAATTTATTATTATTTTTTTAATATAGGTATTTAAGAGGAGCTTCTTCCTTGAAGCACTTCATATGCAGGCAGCCCTAAGTATAGTTTTTCCTATGGAAGAAGGGAACATTAACTTTTTCTAAGAGCTTTATTCTAAACTACAGACTAACCAGCACAGTGCATGATACTTTGCAAGGAGGCACTCAGAAAAAATAGATTAACCTGAATCCCGCTTTTTCAGAAAGAAAAAAAGTATTTTTAGAAAGCTCAAAGGCTCGTGTTTAAAGCCAGTACTTGAAAATAAATAATAATATGTATTTTTTAAAGTTCACTTTATATGTTTTCAATAGCTGACCATTAAAGACTTCAGGAGTAAAATGCAGCAGTGGGTTTATGCTCCCGAAGATGCATTATCACACTTTCCAAGATGGAAAAAATATTTTTTGTCACAGACTGAGAAATTACAGTAAGAGACGCAGAAATGCACGGGGATTGCAGCGCACAAAAATGCTGCTTAGCCTTAAACTCGACCACAGTACAGCACTTTATGTCAATCCCAAGGCTGTGTTTGTTCCTATTAGCAATTAAGTACAATGGAGAGCTCTATGTTGCCACTGCACAAGTTGAATGATGTTGGCAGTACTACTTTTAGCTAGGATCCTGTGTTACAATCACCACAGTGCCCTCAAGTAGCTCTTAAGGCGCTGCTAATGCTTCCTTGCCTAATTAAGTTAGTCTTGTATACGTTTCTAAAACGTCCAACTAATACAATGGCATGATTAAAAAGTGTTTATTTCACAACAAATTCATTCCTGCTCTCCATCAGCATTTCTGTGTTTTAAGATGTTGACAAAAACGCTTCAATTGCCAAATAAATATTACAACACAATCACAATGTGATGTCTGCAAACATCACAGTTACCCTAGAGCAGAGTTAACCGGTTACAGCCACGGTATCTTCTACTCTTTTGGAGTTTGAATGAAGCCCACCAAATTGATAAGCATTGTTTCACAATTTGCTTTCTGAAAACCGCGGAGGATTTTGATGCATTTTTCTCATCAGAAAGCTTTAATATCAACCCAGGGGACTTCCCGAGTTTTAGTAATAGAAAGAAAAAAAATGCCCACAACTTATATAAAGGCAGAACAGCATCTTATGTAATGACAGCTTAACTTTGTTACGTAGTTTATAAATCAATGATGGAAAAGGGAATAAAAGCGTAGCCCAGTTTTCCCCCTCTGTACCCTCCCTGTGGCGCTCTGCTATTACATCATTTCAGAAAATAAACTTCTTGGCTCTGTGATCCATTTAGTGAGGGATTTTGTTAATTTTAATCTTGCTTCTGCTCAGCGGACACGCATGTATTCATCTCGGCCGCCACTCAGTAACGCGGAGCAGCTGACTCTTCAAATATTGCTTTCTGCAAGATGAGGAAAGGCTACTGAGGGAATACACAGAAAACAATAAAGGCATTTAGGCCATTACAGCCCATTTCCACAGAAGGCGTGTTGCTTCTACATTACGACCAAACAAAAATGGGCGCTATTAATATGCAACTCAACACAGGATTGAACACGAAGACTAGAAGCTGCCTGAGGACTGGAAGAAAGCAAACATCGCCCAGACTTCAAAAAGGGCAAGAAGGAAGACCTAAAAACTACCGGCTGGTCAGTCTCACCTCAATCCCCGGAAAGCAGCTCATCCTGGAGGCCACCCCAAAGCATGCGGAAGACAAGAGGGTGATCAGGAGAAGTCAGCATGGATTCACCGAAGGGAAATCATGCTGGACAGAGTGGGAGAGCAGTGGATGTTGTCTACCTGACTTCAGCAAGGCTTCTGACACCACCTCCCATGATATGCCCATAAACAAGCTCGGGAAGTGCAAGGTAGACGAGTGGACAGTGAGGTGGATTGAGAACTGGCTGCACGACAGGTCTCAGAGGGTTGCCATCTAGTTGGAGGCCTGCAGTGTCCAAAATTATTCATCTATGACTTGGGATGATACAAAACTATGAGGAGTGACCGATGCCCCAGAGGGCTGTGCTGTCATTCACCAGGATCTAAACAGGCTGGCGGGTTGGGCCGAGAGGAATCACTTGAAATTCAACAAGGGAAGCGCAGGGTCCTGCACCTGGGAAGGAATAAAGGCCAGGTTTTTATTTATGGCTGGAAGCTGACCTGCTCTGTGGAGAAGGACCTGGGGGTCCTGGTGGACAGCAGGCTGACCATGAGCCAGCAGTGTGCCCTTGTGGCCAAGAAGGCCAACTGTACCCTGGGGAATTTTTGGAAGAGTGCTGCCAGCAGGTCAAGGGAGGTGATCCTCCCCTCTACTCAGCCCTGGTGAGGCCTCACCTGGAGTACTGTGTCCAGTTCTGGGCTCCCCAGTACAAGAGGGATGTGGAGCTACTGGAGAGAGTCCAGCAAAGGGCTACTAAAATGGTTAGGGCACTGGAGCATCTCTCTTCTGAGGAAAGGCTGAGAGAGCTGGGCCTGTTCAGCCTGGAGAAGAGAATGCCCAGGGAGGATCTGATCAATGTGTGCAAGTACCTGAAGGGAGGGTGTGAAGAGGATGGGGCCAGATTCTTCTCAGCGGTGCCCAGAAATAGGACTAGAGGCAATGGGCACACACTGCAACACAGGAGGTTCCATCTGAACACGAGGAAAAATTTCTTTACTGTGAGGGTGACTGAGCACTGGAACAGGTTGCTGAGACAGGTTGTGGAGTCTCCTTCCCTGGAGACATTCAAAAGCCATCTGGACACAATCCTGGGTAATGTGCTCTAGGGGATGCTGCTCAAGCAGGGGAGGGTTGGACCAGATGATCTTCAGAGGTCCCTTCCAAACACAACCATCGTGTGACTCTGTGAAACTTAAATTCTTTTAGCCTGTGCCAAGGAGAAGAGGGATTCAAGCCTCTCCTTGTAAATGAATGCAAACAAACAAACAAACAAAAGAATACAAAAACATATAAAGAAATGAATAAACCACACAATACCCACATGAAAATGATGATGAGGAGACTGGACCTTGAAGAAAAACGAGGTAGAAGACAACTCCTAAACTTGTATCTATACTATTTGGTCTAATCAGCATTTTACAGGATGCCACTATATTAGTGATTCAGTTTTTGCTAATAAGGAACAAATAGATGATCTTTTAAAACACACTCTGAAAGGTAATTACAAGCATTGCCACTGAAGAGCATTTCTCCGCGAATTCAAAGTCAGAATCTCTGTGGAAGAAAATTCAGTCACACAGTGCAAATAAAAAGCGTACCAGAGCAGCTCCCAACTCTAGCAGCCCATTAACCCAATTAACTGCTCGTAGTAAAGGCTGGTTTTCTGACATTACAACCAAAAGATTTTAAAAGAACACACTGTTCCAGTCAACTTTGACAAAATACATACAATTGCCTGAAAACAACCCCAGTACACTTTCTGTGCAAAACACAGCCCTGCTATCTGTCTCCTGACAGTCACTTCCAAAAAGCAAAGGCTTTGTCTTCCTAGAGCTACACTTATTCATGTTGTAATCACTGAAATCCTTTTCTCTGGCATTATTTCAAGGAGATTGGGGAGCTCAGAAACGTACTATATCACTGACAAATTCTTAGATCTGAAGGGAAAAACAGCTGTACAGAGATAACTCAAACTGTGGTGGGATATATATACACTACAAAAATTTACTGAGGGGGAAAAAAGAAAAACAACAAACCCTTCCTGGTAACTCCTGCTCACCTTTGGCAATTACATCTAAACAAAAAAGTTATCTACCTCAAACGCACGATACTGGATGTGAAGTGAAACAAGTCCAGTATGCCGAAATATTCCCTTAACTTTAGAAGAAACACTTCTTTAGAGACATGGGATGTATCCTGTGATGTATTTATCAACTTTATGACAGTATTTTATATAATCTCCTTTCTTTACACTCTGACAATAACATCATTTATACATTTTAATGATCTGTAGTACATGAATGCTATTCATAGATGAGAAATACTCAGAAGGATGCCCTACTTATTTTTAGCAGCTGTAAACTCTCTGTAAAGCAAGCCAGGAAGGGTTACACCAAACTCTGCCTCACAAACCACAAGACCCATGATATGAATAAACAGAAACTGCATACTAGAACAAGCAGAACAGCTTTTTACAGCGATGTTCTGCATCCCCACGAGCCTAATGAAGTTATACGAGGAAGGAACAGGCACCACTGAGAGCAAGTAAGATTTGAGGAAGGGAACTGCGAAGCACGACACAACCAAAAGAGAAGCACAGAAGGTACGGAGCAAGTATCCAGACAGTGTTTTTAAACAAAAGGCACGGGGCAAAAGGTTTTCTGGCGATTCCAGGTGTCATTTTCCTGATCTGCCCCGGCTGCTATTGTTTCCCTACTCGTGTGACTAACTTCTTCCTTCGCAGAGGGCAGGACGTGGGCAGTTGGTGTGCGACTGTCAAACATTTTTTGACCCTCGCTTTTCACTTCCGTGTTCACCCAGCCTTTCACAACGCGTTGCTCTGAAAATATGCCTGTGGAGAGCTACAGCCCTTACTCTAGACCTTCGAATACCTGAGGTTTCAATCACGAAAGAGAAATGGACGTGCGTGTGCTTAGAAAACAGCGTTGTTAAGATATGCTTAGAGGCAGCAAGGCAAAAATAAGGGGCTCACGAGTTCCTCTTCCCAGATATAATTTAAGAAACAGCATTTTTCGATAGCAGTCTGGGGAATCATTTGCCATTAGGGATCACAGTTAAAGCTGTTATAAGTTATGTAGAAAAAGTGCTCCGCTTAAACCAGCAGAGCCCCGGCAAATCCCCCCCTCACCCTCCTCGGCGCTATCCCAAAAACGGGGCAGCTTTCCTATGCAGAAGCCGCCACGAACACCTTTTCTTCGGACGAACCGAGGTCATTTAAGGAAGGGGAAAGGCCAAAAAAAAAAAAAAAGGAGGAGGAAAGAAAGAGGGCAAGAGGATTGCGAAGTTGCAGCAGGCGCAGCTCCCAACTTTTGTCTGGCGGCAGGCGCAGTGCCGGCCGCGGCCGCAGGGGGAGCTCGGCTCCGGACCCCCCCCCCTCCTCCTCCTCCTCCTCCTCCTCCGCCGGCCCTGTCTGCCCCACGGGCAGCAGCGCCACAACTCCCCCGTGTCCCCACGTCCCCTCTGTCCCCCTGTCTCCGTGTCCCTCTGTCCCCACGTCCCCCCGTCAGGTGCCGCCGCTTGTCGCCGCCCGTCGCCCAGACAGCGGGTCGGGACGCGGAGGCTCCTCCGCCGCAGCCTGCCTGCCTTCCCCCCGTCCCCTGCTTTCCCCCCCGTACCCTGCCTTCACCCCCAGTCCCCTGCCTTCCCCCGACACCCTCCTTTCCCCCCTACACCCCTATTCACCCTGCTTCACCCCCCTTTCCCCCCTCTCTCCCCCCTCAGCCCGGCTCCGCACCCCCCCCGGCAGCAGCGGCGCTGTCCCCAGCGGCTCCCCCGGCCGCGGCCCTCGCTGCCGTTACCCCCTCATTCCTCCCTCCCCATCTTTTTTTTTCCCCTCTCCCCATCCCCACTATTTATGCTCCCTTCCCCCTTACCCTCCCATCTCCCTTCCATTTCCACCGCTTCCCCGCCGCCGGCCCTTCCTCACCCGCGCCGCCGCCGCCGTCTCTTCCAGCCCGGCCGCATCTGCCTTGGTGCCCCGTTTGGACGAGCGGGTCCGGGACGAGATGAAATGGCTGCCGGCACCGGCCGCAGCGGCCGCCGCTTTGCCCAGGGGGCGCAAGGAGCTCTTCCTGGTGTTCACCATGGCCCCGCCGAGGGGGGGGACACCGGGGGGGGACACGGGGGGCTTAAACGCCGCCGCCGGTGCGGAGCGGAGCGGAGGGGAGGGAGGGAGGAGGGAAGGAGGGAGGGCGGACAGACAGCGGGGCTAGGAGCGGGGAGGGAGAAAAAGGGGGGAGGAGGAGGAGGAGGAGAAGCAGGAGAAGTCCTGTGGGGACGCCGCTCCGCCGGGCAGAGCCACAGCCGGAGCCGCGCCGGCTCCTCCCGCCGCTGCCGCCGCCGCCGCCGCCCGGGCTGAGCGCCGCACTACCTGGCCGCCATTACTGCCCCTTCTCCCTTTCTCTCCTCGCAGCGCTCCCAGCCCGGCCGCTGCCGCTGGGGGGCGGTGCGGGCCCCGCTGCCGACGTTCCGGCACGGCGCCGGCGCGATCCGAGGGGCTGGCGTGGAGCCGGGGAGGGAGAAAAAAAGGGGGGGAATGAGGCCGGGTTCCCCCCCGCGAGGAGCGGGGAGAGGTCCCCCGGGGGGCTCGGGGTATGCGGAGGGGTGGGAGCCGCTCCCCTCGGCTCCCCTCGGCTCCCCTCAGGCTGACAGGGCAGCGCGCACCCCGGTCCCGCTGCGATGGAAGAGCCGCCACAGCCTGCCGGGTTTAATCCCCTCAGGGATTAAAGCCGGGGGTCCTGGGGTGGGAAAAGGGCCGGGAAGGGGCTGCTGGAAGGTGGCAACCCCAAAAAGAGCCGCGGTGCCCCGGCACCTTGGGGTGTCTGCCCCGCTCCCCCTTGGGAGCCGCACGGCAGCTCGGCCGCCCCGGGGTAGGGTTTCCGCTATTTTCTGTGGAAAACTTCTTGCACAGCCCGCTGGGTTTCGCTCGGAGGAAATCTTTTTGATAGCCAGAGCTCTCGGGAGCGCTCCCCGGGCGAGGCGCCGGTAACAGCCGCGGGGTTTTCGCCCGGTAGCCGCGGCTTGAATTCCGCCCTCGTTGCTCAGCGGTTGGAGGGGAGCCTGCTGGCTGCCCCCGCTGTGGCAGCTCCAGTCATCGCTTTGTAGGGGGATGAAGAATGGTGTCCCTTACGCTACAGCGGGTGACCAAACCGCTTTTCAGGCTGTTCACGAGCTATCATCCGATCCCTTCCCGCCGGTGCTCCTTTGGGTGCAAGTCAGAAGCCATTCCTCGCCCCACAACGTGAGGGCCTTCATCGAACTTCATCACACAAACCCAAAACCATCACATAAGCCCCCAAACCCAAAGCTTTCTAAAAGAAATGAAGCCAAGAAATAGAAGCATAGAGCTGTAGGTGCTGAAGTCTCAGCCTTTACTCTTTCTACGTTGACTTGTTTGGCATTGCTAGGCAAGTTATTTTAGTGCTTTCTGCTTCTTTGACAAATAAAATTACCGATCACATGCCTTGGGCTGTTAGGCTCATATAAACTTTATCAGTATCTTTACTGTTTGAGGATGGCAATTGCAATATTTAGTAAAGAACAATACATAGAAAAACTTAATTCTGTTTTACATACATACTCCAACATTTCTTTTCAAGACTGAAGTCTGAAAGTATGGTAGAGCATCTAGTCAAAAATACAAAATAAACAACAGCACTAATAGGATACATAAAAAGAAAACGGGCCATTTACATTTCCAAGCAAAACATAAAATCTGCATACAGAGACAAATTTTCATTTTTGAGATACCCCAAAATACAGTGCGTTTGGGAGCAGAAATTAGAATCTTACCTGTCATTCTCTGCTTAGAGCTGTTAATCTGTAATGGCAATGGCACTTCATCTACAGTTTAAGACTGCAGAGTCTTTCAAAGGTATAGTTGTTCTGCTCAGTGTGATTAGTTTTGGTTTGTTGCGTACCTGTTGTTTATTTATTTATTTATTTGTTTAAAGGTTATGAAAGGATGCAGCCACTTCAAACACTTGTAGGCTAAAGGAGTATTTTAAGTAAAAACCTAAGACAGTTTTTTGAAAATTATACTAGGTTATGACCTTCCTTTTATCCTTCAAAAGCAGGAAAAGTAGGAATGGAAGGAAACTGCAAGACACTGCTTCTTACCAAACATGTTGCAGGAAAGAACCAGGAGATATATTTGCTAAGAAGAGCTAATATTGCAATCATATGATGACAGATAACGTGCCTTCCTATTTCTGTCCTTGCTACTGGTGAGTCCTGTAATTCAGATGTGGTGTCCAAACTCTGTTGGTCTGAAAATGAAAAATAACATGTCGGTCCACTTCAGGTTTTTGTATACATCACAAAGATATCGTCCCCATTTTGGGAAAACCAACAACTCAATCTGTGGCCCAAAAAAGGGCCCAGATTGCAGTTGCAGTTAATGTCATAACTCAGGATTGCAATGCATTGGCAGGACTCTTTGGGGAAGCTTGCATAACATCTGCTTGCAACATGCCTGATTCAAACCAGCATTCCTCCTCTCGTGAGCACTGATGACTTTTTAAAAGTAAAATAAACTTTGTCTTTATGCAAGCAAATTGATTTTCTTGGGTGCCTATCCAGATCTGCTTGAAGCAACAGAAAACCCACAATTATGAAAGCTATTTATTTTATATTTACTAAATATTTTGACCACACTTGTGTCCCTTTTTCTTGTTTGCTTTTGTTTTTCCTAATGTTCTGATCTCATTTCTGTGAACCATACTCAAGTGAGTACTCTTTATGACGCCAGAGGGACTACTCTTGTAGAGGGATTGATGTCGTTAAAAATCCCTGCTCACTGCTTTGAACATTTTAATGCTTTATTCTCATTATGTTAGCATAGTAGGGAACATGTAAAGACATGCTTCATTTTGAATGTTTACTCCCTAGATTGTTTTTGGCAGATGGTTTTATTTTCAGGTTTCTTAGTTGTCTTGTTGCTCTTGCAAGGCGTGGCTAGTTACTCCGACTCAAGCAGCTTATGGCTTTATAGCTTCTATGTGAGCTCCATCGCCATTTTTAGTACTGACGATAGAAATGAATAAATCCTAAGGTTTGCGTGTTAAGTTTTGTTTGGATTTTTTTTGTTTGTAATACAGAGGACATGTTAACATAAAATTAATATTTTATATCACACATACTAAGAGATTTAAATGTAGTTCAACAATAAAAGATGAATTACTGTAGAAACATTTAGAGTAATTTCACTAATCCAAAAAATGTATTTGTTCCTTTTTTTTTATCTGTTGTTTGTTACACGGGTAATATAAAGATAGAATTAAAACCTATTTTGACCCTTTTCAGCATGTTGTATGCAGGAAAAGCTTTATGAAAAAGATAATACAAGAACTCTTTGAGTAGAGAAAGACAAAAGACAATACAGAAAAGAAGAAGGACTGGAGCTACACTCCACTAAGTATTACATAAAATTTTTGCAGGGTTCATTCCCAGTAAGATTCAAGATTTGTAGTTTGGCCTTACAAATAGACATCTAAATGCTTCTGAAAATAATTGCCGTTGGGAAGGACTGTGTTTCAAATGGAAGCAATTTGTAACGAGTGCTGAAGTTTACAGCAGTGTAAGCTGCTGTAAGGGCTTCAACACCCTTTTATCTCCAGTTCTTAGAAAAGAAGATAACCAAAGCATACACTGAGAAGCCAGGACATCTGTTGTGGCCAGTACACCACTGGGAAATCCAAAGACGGAAAAGTACTTGAGCAAAAGAATCCCCTTCCATTGAACAAGACATGGGGAATCAGATCTTACTAGAATTCAAAAACATTAAAAAGATATTTGGAAATGACCCAGGACAAAGAGGAATGGAAAGCCTTGTTTATTCCCTAAATATTATCTAATGGCATGAGAAATACTTGGAGATGGAAGTTTTTGTTGCTACCTGTCCCTGTTTTGCAAGGAAATCAGGAACATACTACAGCAAAACAAAAAGTCCTTCATCGCTTTTTCTGAACTTTCGTAGAGAGCTTCATCCCATTAAGGATCAGAGGGCTTTATTCAGTGAATTCCCATTTGCTTCAATCATGGGCAATTTATCAGAGATTACTTTGTAATATCTCTGAATAGCTGTAACATTCCACAGAATGGAAATCAAATCATCTTTTCAGGACTCTATTTATAAGCTCTTGTGTGCTTCTCTCTGCCATGCTGTCAATTCATCTTGGTTTCAGTTGAATCTCAAAATATAAAAGATTCACAAGAGATCTTGCTTATGTAAACCAAGTCCTTTCCTTCTCTAAATCCTTCCCTGCAAGGGTCTTTGGAAATTCAGACTGCATGGTTTCTCCTTTGAGAACTGTCCCTATGATGGACATGATGGGATGTAAGCTTTGAGATACAAAGCAAGCAGCATCCACTAGCCAGGACTGTGCCACCTTAAACTTGAACACATAAAGTAAGTCACTCCGTGTTGCAAGCACTTTGCAACGTTATTAAAAGTGCCCCATTTTTTGAATATAACCATTACCATTTTAAAATGTATAATAATAACATTTTAGAATTAAACGTTTAAAGTTCAATTCTATCATCAGCCCACCCAGCTGAAGGTTGCTTTCCACACTACAACAGATAACATCACTGCAATTTGAAGTGGTATCAGAGAGTAGGTTTCTTAGATGACAGTAAAAAGGGAGTGTAAGACTTACCTCCAAATATTTCAAAATTAGCCGCACATCACATCTAGCCATTAGCTTCCATAACATTTTTCCAGCTGAGCTAAGGTTACAGTAGACAGTCTTACTGATACTAATGAGGCCAATGATACTGTAAGCCAGGAATCTGCAGGGTCTGTTTTTCACTATCATCCAGTGCTGTAAATTGCTTCCATCTTGGACAAAAGTGGCAAATCATCTCACTTTGGTGTTTATGATCATTAATCATATGAAAGGAGTACTCCCAGCCTGTTAGTATGCTGGGTGATGTATAGCTTTGTCACAAAAAGCAGACTCTGTTCTAAAACGCTTACAATATAAATAGGCATTTATTAACACATTTGTAGATAAGCATTAGGAGCATCTGAATGTGTAATAACTTGATTGAGGTCACATGGAAAGTCCATCGGAAACATTATTTGCTCATAAATCTCCCTATTGCTCACACACAATCCTAGCTTCAAAAATAGGCTTTCTTGTTATGCATCCAAGAACGATCTCATAAACTACACCACCATATCTTAATTGTAACTTCACTTGAAAGTGTCTTTGTTTTGCGAATTCACATCATATGTTATTTCCAAATGTGTGTTATCTGGTACTAACAGTTGCTCAGGCTGTCTTGAATTTGTCATGGTTTTTTTTTTTTTTTGTTTGTTTGTTTGTTTGTTTTTTGTTTTGTTTTTTGTTTTTTTTTTTTGCATTC
This sequence comes from Netta rufina, assembly GCF_964035555.1. Lineage (NCBI taxonomy): Eukaryota > Metazoa > Chordata > Aves > Anseriformes > Anatidae > Netta > Netta rufina. The sequence continues at coordinate 114,193,801 of NC_140125.1, forward strand.
CATGGTATTTTTAAAATTGAAGCTATATTCATTTTGCTCGTGGACTTATGGTCCAACAAGCCAGCAGCACATCTGGATGCTTCCTTGCATGGGGGGTAACACCCACTTTGTGAATGCTAATTCACCCAACGCCTCCCATAGAACAATGACTCACTTTCCATTGCAGTAACTTTCCAGCCACATTAGTTCCTTACACTATTTCTCTCTGTGTGGCAGCCTCCAGTTAACATTCCTGCAAGGAGCACGTGGGAAAAGGACACTGTGCAGAGGAATGTGCTGTCTTTGTCAACGGAATTCCCAAGTAGAAAGTAACCGTAATCTGTTTTCCTATTTATTTTACAGTCCCATTCCCTTCCCATTCTGCATATGCTTCCTTCATTACAAAGGCTTCAGGCAACAATGGCTATCTCAAGTTAAGGTCAATCAATATAGCTAATGTGTTGATGTCTAATTATAGGTGGCTGATGTTTTCCTCTGACGTGAGTTAACCTTGTTAAATATATGGTTTAAAAATATCGCTTCAAAATTAAACGTCCATTGGGCCTTCCAAGACCCTAGCAGGATGGGTGGTGACAGCTAAAACAGTGCTTTATTTTGTCGGCATTGCGATTCACTCCTACATTATAAAACACGTTCAGGGGTTGTTACCGTCATCCACACCAGTGCATCTGATGTATCCTGACAAAGAGGGCATGAGATGTTTGTATTCATCTCATGAATGCCCTGTTATAGGTTTTTTTTTTCAGTGAACTCAGTGCAGGCTGTTTGCTTCTATTCACCACTCAGTAAAAAAAAAAAAAGGGCCATTTGCTACTGTTCATGTCATGTACTATTTCTTGCCAGAGAATAAGCTCTATGAAATGCACAGAATCTAAAAGGATTTCAGTGAAGTCTTGATTGTAACAACGCTCTAACGTAAACATTTCCAGATTATAAGAAAAAGTGTTTTTTTACATTATATCGGAGTTGTAGACACAGTAAGATTTTCCTTAATTTTTCTTACTCCTATGCTTTGTCAAGTTCTAGTCCTGAGGTAAAACAGCTTTACTTAGAAGAGCTATCAAAAACCACTAAATTCACTAGGACACCGATTCCTATTGTAGTAGGTCAGCATGTCTCCAGCTGTACTCTGATTTTCAGTAATGGATCTAATCTTCTAAATCAATACTTGATTGCAGTTGAGAAGCCTGCAACATTACAGCGAGTAAGTCCAATCTTGCCTTTTGCCATGCTTACCTTTGGATCTATATAATCTTTGCAGAAAGGGCCCCAAAGCAGATGTTGAGCTTATTATTGAGCTGGTGTGTTTAGTGTAACAGAGCAAATGTACTTAAAATATTGACAGAAAAATATGAGTATGTCCAGCACCACTGAACAGCCTTCCAAAGTTTTACTTTTAAATCCCTTAAACTTTTCAACAGTGGTATGACAGTCTTGTAGTAAGTTATATGTGTGTCTCTCTCTCTCTTAAAAAAAATAGAATCAAGCAGTAGCACATGTAACCAACAAGTACCTCCTATCCAACAATTTCAAAGCTACTTAAAACATTAAATACCATCAGGGAGAAGAATCTCAGAAATCTCTATTTTGAAATAAGAGACTCCATGTACTTTATACCAAAAGGCTAATTTCTTTACTATTTTCCCTGAAGATTTGTAGGCAGGAGCCGCAGCTAGATTTCATCCAGCTAAAATTTAATCCAAACTGCCTTCAAAGGGTTTAGTGTAATGTCATGTACAACATTACAAAGAGGAATAAGCTAGAACTGTCAAGGGTCAGATTTTCCTTCTTTTACTCACCTTCACTGACTCTGAAATTAAACGTCTTATTTCAATCATATTCTTGAAAAACACAATTTTAGTTGTTAGAATTAAAGGATTGCAGAAACATAAAGAAACCCTTCTGTGAAGTATTATTACCTTTGCTTTTAGAATTATTATTGATCGTGCTTGGTAATTCGCAGCGGATTTCCTATTAATTACTGCGCATTAGTTAGTCGTGGCCATCCAATTCAGGTTAATTCCAAATGGTTTACAGCACATCCCTGATTAGCAAAGCCAAAAAAAGAACTTATTAAAAAGCAGGCAGGCACACGCTGCTGCTGCTTTCCCTCGGCTCTGCCCGTGTTTGCTTTGGATAGCTCCTGACAGCACCAGGCGTTGCGTCGAGCCGCAGCGGGGTGTGAAGGCAGTGGGCGCCTCTGGAGACCCGCAGGTCCCTCTGGACACCCACAGGCTCCTCTGGAGGCCATTCCCGGTCCTCCTTTTGCCCAGGGAAGCGGTGGAGTCACCGTCCCTGGGGGTGTTTAAGGCGAGGTTGGACATGGTGCTTAGGACATGGTGTAGTGGGTGATAGTGGTGGTTGGACCAGATGGTCTTGTAGGGCTTTTCCAACACTAATGATCCTGATTCTGTGATTCCTGCGGGCACTTTGGGATCTCTGCCTTCCAGCCAGCTCCCTGCTCCCTCCGACTTGGTGCAAAGCCTCAGCAGAGCCGGTAGCTCCATGCTCACCCTTCCTCAGCCCCTCTAGCAGAACAAGGTGTCCGCACTCAACGCGCAGCCAAAAGACGGAGACATCTCCGGGCTGTGAGGCGCGGGCATCACTTGATCACCCCGTCTCCCCTCCTATGGGCTCCCTCAGGGTCACCTCCCCGTCCCCCCCAGCTGCAAAACCCCTCTTTTGTCCTCCGCACAGGCAGGAGGAGGAAAACACCCCGAGCAGCGAGGCACTAGGGGACACCACCAAGCACACCGCCCCCTTAAAGACCACCACCAGCTCCCTGAGGGAGCCTATCGCGACAGGGGGACTCTAACCCCCCTCACAACATCTCCACCCACCCCAACCCCGCCGCGACATGGCGGCCGCGGCCCCTCCCTTCGCCTTGGAGGGGGCGGGGCCCCGCGCCCCTCCCCGCTCTAATGGCGGCGGCCGCGGCGCAGGCGCGGTAGGAGCGCGGGGCGCTGGCGGGGCGGCTGAGGGTGAGTGGAGGAGGGGGTCCCGCCGAGCTCGGCTGCTCCCTCGGGGCTCAACGAGGGGGCTCCGGCTTCGTTTCGGGGCTTGTACTGCTCCCCTGGGGGCTCTTGGTGCTGGTCCCGGGGGGTTGGGTTTAGCCAGGGAGTTTTTTCGACGCTTTACTGTGTCGCCGTCCCGGGCTAAAGCTGCCCGCTGGGGAGCGGGGTGGGCTGGGGGGCTTCAGGGGGAGCCTCCCCCGTGTGGGCTGGGGGGGTTTGGGCTTGTGCTTGGACGGGGGACTTCAGGTGGGGCCGTCCCGATGGGGACTGGGGGGGGGTTGGGGTTGTTTTTGGCTGGGGTGCTTCAGGGGAGGTCACCCCTGTGGGGACGTGTTTTTTTTCTTTTTTTCTTTTTTTCTTTTTTTCCGGATTTTCTCCCCAAAACTATGTTCGTAGCAGCTGATTGCAGTGCAGACCTTTATGCTGTGGTTTTTACCTGAAGGTACAAGTTGCGTTCAGGCTGTTATATATAGTGTGTGTCTTCTTTTTCCGTCTGCTTGCTGCCTGTAGTCACTTGTCTCGGGGTTGCGTTTTGGCTTTGCAGGTGCTGCAGCCATAGGTAGGGCTCTGTGCCTTCAGCAGCTTTTGGCTTGGGAAGTTTAATTTCTGTAAAAGTTCGTCATTAAGCCTTCCTTGGGTGTATGTGCTTCCTTTCATCGGAGGATGACGGGGCCGTACGTGCTTCCTTTCATGCTTTTGCCCTTCACAGCACAGCTCAGAAGTGGCGTCGGGTCATTTTTCTTGCCTTGCAGTTCCTGGATGTATCAGGTCGAAAATAGCGAACTCAGAAATATCTGCCAAGACGAGTAGGTCAGCACATGCTTAGGGGAGAGCTGCTGGCTTCAAAGAGCTGGTAGGCAGAGGTCATGCTTTGGGAGGGGGCCTGTCCCCTCCGCAGCCCCTCAGGGGGACAGGGCTTGGTGGCTGGAGGAGCTGAGCTACACCAGGGAAGGCCAGGCAGCAGATACAGTGTGTTGGGGTGCTGGCAGCTTCAATCTCCTTCTTTATTTCACTTAATTTCCACAGCTGGAAGTTCAGCTCAGTTTTGTCACAGACCCGGAGCACGAACCGAAACTCCCAAGGTTTCGAGCGGCATCCAGGCACGTCTGCCCGGCGCTGTTTGTGCTCGGCTTGCTGAGCTGAACTGCTTGTGCTATGGCATTCGTCTGATCGCTATCTCCTAATGGCTCCTGGGTCATAAACACCAATATGCTGCATAGACTCGTTTCTTTACCGTGGTGTTTTAGCGCAGACACTCCTTCTGAATATAATTGCGGTTGTACTTTAGAAGGAGCGGTGACTTTCACAGTTGATCGGTTCTGAATAGTGCTCGTGCGTGTTGGAGGCCAGCCTGATGGAGCAAAAGAATTAATTTGGAAAGCTGTTTCATTGTGGCTGTCTCTTAACAGCTCTGGTGACAAGTCACAGAGAAATCAACAAACGCAGATGGCTAGAGGTGGCTCTTGCTGCTTCGGGGAGTAGACTGCTGCATAGTGAAACATAGGAAGGTGCATGTTAAAAAAAGTATTTTTTGCCTTAAATCTGTGTTCACAAGTATGTTAAAACTTAATTTGAGAAAAGTTTAGAAAAAATACTTTTAAGAACTTTTTAATTCGTTTTACTTGTTACTGAAAGCTCATTTTTTCCGAGCGCAGGTGCGAAGTTCCAAGTGCAGTGATCAGATACGCTTACAAGGTCATAATGCACCGGCACAGGCTTGCCTGAGTATACTTTTCTGGCAGAATACTTGTTTAAAAAAACAAAACCAAGCCTGTACCACATCTTGTGTGACATGTCTAAGGTACGCTAAGCATAGTGTTTTGATTTAATGCCTAGCAGAGCCAGTTGAATTGAAGGCTGCCTAAACTTTAAAACCTGTTGTAGTCATAGAGACTAAATCTTCGTGGTTATGTTTTTTTTGAAGGCTCATACATTTCTACAGAAAGCGTAGAAACAAGGGTTTAACTTTCGAGATGAAAGACTACTGATAGCAGCACTCTGAGGAACATGAACTAGTACTGAACTGAACGCTTATGCTTCTTTTTTTAGCATTACAGTGAACGCTGTTTCCCCTTTTACGTCATCCATTAAATTAGATAGCAGGACCATTTTAAAACTTAAAGTTTTAGTCTTGCTGTGCTTATCTTTTTTTTTTTTTTTTTTTTTCAGGAGTGCATTGGCTGTCCCTGCTTAGTTTGAGGCTAATATCCATGTACGCTATGTTAACTTAGTCCCAAATCTGCCAGAGCAGACTATCATCTTTGTAACCTGTGCCCGAGTATTCAGGAATAACTCCTTAAATAGCTGCAATTCTAAAATTTCTGTTCTTCAGTGGGCTTGTCTAATTAATTTTAGGGTGTTTTTTGGGTGTCCAGCTTTTTGTTACTTTCTGTAACTTTTTTTTTTTGGAGAGCTCAGAAGTGAGCATAACAAGATAGGTATGACATTCTTCCTTTCTTTTGAGTCAGCAAACCAATCCTGTAGTATGTTTAGTACACGTAAACACAGAATTTTCTTCTCATCTACAATTCAGCTGGAAAATAATATTTCACAGTATGCAGTTTCTTGAATGCTGCACCAGTAAGTTGAGGCGTAGTAGGGAGAGAGAAAGTGAACCTGACAAATCCTGCTCTTTTGGGTGATGCACAGCAGTGAAGTGAAGGTCATTGGAATGCCTGCAGTGGCGGTGCAGTTTGTCTGCAGCTGTCTCGCAGTGTTGCCAGAAATCAGGGGATTTTAAATCCTGTCCGTCAGAGCAGGAATGTGATCTTTTTCCTCACCTAGCATGAACATGTATTTGCAATTCCCGTGATTGTTGCGGAATTTATTTTGTACTTTATGAGAAAGTAATCTTCCTTTTGAACGCCTGAAAGTGATGCTTGGTTCATTGTGATCAAACTGGAAACTGGGGGAAACAAAGAACCATCTGGAGACTTGGGGGCCGGGGTGGGGAGGTTCTGCTTTCTGGTAAATTTACTTTCAACACAGGCAGAACTAGAAAGTGTATTACAGTTGCAGAAATAGGCAAGAATGCTAGGCATTTTGTCTATTTTTTTTAATGATCTTCTTTTTGTATGTAGGAGAAGTGCCACAATGAAAGACATGGACAATATCAAAACTGTGAAGGAAGAATGGTAGGTGCTAGTGTCCAATCTTTCCCCCTTCCACACCCCTCAGTTTTCCTTTTCCTTTCCTATTACTGTTTGTGTGTCCTGTCATGACTTTTTAAACTTTTTGTTAAAATTTTGGAGTTTATTTTTTTCCCTGTATCCAGCTGCTCCATATACACAGAAGTTTCAAGAGAAGGACAGATTTTTTTGCTTAAAGACTTCTCACGTACCTGGAGCATTTGCTTGATGCAAGAAACTGCATAAATATTTTACTTAAAATAGAAAGGCAGGCTTACAGATTGCTAACTCACTGTGCACTTTTACGTTTAATATGGAGGTGTTTGGCTTTCCATTTATATTTCTGAGATAAAGCATCGTTAATACGTAGGTTAATGCTCCAAGTTTCTTTTGTTCTGTTAGAAAACTAAAATGGGTACAGCATACTTTCTGAATCACTTTCTTAATGTCACTGAGTTTTTCTTTTACTGAAGTATGCTAATCCGTAGGGATTCTTAATGTTGCATAGATGCACTGCAAACAGTAATTCCTTTTTATGCAAATGTGCCTGGTTACCATTCAAGTAAGCATTGCTCTTCTTGAATTTAATGTAGAGTTTTACATAAAACTGGATGTTTTTTAAAAGCTAGATTTTTTTCCTGAATCGCTTAAAATAGATTTTCCTGAATCTCTAATAGAAGTAACTCCTGCGATGTTTTCCAAAACCTGCATAATCCTCTTAACTCTGCAGAGAACCTCAACTGCAAGATAATCGTTCGTTCAGGTTGCATATATCTGCATTTTTTTGGTGAAAATCTTAACAGAGAAACAGCTGTCGCATATACAATGGCCTATAAAAAGATGTGGTTGATGCATTTTTATTTTTTTTTTAATACTCTGGCAGTCTCTGAGGTGTAGAAATCTTCTGTTGTATTTCTCCAGTGTGCTCAAGAGGGGTTGAGTCACTTAACTCTCCAGTTTCTTTAATGTACTTTCAAGGACAATAACAGTGGGTCTGTGGTGCTAGGGTTGGACGGGTTCAAGTTGGGGCAGAGCTCTAAATGCTAGGGCAGTTTTGCTTTATGTGTTTTTTAAAACTTAGGGGAAAGGAAGTCACTGAAGCCTGTATTATAGAAAAGCTCTGAGGAAGATCTTTTGTTGGTTTGTGGTGGTCTGAATTAGAGGTACAGGTTGTTGAACTTGCATTCCTTGCTCTTATACCAAGTTTAGAAGCTTCTGCATAGATGAGTTCACCTTCTTCTACTGTCGTTCTTTAATTTGTGTTTCTGAAGTACAGATAAAAGCAGTTAAAGATTTGTAAGCTGTAAAATGTCCCAATACAAAGCTGACCTGATTGTTTGTAACAACAAAGTAAGTTGGGTACAGGGGAGTATGCCTTTTGGTACTGAACTTCCAGGGTAACTGCTTGTCGACTTATGTGAACATCATCTTATGTGAGTATCATTTTCATGTATGCCTTTGTTCTGCAGGATGTGTAAGTCAAGAACTGATGATCAGATTTTGAATGGTACAGAACAAAACCGAGACTATTTTGTAGATAACCTCTTTGAAGAAGCTCAGAAGATTGGTGCAATATGTATGTCCCCTACTACAGTCAAGAACCAGGTAGGTGTTGAATTGAAAATACTCATGTCTAGCATAATAGCACTCCGGGAATACTCTGGTAAATGAATGCAGGAGGTTCAGCAGTCTCATCCAGGATACCTGTAGATAAATCCCCACAATCACAGAATGGCTGAGGTTGGAAGAGACCTTAGAAGGTCATATAGTCCGACCCCCCTACCAAGCAGGATCACCTAGAGCACGTTGCATAGGATGGCATCCAGGTGGGTTTTGAGTATCTCCAGAGGAGGAGACTCCACAACTCTCTGGGCAACCTGTTCCAGTGCTCTGTCACCCTCACAGTAAAGAAATGTCAGTTTATATTCAGCCGGAATCTCTTGTACTACAGTTTGTTCCCACTGCCTCTCATCCTGTTGCTGGGCCCAACTGTAAAGAGACCGATTCCATCCTCTTGACACCCTCCCCTCAGATATTTCTACACATTGATGAGGTCTCCCCTCCATCTTCTCTTTTCCAGCCTAAACAGGCACAGCTCTCAGCCTGTCCTTGTATGACAGGAACTCCAGGTCTCTAACCATCTTCATAGACCTCCTCTGAACTCTCACCAGTAGCTCCGTGTCCCTCTTGTACTGGGGAGCCCAGTCAGACAGCAGTTGGACCAATCTCCCATCTCTGATTCAACCAGGGCTATGCTTCTGTGCTTTTAATACTTACAAAAAACACTAAAACCATTTTGTTCTAGGACTTGTACTGGCAAAGGCTAATGCACTTTATCAGTCGAGAGAGAGCTGCTTATTTATTAGGTGCAAGGAGTGACAACTATTTTATGGGAAGCTTTTAAAGACTTACAGCCTTCTTCTGAAGAGACATAGCCCAGAATTTTTTTACTTGCTCTCTTTTGTATAGTTCTGGTGATAGTGGGATATTTAGTATGGACTTTTATGTCAGTGATTCTGTCCTTTTCTTATTTTCCTGTTGTTCTTGAGTGATTGGGAAGGGGCTGGAGAAAAACCCGTGAAGAATAAAAATGTCAGGGAGAAATTTGGAGCGGGTGTTACTAGAAACTACATTCATAGATTTCTGACTAAGTCAGAAAGGGAGTGTGGGGGCAATGCTTTAACCTGCGGTTCTGAAAATGTTCTTGTACTTGTGTCAATGTCTAAATGAGAAGTTGATGTGTTATAATGAGTCGCTGATAAACTTGCTTACTGGTTCATTGTGGAAGGACCTTCTCACAATGAAAACCCCTTCCATATGCATTAGTGCCATGAGACACAAGACTTTTTTTTAAAGAGATCAGATGTTGCTGAGTGTAATGTACCTTTCTGACAGATTACCAAAAATGAAAGAATTTTATTCAGTAGCTTGCATGTAGTGTGTATTTATGTAGCAATCGTGCTCTGACACGTCAAACTGCAAAAAGGCAGGGGGAAACAAAAAATGTCAGGTACCACCAAGCCAAGTACAAACTAATTTCTGGCTGAGGTGAATTCTGCATTTGTATTTGTTTCATATAACTCACATAGCCAAGTATCTGTCAAGATAACATTATTTCAGGAATCTGACCTGGATGACTAAATGCTTCTTTAAATGACATAATGTGTATAAAAGAAAAATTCAATTCAAGATGTAGCCATATTAAAGTTGAAGCGACTTCTGAGGACAGTTTGAAGGCCACAAATTCAAGGAGTGGATGTTCTCTGCTACAGTTATTTAATTACTGGGAATATATTTTCTTCACTCCCCTAACACCAAGTTCTTGAATATACCCAGGATTAAACAAATGCTTCTGATGTTGCTGCATTTTCTGTGCAAAAGGCTTCTGCATGCACTCTCTCAATGCCCTGCCTACAGAAAGTCCTTCTGAATGAACAGAACAAGGCTGTACCCTAACAGATCCCTGCTGCACTATTCTGGTGGTGGGTGTTTCAACACCAGGCACGTGTGATCTCAAGTTAGAGCTCTTGAAGAGTTGCAGCTGCCCGGGATCTTCCAGCTCTTTTTTTTTTTTTTTTTTAACTGTTGAATAGGGGTGTTCTTGACCTAAGAATGCATAATGACTGGGGGGGGGGGGAGGTTTATTTCTAACCCTGACTGACAGAAGACACTTAGAAATGTCGCTTACCCCTTGCAGTCACTCTGGCTGTTGGCATGGGGCCAAAACAGATTACAGGGAGCCTTCCCTCCATATTTTTAGTCCATGACCTGGATAGCTTAAAATCATAGGATACTGATGGTATGTCGAGCTGGTTTCACTTACTTCAGTGTTAAAGTGAGAATTGCTTTTACTCCCCAGGTTGATGTAATCATTAAACTTTGGAAAAACGGGTTTACGGTAAATGATGGTGAACTTAGGAGCTACGCTGATGTTGCAAGCCAACAGTTCTTGGACTCCGTTAAAAAGGGGTGAGTGAGTTTTGTGTTCTTAATCGGCCCGAGTTAACGTGCTTTGGTTAGCAGCTTGCTCATACTCCACATTTTTGGCATTGCTGCACTGCAGTAGCCCTGTAGGAGTACAGCTGGCTGCCTGTCCCATTTCCTGGGCTGATGGTTTCTAACATCCACAGGTCTAATATAGCTTTCAGTCGCGGTAGTCGTACAGTTGCTGATAGAATAGATAAAAGTAAGTGTTGGTAGGAAGCACAGCAGGTGCAGAATGAAATAAAGAGTAAGTCATTGTGCCCAGTAATAGCTACTGCTCAAATAGTACTTTGACTAACAAATTCAGCGTGTAGAAGTGGCTGAGCATTTCTGGTTTTATGGTCTTTGTTTTCCTTTTATTGATGAAAAGCCTTTTTGGTGGGCACAGTTACTGCATGTAGCACCGAAAACCTTTGATCAGCCTTAAATTGCAGTCATCTTTTCCCAGTACGAATTTGCTGTTTCAGTCACTTGTGTGTATAGAATGATCTCACTTTTATCCCACTACTGAAATTGAGCATGCTATCATGATTTCTGCCAGCGTTTGATGCAGTATTGCATTAAAATAGCATACTGAACGTAGGAACCAGTATGATTTCAGGCTTTAATTTGTAGTCCACTTCTTCACCCTGTACAAATGCAGAGAAGAAAATAATATAGAGGATACAATTTAATAACCCCTTCTCACGTATGTGAAACAAGTTACTGTATTTTCGGTCATTTCTGAACTTTACTTGCCTATCAAAAATATTTATTTTACTCTTCACTGTTTCTTCATGGATGTCACTTGTATTGGTTGTAATGCCAATTAACTGCGTTGTTTAAAGCCTTTTACTTATTCGTGTGCATGAATCAAAAGTTTGCCACCTCCCTTTCTCCGTTTGCTTGTAGAGATGCTAAGTAATTACAAGATGGCTCCTGCATAATTGTTGGTGGTAGGGTAGCACTCGGTACAGCCTGCGTGCCAGCTGAGCACCGCCGCCAAGAAACGTGGTGTCTGCCTCAGAGCTCCTAGACAAAGGATTTGTTGTGTTGTGTTCTGCTCGATGCAAATAAAGCATTGTCAAGGTGATGGTATTGCACTGAGGAGCGTAACTGTTAGGGATCTAACTTTTAAAAGCTGGGTTTCTCATTCATCTGTAATTAAACATGTTTCTAACCTCAGTCTTTATTTTTAAAAGCTGATTGTGTTTTTTTCTTTTGTTTTTTACTATGGGTATAAAAAAAAAATTGAACCTACTACAGCAATATATGGTAACACTAAACCTTCTACATGTCATGTGCTTTGGAGTGGCAACTGCTGAGTAAACATGAACATCATTCAGTGACTTGGCATGATTTCTCTTCTTACTGTTCAATTTCTAATTAATTTGCAGTTCAGGAACTTGGAGTTGTTTACATGTCATGCACTTAGCATAACTCATAGTAAATTATTTTAAAAAATCACGATCCTTATAACAATAAACACAGAAACCAGTATTAATGATTAATGTGTTTTACATCCTGAAAACAGTTCAGTAATTCTTTGACATCTTTTTTCTTAAGGGAACTGCCTTTTGAACTACGAAAAGTTTTTGAGAAGGAGGAGGTTGATGTGAAGGTGGAAGATAAAAAAGATGAGGTGTATTTGTCATCAAAAAAGCCAGTGTTTCATCCCTTCTCTGGACATGGTTACAGATTAGGAAGGTAAGTAGTCTGATGTGGTCTGTGGTTGAGCTGAGGGGAACTATGCTTATGTAGATACCATATAATTCAGGTTGGAAGTGACCTCTGGAGTTCCCTAAGCCAGGCTCCTGCTCCAAACAGGGTCAGTTTTGGGGACAGATGAGGTTCCTCAGGGCTTTGTCCAGCTGGGTCTTGAAATCCTGTAAGGGTGGAGGTGGTGCAGTCTATTCCAGTGCTGGGCTGTCCTCACGGGGGATGTTTTTCCTTATTCCCAGTCTGAACTCATCTTGTTTCAATTTGCATCCACCATGAAGAGCCTGTATAGGGGATTATCAGCTTCCGTAATCTACTGGCTGGGTTCCCGTTAGCACAGGATTTTGGTGTCTGTCCTTGCCTCCTCAAATAGCCATTTCTAGCTGAAAGGCTGTCACTCTTCTATCCTGTGAGTTAAAAGGAAAGTTGCACCGTTAAAGCTGTATGTACAGTAATTTGTGTGAGAAGAGGAGAATGTGAGTGTTCAAAGGGAGCTGGAGAAGTAACATGATTTTGCATTCTTTTCAAGTTTTTTTCAAACTTCTTTCAAGTTCTTCAAAGCATTTAGCTTTGAATTTATTGCAGTTATTCCAACATATTACATTGATTATCTTTTTTTATTCTATGCTTTTCTAGGGGGTGGAGAGGGTCAATCTCTAATAACAACAGAACTGGACTTGATTTATAAGTGTATAGCAATGTATTTCTGGCAAAATGTTGTGGAGGAGTAAGCCAGGAGTTTACCTGTATCAATCCCTGTGACTTCTGCTTTCTTGTGCCCCATCATCCGTTTCACACAGCCCTGTCACAGAAGACTTAGGGGCATATAAAAGCAAGCTTCAGCCTAGCAAGGAGAGCATAGTGACAAGGAGCCTACAGAAAACCTTCAGAGGTGGGACTGCTTAGTTACCTGCCCACTGGGGTTAGCAGATGGTGCTGAAGCCTTAAGTGATCAGCTTTGTTTTTGTGGAAGGGGCTTGGTGTTGAGGGAAAGCATGACCCCAGTACAAAGGGACGAGGCAGGGGAGAAGGTGATAATGTGCAGAGTAAGAGACTGATACAGCAAAGGGTGAGAGGTTCCGGGCTGCCTTAGAGAAGCGAGCATCTTTTATCGGTTTCTCCTGTTGTGGTAGCACAGCCTATTCATCTGCAACATGCTTGGGTAGGCACAGTCAATAGAGAAAAAACTCCCTTGAGAAATGCCTGAGATGCTGCAAGTCTTCCTTCTGGTTGCACTGAAATCCTGACCAAACAAAGGTTGAGAACTTAATTGTTTCATCTATAAGCAGGCGTGTAGGTAGCTAAAGCCTAAAGACCCTCGGTGTGCTGGGTTTCTGCTGCTCACCAGGACTAACTGGCAGGTTGCTTGTCGTGCTCTGTCATGCCTACAGCAAGTAATGATCTGGCTTCCCAGCGGGCAAGTTAGGCTCTGGAAACATGCTATTCTGTGGATTTCAGCTGACTGGTTTTGTACACGGAGACATCCTACAACTTGCTCAGCAATTTTCTTCTTTATGAACTGGATAAAATGCCTTATTTTATTTTTATTTTTTCCTCCTCCCTTCTGTTTTCGGTCTATTCAGTGCTACGGTATGAGAGCCTTTTCTTTCAAGGCTATTAAATATTTTGCTGATGTTGGGAACACGAGCCATAAGTGCTCCATAAACTGCTGCTCGCTGCCTGATGTTAATAAATGTCCATTACATGCAAGTGGTGCTCCTTCAGCAGAAGAGCTTTGTGGGGAAATAGTAATGGTGTCTGAGACCTATAGCAGGTTTGGAGCTATAGAACTCCCTTCCCACAGCTGCATTTGTGTGTTTAATCAGAAATGAGAGAGACAAATGGCTGAGTGGCTTACTTACCTTGTGACCTGCTTATCAATTAAACATTTTGTAACAGTCTCTATAGATTTCCTGCCATTGTTCCCAGATGGGTGAATTATGAGTGAATCTAGGAGTTCCAATAGGAATTGTTCTGCTGACCAGCTCATTTAAATTTGTTTGAGGGGGGAAAAATAGATGGACTAGAACTGATTTTTTTAATTCTATTTTAAATGTAGCTCAGATGAGTTTCATCTTCTCCGTTTATGTTGTATGGGGGGAAAAAATGAGACTTAAGGTTTTCCATGAAAAAAGTTAGGACTCTGCATAGGTAATGGGTATGTTCAGCTTTCTATAGCCCTGCTCAGCTGCATTTAGTAGTTTGACTGAACCAGGATTTGCAACCACACTCTTCTGTTAACAATGCATTCTAAAGACTGCCTTAGAAGCATGCTAGTCAAGCTGACTGAAATCTCTTCCAGCAAAATAGCTGCTCTATAACCTCATTAAGTTAAAATATTGTTCATTGAGCTTCATAACTGTTAGTCTGGGTAAGCACAATACTTAAATCTTAGGCTCTTGCTTTTTGGAAACTTGATTGGAGACTAATGTCTCTTTGATTCTTGGTTTACAAGATTATTAACGGAAGATGTAAAAGGAATAGGCTTTTAAAAGGGATGATGTTTGCTTTGATGCTGCGTTTATGATGTTTCAGATAATAACGAGACTGAGGTTTTTGATTTGTGCCTTTTAGTCAAAAGTTCCCACCACTAGATGGCTTTGTGTCAGTTCCACAAGAGAAAAGTTTAGAAATAACTTTTTAGATCTAACTTTTTTTTTTTTTTTAGATCTAACTTTCTCTTGCTGCTTAATTTAATATGTTGGTTCCGATTTCACATATACTTGCTATTAAAAGAATCATCTCCAGTGCCTACCACAAATTCCTGAGGCGTGACCGTGAGGAAAGAGCTGGTTTGAGAATGACACCAAAACGTGTATGCATGTGAGACAGCTGTCTGAACTACAACTGGAGCTGATGGAGCTAAAAAGCAGCTCAGCCCAAGCTAACCAGACACCTGGCAGCCTCCAGCCTCTGCCTGTACTGGAGACATGTAGCTCACACATGACTGCTCACGCTTCAGTGTCTGAATCTGGAGCTGAAACCCACCGAGATCAAGTAGCTGGGGAGAGCTAATTGTTGCTGGACTTAAGTATGTCTTGGCCTTTTTTTAACCTCCACTCCAAAGATTGTTTAACGTTACCTTGCTGGTGCTCAAGCTCTTTTCCAGCTCTGGAGGGCAGCTAGGGTTTACTGTGTATTGAGGTCAAGCATGACCAGAGGCTGGATGTGAGATAAATAAATCAGCAGGTGGTTAATCTGAAGTCACCTGGACCTGGAGAGTGCATCTTGGGATCTGGGGGTTCCTTGTTCTTGCACCCCAGCTCGTTTCCGTGTTGTGCTTCCAGTTGCAGTGAAGACCTCTTACAGTTTGGGAATGAGTTGCCTTGACTCATTCTTTTTGCAGAGTTCCTGTGGAAGAAATAAAAAGTGCCTGTGGTGGCTGATAGTCTGGAAGTTTGGGCACTTAGCTGAACAGTGGGTAGTAAAAATTCTTGACATACTTCAGGTTGAGAAGGATTTGAGCCCAAGACTCAAACTTTAATGACTTGAATGTATCAAGTCATTAATCATCTTTGTTTTTTTTTAATGAAAAATTAGCTGTTTTTTTCTGCTTTATGATTAAGCTAACACACACGAGAACATAAGGATGGGGTTTGTCTGCGAAGCAGATGCAGCGTTGTTACGAGCTGTTATTCTGTGGCCATTGGTTACTGACTTCTCCCTCCAGAAACAATAACTGATTATTTTCTGTGCAAAGACAGCTTTTTGTGAAACCATCGTGAAACGTTCATGCAGTCAGTGACCACGGCTGAGCTCAGAAGAGATGGTAACTCCTTAAATCACTGCTATTGTTGTGCAAGCGGCCATCTGGTTATACTTACATGTGCTGAGGATGTGCCCGTTGGATCAGGCCTCACTGATGACTTAACCAGTACATGCTGAGCAAGCTTAGCCCTGACAGAAGCACTGAGCTCTAGATATTTCAGAACCACAGCTTTTGCCAATAATTTTTTTCCAAAAACCATGCACTTGGACTGAGGTCCCTGTCTTCTGTCAAGCCACTTCATGGATCTTTGCCCTTACTATATAGTCAGCTGTTTAAAGTGTTTTAGAAACCAAAATCCAAATGTTGCATGCATCAGCCTGTGTTTCTACATCAAGTCAATTCCTCTGACGTATAAGTAATGCCTCTAAGCTGAAATAGATGACGCTGGGGTCTAAATCAAGGCTAACAGCATTGAGTTAAATTGAATTACTGTAATCACATTACACTGAAAATTAACGTTGAGTATGTAGATTTGATACTTAAGCTCCTTGCAGCTTCACCTGTGTGATTAGAGTGCAAAAAATGCATGAAGAATCTTCAGTTTCACATCTCTTGTGTATTCTCTAATGCTTTAAGTTCCTTACTGTCTTATAAAATGTTTACCATGAACAAACTGAAATTCTTCAGCATGATGAAGTCTGTAGCATGAAGAGAAAGTATTGGTACTTTTTTTCTAAGCTGACATGCCAGAAATCCTGTAGTTTTTATTTATTTTTAAGTCAGCAATGCAACCCTGACACAAGGCAGAAAGCTCCTGAAGCAGAGGTCTGGATGGTGGTTCAAACTTCTGGGTGTATGCACAAGGCATAACCTCCTGTGGCTTTTCTTTCCAGTGCTACTCCAAGGATAGTCTCTAAAGTAAGAGAGGATCATCAAGTAGCTGGTGACAAGAGACCCCTTCCTGTAGTACCCTTAAATGACCTGGAGCCTATCACCAACATCCAGATCTGGTTAGCTGATGGGGAAAGGGTCATTCAGAAATTCAACATTTCACACAGGTAAGACTTCTTCTAGCACTGTCAGATGTACTTGGATCTGAATTATTTGTCCTGTGACTTTAAATAGAATTTCTCTAAGTAATCTACCTCCTCAATTCGCTTAACAATGGATTGTTGTTTGGCTGTGTCTAGAATACATCCTTTTAATTTTTTTGAGCAATTGAACATTTTTTTGGTGAACAAGAGGAGTGTGAGAAATGAACTGATGTTACCAGTCAGCATATAACTGAGTAGAAACGGAAATCTGCTGAAGAAACAGTAGGAATTCTTTGTAGTTCAGTGGATGTGAAGGTGTATGTATTGTTCATTGCTGGAGGAAACAGTTAAGTGGACTTCAGCAGCTTTTAAGATGACAAATCTCTTACAAAATGACTACATCTGGAGCAAATCACTGAGTTTAAAAAAAAAAATTCTGGTTGTTGAGTGCAGACAGATGTTGAGTTTCAGAAAATCCACTTGCTTTTTTTCCAGCGTGCAAAAGGAACTGGAGGATGTGATTTTGAGCTGAGCCAGAGGAACCTCCAGGGAGAGCCAGAGTTAAGCAGGGGAAGTTATTCACCTGCATGTCTGTCCTGTCAGCATGGACAGACTAGAATGCATCCAATGTGATTAATTCCTAATTATTACAATTTCCAGCTCCCAGAGAGGCTTATAAATGGGGATAAAGTCAGAAGGTGTCAGCACAGCGTATGTATGCAGGAACTTTGAGAAAGCAGGATTAATGGCTTAACATTAAATTGCAAACTACTGTCTTCAGAGACCTTCCTTGTATTCGTAATTTGCTGTGCAGTCGCATCATATGGAAAGGATATGTTGCCTGGGCTGCTCTGTGTAGCAATTTAAAGTGATCACAGGCTTTAACACAACCCAGGCTGCTGTCGAGATAAACTGTGTATGTCTTCACAGCTGGTCAGAAGAAAAGCTCAGCAGTTGAAGGCTAATGATTCTTAATGTTTTTTCTTCTTAACTTGTACTAATTTATTACTGGTAGTGGCCTGAAGTATGAACTGAATCGTTGTGATGTGCTGCTGAAGGGTCAATTGCTGTTTTAATTATAAAACCTTTATTTGAGGGCTTGCTTTTAATAGCTTTGTTATCCAAGGTTTAATGGGTTTAAGTATATTTAGGGATGTTTTGTCTTCATGGTAAATGTTGGTATGAACATCTGCTAAGTACTGTCATGGGGAAAAAAATCTGAGCAGAACAGCGTTGCTGATGTGATCTTTTTAGATTTTAATAAATATTCAATCATATATCCATCTTGTGGTAAGGGGATATATCCTTTTACCACAATGTGGATATAACGCTTCTGTTCACAGGTGTCTGCCTGTAAATCTCCAACCAAAACTTAAAACTCTGTCTTAACTGAAGCTTGTACGTACAGGAGTTAGTTACTATCTCTGTTGTAGTCAGTGACAGCGTGGTATTTGGGCATCTGTGCTGCTGAACGGCTAGAATGGCTGTTCCCTAAGCACACGAGCACTTTCCTAGACAATATCCAGCCTTGGTTCAGAAGTTAGCCCTGATATCAGATGATTCCCAGTAGGCAGTAAACCCCATGGGCTAGACTGGACATAGGGGAGGAGAATGAGTTTAAGGATTTGCCAGGAGATGGAGTCTGCTAGTTGGGCTTGGGATCAGAGAGTGGCTGTTGTATTTAGTTTACGGGTACAGATGTATCCTGTTATCTTCATTTACTAATTAAATTGGTCACTCCTGATTCTTGCTTGTTGCTATAAAACATCTGTCTTGATCACTTGAAAGGTTCTTCACCCCTTAACAGGCAGCTTGAATTCACTTCTGTTCCTACTTCGGTACAAGACTATAGTTAGATCTAATTAACCAGTTGTCCAGACAACTTCTGCAAGTCCCTTTTCTATTATTATTATTATGGGTCTGCTACATGTGCCATGCACGCGAGGCGTCCTTGTTCTAGCACTTGGCTATGGAAACCTCAGGTAAGAGCTCCACCAGCTGGTTAAGAAACGGCAGGTTTGTTTGTGGAAGTACCATCTGTGAGCTGTAGCGAAGCATTTGAGTGCCTAGAATAAGATTCTTCTTCCCTTGTGACTGCTCTCAGAACATGTAAACCTTGGTCCTTGCCTCTCAAGTGGACCAGGCACTTCAGGATACCCCATGTCTCTTCCTCCATTTCTGTGCCATCAGCTGTTACGTCAAGTGGGTGTCTTGTTCTGTTCCTGAGGTGACTCTGTATGTGCTGTGTATATGTCTTGTATTGGGACTGGAGAGCTCTAACGCTGATTTTTTTTTTTATTTTATTCTCAGAATAAGCCACGTCAGAGACTTCATAACAAAGTATCGAGGATCAGAAGGAAGGGTTCCCTTCACACTGACTACTTCACTGCCGTTTCGAGAGCTGCGAGATGAGACACTCACACTACAGGAAGCAAAGCTGCAAAATTCTGTTGTTGTGCAGAGACTTCGGAAAACAACTGAACCGTTCAGGCTCCTGAAAGCACCTGACAATGACTGTAAAACTGCTGCTACGTCTAATGGACAGCTCAAGAACGAGCAAAAAAGCACTATCAAAAGCGCAAGATCAAATTAGCTTATAACTGGCCAAAAACTTTGCACAGGCATAACTAGACAAAACCAAAAATGTAGTCAGCAATATCTGGATGCACTATCATCCTTCCATAGCGTGCTCTTAGAGAGCAGAATGCGTGCTGTGCTATAATCTGCTGTAACAGAAGTATTTTCAACTAAGTTTGGTCGAAGCCTGGCTATATAATGTAGCAGAGGTAACTACAACAGGGATTGTCCTTAGAATTTCTCTAGGTAGAAAGCTTTGCTCGCCTGTTCTTTAATGACTATGCTTAGGTGGAACGGTACTCTGAAACTTAATTACTACTGATAGCACCTTTTAAGGAAAAACATTATTTATTTTTGCACTTCGAACTAAAGAGAAACTGAATTGAGTGATTTTAATTGTGTAAACTGCTCCAGTTCTTTTTAGTAACATTTAGGCAACAGATGCTGCAGGGAAGCTCACTTTTGAACTCCTATGGAATTTGAAAATCTTTCAATATAGGTACCTTTAGTATTTTATCACAAGATCTACGGTGTGAATGTTCTATCAAGTCTTCACATGGTGGGTGCAGGTGTAAGAAGATAGAAATGAGGTAGTCTGGTGCATATTGCATATGAAGTGCCTCAAAGTAAGCTCTGAAGGAATCATCACAGAATCACTGAACTGTTATTAATGGTTGAAGTGGTTTCTGCCTCTGTTCTCCTACGGGTTCGGATTTCTTACAGATCATGTAAACTACCTAGCTCACTAGGATAGAGATCCACCTTTAGCCTTGTCACAGAGAAACTTCATTTTTTCTGGAGTTTATCATACAGCTTTAGTGGCTTAGAAGGACACAGTTGTCTTTGTACTACATATCTGCCTCTGTCCTGAATTGGCCTTCTGATTGAGGCATTAACTGCACGTGGCCAAATTTCAGAGATGTTTAGAACCCTTATTTGAAAACTGAGTTTTTTTTTTTCTCCTATCCCTCCACCCACTTTCCATCCAAACTTTATATTTTGTCCCTAGTGTATTTTTCACAGAAAAACAATTCTATGTTTTTCTAAAGGGGAAATCAACATAAGGACTAAATATTTGCTACTGTGTGTGTTAAGTAGCACATGGGTTTGTGAGTGGAACTAGAGCCTTTAGGTGAAGACTTAGCCTGGGGCCTTCAATGAGTGCTGACTGGTTTGTATTGTCTACACAAATGGATGATTGACACTGCTGTAATTCTTTTGCATGGTTAAATGAAAGATAAGTTTGGATTTTACCATTTTTGTTTTAAATAGAAAATTATTTAATTGGAGTGACTTGAGTTCTTTCTAAAAGTCCTGTTACTTCACACTAAGGATGCACTTGTTTCACTCATGGGGATGTAAAACTTTGTTTCAGCATCTCATCTAGTACAAAATCACAGAATGGCTGAGGTGGGAGGGACCTCTGGGTCCATCTGGCCCAGCCCCTGCTCCAGCAGGGACACTCTGAGCAGGGTGCCCAGGCCGATGTCCAGGTGGCTTTTGAAGATCTCCAGGGAGGAGACTCCGCAACCTCTCTCTCTGGGCAACCTGTGCCAGTGCTCTGGCACTCACAGTACATTTGAGGACAGTTAATGAAATGAAAGTCAACTGCACAAATATGTATTCAGTGTATTCAAAAAGCAAATCTCTGAAAACTATGCAGTTCTTAACTGTTTTCAATGCTATAAGCACGATGTGTTACTGTGTCATTCAGTTTTATGTAGCAAGTTACACCACTAAATTTTGTTCTTACGCTCTATTGCATGCAAAGCCTACAAGATTGCTAGTAGTAGGAAGAAATGTGCAAATCCCCTGGTGAAATTGAAGAGACAAGCCACCCACAGATGCAGATCCAACCCTCAGTTTGCAGAACATCCATAACAGTGGATTTTATCAATTAGTGCTTCTGGATTTGTCTTAATGTAAAGCCATGTATTAGAGAGAAGCATGTACTTGATTGTAAGCTTAGCTGTTCTTACCTAAACAATGCATGAAACCTCTAAGTCGCAGTACAGTACCCTTGAATTTCAACAGAAATTAAATGATTAATGCAAGATTGATTGAAATGAAATGGGTGGTGGTGGTATTTAAAATTTAAGGTAAGTAAAGCACTTCTGGTTGCTATCAGAAGATTGTGTTTGTGGAAAGGAGCAACACTTAGTATTTCAATATTAATTAATGTCTGCTACCAATATTTAAGAGACTGGGTAGCTTGATTGTGTTTGGCTGTATATCGTGCTTCACTGAAATCAACTTTCTGGCAACAGCTTTGGTGGTAGACTGTTTTCAGTTCGAAAGTGTAATTTAAAAGTCGAATTAATTACAGAATAGGAGCAAATGTCTCAAAGGTCAAAGTCATGCTGACTGCACTAATCCCATCTTAGACTAGAAAGTGCCTTTTAAAAAAAAAAAAAACTGATTGGATAATTTATTATCTAATTCGAAGAAAATCTTTGGAGTGAATACTGAGCTGTTTTAAATCTTGTTGGTTTTGGTCAATTTATAAAGGCCAATTAAGCTGTCCAGATTCTACAGGTTGCTAATCTCTTGCTTGCTGCTGCAAACAACTGTTGTGCATTGGTCAAGCAACAGCAAACCTTGCTTGATCAATGCTTGAGTTTGTGAAACACATAAGTACTAGCAGTTATTCATTGTTTCTGCATGAGGCTTCACTTTACAGTAAATCCCATGCATTAACATACTTCATAGGAAAATTGAAATAGTCTAGAAAACAACAACAAAAAAATTTTCTGTAGTTTCTCCATTGTGGAGGAACACACAAATGTAGGTGACAAAGATTTACTGTGTTTTAAATACTGTGTATGAAGAGAAACAACTACATGTTGAATTTGAATGTTACATATTTTGAAGTTCAAAATGTACAATTTACACCCAGCCTAGCATTTTAGAACAAACTCAGTGTTGGGATAAGGGTTTGACTGAGCCATTGAGAATCTGACCTCAACCTTTAAGGACGCTTTGGAGTCTAAATGCTTCAGAAAGTTCCAAACAAAGCCTGTTAAAGCCCCAAGTTCAGCTTTGTGCTGAAGGTCTGTTTTGTTTTTGTTGTAATTGTTACTGAGTGTGTTTTCCTTTAAAGCAATTATGATGTTGTGCTAGAAGGAGCATTTCAGTACCTGGTTCTTTCAGAAATTTCCAAATTTGTTACAGTGATTCTTGTAAAATGAGGTTGTGCAGGATTTGCATATAGTCCTTCATGGCATGGTTTGCAGTAGCATCAAGTGAGCCTGCCAGATAAGGAACCGCAACAGCAGCCCTTGGAGCTGGCCTGACCGGGAAGCACTGTGTGTGTAGATTAGTTGTACTTTTCGCAAAACAGGCAGATGTGTGCCGGTTTGCTTAAACCCTCTTCTCCTTAGCTGTCTTGAAAGACTTCATAGTTCAAAATGCACTTTTTTTTTCCTTCCCTGACATGGAGAACAGTTGCCGGACTCTGGTGGGCTAAGTAGTGGTGGTGGACTTGTACTGCCTAGATCACAAGAAAGACATTGAGGCCTTGGAGCATGTCCAAAGAAGGGCTACAAAGCTGGTGAAGGGTCTGTAACACAAGTCCTGTGAGGAGCAGCTGAGGGAACTGGGGTGGTTTAGTCCAGAGAAGAGGAGGCTCAGACCTCACTGCTCTCTACAACTCCCTGGAAGGAAGGGGTGGGGAGCTGGGGGTTCTCACACGTGATAGGACTAGAGGGAGGGGCCTCAAGTTGTGCCAGGGGAGGTTCAGGTTGGAAATGAGGAGACATTTCTGCTCAGAAAGAGCAGTCAGGAACTGGGACGGGTTGCCCAGGGAGGTGGTGGAGTCACCGTCCCTGGGGGTGTTCAAGGAAAGGTTGGACGTGGTGCTTGGGGACATGGTTTTGTGGGCGACATTGGTGGCAGGGGGATGGTTGGACCAGATGACCTCGGAGGTCTTTTCCAACCTTATAAAGGTGTCAGTTTCAGGCTGTTTCACGCATATTTCACCACACCAGAGCTCCCCGCGGCTGCAGCGCTGAGAACTTGCTCTGGCAGCCCCCTGCACACCACTGCCGCCTGAGAGGGGAGCGGCTGGGGCGGGCGGCGTGTGCCGCGGCCACCGGGGCTGTCCAGGGGACTCCCAGCGCAAAACAGCCCCGCTTTCACCTCACGGGAGGCGGATCCGAGGGGGCACAGCGGGCTCCATGCCTCCACAGGGCACTGAGGGGTTTCTGCCAGCGGCCGTGCAGCCGTAAGGGGAAATGCGGCTGGGAGCGATAGCGCCTTTGCCCCTCACGTGCGGGGGGGGGGGGAAGTCCCTCGGCGGCTCTTTTTCTCCTTGCCGCCCCGCCCTGGGTTCACAGGTGTAGGACGGGGGCGGGCTGGCCGCAGTTAACCATGGCCGGGGCTGCGAGGGACGCCCCGGAGCGCCCGGAGGCTGAGGAGGAGGTAAGGGGGCTGAGGGGGGGAAATGGCGGCTGTCAGGGGGCTCCTCACGGGGCGGTGTCCCGCGGGGAGTCCTGTCCCGGAGCCTCGTTGCCGCTAAAGAGGGGAGGGTGCTCTTTTGGGGTGCTTTTTGGGGCAGCCCCACCGTGCTGCTGCCCTGCTCTACACAGTGCAGCGCACCTCAGTGAGGTACCTCAATGTACCTAATTCCCCCCCCCTCCTTCTCTCTCACGGAGAAGATCGACATAACTGCCGTTTTCCCTCAAGGGAACTGCGTGACATTTACTGTCCCCTTGGGTGGCTGCAAACGGCACATCGTCTCCCTTCACCCCTCAGGGAGCCTTTCCCCACCAGCTTCCCGGGTGTCTCAGCGCTGCCTGTCCAAACTCGGTGCTCTCAGCGAGGTCTGCACCCAAGCCCTGTCCCAACTATACCCCAATTATGCCTCATCAACTATGGGTTCGTGCCTGTCACAAACCCAAAAAGACCCCAAGAAACTTGCCGTGAGGGGCCAGGGGTCCCACCTCTTCCATTCCGCCTCCTGCTTTCAAGAGGGTGTTGTACGGTTGCCCACAGAAGAGCTGAAACTTTAATCTACGGGGAGAGAAAAGCTGACTGCAGAGCTGCTCCTCGGTAGCTGCACTTCCATTGTCTCTCTGATAAAATGCTTATCTGAACCTTCCAGGGGTGGCGTTCTCTTCTGGTTACTCTTAAATGGCTTGGTCCCTCAGTTCTGGACAGAACTGATAATAACAGCTTTAGGACAAAATGTTTACCTCAGCCCCTTATGCCCATAATGTTTGTGAAATATCCTCGTACAGCTGCCAAGAGTTGCTTTCAATGTGCTAAAGACTTTATTATTTTTTCCTAATACGTGATTTGTTATCAACATCATACTCAATTTCTGTTCCATATGGTTTAAGTCACAAGAGAATTTAAAATAAAGGAACTGGGATGCATTAGATGCATGACTTTTCTGTAGCAATGTTTAAATTTACTCTATTTGAGGAGCAAAATCAAATCTTTCACCTGTTATGCTTTCTTGATTTACCTTGAGACAAAATGAACTTTTATGTGACTGGGGCATGTGTAAATACAAAAGTTTCCAGTTAATCTGAAAATAAAAAAAATACATATATAACTTCACCTTCCTTTCTTTTACCTCTCACCTTTCTTCCAGGGCTTGTAGGAGCAATTTGATGCCAACATACTTGTATTCAACTACAAAAAAAGGAGTCTCAAAACAAAATTTTCGGTTCAAACAGTTTGTGTTTTGCTCCTTATTTGACTGCTGCCTACACATTCAGCTCGCTAGTGAGTTCTTCAGTACTTTCAGTTTACCGATGAACTTACACAGGTGAAACAGCTTCTGCTGGCTTCTCCAGCAATCAAGCAATTTCTGCTGCTGGAGGTTGTGCTGCAGCAGGGAGTTCAGTCTTAAGAGGAACTGAGCAAACCTCTGGCAGCCGCTCAGAGGGAGCACAAGGCTGCTGCTCGTCCTGCTCTGCTCACATCCATTTCATCCTTCCGAGGCCAGCTTCTGAGGTCAGGCGTTAGCAATATCATGTAATCGCAACCAAGGAGGACTTGCTCATCCAGATACTGTAATCTTTTCTACTCTTAACCGTAGCCCCAGGAATTTAGAAAGAAGGAACTGTTTCCACTTCACGGGTACAGAGAATCACTCCTAGTGAGGTAGAAAATGTGGTTATGGTATAACTTCATATGGAGAGGGAAAATAGATTAAGGGGTGCTTCTTTTGGAAGAGAGACGCTGCAATGTAATGTGGAGTCTGCATAATTATTTTGCAGCGGATAGAAGCTCAGGGGTACTCAGTGAAATCACCAGGCAGCAGATCTGAAATGAGGAAAGCGGCGTTTCCTTTCACAGCGTGTCATTTTTCTGCTGAGCTGCTGTAGTGTGTTATGGCTTCGAGTACAAATGAGCTCTGGAATTAATGAGGCAAAATAAAAGGAGCGCAGGTGCTACACGTGCTGGTCAGAATATAGCCTCCGTTTTGGGGTGTTCACAAAATGCTGACTGCCTGTGCTCTGAGGCTACCAGGGCAGGAAACTCCATGTGCTGTGTCTATCTGACAGCTCGTTTTACCCCAAAACAAAACCGGCTATTGCTGGAGATGTAGCCTCTGCTGTGACCTGATCTTTAACTTTGCCGGAGAGTCAAGGGAACGCGGTTCAGAAAGCAGCTGAGCAGCATCCTGAGGGTGTGTGGAGTCATAGTGAGAGTCTCCCCCCAAAATTTAAGACTGCTAAGGTGGTAACTTTGCTAACCATTAAACTGTTTTGAAGAGAGGAGTGCTGCCTACAGCCTGCAAGTTGAGATCTTGGCCAACTGTTTTCTGTACCACAGCTTTAATTATTCTTTGCATTACAAAAAGATCTTGGGACGATGTATTTTACACCAAGACATTTGCTTTTTCTTTATTCATGCCCTTCACTGTAGACAGCTGCTAGGGAAATAAGTAGGAAAATGGCATTATGGATCTGAAGGTTTTTCTCAGCTTGTTTTGAGGGTGAATTGGGACCTGGGATTTGTATGGCAATAACTTAGTCCCTTGGTTTCAGCTGGAAGTCGTGTTGCCAACGCTTGGAGCTCAGAAGGGAAGGAATCAGAGGAAAATAAACTTCGAAAGTAATTGAATTTCTAGGTGGATGGAGGTGGGGTAGGAGAAGGGTATGATTAAAAAATAAAACAGTGTGATTAGGTTTAAAAGTACACGGTCCCTGGAGCAAGGCTCAGGAGAACTGTGTTGCAAGTCAAATGAAGAAGATTAGTAGACGTGTGGGGTCTACAGACAGCTCCCAGCTTAACAAGACCCTGGTATGAAAAGCAGGTAGTTACTTTGTACAGCAAATGTCTGTTTCTTGGGCTTAAAGTCTCTTTTATTGAATTAAATAGTACATTTCTCTGATGAAGCCTGTCTTGTGCTTGTGTATCGCTCTCCTTTTTTTTTTTTTATTTCCCCGGGAGGAAGAGAATTGCCAATCTGGAGTAAAAGTGAGGCCCGCTGTGGCGACCCCGATTTGCAGCTAGTGCCCTGACACCATTTGCTTTGCTGGGGTGGAGTAACGGGATGCCACCCCTAAAGAAGGTGGTTGTACACTTAACTAGGCCAGTAATGAGAGCTGTAATTAGCCTGAGATTTTTTGTTCTTCCTCTCCAACACAGAAGTGTCCTGATACTCCTGCTTCTTGCTCGCGCCCACTCAGATAAAACAGTTTGAAGGAGAACGATTAGATGATGAAAGGCTCTGTCTAGAAGTCTAAAACTTATCAAAACTCTATCACATGGTAAAGATGATGGCACTTAGTACATTTTAAAATGTTCAGAAGCTAGGTAATGTATCCAAATATTATCATTGTTTTGGATCTCATTATCGTATCTCTATTTTTATCCCAATCTGATGTAAGAATTTAGGGCTTATGTATTCAGTTCAGAGAGAGGGCAGATCCACGATTAATATTGCTACTCTTTTTTTACGTGTCCTGACTTCTCCTGACGGCAGTCTTTAAGAAGGGATTGAATATGTGTTAAATTTCTCAAAAGTCAAAATTTAGGTTGAATATGCTGTCTCTATGAAAGGAATACAAGATTAATAGAGTCATTTTCTCCCTGTACTTTGAGTTTTATATGATGACATTAACTCTGAGGTATTTTTAAAGGCTTTCTGGTATTCTGAAACTGTTACTACTGGAAAACACAGCATTCTTCATTAGCATTTCTATTAGACTGTACATCTTTTGTCTTCTAATTATGAGTTTGAAACCTTATTTTCAGCTTTTATCGTACTGTTATTTGTCAGTTCTATTGAAGAATATTCTTAGATGCTTATGGTACTTTTCAAACACACATCAAAATGCAGCTGGGAGAGCAGTTTTTAAAAAGTTTTTGAAACTCACAGAGTGTCTTAGTCCTTCCTAAACAGTACTTGAGGCCCAAAGTAATTTTCTCTATCTTACCAATTTTAACTAGTTTAAAAAATAAAAAGAAGAAGAAGGCAAAGAAGACAGAGAAAGTCAAGTGACTTTTCCAGGATCTCACCAGCAAGTTGTGGCAAAGTGAAGAATGAATAAGACACAAATCTTTGGAGTGTATTCAGTCTGCCTTTGACTGTAGAAATTTTCTTCCCATATGAATGTTGTCTAATTATTGTGGCAAGAAAGCATATATCAATTATCATGGTCTGAAAGGTTAATAGAAGAAATTATTTTAAATGAAAAAAAGGAAAGTTTTCAGCATTTTTAAAATCTGAATTAAACACTCCAAGACACAACCAGAAAATAGAATTACAGTATCTGCATTTTATTTCTCCTTGCTTGTAAACTGGTTCATTTTTAATTGAATCATTGAACGGGTTGGCTTGGAAGAGACCTTAAAGCCCATCTCATTCCAACCCCCTGCCATGGGATGCGATGCCACCCACTAGATCAGTTGGCCAGGGCCTCGTCCAACAACCTGGTCTGAATAGCTAATGAGAAGCAGGTAGGTGAACCTAGATTCCTGTGTAGGAACACTGTGATTTGATTGTAGGAACAAAATGTCTTAAAAACCCGAACAATCAGCATTCAAATGATGGTAGGGATTTAGGGCATATTGTTTCTTAATGGGATACCTGTGAAGCAATACCTGAATTTGGTGTTAGCCTCAGACTTTACTATTATGACTTTTGCAGTTTTTATCACGTGTACTTTGTTCTTCTCATCAACTGTTCTGTTTCTCCTTGCACAGGAATACAGGCTCTCAGTCTGTCGCAAGTTATGCTATGCAATAGGAGGTGCCCCAAACCAAGTGGCAGGGAGCGCTGCTGCTTTCTTCCTACAGATCTACCTGCTAGATATAGCCCATGTAAGTAGCACAAGAAACCTTTACAGATTTCCTTCAACAGTGGTGTCATCAAAAATGTCCTTAGAACTAAAAAAGGTAAATTCTCTGGTAATGCTTTTAAATTGTCTTGTTAGCATTGCCTTTAGCTGTTCAGCATCCTGGAAGCTGCATAAACTTGTCTGGAAAAATATGTTTTCCTCACTAGTTTCCTTTCTGACTTGTAGTGGCCATCATTTCCTTTTAGTTTGTGATCATCAGTAGAGCTTTAGGCACTCCAGAGCTCTCTCACTTGCAGACACAAGCAAAAGAAGTTCTTGATATCAAGAGTGTCTAAGATAGGAAACATCTGCAACACTCTTAGTACCGTATTGAGGTTGTGAATTTTTGTTCATTCAGTTTAGTCTAAAATTACTGCAGTTGCATCCAGTAGTCATCATAATTTCATGTCAGTTTTATTTGTTTAGACTATGATAATTATCCTTTGCAAAGAAAGCTGAGTGATCCTTCCTGAAGGCTCTTTGCTGCTGGTGTGTGGATTTCCAGTGCAGAAATAGACTTTGTGAAAAAAAGCAGCCGGAGTCATCCCATTCAGCTGACTTTCAGTGCTCCAGCTAGATTCCAGGGCAGCAGAGAAACAAAGAAAATGAACCCATAAGCATTTTTCACTGTTTTGGATTGTCTTGTATGTCTGTGTGGTAGCTAAGTGGGACAGATAAGGTATTGTAGGGTGGAAGAAAGGGTTTTAGGGAGAAAAGGCCGAACTTCAAGGGCTGTGAAAACAGCTGTGGCTGAAACCGTAGTAGAGTTCAGCAATGATGACTGCTTTTATTTGCTGGAGAAAATAAACAAACAAACAAGCAACAACAATAACAACAACAAAAAAAAGGAGGTTCTGGATCAATATTATTATCCAGTTGCTCTTTAAGATGTAGAAAGACAGAATATCATGACAAGGGCAGAGGAGTTACAAATGTCTTGTAGAGGTCAAAGTCACAGGAAAAGGGGCCAGATTTGGACAGAAGTGTCAAGGATGGCAAGAGGATGTCTGAGAAGAGCTGAAGGTGGAAGAAGGAACTGCTTGGAGGTGCAGCAGGAGGCGCATGCAGCTCTGAGCACAACTGTTTTATACTTGCGTCAAGGATAGAGATCAGGAAGCATGAACTGGATGAGGAAGACACTAATACAATTTTCTAGGGTGCTTATAAATACGGGAATTTCCCCATCCTCTGCTTATCACAGGAACTGCAAAATCTTGAACCTAAGGAGCATTTATTTCTTTATGTGTTTGTGTAGAGTGTCCAGGAAGCTCAGGTCCCATTCCTGCATCTCTTGATGCTACCTAAATAAATGACATCATTATTTTTGTTAACAAGCTTCTACTGAAATCCTATAATTTTGCTTAACATTTGTAAGAATACTGTTATTACTTTGTTAAGGGCCTTAATTATTTGTTCCTTGATGGCTTAATTTGTTCTCTGAAGTAATCCTGCAGGGGCAGGAATTTTTCAAGGCCTGATCAACATCTCTGAGTTCCCGTGGTTTTGTTTTTTCTTTTTTCCTTTTCCCCATATATTCCCAGAGGAGAGTATGTCATTTTATAGTAAGTGCCTGAATTTAAATCTTGCCCACTTAGAGGGCAGAACTGTTTCAACTCTTTCTGAGACTGTGAAACTCACTATGTGTAAACCTTATTGCATAATCTGGGCACCTTCTAAGAAAATTACATTTGTATTCACTTTTCGTAGCTTATACTTTTTCCATTTGAATTCCATGTTCCACCTAAATTACCTGTATAAGCTACAGACATCCAAATACAACTCCAAACCACACAGAAGCCTTGAATCACATTACTAGAAAACACTAAAACCTCTGATAATATGATCCTGGTCTTTCTCCCTTTTGAAATGGGTGAATTTAGCATATTTTATCTTGTTTTGCATTAGCACTGAGAAGTTGCTGGCACTGGTGCTGAAACGGTTTAAATTTAGGGAAAGAAAATGCAGTTAAGGGATGTATAAGCCCCTGTAGATGACAGAAAATTGGGAGACTGTGCAAAGACTCCACTCCTAATGTAAGAGAGGTCTTAACTTTCCTCCTTTTCCTCCTTTAATTTTCAAGGTATCCCACCTCTGTTTACTTCCTTTCTGTCTACTCACATTATCTGAGCAAGATACCGATGCAAAACCCACCTAATTTCAAACTTTCTGCCCATATGTCCGTATATCAACACATTATTTTACCTGCTCTATCTTTCTGCATCATTATTTTGTTCTTGTTGTCACCGTGGCGGTGGGAGGGCACAAGTCACAGATGGTGGCCAGCCTGGACCCCACTACGGTGCTGTGGGACACGTCCCAGCCTTGTGCTGTAGTACAGCAATGGGATGCTCAGAGAGCTGCTGTCATTACCTGCCGCAGTACCAACCCCAGTCCTTCCTTGTTCCTAAGCTTTCTGGGGTGGGTACGTGTCTTGGAGCTGGCAGTAGCAGGAAAATTAATTATTTCTGCAATTTCCCCTAATTTGGGCTAAAATTTAGCAAGTGTGATTCCAGAAGTGTGTAGCATCTGCCTTTAACAAAGGTTGTCTTGGATATTTTGGACACTGTTGCTCCTTTTTTTCACCTCTGAGGGAATACCCGCAGCAATTTCTGTACACAGGGGACCTGTGCGAGCTGAAGGCAGGCAATGCTGCCCGGGAGGAATAAACCCTGCACAAAAGCAGGGAATATTACCTCAAACTTGGTGTTGGATTCGCTGCGTTCACCAGGCTTCCAGCTGGCTTAAAGAAGTGAGGGCATGAAGTCGCATATAGACGAAGGGTGTTTTCTGCACTCACAGTCCCACAGGCTGTTTCAGTGGTCTCTCTATATGTTTATTTTTTAAAGATTTAAGAGAACATTCATGGTTATATAGATTTCAGTGACTTTTTTTTCAGGCCTATAGTTTTGGTGGCATGAACTAGGTGCTTCAAGGAGAAACCACAAGTTTTTAACCCTTCTGTGATCTGCAGCCTCGTGCCACCAGCTGGCAGCCTTGTTGGTAATCTCAGGAGATGAAAAAGCATAAATGCATGTCTACAGCCACCTCGGCTCTTGTCTACGTCAGGTCAAGACAGTGATCTGGAAATGGGACTGTGGTAGGGAACAAGCTGAGGGGAAAGTTACCCAGACACTCTGACAGGTTTTAAAACTAAAACAAAGACTTCCTGTTTGACCATCTGCCTATAGACCATAGTTCTGCGCATGTCTATTATCTCCCTTTCCTTGCACTTTTCTTCTCTTATCTCATTTTGCATGATGCCTGTCTCAATGTTTTGTTTGTTTGCTATGGGAAACCAATAGAGTAACCAGTAGTAATTTCTATGACAGCAGCAGCCATGTTTTGTAAATGAGTGAACATTACTCTTTAAAACACTGAGGTTCTTTCTGGAAAGTTGCTTTCTGCTGTTTCATTGTACCGGGGAACAATGGCTCTTGTTCAGAGTACTGTGTTTGTACTTTCAGATTACACCGTTCCAGGCCTCTTTGGTGCTGTTCATTGGCAAAGCCTCAGGAGCAGTTACTGATCCTGTTGCTGGCTTTTTTATTAGCAAAAGTAAATGGACAAAAATTGGCCGTCTCATGCCTTGGTAAGCAGAAATCTGTACATGTAGTTTACACATGTGTATATATATATATATATATATAAATATTTTGCATGTGTGTGTTGTGATCATACAGTCTTCTCATTGAATTAGACTTATTTTTCCTTGCCTTTTTCCAAGCAGTCATATCCATTCGTCATATATAAAATCACAAAGAAAAATTATCACGTCACCTGTTTCCCTTTAGCTTCTTCACCCACGGAAAACATACAAAGACTTTCTACCATTTGATAAACAAACAGAGAAGGACAAGACACCACTTCGTTAACAAAACTAGAATCTCAGGTGTAAAACCTTGTCGGGGATTGAATTTTCATCTCTGTCTAGATTCCTTTCAGTTTGGCTGCACACCTTCACAAAGTTGTAATTTCTACTTGTGTCCTAGTGTGCCATCACCTCCCACATCAGCCTTTCAGGAGCTCCCTTATCTTTAATGCTCTCAGCCTTCCAGCTCACTAAAAGATATGTGCACACACGTGGAACAGATGTGAAACTCTGTTTCATTCGTCCTTATAGCAATTGCTCTGTTCCTGTTGCTGGTGTGTCCCCATAATCAAGATACTTAACTGAAAAATCACCATGAGTTTTATAGAGGAAAGAGATGCTCTGGGATTTCAACAGCATTTCTAAAGGGACGCAGTGATGTTTCTCTGTGATGTACTTACATCTTGTATGCACCCTTGCTATTGTCCAGCAGAACCTGCATGGCAAGTAACACTCTCACCTCTACTGTCCCCATGTTAGCAGAATTAGAAGAATGAATGTTCATGTAAGAAGGAGATCTCATATCAATCTCCTTTTTATAGGTGTAAAGCAAGAAAATTGTAAAGGAGTGGTCCATATTAGAGGAATCCAATCTCAACCATGCTAGAGGGAGCTTATTTTTTATTTATTTTATTTTTATTTCAGAATTCATGGGGAGACTAAGTATTTTGTGAAATAGGGAGTCTTTAATCACTGCTCTATCTCATGCATTGTAAGGATGTATTGCCAGGTATTTTGAATTAATTATGAATTTTGAATTAATATAATCCCCAAATTCAATTCACAACTAAAATCTAAGTGTAAACATGTAGTGAAGTTGTTGAAACGTCAAGGAAAACAAGCCAGTTTTTTTAGCTGGTGGTTCTCTTGCTGGCATGTGGTTTTAGAGCTACAGAAAATTGTGAGCTGCTCATATCTGACAGATGACATTTTTATAACAAATGCCAATAGATGTATTCAATGCATTTTTTCACTTTCTTGAAAATACTGCAAATAAGCACATTTAGTGTTGATATTAGATCAGTATTAGGATAACTTCCATCCTAGCAAAAGTGTGAACTTAGCAGCCCTTTGTGCTGTAAACCAATGACTGTACAAGTTGCACTTCTTAGAGGAAGAATCTTCTACATGAAGTGCATCCTTCAATATGCACTCATCAACCAGCTGCTTTCTTTCCAGAAGGATTTTGTCTTTTTTTTTTCTTTTGGTAATGGTAGCTTTTCATAGGAATTTCGTTCCTGTGCTTTGGTGCTCAGATCATTTTTATGCAAGGAAAAAATGTATCTCCTGTTAGTCTAAAAATACTTTATTACTTTGAAATTATTCTGATTTGCTAAGTATCCAGAGTGAAACGATGGAATTGGCTCTGTCAGAAAAGTTTGCCCACAAAGCACAAACATTAGTAAAGAGGCCAAAAGCTTAAGTATGGCTTAATACTGTACATAATATAGTAGGAAGTCATCGGCCATTACTGGTGTATTTTATGTAATGCCTTTAAAAGGAATAAGCAGACACTGACTTAGAATACACAAATCTAGTCAAATATTTTGTGAAAGGAGTTAATAGTAGAAAATCAGCAAGTTCAGCAAGGCTCTGAAAACTCACTGAAATTAATGAAGGAGGGAAAATGTGAAAAGAGGAGGGAATAATGCGACTAAGGGGGTTATTGCTGAGAAGTTGCACAAAAATATGACCATAAAACATCTCATTGTGGTGCCTCTGTCTGGACACCAGCCTGGAAAAGCTCACACTTTTGTAGAAGAAGGTAGATTCCCTGACATGGGTGAGGATTTTGCCCTTCTTTGTGTTTTCCATTGCTGATGGCCTGGAAACTGGAGAGACAGAGAATACCAGAACCTGGCACTTTCCTTGCAAATGTTTAGCTCCCAGTGACGCTGTCCATCCCCCAGAGCAGTGTGGGAAAGTCATTGTTTTACTGAACTATTTACCCACATTACCCTTTTGTATGCCACGTTTTCGGTTCATGATTGCAAAATAATCAGCTGACCCCCAATGTCAGTAGTGCTGTTGTGAAGGGATTAATCTGTTTTCTCTTTTACGTGTTTGGATATTTTTTATTGTGATCTTGGTCATCTAATTGCATTGTTTAACGTCCGATTTACAAGAACGTGGCAGAGCTCTGCTGCTGCTGCAGCTCAGACTTTTACGAAATGATAGCATCTGATCACTTCTATCACAGAGTTTGGAGTGTTGTTTGCCTGAAATCATTTTTAGACCAAGTGTAATTAATTGCTGGTACATGGCAATGTCTGGAATTTAAGTTTCTGTAGTTCTGTTTTTAAGCCACCTTCCCCAACGGATGATGATCCTTTTGTGTTTGGGGTGATTAAGAATTTTATTGTTGAGTAAAATTGAGTAAATAATTATATACCAGAGTAGATACAGACCATAGGAAGTCTTGCAGTGAGCTGCCTGTTACCTTTTGTGCTGTTTTCAGTGTTTATATCAACATGTTTGCATTTGTTTGAAGTAGCAGTGGAGAGGCCAAGTTGAGAGGAAAGCTGAAGGTGTTAAAATTAGAATAAGAAATCCTTCCTAATAAGTAAACTCATGGAAACGCAGCTGAAGTATGTTATGACATGTGACAACAGGGCTTAGTTTTCAGTGATTCTTTCTAATAAAGATGTAGTCTAAGGATGTACTAAGAAGTAGCAATATAGTTATGCTATTACAGTACAAGTGCAAGGCAACTGTGTCAGTTCTGAGTAGGTTATTAATGTAAGTATAGATTTTTTCCTTCAGATTTACTGTTTTATTACATTTTATGGAAGTACACAAATTTCTTATTAATCTGTGCATTTAATGCATGCAGACATTTAATGCTTAAAATCACATCATGATTGCATTTAGGAAAACTGCACATAAAAAGAATTGTGTGATACTGAGTATGAGGAGGAAAACTTAATGTGCTTTGCTAGCCTTATGTTGAGATCATTGGCATGTGCTAATTCTCTTTGCAGGATGCTGGCATGTACACCCTTCACAGCAGTGTCCTATTTGCTCATGTGGTACCTGCCTCCTTTTGTATCAGGAAGAGTTGTGTGGTACCTGATTTTCTACTGCCTTTTCCAAGCACTGACCACAGTAAGTAGTCACACGTCATGATGGTCTCAGCAGTAGCCTGTTTTTTTCTGTTATTGCATTCCAATTTAATAAACTGAGGTTTACCAAATCTTTACATTATATTTCAACTTCTAGCGAGTTTTAAGGGATTGGCAGATGTCTCTTTATCAAACTCTGCTGGTTCACAGTTTCTGTCCAGTTGTTTTCTGGCAAATGACTTGCTAATTCAGCCAGATTACCTCCAGGAACTTTCTCTGGTAGTTGAGGCTAAGGCAGGTGACTTAGCGCCAAAGGGTCTGAACACACAAAAGGGTAGAATACTTGCACTGAAAGCCATTGGTGCACATCTGGGGAAAGACAGTGTCATAAACCACCTCATCCTTTTGGGGAATTAGTGAGGTGTCTTGGATACTTAACTCATTCTTGAATAGATCCACAGAGATATTTAGATTCCTACATTCCAGTTAGACATTAACTTCTCACATCTTCTGCTTTCAGGGGCAGATTAGGAGACTAGATGGCTTTGTGACTCTAGTTCTGGGTGCTTTGACTCAAGGTGGAAGGCAAGGAAAAGTCAGAGGCCCAGAGCTGAAATTGTATTGATAATAGTCATCAAGATATTTATGTCTGGATAAAAGAATTTGAACACATGAATTTTTGCGCCATATTGCACAACTTGCAGTATTTAGCAACCATATTGTGGGAACTATTATTTCAGTGGATCCCAAGGAACTTCTCAGACATATTCCATAACTGTACGTGCAGGGGCTGTGTCACCCAGTTTTGCCTTGTAGCCAGTATCAAGGTGAAAGAAGGTATCTCCAGAACGAAGCAGTATCTCGCAGCAGATCAGGACTGGAAGTGAGGCAGCTGCATTGCAATACAGCAGGGTGAAACCTGGCTCATTGAACTTCACTAGGTCATATTTTGAAAAAGTGGTTCCCAGAGAGTTAAAGAATTATGTACTGAAACAAATATTGAAATATTTGCAGGATGTATGCAGTCTTCTGGCTTGAATAAGGTGGAAAATTATATTGTTTTAGTGTGGCTTTGCTTCCTGCTAGTTAGCTCAAGCTCGGAACATGATAGCCTCCTAGTGCAAAGAAAACTAGATGCTTTATAGCCTGGTTTTAAAGGACTTTTTCCCAAGGAAGCTGGATGAATGCAGCATTAAGGTCGAACCTCTTGGCAATTTATTATTTATTATTGTATTATGAAAGAGATTTTTTTTTTTGCTCTTATGTGCTTTATAAAACAGAAAGAAAAGCCAGGTCTTTCTGCTAAAAGATGCAATGTTCTTAATAAATGACTTCTAATGTTACATTAAACTATCTTTGTGGATATCAGAGAAATACATCATCTACCTTGAAACTTCCTGAATGATGTTCTTTCTTTGCATAGCTATTCCAGGTGCCATATACAGCTCTCACCATGTTTCTCAGCACAGACCAGAAGGAGCGAGATTCTGCAACTGCGTACCGTGAGTGTGATGTGGGCTTTCTCATGTGGACTGGGGCTGGCTTTTATTTAAAATCATTCTCTAGCTATAGGAAGTTCCTAATGTTTTGTGTCCCTAAATTGGACATTTACATGAGATTTTTAATATCTGATGAGAAATATTTTGTCCTGTAGATGCTTCCATTTTTCTAGCTAACTGGGAGATATTAATGTTTTATTGTCTCAAATTGTCAAATTAGCTATAAACTCTTTTCAGTTTATTGCTAGCCAGGAGAAAAATAAAAATTACCCAGAGCCTGAATGCAGAATAATTATTTCATTTAAAGATGATTTTTAGGGGAAAGCACAAAGTGCTGATCTCATTTTACATTCCATTAAAAAAGTTTGAAGGTAATTTTGAGCTTTTTTTTTTCTTTTAGTTTGGATTTTCTTTTTTTGTGTGTGTGCGTGCACATGCACACCAATTAAAACCTCTCTTTTTGTTATGTCTGTGTCTTTTTAAATCTAAGACATTGCAGGTAGCTAGCAGAAAGATCTTGTTATATAACTAGCATTCTGACTGTATTAGTTAAAAGAATGACAGCTTACAGACCAGATCTCAGGCTCTTTATCTCTTTACTCTCCAAAACCAGACAAAGATTTTGCTTTGATGCAAATTGTTAAAACCAAAAAGTGCAATGAAAATCTTTTTCAATAATTCCTGTATAGCTCATAAAATGCATGTAAGAACAGTTTCTTGCCTCCTTCTCTCCTCAGCTCTGTTCTCATGACTTCTTTATCGTGTAGCTGCTGTCTCTCATGTCCACCAGCATTAAAAGAAAAGAGTATTCAAACGTCACATGAAAGATTTTTCTCTGTTTTAATGTGTCCTTTGGTGTTGCTTTGGAGTAGTTTATAACTTCTTGTTGTTTTTGAATCTGTTTTCTCTTCACAGCAAGAACCCTTTTCTTTTCCACTAGTTCTTTTAACCCTCAACATACTCATTGAGTATACAGAAAACTGAACCACAGAGGCACAATGATATGGCCAGAAGTGCTAAAATATCACATCAGAAATTCTAGATCTAATATCCCCTGAGCAACCCAACCCCTTCTCAGCCACATGGATTGGTTGTAATTTGCATTATCATCAGCTATGTCAAGAGAAATCCCGGGCTAGCAGTCACAGAGCTAACCAGCAGCAGATTCCAGTTGTGTTCTGTTCTTTGGCAGTGACAGTATCTTGAGTCATCTGGCTGAAATTCTAACCAAACCCACATACCTAGTGTTTTCTGTTGTCTGGTTTTATGTCTTTAGAGGCTGTGGTCCAAATAAATGTGCTTTCCTGTCTGCTAGTCCAATAATTTCACAGTTATGTGAAACTCTTGCTAATAAGAGTTCTAACTCTTGAACTCCATGGCTAAGAGGACATTTATAGTGTCATTTTACCATTCAGAAAATTGTTTAACTTTTCTGTATACAGCTCTTCTACTGAGATAATTTAGGGTGGTGCAATTAGCCGTAATTTTGACTTTTCAGGCGCTAGTATTTTTGTCTATTTTGAAATAATATTTGTTTGGAGATTAGTTTTCTTGTAACAGTTATGATTGTGATATATATATATATTTAATTTTATTTATTTATCTTTAGCAAGGCCTTACTTAAACACTCTTCCCTTACTTCTTTTTGGGTTTCATAGAGAATTCTCATTGATAGACTTTCTCGGATGCAGTTAGTTGTTCAGGCATTTCTTCAATTGCTTAGAGACACACAGCAGTGTAATCTGCAGTGTGTTTTGAAAAACAAAAGGTTGGGGTCAGAGGATCCACTCCCCTCTACTGGAGAGAAGCAGAACTGTTTATCATACGTTTTCTCCTGTTCCTTACTGTAAATGCATGACAGAAATGCTGGATTCCGAAGATGTTTTCAGATAAATACTACTTATATCTGGGCAAAATAGAACCAACTCCAAATACAAGCTTTTTTTCCAAGAGATCTGCTTTCTTTGCTACAGTGGAAAGTAATACATTATCAATTCTGAGCACCCAAAGACTTTGAAAATCTGCCTGTTTCTCAGCTCCTGGCACTTCTTAGAAAATAAGAGGTTTCATAACAGTTGTGTTTCTGTGCCTATTATAATGTTTTTGAGTTTTATTGTATGCAAGCGCTTGGTAAAATGCTGATGTGATGTCTTAGATATAAGGTTATAAAGGTTTTAGGTGGTGTTTTGAATGAAAGGTGTGACTCAGGTATTACTTCTTTTGTGCTGGGCATTGAACAGTTTGGAAGCTCTGCAAGATGCATCAGAGACTGGATTGTGGCAGAACAGTTCACATCAGTCTGAAGTTAGGATTTCCACCATCAGTCACTTTTTTTTGGATGGACTGAGCTGAATCATTGCTGGGAAGATTAGATATGAAGTTTGAGGAAGAACCATTATTATCTTTTACCTCTTGGTTTAAATTTATGTAACACGAAGCCTCAGGTCTTCCATTCAGAAACATTCTGTGTGTAGGAACATACTGGCAATGATTTACATGATCCAAGTCTCCTGGGTGCCTGTCTTGCATTTTCCTTCCCTGATCTCCCATAGCTGCTTACAGCTTTTGTTACTGCACTGTCTGAAGTGTGGTGGTTAACCCTTTTGGTAGAAGGCGTCCTAGTGCTTAGGTCAATGAGAAGAATACTCTCTCAGAAGTAGTAAGTCTCGGTCCTTGTTCCTAATCTGTTCACATATTCAATCTAATTAATCTTTATGCAAAATGCTTAAGTAGTACCTGGAGCTAGGACAGGAACTCAGTTTATCTCCCTGCACTGGGGATGCTGGGTATGGCCATATTGTGTGGAAATAGGAGTGGTAGGCTTGAAATCCCTCTGCATGAGAAGGGTCAAAACCCAATTTATTCAAGAATCACCTACAGCTGGGTTGTAACAACTACTTTGACTGATTTTGTGTGCATGGAGCACGATCTGGATACATGTGTTTTGCTTTCCAAAATAGAGACTAGTTGGTTTTTAGGTGCTCCCTTGTTCTGATGGTGCTGGAGTGGATTTGTTAGTGATCTAAACCACGCTCTGAGGCTGAGGTGCCTAGTTCTGCCTGACTACAGCCTTAGGCAGTCTTAAGAACAGCATCTGCTGTTGTCAAGAGCTTTACAGCTGGATTAGTTCCAACATAAACCCAAGGTAAGCCCTGTTTCATTTTACAGTTGGAGAACCGAGGTCTGAGCAGATAAGTGGCTTCCAAAATGTTTCACAAAGTTACTGTCAAACACGAAGTGAAAAGTTTGAAGTTATGGCTCCTAGCTGTGCTTTGGAAAAGTGGCATTCAGTATTTAAACTGTAATTTAGCTCTTGTCCTCAGGATGAAAAGTTTCTGTGTTCCCTTATGTCTGTTAATCCCAGCCATATTTATCATGAAGCCTGCATAAAAGAGGCTGTTCCATGGAGGCGTCTAAAAGCTGATCAGAAATCCAGTGGCAAAACTCTTTCCTTGAGACTATTCTATTACTGACCTTCCAGTTCAGCTGTTCTTGGTATTGCTTCTTCTGCTTAATCCACATAAA
Source organism: Netta rufina (assembly GCF_964035555.1). NCBI lineage: Eukaryota > Metazoa > Chordata > Aves > Anseriformes > Anatidae > Netta > Netta rufina. The sequence goes on from NC_140125.1 coordinate 114,234,198, forward strand.
ATAAAATTGAATTGCTTTGATGAGGTTGTTCTTCAGTGAGGTAAGTGAGCAGGCGTGTGAACAGTGGAGGGATCAGGTTCTCATCTTGAATGCTCCTTTGTGCTTCCTTCTCCAGGAATGACCATGGAAGTTCTTGGGACCTTGATTGGAGCTGCACTTCAGGGGCAAATTGTGGCCAGTGCTCATCACTCTCATAACTGCACCACAAATCCTCCCCTAAACACAACCAGCCCTACCAACTCCTGGCACGACAGTCCCAGCTACCCTGAGCCCTCGGACTCCCTGTCCCATCAAGTAAGTGTCTGTGGGAGCACAGTAAGATCTCTTTGGGAGAGAACCACAGAATCAGAGAATGGTTTGGGTTAGGAGGGACCTTAAAGATCACCTCATTCCAACCTCTCTGCCATGGGCAGGGACATCTTCCACTAGACCAGGTTGCTCAAAGCCCCATCCAACCTGGCCCTAGAGGGGCATGTTCTTCCTGTGGTATCACATCACCCAGCCAGATGAGCTTGAACATGACTTCCTTGAAACCAACAATGCTGGAGCTGAGACAACTGCCTTCTTAACAACAAGGGTTCATCTCTGTTGTCTTTACAACCACTTCTAAGTGTGGCAGAAGAATTATACTGAGGAGCTTTGCTGAAGATGCTAAACTGTAAAGTATCCAGAAGGTGTATGGCCACGCTTTGTTTTCACTAGGGGCTGATCTGCAGTGTAAAATAGAAGCTTAGTAAGGATGTAAAGGAGGCTAGGGCAGAATCTTTCAGTTCAGCAACATTGCTTCGCAAAGCAGGTATCAGTAGGGATCTTCTGCAAAAATTAATGGCTGTTACATGCAAGAAACTAAGTCCTACTTGGGATCTGTATCCTTGTGAAAGTATAAAGCACTGTTGATGGTAAATGGTCCGTATCAGGCAGTAAGTAGGAACAGGGCTTAGTGGTTAACACGTGGCATGAACCTTGAGGTCCACACTTGTTTCTTTTTCTAAGGCAGACTTTTCCTGTAATGCAGCTCTGTGATGCACAAGTAATTTAATCTTTTTATGCTTCAGTTCTCCATTTTTGGAGAAATAGAGGAAGTTTTATGTATAAGAGGTAATCCTAAAACGTAATCCAAATCTTTGTGACAGAGTTTGACCATCTTCATTGTTTCCAGTGGTCTTGAAACAGGCCCTGAATCAAGCAAATGCCTTAACTAGTATTTTTTCTGTTACTTGTGTGACAGCAGTTTGTTGGTTCCATATTACCATTTGCTAGAGTCAGTCTCACTTTTTATATTTTCATGCGTTTCTGCCAGTGCATATACTCACTTCTATATAAAATTCCCTATGAAGAAGGTTTCTTTGACCTAAGTCTAATTTCAGTTGCACAGTGCAGATCAGGATGTACCTATCTGTAGCCAGTGGTCTGCGTGTAAGGGTTGAATAGCTACTATTCCATTCCCACTCTTCAGCAGCGGTAAAATCACAAGCTAAAGGCATGATTTCACATACCCTTTGAATTAGCATACCCTGGCACCAGCACAGGCAGTCCAGGAAGGTGACTGAGCCATGCATCCCCCTGTCCCAGGTGCTATTCTCTGCCTCTCTGCTGCCTCATCTCTTTTGTTGGCACAGGCCTTTGTAAGTCTTCTCAGACACCTGAGCTAGGAAACTGCCTGGGGAGAGCTGGGCTGATTCTCTAAGTGGCTGTGCCATTTTGTAGCTGATTAAAGTGTTTTTGAAGCTGCTCATTAGGTAACTTCTAGTGTATTTTTTAACAAGACACAGAACATTATCCTTTCTTCCTTTTTAGCTTCTAGTGGACAATGGATTGCTGTAGGAAATCACTGTGCTATTACAGCTCTGTGAATTGTGGAGAGTAGATTGAAGAGTTGTAGTGCAAGCTGAATTTCATTGCACAGCAGATTCCTTTTCTGAATCTGCTTTATGTCATAATCACCGACTTCCACTTTCAAATCTCCTAATTGGCTTCCAAGGAAAAAATAGATGATTTTGATTTATTTTCTTTCTAACCACGTGCTTTTCTGTGCTTGTTGAGGTAGCAGGGAGATAAATGAAGAAGCTTCACAATGAGTTGCATATCAAGCAGTTTTTTTTACTTAAAAAAAAAAAAAAAATCAGAAAAATAGCCTGAACTAGCCAGTGTTTTTTTTAACGGAAGTAACATTTTTTCATTAAACTAGCTACTAACACTGGGAAACAATGCAGAAGCTTTTAGACAAACAAACATGTTTTAGATCTGTTTCTTTTTTGTATCTGAAGAAGGGGAACTGTGACTGGAATCCTGTCTTCTTTTTTTTCCCCCCAGCTGTATGGGTTGTTTTAATTAAAGATATTACCTTTACTGATAAATCTGTTGTTTGTTATATCCTTTTAACATTCTTACAGCTTTCACACTATCCTAAAATACGCTTTTGCAAACTAATTTATTCATATGTTAAAAACAAGTTTGGATATTTGCTTATTTCTTTTGTTTTCCTCATTTCACTTCCTTATTTACATTCAGGCATTTATTTATTTTGGTAAGCTTTTCCTATTTATTTACTTTTTTTTTTTTTTTTTTTTACTTTTTTCCCTTCTCCCTCTGTGTTGTCTTCTCAGTTTTTTTTAAGTGAATAGTATCCCATGGTTGAGAATGGTCTGGATCATGGTGTCCAACTGTTTTCCATGGGCAAGGTTCTGTTCACTCCTTATTCCCTCCTACCCTTTTTCCCAAAGAGCCCTCTGCCAAGGGTAGAGGTGTGAATGAACAGCTCTGGCAACCTACCTCACTCCCTACTATCCTGTTTAATGAAGACCACAATTTTTTGCCATGCACATGACCCGGCATCAATTTGGTTGCCTTATGTGAGCACGCATGGCCTTCAAGCACCTGGGGGAGCTGCTTTGCATCGCATGACAGCGCGTTTGCCTTTTGTTCTCATGGTGCACAACAGAATCTGCACCCAACCAGATAATCAACAGGAGATGTTGAATCTTGAATCTCAGTTGTATGAGTGATGGACATTCAGTTATAAGTTGAGTAAGGGCTATGAACCTAAAGTACCTCCAACAACCTTAGTCTTAAAAAAAAAGAAAAATATTTAGAAGAGGTTAAATCTTGATGTTTCCTCTTAGAGCGTTCAGGAGTGTGATCCTGACCCCTTTCATCACAAAGACTGATTCTTAGTTGCTCAAGAGCACACCCTGTTTAAAGGCAGAGCTTGTGAATTACTGAGATTACTTTGCTGATTATTAAAGAAGCAAAGTGGAAGAAATTATTATTTTGCATCTAAGCTCTCCTGAAATTGTTTCTGTATAGAACTTCCATGTGAAACACACAGCTTAGGAAGAGTGTATCTTCCCTACTGCAAATCAAGAATAGGCATTGATACGGTTTGTATGTGGGCTAACAAGTTTTGTGTAAGGTCAGAGAATCTTATTTGGCCCACCATTAATATCTTTAATAGTTTGGGTGAATAAAGTTCAAATTACACTTAACTAAGACCTGTCAAAGAAAACATTTAATTCAGTTGCTTCGAGAAAATTAACAAATGAATAGACATGAAATATAAAATTCATAGTGAAGCTCCCTCCTCTCCTTTTTTTTTTTTTTTTTTTTTTTTTTTTTTAAGTTTAGCCCTTCTGTCTTGGCTGAAATTACGCCTCATTTAAGTGAATTCAGGTATCTACACTTCTGCAATCTATACAAGCCATAACTAGTAGTACAAATGTACTCTGTGACTAAGTTTATAATTCTGTATCCAAAATATCTTTATCCCAAATAAAGGAGTACAGGACTATTCTTTATTTTACCACATCCCTTTCTGAAATATAAGTATCTTAATAAAAGTTGTCAACTTGGAGATTGTCTAAATGAACACTTGAATATCATCAGTTGAACCACTTAAGTGGTGCATCTGCCTACCTTTGCATCTACACTAAGTGGCTTTATATTTGGCAGTACATTCTTGTAATTGCATGCCTATTTGCCACTTCATTTCTAGATTTATAATCCTGTCATTTGCAACATCTAACTGATCATTCAGAATTCAATTTTCCTATCAAGTAATCATTGTGTCACAAAGCTGTATCACCAGCACTTATTTTATCTTTCATAACACAGTAAAAAAAAAAATAACAGAACGCTAAAGCAAAATAAAATTTTAAAGCTTTATTCAAGAGTTGCAGTAATCAAAGTTAGAAGCAATAAATATGATTTGATTGTGTGGGAGGTATCCTTGGAGGGTTTGTTCATCTGGCTAATAGAAAGCAAAGATTTCTGAATTTGTTGAGCATTTCGTTAGCTAACTGGGAAAACAACCATGCAAGCTACCATATTCTCAAAATATCAGTGTGAAAGAATGTTTTCTAAAATTAATTAAAGCCTAAAGTAAGATTTTAATACTGTTATGTATAAATGCAGCAAGTGTAGTAGTTATGTGTGCATCAGCACTGAATCCTTTTCCACCCAGAATGAAGATAGAGGTTGGAGTCTGTGTAGCTAGATTGACTGGATCTGAAAAAAAACATATCAGAATCGTTCTATGGATGCTGCATGTTTTTGACAGATGACTGTGTGTGTCTACAGCTAGTCTCAACATAAGCAAATTTTTGAAATGTTCTGGTTGCCAACACAGTAGCCCTTTTGTTCACAGCTTCTTTTTTCCCCCCAAGAAATATATACCCATGTGTCCTGGATTTATCCTTAAGTAGGTGTTGTTTATAAATGAATTGCAGAAGTGAACATTTTTCAGAGGGGTAGAAGACAGACAGTTGGCTCCGTTTAGATGGGCATTTCTTCATTTGCAGATGACTCACCAGAAAGAGACTGAATTTTTCATAACGACTTGTCATTCTCCTGTCATGATTTCAAATATATCTTTTTTTCTCTTCAAAGGCAAAAGTTTATATGATTGCAGCAGGGGTTATAGGAGGTGTGTATCTTCTGGGAATTACCATTCTTTTTTTTGGAGTAAAGGAAAAAGATGGTAAGATACATCTAAATATGCTTAAATTTATTAATAATGATTTCATGGTCGTCTCTGGAAAATATTGTTATTTTATGTATTCTATTCCTCTTAGATCCTTATGCCTTGAATTCAGACAGAGCGATTCCTTTTTGCAAGGGGCTCAGGCTCACCATGAAGCATGGTCCATATCTGAAGCTTACAGCTTCGTTTCTTCTCATCTCAACAGCAGTTCAGGTAACTTCAGACTCTGTGGCTGTGTGTTGGCCTCTTTCCAGTCCCAGCATGGAAGAGTCTGAGGCAGCTCCAATGCATATAACCTTTGGCTTGTGACTGGAGGTGGTGATCAAGGGGGTGGTGCCTTCCTCTACAAATCAGTAGGGAACCAGAACCTTTTTTGGTGCCTGGGGTCCTGTGCAGCTGGAGATAGTTCATTCAAGTGAGAAGGAAATCCAAAGACCTGACCATTTAAAGATGTTTCTTTTTTTTTTTTCCTTTCCTTTCCTTTTTTTTTTTTTTTTTTTTTTTTCATAAAAGGTAAGGAACTAGTCCCGGTGACCCAGATTGGGCTATTATATGCTATCCATCTACAGTCTCCTGTGGTGTTAGTTGCTTAGAGAATGTTTTTGCTCTTCTCTCTGTTCTTCTCTATAGTGTGTGCTGCTTTAAACCACGGCCCCTTTCCTTTGCATAGGTGACTGTTCTCAGACAGTGGCTGCACCAGTTCTGATGGAGTATTCTGTGATGGAAGGCATTAGGTCAGAGTGAGAAGATGTTCAGAGGCAGGTGGTCTTAGCTATTACAGAGCTGGACAGAGCTAATTTTCAAATCAGGACCTGCAGTTGTATGTGGCTCTCACAAAATGATATGTCCTCCCATAAAGAGAAGCTATAGAAAGAACTTAGAGCCACTCAGTAAGCAATCTTATTTCCCATAGGTCGAGGTATTTTAAAGCTTGACTTGTGAGTTATGTTCAACTAAAACATACATGGCTTTGATGTGGCTCTGTTGCTACATACATATCAATTGAGTTGCCTTTATTTTGAAAATATCCATGTTTTTGTCAACAGTCTCTTAGTCACATGAGCCACTGGTCACAGTGAATATTAGGACAGAGGACAAGATCTGGGCATGTGAGAGACCAGTGCTGTATTCACCAGTAGTCGTGGTGAATTAGAAAATTTCTTGGAAAGACTGCTTGAAAAACCTGGTTGCCAAAGAAGCACTGAAGTTCCCATTGGTGTGGATGTTTAAGAAATTAGTCTCCAACTATGTTTCGCTAGCATGGAGTGTGATTTTTTTTGTCTTTTTCTCCTTTTCCTTCTTTTGGTGATCACCAAATATCTTCAATTCAACAGCTGGAGCAGAGCAACTTTGTCCTGTTCTGTACTCATGCAGCCAATCTTCGCAATCACTTCCAGTATTTGGTGGTGACCATCTTGGTGAGTTGTACTTCTCTCCTGTATTTTTATTTGCTAGCTCAATCTCATTGGTTTTAGCTCAAAATAACAGAAGGCAAGAAGAGTTTTGTGTCTAGATAGAGCTGTTAAAGTGCTATACCATTGTTTGTATTGTGTGTTTGGAATAAAGTTGACACTTCCTACTGTAATTTTTAAGCTTTTAATTCATTCCTTGTTGATTTTATCTGTGAGTCACTTTCTGCTCGTATAGAAAACAAAAGATGCAGACAGGAATGAGGTCTGGAATTTTAGCTCCTCTTTCCCCTTCCCCAGTCTGATAAGCAGAGAATTAAACAACCTTTGAGCATTCATACGCATGAGCATTCTGGGCCAGGTAGCTCTCAAGGATAAATACTTAAACTATCTAAAGACAATACATGAAGATTCTTCTCTAGAGCAATTGACAGTGTGATAAAAAGATTTCTTTACAGAACCCTTTTTCTTGACATGCAGAGGTAGAATTCTGCTCTGTTTAGGTGATATCTATAACTCGGTTACACACTGCTGCTGTAGTGTATGGTTTACTTTACAAGTAGGATTAGTAGAAAACTGCAGTCTTCATCCTTCTGACCAAAGTCTTTTTAGCGCAAGTCAACAGTTTATTGTTGCATAGTTACTGGGATGTCTTTCTACTGCATATTTTGAATGTTCTATGGAATCTACGTCTACCACATAGAACATTGCAACAGCCATTTTCAGGGAAGGTGTTGCATGATTTCTGACCAATGTGGTACAGAGATTTTGTGGAACCACTTTAGGGCAATTTCATTTCCACTTCTTGGTTCCAGCCTTTCCATCTTTTTTGATAGGATATCAAAACTGGTAGGATTTGATATCAGAATTTGATAGGATCCATTCTTTTTTGATATCCTTTTGATGATTCTTTTTGATTCTTCCTTTCCCACATTATAAGACAGACCTTTTCCAGTAATAAAACCAAAATGCTGGAGAGAAATAGCTAATTGTTGGGTATCTTAAGGCTCTGCAAGTAATGGACACCAAGGAGAGGAAGCAAAGTCAGTGAAAAGTGTAATATAGCTGTAACAGTGAGTTGACATTTGAATTTAAATCAGTTGTAAGACTGTTGTTAGTAGAAATATTTTAGTGCATTAGTACTATGTTGCCTGTAGTTGTTAATCGCTATCAGGTGAGTATTATAACATACATGTATGGTATGGTAATGTTGATTATAAGTGACTATCTCCCTTAGAGGTTGTTCCTGAGAATAAACATGTAGGATGGGATATGTACTTTAAGTATACCTTAAGATAAGTGTATCTATCTTGTGCTTCAGTTTTCTTCCTGTACGGTGGGGTAGGGCTTAATAAAATTATCATGTCTCAGTTTCAGAGCACGAGGCAAAAGGCATTGGCACAAAGTTTGACTATTTGCAATAAGCTTGGACTCTAATGACTGTATAGCTTTAACTGATGTGGCTTACAACACGAAAAGGAAAGCTTAAGTTATTGTCTGCTGATATTTGATTATGGAAAAGCCTCTCATGGATAGTTTTCATTTGTAACATCATAATGAATCAAACAAATCCCTTGGAGAGGGATGAGGAGAAACAGTAATCTGCATGTTCATTTGCCTTTCAGACCCTCATGCACTAGACAGAAAGATATCTGTGAACTCTACAGCCTGTGTACGAAGACAGTGATAGTAAGCACAACACAGATTTGCTTTTTTGTTAATTGTAGGTATCAGCAGCTGCGAGCATTCCCTTCTGGCAGAAGTTTCTGCAGCGATTTGGCAAGAAGTGTGCAGCATGTGGGATTTCGGTAAGCAAATCCTTAGAGAAAAGAAATCTGCTTGTGCTCACTTACTGTGACAATTGGAGCCACTTCAAGAACTATTTCTAGTGCTTATAACCTCAAGCTACAAGAAACTCACTGAGTTTTAGAGTTTGTTTTAAAATTGTTACACCAAATTTCAGACGGATTCCAAGCTTTCAAGAGAAACTTTTGAGAAATAGGTCAATGCTGAAGGGATATCTCAGCCTTTTTTTGCTGTTGCTAAGAATTTGCCCAAGGTTTGCATTACACTGCTCTCAGAAGTGAGCCTGAATGATGTTTTATAAATTCAGATCTATGTTGTCTCAGGTTGACAAGGTATCTGTTTTACAAGACTAGTTTTGTCTTTATGTATGATGCTAAGCTGACTGCATTTTTAATGCAGTCACAGAGGAGGAAACAGGAGTCTGTTCCACATCCTACTCTAGAAACCTAAGGAGAGAGGGGTGCCCACGTCCCTTGGATGGAGAGGGACAGTTATTACTGAAGTAAAAGAAATTGCCTGACCTGCCTGGGAAAAAAAAGCCTACTTTAACTTTGACACAGCTCTACAAAGCCAGCTCAGGGAGTCTGCCCTTGCCTCTGATGGATTATTTTAAGTCCCTCACTTAGTGCAGACAGCAGCAATTTTCTGTCATCATCCTCAGTGAATCATTGTATAGGCCTGTTTCTCCCCATTTTCCCCTGTTTACCTTCAATTACTTGTGAAAGAGGAAAGAAGGAAATTGTCTGCCTTGTGTACAACAAAGCATGGGGACTTGGAAAATCCAGGCTGAAGTTATATGTCAAAGTCTGAACAAAGCTGAAAAGTTTAGATCTGGAGACAATTGTTAAATATAATTGAATAGTTATCATTCTTTGCAATTACAATCTGTGTGTTGGAATGACTTCCAAAGAATCAGAAGTAACTTTAAAACCCATATTCCAAATAAGCTGAACTGTTATGTGTTTTAAAGCAGACATCTGGAATCTAAGTCCCATCGTCATTTCTTTTTACCACTGGAGAAAAGAGAACTGCCAAAAGCAGCATAGGACCATTGAGTGGACCAGGAAATGCAGATTTCCTCCTTAGGAAATCTCTGCCTATTTGGCTATGCTTTCTACAACCAGCTTGGCTCTGTAAATTCAGTTTAACATGACTGGAGAGCCTGTCAGCACCTCTGTAAACATAGTTTAACTTAATTTTACAGTTGAGTTCCTTGACTGCATTATGGTCTAAGCAGGAGTTGGACTGAAAAAAAGCCACCTCTCTATTTCACCTTATAGACATTTCCCAAGGGACTGTGAATGCTTCCCATGTGCTCACTGTCTGACTTTGTGTCTGGCAATGCATCACAGGGGCTTCCCATACTACCAGCTTGTGTGATCTGTACAACTAACCTCTTCTCTCTCACTGTGAAACAAACCACATCATCCAAGGCTGTGATGTTTGTCACTCAGGTGTGTTCATCTGGAAGGGAAGAAGGCAGGAGAAAAACAAGTTTTTCTCTAAAATTCTGCTCAGCTTTCAGGGTGAAGAGGTAATGTGAAATGAAGTTTTCTGGAGAAAAATGAATAAATAGAACTGCTCTGGATTCACTTTCCTGTAAAAGCATTTCTATGTTGAGGAAACCTCACTGTGTAGAGAGCAGGGTAGGTCGATAGGTTACAAGAATCCTGGCTTCCTTCCACTGGTATTTCTCCCTTTCAGTTAATTCCCCCCAAGAGATGATCAATCAGCTACGTGCTAAGTATCTACACTGACTGGAAGTTCAAAGCCTAGATGCCCTGGAAGTATAGGGCCATACCCTAGCAGGATCCTTCCCATGGGCAGGTTGATGCACAGGCTAGAAATTATGCCCTGCAGTTTACTTGCTTCTGCTTCCATAGGCTTTGTTACACTTAGATTCACAGAATCACAGAACTCTAGGGGCTGGAAGGGACCTTGAAAGATCATCGGGTCCAACCCCCCTGCAAAAGCAGGTTCCTCAAAGCAGGCTGCCCAGGTAGACGTCCAGATAGGCCTTGAATATCTCCAGAGAAGGAAACTCTGAATAGATTGTCTGCTCAGTCCTGATGGGGCAAACACTGAACTTAAAATCAGTAAGTCTCTCAGTGACTGGAGGTGGAATTGTCATTAGAAATTGTAAATGTGGTGACTATTGATTTGTGGTTTGGGCAACATGTCTGAAAAATGGAACCTCTCTCTCTCGTGTTTGAGTATTAGAGATTCTTGGAGATTCTAAAGATTCTTGGAAACAGCATGGGTGCGTCAGCTGGCTTCCTTTGGTCAACTAGATGGGTAACTTTGTCATAAAAGGAAATTAATTTAATTAAGCAGGACCTTCCCGTTGTGGACCTCTGTTGGCAGTGACAATGGTGGCATTGCCTTTCAGGTGTTTTGCAGTAACTCCCAGAAAAATCTTCTTCATAATTTTACCATGCACTGAAATGAGACTGACAGGCCTGTAATTACCAGGGCCTTCTTTTCTTGCCTTTCTCGAAAACTGGGACAATATTTGCCAGCTTCCAGTCACCTGGGACCTCTCCAGATTCCCAAGACAGTTGAAAAATAAATGAGCCCGATTTTATTCCTTTCTCCCTTCAAATCCAGTTTAAAGCTCTTTCAATCAGCCCTGCTAAGTCTTGAGCAAAAATCCTTTTCCCCTTTTGAGAGAAGTGTATCCCATCAGGCACCAGCAGGCCTGGTGTTGTCTAGACCAACCCCATGGTCAAATAAAAAATAAAAAAAAAAAGAGCCAAAATTCTGCTAGTGACATCAGCCTTGGAGCCAGATAAGCTGGATCTCTCCATTTCTTACAATATCACTCCCTGCAGCTGGCAGGATACAGGAAAACATTACCTGTGCTCCTGATCCTTTAAATAGTAGTCCCAAAGCCCTGAAGCCTCTTTTGATTGCCCTTGGGCTTCTCATTTGCAACTTCATCACTGCCTAGATGAAAAAGTAATAATGGATAATAATCTGAGGTCCATACCAGGCTAGGAAGTTTTCTTCTAACATCTTTAACCAGGGCCTCAGGGAGGCAGCAAAGTTCCTTAAGAAGGGGGTCTCACTGGCATTTTGGGCCCTCTGTACCCATGTGGGTTTAGGAAAATTTAGTAAAAATTAAAAAAAATATATATCCCAAATTTCCCCAATCTGTTCATCTCACGACCCGTACCCCACTGTCTGATTGCCATCTCTCAGCACTGCTCAGCAGGGAGGTGTGCCCTTGTGTAGATCCTGGCTGTGCACCCCGTTTGCCACTTTCCTATCTCCCTTTCTGCTCACATTCTGGCTGCACGTTTTCCTAAATCTGCCCTTCATAATGAGCTGCTGCACAGCTCAGCAACACCTTTCCCATCCCAGAAGGTTCCTCTTCCATAAACATGAATGGAAGAAAAAGGGATGACAACTGTGGGCTATTGTTTATGACTCTCAGTGCAGCAGCCCCGTGACAAGGGAGCAGGGTGCCAATAGCAGAGCTTTTTTTTCGCTTTACAAGCAGGAAGGAGTGAGACTCGTTAGCTGTTTATTGCAGCAGGAACACTGCCCCCATGATTGCACTACCATTGCCGGAGTGAAACTCTGGGGCATTGCAACCTAGTCTTGTGGGTCGTGCTTGTCTTCCAGTAGAAAATTACAATTACCGTGATTATTATTATCGATCTCGAATTTTGTTTAAGTGCTTTGGTTTCTGAGTGGGGGCCCCATGTGGAGCGTAAGCCTGTCATAAAACTGCTCACAGGCAACATAAAAACTTGTATTGCTGGAGTGCTCTCTTGTGGTGAAATAATGATTTTGCCACAACACCGGGCTAATGCAAGGATTATCTGTCTGTGCTGGGAACTCGCAGTCAGGAAAGGTTATTTTCTGCCTCCTTAGGTTAGGAGAAAATGCTTTAGATGGGAAATGCATTTAAAACATAAACATAATGGATTAGACTCCAGGACTCCCAGAATCACTTATCATACCGAACTGTAAATAGCAGTGCTTAGGGGAATCACTTGCCGTGAAAGCTCTTCTCATACCCTCAGCTCCCCAGCTGCGACTATAGAGGATTGAAACACTTAATGTTAAACTAATCCCCCATCATTAAAAAGCCCTGTAGATAAGCCTCTGGTCCTGGATCCTACGTGTGCCGTGCCCATGGTTCACAGGCGTGGGAGATGGAGCATGTGATGGATATGGGACAGCTGGGCTGTGTGCATTCAATCAGCATTTGAAGTAGTGGATTTTCAAGCCTGTAAGCCCGTTGCCTCAAGTGGAAGTGGAAGAAATCTGGGGGTTTTAAGTACCGCCAGAAAACACATCCTGAGCAGCCCAAATTAGTTTAGTTTCAAGGGGAGTCTCAGTGACTTTTGCAACGTCCTGAGTGTGTCTGGCTGTGTGGAGTGAAGCAAACCACGCCGCCTTCCTGGCTTTAGCTCCTGCCAAGTACCCAGACTGCTTCAAAGTAGTCATTGGATATGAAGGCATAAGCAAACTCTTTTCATTCAAGGCTTAATTTGATCTCTGAAACAGGTTATTTGCAGGTTAAATTGACCACTGAACCTCCGTCCTTCCCCTTGAAACACAGTGTGGTGACATAAGTTGTAACTGGCATTTGGTCATCTCTATTACTAAATAGTCAGGAAAATGCCAGCACAAACAGATTAGCAACCTCCCAGGAAGTATCTGGGCACAGTTTGGGAAATAGATCATTCAAGGGGCTTTTCACAAAAATCATTTCTATGGTGTCATGGTTTTGGCTGGGACAGAATTAATTTGGATTTGTGATGAAAATAGTGGTGATGACGCACCGGTGTTGCAAAGCTGTGCTCACACACAGCCAAGGACCTTTCAGCTCCTCGTGCTGCCCTGCCAGCGAGGGACTGGGTTTGCACCAGGAGCTGGGAGGGAACACAGCCATGACAGCTGGCCCAGGCTGCCCAAAGGGATGTCCCACATCGCGTGGTGTCATGCTCAGCAATAAAAGCAGGAAAGAAGGAGGAAGGGAGATTTTTGGAGCGATGGTGTTTGTCCTCCCAAGAAAATGTTACACGTGGTGAGCCCTGCTCTCCTGGAAGTGGCTGAGCACCTGCCTGCCGATGGGAAGTAGCCAGTGAATTCCTGGTTTTGTTTTGCTTTGCTTGCACACGTGGCTTTTGCTTTACCTAGGGAATGCTTTTATCTCAGCCTATCAGTTGTCACAGTTACCTTTCTGATTCTCTCCCCCATCCCACCTGGGCAGAGTGAGTGAGCAGCTGCATGGGGCTTAGCTGCCTGCTGGGGCTAAACCACAACATATGGGCACCCTTTTTTCAGTGATTAGGAGAATTTAGCGTTTTGAATGTGGCCAGGGTCTGCCAGTTGGCTTCATGACTGATAAATAGGCTTTTGGGACTGTTTAATTTACTGGTGCAGCTATAACCCTAATAATGCTAGCAGAGAAGGCAGTAACATTGCTACTCCTGATTTTCTCTGATTCTCATGGGCAGGGAAATCCAGGTTGGCTCAGAGCTCTTTAGAAATGTCATTTCACCAAACTACTCAAGCATTAGGCTTTGGTGCATGTGAACCATTATTTCACTGCACAATCTTACACTTTTAAAGGAACAGTTCATATATCACTAAATATATGATATATATTTATTATATATATAAATATATACATATAAATAAATATATGATATATATTTAGTGCTTACTGTAAGTAAGTTATGTGTACTTTTTTTCTTCTTCCTCAGTGGATGATTCCTTTTGCAGTCATGCTAGTGACCATTCCAAACCTGATCCTGGCATACTTCGTGGCCTTTGTCTCTGGTCTGAGCATTGCAGCATCTCTGCTGTTGCCATGGTAGGAGAATTTTGCATTTGAGGTGGGGAAGGGGTATATGTCTATATGTAAGTGGGTACTGCATGTAATTTGCCTCTCAAAGAGAGAGAATTTCATAGAATCATTGATGGAATCATAGAATGGTTTGAGTTGGAAGGGACCTTAAAAATCATCTATTTCCAACCTGCTGCCATGGGCAGGAACATCTCCCACTGGATCCGGGCCTCATCTAACCTGGCCTTGAACACTTTCAGGAACGGGGCATCCACAGCTTCCCTGGGCAACCTGTGCCAGTGCCTCACCACCCTCTGAGTGGAGACCTCGATGCAGTGGGGGCTTCACGAGGGCAGAGTAGAGGGGGACAAAAGGTTAGAGGGTAGCAGAGAAAATATAAGTCAAGCTTTGAAACCCTTTTGAGCAGTCCTGTGTTACGGATTAAATACCACAAGAGTATGGGTAAAAGAAACAGAGACTTCAATGTGGCTCTTGAGGACTGAAAATATGTGGGAAGAAATTGCTCAAGATTGAGCAGGATGGGAAATGTCCTTTCCAGAGGGGATAATTATTGTTCAGGTCAAATTGACCCAAAGGCACGACTGTTGCTGAGAGCTGTTTTGTATTACTCATTTGGACAATTCCCTGAAAACGCTGAAACTCCAAGAGATCACAGAAACAGAGTGTGAGATAAGCTGTCAGACTATACACACATTTCTGCACAGGGGGGCAGAAGCTTTTTTTCCAACAGTAAATCATGACATATATTGGAGAACAAAAATGTCGACTCACAGTTGCCATTTGTACAGCTTTCATTCAGATTCCCATCACCAAACACAGTCTCTTTGAAGTACAGAGAGAATAGGCCCGTTGGTTTCAGAAAATTTTATTAGCTTGTCAAGAGTTATTTCAGAATAAAACTATTCAGAGATTGATTCCCTTGAAATGGTAAGGTGTTGGGTTTTTCTTTGATATCACAACTTCTGCTGGAATGACAGTCAATCTAAGAAATTCTATCACCTCCCAGAAAGCGTTTGATAATTTTTCTACTGTTTGTCTACATGCTAATACGTGGCCGTGCATTTCTTACAAAGATTTTTGCCCTCCTGTCCAGCAGTAGGACTTTTTGAAGTGTATTCTCTTGTCTTCATCACTTATTACATCAATCAGATCTTAGAAAGTGGAGAGGGAAGGTTCTTTCAGTAAGTTTGAGCTTTGAGAAGAGACGGCGGCTTGAGTTTTGATCTTATCTTGCTCATCTCTAGGTCAATGCTGCCTGATGTTGTCGATAACTTCCGCCTGCAGAATCCTCATGGAAAAGGACAAGAAACCATTTTCTACTCTTCTTATGTTTTCTTTACCAAGATGTCAGCAGGAATTGGCGTAGGAATTTCTGCTGCCAGCCTGGAGTAAGTAACCCTGTGCTTCCATTTAGTGGATCTGCTCTGAAAGTGTTCTGCCTTTATCCTGTAGAGTTAATTGCCTTTTTGCCCTGAGCCTGAAAGTGCCAGCAGCTCCAGTTGGCTGCCCACTAAAGACTGGATTGTTATCATTGAGACCAGAGCACTGAGCATTAAGCCACCTACCCTAGCATGTTTCAGTTCAGAAAAAAAACTGACTCCTCTTTAGATGTTACTTTTTCCAAATTATTCTTGTAAATTTGAGTGGCTTGTATGAATAAAGAACTGAACATGAAAGCTTAGCAACTGAAGGTCCCCTGTGAGAGATACACCTCTTTTGAGCAATCCCAGTTGCACCTGGGTTGGACGACGTATATGAATTTGCAAGTCTTTACTCAGATTGCAGGAGTGGTGCAGGGTGCATGTGGCTTGTTTTGCATGAAAGTATCACAGATTTTTGCATGGTTTTAGGAAACAGAACCTTCCTCACAGCTCTGAGCATCACCTAGAAGATGTCAGTCTGGAAGATGCTTTATGTTCTCCTCCCACTGCTTGCCTTGTGTGTTCTGACTAGAAGGCCAGGTTGGGAAAGCGGTGGCCATCTGCCCTGTTTGTACATGGCCTAGCAGAAAGGGCCTCTGCCTGCAGCTGCTAGCTTTCAGTAGATGCATGGCACTCAAATATGCAACGAACACTTAGAAGTTAACTTGTCTGAAATATTACTTAGCCCTTGGCTCCAAGTCAGAGGTTTTGATAAGCAGAATGCTCCAGGGCCTGCAGCTGAAACTGCTGAATAATGGGCAGTGCTTGGCTGAACCTTTTGGGCCTAGGATGTTTAGGTGCTTACTGCTAACACCCTTGTTTGTTAAATGTTGTTTGTTTGTTTATGTGACAAAAGGTTTGACCAACATTGTTACATGTTGAAGAAAGCGTGAGGTCAGAAATCACTTTCCAAATTAATGAAGAAGGCCGTGTAATTGGGCAGGTCTTCTGGATTGGTATTTGAAAAGAAGGAAACTTCACCAGGCACCTCTAACCTGCTCTGTTTCTCTACAGACAGTTCTTTAATTTTGCTTTTGATAAAGAGCTCGGTTTATCTGCAGCTCAGAACATCAGATCCCAGGCCCCAACCATGATTAAACTGTCTGCAATTACAGCTGTCATTTGAAAACCAAAGAGCCAAAATGACAGGATGAAGGCTGAGTGAGGCTTACTGCATAAGCCATTTGTGGCTGTATCTGTAACAAACTGTGACAACATTTGTGAAAGATACAACACCATCCCTTTCTCTACCTGCTTTCCTGCCCCCCCAAATCTGCTAGTATTTACTGACTATTTAGGAATAGTTTTAAACAAGCCAATTACTGTTTACCGATTAGCCCCTTTACTACTCCATTCCAGTTAGCTCCCAGCAATTTCCCAAGGCAAGTGTTTGTGGGAGAGCATAGAAGGCAGGCTAATGATAAATGAGCCATAGCTTTCATAGCTGCATGTTCAGAGGAAAATAAGCTCATTCCACAAATTTGGAATGGGAAATTGAGTATATCAGCAGTTGTGGGACTGCACGGAAGCCCCTGTATTAATGAAGTGTGTGTACCTAATTCTGAGCACTTGAGTAAATTTGTCTGTGTTGAGCAGAGTACTTAAGTGTGTGTTTAAATTAAAGTTAAGTATTGCTATTGAAATTGGTCAGATTATTTGCATACTTTTAAAGCTGAACCTGAATACTTTGCTGAATACTAATAGGAGTCACGTATCAGACCAACTTCATCACCTGAGATTCCATCCTCCTCTAACTAATTAGATGTTATATAATAATAATGAGAAAATACAGAGATAATGCTGTTATCTGAAACACCACAGACACAGGATTTGAAAAACAAGAAGCAAAACATGTAGGGGTGGGTAGGAAAAAGAAAGTTATAGAAAATAAATAGGTGAAGAGTCTTAAAGAGCATTGCCAGAAAGGAGTAATCCAAGAAGGGGACCTTCAAATGACTAAGAGCTTTTAAATTTTGGACATATGCACACCACTGTTATTTCCATTTGTTTAGGTTTACTGGTTACAAGCCAGGGCTATGCAGACAATCCAATGATGTGATCCTCACGCTGAAAATCCTCATTGGAGCAGTTCCTGCTGTCCTCATCCTTGGAGGTTTATTTATACTTCTCTTCTACCCAATCACTGAAGAAAGTCGGAGGGAAACAAAGCTTGCCCTGGAAGTGTTAAGGTAGGTTTAAACTAGCTGCAAACAGCAGTAACATCCTCACAGCAGCTCCTAGTCATATTGGAGAAAAATTACTAGCTACCAACATATACCTCTATATTCCTTACCACAAAACAAAACAACACTCTATTAGTTGAACTATTAACAGAATGATACCATTACATGCTCCAGTACCTTATTTTTGTAGTATTGTACTAGCTCTTTAGAGGGCCATTTTTCAGATATATCAGCTGCTCTGTTTTACTTCTTTGAGGGAGGCACACAGAGCACTATTGTTGTACAGTGTTTCAATCCAGAAATGAAGAATTTTCTAGCCAGGCTAAATTACTGGAGAAAATGTGAATAGTTACAGTTTTCTTGTGTATAGAAGAAAACAGGATTATTGTCAGCATTCTTGTTGTTTATGGCATGTAAGAAACATCCAAACAATTTGGGTGAGTAGGCAGGAAAGATTGTGGTCCAAAAAGAAAGGACAGTTTTGAGCATTCATTCCCTTTTTTCTCTATCTCATACCCTTCATCCCCTTTCTCCCCTCTCTGTCCCTCTCTAAAGAAAACCTTGCTGAGCTCAAAATCATCCACCTCTGTTAAATAAAGGCCTGGTATACTGAGGACATGCATAAGACATACATAGCATGTGCAGTCAATCCTAGAAGACTGCTGGATTAAATATTAAAGTAAATTGTTACTCTTGGTGTGTTTTTATCATACCAATTTACTGGAGTTGGAAACAAGTTTCTATACTAAGGGATCAATTCCAGTGTGTGGATTCCTGGGACCACTTCATCGCCCTACAGTGTCTAAGATACCTCCATGGGGTTGGCAGATATGACACAGGCCTCTCAGGCACCAGCTTCTTTTTGCGTGGCAGCTGCAAACCAGAGGGAACAGGCTAAACAATCTGAAATGGCACTGGCCCCTCTGCGTAGGCACCTTATTCCCGGTCCATAACAACCACATCTTGATGTTGGTTCTCAATTGTCTTATTTGTTTGAGCTTGCCAAACTGTGACCTGTCTAGCTAGCACTAAAAGAAGTCTGCTCACACGTCGTTTGTCCTGCTTTTAACAGAAGGAGCCATCAAAGCACAGAGAACCTGGATGAGCACACAGAGGACACCTCGGTCTGAAAGCTCTGAACACCAAGACTTTTTAAACTCAGTCTCACACCCTGCACAGAAACTCCGTGAGAATCTTCTCTGTCATTTCCATGCATTGTGAGAAACGATAAAGAATGATAAAGAATGACAGTCGGTAATTAAATCAAGAGAGGAACATCACCATGTAAAAAATAAATACAACTCAATGCACTGTCCTAAAAGAGACATTACAACCATGCAGAAGTGCAAGCTATTGAAGGTTTGCCTTTTTTTGTTTGTTTTTCAATGATAACATAAAACTGATTTGTTGCAACAGGAGGGTCTATGAACTTGTAGGCCAAGGGAAAAAGTGTAAAAGTGGTATACTGCCCAAATATACCTTGTGATATATTTCAACCTCAGAGATTGGGGTAGATTTTGAACTTAATTTCTACCTATACATTGCACGCTAGCGTATTTGGAAAGCACTTTGAAATTCTGAAGTATGCCATAAAAATATAGGATTTATTTTGTTTTGAAATGAAGCAAATCACAGATGCAGAGATATTTTGAGGATTTTCTCACAAAGGGTTATTCTGAAAGAGATTTGATGTAATTTAACTTTATAGATTTTAGATGAAACAGAACCTTGCATTTCCCATTGTTGGAGTTCCTTGCTTCACACACCTTTATACTGATCTTTGTCAGAGTGTGAGGACTTAATTTCAAAAACAGTATCTTCACTCAAGGTGCCTAAAATCTGTAGTATCTTCCAAATATTATGTAGGCCCTTCAAATTTCTGTAACTTTGGTCTTTAAGCAATCATGGTACCCACCTGGTTTTCCTGTGGGTTTTGTCAGCCTTACGAAACACCATGGCATCGCTGTTAATCTCAGCTTGCACAGTGTTTTGTAATAATGAGGTTACACATGACTTTGAAGTGGTGATTCTTTTCACTCAGGGATCTCATTATGGCTTTAGATACATTATCTAAAACCTCATTTCTACTATAGATTCATGCTGCTGAACACATTTTGTAGATAAAAGATACACCTCAGGCACTTTCCGGGGCAGTTAAATTCAGGCTTAGTCATTCTGGGCTTCTTGTGGAGTCAGTGGAGAGACAGACACCTCCAGAGGCTGCTTCCAAGCTCAGGCTAAAATGCCTGGACTCTGAAGACAGATACCTAAATTTGGGGGGGGGAGAGTGATGAATCCAGGAGTTGAAGGCTCCTTCACATGAAGAAATTAGCACAGTGCAAAACAAGACATGAATTTACGGCCCACTGGCTTCCCTGTACAAATATATGGGAGGGTGCCTTAATTTTGGACTAGAAGTGCCTTAGAAGGAGTAGCCCACCACATGTAGGAGCATGTGTGGGTACTCCTGTGGGTGTCACTGGAGGCAGTGCAATAAGCAATTTGCTCAGGGACATCTGGGGAAGTGGCTCAGTGCTGGGACTGGAAACTGGAAAAGCTTTGACTGAAAGACACTGCAAAATAAAATCAGTGCATCCACAGAGTATCTCATTAACGCAGAAACCTTTTCAGGCAAGTTGGAAGTCTAAGGCTTAATGAACTGTCCTAGTTCAGAAAAACGCTTGATAATGAGCAAGCCTTTAAGGGTGTATTTTGAGTGTGCATGGGTAAGAGTTAATGACGTCTGAGACTTGTATTGAATTGACATCTAGGGATGTGGGTTTTTTTGGTTTCAGTTCTTGAACAAGCCAAGATTTCTACTGCCTGGGGCATTCGTGTTTACAACAATAAAAACCATAAGCCCGTTTACATTTCTGAGTTTAATAGAATTTGAAATAGCAGAAACACTTCATTTTGAAGTGGGTAAATGATGTAGTAATATCACATAGCTCCAGAAGCATCATAGAAAACATTTTAGGGGGTTTGTTTTATTCCATAACATTTGTGTCTGTCTGAACAGTCTTCTTTAAAAACAACCAGAAGTCCTAGTAAAGCCTATTTATTTTTAAAATGTTTTTTGTTTTCAGCTGCTATAAATCTGTAGCTCCAAGGCAGTGATTCTGTCAGTTTACATAAGCCAAAAACTTAGCCCAGCGATAAAAGGATTGCAGAAACTGCTGGCTGTGGTGGATTGGAAGAATTTGAATGTGTCCTGAGATATTATTTCTAGATCAGTTGTGCAGTTGCCTCTAAACTTTGCAGTATCCCCATCCTGACTTCTGTCTCTTGCAAAGGTAAACTCGGTTGATTGATTGTAAACTTTATTCCTCTGCTCCAGTGAGGCAATGTGATATTTACCTAACAGAGATGCACTTAGTCTTCGCTTTGCATGTAGTAGTAGCATCAAAATAAAATGGAAAACCTCCATTGATTAAATGTAGCAAAATATTTTTATATTTTGAAAATCTCAGGTATTTTATTTGATTACCAGAGTTGTACTTTTGTTAAGAAAACGAATGTATTTTTTCTAAGCAAAGAGAATGGAAGAAGTAAGTGCAAAGTAAGATTTTTTTGGCAATTTTGCTTTTTAGGGCTCATTGTTGATGCTGTAAAACAAATGAACTTTGAGTATCTTCTTGTTATTTTAAAATGATGTGTCCTGTGTATGTATGTTCAGAACATGTGACTGGAAGAAGCAGATTCTTATGCTGACAACCATTCAGATTAAATGCTAATCTAATGTCTACCTCCTGCCTTGCACTGATTGTCAGTAACAGGGGCCAAGTTCAGTCCCCAGGGGCTCTCATTCAAGTAATACCCAAATACAGTCACAAGAACATGGGAGATTGGATTAAACCAGCTGGGTGCCTAATGGACAGCACTTCCCCACCTACACACAAGCAGTTCCAACAAATGGATTTGCACAAATAAGAGGAAGAAAAGGATAACAGAATCACATCTGCCTGGGGAGTTGTCTGTAAAGCAAACCATGCCCATTCCTTGCCCTTTCTTGAAGTAGGGTTGTGTTGTTTTTTTTTTCCCCAAATCTTCTATATCAGGCTGTTTGCTGGTATAGTCTGTAGCTGAGCTAGTCACTGGTCAACTCTTCCAGTTTTATGCCTCTTGTGGTTTCTGCCTAAAAATGATATAAAAAACTTCCAAGGTTGTACCACCTGGTCATGCATTCCTGCTGGCAATCGGTGTGCCTGCAGGTCACAGCTAAGCACGTGGACGAGCCATCATTGCCCATCGGGCACTGTAAGAGAGGGTTGCTCCCTCTCGCTAGCCGTGTCCTCCCACCCCGAGGCACTGCCTGCCCCTGAGCTTGCTGACCTGTCACGGCTTAGGTGGATTAGATCGCTTGTGCTGAGTCCCCCGCTTTAACAGGTGAATACCACCTCGGACATCTGTCCCTGGGGAGTTCCTGAGGCCTGGTGCCTTGCGTTTCAGGTCACTGGGTTTGCAGGAAGGGCCCTGCAGATCTGAGGACTAATTCCTTAAGTCAGTGCTGTACCTTGTAAGAATTGCTGCTGGATTCAATCCCTGCTGCATCCCCTGGTCTCTATTCACCTTCTGTACTTCAAGTAAAACACTTGAAGTGGACAACGTTTTAAAGCCAAACTCTGCTGGTTTTGTTTCTGTGGTTGCTTACCAAATATTCTTTTCATCTTCTTTTCTACTTGCCTTTCTGGGTTGTAGACAGAAAACTCAAAATTAAAACAATCTCCTCCTTGAGAGGAGGAATTTCCTGGAGGGGAAATGTAGGTCCTTAAAGACCTGGTATTTGCTGGCGAGGTCTCTGAAGGCGAGGAAGGGAAGGCACCGC
Organism: Netta rufina; assembly: GCF_964035555.1. NCBI lineage: Eukaryota > Metazoa > Chordata > Aves > Anseriformes > Anatidae > Netta > Netta rufina. The sequence goes on from NC_140125.1 coordinate 114,256,647, forward strand.
AGTTCAAAGTCTCATGCAGTAGGGGCACAGCCAGTAGCTGTACAGTTCAATCACATACTTCGTATGAATTTCATATTGTAGTTTAAAAAACAACCACAAAACAGCCTTGAAGTGTTACAGTAGGTTTTCCCTTCAGAAAACTGCTAGGCTGAGTGATGGAAAGGTCAGCTGGATCCATACAATTGACAGGTGAGTAAGTGAGCTTTCTGTTTTCATGCAATTTCTTTCTGAGATCAGAAGTTTCTCAAGCTGCTCTGAATGCTTTTTTTCACCTTAACTCTCTACAAGACCATTGTTCAGACACTAGCGAGAGTGCTGAGTGGTATGGTTAAAAAAATTAGTGTATGTTAGAGGCTTAAGGTACGAAATGAGATAGCTTTCACATCATTAAGCACCCAATCTGCTGCATAAAACATGCTAACTCACTGTGAGGCTTCATTCAAAAGGCAAAGGAGCAGCACACGCCTCAGTCCCTGAGATGAAGGAGGAGACATTTTTCTGCTTTGCGCCCAAGAATTTGCAGGCTCTGAACACACAAATTGGCAAAAACGAGAACTGAAGAGACAGCACAGGGAGGGAGAATGGTCCTAGAACCACAGCACTCTGCAGGAAAGGTGGGTGTGCAGTGTAATTTCAGAGGTGTTTACAGAGCAGCATCTCTAACCCGAACTGGACAGCAGCAGTGCTGTTGGATGGCAGGGAGACGAGTGTCTTCTCTGAAGGCATAGAATAAGAATTAAGGTTTATTTCTTGATCCATTTCTTGTCCCAAATGGGGTGTTTAAGGAGAGGTTGGACGTGGTGCTTAGGGATATGGTTCAGTGGTGACATTGGTGGTAGGGGGATGGTTGGACGAGATGACCTTGGAGGGCTTTTCCAACCTTAATGATTTTGTGATTGCCTCTTTGTCTTTGCTGGTGCCTGGGGAATCATTTCCATTCACCAAGCGATGAACAGGATTTCCTTCATAGCTTAGCAGTCTCCATCATCTCTCTTTCACCTAGATGATATTTTCCCCACCTGTGGTCAACTCAGGCCACCAGCTTGGCATCATGATGACAGGACCAGGTTTACGATGGCTGACGAGTGTCCATCCTTTTGTTTGATCTGCCCAAATCAGCTGCAATCCAGGAGGAAGCATGTCCCTTAGATTTCCACAGTGAACTCACCCTTTGGCCTTCCTCAAAGTCATGGAGAAGAATCTGCACGTTGTGACCTCTGTCAGCTTCAGCGATTCCACCTCTGCTGGCCATGTCATCGGCCTGTGATGAACACAAAACGACAGCCACCTCCAGGTCCTGGCAAAGTCTCTGCTGTGCTGAACTGGCCATGAAGAATCACAGAATTGTAGGGGTTGGAAAGGAGCTCAAGAGATCACTGGGTCCAAACCCCTTCCAAAGCAGGTTCCCTAGAGCAGGCTGCCCAGGTAGGCGTCCAGACAGGGTTTGGATATCTCCAGAGAAGGAGACTCCACAACCTCCCTGGGCAGCCTGTCCCAGTGCTCCATCACCCTCACCGGGAAGAAGAGAGAATGAGAAATGAAGAAGAGAGAATGGGAAACTCCAGAATTCCTGAGGTGACTTGTTGGGGTGGAAGAAGAGCCATAAAACAAGCAAGCTCCCTGGAAACACCCTGAAATCCTCTCCTGAGGGCTGTTGGGTTGACATCAGTGACTGGCTCAAAGCTGTGGATTTGGACACCTGAACGCAGAGAAAAGGAAACTCAGGAGAATCGGTTAATGCTTTGTGGTTACCAGGTATTCACACGCTCAACTTCTCCCTCCCCAACCCAGTGCCTGATCCTATAAATGCAGATCAACAGAGAAGGCAGCGATGCGACACGGGATGGTCGGGGGCTGCAGCAAGCACGGTGGGATTTCAGTGCAGGAGGCCGGTGACTCCCTGCAGCTGGGCTGTCGGCAGAAGCAACGCTGTGAAAGCCAGGGAAGACGTACCTCAGTTATCCTGCCTGTGCAGCCGAAAGGGCAAGGAGCTTGGTAGTGGGGCTGACAGCTAGAAAACGGGCTTGGTGCTGGTGTTAGCACGGAAGGGAATGTGCTGTGGACCCGGCACAGGTCTGATAGACTGCTTGGAAAGGTGAGCACCAGGCAGAGGATGTAGGATGTAAGAGGATGTAAGCACAAGGAACTCCCACGAGGAACACAAAGGGAACCGTAGATCTTTCCTTTCCTCCGCCGTTCAGACCCTGCTGCCTTCTCTCTGGTTACCAGCACGCAGGGTTATGCTCCTTGTCTACAGGGTGGCTGTGAATAAAGGCAACTGCACGATAAATCCAGCACCCAGAAGCTGTAGGGCAGTGAAACCCGAAAGTAATTGAAATTGGACACGATTTTGGAGTAGTTGGTGACACCTGGTGAGCACTGGTGTGCCTGTGGTCCACGATTTGGTGGTTGTTCGTGGTTGGTCCCAAGAGCCAGGTGTCTCTGGAGGAGTAATGAAGACCCTTGTGTTGTGCACAGAGCACTCCTGGAAGATGATGCTTTGCACCACCAGTTGGGGCTGGAGTTCCACTATGCAAAAACCAGGAGCTGCTGGGGGCAAGGTAAGCACAGGTATTGATAGACAGAAAAAATTATCTCTATATTTAAAGCCCTCCTGAACACTTTCAGCAATTCTGGGTGGCGTTTTGTGAACCTGTCAGGGCGGTATCCCAGCTCCGAGTGCAATTCAGCTCAGTCTGGAGGATTTTCTCCAAGCGCCTTGGAGTTCTCCACCTCTTTCGTTACGACCAAAGGCAAATGCCAGCGGCTGTTTTAGTGGCTGGTGTAGCCTTAATACGATGTTTTGTGGGCTGCTGATTTTTGACGGTGGCACAGTTTCCAAATAGGCAATACGAGATCATATTAGTCCTGAGGCAGCAGCTCCAGTTCCATAATCTTGTCACTCGATTCCTTCTCCCAGTCAAGTGCCACCGTGAAAGCCTGATAAACTGCTTAATGTCACCGTGCTTTAATTTTATGGGCAGCGATCCTGGATTACTGCATTTTCTGGTGCTGCAATCCACGCCACATCAACTTGTGCTGCTTTCTAAATATTTCACCCTTGCATTCTCTCTCTCTCACTACGAAGGCAATAGAACATTTTTTTTTCTGTCCTCCTTTAAATTGGAGGCTCTCAGGGTAGTGGGTTATTGGAATTCCTTTTTGCCAGTTCTCTCTATGAGAACTTAAAATAGACGTACTGAAGGCAGTGTTGTTAAGATGATTGTTTTAAAGGTGATGGGAAAAAAATTCAATATGCAGACCAAGAAATACTTACCAGAATACAACTGTTAGCTAGCAAAAGCTTACAAAAAGCTTACAGCTATCCATATGCTGACGTCCTTTTGCCTATAAAATGTGCTGGGCCTGGCTGGGATGGAGGTTTCTTTCTGGCAGCCCCTGTGGTGCTGTGCCTTGGATCTGTGACAAGCACAGTGCTTCTGGAGCACTGATTCTTTTGAGGCTTTCTCTCACTCCCCCTCTGTCCACCCAGCACGGAATCTGGGGGTGTGCATGGGGTGGGGAGGGGCGGCCCCAGGTGATGAGGGATATTCCTGACCACAAGATGTCACGCTCAGCAATAAAAGCTGGGGGAAAAAGGAGGAAGGCAGGGGGAATGTTTGGGGCCGTGGTGTGTGTTTTCCCAAGTGCTACATGATGAAGCTTTCCCTGAAGCTGCTGGAGATCCACCTGCTGATGGGAAGCAGTGAATGAACTCCTTGTTCTGCTCTGCTTGCACACTGAGGTGTTTTGGTTTGGCCTTTCAACCTTTTAAACTGTTTTTATCTCAACTTGTAAGTTTCTCCACAGATTTGCACTTCTGATTTTCTCCTTACCTGCCAGCTTGGGTCAGCCGACCACCACCGCTTCCACACGTGAGGGCTGCTTCCCCAGACTCAGAAAATTAAGCAGAGACATTAGCAGTGGGCACAGGAGGAGCAAAGTCTCACTTCTACACCATGCCCACATTCTACACAACCCTACTTTGACCCAATTCCATATGCCTAAACTACTGCTCACAGCCTTAGCCAACACCAGTGCGTAACCAGATGCACTCCAAGCATCTACAAGCTTCTGAGTATTTGGCAGAAATAAGGAAAAATGCAGTGTTTTCAAGGATGTCTTTATTATGCAATGTTTCTATCATCTAAAACCACCAAGATATTAAAGACCGAGGTGCTAACTTCAGCTCTGGAGCTTGTTAGCCCTTCTACTTTCAAGCACTGATACAAATACCTGCCGTATGCAAGAGGCATATTTAAAAAACATCTCGGTATAAAAAAAAAAAAAAAAAAAGCTAATGTTTCCAAGGACCAAATAAATAAATACATAATTTAGATGTCAACAAAAGTGACAGAAACCCAACCGAGGTTTGAGACAGACCATTACCTAGAACTCGCAGTCCATACAGTGTCTCCTACCATACGACAGCATTACAAACCCTCCACCCAACGTCACATTTTGCTGCTGGCTTGTTCCGAAGGACTGCTGCTGTCTAAAGCCTTGGAGGAACAGTCTCTGAGGACTTCCAAAGAACTGGTGATATCCAGGCTTTCCGAAGCAGCGGGTCTGCAGCCTTCTGTAGAACTGATGATGTCCAGCGTTTTGGAGGAACGGGCGCTGTAGCCTTTTGCGCTGGCATCCCTTACGACTACCTCCTGCAGGGACGTAAACGTCAACGGGACAAAGCCCTCGCTGTCCGCTGTGAGAACAATCCAGGACGAACCTGTGAAGGCAGACACACAGCTGGTTGCAAACTCCTCTGTAAGTAGGCACAATGCAGGTATAAAACACATTTCTTCTAAAATTAAATGCTTCAGTATGCTTACAGCAGTTTTTTCTGGCAAAGGGCACAGGGAGATGCAAAACTAAAGGATAGTTAACAACCATGCAAAATCATGAGCCTCCTGACAGTTTTCCCACTAGCAGAGGTGACCATAGTAAATGCACGCTTTAAATAAGGAAGAGAAATTAAATTCTGAGCAGAACTCTTAAGCATCCAGACTTGGTTTTAATTAGGTATTCATAGACTACTTTACAGAGCTTAAGCTGTGCAGATACTGTACAAAGCAGATTAAACTAAATGACAAATTAATTATAATTAAAAAAAAATAGAAACAGCTTCTGTTATGTCATTTCAGTATAATTAATTCCAATAAACATGAGGCAGAAATATTGTTCTAGATTGTACAAGCCTCACATCTCTGGTCCATTTTTTATTTGACTTCACGTCGTTATTAGCATGATTTTTGCGATTTGAAATAATTTGCTGACTCAGAAGCACCAACTTTTACCAAATGACACAAACCAGAATATTTCCCTACCTGTATCTGTTAAGCTGATGAAGTAATAACACTGAGCTCAGGGTGGGGGTGTGTGAGGGAGCTGAGGGCAACATTTCCAGCTGTTTCTGCAGTTACATTATATAACTTCATGTCACAAGATAAGGAGATTGCAGCTTAAAAGCACACGACCCTTTAATCTTTCGGCTTAATATCTCGTTTGGAACAAACTTTAAAATCAGTACAATTCGGGAATTTGGAACTACCATTCCTGTTGTGCCCATTTACCTAGTAATACTTGTAAAAATAATAAAGAAACCTACTGTAACACTGTTTCTTTCTGAGGTTTAATTAGGCTAGTTGTCTGCATGATTACTTATTCATGGGTAACCAATTCTGCTAAGTTTACATTTGAAGCTATCAAGGAGAAGTCTAAATAACAGTAGTAATGGGGACGCCCTCCTCAGTACTATCCAGAAAGTGAAGTTCTTCGAGTCTTATAGCTCAAAATAAAATTGCAGCGTGACAGCAGACACAGTGGGTGAGCAGCTGGAACAGTACTGAAAATACACTTAGGAGTACGAGCTCATATCCCCAAGGCACATCTCCTGCTCTTGCCAGAAGGGAGACTCTTTGAATTGACACACACCCAGGCACTTGGGATGTGCATGGGATGAATGGATGGCAGCAGAGCAGCACACAGGAAGAAGGCAGTTTCCTTCACTGCAAAAACTGGAGTGAACCAAACTGCTAAAATTTAGAGCACTACTTCTGTGCTTATAAAAAAAATATATCAGATTTATTAAAGGACACCTGATAATGGAACTACAAATTAAAATACAGAAAACTGTGTATCAAAACCACCAACTCTAACCTTCCTGTTACTCAGGTTTCTCCAATTAAAACAGCTGAAAATACATCTAAAATACTAGGTGACAGTCATTTTCCTGTATAACTAGCTGCTTGAAAAAGGGAGAAGACCAGTACATTAAAGTTTCCTCATTTTATATACTGTAAAGGTTTATCTCAGTCACAGCCTAGACTGAAAAGAATCTTTACATTGTAACTAAGAGCTTTTATTAATAACCTTTCAGTATGTGTTCCTTGTTGTTGTTTTTGTTTTTTTTTTTTTCCAGATCAGGTTATGCGCACTGCTACTGCTCGCTGAGAGTGCTGCGTGTGTTTGAAGTGTTCATTTGGTTGGGTAATTACAACGTACCGTGCTGCATTTCTACAAGAGAGAGGTTGAATATCTGCTGGACTATACTCAGACGAAGTTTACCCTCACAAAGAATAACAGATCGCCTTTCATCTGAATCGTTTCTGGAAAGCTGCTTCTGTAAATTCAAGAGAGAGTCGTTAGATACAGTGATGTACATTTCAGCAGAGATATCAAAATGACATTTATCAAAACAAAATTGCAGCTATGCCTTCAACTACACCACTTACAGAAAGCCAAATGCTACTTTCACTCAGACCAGTTTGCAGGATTCATACTTTCAAGCCTCAGCTCTCAACATGAGAAGATTTGTGAACGACAGCAGCAAATCGCTACGTGCTAAATCCGTGTCAGCATGGGAGAGGAACACTGCCCCTGAGGAAAACAACAGGCTACATCTGACCATCATCCTACCACCCGCGAGGGACCCTTCCCTGGGGAGTTCATAAAGCAGCAAGTTTTCCATCTTTCCCTCTCCTGTGATCCACTCCTCACTGAAGAGTTGAGAAATCCTGTCCGTAAGCTTCTGGGACAAGAAACGGACAAACACATCAGAAGAGCCTGCCTCACCTCTGATCATCACAGCTCCAAGCCATAAAACTCACTAAGTGTCTGCAAAGAATATCCCCCATGGGGCCAACAAAGCATTTTTGAAGTCTGCAGAAGGTCGGTTGTTACCAAATCTACAAACTCTGCCTTCGCATAGGATAAAATTCACCTAGCCACATCGCTTCCCAAAGAAGCCTTGGTCTCAGCTCTGGGGCACGACACAAACAAGGTGAATTCTGTCTCCTCTTCCACACAGACCCGTCCATCCACAAAAAAGACGTGTGTTAAGTGTGGAGCCTGGAAATGCACTCACGGTCCTCCTTCCCTGCACTGATAAACGTGCCACTGCTCTTTCTCAGACACTGCTTGTTTAGGATACTTTGGGGTTCCTCACCATTTTGTAAAATCTGCCTAATAAACTGGACAGTAGAGAAATGATCAGGGCTCGACACGTAAGGCGAGGATCCCTGTTTGCTTGCTGAAGATTTCTGAATCAAACGTACCCTGATTGAAGTTAGAACACACCATTCCCTGCCAGGCCTTCCAACTGCAATCATAGAAATCAAATTATTTTCTTATCACAAGTCATCACCAACCAAAATCTGGAGGCAAAACTGGAGCCTTTAATTCATGAAATTTAATTAATTCTCCTGCAAGTGTAACTCTTCGAGCTCTTGCAGCTTCAAGACAAGCTGAAACGTAATTCAATTTCAAACTATATTTTAAAAGAGATCCGAATACAAAATCATCATCAAAATTTGTGTGACCTCAAATATAAAAAGGTCTCTAAATAAGCAACTCAGGAAAATGAGACAGCAGCCATGCTCCCATGCTCAGGAAAACTTTCACTTCGATATTTAAGTCCAGTTTCTGGAGCAATGCCCTACATATCATTAGGATTTAAGAAAGCCAGAAAAAAAAATCAACAAACAACAGTTATTATAATTATTAAATTTTTTAGAATGGAAAACAGCAAACAGAGGGAGGAAATATGGTCTAGGATCTAAGAGTATGATGCTACAGAAGTTGAGAATAAATTATTTTTAGCAATAAAGACCCCAAATTAGTGGTTATTGAAAGGAAATGGCAGTTTAAATTGCTACGCATATCGACTAAGAATTATTAAAACCACCTCTGGAAGAGAACTAATGGTTTTGTGCCACAATTTAATAATTAGCTATCTTACACCTTCTAGCATGAGATTTAGAAATACCTGCTTTCAGCCAAAAGTGTCTTTCAAAGGAAATTTGATTTTAAAGCCACTTTAAGCTATGCTAATTGAATTATCTTTCTGTCATTAAGGGTCTCCCTCCTTCTCAGATGGTGCTCTCAATACTAATTGGCAAGACTTCTGCTCTAGAGACAAAGCCATTTTTTTTTGTTTCAGTCCCCATTATTACAGTTCTTCTTGGAAAAGGGCAGGAGAATCAGAAATTCCCATAGACAGCATTTTTCACTGCCTGAATTGCTGCACGAAAAGCTCCAGAAATTGCTGAGGAAAACATCCTAGACCTTGAGACAAGACTTCAATTCTGCAACAGAACTGTGACGCACGGGTTCTTTGGGTTCTCACCACCTTCTGCAGAGCAGGGCAAGGTACAGCTGCTCAGGTTGAAGCCGACGAGCTCAGCCCAAACGTGAGGTGGGGACAGGCAGCGCTGAATAATCCCCCAAATGAAACACTTTTAAATAAAAGAACTTCAAAACTGAGAACACCAAAAAGAAACCAGACCTATCTAAAAGGGAAAGCCCTAAAATAAGGCTCCTCTCAGACTCATCTGTACCAAATCTGCGCGTACTAAACATGTGCAGGATGGCGCCCTCCCCGTGTGCAACCTGACCACAGCTTTCAACCGGTCCTTTACAAAGTCTGTTACATCCGTAAATGGGTTTGGCCATGAAGGCTTCCAATATTTAATTACCTGGTAGGTGATATTAATAAAAGAAGGCTCCTGAGAAGATGGGTAGAGGGGAAGATTTCTCTTCCCCGATTTTAGCAGCTCGGTTAACTCACGGACGTGACGCTGCAATTCGGTAAAGTTACCAGAGAGTTTTTCTACGTTCTTTGATAAATAACTCGCTTCCTTTTCACTTAACAGGTTATTCTTGTAAGAATTCGGTATTTTGGACGCTCCATCTGTCTGCCTTTTAGGAGATGTTGGCTTGTTAGAAAATGACAGCGACGTGGTGGACAACGCCACAGCCCGATTTACTGGTTCAGCATCGAGAGCCTCAAGAGCTGGAGGGAAACCCAAAGGCAGCTTTTTGTCTTTGAGGTCGTTTACGTTCAACAACGAGCTTTGCTCATACGCAGGGCTCTTAATTTCTTCAATGAGCTTTCTCCTGCTGGTAGGGGACTGCGGGGCAGCACGGTCTGGTATCAAGAGCCCACGACTGAGAGGGTGAACATCTGCAGGGAGCTCGTGAGGAGCGTTGGAAAGATTAAAACAGGAATTCCCGTTAACCGCTGCGGATGAAGGACCCACTTCAAACATCAGTTCCTTAATCATCAACCGGATCATGTATTTGTCTGACCTCGAAGAGGGAAGAAACGCGGGGTCAGTGAATTTCTGTCTTCCAACCAGGATCAGTAACAGTTTGTTGGTCAGGAAGCACAAACCCTTCGGTTTCTCATTTTTTTCTAGCTGAATTTGCTGGATGTTGGGCAAATTGGACGAAGTCAGCGAATAGACTAAAATGACGTTACAGGTGTTGGAGGCGACCGACACAGTTTGAGTTCTGGGGTCAAAAGCCATGATGTCAGGAACCAGAATGCCTGGGATGCTCACTTTCTTGGTGGAGGTCACCTTTCTCTCAAAAGTCACCAGAATGAGATGCGAAGAGTCCTGCCCGCTTCCCGTCAGGTAGTCCTTGGGCCTCAGGTGAAGCAGGGGGCTGCAGTCGGCCCCCTGCTTGCTGGAAAGCAGGTGAGTCAGATCCACGGGAGACGGAAGAGCGGACGCGGGCTTCTCCGAGTCCAGCGACTTTTTGCCCCCGTCCATGGAGAACTCCTCCTCGCCGCACAAGCTGGACTGCGAGGGGAAGGATTCGGTCTCGATGCTCGCCGGCACTTCGAAGGCAACCCCCGCATTGAGGCCGCAGATCTTGTCCAGGGGGAGCTCGGTAGCCACAGCAACTTGGAAACTCAGGGTGGCTTCTACAGCGCAGATGTAGCCCCCCACGTCGAAGATGGGGCAGAAGGAGCAAGCGTGGAGCGCTTTCTGAGCCTCATCCCAAATGTAGGAGTGAAGGGCACTGCCCACCCCCACGACTAAGCGGTTGCCTTCCTTCGTCCAGCAGGCGCAGTGGATGAGGCCGCTGCCCTTGATATCGGCTTTCACCCTGCAGCTGTTGAGATGCACAGAGTGCAGGACCGAGGCGTCGCGCGTGGTGAGCACGGCCAAGATCTCCTGCTTCGGATGCCACACGCAGCCCTGGGGGAGCACCGGGAAGGGCTCGCTGATGTCGCATGTCTGAGAGACCAGGAGCTTATTCCTCTCCGTGGCGTTCAGGCAGAGCTGCCAGACGGTGATGTGCTTCTTGTGCTGAACAGCGAGCAGGGCGGGGGCATCAGCGGGGCTCGGGCCCCAGTAGAGTCCGTGAACGTGCTCGAACTGCCCAACGACGCTCGAGTCACCAAATTTTGGCTCTCCGTTGTGGAGGTGTAAGGAAGTCAGGATGACCTGCTTCCCATCTGTCCAGGCGATGCCGTGCACGGGGTGAATCGCTTGGTGTAAGGCATTAAGGCCGGTTCTCAGGAGCTTCGCCTTCCCTAGCTCCATGATTTTTTGATGTGAGGCATCTGAACAAACCAGAATGGAAAGAAAAAACAATTATTGTGGAAGACAGAGCAAAACACCTGCAGGATTATTTAGCTTATGGCCCTGCCAATGCTGGACTCCTCCTTTCGGTGAAGTCAACACACACATAAAGCTCGTCCACAACCCAACTTTTGTTGTTGTTCGTAATGTTTCCCCAGTGAAATGCAATTTTAAAAGAGGTTTTGCTGTTTTTACAGGCTTAGTCTGCTGCTTTTTCATCACAAAACCAGCCCTTTCATTCTAATTGACAGGTTGCTGCTTCTCAGGATATTTTCGAATGACTTTTAGTATTAAGAATTTCTCAAAACATTGCCTCACCCTCAGCTTCGTGGCCCAGTTGTGACCAGCTAAAGTAATCTCTTACAAGTATGACAGGGCATTAATGTATTATCTATAAATCTGATCCTGTACTAAGTGGGTTAGAACGAGGCATTTGTCTGGTTATTCCAGAAAGCTCTCTAGAAGAGCAAATGCAATTTTGAAACAAGTTTAACAGCTTCAAGAGAGAGAATGGGAAACTGACAGCAATCATCATTCTCTGTAGTCTGTAACCAAGTGTCAGGGACATCCAAAAGCCATACACAAGGTACCACAACTTCAAAGGGGTTCACAATTTTACCCACATTTCTAGTTTTTGAGCTCCAAGCAATCCTTGTTCTGTGCACAGAAGCCAACTCAAAGGAATCGATGGTCCCCTCATTTAAGATTCTCTACAGGATTTTGCTCAGCTACAAAGTCATGGCCCAGAATGAGCTGCAGCTTTAGTAGGAAACGTGAAAAATAAGAAAGCGTTTGAGAAAGTCAACAGTCAAACTGGAAGGGTTATCACCACATGAAGGAGCTGGCTCTACTTCAGATTTTAATTAACGATTTGTTGCTGATCCCAAATGCGGAAGAAAAGCATTGGAAGAGACTAAAATTAGACAGTTATGATGATCAGGATGACTCCTTATCAAGTTAATAACGAGTGCAAAAAATAGTAAAGGGGGATGGGAAGAAGTGTGAATACCTCTCCAGGAAATTAAGGATGGTTTAGGTTGGAAGGGACCTTAAAGATCACCTGATTCCAACCCCCTGCCATGGCAGGGACACCTCCCAGCAGCCCAGGCTGCCCAAATCCCATCCAGCCCTTAGGCACTGCCAGGGATGGGACACCCACTGCTCCTCTGGGTGTAACTGCGTAGATAGGTGCATGGCAAAAAAGGATCTGGCTTAACAGCAGATCACAAGCTGAGTAATTTGGTAATTTCAGTGAGAAAGTTGCAAGATAAGACCGTATAATTTGGGAATGTTTCTAGGAGGGGTGCTACGCACCAGGGAGATAATTACCATCCTACCACTGGAGCTCCGTGCCTAGCTCTGAGTTTCACAGTCCAGTGATGATGGAAATGTTTCCTAGAGTTCACGGACCACAGAAACACAAGAATTGGGTTAATTTCGTTTGGAGAAGACTGTGAGGGTAAACTTGCAACCACAAAGCGGGCGGTTGATGACAGCCCTGCTCCATTGTTCTCCAGGTCTGCCGGGCAAGATAATAAGCAGCTTAGTTTCAACAAAGGAGATTTAGGTCAGCTATTAAGGAAAAAATTGTAACTAAAAATGACAGCTCAGCACTGAGGCGTGTTACCTTGCTGAGGGGGAGCAGGTGCTCCATGAATGTGGTACCTGTGCTACGGCGCTGACAGGATTTGATCATAAAAGTCTGTCAGGGCCAACTTTAGGCGCATCGCCTTGTGGCAAACGCACACCTGAGGTACTTCCCAGTCACCTTCTCCATCACCTACCTGGTGTTTCTCTAAGCTCAATCTTTCTTTTCTTTTTTTTTTTTTTTTTTAAAGCAATGGCCACTTGTGGAAAAATTAAAGCGGGATTTGGTTATTTTTTAAGTGATCCGAGCGCCACATCCCCGCCGGGCAACCCTCACAGGGCGATGCCAAAATCGCCTCACGGGACGCGCTAGGATCCTACAGCTCCGGGGCCATCGGGGCGGTTCCTCGTGGCGCAGGAGCCGCTCCCCATCGCCCCAAAAGCCCTGGAAAGGGAAAACCGAGCCCGGCGGCCACGACAGCCGGCACCCCGGGGTGCTGAGGCGTGCCGCAGCCCCCTGCCATGGCGGAGGCCGGGCTGGGCTGCTGGGTGCGGCACAGCTCCAGCTCCATGCCCCTCTGAGGAGCCTGCGGGGAGCCCCGCGGGGCAAAACGGCGCAAAATTGGGAGAAAAGGGGAAAAAGGGGGAAAAAGGAGCGCCCAAAGCCGCCCGCCCGCGCCGCTTTTCCCCCAAAACCAGCCGCCCGCCCCGCCGCTCGCTGCGCGGGCCCGCCCGCACCGATCTCCCCCGCCTCCCTCAGCGGCCCGCCCGCCGCGGCCGCTCACCGACCTCACCCCCGCCGCGGCCGCTCACCGACCTCACCCTCCCGGCGGCTCGGCACGGCCCCGGCGGCAGCGAGCGGCGGCCGCCTGCTGCTCCCGGCCCCCGTTCCGCCTCTCCGCCCCGGCCCGGCCCGCCCGGAGCCCTGTGACGCGGCGGGCGGCGCCTACAGGGGCCGGGCGCTGGGACTACAACTCCCAGGAGGCAGCGGGGCTCGGCCGTGACGTCGCGCGGCTCTCCGCCAATCCCGAGGGTGGCGGGAATGGCCGCCCGTCTGTGAGGGGACTGAGGGCGAGGGGAGCTGCCCCCTGCCTGGGGACCGCTTTTTTTCCTTAAAGATGGAAAATCAGCTAATTAGATACACGCCCACTTTTTTTTTCTGTGTTATCCTTGGGAGATCACGTTTAAACCCAAGGAATAAAGCACGTAAATGGGATATAGAATTGCTCCAAAACAATTTATTTGGTCTGGATTTATTGCATTGGGCACAACACGCTGTGAAGTCCCTGGGGCCTTTTTAAAGTTAACTGTGTGCTCCTGCGAGGTGTGTGCTGTGGCACTTTCCAGTGCTTAGTGTTGCAGAGCTGCCCGGTCACTGCACAGGTTTTGAAACTGTTTACAACAGGATGTTGAAGCACTGGAAAAGATGCATTAAAGAGCTGTCAAATTGGGTCAGGGTGTGAACACAATACTCAAAAGGAGTGTGAGGTCAAATGTACAAAAAAGCTCAAATGTAAATTAACAAATAAATAAATAGATAAATAAAATAGATAAATAAATAAAAAGACTAGTGTGTGAGGGGGCTCAGGGCAGACCTCATTGCTCTCTGCAACTGCCTGAAAGGAAGGGGTGGGGAGCTGGGGGTCGGCCTCTTCTCACAGGTAACCAGTGATAGGACCAGAGGGAATGGCCTCAAGTTGTGCCAGGGGAGGTTCAGGTTGGAAATGAGGAGACATTTCTGCTCAGAAAGAGCAGTCAGGCACTGGGATGGGTTGCCCAGGGAGGTGGTGGAGTCAGCGTCCCTGGGGGTGTTCAAGTCAAAACGTGGCAACTTTCTGGAACATATTTTTTAGCTAAATGCAAATTTTTCTTTAGTCACAGACAAATTTTGGAGTTCAATATATTGATATGAAATTTAAGGGTCTGTTATGCAGAAAAGGTGGGGAATCTTTGGATCTGTGACAGACTATTGGTTACAAGGTAAAATTCCAGGTATTGTCTGTCAAAACAAACAAACAAACAAACAACAAAAACACCCTAATTTGATTGTTTTCTACCTGACAGGGTACCTGTAAAATGCTGGATTACAGGATAAAGGGCTCAAGAAGACTGAAGTGCATACGAACTCTTCTCATATCTGATTACAGTGGGAAAGGGGCCTGGAAGAGAAATTCATGCCACTCATACAGAAATTTCACTTCCAGCTTCCTTCAGAAAATTGTCCTGCAAAGGAGAAGTGGCCATGAGACTTCTGGATGGCAAGAGGTAGAAAATAGGGTTTGTTTGAACTGCTGTATTTTTGAAATGAAAGGGTCTTTCTGCCAGCTACAGGCCCTTGATGCTGTGAGGTGCTATAAACAAAACAAACAACCAAAAACATCAACAAAATAAAACCAGGTTTGAGATGATGAATAGATTTATGAAGTTATATTTTAGTTCAGAAAGCAGAGGACCCAAACAACAGCTTTCGTATGTTGTTTGACAAATACATACTCTCAGATGTCTGAGAATTAATCAGAAAGTGAGCAATCACGATTTTCACATTTCGTCTCTGTGTTCCCTTTTCTCCGACAGAGAAAAGATTAACAGCAGACAGTACAGAATGCTCTACGGTAGAGAGAACAATCCAAAACTAACCTGGATCTGAAAAGGAAATCTGAAAAATGAAATAATTCCTGCAGTAACCTACTCTTAATGATCACTACGCACACGTTCCCTATACACTCGGGGTTAGGGCCTTGACGCTTCTCAGAGGTGAGCAGAGCTATGCCCTTTAATCATTTCCCTATGGACACCAAATAAATAAGGGTGACAAAGTGCACCTCTTATAGCATTAATGAGACTGTGGTTGTGATAGATTGGTAGTGAAGCAGTTAAAAAGTGCTGCCAGGCCACCCATGGATAAGAAGACTTTTGGGGACGGGTTTTAGCCGAGTATTTTCATCAGTGCCTGGCACCAGAGAGCTGGCAGCTGCTCTGTTCCCTGGTGGTTAAGGCAGAGCGGGGCCACCAGGGGGCTATACCAGACAGCAACAGCCTGCTGGAAGAGCTGAATTCCCCGCTGCGATGGTATTCTCGTGAGGGGAATGATTTGACACTTTTTTGTCTAAATTGTTTCATCAGGTGGAGAGATCGCATTTAAAAATGAATCAGGAGATGTTTTCACGTTAAACGTTTACTTTTTCTTTCTGTGCCTAGAGTTATGTGATCAAGTATTTTTAAAGACTTTCATTTTCATCGTGTAAATTTGCTTATAAATATATTAATTAAATCTTAATTAAGGTCTACAAATGAATCAAAGGTATCAGAAAAACTCGTAGCTATTTGTACATCTGTAAAATATGATCACTTGTGTAGTGTTTTCATCGAAATAGAATTGTCTCTGCCTACCAGAGTGCCAGGGTGGTAGGTAGGTAATTATTACTGTAATTCTTTCTTTCTTTCTTTCTTTCTTTCTTTCTTTCTTTCTTTCTTTCTTTCTTTCTTTCTTTCTTTCTTTCTTTCTTTCTTTCTTTCTTTCTTTCTTTCTTTCTTTCTTTCTTTCTTTCTTTCTTTCTTTCTTTCTTTCTTTCCTTCCTTCCTTCCTTCCTTCCTTCCTTCCTTCCTTCCTTCCTTCCTTCCTTCCTTCCTTCCTTCCTTCCTTCCTTCCTTCCTTCCTTCCTTCCTTCCTTCCTTCCTTCCTTCCTTCCTTCCTTCCTTCCTTCCTTCCTTCCTTCCTTCCTTCCTTCCTTCCTTCTTTCCTTCTTTCCTTCTTTCCTTCCTTCTTTCTTTCCTTCCTTCTTTCTTTCCTTCTTTCTCTTCAAGCTATTTATTTTTATATATATGGCACCTCTGCTACTGCAGGGATGCAAAAACCCTTGGGAGATGTATGTAAGGTAAAAGTGAGACAATGAAATTACACAGGGAACAGTGTTTAGAAAGAAGAAATGACAGCAATAAATTCCAATGGTCATGCTTATTGGAAGCACACATTTTGTCCTTTAAAAATACACACTTGCATTAAGGCAGGCTTCTTAAGCACCGAACAGTTTCACAGATCTGCAGTCCCTGCAGTGAGAACAGCTTGGTGTTCCCAGAATTTTGTTTGCTGTATCATTTTGGCATCTGCTTTTCAAGTCAGTTTGAAATACAATGTTAGTAAAAACATAGGACGGTCAGGAAGAAGTGTTATGCATACCTGGTAAAGAGTGGCAGAAGAGGAAATAGGTGTGATGGGGAGACTTGCTGTAGTGTTATTATTTCAATACTCTGTAGAGTTTCTCTTTGCTTTCATTGAATATTTTCATATTCAAATAACGTAATAAGGGCAAAGAATAATTTGAAGATGCTTGCTGTTAACTTCATATGCATAATATTTTTAAAAAATCTGTTTAATCCAGGACACTACTGAACTAGCAAAAAGATCTCATCACAACATTTCTTAATGGGAAGGCTTAGTGAGGCACTGCCATGTAATTCAGTCCCCTGAAACGGGATGTGGTACAGCCTAGGATCAGTAGCTAAATGTGCATGGGTTTTATCTGCTTCTTGCCATTACCGTAAAAGTGTTTTGGGGTTTCTTTGTACTTTTGGGAGATGATTAGTAACAAAGTTCATAAAAGATGAGCAATTTTGTGGAAAATGACCTAATATCATACTGTTACAGGAAAGCAGACAGCACTGTGAGGTGTGTGAACAGGATCACTGAGTGCAAGACGGGAGTAACTCGTCTGTTCCACCTGGCTGAATCAAGCCAGGAGGGCTCACGGTATTTCCATCATGCAGGAGACGTCGAATGTCTCTGCTCTACAGGGGAAGGACTTTCAGGGAGTTCCTTGTGGCTCTGGCCTTTGAGGAATGCCAAAGATCAGTGACAATTTGGGGGATTAAGACAGCGACATAGGGAGTGGGAATTACCAGTATCTACCATGCCACGTCTGCTGAAGCAGCTGTTACTGTTGTGGACCATAAATAACATGGAAAAGCAAAACAAGGTGCATCAAAAAAAGGAGATGGCCTTTTGACGAGAGAGCCTTTCAGTTTTAAAACTGATTTGGTCAAAACAGCTATTTTTAAATAAGAATTTTTAATATGACAATGTTCCTTTAGAATAATCTTTCCAAGGACATTTTCCGGCATACTTCATCGGAACAAATAACATGTTCTAAATTACACATCTTTATACCTGTGGTTAGGCCAGAACCACGCTAATATACAAATCATACCCTTACAGGTATTTAACAACATCGTGCAAAAGAAATTGTTCAAGTTTTAATCTTTCTAGTGGGCATCTGGAGCTCCCTTTCACTTGCATTACCAGACCTAGAGAGACCTTTTCTCCTTCTTTGCCAGTCTTGGGGTGAGAACCCTTTCTTGTGTCAGTAACCAATTCAGTCCTAGGCACTTCTACCTTCTAATGTTGTGTTTTCTGCTCTGCTTTTAAGGAACTAATCTGCAAAAGCACTGCTTTCATCTTGCTTCTTTGCAGATGAATCCTGCTTTCCAGGCACGCTCCCATCACGCAGTTCTCCTTAGTGCTATTAACAGGTACAAGTGTTTTGAGGGAACTGTATCAAGGACGATCAGCGGGGCTGTATTTCACATTGGTAACTGTCACTGGTTGCTAAATTAAATGTTAGGAAAGGTAGAGGTGCAACCAGACATGACAGCTGTATGCAGGCTACGGGAGTGTAGGAATATTTACAAGCTGAGTGTGAAATCATGAATTGCTTGCATTCAACTGAGAGAAATTTTGATGGTAACGGAGCTGGTATTTTGAATTATACTTATTTAGACTTATTTTTGGGCGAAATGGGTTTCTGAGGAAAGAATATCAAGGAAAACAATTCGCATCACATTTAGTAATCAAATTGTAACCAGTTCATTTTTATCTGTTAATTGCTGGTTATGCTATCTCTCATAGTAAAATGTCAAGGAACACAATCAATCTTCTCATAAAATGCACTGAGGTGTTCAAAATAAATGTGTTGGTGATTACAGAGACTTGGGGTTCACTGCTGGATAAAAGGTACGACAGCAGCGGGCACATTACTAATTCCTTTGCATGGTGTAAGAATTGCAGTGCCTTCTTCACGGTGTTGGCACAGCTGTGCAGCTGAGCTCTGGGCTGAATCAGGGAAATGATCCATTTTAGAAGAGTTTTGGTAGTTTTTTTTAGCTGTTTACAGCTTTGGCTCCCCACATGTCCACCCAGTTGCTGCAGGATGGGAGCAGGAGCAAATGGGGTGCAGTGGTGGGTGGAAAAGCCCTTCACCAGCATCACTTCAGGAAGCTTGGCATTAGTATCCCACAACTAAATTTCAGCTGGGATGTTCGAACCTTTCTTATCTGGCAAAAATTGTTATTTTTCCCTGCCATAATTAGTGCATTTTAATGTATTTTGTACCAATTTTTAAAAACAATGTTCACGGACTGTCCCATTATCTAACAGTGCTGCCTTTTATATTTATGAAACGTGTTAAATATGTTTGATGTGAAGGAAATGGCTGTTGCCTCTAAAGTCAGCTAAGTTTGCATCTTCCTGGAGTTTGGGTTCATTTTTTTTCTTAAGTTCTTTTCTTTTTTGTTCCTTTTTAGGATCACGCTGTGCTCTGTAGATGTCCTGCTCTCCTGGCTGCGTGGTCCCTTCTCCGTTAGGATATCACGGTGCCCACTGCTGATGAATCCTTGCCAAAGGACAGAGTTTGTTGACTCCTGATAGTTTTAAGCAGCAGGTCTGTGCAGCACTGTGAACCTACCTCCTGTGCAGGATGTCTTTCGGTGCCAGTACCAGGCTTTGGCACAAACATCTCATCACACCTGCCTGGTGGCATGTACGGGGCAAATAATAGCAGGGAAAGGAAGGGTGAGGGTCAAGGACAGTGCTGGCTCCCTGCAAACAGGGGACAAATCGCAGTGAGAGCTTTGAAAATCCAGATGAGAGGTACCCAAACGGCATTAGCAGGGAGATATTGGCAGTCCTCTGCTCGTCCCTGAGATAACAGCACCAGCAGGGACACATTGAAGCTCAGGAAAGTGAATTTGCATTTAACACAGAGATAGTGAAATTGCCTCAGTCTGGCAGAAAGCTGAAGCCATAATAGGAACTAATTAACGTATATATTAACATATATTGCGAATATTAACATATATAATGCTAATACATAAGCTAAATTACATTGTGTGGGATGCCAGGGGAGGTTCAGGTTGGAAATGAGGAGACATTTCTGCTCAGAAAGAGCAGTCAGGCACTGGGGTGGGTTGCCCAGGGAGGTGGTGGAGTCACCGTCCCTGGGGGTGTTCAAGGAGAGGTTGGACGTGGTGCCTGGGGACATGGTTTTGTGGGTGATATTGGTGGCAGGGCAATGGTTGGACCAGGTGATCTTAGAGGGCTTTTCCAACCTTAAGGATTCTAGGATTCTGTGTTGCATAACTGCTGAGACTTACCTTGCCTGACTTTAAGTTAGGTCACAGGAGTCCAGGACTAAAGGACTGACCTGTTTCGTAATTGCAATCTGGTCCTAAATGTTGGGTTGGTTTTTTAAAGAACAAGTTAGATAAACTGTCTGTCAAGAGTCATTTAGGAAAAATAAGAACTGTTTTGGGTTAGAGAGAAGGACTCTTGCTCTACATCTTAGAAAGGGATATTGGGCCAATGCTTGCAGTTTTCTCTTAAGACAGGCTAAAATATGTCCATTGTCCAAGCTGAGAAAGCACAGATAAAAATCAGAAATAAGGAAAAGGATTTTAGGTGTGATTTCTGCTGTCCAAATGACTGAAAGTGTATTACAGGAAATTTATACTTGAGGTTTTTAGGATGAGTATAGACGATAGTATTCTGGAGCTTTCTTCCAGGGCATATAGATCTTCAGTAACAGTAAAGGAAAAAAGGGAAAGAATAAGTTGAGGGTCATGCAGAGTTCACCTTATGTACCTCCTGAACTGATCTCTTAGTTTTTAGTTACTATCAAGAATTTCAGAGTAATATTTCATTGTGCAATCAGCGTCATGGACTGGCTAACCGACGTTCAGTTTACTTTGACTTTGTTACATTCGATTTGTATATTGGTTTATTATCATTTTTGCAATGCTGTTTTCAAAACCCAGGAAGAGGAGAACCTACCTGGGATGTAACATTTCTGTCCTCTGCAGTTTCCCCAAGCAGGGAGGCCATACAAGAAACCAGGAAGACTAAAATAGACGCCACGTGCTTAGCAGCAAAGTTATGGGAAACGTAAGGTAAGCTTCAACTTTAATTTGAAGCAGATTGTACTTTTAAGTAAAGATATAATAAGTCCTAAAACACACTAGGATGCATTTAAATGTGCTGCATAAAAACGCAGAGCAATTAAAATGGAAATTCAGACTTTCTGGTATGTTTATTCCCCACAGGGGTAATGTTTGGGAGGAGCTGGTATGCCATTAAGTGTTCTGAGTGCCACTGGTACAGTGTACTGAGTGCAACCGTTACGCTTTGACTTCCCATTTAAGCTCCCAGCTTTCCTCTGTTTTAATTATGAAAGGCAGCCTTCCCTCCAGGCAGGAACCTTGCTCATTCTTCTTCTGGAGGAGCCTGTCCTCTCTGCTCCTGAAAGAAGGGGCCTAAAAGAGGGACTCAGCACCTTCCTGATATTCAGGCGACCTGAACAACTCTACTTTTTCTAAACTGATTGATTTTGGGCACTGTTTATGAAACAGCCCTACTGGAGGAAGGTGAATGCTTCCCAGTCTGTGCTTTTCTCCTTTCCACAGCCTACTCTCTGCTCAACTCACTTAGTACAAGCTCTTTTTATCTTTCCACACGCCTTTTTCATTGTTTGTGCAAAAATCTTCTGTACAGCTTGTGCTTAATAGAACAGCCTTATATCTCTTTACTTCGCTGATTCCCCATCTGTTCTCCATCCAAACCAAAGCTGAAAATTATCCTCTGCTTTGCATAAATCTCTTCAGCACTTATTCCACTGCTTTTATTACTTTCAATTTTAACTTGATAGCCCTGTGATAGACACTATACAAAATAGTTCTGCACCGGACCCCTAAATCATTAACTGGAAACAAATCTTCCTTCATTTAGGAGTTGTTTATTTGTAACTGAATGTATATGAGTTGAGCACTTATTTTCCATCAGTGTGATGTGTGTTCATAAGCATGGAGGGTAGTGCTGGTTTTTAACAGCATTAATTTTTAATTGATTATAGAGAATGTTTTTCCTGAGCCTCCCTATAAAACTGTGAGCGTGCAAAAAGATGAACTGGGGTCCTCATTTGTTACCAGACTAATTGTGCTGGATAATGATAGCGCCTTCAGGCAGATTAGGTCCTACATAGGTTCAGTAACCATTGAATCATACAGCAAAGGAAAAAATGTCAGCAAAGTATAAGAAATCCCAAAGTTCGTTAAGCATCACAGAGCTAAGTTTCCAAATTTTACAGCCACCTTTTAGAGCTATTCCCTGAAACTAGTTGTTTTGTCATCTGAAGGTTTATTTGCCTCCTTTTAGCTCTGCTGAACCAAGCGAAACTTAGCAGTCATTCAGGCGTGGAAGCTCCTTTCACTCCTGATCTTCTCAACAGGCAGATCGTTTTATAGAAAAGTTGTACATGAAAAATCCAAACGGTGGTGTGTCAGACTGACAGTGGAATGTCTCATGATAATTACAAGTTCTGAGGCTTCTTTAAAGCACGTACTCGCTGATCTTATTAGGTAAGATTTCCCCCTTCCAGAGTTCCTTTGGGAATTATTTATTAGTATTTGGGAATCCCCCCTCAGTGTGGCAGCACTGAGGCATGAAGATGACAAAAGGTGGAGCAGGAGCTCTCGGAGTATGATTCTTCTGAATAACGTGTATCAGGAACTCAAAGAAGCTATGCAGTGCAGATGGGTGTCTCGGTGTGTTATCAGCCCGATAGGCTCAGTCCTCTATTTCTTTGATTTCATATGTTTGTAGTGCAGGTCTGAACCACATAACACATTTTTTTGTATTTCAGTAGCCTCATGTTAAGTGGACCAAACTGAGGGACTACCACCATTTCCCTTCAAAGACAATATTTGTCAGGAAAATTTCCTTTAATTCTTCCTTTAGTTTATCCTAAATATTCCTATAAAATATATCCTTCCATCATTTCTAGTTAATTATAATTATGTTTTATTTTACTTGGCCACAGACCTGAGTATTTGAAGTACCAGAAATCATTGTGATACGTGAAGATGTTGGTGAAGTGCATTTTGCTCCTTCAAAATGCATTAAATTGTTTAGAAATATAAGGAAATATTAGGACAAATGGACCCAGCTCCATCACGTACCTGTGCTTGCCGCCTTGTTAGAACAATGATCTCTTTGTCTCTGGGAAGATACTTGCGTGAGAAGGACATTATTTATATCAGTGAATTGAATTAATCTGTTCCTCCTGTGATTTCTGGCTGCATCACTGGGGTGACACTCGTGCCAAACTCCCCAATCCCATTAAGTGCTTTCAGATCATAGACCTGCCTTACTGATCCAGGACTGGTACAGGGTGAGGTATTACACCTGGATTTTAGGGTGTCTCTGCACTGTGAGGCTTGACATGGTTCCCAGGAGGGAAGAAAGACTCTCCCAGAGCACTAACAAGACCCAAAACACATAGAATGACAAATAAGTCTTAACAGTAGATTAAATGCCTCATCCCTTTTATGTTTCCCTGATCATACAGGATGAAGCAGGTACACCTCGTGTGTTTTCTGCAGGGACCTATGCAGCAGTAGGAGATGCTGCACCTCACCCACGTGGCTGCTCACAACACTTTACTCATCTCATGGCATTGAGAGGACGAGAAGACTGGGAGTTCCCTCAGGAGTTCACTCAGTTCCTCCGTTACTCCTCCGTTACTCCTTTGTGACTCCGTTACACCGTAGTCACGAAGGCTGAATTTCCACAAATCTGCCTGTCTGCTCCTCAGATGTGTTGGTGTTACCCCTTGTCTCTGAGGGTGGAATCCATCTGACTACATGCAAATGTCTGCATTCAGACCAGTCACACGAGCTCGCTTTGCAGGCAGTGGCATGGAGTAGGCACTTAATGACTGACTGAATAGGGATGGTTCACCATGATCACTTGTAGAGATCTGCAGTAGGACATGAGTGATCTGCTGTAGGAGTGCTTTTGGCTTTAGGACTGATCCTACAGGAGTCTAGGTGACAAGTTTGGTGTAGACATCTGCATGTAGCCAAATGAAATTTACATTCAGTGCCTTTGATCCTTAATTTACCTGGCAAGGCTTTTTTCTTTCTCTTTCACGTGTGTGTATAAATCTACATGCTGTGTAAGTGAGACAGCCATGCAGCCATTTTAGTAGTTGAACGTTTTTTGTGTTAGAATTATGCATTTTTGAAAACATTGCAGGTTTCCATGGGACCCACTGGAACAGCAAAGAGAGCCTAAAAGTGCTTTCCTTTCTCATTTCCCTCCCCAGTTTTCCTCAACATAAATGCTCTTTAATTGCATTTTCTCCTGCAACAAAAAACATTTGGTTGCTTTTGTGGAGTCTGTACTCCTGGATTAGCCAGACTTGTTTTTACTGCATGATTTTTAGCATAATGTTATTAACATTATGCTAAACAACAGTGCTGATATGCAACAACAGTGCTGATAAACTTCAGGCTAGGTCTGATCCTTCCGAAGAAACCATCAGGGTCCAGCCAACCCTAGGACTTAGCTAGTGTGTAACCATATCACAGATTTTACAGTTAAAATATATTGCAAGTAGTGAAGACAGCTTCCTAGTCGTTCAGTTTCCGACACTGCAGAACATTTCTGTATTGCTTCAGACAAAAAAAAAAAAAAAAAAAGGATTGTTAGTGGGTTTTGTTGAGCAATTATGTCACTCTGCTGGGAGGCTGCATTAGGCTGCCCTTTTTGTAGGAGTGCCCTCCACAGACTTCCGAACTGTCAGTTCCATCCCTTATGATTATCTCCTGTGCTGCTTTGAATATTAATGGCACGAAGCCGTCCTTGTCTGCAGTGAGCACAATCCAAGAGGAGCCTACAAAAATGAAGCAAAAAAAGGAAATGAGCGTATGGCTCTGGTTAAAAGCGCACAAACACATTTTAAGAAGCCATCCAGCACGTGAGCAGAGCACGCTTCCCTTTTGTACACCAAAACCTTGTCATGTTAACAACAGTAAGATCTGGCAGTCCATGCCAAACACACTTATGTGTAAATGCAAAGGGAAGCTAAACAAAAGGTCTTGAGAGTTTGAGGCATTTTATCCCTTATTTAGGTTATGTTGAAAAGCCAAGCATCTCTTTGCTAGCTCTGATAAACCGAAGTATCTCCATTTTCTGAAAACTCAGCCAGCCTTTCCGTGCCAACTTTTGTTCCAGTGACATCTACTTCTGCTTATCCCTTTTGCTCATCTGCTCTTCCCAAATGATGAAGAGATCATAAAAATGGAAAAAAAATGGTAAAGAAAATGATTGTGCTGTGTTGGCTCTAAAGGGAATTTGGGATTTCCATCTCCTTCACTAAACCAAGATTGTTCAGTATGTTTACAATTTCATATCGCAAATGGAACAAGTTACACCTTGGAGATGGTTTCCAGAAGATATCATGATTTTAAAAAGCTGATTTATAAAAGCTGATATAATAAAATTCATTGTCCTTTAATTATTAATCAAAACTTTACATAAGAAGAGAATGAACAGAACCTGAATAACATTTTAAATCTGTTTCCTTTTAGGAAAGAAAAAAAAAAAAGGAGGCAAGATTAAATGACAAAGACTCTAAAATCATTCAGGATCACTCTCTGTATTACACAGAAGCAGAAAATAAATGTAGCCTCCTACACTTTGTTTTTTACCTTCCTTTGAAAGCCAGCTTGCAAATGAAGCTATATATAATTTTTTTTTTCTTTTTTCTTTTTTCTAGTGAATCATCTGTTTCCTGTTGGACTGGATCTTACAGCTGTTAAACAAAATAGTGAACTTTCTGTTTGTCTGTTGTTCGATTTGGCATTTTGTGGAAATTAAAAAAATAAAAGAAAACACACTGTAGCAGCTGGTAAGCATTGTGGGAGCCCCTGTGTCACGCGTTTTCTTAGAGCATAGGATCCTGTCATTACTGAGCAGTGCCATTGGCTGGGATCTGAGCTAAAGAAAGCCTTGTTATGTTTTATTGTTCACATTTTTAATTTGGGGAGATAAGATTGAGTTTTGAAAAGGCAGATGTAAAAAGAAGATGGAAAAAAGGAACGGAAAGCCATGCTTAATTTCTGTCAGTTGTAACAAACCACGTTACTGGACAAAGCAAATCTCCCTTATACTATTAACAGAGCACCTCTCTGGGCTGCGACGCTGTTCCAAGTTGTCATGTCACCTGTTACATCATAAGGAGCTTGTCATTCCAAACCATGAAGCTTTAATCTTCTCCTCTTAATACTGTCTTTCTAATTCTGGACAGTCTTCAGATTCGGTAAACGGTGGGCCTAGAAGTGGAAACTCTGCAGTCCAGGTTGATATTATCGGTCAAATTGATAAAGCACACTCTTTTGTCATACTCCTGAGGCTTTTTATTTCCACCCAATGAAATATTTGAAATTCTCTGTGCAGTTGGTAACGTTGCTTTGAAGCATTCACCCCAAAATCCACTGAAGGCAGAAAAACCTCGTGCTGAATGCAATTCCCTTCTGCTACGCACAGTTATTGGCACGATGACCTGCAGAAAAGAGAGCCTTGTGTGTGCTAACACCACGGCGCTATGTGGCAGGCTATATTTAGCCCAGGTAATGGTATTACGGTCCTGGGCTTAATGCACACATGATGAGGGCAAGTTCATTGCTCGTATAACTCTTGTGATCCTAATAGCCTTGCTGTGGGTATGAATGTGGTCTGCAGTTATAAGCTTTTTTTTTTTTTTTTTTTAATGCATTCAATTTTAGGTTCATAGTTAAAAAATGCTGGGCTATCACCACAGTACAAGCACACTTTTCATTGTGTCCCCTTTAATTATAGAGCATTAAAGGATGGGAATAATATTTTTAAACATCAAATTTAATATTCATGCCTTGTGGCAAAGGAAAGATTGAGGAACATAAACCTCACCTGGTCATAACTGCAAAAAGAGCCGCATAACTACCTCTGCCTGCAACCTGACAATTTTTGCAGGATTTTAGTGAGGTTTAGAAGGATTTTTCATTCAGTCTTTCTTCTTGCAGCCAACAAAAAGGCTCAATTTCTGCAACACCAAGCAGTGCACTGTGCATGCAGGGGTCATGTTAGCATGATTCTGAGATGTTGTTTGGATATCTCCCAGGTCTAATGCATGACATTGAAGAGCAGAGTTCTGCAAAGTGAATATTCAACTATTCCACAGAGCAGAAAATACGTTTTCTCTGGCCCATTATTTATTGTTTTCCTACTGAATTGTAAACCTCTTTGCTCATTGTAGGTATTCATTTCCAAAATCAAGAACTGGAAGTACGAGCCAAAATTGTGTCCTCCTTGCCCTGCAAAGCTGCAGAGTGCTATTGCAGAAGCCTGCTGGGAAAGAGCTCCGGCCTCTGCAGCATGTGGAGGGCTTTGTGTTTGCTTCCACTGCACTACACAGGCAAGAGAAATTGCTGACAAAAGTACAAAACCTGCATATACTTGTTATCTGCATATCCTGCATATCCATATTAGCTGCTGGAACAACTCCTGTAGGCCAGGGAAAAACCGAAGTGTCCCAATGTGGCTGGGAGGTAGACAGCCTCCCTGGGCTGTGGCACGTATGTAGCCATCAGTTCTAGCTTCATCAGTTAGCCTGGTATATATCAGCCCGGTACGTAACTCTCATTATTTAGAACACTTTAACATTACTACTGTCCTTTTCATTTTGATCTCACCAAAAGTTGAATTAATTTCTCATAAAACAAAGTCTTCTGATGAAGCCAGCGTGTCTCAGCCTGTCAGGGGCTAAGACAAAGGCCAAGACAAAGTTATTTGTGGATCCCTCAGTGCAGAAACAAAGCAAGGAGATCATAATTGCAGCCAAGTACCGTGTACCTTAAGGTCATTGTATAATAAGGCTGTGATGAGAAAAGCCATCAGAAGCACTGTAGAGAAATGGATAAGAGAAAGTGGGGGCCTAGGTTTCCCTGGCCACTTCTGTCTTTACAAAGCAGTGGTGTTAGAAATGTGGGATTGACAAATCAGAACATCAAGCGCTGCTGTTTATTTTAGATTAAAATAATCCCAAATGCTGCATGGTACATCTATCACATTGTGAGAATGACTTTTCCTCCAACCTTCTCTTCATTGTCAGGTGTGGGACACACTTGTGACGATGGACAAGGCAGAATGCCAAAAGGGCTCGGAAGGAAGTATTTCTATTTCCAGATAACCCAGTGGACTGATTATTTTCTCGACCTTCCTCTGCAACGGCATCCAACATATTACTCTGGTAATAGGTAGTTCTGCAATTACTTAGCATTTAAGTGAATTTAGCTATCTGCATTTGCTACAGCATGGGGTAATTACCACAAATGCCTCATTTACACTAAAAATCTCAGTTGAAACCAGATACCAGAAATAAAAAGAACATACCATGTTTCATTTCAATAATGGGCAGATCAAACAGCTGCTGGACTAAATTCAAATGGATCTTGCCATCACAGAGGAGAACATCTTTTGTTTCTTCAGTTACTGCTCCATTTGAAAAACATTTCTTCAAACGCATGTATGTAAAAGAAAAGATCTTGTTAAAGGCTTAGCTGTTTTACTTGAATCCTTTTAACCATTCCTCTGTTCTCAGTCCTTTCAATTCTTTCATTATTTTGCATTTCCTTTCTCTGTCATTGCTACAGTTTAGAGATGGCACAACCATGGAGTACAATTTGAGGCAGAGAGCCCCATGGAAAGAGGCACATGCCTCTTTGGCTTTTGCTGTTTGTGCTTATGTGGCACAAACTGCGTCACCCCTTCATATAAAATACATCAGGCCCCACATTCCTGTGGCCATTGGGTCTTTCTGGCTCAAGAGTCAGTTCAGTGGAAGGGAATATTTCATGCCTACAAGGAAGTTGCTTAAGTCTTGTGCTACCAAAGCAACTGCTTTGGGTTCTGCTCAGTTTGGGCTGTACGTGTGGGTGTTTCGATACTCATTGTTCTGCTATTCCGCCCCAGTAAAATGCCATTTCTGGCACAGAGGATTGCAGAGAGGCTGTGCATAGAGACAGTCTCCCTGAAAGCTGCTGTAGCAAGGTGGCTTGGGAATCATACATGTAAGGGTGTTTTTTTTATTGATAATATATGGATCTACTGCCCTGGAAGTTCTAACATTCCCTAAAAAATATGTGTTTGAATATAAACATGGCATACTCAAGGTGGCACTCAAGAAGTTTAGCTGGTCTTGAGAATTGGCACCTTTGTGTTCTGCCATTCAGGTTACTACAAAGTGCAAGGACCACAAAAATATATTGTTAATATTGTCAGTGGAGTTAATTCATTCTATGTGTTATGGAGTGAGTATGGATTTGCATTTGCAATTTCCCATCTGATATCTTTTGAAAGTCAATCGTAACATGAAAACTCCCCCAGTGACCATAAAACTGTTCTGTGTTGTACATTTAGAAGGGATCCAAGTTAATGTTTTAGAACATCTTGAAAAGAAGTCGTCTGTGCTAACTCCTTTTCTTGTCCTACCCTGTCTGCATCTAACTTTATACCCTTGCATCTTCCTTTCTGATACAAAATTATGTTTGAATAAGTTCCCAACCGCATCTGCTATTTCTGTACTTCGTAATCTGACATTTGACTAAACACATCTCTTTTAATGATTGTCTTTTCATTTCTAATTGTGCTGTCTTTTGACTCTCCCAGTAAGCACGTGCTTTTTTGCTGTGCAACAACTTTTCTAAACCTAACAATCACTTCAGTTGTTCTGTACATGGTATGTATGCTCTCATGCAACAACACTGAACTCTGCAAGTCAGAGTGTCTACCAAACTCTATCTTAATCTGACCATGCAGATAAAGTATTTTTTGTTGTTGTTTTTATATTTTTATCAGCTTGTTTTTTATTTATATATTATGATTGATAGAAGGTGTAAGAACTGTAAAAATATCTTTCCATGAAAAACTTCACCCAACTTTCAAAGGTTTCCTCATCTCTTTGCCTGTTCAAAACAGCCAGAAATTTGTTGTTGTGCAATTAATGGGGAAATACCGAAAGAATCCTTAGTCAAAGAAATATCATTTTCTTAGTCATAAACCTAGAGTAGCTTCTTATTACAGCTATAGCTATATAAGAGAACTGTCAATTTTAGGTCACTTCAAATTACAAAGTACCACATTGTTTTGAACCTAAACAGACTTAAAACTCAATGGGCTGAACTGTCAGCTTGGCATTTACATTCCCAAGATGCTATTTGCCTGCTGTGTGTTGTGGATTAGTACATCTGAAAACCACTTCATTTCCCTGATCTCAGGCTGAAATACCAGAGTTTATTCAAACCTGTAACTCAGTTAATGGATTATTAAGAAAGATGAATGTCAGTTGAGACAGGTTCATTGCCTTGACCCAAGCAGTTCCTTTTTCTCATGCAGATATGCTTCAACCCAAGAATAATCAGAAAGTGGTCTAGCAATGTCTCTGTTGACTTGAAACCCACTGCATGGAAATGTATATTTAGGATGACTTTGTTCTAGTGTGCTTTCTACTTAGCCTTTAAAGTTACAATTTTGACGGGTATTAGAAGTCGAAAGCATTTTTGTGCATAAAAACCTACATGGCATCTCTTTTGTAAAACCCACGGTTTTACAGTTTTTCAAGTACAGACCTCAAAGCTTAAGTTTCAGAGGTGTTTGTCTTTCATCACTTGTGAGCATTCATATTAGCTGTTCTCTCATTGTTCTATACTTCTGTTTATAATGATAAACTTGATCACATTTACATTTTACTTTTTTTTCTGCTGAAAAATTCGGTCAGGTCCAGGATCATTCAGTTTCAATCTTCTAATTATTTAGCCTCTTTTCGTTTAATGGTGGGTTTAAGTAACGATAACGTTCCTCTTTGAGGAATATGTTCCCTCACATCACATATATTAACTGAATTAACTTAATGCTCTTTTGAGAGGTAGGTAACTCTTTTTATTCCCTTTTTATAGATCAAACCATTACACAGAGATCGACCTTGAGAGATTCACTCACCTTAGTACTTGCCATTTTCATGTGTTGAATAAAAGACCATTTTCTAGCCAAATTTTAATTTAATCCACCACTTACTAAAATATGTACCTCTGGTTTTGTTGTGTCACTGTTTATCTCCTGCTGAAGCCAGAGACTTCATATTAATTTTCATATTAAAAGCTCTTTCTGCTGGTTGTCTTATTTTAAACCAAAGTTTATTGATGGATTAAGAACACGTTAATCACAGAATAAACAACTGTAGTTTCACATACTTGAGGGGATATTTTCAGATAAAGCTTCTGCAGCCAAACACCTGTAATCTGTCAGGTCCAGCCCTCCCTCAACACAAATCCAACAGAAACAAACCATCGATTCAGGAATTGCTTTCCCTCAGCTGTGTCAGCCTGCCCCTTGACCATTTTATAGCCTACAAAGGATCTCCTGGGCTGCAGCCAGCCAGTCGTGCTGCTGCCAATTTGTCTTTCAAAACTCATGGTTTGGAGCACAAAGAAAATCATTGACCGAGGCAAAAAAGGCTCCTGGATTAGGTGCTATACACCATAAAACCAGACAATAAACAAGCGTGTCTCTTCTAACTTTTTGGATTCCCACTGAGCAGCTAGCCAGTTCTGCCTCCCAATCCTTTTCACTTCTTGTCTTTTATTTCCAAATGCGCTGCCTACAGCTACCTGGATGCTGAGATCGTCCTCGTGAGCTTAAATTCGACGACTGATGAAACAGTGATGTGAATCAGGACGTGCTCCAATCAACAACATTTTTACTACCCCTGGGTTAGTAACTGATTGCAGTTTGCTTGTGTTGTTCCTGCATGTGGATGTCTAGAAATGGAAACTGTCCCAGATGAGGCCCCACAGCTGTGTTGCCCCCGCCTGCATTTCTTACTGCATGCACCTCACCAATGCCTCACCAAGCCATAGCCTTGGTCTTTCCATAAACGCGTCGTATTCCTAATTCATTGTCATCTTGCAGTCACTTAACACATGCAAGTGTTTGTCTTCCTCGGTTGTTTCCAGCTAATGAATATAGTTTATAGCACAAATTCCTGCATTTTATCCTAGATTTTCCACTATGCACTTCATATGAGTTCATTTCAATCCATTTTTTCTTATTCAAGATGGGAAGGTCATTAAATTACAGGTGTCATATTCTGATCCCCAACTGAAAATATTACAGACTTTATGCCATAAGCAGATTTTATTGGCATATCTCATCAGGTTATTAATGAAACTTTAAGATCGGCCTGAAGACAATCATGTGAAATCCACTAGAAAATTTCTTCAATTTTTTTTTTTTAAATATATATTTAGAACTCTTTGCTGTCCTCTTTCCAGCTCATTTTTTAATCATCTTCATATTTCTTTTATTAATCCCAATCCCAATATTAATCTTGCTGTTGAACAAATAATTTCCCCCGTGGCATGATTTCGAGTGCTGTACTGTACTACAAGTGTTTTAAATACTCTTCCTATCCTTTGTGTTAATAATCTCTTCTTTATAAAGGAAAGGTATCGGGTTCGTCAGCCACATCTGTGCACTGCAAGACGAATAAGGGCTGCAGTTGCCTGGATCTGTGTTTTCTTTTCTTAAACCCTTGATTTCAGCTCTTTGAGCTGTGATAATTCCAGTTCCAAACCCCGGTCCCTATTAGTCAGCTCGCTTTTGCCTTGCCCCCACATTCATCGTGTGGGATGCCAGAAACTGGTGAATAATATAGATGTGGGGGATCTGACCAAGAAGACAAGGAAAAGAGAGCTCGGTGGCTACGGGGGAGCACTGAAGAGGAAGAAGAACTATGATTTCCAACACTCAGAGAGCTCTGTGGCACAGCCTCATGCATCATCACCACAGGTACAACCAGTGAGCTTTGGCAGCCTGTGCTGCTTCCCTCTCCACCCTTGATTTCTGCTGCTGGGATCCCGGTTTGATTTCTGGTGGATCCTGATTTTATTTTGGTGGAGCTCTCAACAGCTCAGCATCTTCACATGGCCTTATGTGGGACATTCCAGCTGCAACCCTAAGTAACCTGTCAGAGAAGAGTAAGCCTGTAAAATGTTTGAATTAGAAGAGATTTGAGGTGCTCAGGGGTGCTTAAATCCCAGCTCAGTTTGCATTTATAGCACGCAGAAGGACATGTGTGATGTGATGCTAGCATTTCTCTGCTCTTTGCTCCCTCTTAATAGCTCTGCAACTAATGTTGCAGGTGTCTGGTCATCTAAGGCATGCCCTTTGTCATCCTTGATCTTTGGGATTTTTGTTGGTTTGCTTACTCAAACCTTTACTTTGCACAGTACAAAAGCTTGGCTTCATTTTTGGCTTTACATTTGTCTCTATGTATCTGACACCCAAATGATCTGGCCTAACAAAAGGTGTTGCATCTCCACTACAAACCCTTCTTGCCTGCTGCTGGTCACCTTCACAACACTGTCGTCAGAATTTGTTCTTAACAGATTCCTCACCCTTTGCTCAAAATGTTATCCCTGCATTAATCACCCCTGGTCTTGACTACTGCAGGTCTTTTATGGTCATCCTAAATCTCTTCCTTCTAAACTTCAGGCTGGCTGACTAGTTTCTTACTCCAGGGAGCAGTCATAACGCCTTCCTCTTCCATCATTTTCATGACTTTCTTTCTATTGCTCGACTCGAGGCAAAATTACCCTTTGGATTTCCAGAAGGTTCGTGGTCTTATCATAGCTGATCGCTGCAGCCTGCTTTCTCCTTATCGCTTTGCTCATTTTACTGTCACCCCCCTTCTTTATCTCTACTGCATGTATTTGTATCAGCAAATTTATTGCCACGTGTTTGGATCCCTTCAATTCATCTCCCAGCTCTGTGTAAAAATTGTTGATTTTGTAGCTGACCTTGGCAATAAAGTTTCCCATAGTGAATTGTAGGAAGGTATAAAAGTACAAATTGTCTTGTATCTAATTGTTGGTGAATGCTAACAAAAGGAAGTAAGGAAATCCTGTTGACTAATTGCTGAAAAGATATTTATTTCCTGTGTAATCAGGCAATACTTTCTGTGATGTAGGTTTTTGACATAATGCTGCTTGTGAGCAAAACGCAGGAGTTTTTAAGATACTCTTCAGATTAAGATGAATTTTATTCCTCCTGGAGAGGTTCCCCTAAATGCCATTATTTCCAAATCCAGATTGCCTTTGTTTCCACTCTAATTAGCTTTTGAATGAGGCTAGTTTAAATATTCTGCAGCTGTTTCTTTTCTGGGGGAAATGGATGATAAAAGCATCTTTTTGCAAGATGAAATAGAAACAGATCTGTGGCAGATCTTCATCTCTCTCTTTTCTTCCCCCTTGTTAAATAATATCTCCTTATTGTGTCTGTCTGTCTGCCCTCCCACACTAGCCTGAATCACAAGTCTGTGTGTGATGAAAGAGCAATAATATTTGCTTTTCAGGGTTGAATGATCAAATCACCTCTGGTGGCTGGCTGCTATTACACAAGTGATAGTGCAGTGACATTTCCGAAGTGTGAGTGATCGTGTTTTTCTTTTATGGCTGTGGGCTACGCAGAATATAAATTCCAGTAGTGCCGCATGGACATGACTTCAGAGAAGTTGTGGGCAGGCCAGCACTAACAGAATAAAGGTTTTGAAGGCTATTCAGTAAGAAGATATTCTGAATAATTAAGCAATACGCATTCTGGTTTATATTACAGTTTTCTAAGCAGATCTGGAATCTTTATGTACGTCAGTAACGCTGCTGCACAGCAGTGTTCGTCATTGCCTGTTAATCATTGCTATATTTTTATCTATTATGCTTTAAACTTTTATGTTTTTAATGTATATGGCTATGTAGTACTGCTCATTCTACTTTACGGTAAAATTTCTCAATCAAGATTGAGCCTCTGCTGTGCTGGGGGTTGCACAAACACCTGACCCAAGAAGTTGCCAGATAATGGCCATATTATTGACCGGACTGCAGCTCCTAAAATTTAGAGTCTTTTCCACAGGCTGATATTTATTTCATATGGCAATAAAGCTATTTCCCGACTTTCTGCACCGTGAACACAGAGCCTGGCTGGAACTCATAGCCCAGCTGGTCCCTGAGCTCACAGGGCGCTCCTCAGCTCCTGCAGAAAGAGCAAGGTTCAGATGTCTGAATCCAAATTAATTAAAAGAACTTATCTTCTGAGAAAATTATCAGCTGCCTATGAAGCAAATATTTCCCTGTCTGTCTGGAGGCCTTTTTGCCATCAGTCTATTTTTCATTATTTTTTGGCATCATTATGTGATGCTGCTGGATTTCAGACGAGGGGCTGAACTACTCAGGGCATTAGATGTGAGACTTACCCAGAAGATCTATGTGTTGGAAAGACATCAAGTGGCATTTTCTGAGTCATTATAGTGTAGTACTAGAGGGGCTTTCTGCTGACTCAGTGTGAAATTAACCTGTTTAGATAAATAAGAGACTTCCTTTTTAAATCTAGTTACTTTGGCAATAATTTAGGCACACTAATTTTATTGCTTATTATTATTTATTTATTCCCAAATAGGAAATCAGGAAAATTAATTCTTACTGCTTGTGTAAGCCAACACATGCACGTTGACTTCAGATCTTAGATTAATGTTAGGTGTCACAATCAGAACTTCTCTTTGGAAAGGTTAATCCAATCAAATCCAAGAAAAAGGGGCTACTTGTTAAATAAAGAAGTTGATTTATATTAAGAAATGAGAATTAATTCGAACATGCCGGGGAACAGAAGATCTTGATTCTTGCTAAATAAAATCCTAAATTATTTAAAATAGACTTTTTTTTTTTTTTTTTAACCAGAATTTGTATAATATATCCAAGTTAAATTATTGACTAATTCAGATCAAAAGCTTTGCTTTTATCCAATGTACTTAGCATACCATCATCTGCTAAAATGCCAAGTAAATAATTGCTAACAATTAATGAATATGTTTAAATCAGTCACGATTCCCTTAATGAGTGTTCAAGGAAGGGTGCTTAGACGTCTATACGGATCCCTATCAAATAAAAGGAGGTTGTTATTGTACAACCGTGAGTCAAATTTGTCTAAGAAATACATACTGCAGCAGCAGCGTTATGAAATTAATGTATTACTTGAGTTGACTCTGCTTATCTTGCAACGGAGAATGCATTTGCAACTGGCATCAATATCCCGAAAGGAACCCTGGTTCTAGCAGTGATGCCAATAGAATCAGGATGAGCAAACTATTATCAATATAATATCGGTATTACTGGTAATGATACTAAGAATAAACACAAGAAATAATTGCACAGCCTTTGTTCCTTAGTTGAAATTCTTATTGAAGCCAGCAGGAATTTTGTTAAAATAAGGGTGGGATAGGAACATGGTGATTTGATATTCATCTATTTATTTAATGAAAGGATAATTGCATACTGGCAGATAATTTTTCTGAAAAATTTGTAGTGATAACACTTTTTGCAAATTGATTGTGTCCAGTTGTGTAAAGATTAAAAGTGAGATATTGAAGTAGAAATAAGTCAGCTTTGTATCATTCCCACCTGAATTTTCCCCAAGTTGATATTCAGTACTTTGTTTCAGCCTTCACGAGAGTCTAGCTACCTTCAAACTTTGGATTTGAGCTCAGATTTGAATTTAATAGGTTTCTGGTGGGGATGCCTACAGATGGCTACTCACAGGCTCCTCTCTACACTAAACTAACACATAAACCTTTTTGTACACCTAGCCACGTGTCTTTGTGCTCTTATTTGATAGAGGCACACAAAGTCAGCTACTATCCATGACAGTTTTGCTTAGAAGTTTTGCAAAGAAAATACACAGATCTCCCGCATGAAGTATCCTCTAATCCACGTTAGCCTTAGTCATTGTTTCAGTGACAAAATACCATTTTAAATTAAGCTCGATGCCACCCTCAGGTTGCATTTCTCATGGGTTGGTAAGAATTAAACTGCATCCTCTTGGTCTAAAGCTATATAAATAAAATATTGTTTTAAAGTTCAGTGGCTTATCACAATATTTGTAAATTGATGAAAAAATTACCTGATAAGTGATACGAACAACCGGCGGTTCCTGTGAACATGGGTAGGCTAAAGATACCCTTCTCCCATTTTTAGCGAGGTCTGTTATTTCAGAAAGACTCAGTTGTAACTCGTTAAAGCTGCCGCAAAGTCTCTCTAAATTTCTGGATATGTGACTCATTCCTCTTTCACTTGGCAAATTGTTATTTTTAGAGCTCGATGTTTCTTGGATCACGCTGAACTGCACCTTAGGGGAAGCTGGTCTACTGGAAGGCCTGGCACGTGTTCCAAAACCAAGAAGAGCCATTGAGCGATTGGTAGGTTCAGCATCCAAATTTTCCAAGGCAACGGAGGCGTCACCTGTGAGCTTTTTCTCATCCAGGTCACTAACGCTTGAGGAAGAGCTCTGCTCATAACTGGGGCTCTTCACTTCTTCAAGGAGTCTTCTCCTGCCACTAGGAGACTGAATAACTGTGCTTCTCGGTATCAACAGCTCCCTGCTTGGACCTTGGTCTTCTGTGGCAAGATTTTCAAAGAACTTTCTTTTTCCAGGTATGTTCACAGAGGATACAAAGCTGTAAAGCATGTGCTGCTTAGTGTCTGGCAGAGCTGAAGAATCCTCTTCCAGCATCAGTTCTTTGGCCATCAGGCGCATCACGTACCTGTCTGAACTCGATGAGGGAATGAAGTTAGGCTCAGGGAACTTTTGCTTCCCGATGAGGATCAACAGGAGCTTATCGGTCAAAAAGCACAGGCCCTTTGGTCTTTCATTTTTTTCCAGCTGGATTTGTTGAATATGGGGCATGCAGGAAGAGGTCACTGAATACACCA
This sequence comes from Netta rufina, assembly GCF_964035555.1. Taxonomy (NCBI): domain Eukaryota; kingdom Metazoa; phylum Chordata; class Aves; order Anseriformes; family Anatidae; genus Netta; species Netta rufina. The sequence continues at coordinate 114,294,062 of NC_140125.1, forward strand.
AAACAATGTTAGAAGTGTTAGAGGCTACTGCCACAATCTGAGCTCGAAGGTCAAAAGCCATAATGTCAGGAACCAGAATACCTGGGATGGTGACTTTTCTGGTGGTGGTTACCTTCCTCTCAAAAGTCACCAAGATCAGGTAGGAAGAATCTTGACCATTTATTGTTGCAGAGTCTTTGCGTTTCAGGGTAATGAGAGGACCGGGATCAGACCGTCGGTGGTTTGCAAGGATGTGGGTTAAGTCCATAGGTCCCGATGAAGAAGAAGCTATTGAATCGACAGTGCCTGACCTGTCTGAATCTGTGGACCTTCGTCGCAGGTCCATGGAGTATTCCTCATCACCAAACACCATAGACTGTGAGACTAAAGAGCCAGTTTCGGTTCCAGATGGCGTATCAAACGTAATGCCCGCGTTCAAGCCGCAGATGTTATCCAAAGGAAGCTCGGTAGCTACAGCAATTTGGAAATCCAGCGTGGCTTCCATAGCGCAGATATAACCTCCCACATCGAAGACTGGACAAAAGGAGCAGACGTTTAGAGTTTTCTGAGCATCATCCCAAATATAGGAATGCAGGGCACTGCCTATAGCGACTACCAAACGATTGCCATCCTTCGTCCAGCAAGCACAGTGAATAAGCCCACTGCTTTTGATGTCTGCCTTAACTCTACTATTGTCTGTACGAACGGCGTGCAAGACTGAAGCGTCTCTCTTCGTAAGCACAGCCAAGACCTCCTGTTTCGGGTGCCACACGCAGCCCTGGGAAAGCAGTGGAAACGGCTCCCCAATTTCACAGGTCTGAGAAACCAAGGGTTTGCCCTTCTCGGCGGCACTGCAGCCCAGCTGCCAAACGCTGACGTGCTTTTTGTGCTGAACAGCGAGCAGAGCTGGCATCTCTGCAGAGCAACATGGGCCCCAGTAAAGCCCATGCACGTGTTCAAACTGGCCGACAACGCTCGAGTCCCCAAACTTCAGCTCTCCGCTCTGGTAGTACAAGGCAGTCAGCACCACTTGCTTCCCATCCGTCCAGGCGATTCCATGCACAGGGTGGATGGCTTGATATAAAGCATTGAGACCAGTTCGCAGCAGCTTTGCCTTTCCCAGCTCCATCCTTTGAGGTTTTCTCCCTACTGGTGATTGTTCCAAAGTAGAAAATCCATGGAATTCATTTGCAGACCATGATGAGGAAAGGAAAAAAAGAAATAAATCTTTTATTTCCTTCCCTTCCTTTGCAGAATCAAACTGTTTTTTTTTTTTTGTTTTGTTTTTTCTGTTAATTGTCCACAAGCCTATATTGTGAACGCCTTCCCGGTAAGCCTGCAGCTGCTCTTCTAAGTATAAACCCATGTCAAAGCTGCTTTTGCTATGTCTTTTCCTGGGAGGAGTTATCATCTTCATGTGATGGCTAACAAGGTTTAACCAATTACTGGACGTTTTCGTAGAAGTCTATTTTTAACTCTTCACTGCTGGGCGTGTGTTTAAAAATAGCATTTAATACCTTGACCTTCAGTGAATGAAGGTCTTTGGTGAAGGCTGGAGAGAGATCGTATGCCGTTAAACCTAAGTATTAAGCTACAGCCTGAAATAATGACCTAACACTTCTTTCAACCAGCCTTTGAAGGGTAAAGGAAGATTTAAATATATCCGAGAACTGCACAAGGCAGACTGCAATCTCTGATGGACAGCGCCTTTCAGGGGTACATGGCCCCAAGTGGCTGTGAAAGGAAAGGAGAAAAAAGAAATCCTGTTCTGTTTTGTTAGTAATTCCAGGAAGATGAAGGAAGGTGAAATTAAATATATATACATGTATATATATATTCTAGAAGCAAGGACAGCTGACTAGTGTTCATTTTACGGGGTTGGATTTCCTAGCTGCAGCCATGTATTGATTTCTTTCTTGGTCTTCCCAGCCACCCATATGTGAGGACTCTTCCCTCAACACGCAGCCAAAATGTATTGCTGAAAATAAATGTTCAGGGTGAGATCCCATACTCTGAGATAAGCGACCATTGCTATTAGAAATGCCCTAGGATGCCAGGGACAGCCAAGGGGGGCCGGCAGGTAGGGCACAGGGCTTGCGGAAGGTTAGTGCCACTCCGGGTGGCAGTAGGCAGCACACAGACTATCCCTAAATAGCCCCGAGACCATCAAAAATGGTGTTAGAGGCTTACAGGCAACTGGATCCCATCCTCAGCATCTTTATGTGGTTCTGGGTTTGCTGCCAGCTCCCTCCTGCTTTGATGCAACTTGTGTCTCTTGTGATTTTCATGACAAAATAATGGGAATAAATTACACCTAGGCAAAGCAGGTTGTAAAGTGATCGGTGTGATAGCTACGGTTAAAGGTTTAAGACAACTGTAGATATTCTGCACCTTTGGCTGATTTACAATTTATCTATTTTTATATTCCACCTGGCAAAAGGTGACCTCTTCTTGGATCACCGCTGCAAGAATTTTCTTAATGTCCTTTTCCCAGGTGTATTTAGTGGGGATGGTGAGTACCACTAAAGAGCTCCCAAATTTATGTAGAGTAATCATGCTGTAGTCTCATTCACAGCTACTTGCTTTTCGTAGCTTATTTCATGAAGACTGCATTCAGAATCGAAATATTTTATCCTCATCAAGGACAAACCAGCAGTGGTGACTGGATAGGTAAAAATCAAAATTAAAGAAATAGGTAAAAAAGCTAAATATGGAGGTTAGAAGATCCATTTTTTTTTTTATGTAAGTCTCCTAAATTATTGGTCTCTGTCTGTGCTTGCAGTGAGAACATATTTTTAATGCTTTTACCTTACTGATTGCTGACACCGATGCCCAGACAGTCCCTAAGAAGCCACACTGCCAGTCTCACTAGGAACTCTGACCAGGCACTTTCTTAAAGTGGCTGCAGGATTATTCTTTCTTATATAGTGGTAGCTTTTTTACCCATAGTAGTTATAAGAAACAGATTACGTTAAAAAACAATCCCAGCAGCTCCACAAAATTGCAGAGTCTGTATAAGATATTTTTGTTTTGCTTTAAAATAAGGCCACTTAGCTGCTTTGCTGTCTTCTGGAAGTATTTTACTGATAAAGCTTTTTTTTTTTTTTTTTTTTTTTTTAGCACAGACACCTCATCTACATTCCGAATGGTGCTTAAAGTATCACTAAAAACCAAACAACAATAACAAAACACAACAACAACACGATGTTGCAGCTGGATTCTAGTAACCTAGAATGTGGATTTGATACAGACACTTCTGCTTCAGTATGACTGAAATGCTCAGAAAATGTTTCACTAAGGAGGATGTGTGTTTTGCCAGCTAAGCAGACATCTTGAGATCACAGACTACTCACATGGAAGATTGTCTTTTTCTTTCTTTTTCTTTTTCCTTTTCTTTTTCTTTTTCTTTTTCTTTTTCTTTTTCTTTTTCTTTTTCTTTTTCTTTTTCTTTTTCTTTTTCTTTTTCTTTTTCTTTTTCTTTTTCTTTTTCTTTTTCTTTTTCTTTTTCTTCTTCTTTTTCTTCTTCTTTTTCTTTTTCTTTTTCTTTTTCTTTTTTTCTTTTTCTTTTTCTTTTTCTTTTTCTTTTTCTTTTTATTTTTATTTTTCTTTTTCTTTTTCTTTTTCTTTTTCTTCTTCTTTTTCTTTTTCTTTTTCTTTTTCTCTTTTCTGGGGGTCCTGGTAGACACCAAGCTGGACGTGATCCAGCAGTGTGCCCTTGCTGCAAAGAACACAAATGCAGTTCTTGGCTGCATGAGGCAAAGTATTGCTAGCAGGTCGTGGGAGGTGATCCTTCCCCTCCACCCAGCACTGGTGAGGCCACACCTGGAGGAGGGGGTCCAGCTTTGGACCCACTCCTCAGTTCACCAAGATAATGCATCTCCTGTTTCCTATCACATAACATCTCTATGTCCTATGGTATAATTGTTCTAGAAAGTTTGAAGCAAATCAGTAAAAAGCCTTAGCAGCTATGGAGTTACAGTGTTTGCTCAAAGCAAAGGAGAATCCGAGATCCCTGACTACAAAGAATCTTTTTAATACAGCTTCGGTGAATTCAAGGTGAGGCCCACCAAGGAGACAGAGAACCTCTGAAGAGTTTGCTGTGCCCTTTTCTTGATTCTCTAAGAGTCTGTGTTCCTTGAAATCTGCAGAGCTTGGACACCCTGCAAGGTTTATTCTGTAGCAATTGAGTTTGAACCTCAGGCTCCATTGAGGTAACATTTTAGGATCTCAAGGAAAATCTCCTGCCATGGTTCATTTAGCGGGTTTTTGAGTGGGAGGGAATAAAGTGGGCCAGAAACTTGTGTGTGAACAGAATCGCCTCCCTGAACACCATACATGAGGAAAGTAAATTGAGAAAGATCACAGTTCACAGTTTATCTTTAAAAAATTTTCCAAGTAATGGAAGACTTGTGAAATACACAAATGAAAAAAACTAGAGCTATGTTGTGATTACAGAATTTAAATAATATCTGGATCAAATCAAGTTCCAGGCACAGACAAAGTGCAAATGAAAGACAATGAGGGTTTTTTTTGGCACAATCTCATTTCTGAAAAAGATTATCCAATTTGGGGCCGGGGGGTTTCTTTTCACTCACTTAGTATAATTTTCTGGAAACTGGTAAAACATTTCAGTGATATTTCTGTGTCACCTTGGCATGCAGAAACCTATATAATGCCTAAAATAAAGTCTGGTAATTGAAAGCTGTCCTGGCAATGCTATAGTTTTTCTTTGAGACCTGGAGTAATCTGCTAGTAATCTGAGACAGTCCAGTGAGCGACCACAGTCTTTACAGGGACACTGAGCTAGATTCTGATCCTATTAGCACCGCTGTGCCTCCGATTAACATTGGTATAACTAAGATCAGAATGTCACCCACGGTTTAAATTGAATATTTCGGCTGGTGGCACCTTTGCTGGCCCTGTCTTGTAGAGTGATCCCAGTCAGCCAGTCTGTGTCTCTTCAGAGGAGGTGGTTGTTGGAAGCACCAAACGAAGTCCAGAACTGAACACCATCCTCTGCTGGTATATTAATAGCTAACACGTAGTTATGTTGATAGAACATAACTATTAAATAGTGGCAGTAAGTTCCCATCATTCTCAACGAACCTTGAAAACCCAAATCCAGCCCTGACAGCAGCAGAGGTTGAGCTACCCTTTTTTATAATACTCTTTTTATATTGCTGTTTTCTCCCATTGCTGTACCTACTATTCACCTGTCTGGGGAAATGGTGAATATTTTTGTGTTCAATATGAATCAGGGATAATGAGATCCAGGCTCTTAAATATATTTACTTGCCTATTTCCTGTCTAGTGGGAGATAGGTATCGCAGTATCTCTGTGGATCTGAGTTGAGTGCCTTGCTGGAAAAGCAGAGATTCAGACTTCATTTTCTCCTTTATTCATGGTAAAATAACTCCTTCTGGGGCTAAATCTTGCTTCAAGTTAATTAAATTGATGTTAATATTCCTGGTGACTTCAAAGGAAGACAGATTCAGCTCCATATGTAATGAAAACATAACAGTAATAATTTTTCTAATACTAATTTAACTCAGATTTATAAAATGTTCTAATGCTTTGTGATATTTCTACTTCAAAAACATTTCTATTTAAAGCTCCCCGCCATGATTTCACCAATTTAAGTTGATGTATCATTTAGCTCGAATACTTTCAAGAAGCTTGAGTAATGTATTTATTTCTCCACATTGACGTTTCTTTTCCTTGAGATCTGATTTTAAAAAATAGTTATCTGTCACAGGCTGACTGGAACAGAATGTGAAAATGATGCACAGTTATAAAGATACATAATACGTAATCTGTCAGAGCAGATCTACTGATCACGCTATGTAAATCAGCATCCTCCTGACAGCCGATATCTCCTGCGAGCTGTTGCTGCTCTCGGAAGGGGATTTAACCCGCTCTTCTGCTGGTGAGCTCTGGTAGTATGTGCCAGGTGAAGACCTAATGAACGTATTGTTTAAATAAATACGTTCAAGGAAACTGTTAAGAAGCTTGGTAATTAAAAATAAATAAATAAATAATGTAAGTTATTATGTAAAGGTAAAGCCCCAGGCCTTTCTACGCAGGCTGTATTCTAACTAGAAGAATAAACTAAGAAGAGTTCAGGCAGGGAAGTCACAGCTTCTCTCTGTGTCTCTTTTTTTCCACATTTCAGTGTCACAGTCTCACAGGAGTGTTGTCAACAGCTCTTTTGGTCTTTATGGCTCTTGCAACTCCTTCTCTTGTGTAGTATAGAGTCAAATCTTGTCAGTTCTAACACAGCAGTCCAGCAAGATGGGGATAGCAGAGTTGGTGAAGGATTTATTAATCTCCCAAGCTTTCTCTTTTGTGAGACTTGGAGTTCACTGCAGTGGGGGAAGAGAACCAGACTTTTGTGGAAGGTCACTTTACTCTTGTTCCCAGCAAGACCATTGGGCTCAACCTTTTTCTGGGTAAAGCAAGACAGGAGAGGACTAAGGAAGGCAAGCACGCAGAGGGTAGCTATGCAAACATGATCACAGAGAATGAGATTCATCCCACTTTTAATTGTATGGATGGGATTCATCTTCCAAATGAACGTGCCTCAGTGAGGTACACACAGTTGGCTGCCTACATGAAGCAGCACCCAAGCTCCCAGGGGGCAGCCGAGCTGAGCCTCAGCTCTGTAACACACCCCTAGGCATACACGCCACGGTTGTCTACATCTCACCCTGCTTACTGATTCTCTCCAAAGCCAGCAGTGAGAAACAGCCACTTTCAAGGCATGATTCATCCCATCTCGAAGCACCTAAAATAGAACAATAAATCTTGCGTTATGAGTCTAGCTGATGTACCCAGCTAGGCCGTGGTTATGGGCAGATGAATGCCAAGGAGTGGCTGCGTAGGCATCACACGCGTGCCTGTTACAGCTAGCACGTTGATCAGTGATCAGCCCCATGGACAGCTCGTTCTTCAGCTACCCACACCCCTCCCAGCACTGAACGCCCCGTCTCAATCCAGTTTTGTGGCTTAATACCCCCTGTCTTTATATGCCAGTCTCCACGCTGTTCTTAAAAAGGAGGATTTGCGGAGCTTAAGCTGTGTTTGTCTGGAAGAGAATCTTAAGGAAAGTGATAGAAACTCCAGTACTTACGTTATTAAAATTAGACTAGGCAGAAGAGTAGGAAATGTTCTTTAGGAACTGTTCCCGTCTTGGCAAAGAGAGGAAACGAATGATCTAATAGGTCTTTCCATCTGTAAGTCAGCATTCGGCTTCCAAATTGCCAGCCTTTTTCTTTCACAGGCATTACATTTGTTTGCTTTTAAAGAAATCTCGTATAGTATCTTCTATTTTCACACAATGAAGTAAATTTGGAGCCATATTTTTATCACCTGCACCAATGCATCAAACAACTTGGAACTTCTTGCATGGCTACATGCTCTTTGCTGTAGTGTGCACGTTCAGTTATATCACTCTCACTGGAAAGCCCATAACTTGAACAAGAACAAAGGATAATATTTTTGCAGATACGTATTTATCCAGCTTGATAATTTGTAAAGGTCATTTAGACTCTGTCGGCACTGAGAAATAATTTATTATTGTAATGGGATTCGGGTCAGTATGACCCTGATACAACCCTGTACCGAAACTGGTTGGTTGACATTATAAAGAGTCAAACTCTTAGCAGCATCTGTTTTGGAAAGAGCACTAGAAAGCAAATTTCATAAAGTATATCAAAATTGGTTGCTTCTGAGTCAAGTGGGATTCTAGTATCTATTCAAGCAGTTAAACCATGGTTGAGAATATTGATTGAGGAGGACGGTCAGGTCTCTCTCTGCAGCTAATTTTGCTTCAAGTATGGGGGGTGTATGATGGCAATGTGTCTGATGGCCACGTACACAAATATCTTCACTGTTGCTTTTCACTGGTAGAGGTGTTCTGCTACAGGGATGATGAAGAGACAATTTCAGAAGTATCTGAAGAGAGATGCCTCACAGATCTTTTTGGAACCCTTGCAACAGATCATCTTTGGCTTGGTCTTCCCTAGAAATGTTCATGCTAGTTAGATTTAAGAGGACTTCCTACTCCCTACTTCTTCCCCCCAATATAGACAAATACCTTGGTGAATGTTTTCTAATACAAACCTAATAATTAAATTAGTGCTAACATCCTGCTGCTATCCACCTATTTTTTTTAAAGAGTTCACCTTTTAAACTTTCAGTGCAGACTGGAACAGAACTATCTTGAGCTAGCTGAAGTGTTAGAATTGTAGAAGGTAGAATTGTATTGAAGGTCCTGTGGTGTCCAAACTTTTACAGAAAGGCTGCGGTGGTT